>NW_023425529.1:116786425-118083925 GCF_014108245.1 Pipistrellus kuhlii
ATACAATATGCAGAAGATATATTGTGGAATTGTATACCTGAAATCTGCATAATTTTATTAAACAATGTCTTTCCAATACATTAAATAAAAAAGATTATGTTGTTCCCCCAAACCTCCAAAAAGAAATACCTGTGCTCAGAAAATTATTATATGACTCTGAAAAAAGAAATTGAAGAAAATACAAATAAGCAGAAGCATATACCATATTCATGGAAAGGAAAAGTTAACATCAATAAAATGCCCATACTACCCAAACTAGTACAGATTCAACACAATTTTTATCAAGATAACAATGGCATATTTCATATTACTAGAACAAATATTCCAAAAATTTATATGGAACCACAGAAAATAGCATCAATAATCTTAAAAAATCATATCAAAGTTAGAAGAATCACACTACCTGGTATCAAACTATACTTCCAGATCATAGTAATAAAAACAACATGGTACTGGCATAAAAACAGACATATAACTCAAGGGAACAAAATAGAGAACGCAGAAGTAAACCTATACCTTTATCACCAATAAATATTTGACAAAAGAGGCAAAAACATACAATGGACTAAACAGAGTCTATTCAATAAATAATGCTGGGAAAATTGGACAGATAGATGCAAAAAATATGAAATTAGACTACCTCCTTACACCACATACAAAAATAATCTCAAATGTATTAAAGACTTTAAATGTTAGACTTGAAACAAACAAAAAAACTTAGGAGAAAATATAAGCAGTAAAATCTCAGACATTTCTTGTAGCAATACTTTTTCTGATATATTTTATTTGGCAATAGAAACAAAAGGGAAAAAATAAACAAATGGAACAACATAAAATTAAGAACTTTTGCACATCAAAGGAGACCATTAACAAATGGGAGAATGTATTTACTGATACATCTGATAAGGAGTTGATATTCAAAATTTATAAAGAATTTATAAAACTCAACACCCCCCAAAAACAAACAATCCAATTAAAAAATGGGTTATGGACCTATATAGACACTTCTCCAAAGAGGACATAGAGATGGCCAATAGATATACAAAAAGATGCTTAGCAAAATACTCCTCATCAGAGAAATGCAAATTAAAACCACATGAGATATCATCTCACACCTTTCAGAATGACTATCATTAATAAATTAACAAAGAACAAATTTTGACAAGGATATGGATAAAGGGAACTCTTGTGAACTCTTGGTGGGAATACAGATTAGTGTAGACACTATGGAAAGCAGAATGGGGTTTCCTCTAAGAATTAAAAATGGAACTACAATGTGAGCCAGCGATTCCACTTCTTGGAATCCATCAGAAGAAACCTGAAACACTAATATAAAAGTATATAAGTACCTGTGTGTTCATTGTAGCATTATTTTTACAATAGCCACAATTTGGAAGTGGCCTAAGTGTCCATCAGTTAATGAGTGAATAAAACAGTTATGGCATGTTTACACAACAGAATACTACTCAGCTGTAAAAATTAAGAAAAATTTACCCTTTTGACATCATGGATTGCTTGGTCTTATACTAAGTGAAGTAAACATGTCAAAAAAAGACAAGTATCATATGATTTTACTTATATGTGGAAATTAATGAACTAGCAAGCAAAATAGAGACAGACTTATAGAGAACAGGCAGACAGCTCTGGTCAGTACGAGGGATTAGGAGGATGGAAGGTTTGAGCAAAAAAGTAGAAGAGCCGAAACCATTTTGGCTCAGTGGCTAGAACATCGGCCTGTGGACTGGTGGGTCCCGGGTTTGATTCTATTCAAGGACATGTACATTGGTTGTGGGCATATCCCCGATGGGGAGCATGCAGGAGGCAGTTGGTCAATGTTTCTCTCTCATCGATGTTTCTGACACTCTATCTCTCTCCCTTCCTCTCTGTAAAAAAATCAATAAAATATATATATTTTTTAAAGTGGAAGAACTCATGGACAGCAGTGTGGTGATTGTGTCGGGGGGAATATGGGTAGAGGATATTGGTGGAGGTAGAAGAGGGTTAAGGGGGGATAAATGATGATGAAATATGAAATAAAATGCATAATCCCATGAAACCTTCACGAACACAAGCCAATGACAGAACTAGAAATCACACAAATGTTTTATTTGTTTGTTTTTTTGTTTTGTTTTTGCTATCTGGAGAGTACTGTATAAGGAAAGATTTCACCAAAATATGCTGTGCTTAGTCAGTATAGAATAATTTTAAACAAATCATATGTTAGACATGCTTCATAGAAAACATTACATAAACTGTGCAACTATTCAAGTATAAGGGGATGTTGAACATCACTCCTTTAAGTCATGGTGATGAATATAAAACGAAGGTTTTCATATATTTACTTGGCCTGCTTGCATCCGATAAGGCAGGATAAGACCTGAAGAGGTGTAAAGGCATTCCCAGATCCCACCCTGCTTTCCCTGAATATTGCTTTTAGTCATCATTTACAATTAATAGTAAAGCTTGATTCAGGTAGGATTCTTGGTTCACAAATGTTGGATTTTATGTTCTGTTACTTCTTTGTATTTTGTCCATCAATGCTGCATTTTTGCTTAAGAAATCTATGTAATCCATATCTTTCTACCTTTCTCTAATGAATCAGTTTTAATTATTTTATTTCAATTAGTTAAAATTTAAACTGAAAGGAATATATTTACTGATAATACTTAGATCATTTATAATTCACTTGGTTGTTCTCTAGATTAGCGGGTTGTTCCTAACTCTAATTTCTATAATGAATCCGTAAAATTCTAAGTAAAGTCTTAACTAGGAGCTATCTTGTGTTTATATTTTAATTACTTTATTAATAATTGTCATGCTTCATTCATTACCATGTAGAGATTGCAAACCCTCTTCCTTAGTTCCCACTATTTTACCATCCAGAGGGCACTATGCCAATCTCACCCTACTGAGGTTTAGTGTATGAAAAATGAATATTTAAAATTAAAATATAGCTTGTCACACAGAATGAGCACCTGATGCCATTTATGAGGAACAGGTGGATGTTTATTCAGGCATGTTTGATGTACCAGCAGGAATTATTTTAGTTAAATATCAATGTCATTGCCATTAGAGAAGACTAAAACAGGAGTAAAAGGCACACACACACACTACACACACACACACACACACACACACGTGCACACACACACACGACATAGAAACTTTAGGTATCGGAATTGAACCAGATTTGCAGGAGGCTGGGTTCAATTTTCCGGATTACCTAAAATCAGTGGAAGGAGCCTTAGAATAGACCAAGATAGTCTGACCTTTGTTGTTACACTGAAATGTGCAATTCCTGCAAAGGCCAGTATTCTTTGGCATTTTCTCAAGGTGAATGAGATATCATATCATTTTTTGAGAGGTGAGGGTTAGGAGATAAAATTGACTAAAAATATATATTTGTCTGCGTTTAGTATATAGTATTTTGAACTAACAAGTTAGAGAAGTTATTTTAATGGAGGCTATTATACAAAATAAATATTTAGATTAATCACAAATGTAAATATTCATGATTGGAGAGGGAGAGAGAATATGAATGGCCTATTTAAATATATTTTTATTTTAAAAAAGACTCAAGGGTATTATGATTTGTAAATATGGATATGTGTTTTCACAAAAAATTAGAGCAACTTAATGTAGGTAAAATTAAGGCATATTTTAGTACCAAAATATTACTCTACAGCATAGTACATCAGCAACCATTCACACTGAATGATGTAGATAATTAATCTAATTTTCCCCCTGCTTCATTTTGTGTTCTATTGGCTTTCTTATTCAAACTTTCAAGTCACAAATCTAATTTAAAACCTCTTAACTAGTCTAATGCATAATGTGTTCTATCTGCATTCAGTGTCTAGCAATGAGCACCAAAGACAGAATACTAATTTGCTTCAAAGCGTACAAAACACTCAATAATCAAATAATAAAATGCTGGATCCAGCACTTCTTAATGACATCATCAAATGAGTCCAATGCCTTGAAATGTGAGCATAAATTTACAAAAGAACAAAGAAGAATCAAGTGATGTAAATGTAAGGGGAAATTTTTGCTAATCCAAACCATATATTCAATATCCTGGGCCTTTATTCAAAATGGTCTTTATTCATGATAACAAGACTAAAATTAAAAAGGCAAGTTTTGATTTACAGCTTTACTTAATACTTTTAGTATTGCCCACTCTTATATTTTCTTTTTATATGTATCTTTCCCTTTTATCCAGTTACTTTCTTCCCCCCCCCCTCTCTCTCTCACACCCACACACACATACAGGCACACATAATTATCATTATTTAGATTTAATATTTGAAATTATATTCCAGAGTCTCTCTGTAAAAGTCTGTGTTGTTTCTTAATAGAGGAAGGGTTTTTCTTTTTTTTTCCAGCTATGTTCACATTCCTTTAGTAAAATAAAGCTTATTTCTATTTTCTCTCTTGACTTCAAAGTAAATGAAAAAAAGAATACAAACATTTCATAAAATGAAGAAATAGAATATGTCAGAAAAATTAACCATGTACTGAGTGATTAAACTGTTTTGTGTAACAATGTCATTTCTATTTTGTTTAAATGTAATGCAATTTACCAGACCATAAAGAACGCCTTAGATGAAATGGCTGCTTTCCAGGCAACGCTACTCTGCTGCTGATTACAATATATCCTGACACCTATGACAGTTTTATAATTCTTCTGTTCTGTGTTCTGAAGTGTCCTTATTTTGCTGAGGGCTTTCTCCTGGGAAAAGGCACTGAAGTTTTGTGGACTGAAAGAAGGATAAACAGTTTGATGGGAAAACAATATCACTATGTGATGCAAATTATTACTAATTTGTTTTATGTGATTATGGGAAAGTATCTTAAAAGACCTTTACATCAGGAATTAGAGGAGATTCTGCTACACATGAAAATATGTTAGATGAAATATAGAGAAGATAATTATAACTACATAATATGACATATTCTTAATATAATATTTTTCTATTTTTGCTTTTATTAAAATGGAAATATAGTGCTTATCATGTCATATGCAATTCATGGATTCCTAAAAATTTTATTCAGATTTTTTTTACTAACTGTTCTCTGAACACATGTGGGCAGTCATCTTGTGTGTTGGAGTGATGGTCAATTTGTATATCACCTCTTTATTATATAGGATAGTTTTAGAGAACATACTGTAAATTGATCAATATGCTAAGTACTTTTTATCCATTAAAGTATATTATCTTCATTAGCCCATGCAATTGGCAATATATATTATTTATAGGTAATATGCTTGAAGCATCTTGGAGTAAGTTGTAGAGTTACAAATAAAATCCAGACACCATACCACCAGAGTGTATACTCTTAAGCTTAGGAAGTATCAATTAATTTTAATAACTAAAAAGGAAAAAAAAGCGAATTAATTATACTATTTTAGTTGAATAATCAAACATGATATTACTTTATAATGATTTGTGAAAAAAGACACCTCTGGGTTTATTTATATACAAATGTTTATAATGCAGTATGTATCATATATAGAATATAAGTAGAGAAAGTAAGAAAGAGTAATTTAAGTATTTTATGATATATAATCTTTTAAATATAAAAATGTTGAAATGTTAGCCAGTATCTCCATTCTTGTATATATGCATGTGTTTCTTGTTTGAAACCCACCAATTGATTGAAATGCAATGTTGATTAGAGAAGAGGAAAGAATGATACAGAATACTAACTGAAAAAAACTTGATAGCAATGTTGAAGAGAGCACTTGAACCTAGTGTCAATTGACTATCTTCAATTGTCCTCTTGATATAATCCCTTGTCATTTGACTGATGAACAATATATTAGTTTGCAAGTATTTAAATAAATTAGATTGTTCAGGTCCTGGTCATATTCCATGTGAATCTGTTTTACCTAGCGTCAAAATGTCTTAGGAAGACACTGTAAGAAGGATTTTTGAAACTTTAAAAGAAGTTTCAAATGAACTGTTTAATTTTACTTAAAATAATACAATGAGCTAATTAATTTAGTTATGAATGAATTTGATGCATACTATTTTGAGATTATGAAGAAAACTATACTTGTAAAGGAGGAACCACTTGCTTAAGATGCTTACAGATTCAGGTAGTACAAACTTTGAATGCAGAATATTAAACATGAACCAAAGCGCTCATTTAAGAGGGTACTTTATCAGTGGATCACTGATATCAATGACCTTGTAAACAAATATATATTTAATAATTTCATATTAACTTGGGGAAAATTTGGAGAATCATACTCCTACTTGCAAAACCAATTAATAGATAGTATATATTTTACTTATTTAATACAAGAAAATGGCCTACACCATTGAGTGGCCTGAGGCTAAGCAAGTTCAATGTGCATAGTTCTGGTAATCAGAAAAGGAAGGTAATAAGGAGGCTGGAACCACAGACTGACAGGAAGAGGCTTCCATCTATAGTGCAGATTTATTCTCTTTCCACGGAGAGCCTACGCCCTTTCTTAAACACTTCCAGGTGATTTGGTCAGATCTGTCAAAGATAATCTCCCTCCTTACTGATAAATTAAACAATTTGTATATATATATAAAGACCTAATATACAAATAGACCGAACTGCAGAACAACCAAACAACTAAACAACTGAACAATTTGTCACTATGACATGCACTGACCACCAGGGTGCGGGTGCAAAACATGATGGGCATCTGCTGTGGCGGGATGGTGGAGCAGGTGAACAAGGGCGCCAGACCAAGGTGGGGCGCTGGTCACTATCATTGGGGCAAGCCTCTGGTGGTTGCTGAAAACTCTTTGCTCCTGCGTGCTGTGGTCCCCCTGGGCACCCACAAATGCTGCCTGTGCTGGCCCTGCTCGCCCCCGCTGCTGGTGCCCAGTGCCAGCCCCGGTTTCCCCTCAGGGCTTCTTCACATCTCCCTGCTCCGAAGGGGTTATCAGAACCAACAGCTGCCTCTCGCACCCACTGCCAGCAATAGCCCCACTCCCACCCGCAGCCGGTACTGGAGCTGCTGTTTGCACCCTTGGCTGGTGCCTGGTGCAGGTTTGGATCACTTGGTACTGTTAACAGGTGTGAGTGGTGGCTTCTGGCCCTGATCTCTCCTGAGGGCTGCTCCACCTCTCTCCACTCCTAAGAGGTGACAAGGGCAGCAACTGCTGCTTGCATCCACTGATGGCACCAGCCCCAATCACTGCACCATCAGCAGTTGGGCTGTGCCAACAGTGTGTGGGAGTGGGAGTGGCAGGAGCAAGGGGGAGGGGGAGGGAGGGAATAGATTAACCAAAGATCTTATATGCGTACTAGAGTATCTGTGCATGGGTTCATGCATCAGTGGGTCCCCTCAGCCTGGCTTGTGGGAATCAGGCCGAAATTGGCTCTCTGACATGCCCCAAGGGGGTCCTGGATTTCAAGAAGGCCCAGGCCAGGCCAAGGGATGTCACCATACGTGCACTGGGCCTCTATTCCTAAATTGTCTAAAGAAATTTAACTGATTAGGGAATTAGATTATATTAAAATCCTTTCTCTTTTGTCATATAATGTAATCTAGTCACAGAAGTAAAATCTATCAAAACCTTCCCATACTGTAGTTTTGAGTGTATTATAAAGAGGATCTACACTAGGGGGTGGTAATCTAGGGCATCATCATATAATTCTGTCCTCTAGAGAATGTGAAGATGGTCCAATATTAGAAAACTCATCAATGGTATTATATCATAAGCTTGAAAAAGAAAAACAGTAATAAAATTTATTTCATCATTTAAAAAATGATAATTTTAAAATAAAATATGTTTCCCAATTTGATAGATTTATAATACCAATGATTTTTTAAAATATCAATGTATTTTAAAAATTTCTTTATTAAGGTGTTAAATGTGTCCTTATCCCCCCATTACCCTCTTCACCTGCCCACGCATGCCCTCACCCCCCTGTTGTCTGTGTCCATTGGTTAGGCTTATATGCATGCATACAAGTTCTTTGATTGATATACCTTCCAAATATATATATATATATATATATATATATATATATATATATATATATTTCAAAAAATTCTACACAAATCCATAATGAGATATAAACAATGACGCTTATTGCAAAAAAAGAAAAGAAAGAAAGAAAGAAAATAGTGGTAGCAGAGAGTTGAATACTATATTTATCTATGGAAGGGTAATAAGTAAGTAAAATTGTATATAAATACAAAATTTAGAAAGAATAACGCAAAACAAAGCTCATGTTCAAAATTATCTGTGGTAGAAGCAAATAAAGCATTCCACCCTACATTCTGAATGTGTATTACAGGTTACCAATTTTCTGTTGTAGCTATGGTTTGGGCATGAATGAAGACTTGGGTAATCAGATGCACCTGTGAGAGAGACAGAAGCACCTGCGATGTAACATTTTCCAGAATCAAGTCCTGTAGTTGCATTGTACTGGGTTCCGTGTCAGGAATGTCTATCGGGCAACATGGACCATCTGTCACTGGAGAAGAAGGCAATCCTATTTTTATTCACAAAGTTTTGCAAGATATGTAAGAAAAGCTTTCACCATTTGTCTCCCTCATTAGTGGGCTCTGGGATGTCAAGGGGAGGGAAGAAACGAACATGATACCATGATTGAAGATTTGAAGATATTGCACAACGAAAATTTCTCCCTTAGTTAGATGGAAGTTATGTAGTTAAGAAGAACAGTTTCTCTCTTTATTAATGCATTATAGTTTCTGCCTTTCTTATTCTGTCTTTGATTCTAAAAGGCCAGTCAGAACAATTAGAGCTAGCACCTGCAATCTTTACCATATTGTTTTTTTATTCTTTAGTTATGGAAATTTTTGTTTTCTATTATATGTATCTGAGTAAAATTTATAATAATGAAGACATTTTTTAATAAAATCTTTCAAGATGGTTATGAATCAAATGCTGACTGATCCTGTCAGCTTTCCAGAATGTCTTAAAAAATGAACAGCACATTTCAGATCATTATAGAAAAGATTTAGGTTGATGGCATGATATTTTATCTTCGAATGGAGAAAATGCCCAAGAGTAAGCAATTTTCAAAATGTATAGCCCAACAAAGAAAGGGACATCTGAAAGAATTGTTACAGGGAACTATGATGAATAGTTTCTAGCTTTTCTGATTAATGGACTGTTCTGAAGATGTGCATCTGGGAACATTGAGTTTAAAATTAAATGTGAGAAATTCCTGAGTTTTAATTTTATATCTTCAAACTGTATGACTCTTTAATTTGTGCAAGCCGTGATGGATTTTTTTAAAAGCAGCATTTAAAATGAGCAGTGTCAATTCACAGGAGAATAATAGTTAATTTACTATGTGTTCATTACTTCATAGAGGCAACTGAAAAGCGAAAATGAAGTCAACTACTCGTTTGGCATCTTATAAATACAGCATTTAAAGAATATGAAATATTTTTGTCCACTATCAATGTTCCCCATTACTGAGCAATATGTCATGCTAATATGACATTGTAAATTTCTTGCCAAAGTATCTCCCATTTTTGCAGAAATAATTACTTTTTAATGCTTATTAACTGACTGATATATATTTTTTTGAATTTCACATAAAAAAATACAAAGTCACATTCTGTGACACAGAGCTACGTTTCTTTCAGTGCACAGTGGACCACATATACAAGGTGGCCCCATAGATTATAATAAAACTGAAAAATTATTTTATTCTAGTGATGTCATCTTAACATCATAGCTCAATGCATGACTTCTGTGTTTTCCTTAATTCTGTTGTAAAAAACAAAAACAAAAACAAAAACAAAACAAAAAACTATTGTGCTGCCAGTCATATAAAGAATTGCACATTCAATTAGGTACATCACATAATACTGAATACTGACAATAAATGGCTACTTACTGGCTTATGTATTTACTTTACTATACTTTTACTTTTGTTTTACAGTGTACTCTTTTATAAACCAAATGATTGCTGAAAAACAGTATGTTACGGTGTTGTGCCTGTGGCAGCCTCATACATCCCCTGTTTATTGCTTCTCTTGATTGCATTATGTCCCCTTGTTCTGATTTAATCTTACGTTGTTTGCTTCATAGGTCCTCCAAGTGCAAAAAAGCCACAGTTCATGCTGTCATCAGGAGGCCACATGGAGTAGATGACGTGGAAACAAAATTAAAAGTGGTTAAGGATTACAGAGATGGAAAACCAGCGGTTGTTATTGCTCATCGGTGAGCATTCTGCCATACCTACAATCTTAAAGAACAAAAGCAAAGTGATGGAAACTGATAAATAATCTGCTTTGTTGAAGGCAATGAGATGAACAAAATTTAGAGAAGGGCCTATATGAGACAAAAGCATGACCCACTTATCACCATGAGGATCACAGCAAAAACAAAAGTTTGATTGGGATACTGAAATGAAAGGCTGGACTATGATGTTGAATTTATTGCTAGCATTTGCAGGTAAGAGAGGGCCTGACACACCAGATAACTGGAGAGCCAAACTGGTGAATTGGGGGTGATTTTCCATTTCTAATAGAATCTGAAAGTCAAGTGTAATGGGGACTAAGGGAGTTAAAGCAGTCTAGCGCCTATAATCTTGTGAAACTGAGTTTTCAGAACTTTGTTTCAGCACAGGAACCTAGACTAAGGGGGAAGTGGTGGGCAGTAAACAGAATTGAGTGTTATCGGCCAAGAAAGAAAGAAAGAAAAAAAAAATGCAAGAGAAACATTAGAAAGAATAGTGGAGGATGATAATAGAGCCAGGAAATCTGAAAAGCCAAACTACTGTATTTTGGCACATTAAAGTAACAAATGACTGAAGAGGGTACTCTGTGAAATCAGAATAGCTTTCCTGGAAGTGCTTCATTTTAAACAACCAAGAAATCTAACTTCACACAAAAAATTAACAACATGAAAGTACTGAGGTCAAAGCCCATAAAAGTGTTTATAACAAAGAATGGAACAGAATTACATTCCTATAGGATACAAAGACATGTTAAAAATATATCTGCTCACAGAATAGATTTAAAATCATTGGTCTCTATTGTAAATGAGTGAAGATGTTAATAAAATGATAAAGTGCATCAAGTAATAAAAGAGATAGAATTAGAAACAAATTAGGATTGAGATAACAACTCAGGAAATAATGAAATCAAGTATATCTATATTTGGAAAACTCATGATGAAAGTTTAACTTTTTATTATGGATGTATCAAATATAATTTATAATTGCATTTGGCTCATACATGGTCTATTTCCTGGCTAATTGATTATTGAGGTGAATAATGAAGCCATTGCTCATTGAAATATTATGGACTAGTTCGATATTTATTTTTATTGTTATAGCATTTCTGATACTAATTAGTTTATATTCATTGCTTCACTGTGCTTAGTAGAAATAAGGAATAGAATGTGGGAATGTTAATTTTTGTACAATCTACCATGTTTCCCTAAAAATAAAACATCCTCCGAAAATAAGACCTACTTACAGGTTTCCTTTTGAGTGAAATATAAGGCATCCCCTTAAAAATAAAGCCCCCCCTAGGCTTTGTCTCAGAATGAAAATTAATTTACCGTAAACTGGTCGCCAGGGCCGCCCCGACTGGCGTCTAGCAACCAGTGACGTTACACGGAGTCCTGACATCACTGCTGTGTGGAGGCAGAGCGGAGGTCAGAAATTAATGACTACATTGAAAATAGAATGGAGAGAAATCAGCATGGAAACTTTGTGAAACCTAAACTGCAAGAAGTTGTGACTTGGGTGAAGAATTTATGGGAGAAAATCACTGACAGTTGCATTGCAAATGCACTGCAAGCAGGCTACCTTGACAAGAAGTACTCATTTAAAGACAGTGCTATTGCTAAACATGAGAGATTTGGTCCACTGATTCTGAAAGAAGTGGAGTCATAAGAAATTCACCAGGAAATTCAGGAATTGGATTGTTATGATGATGTTCCAGAAGATGATGACATGATTATCATTGAATAAAAGAGTAAATTCTTGATACTGTAGGATTCACAGTTTGTCTGGTTTGTGTTGACAACTACCATACTACCATACCGTATACAGATAATAAATTTCCTTTATTTTCATTTAACAATAAATGTGTACCGTATTCTCCTTCATGGAAAAATAAGACATCCCCTGAAAATAAGACCTAGCGCATCTTTGGGAGAAAAAATTAATATAAGACACTGTCTTATTTTCGAGGAAACAGGGTAAATGATAGATAAGTAGGACACCAGTTTTTCTGAGTTCTTATAAGACTTTCCATTATGTGCATTGAACTAGCTATATCTAATTCTATAAATAGTTATAAAAAAATAAGATCCATTCTTAAAGACCAAATATAAAGGATATTTTAATCATTTTATGTTTAAAATTTAAATATAAAATGTTTTATTTTATATGGACAGTTTGGTCATTTAGTTATGATTTTTATTGATATAAAGGTAAAAATACACAAAGAATTGACTTTTATAGTAATTTTTGAATCACGGTATAATACAAACACAGAAGAAAAATAAATTATTTCCATAAAAGCCACTTAAGTTGACAGAATATTGTGCACTGGCTTTGAACTTGTGATAATCAAAAAGGTGATATTTAGGTATCAACATGTTGTTGTTGTTTTTTTCCATAGTTCAAGAAATTAGGTTAAAGTGAAACATTTTAGTGTTTATCACAGTTTTTCTGTTATACTCAGACTGAAAAGACCTTGGGAGATAAAGCTTTTATTATTATTATTATTTTTTTGTAAAAATGGAAGTTTAGAAGTTAAAACATTGCTCATTATTCAACTCTATTTCTGCTAAAAGCTAAACCAAAGAAAGCATGCAACCTCTTTAGCCAATCACAAAGTGTGAACTATTGTTTAGAATTATGTGAACAGAATGGCTGTATAACTTGGGTTCTGCTTTTTATTTTGTTAACCATTATAACATTTAAAAAGTGGAAAAGATTCAGAAATCTTTCTGATACTTTAATATATCTTAAGATTTTAGTCCTCATTGTCAAAAACTTCTCAGAAACACTTTAGAAGTAGATTTAAGACATCTTGAATAGATTCAATTTCTGAAGCTTTTACATATGTGGATTCATAAGAAATTGGGCAGGGTTCCTCCCTCTAGAACATTTATAACAAAAGATAAAATGTTGGGTTGAATCCTTTAACTACTGAGGTTGACGATTTGATTAGCTCTCTCATCCCCTCTACTAGGAGAAATCTAAAAAGAATTTTCTCAGAATATCTGTAGCTGAATGGAGTTATGCCAATTAGAGGTGGCCATACAAGAAGAGCCCACACCTCCTCTTTCATGGCAGCTGACACACAAATCCCCAGACAACTGTCTGCAGCCGCACACAGTCCATTCGCACGCACTATAGATGTGGGCAGTGTTAGTGCTGGTGGTGGTAGGAGCATTAACAGTGGCCCCTGACCTCTGGATAACGAGCCCAGAGATGGGATGTGGAAAACAAATGTCCAGTGCCTGCCCCCTTGCTTCTGACCCATCCTTTCCACAAGATTGTATGGTCACCGCACATAATCCTCCATAGCTGAAATCACCAAAAAGTTTCTCCTGGTATTGAACCTTGACCTACATAAGCACCAATTTTTAATATTGGCATTGCTTTTACTTTTATGAATGTGTGGTATGACCTACTGTATGAACAGTGTTCAGTAAAATACAAATGATTTGCTAGGGTTTGAGGCAGGAGGTGACTTGGTTTTGTTTTTGAAAAATAAAGATTTCCCTAAGAGGGAATTGGTGATATTTGCCTCTGAGCTTCAATTAGGTAGGCCCTGTCTGAATCTAAATCAGCTCCACAGTACTCTGCCTCTGGGAAAGGTAAAAGTAATAATAGATGGTCATTGATGACCCAAGAAGTTAGTTTTCACCAGACACTGAATCTGCCAATTTCTTGATCTTGGAATTTTCAGCTTCTAGAATTATGAGAATTTGATTGTTGCCTACGCCACCCACGCTATGATTCACTGTTGTTATAACTGTCCAAATAAACCAAGACATCCAGATATTATATTCAGGACTTTGATATAAACAAATTATTCATAACTAGATTTTAAAAAGAAAACCCTTAAAAAAGGTTTTTATTGATTTGAGAGAGACAGAGGAAGGGAGATGGGGGGGAGAGAAAGAAACATGACAGAGTGGTTGCCTGTAATGGGGATTTAGTCCACATTCAGGGCATGTGCCCTAACTTGGACTCGAACTGGCAACCTCATGTGGGTGGGAGGAAATTCAAACAACTTAGTCACACTGGCCAGAGCTAAAATGAAAACTAATTTACAACATTGGAAACAATGACATCAACTAAAATAGAATGTAAAACATGCAGAAAAATAATTTAAAATATGAAGACCAGGATTACCAATATGTCTTCTGATAGAGTTAATTTAAATGCTTTTTCTGATGTTGGTATAAATGGAAAAGATTCAGCTATCTATATATTATTTTAATGTTATGATAACATGTATTCATAATTTTATATTTAATTCATTATAAATCTACTTTTTAATGTTATAAAAACTTCAAAAAATAAGTTATATGTATACACACATACATATATTCAACTGCTATTCTCTTTTTGTGTATGAAAATAAGTAGAAAGACATGAGGTGGAAACAATTGTAAAAAAATAATGAAAAGTCAGATATATGAAAAAAAAGAGAGAAAAAATAATAAGTTTCTTTTAAGCAGTAGTTTTGATTTATACACAAATAAATAAGATATTCTCTTTTTTGGTAAAATGTTAAATTTTGAAAATCAATTTTATATTCTATTAAATAATATATCTTGAGCAGCATATCTTTATAATGAATATAAAACTATCCACATATACAAACAAAACTTAGTTTTTTGTCCTGCCAGGAGATGTACAATATATTTATAGTAATTTCACTAAAAACTAAGAGTCATACTTCTCAAAAATCCTCCTGTAACTTTAGTAAGCAGTATGAGGTATAAAAATCTTTTATAACTATGGTCTATGGGGATCTTATTGATCACACAACAGTTGAGTAGATTGAATGTTTCCAGGATTTAGATATAACAGAATTAGATAAGATAGAAAAAACAGTATACAATGCAGTACATGACACATCCCAATATAAACAATTATACAATATGTTAATTATTCACTTTATGAATAAAGTATATTTAGTTGGTGTTAGACTCTCTTAATGCTTTTTAAAACTACAGGTAAGAGATGCATTTGTATAAAATTTCAAGTAAACAAATGTATACATTTATATGTATTATATATAAAAAATATACCACACACATATAAATATACAGAGTGGGACAAAAGTAGGTTAACTGCTGTTTATATGGAGAAGAATACATTAAACAATAAATAAAAATATAAGAATAAACTCTATGTTTCATATACTCATATGTAAACCCTCATCCACCCTGTATATTATATTATGTGCATTTTTCTTTATCTTCTTCTTTTCTCATAACATGTTGGATATTTATTCTTTGAACAATATTTGAAGTCACTTATTCACTGTAAGTACTTCATAGTAGTCTATCATCTGAATCTGCATTACTGGTCACAAACTTTTATACTAAGGATCAAGTAGTAAATATTTTAGACTGTAGATTAAATTTACAAGTTTTCAGTAATGCTGTTGGAGCATAAAAAGTCTTATAGAATATGTAAATAAATGGATGTGGCTGTGTTCCAATAGAATGTTATGTACAAAAACAGGCAGGCCCTCATTGTTCAACTCTGATGTCCTTGATAGTCAGTTTGGCTCTTTCTGTTTACAATTTGCTATTGTAAACAAAACTGCAATAAATATTTTATGTAGATATTACATTTTTACATGTGCTAATATTATCACATATATTAAGATAATTTCAAGTTTCAGTTTTTCTTTTATTGCTGATCACCAATTTATACTCCAAGCAACAATATATAAGAACTTTTTTTGATACATGAAAAATTATATCTAATTATATTTAAAAAAAAAAACATTTCTCTTTTAATCAGTAAAATTAAGCATAATTTCATTGATTAGTGTTATTATCATTTTGTTTACCTTATACTATACATGTGTATTTTTGTTTAATTTCCTAATCACAATTCATCATTATCTTGTCATTATAAAAATACCTTGTTAGAAGTTTCATCAAAAATGAATTTAGCTTAGATTAGTTTATGAAAAATATATCTTAAAAATAATTTATTGGGTGGTCCTAAGGGGTGAGTACTAGTAAATTCTCAGAGTGAATAGAGTTCATCTTTGCTTAGAAAGAAAGTGATTAGACATATAAATTTGAACTATTGCTAATGGTTTTACTGGATTCTTAGGGAATTTCAAATTACTGACTTGTTTATAAGAAACAGCTGGCCTCCTAAAAGAGTGAAATAACTTACTGAATACTCAGTTATGGCACCAACTAGAATTCAACATCTTGTGTGATAGGACAATTATACGGCAGGACATAGTATACTTTCTCAGTAAATTTAAGTAATCAAATCTATGAATAAAATAGGAATGTCTCCTTTCACCAAGACACAATTATACTTTCATAATATGATCCAAAAACTTGGACTTTGCTTCTTTGGGGCCTTAGTCCATAAAGAACCAATACTTCTATATGTGAACAACATTACTATTAAACTTGAAATTTTGATTGGCTCTGTTAATATTTTGGTCTTCATTCCCTGCCACAACAATAAAGTACTATAAGCCACAATAGTAGGCCAAAACAAACAGACTAAACATAAATAGTATAATTTTTTTTACCAAAATAAACTATTTAAATAAGATCCAAAGTCTCTTAATAGACAAAATAGGATACAATAAAAAAAAAAAAATCACCCATTATACCAAGAACCAAGGAAATTAAAATCTGATGGAAAAAAATAGCATATTGATACAAACAAGATAAATGAGATGTTAACATTATCTGACAAGGATTTTATAGAAAATATAAAACTGCTTCAACAATAAAGTACAAATTATACTGCAACAAATGAGAAAAAGGAAAATCTGAGCAAAGAAAAGTAAAATTGTGAAAACATAGAACTGAAAAACATAATACCCAAAAATAATTTTATTGAATACAATCAATAGCATAAAGGAGATAACAGAGGACAGAATTGGTGAATATGAGGTCAACAGAATTTACCCAATTTGAATTGCATAGAGAAAAATAGACTGGAAAAAAGATGAACAGAATACCAGAGGGATTTGGCAATATTAAAAGATCCAATATTATATCATTTAATCCAAGAAGTGATGAAAGACAGTGGGACTAAAAGAGTGTTATCCTTTATCTTCTATACTAGAGGTCCGGTGCACAAAATTCATGCACGGGTGTGTGTGTATGTGCATGTGTGTTTCCCTCAACCCAGCCTGTACCCTCTCCAATCTGGAACCCCTCAAGGGATGTCCAACTGCCAGTTTAGGCCCAGTGGGATCGGGCCTAAATGGGCAGTTGGACGTCCCTCTCACAACCCAGGACTGCTGGCTCCCAACTGCTTGCCTGCCTACCTGACTGATTGCCTCTAACCACTTCTGCCTGCCAGCCTGATCAACCCCTAACCACCCCCCTGCCAGCTTGATCAACGCCTAAAAGCTCCCCTGCTGGCCTAATTGCCCCTAACTGTCCTCCCCTTCAGGCCTGGTCACCCCTAACCACCCTCCCCTGCAGGCCTGGTCCCTCTCAACTGCCCTCTTCTGCAGGCCTTGTCCTTCTCAACTGCCCTCCTCTGCTGGCCTAGTCACCCCCAACTGCCCTCCCCTGCAGGCCTGTTTCTCCCCAACTGCCTTCTCCTTCAGGCCTGGGTCCCCCGCCCCAACTGTCCTCCCCTGCAGGCCTGATTGCCCCTAGCTGACCTCCTTTGCAGGCCTAGTCCCTCCCAACTGCTTTCTCCTATTAGCCTCATTGCCAACAACTTCCCTCCCCTGCCAGCCATCTTGCTGTGGCCATCTTGTGTCCACATGGGGGCAGCCATCTTTGACCACATGTTGGTGATTACCTTGTGTTTTGGAGTGATGATCAATTTGCATATTACCTCTTAATTATATAGGATATATAGAAGGCTAAGTGTCTGTCTGACTGGTGCTCTGACCACCACAGGGCAGATGCTTAACGCAGGAGCTACCATGACATGTACTGCCATTTAAAACTAAATGGCACAACAAACAAATACTCAGCTTCCCCCAAGTGGGGCAATAGCCCTGCTACCACCCCTGGGCGACACCCCACCAAATTGTAGCCAACACTGCCAAGACACCATGGCACAAAATGAGGTCCACAGCCCAGCCCAGAAATTGTGCCTGTGGGCACCGGGTAATGACATCATGTAGCAATGTCCACTTCCTCTCCCTAGAGACTAGCAACTTTAGAGTTTCTTTAGCCCAGGAACCGGACTTGCTTTATAGCCAGGTGCAAACATTTTAAAGTTTAACCAAACACTTGTGAAGTGTTTTCTTGGCCCTCATGTCACTTGATCCTTACAGAAATCCTGGAGTAGGTAGATAGGAGACTTGCTAGAATCCCATTTTCTTTTTATTAGCAAGATGCCAATAGCAATATTAAAATATTTCTTCTAATTAAATTCCCTTTAATGTGCACAAATTCATGCACCAGGACACTAATAAATAATATGGCTGAAAATACTCAAATTTGACAGAAGACCTAAACTTGCATATGTTTGAAGTGGATACCAAACAGAATAAATGCAAATAAATTCATACCAAGACACATACTAATTAAATATTTGAAAATAAAATGGAAATTATCTTGAAGGGAACCAGAGAAAAATGGCATATTACCCCTAAAGATAATACCAGTTTAAATAACAGTAGCTTTCCCATATATATAGTGGTAAGTAGGAAATAGCACAACATTATCAAAGTATATTTCTGTCTATAGTGTATTCTGTACTTGGAAAAATGATCCTTCAAGAATGAAATAAATAATGACACAAAGGAAAAATAAATACATATGTCACTAGAAGTTATACTCTTAAAGACTGAAAGATAATTCCATTAAAGAAGGAAGTTCTTTAAACAAAAATGATATGGTAAGAAAGAAACAATTGCAGTGTACTATATAGAATGGAAAAATACCACATTACACATCACTATAATTTGTGCTTAACCAAAATAATTTATAAAACACCAGAGGAGCATTAATACCAATTGATTTGCCCATTTTAATTATGTTTTTTGTTTGTTTGTTTTTTTTCATTACTGATACTTCAAGAGTTCTTCTTTTAGCATTTTCATTCTGTTTGGAGAATTTGCTCCATTCCTTCTTTTATGGTATGCTGGCAATAAATTCTTTATTTTTCGTTCATGTGAGAATATTGATTTCCCCTTCATTCCTGAAGGGTTTTGTCAGTGAGTGTAATCTGAGTGGACTGCTTTTTTTGTGTGGTCACAGGAAATAAATATCCTTTACCTATTATTTCTGACATCCACGGTTTCTGATGCAGAATATATGTTATGGAAATCTTTTTTTCCTCTATATCTTATTTTTTTTCTGGCTGATTTTGAGACATCTTTTGTCTTTGGTTTTCAGAAAATAATTAAGATATATTCTGGTCTGGATTTATTTGTCTTTATATTTCATAAATCTCTTGAAAAAAGTTGAGTTTTCAGCCATTATTTTTTCAAGTATTTATACAGCCTCTTTTTTTTTTACCTCTTCTACCAGAAAAACAGTAATTATATGAATATTAAATTTGTTGTTATTGTCCCAAAGACTCTAAAAGCTTGTTCACTTTCTTTTTCAGTCTATTTCTTTATGTCATTTAGATGGCATAATTTCTATTGTTCTGTCTTCCAGTTCATTCATTTTTATCATTGTTTTTGCTCTCTCACTACATTACCTCCATTTTGCAACTGAGCTTATTCCTACTAATTTTGTTATTTTACTTTTTCAGTTGTAACATTTAATTCTTTATATATTCTATTTCTTTGAAGAATCTTTCTGTATTTTTATTTCTTTTATTGTGTTCATAATTGTTCATTGAAGGGTTTTGACAAAGATTGTTTTAGTTGTTTTAAAATCTTTGTCAGCTATTTCTAACATCTATGTCATCTGTGTTTTCAATGTGAGAAATCAAAGATTCTTTGTGTAATAAGCTGTTTTTTGAATTGAACCCTGAATATTCGTCCATTGTTATTAAAATCTGGATCTTACTTAAATGCCTATTTTAACTGATCTTTTCTGACACCATCTTTGCAAGAGCAAGCATTGCCTTATTACTGCCATATGGTTAGAGACGTCCAGATTACACACTAAATCTCTACAGACACTAGTGGTGGTAATAGGGAGGGTTCTAGTTATTGTGGACTCTAGATCCTCAGAATAGGTTGCATTTTTCAATGCTTCATTTTGCAAGGTATAATTTTTTTTTTGGCAAGCTTCTTATTTGTCCCAATTAGAGTTTGTCCACCTCAAGCAGCTGTAATGTTAAACATTTGCTACAGAATAGTTAGAAAGATCTGATGTCAACACAGAAAAATTGTGAATTTTTTTTTTTTTTATGAAACTGGCAAGAGAGGTCAAAGAGTAAAGAGCTCTGAAGATGGATTGTTTGAGAAGCTCCAAAGACATTTTGCCATTTCTAAAAGCTAACAGGCTGCTGTTTCTTGTTTGTTTCACTTGTTCAACTACTTTTAATGAAAAAGTTAAAAAACTAGTGAGCTGAACATCCAGGTTGAATTAAACAATTGTTAACATGATGTCACATTTGCTTAATTTATCAATCTACCATACAATCATACTTCTCCCTCCCCATTTACCCTTCTTCTGATGGCTATCATTGCTGCAAGATTGAAATTCAAGACTACAGTGGAGCCAGGATAGGGAGATGGGATAAGGTAAATTAAAATACCATGAAGCCTATTTTTTACTGTGACTCAAGTGTCTTTCTTGAATAAACACCTTCTAAAATTAATCTTTGTTTAATTTCCAGAGTGCTAAAAAATTAATTTTTACAGTTTTGACTAGTATTCTTATTGTTTTTGTGAAGGAGCCTATTTTTCTTAGGTCCTGACATTTCAAAGTGTTTTCAAGATTACTATTTTAAACACTGAGTTTTGAAGACATTTGTTTTGCAGCTATATATAACTAGAAAACCTTTAGGTTGTGTGGATAAATGCAGAAAAATGAAGAACAATGGATTTTAAAGCCTACATATAATAATATGATTTAGAAAAAAAAATTGTGTGCCATTGATTATTTTTTCCTGGATTCTTATCACTGGGAATTGGTTAATATTTTACTTGCTCTTAGCCATTTTTTCTCAGTAGATTTTATTAATCAAGATTCCCTACTATACAATTAGCAATATATATTCCTCTGGACGAAGCTTACACAGGCTGTACCATAAACCATGTATATACACAGCTGATAACTCAATTTTGAAAATGAAATACATTTTAATAAACATTGCCTTTATAATTATTTAAAATATGTATCAGTATATACATTTTTGGGGACACCCTATATATACTAGAACTGAAAAAAGTAAATGATTTTTTAATATTTAAAAAAATGTAAACACTATATTTTATTATTTTAATATACTGAATTATTGCCTTACATGTATTTCAGGCATTTGTATTTCCTTTTGGGGATATCTATTTTATTAGATATGAGTTGCAATGCTCATTTCAAATAAAATAGACATAAAACAAAAGGTTATAGTAAAAGACAAAAAAGGACACAACATAAGGATAATGGGAGCAATCCAACCAGAAGATATAACACTTATGTACCCAACATAGGAGCACCTAAATATATAACAAAAATCTTTATGGACATAAAGGGGGAGAATTGCCAGTAATAAAATCATAAAATTCAACACCAACACTTATATAAATGGATAGATCTTCCAGACAAAAAATCAACAAGGAGACAGTGGGCTTAAATCACACAATAGATTAGATGTATTTAACTGATATTTTCAGAGCATTTCAACCCAAGCAGCATTCCTTTGAAGAGCACATGGAACATTTCCTAGAGTAGACCAAATATTAGGACACAAAACAAGTCTCAGAAAATTTAACAAAATTTCAATCATATCAAGTATCTTCTGTAACCATAATGCTATGAAATTAGAAATATCACACCAAAAAACAAAAAAAACAAAACAAACAAACAAACAAAAAATACATGAAATATACACATACAGAGAGGTAAATAACATGTTATTAAATGTCCAATAGATTAACAGTGAAAGTAAGAAATAGTTCAAAATATAATTTTAAAAAATGAAAATAGGGAAATATATAGCATTTATTGACAATTTCAAGAAAGAAGAAAAATATGAACTAAATGATCTAACTTTACACTTGAAGAAACTTGAAAAAGAACAAACAAAGAAAAAGTCGCAGAAGACGTAAAGTGAAAACAATGCAAATAAGTAGAAGCATATACCATATTCATGGATTGGAATAATTACACCATTAAAATATCCATACTATCCAAAACAATCTATAGATTCAACACAGTTCCTGTCAAGATACCAATGGCATATTGTATAGAACTAGAACAAATATTACAAAAATAGAACCAAAAAAAGGCCTTGAATAGCATTATGGTTTTTTAGAGAAGATACTTGATATGATTGAAATTTTGTTAAATTGTTTGAGACTTGTTTTGTGTCCTAATATTTGGTCTGAAAATATCAATCAGTCAAATACATCTAATCTGTTGTGTGATTTAAGCCCACTGTCTCCTTGTTTTACATTCAGATCAATATCCCTGCCAATTTTATTAAACAGATTCTAATATAAAGGTATTCTATAAAACACCTGATCAGTATTTCTCAAAATTATCATGGTGTTCAAGGAAAGTCTGAAAAAATATCACAATCAAAATATATATCCCTGGAGACATGACAACCAAGTATAATATCATATTGTAGACATAGTAAAACAGAAAAATATCATTGAGAATAATTTTTAAAAATCTGAATAAATGCATACTTTAGTTATTAATGATAATAATGTTTTGAGGTTGGTTTAATGATTCTAACAAATATACTAGGCTAGTTTAAGATAATAAGGGAAACATATGATATATATGGCAACTGTCTGTATTGCTCTTTTAAAATAAAACCTTCTTAAAAAATTCAAAAATACACAGTAATCTTTAACTTTCACCAGAAAATTACATCATGAAGCATGGAAACCTATTGGATAGTAATATGTATTATCATGTTTCATTTATTTTGTAAAAGATTGTTCAAATATTTATTACTTCCTAAACGAATATTTATTATTCTCCTATTTGTTCCATGTATTTCTAAAGAATAGGACTTACAATAGAAGCCAAAAGAAGTATTATCATGTCTCATGAAACTTATATTTCAGTGAATATCTTTGATGAAAGTCTGGTTTAATATTTTATTCAACATTTTCAGAAGTTATAAGACATTGTAGTGTTTATAATGAAAAGTTTGTTAACCCTGGTCTGTTTTTCTCAGTGGTTAGAGAATTATCTGCAAACCATATGATTATGGATTGGATTCCTGATTAAGGTTACATACCTCAGTTGCAGGTTCCACACCCTGGAAGGGCCACATGAGGGAGGCAACCAATTGATATGTTTCTCTCACATGGATGTTTCTCTCTATCTCTCTTCCTCACTCCTCTCTCCCTTCCACTCTCTCTAGAAATTAGTGAAAGAAATATCCGCTGGTAGGGATTTAAAAAATTAATTAAAAATTAAGTTTAAATGTAACTATTTTATGTATCTGACAAAGTTTTATCTTTATGATTAGCTTTGTCATCATACTTAGAATGCTATACCAGTTTCATTAATTCATTCTCTCATTAATTCGCTTTTTTAAAAGCATTCATCATATCCAGGGTAATTCATGCCTGACACTAGAAAAATAAGGTGTGGCCTTTTATCCCAAAAATTTCAGTCTAGCCTAGCTGGCATGGCTTAGTGGTTGAGCATTGACCTATGAATTAGAAGGTCACAGTTTGACTCCCAGTCAGGGCACATACCTGGGCAGTGGGCTCGATCATTATATACAAAATTTTGTTGTCTTTTAAGTCACTACTTTCTTCTGATTTAATCTCAGATTCCAGTACCTGTACTATTTAAGAAGTAAGAAGCAGGGAAATGTTGAAGCAGAAAGTTAGGTTTCACTTCAAGGTTTACCAAGAAATTTAGTTTGTCTCTCTTTTTTTTTTTTTTTTTTTTTTTTTTTTTCTGAGGTGGGTCTCTTGTGAACAGCATATCTATGAGTCTTAAATGAACTAAAAATAAACTTTGCTTTGATAAATATAAAATATCTGTAAGTTTACCTATCATGAATTCCTAAAAATATATATCATATCTTGCCTAATAAAAAATATTTCTAAGGTTCTTGGCCAGTGTGGCTCAGAAGTTGAATGTCAATTTATGAACCAGAATATTATTCCCAGTAGTCAGGGCACATGTCCAGATTGTGGGCTTGATCCCCATTGTGGGGCATGCAGGAGGCAGCCAATCAATGATTCTTTCTCATCATTGATGTTTCTATTTCTCTCTCCCTATCACTTCTTCTCTAAATCAATAAAATACATATTTTAATAATACTTTCAAGGTAAAATTTGCAAATATACATAATAATTCACCCACACATTATATTTTTCTGCATCTAATATATTCTTTATAAAAATAATCATTAAAGTAAACATATTATATGAGTTTCATAGACTAGAGGGTGAAGAAGCTAGCTCCCAGAAAGCTAAGTATAATAGAATGTCACTGAAAATGTCACTGTTTTGAAAATTGTAATAATTGGCAAGTGTCCTCCCATCTCAGAAAAATGACAAGATCCAGTGAGATTCTCTCAAGGCCTGTTTCTCTCTCCCCTCCACTCTCCTTTCTCTTTCTTTTAAGTAGGACATCCTCTCTCAGGATTTTTATCTCAATTTCTCTTCTTACAATCTGACAAGATTGAACTTGATGGCTGAATAACTCAATTAAAACATTTTTTTTCCCTTTCAGTTTCTCTCCCATTGCCTGAATATTATATAAATGGTTCCTATTAAATGTCTGAGCAAAGTGAAATGACTTTGCAGGAGATGAACCTTTGATAGCTAGGGATTAAGTTTTCTGTGTTTGCACATGGAGATCTTTTTTCATTCTTTATAAGTGGGTTCTAATGATACAGAAACTCCATTTATCATGGTACATTAATTAGATGTGCTATATTCCCTAAGATAAAATGCATAATAAAAATGTAAAGCCAGATGAAACAACCTTTCCTTTCAAGAATGTCAGAAACCAGGTTATTCAAACACAGATTGCACATTTTCTATCTTTTCTTAACTTTAATAAGCTATTGTTATCTTTTGCTAGAGCAATATTTCTTTGCTATTAGTCAGGTTAATCCTACTCCATGAATTTTTCAGATTCCTCAGTCAAATACCAGTCAGTTCATTATTTGATATGTAAGTATGCTGAGTTCCTGAGATTTATCACATATTTTCTCTTTCTGTCCATACTGTATAAAGACAATGAGAACAAACTGATCCCAGTGAAAATTGTGCATCCAACTATTTTGTGAATTCATTGATTGCAACCAATTCATTCACCTTCTCCCTGATAGTTCCACTAAATCCAGTCTGTTTTTCCTCTAACATGTTCTCATTCAGGGAGCACAGCTATAAAAACAGGTGCACAGGTTTCAAACATCCCTATGCTTTCCCCTGTCTCTTTCATTCATTCATTCATTCATTTATTTAATATTTGGAGAAAAGACTTCTAAGTTAGGACTTAGGATAACAATGTTTTTAAGTGAAGTTTTGCCACAAATCTAGTGTTGGACATATGCTTACATTTTCTGATCTATAAAATTAGTGCATTAAAGAACTTCAAAATTTCTGACAAGCTATGACAAATTTATATGTTATTATATATAAACAAAACTGCTTCTTATAGATAATATTATTTATCCATATTTAATATTGGAGAAAGTGTCCAGAAACTTATATCAGAAGCCTAAAAAATAAATAAATGAAAATATAATAAAAATTTTTATTTTTCTAACTTTAATTGATATTACAGATAGAAGTGTTTAAAGTTATAATAGAAATAATCCATTTGTTGATTATACCATATGGAAGCGGGACATGAATAGCAGCAATGTTACAAATGGATGAAAAGAAAGAATTGAAAACTCTGTAAGTTACTCATTACTCCTGAAGTGGTGTACAGTTGATGCTTGAATAAAGGAGGGACTAAGGGAGTCAACATCCTGTGTAGTTGAAAATCTGCTTATAACTTCATTTTCCAAAAACGTAAGTTGTTCCTCAGTATTTGGGGGACTGGTTCCATGACACCCTGAGAATACTATAATACACATATGCTCAACTCCCTTATCAAAAGACATAGGTAGCTGAATGGATTAAAAAAACAAAACAAAACAAAACAAAACAAAACAAAAATCTATATACATGCTATCTACAAGATACCCAACTCAGAACAAGAGATACACACCAGACTAAAAGTAATAGGATGGATAAAGATATTGTATGCAACTAAAATGGAGGAAAAAGCTGGGGTAGCAGTACTTATAGTTTACCAAATAAACTTTGAAATGAAGGCTACAGTAAGAAACAAAGAAGGACACCACATAATAAAACAAGAGGATATAACAATGGTAAACTTTTATGCATCCAGTATAGGAACATATAGAGCAAATTTTGATTGTCCTAAAGAGAGAGATCAACAGTAATATAATAATACTATGGGATTATAATACCCCCTTGACATCAATGGATAGATTTTTCAGACAGAAAATCAACAATGAAATGGTGTCCTTAAATGACACACTAGTTCATATGGATTTAATTAGTGAAATTGAAGCAGTAATAATAATAATAATAATAATATTAATAATAATAATAATAATAATAATAAAGAAACTGGCAACAAAAGTCCTGTAAGGGATAGCTTCATAGGTAAATTTTGTCAAATATTCAAAGAAGAATACCTATCCTTCTCAAACTATGCCAATAAATTCAAGGGGAGGAAAAATCCCCAGGCTCATTTTAAGAGCCCAGCATTATTCTACTTCCAAAACCAGATAAAGACACAAAAAAATAGGCCAATATCACTGATGAACATAAATGCTAGAACCCTCTACAAAATATTAGTAAACCCGATCCAGCAATACATTAAAAAGATCACCCACCATTATCAAGTGCAATTTATCCCATAGATGCAGAATTTGTGCAATATCTGAAAATAAATCTACTATAAACAAAAATGAAAAATAAGAACCAAATGATCACAATAGATGCAGAAAAAGCATTTGATAGAATCCAGCACCAATTTATGATAAAAGCTCAGCAATGTGGGAATAGAGGGAACATATCTCAACATAATATAGACCATATATGACAAACCCAATCATCTAGGTTCCACGTTATGAAACAAAAAGCAAAGAGAGAATTCAATCCAGAGTAAGCAGAACAAAATAAATTATGAAAACTGAGGCAGAAATACATAAAATAAAACATGAAAATAATACAAAAAAAATGGTCAAAACCCAAAGCTAAGTTGTTATGAATTTGTCAAATTACTACTTGTTGGGTGAAGCACAGGGGGCCAGAGGGCAAGCTTCCAGTCAACAACAGACCACAAGAGAAACTGAACTAGAGAAGCTTATTACTCACAGGTCCTGGAGGAAGTATCAGGAATGCCTTGAGAATCAACATAGGGCTCTCAGGGCAGAAGGCAGATAGAGAGAGAAAGAACTGGGTGCACATGCCTTTAATAGGGTCTGTGGTAGGAGTGCATTATTTTAATACCAAAACTAAATATTGCAAGAAAAAAAACTATACACCAATTTCTCAAAAACATAGATGCTAATATAAAAAAAGTTAGTAAATCAAATCTAATTTAGGTCAAATGATTTTTCTGCAACTATAGATGTGATTATGATTTTTCTTCTTTAGTCTCTTGATATGATGATTATACATAATAATATCTGAATGTTAAGCCAGCTCTGCATATTGAGAAGTGATTTGTAGTGTGGTTGTTGTTTGTAAGTATTTATATTATAACATATTATGTATGGTATGTTATATATTATATGTTTATGTAAGTATATATATATATATATATATATATATATATATATATATATATATACTAGTATATGACATAAAAAGGTAAAACTATAGAAAAAAGATACATGTTTGCCAGGAATCATTTTTGGTGGGGATGGAGGGACTGTGAATAGGTGGAACACAATAAATTTTGAGGGCAGTGAATCTATCTACACTAATAAAATAGAAACATGTTATACCCACAAGCCATGCTCACCTGCTAATCAGGAGCGAGTAGGCAAATTAACCCAACCAAGATGGCGGCCAGCCATAGAGGCAGAGCAAACAGGAGGTTTAGGTTGCCCCGGCAATGGGGGAAGCCAAGCTTCCCGCCCTGGCTAGCCCTGGCTTCCATTCAAGGCTACAACATTTCAATTATAGAAGATAAATAAATCCTAGATACTTGTTTCCAGCTGTCCCTGACCTCTGCTCAAGGAGGCTCTGAAAAAAGAAAAAAAAGAAAAAAAAAAAAAGAAAAAAAAAAAAAGAATAAGAGTAGGGTCTTGAACCTTGGGTCTCTGAGGGGTGATGAGGCCAGGATAGTATGGCAGGGGCTGTTGGGGGTGAGCAGACCATCAGTGGGGGTCAGTTGGAGGTGATCAGGACAGCGGGGCGGGGGGGGGGGAAGGGGGCAGTTGGGGGCAAGCACACTGGCACAGGAGAGCAGTTGGGGGTGATCTGGCTAGTGGGGGGGTATTTAGGGGCAAGCAGGCTGGTGGCGGGGGACAGTTGGGGGCAAACAGGCCAGCAGGAAGAGTGGTTAGGAGCAATCAGGCAGGCAGGCAAATAGGTGAGTGGCTGGAGACAGCAGTTCCAGATTGTGAGAGGGATGTCTAATTGTTGTTTTAGGCCTGATCCTTGTAAACCAGCGGTAGGACATCCTTCAAGGGGTCCCATATTGGAGAGGGTGAAGGCCAGACTAAGGACCCACCCCCAGCTCCACCCCCCGTGCATGAATTTTGTGCATCGGGCCACTAGTTCTACATAATACTCTAATAGTAGATATATGATTTATGACATTATGCTGTTAGTAAAATCCATGAACCTGTATGAAATAAAGAGTAAATCCTAATTTAAACTGTGGGATTTACCTAATGACTAGATATCAATATTGTTTCATCAGTTGTAACAAATGTGTATACTAGCAACACAAGATATTAGTAACAGAAGAAACAGAGGGTGGAAAGAGAGAATATTCGTGGGAAATTTCTGCTCAATTTTTTTGTGCCTCAAGCTGCTATAAAAATATAGTTTATTAATTTAAAAAGTGCTAAAATACTGATTTAAATATTTATTGAACATCTATCATAAGCATAAATTTAATTGGCCCATTATAATTCATAAATATTAAAAATAATAAATAATTGTATAGTAGTTTGAATTGAATAACATGTTTTCATTCATTATATGTCATTCTTCTGAACAAACACCTAAGAAAAGGCATGGAATTTATTTTTAGCTCCATTTCACAGATGAGGAAAGTGCTTGCTAAAGTGGTGCTTGATAGGGAATAGTCCCAGCCTAACTCTTTGATTAGAACTCAGGTCCTAGCTTAGCCTCTAGCTTCAATGTAGCAATAGATTCATCGTCTTGATAACACAACGGAGTTTGTACTTAGATACTAAAATCCTAAGACACTAGACAAGTGTCAAAATCTTATCTATAAAGACTTTAAAATTAGATTTTAAAGAATGGAAAGCTTAATTAGAGAACATGTAATCTGAAGTTTTATCTTTAATATCCAGTTTCAATATAAATCTCAGTCATTATAACAATTCAAGGGAAATGAGTTGAAGTAATTTTAACTGGGTCAATCTCTTTTACACTTAATTATTATTTTATTTTATTTTTCATTTATTTGAAATATCCAGTTTATGGATACATTTGAATTTGAGAGTTTTGAAGAACTCTGAATAACCAAAATCAGGATATCCAAGATCAATAGTATCAACATGACCAAAAATATTTATAAAATGTTACTGTTATTAAGAATGCAGTAGTTCCTTATATAATAATAGTTTTTATGAGGTTTTATGAGCTTTTCTAGTACTCAGTGTAAATTATAATTTACTTTTTTCTGGCTTCATAAGTCTATATCATTTTAAACAAGTTCCTCCACATTTTTCCTTCATTCCTATTGCCTTCCTTCCCTCATCCCTTCCTCCCTTCTTTCTTTTCTTTTCTTTTTTTTCTTTCTTTTTTCTCTTTCTGTTTTTCTCTTTCTTTCATTTTTTAATACTTTTCTTTATTCATTTTGAAGAAGGAAACAAATACCATGACAAAAGTCTCCAAAAATGTCAACTAAACAAAGGTATGTCAAGTAAAAATGAGATAATAATGTCATATTAACATAGTGTTAATATTCTAAGAGTATCTACATAAATTAATTTATTTAATTCTTATATCTCAACCCTGTGAAGTAGTTCTTATTACTGGTTTTATAAACTGTCAAAGAACACAGTTAGAGAGAATGCTGGGATTCAAACCCACATGGTTTATTTTTGGGTTCAGTACTCATAGTCACTACATTACATTCCCCAATGAAGAAACTTCTAATAATAGAAAAAAAATAGTTCACATTTCCTACAGGAGACATATAGTTTATATTTTAGATATTATACAAACTATTAGGTATGGTTTCTCTCTAATGATCTTCTGAATAATTAAAATAGGAATATTTATAGTAAAATCTTAAACAGTTAAAATACAAAATAATATTCAAAAGTCTTTTTTTAAAATATATTTTTATTACTATTTTCAGAGAGAAAGGAAGAGGAAGAGAGAGGTAGAAATATCAATGATGAAAGAGAATCATTGATTGGCTGCCTCCTACACACCCCACACTGGGGATATGTTCCTGCAACCTGGACATGTGCCCGGATTGGGAATTCAACCATGATTTCCTGGTTCTTAGGTCAATGCTCAAGAGCTGAGCCATGCCAGCCAGGCCAAAAATCTTTTCTTAATAACAAAGTCTATTTTGCTGATACTCATTTGGAATGTGTGTGTGAAGGGGGTGAGTTAGAATTACAAAAGAAACCAATCGTCACTGTCCTCACGTGGTTAGGAACCATCGTAATATATAAAAACCCTGGGTCCATCATATCTGTAACAACCAGAGAAGCGACCTGATGCCCAGGCTGCCTGTGCAGCAGGCTCTGGTGGGTGGGGAATTGTGGCAGCAGAGATGGGGACAGGGGAGGGGGAACCAGCACTCACACTCACTCAATCGCACACATGTACACAAACACCCATCAGCTCATAGCCTTTTCTCCCTTTCTTTTCCTCCCTCCCAGCTTGCTCTCAGAGCCTCTTCTAGAATGAGGGGGGAAAAAAATGACTAGGCCTTAAAGAAGGAAGGGAGGGTGAGCAGAGGGTGAGGCAGCCCTCACTGGACCCAGTGAGGCAGGGAGACCTGGAGGACTGCAAAGAAAAACAAAGAGAGACAAAGATTGGGCAAGATCAGGCCGGCAGGGAAGGGCAGTTGGGGGCAAGTTCAGGCTGGCAGGGGAGAGCATTTGGGGGTGAGATTAGGCCAGCAGAGGAGGGCAGTTAGGGTGATCAGGCAGGCAGGCAGAGGGGTTAGGGACAATAAGGCAGGCAGGTGAGAGGTTAGGAACCAGAGGTCCAAAATTGTGAGAGGAATGTCTGACTGCCAATTTAGGTCCAGGAATTGGGCCTAAACTAGCAGTCTGACACCCCACAGGAGTCTCCAATTGGAGTGGGTGCAGGCTGGGCTGAGAGAACCCCCCTTAAATGAATTTCATGTACCAGGCCACTAGTCTATCCTACCTAATAAAAGAGTAATATGCAAATTAACCATCATTCCACTCCACAAGCCATGCCCACCAGGCAATCAGAACAAGTACAGTATGCAAAAAAAACCAAACAAGATAGCTACAGCCTCAGAGAGCATGAGGGAGGTGTTTCCCCCACAATGGAGAAAGCCAAGCTTTTCGCCTGCCCTTGCTGGCCTAAGCCTCCACTCAAGGCTACAAAGTTTCAATTATAGAAGGTAAACAAATCCAAACAGAAATCGCTGCAGCCACTGAGCAAGCAGGAGGCGTGGCTCTGGTCCAGGCTACAAAATTTCAATTGTAGAAGGTAAATAAATCCCATATACCAGGGCCTCTGCTTGGGTTGCTGGGGGGCATGGTTGGCCTGCAAACTACCACAGGCCCCTCGCTCAGGCTGTCCCATGCCCCAAGGGAACCCCCACCCTGATCCGGGACACCCTTCAGGGCAAACAGCGGTCACCCATCCATGCACCAGGCCTCTATCCTATCTAATAAAAGAGTAATATGCAGATTGACCGTCACTCCAACACGCAATATGGCTGCCCCCATGTGCACACAAGATGAGAGGGACCAAGCCTGCAAGGGAAGGCAGTTGTGGGTGATCAGGCAAGTAGGGGAGGGCAGTTGGGAGGCACCTGGCCTACAAGGGAGGTGAGTTGAGAGAAACCAGGCCTGCAAGGGAGGGCAGTTGAAGGTGATCAACCCTGCAGGGGAGGGCAGTTAGGGGTGCCCAATTCCTGGACCTAAATTGGCAGTCAGACATACCTCTCACAATTTTGGACCAGGCCAGTAGAGGAAGGAAGTTGGGGGCAAACAGCTGGCAGGGGAGCAGTTAGAAATCTATCAGGCTGACATGGGAGTGTTTAGGGGTGATCAGGCTGGCAGGCCGAAGCAGTTACGGGCAATCAGGAAGGTAGGCAGGTGAGCAGTTGGGAGCCAGCAGTCCTGGATTGTGAGAGGGATGTCCTACTGCCTGTTTAGGCTCAATCAGCTCCCCTCCCCCCGAGTCAGTTTGAGGGTGGAGCCAGCTGGCTAACCACCCACAGCCCTTCCCCCTGGCTGCCACTGTCCCTGATTGGCCTCCCCTGCCCCTATGGGAGGTGAGGATGGTTGGCCAACTGCTTGTGGTCCCTCCTCCTGGCTGGCCTTTCCCAATCGGCCCCAACCAGGGTGGGAAGACCGGACCCCATCCATGCACTAATTTATGCACCAGGCCTCTAGTTAATGTATAATTAATGTGACAAACTATAGGCATTACTGGAAAACTCATAACTGCTATATACTAGTACGCCTAAGTACCAATTTAGCAATTGTAAAATCAAATAATAAAGACATAGTTTTTATTTGTGTCATATATTTTTCAGAGTAAAGTTGTAAATATAAATGTAAGTATAATACTAACAATTTTAATTAAGGCAAAATCAAAGAAGAAATACCTGGAGTAGTTTACAGTAATCAAATTAGAAATTATATCAAAATAGAGGCCTGATGCATGAAATTTATACACAGGTCCAGTCTCTAGGCCAGCAATTAAAGCATGAGCATCTGGTGTGGAAGGGCAGGTCCCAGCTGACTTCTGGGCACTGGGTAGCACCTGGGTACCCGTGACCCAGCACCCTTCCCTCCACCTGAGTCATTAAGACCTTGCCCAGCTCCCTTAGCACCTGGGATCTGGGCCACAGCCCTGCGCCTCACTGCCTCTTCTGGTCATCATCTGCGGGGCTATCGACAGGGCGATCAGACCCCACTTGCACCCGCCTTGGCCTGATGCTGCCTGCTTACCTGCTCTATCATCTTGTTGTGGTCCTGCTCTTGTTGGGGCCCATTAGGGCTTGCAGAAACTCCTCTGCCACCCCTGCTAGCATTGTATTGCTGATTCCCACCATGTTCCGCATTGCCTGCTTGAGGTCAGTGCACGTCAGTCATAGTGAGCGGTCGAACTCCCAGTCAAGGGGACAATTCACAGTAGGCTTTTATTATATAGGACTAGAGGCCTGCACGAAAGAAATTTGTGCATGGAGGTGTGTATCCCTCAGCCCAACCTGCACCCTCTCCAATCTGGGACCCCTCAGGGGATGTTTGACTGGCAGGCAGGCATCCCTCTCACAATCTGGGACTGCTGGCTCCCAACTGCTCGCTTGCCTACCTGATTGCCCCTAACTGCTTCTGATTGCCAGCATGATCACCCTCTAATCACTCCCCTATCAGCCTGATTTACACCTAACTGCTCTCACACGGCTTGATCATCCCCAACTGCCCTCCCTGACAGCCCAGTCACCCCCAAATACCTTCCCCTGTATATTCTCTCTTTATTAGATAGGGTTTTTTCTTTAATATATTGGACAGCCCTAACTGGTCTGGCTCAGTGGATGGAACAATGGCCTGTAGACTCAAAGGTCCCAGGTTCGATTCCAGTCAAGGCCATGTACCTCGGTTGGAGGCACATACCATTGGGGGGCATGCAGAAAGCAGCTGATTGATGTTTCTCTCATAGGTGTTTCTAGCTCTCTATCCCTTTCCCTTCCTCTCTATAAAACATCAATAAAATGTATATAAAGAAAGAAACATTTAAGATTCCTCCATATCTGCCTGGCTAGTGTGACTCAGTGGCTGAGAACCCAGGCTGGGCCAGGAGGGGATCTCTGCATGAGTCTGTGCCTCTACTGGCCTGAGACCCCAGGCTGGGGGCGTGGCCCAATTGCTGTGGGTATGCAAGCCTCTGACTGCCCGATTGCTGTGTGGCTGCAAGCACAGCTGCCAACCTGAGACCCCAGGTTGGAGGTGTGGTCCCAAACCAGCTCTTGGTGCTGGAGCATTCCCAAGTGACTGTTGGTGGGACAAAAGTCCCTTCACTATGGTGATACAGGAATGGTCCTGCCCTGGCCCCAGCCGCTTAGTGCCTGCACTCATAGGCTCCTAGTGGCCAGGGGGCGTTCTGGAACCCCTGCTGCTCAGGGCTTACAGGCCTACAGGCTAGGAGCAGCCTGAATCCAGAGGGTGGTCCTGTTGCTGGGAAACCCAAGCCTTCCTCCTGTAGCCATCTTGGTTGGGTTTATTTGCATACTCACTCTGATTGGCTGGTGGGCGTGGCTGGTGGCATGGCTTGTGAGTGTAGCAGAGTGATGGTTAATTTTCATATTACTCTTTTATTAGGTAGGATAATTTCATGTCAAGGCTCTAGTGCCATGTTGATTTTAAATTAGAACATAACATTTCTAGGATAAGTTGCTCATTTAACATTTTTAGGATCTGTCAATAAGATCACTCTTGGTATAAAACAGCCTATTTATTTTGATTAGAACAAAATCCCCCAATGAAACTCTGAAACAGAGGCCAGCAATAACACTTAACTAACCAAATACCTGGCAAACTATTGCATGTCCTTGAGGATTCAAGTGGGAAATCCAAGATCTAAAAATGTCAGTGCCCCTTGTTTAATTCCATATGCACACTTTAAAACTAACTGTTCCTCAAAGGTTGGAAAGCTTTATATACGGATTAGGGGTTCTCTTTGTAGCCTTTATATTTATACATGCATAACAGATATTGTCAGTTTTCCATTCTCATCATGAAATCAACTTTCTATGTCAAATTTCTGTATTGGTCAAACATCCGCTGAAGTTTGAGGAAATATATATCATTGCTTGTCATTAGAGGGTAAATGGATACTTATAAATTATTGACATTCATAAGTCATTGAAGTTATTTGGTAGGTTATGTATTATAGCCAATATAATGCAAGAATTTTTAATATACTTTCTGTTTTCTTTCCTGAAATCTATATACTGTGTAAATGTCTACATAAATATGAATAATTATCAACGTTGGACTTTCTGAAAAAAAAAATTGGACACTATAATTTAAATCAACAGAAAATGAACCAAAATGCTTAGGCAAAAATAAATAAATAAATTATAAATAAATTTGGACTCTTAAGCAAATTCTATCATTTTTATTAAGAAGAAAAATTTGAAGAAATAATATTAATAAAGTCCCATCTCTCTATTGACATCAGTATCATGGTCCTGAAATATAAGAGAAATTCAATCCTGCAGGTATTACCAACAGAAAGGAAATGTATTGCTGCTATATATTTTGAAATTATATAATGAGAAACAGACCCCATTTTGATCTCCTTGTTCCATGTTGAGCCAAAAACAGTTTCTGTTTTCCAGCAAGCAACAGGTATTCTCTATCCTTTAATTATCTTCCATTGTGTTCTCTGAGTATTTGTCCACAGACCCAGATTTTGAGAAAGACATGTGTTTGAAGTTTTTAAAAGAGAATCCCTAAACCAAGGTTGGTTTCATTATAAACACAAAGGAAAAAAAAAAGAATCTAGATATGGTTAAAATTACATTTTCTCCTTCCTGGATATATTAGATATAATCTGCACTGAATTAGGTCCTATTATTTCCAAAATCTTGCTTTCAGGGGACCCTGATTACATGTAATGACAGTGGAAATGAGCTTGGATTGCTTGAGTCTTTTGTCTGAGTCTCAGCAATTATGACAAAATAACTTAGGGAGTTAGGGAGTGAGAATAACAATGCAGACTTAGTAAGTATTCCTACTTAGGTCATTATTTAAAAGGGGAATGGGAGCATTTGAATAAAACTTTACTGAGATTTAAATAGAATGTTTTATTAAGGAGTAAAATGTTTTGTGTTTTTGGTGTGTTTTTTTTCTTTCCCTTCTAAGTTCTCTGTCTAGTCTAATAATTAAATTGACATAAGACAAATTATCAGAAAAAAATTATATTTTTATGAATAAGGACCCCAAAGATATGATGTGCATCAACAGTCAAGTAATTGAAGCTTATGTGCAGTCTTGAGCTAAGAGGTAAGATTCTGAGACTCAGAATGGATAGAAGAGACAATTCACAGAGAATGAGAATAGCAAATGTTTGATTAAGGAGTTTTTGGCAGGCCAGGCAGATAAGTCTTTCTTGTGTAAAGTTATCTCAATCCTCTGGTACAGGACTCTAATCTAAATTATCTTAGGTAGTTAAGAAATAATGAAACAAAACACAAACATACACATACACACACACACAAAACTCTTCATGAGTTAGGCTTTGATTGCCTTCAGCTCAACATAATCCAGAAGCCATCGTGTTAGTGTAGATAGTTAGCTAGTCATTAATAAAGGAAGGGAGCAAATTGAATGAGATATTAAGCCCAATAAACTAGGGAGCTGAACCAAATGTTCAGCCTCATTCACAAGGAAGCCACAGCATGTATAGGCTTCCCAGAAGACCTCTGCCTCCTCCACTCTCAGAACTTAATCCGTGAGTGGTCCCCCTGTGGGCAGGAAGAATCTCCCCAGTGACCCCGACCTGATACTGGCATCCTTCTGGGAGCAGGAGGGCAATTCCTTCGCTTATCACATATGTAATGGAAACCAAGAAAGCACAGGGGAAGGTAAACATGTGGCATTGGAAACCAGAACTCTGGGGCATGTACTGTAGGAGCCAACATGATGACATAAAGGGGCAGATCCTCACCTGGGAAAAGAATCGGGTTAGATTAGGATGTGGAATCCCCGAAAGCCCAGGGAAAGGATTGTGAACAGTTAAAGGCCACGGAGCGCAGGCAGCTAAAGAGCCATTATAGAAAGCGAACTTAGAGAACTTGAATCTGTTTAAGGAAAAGAGATGGGAGATGGGGACACTCAAAGGGAAGGTCTGAAAAGCAGAGCCAAAGAACACTGGGTCCATAAGCACAGAAAAGATATACTTAGGACAGTGAAACAAAGAAGGGCATAGAAGAAGCAATAGGAGAGCCTAGGCTGGGGGGCTCTGGCTCACTGAGAAGTTAGAGAAAGGGGGGCCTTGGAGATAGGTTCAGGGGTTAGCCCAGGATGAGCTGCCGCTGCCTGTTGCTGCGATGGCTATAAGTCTCATGGGGCCCCTTAGAAGTTAGAACATACGTGCCTGTGGGGAAAGAAGAGGGGGTAGGGAATGGCAAGGGCATGCTCCTCGGAGGGTCCTTTGTCCTGAGCACATTTACCTCTCTTTTGCAGGTGGAAATCTCAGGGGAGAGTCTCAATAGAATATTGATCAGTTTTCCAGTTATGCTTGTCCAGGGTCCTTGTCTCCACCAATTGATCAGGGCCAGGGAAGGGGGTCATTAGTCAGTGTAGCTGGTTTTGAGGGGGCCAAGGCATCACTGGGCTAGTTTTGCCACCTTCTTGCAACTGGAGCTGAAATACAATTGAGGCCTAGAAGCTATCCTTAGGGAGGAAAAGGTCAGGAGGTCAAAATCACCTGATCAACAATATAAAAGATCAGGGGTCCAAAATGTATGGTTAATGATATGCTAGGGAGGACAGGTTACCTGTAGGCAAGGTTCTTGTTTTCCAAGTTTTTCCCTTTGCCAGGTATCTGGGGCTTTCTGCCCAGGTGATTATAGGTACCTGGCCCACTGTCCTTGCTCAGCTCATGTCTGTCTAAAAGATAAGTTCAGGAGAAGGCCCAGCTTAAATCCAAGAAAAGCCCAGGAAGTAGGCTAGATCATTTTAATGACAGTTTACTATTATAGTTCCTGGAAACCAAGAAAACATATGGAGGATTATCAAGTATCTTGAGACAGTTGTTGCTAGACTCTGCCTGCCCTCTATGTCGCCAAGGACATATTGCTTTCCTTCACCCCAATAAATTTTGCCCCTCTGCTTAAACTTCTCCCACACCCGTGCCCCTTGAAATTCATTTCTTGAAACTCCATCTGAACCCATTTTCACAAGCAATATAAGTAGCATTATTTTAGGATTACATATTTTGCTTGATCTGCTCTCCCTTAAATTTCAGATGATAGTTAAGATTTATGTCACCATATATTTTATATAAGTGCTTATAGTATTACATTATCTTCCTTTAACACATCTTTGAAGTAGATGCATTATTTCTTCATATTAAAGGTGAGTGAATTTATTACAGAGAGATTAAAAATTCTCAAAGTCATGTAGCCATTTAATGGTGGCATCTGAATTTAAACTCAGGCAGTTATTGGTGGAGAGCTGGATGGATGGTATCAAAGAAGAATTGCACCGGATTAGTTAAACAGACAAGAAAGATTTAACTTAACAGCATTACAATAAGGGAGACAGACTGAACTCAACTTCCCTAAAACAAAAAGACAGGGGAGTTTTTAAAGTGTTGGGAATGAGCTGGAAAAACGTGTTGGGGGATGTGGAGACGTTGGGCAGTACGGTGAAGATATTGGTGCTTGCTCATTGGCATTCATCTAAGTCTGGCTTCTGTCGGCCCACAGAGACCTGGAAGCAGAGACATATTTTTATTGATGATTGCATTTCAAGGGGATGACTACCAGGTCCTGGAGAAAGACTGTCCTTAGTTGTAAAACTGTCAAGGGACTGGGAAAAGATTTACATCTCAAAATGACATAGAAAGAATTAAAAATGGCAAATTACCAATTTCAAATAAAGTTCATACTCCCAGAACTAAAAGGTCAGGGGACCATAATCAGAAAGAAACCTGTATAAAATTTAGTTAAGCTGATGGGAATATTAAGATCAACCTAGTCAATAGACCATGGGTAGCTGAGAAAATGGACAGAGAAATGAATGATTGGATGTATAAATTGATGGGTAGATGGATAATCAATCACGAGCAAATAGGACTTTGTTTAAAAAATAAAAGTCTTAGCCATTTGGCTCAGTGGATAGAGCATTGGCCTGTGAACCAAGGGGTCCTGAGGTCAATTCCGGTGAAGGGCATGAACCTCAGTTGCAGCTCCTCCCTGGCCCAGGACCTGATCAGGGCTTATTCAGGAGGCAATCAACTGATTTGCTTCTCTCACATTGATATTTCTCTCTGTCTTTCTTTCTCTCTTTCACTTTCTAAAGATCCATGGAAAATATCCTCAGATGAGGATTAAAAAAAATACCTTTATATACAACATAGTTATCATTGTTATGACAATTTTTTTAAAGAAAAACATATATATCTTGGTGTACTTTGCTAAAAGGTCATATTTATATTCATTAGTTTCTTCCATTTTGTGCAAAATAAAATGAAAAATCATTACCTGATAATATAAAAGAGATTTACCTTGGAAAAATTTCATCAAAAAAACAATACACAAAAGTGATATTTACTACCATAGGACTAATATAAAATTTTCATTTATTAAAAATTTTAATAATATCTTTAATCCTTCATTTATTCTTCATTAACATATTTATATATTTAACAAATAAGTGTTAAGTGAATACTATACAACTAGCAATGTTCTGTGCTGGGGCAATTCAGAAGTCAGAAATAGCAGATGACATTGTTTTAGGAACAGGAACCATGAAAAAAAATTAAGGCTGGGTAAGACTATAAGAATATAGAGATTAAAAAACATTTCCTTCTTTTTTGATAACAATTTAATTTAAGTTAATTTGGGAAAGTAGATTAGATAAATAGCTCTGAATCACAGGACTCAGAACACGGTAAATGGGAGTTCCAGGAAAAGAAGCAAATGCTATTGTATAATTGTCTGGTTGAAAACATGATCTTTAATCAGAATGAAAAAGTCACAAATGATAGAAGAAAAAATTAAAACCACTCAATGAGTACATCTGATCATGTTTCATGTAGTGTGGAAATTATCCTAAATTTCTGAGGATATCTTTGAAAAGTTTGCATAGGAAAAGGCACCAAGTTAAAGGAGTCTTTAATATAAAATGTTATTCTATATTCTGGCAACTCCTTAAAATTTTCATAAATACTTGACTATACTTTATAAATAGATAGAGGCCTGGTGCACAGAATTCACGTACAGGTAGGGTCTTTAGGCCTGGCTAGAGATCAGGGCCAATCAAGGCCTTCTGGATGCCTACCTTGGCCTTCCTCCATTCCGCAGTGCATGTCATATAGAGCAGGTGAACTTCTGAGGGGACAATTTGAATATTAGGCTTTTATTATATAAGATGTCCTGCTATAATCTTCGAAGTACATTGTAAGTTCTCACAATTCTAAGGCTACATTTCTACTGCTTACAGCAGTGGTTCTCACCTTTAATTGCCTGAAGAATCACCATTTTTCACTTCTTCTTAGCATGCAGAAAATCAAAAAGAGTATCCCTCTCATTTAACAAGAAAAAGAAGACAGCTACAAAAGCATAATTTCTACTGAAGCCATAAGCAAGATGAAGTTTTAGGACAATCAAATAATCAAAATCCCTAGAATGGAGAGAGAAAACAGAGTGAAATACAGTCTCTCTGATTCCCTCTTGTTAAAGCCTTCATTATTCCCATGGCCTCAGGCTAATAGATTCCCCTGAGTATTGCATATACACATGCTAATCATTAGAGGAATTGTGGCTTGAGTTTACAAAAAAACAGTCCCTCCCATTTCCCTTGACAAAAAAGAAACCTGAACTCTACTTTTTTTTTTTTTTCTTTCTATTATTTTATTGATTTTTTTTTACAGAGAGGAAGAAAGAGGGATAGAGAGTTAGAAACATCAATGAGAGAGAATTATCCACCAGCTGCCTCTTGCACATACCCTACCAGGGATGTGCCTGCAACCAAGGTACATGCCCCTGACTGGAATCGAACCTGGGACCTTTCAGTTTGCAGGCCGACACTCTACCACTGTGCCAAACTGATTTCGGCTGAACTCTACTTTCTTAAGATGGATTTGGGTTCTCACTAGAGATCCCATCTTCTCTTCTTATTGTTGCCTTCTTGATAATAAAACGTTCCATATTTCAAACTGTGATGTTTTGAGATTTGAGATTTCTTGAGCCATCAAATATAGGGACTTTGGACTAATAATAGAGGTCAAGCATCTATTTGAGATGCACAGCATGTGGACTATTTCACCTGTGGCAGAATGAAAGAAATGAAATACTGCCATACAAATGTGTAATAAGTTTACTAAAATTTAATGTGAATGTCAAAAGTCATGCATGAGCTAATATAAGAGTATAAATTCTCTGGGAACTCCAAGTAAAAGGAATTTCATAAGCCATTTGTAGGCTATCCAACTGGCTTAGACTGGTTTCTCCTGAGTATACATTGTTACTTATTCATGCCTTTATTTTCTAAATAAGCATCATAAAATCTAGATGGAACTAGAATAACTGAAACAATCTTGTAAAGAAAAAATAGTTGGATTATTCAAACTTCCAAATTTTAAAGTTCCTAGAAAGCTATATGTATTAATTACCGTATTTTTCGGACCATAAGATGCACTTTTTTCCCCCCAGAAGTGGGGGGAAAAAGTCCCTGCATCTTATGGTCCAAATATAGCCTACACATATACTTTAAAAAAAAAGTTTTTTTACTTGCCTGGCTCTGTGTGATCTCTGTGTGCTTGCCCGGCTCTAAAATGGTTCTAAATGCTGCTGTTTACTTTACAGGGTTGATTACATGTGTTTATGACTGTGATGTTGGGTTTTAATGCACATAAAATATTTTAGGACACTATTTGTTTCAGAATCTTTTTTTCTTCATTTCCCTTCTCTAAAAACTGGTGTGTCTTATGGTCCGGAGCGTCTTATAGTCTGAAAAATACGGTAAGTCAGTGTGGTGAGTTGGTAAAAATGAACATATGGCTTAATATAACAAACAGAATTGAGAGAGTAAATAAATACCTGTATAGTCAACTGATTTTTGACAAGGAATATAAGACAATTCAATGGAGAAGGAATAGTTTTTTCAACAAATAATGAAGAGATAATGTGATTTCCACCTACAATGTAATGAGATCAATCCCCTCTTTATACTACATGTAAAAATTAACTTAAAATGAATCATTGACCTAAGTATGACAACTAAAACTATAAAAATCTTAGAAGAAAATCTGAGTAAGTACTGGTGACCTTTCATTAGACGACAATTTGTTAATGACATCAAAATAACAAGGGACATATTTTAAAAATAAATAAAATTCACTTCATACAAATTAAACATATTTATGCTTTAAAAAAAACACTATAAAATGATTGAAAATGAAATCTACAATATGTGAGAAAATATTTGCATCTACCTGATAATGAACATGCATCTAGAATATATAAAGAAAACTTAAATGAGATATTGCTTTGTACCCACTGGGTGGTTATAACGAAAAAGCTACACTAATAAAAGATTAACATGTTAATTGATCATACCTTTACAACACCCACCAGCCAACCAGGAGTGAGTATGCAAGTTAACCCGACAAAGATGGATGGTTAATTTGCATAGACAGGAACCCAGCCGCCAGGGGTGGGGATGCAGGTGTTCTGCACCACCCAGGCAGCTCCGGGCCTCTGGGCAATTCGGGAAGCTGGAAAGGCGGCTCCAGGCTGAAGTGGAAAGGCGGCTCTGGCCAGAGCAAAGACAGTGCCGGCTGCCAGGGGGAGGAAGGCCCATTCTCGCCTGAATCTTTGTGCATCAGGCCTCTAGTATAATCATAGTTGTTGAGGATGTGGATGAATTGGAATTCTATCACTGGTAAAATGGTACAGTCATACTGGCAAAAACAGTTTGACAGTCCATCTAACTGTTGAATGCAGAATTACCATATGACCCAGTGACTTAGTTTCTACTGATACAGCAAAACAAATGAAAACATATTTACATAAACATTTATACACAAATATTCATTCAGCCTTATTAAACACAGAACCTGGGTACAATTCAATTGCCCATCAACTGCTGGATTAATAATATTCAATTGTATCGCCACTGAATGAAATTACTTGGCAATAAAAATTGAATAAGATACTAATAATACATTATGTATAAATCTTAAAAACATTATGCTAAGTAAAAGAACCAGTCACCAAAGATCTATTTTTTTTATGATTTTATTTTTAAACATGCCCAGTATAAGAGAATCTACTGAGATAAAAATAGATTAGTCATTGCCAGAAACTAGATAGAAAAGGGTAGCGTGAATGACTGAATACAGTGGAGTTTCTTTCAAGGGTGATTAATTTTTTCTTAAATTAGATAGTTCTGGTGTTTGTACAACTTGGTTAATATCCTAAGAGTTACTTCATTATATAAATTTAAAATGGTAAAACTGTTGTAAAAAATAATTATTACTACAGGTTAGAGACTGTGTCTGAAAATGTCTTTACTAGAGAAAGAGAAAAGACAAATGTATTTTGGAGAGGGCTATACTTCCAAAGCAGCTGGACAAAGTCCCTTTATTCCTGAGTGAGGCAGTGAAGCCAAATGATGAAGAGGACCGCCTTTCAAGTCAAACAGCCCTGGTTAAAATCCCAACCCTGCTAATTATTAGTATCACAAACTTAATCAAGTTTCTCCATTTTTAATGTGGCAATAATTAGATTGTTGTGAAAAGTAAATGAACTAGAACATGCAAGGGTTCTTCAGCAATGTGTGGCAAATGATTAATATTAGCTATTGTTATTATTTTAGCATGCAGCTTGTAGATCAATAGAAACCACAATCCATTCTAAAATACCAATCCATTGCATATAGTTAGCATATCTTCCGGATCTCCTATAGTCTCTGACAATTTCTCAGTCTTTCCTTATTATTCATGAACACGAATGCTTTGATGAGTACAGGTCAGATATTCTTTCAAATTCTCTCATATTGGGTTTTTCACATTCTTCTAACATGAGACTAGAATTATGAGTAGTGGGGAAGGAATATCAACAAGGTGAAATGCCTTCTTAACATATCATATCAGGGACAGATGGTATAAATATAACTTATAAATGGTGATATTATCTTGGATCACTTGATTAATGTGTTATTTGACAGGTCTCTCCACTTCAAAGTTATTATATTCCCCTATGTATACTTTATTCTTTAGAAATAAGTCATTATGTACAGCTCACTACAAGGCTTTTCCAAGAGAGAGGGAAGCATATACTTATATTATTTGAAATTCTTCTATAAGAAAGATGTGTCTTTCTCCCCTATTTACATATTCAAACATTTATTTATATGGGTATGGAATCCTGCATATGTGTTTTATATTTTATATTTATAGTAGGCAGGATAATGACTCTCCAGCTATGTTCACATCTTAATTCCTAGAATGTGTAAATGTTACCTCACATGCTGATAAGGGCTTGGCAGATGTGATTACAGTTAAGAACCTGGAATTGGAGTGATTATCCTGGATTATCTTGGAGAGTTCATTCTTCTCATACAAGTCATTAAAAGCAGAGTGCTTTTTTACTGACTGAAATCAGAGGAAGATAAGACTTAGGATAGGTAGAGGAATGCAACATGGCTGGCTTTAAAAATGGAGAAAAGGGGAAACTATTCAAGGTAAGTGAGTAGTCTGTAAGAGTTAGAAATGGCAAGGAAACAGATTCTCCGCCACAGTCTCTAAAAAGTATACAACACTCCTGAAATTTTGATTTTCATCCAGTGAGCCCCTTGTTGGACTTCTGACTTACAGAATTCTAAAGTATTTGTGCAGTAAGCCTCCAAATCTCTAAGTTTTCACAGCCATGATATTAATCTAGTAATATTTAATACTAGATAATTTATTTTATTGCAAAAGTTGGGTGTTCTTTCAGATTGGTTCCTGTATTCTCCTGACTGGTTGTCTCCTTACTTCTTGAGAAACCTTACCTCTGGCGAAACAAGATGACCCAGGTTCATATTGCATTTTCCTTGATCAGCCTTATCGGGTCTAGTAATAATTAATGTCGTTTTTAAATGCCGTGTGTCCAATTTTGACCAAGAAGCTCTTCAAGCTCTTTTGGTGCAAAATCCTCAAATTACCCAACAAGAGCTTGAGACAACTTTAAATTGTTCACAAAAAACAATTTCCAATCAATTGCGTGCACTTGGCAAAGTCCAAAAGTTTGGAAAATGGGTTCCTCATGAGTTGACCAACAACAACCGTAATCAAAGAATCACAATTTGCAGTTCTCTCCTCTCTCGTCAAAACCGTTTGCCGTTTTTAGAGCAAATTGTTACCGGAGATGAAAAATGGGTGCTGTATGTTAATTTGAAAAGGGGGCCTCAATGGTTGGACAAAAATGAGGCTCTGCAGCCCATGCCGAAACCTGACTTGCATGCGAAAAAAGTGATGTTGTGTGTTTGGTGGAATTTTTTTTATTTTATTTTATTTTTTTACTTTTTTTCAATGGTATAATCACTTTATTTTATTTTATTTTTTTAAATATATTTTATTGATTTTGTACAGAGAGGAAGGGAGAGAGATAGAAAGCTAGAAACATCGATGAGAGAGAGTCTTCGATCAGCTGCCTCTTGCACACCCCCTACTGGGGATATGCCCGCAACCAAGGTACATGCCCTTGACCGGAATCGAACCCGGGTCCCTTCAGTCCCCAAGCCGACGCTCTATCCATTGAGCTAAACCGGTCTCGGCTGTTTGGTGGAATTTTAAAGGAATTCTTCATTATGAACTTTTACCATCTAACCAAACCATTACAAGTGCAGTGTATAGTGCCCAATTGGAAAGGTTAGCCCAAGCTTTAAGAGAAAAAGAACCCACGCTGATTAATCGGAAGGGCGTAATTCTTCACCACGATAACGCACGACCGCATATTGCAAGAATCACTGCTGAAAAACTGCGCCAGTTGGAATGGGAAGTTCTCCCTCAACCTGCATATTCTCCTGATATTGCCCCTTCCGATTACCATTTGTTTCGTTCTTTGCAAAACTTTCTTCTTGGAAAAAAATTTAATAATGAAGAATGCCTCAAAAATGCATTGACCGAATTTTTTGCATCAAAATCACAAGAATTTTACAACAGAGGGATTAAAATGCTTCCTGAGCGTTGGGCACAAGTAGTAGAAAACAACGGCAACTATATTGTTGATTAAATTTTGTTGTATTGTTTAAATAAATTCGATTTAAAAAAGTATTAGAAAACGACATTAATTATTATTAGACCTAATAGAATAAGCCATATTCCAAGAACATTTTCTGCTTATCGTAGAATTAAATTTAGAATTTCATGTTGGTTATTGTTTTTACTGCTGGTGTGTTAATGCTTTAAGGTCTTCTTAAGAGACAGAAGTAGAAAACATATCTAATTGTAAAAACCCATGTGTGTGACACACATTTATATTATTACTGTATTTAGGTATCCGGGTGTGCATTGAATATATTAAACTAAACATGGATACATAATTATGTCTCAGACTTTCATTCACTATGACAGACTTTATTCTAGTTTTCCTCTCTTGCTTATTTCTTACTAGAGGCCTGATGCATGAAATTTGTGCTCAGGTGCAGTCCCTAGGCCTGGCTGGTGATTGAAACATGAGCATCTGGCATGCAAGGGCAGGTCCCAGCTGACCTCTGGGCACTGGGAAGCACCTGGGCTCCCAGGTCCCTGCAAAAACCCCCTCCTCATGAGTCATTGGGTGCCCGCCCAGGTCCCTCAGAGCTTGGGAGCTGGGCAGCAGCCCCGCCCCCTGCTGCTGCCACTGATTCCTATCTGCAGGGTGATTGGGCCCCTCTTGCACCCACCTTGGCCAGGCACTACCCGTTCACCTGCTCCACCATCCCGCTGTGGTCCTGCTCTTGTCAGGGTCCATTGGGGCCTGCAGTGCCTCCACTGCTGCCTGCTGCCAGAGCCCTGTCACTGATGCCCGCCATGTGCAGTACTGCCCTCTGGTGGTCAACGCACTTCATAGTAGTGATCAAACTCTGGGTCTAACTCCCAATGGAACTCTGGGTCTAACAATTTGCATATTAGGCTTTTATTATATATTGTAGGTTGTCTTTTTCTGACAGTGAGAAATCTGGCTCCCAGTTTGTTCCATCTATTTCTTTTCTTCAGTACTGTCACATAAACTACTTTCAGAATTGTTAAACTGTACCCATGTGAGAAAACATTTAGCAACTAGAGTACAGTATATGAGACAGATTATTCTTTCACAGTATATATTTCATCATCTGATCTACATTATCCTGTGTGGGCAATTTTCATATTTTAAAGTACAGTCTTTATGATGGACAGTTGTAAGGTTTTTACAAATGCATTACATCAATCAAATTATGTTTTCATTACTCTGAAAATTATCTTGTGTGTTGCCTTTATAGAAAACTAACTTTTTTCCCAATCGCTGGGAACTTCTCATTTTTTTAAATCCCTTTCTATAGTTTTGCATTATCTATAATATTATGTGAATGAAATCACAGAATATATAACCTTTGTATCTGGCTTCTTTTCCTTAACAAATTGCTTTTAAAATTATTCTAATGGTTCTGTGAATTAATATCTCAATCTTTGTATTTTCCTGTACATATACCGTATTTTTCGGACCATAAGACGCTCCGGACCATAAAACGCACCAGTTTTTAGAGAAGGGAAATGAAGAAAAAAAGATTCTGAAACAAATAGTGTCCTAAAATATTTTATGTGCATTAAAACCCAACATCACAGTCATAAACACATGTAATCAACCCTGTAAAGTAAACAGCAGCATTTAGAACCATTTTAGAGCTGGGCAAGCACACAGAGACCACACAGAGCCGGGCAAGTAAAAAAACTTTTTTTTTAAAGTATATGTGTAGGCTATATTTGGACCATAAGACGCAGGGACTTTTTCCCCCCACTTCTGGGGGGGAAAAAAGTGCGTCTTATGGTCCGAAAAATACGGTATATTTTTATTCATATATCTGTTGAAAATATCTTCATTGCTTCTAGTTTGTTTTGATTATGAAAAAAGTTCCTGTAAATAGTCATTTACAGAATCTTCTGTGAACATTATTTCCAACTCAATTCTGTTGCATAAAAGTTCAATTAATGGGTCATCTGATGTCTATGTTTCCACTTATAAGATACTGCAAAACTGTATTCCAAAGAGCATGTACTCTTTTGCATTTTCATAGTCATTAATGAGAACTTAGTTGCTTTGCATATTCATTAACATTTGTTATTGTCAGTGTTTCAGGTTTTGGTCACTCAAATAGATGAATAGTGGTGTCACATTGTGGTTTAATTTGCATTTGCATACTGATAAATTATGTTAAGTGTCTTTTATTTTTTAAATCCTCACCTGAGGACATTTTATTTATGTTTAAAGAGTGGTGAGGGAAAAGAGAGTGAAAGAGAGAGAAACATCAAAGTGAGAGAAAATATCATATCAATCAGTTTATTTCCGCACATGCCCTCCTCAGGGACAGGGATCAAAACCTTTCCTAGTTATGTGCCTGACCAGGAACTGAACCCACCACTTTCTGGTGTACTAAAGGACACTCTTACCTACTGAAACACACAGGCCAGGTTTTTCTATGTACTTATTTGCCAATAAAATATCTTCTTTGGTGAAAGGTCTGTTCAGATATTTTGCTCATGTTTGCTTGATTATTTTTAAGGAATCTCTATATATTGAAGACAAATTCTTTATCAGATATGTGATTCCAGCTTCATATTAACAAATTTCACAAATACATGTTTATGTTAAAAAAAAAACTGACTTATATTAATCAGTCTAATACTAAAATACTAACTTGTTAGATTGCTAGTAGGGAAAATTACATACCCTTCACAGTTCCTCATGGTAAAATGTCCTCATGTAAACTTGATAAACAATATACAAAGTACTTAGAAATGAAATGAGTTTTTAGGGGAGAAATAGGCAGGTTTAGAAAATTTTAAAAATTAAGGGGTCCATAAAAAAAATATACACAAGGCTACAGAGTTGAAAAAGGGTACATTTCCATAAAACAAGGGAACTGGGAGTAGCAAAAGGAAACATTTACAGAATAGAGGGAAGGAGGAAGAAAGTCAAGAGGGAATAGGGAAACAATAAGGAAGAAGGGGATGGGAGCCTCAGGTGTCCTATGTAAAGTTTGATCTTTGAGTCGAAACCGGTTTGGCTCAGTGGATAGAGCATCAGTAAGTGGACTGAAAGGTCCTGGGTTCAATTCTGATCAAGGGCATGTGCATTGGTTGCGGGTGCATCCCTGGTAGGGGGTGTGCAGGAGGCAGCTGGCTGATGTTTCTCATCAACGTTTCTAGCTCTCTATCTCTCTCCCTTCCTCTCCGTAAAAAATCAATAACATATATATATAGGTTTGACCTTTGATCTCAGGAGTTGCTACAGTGACCAAATCAGAAGGGGATAGTGACCAATCAGAGGGGATATCAAGGCACAAAACCTACAGTCTTTATAAACTGTAAGGTAAAGGAACTCAGTGGGACTCTATCCCCATCCCAAGTGGAAGTCTGTGCTGTAAGATTCTTTCTCTCTCCCCATATGAGAATCTGTACTCATTCTTTAATAAATTTTCACCTTTACCATACCACCTTCCACCTGTGGTTTCATTCTTTGACTCTGAGAGACAAAGAGACCAGGAAAAACTATCCTGCCCAGGGAACACTAGGCTTTCCAGCCCAAAAATCCCATTTCAAAACCTGACCGTAGAAAAAGTGAATGGAAATGTTGAGTTTGCAAAATTGAGAGAGTGTTTTTTGGTTGATGGTTGGTCAATATGTTTTTCATTAAGATGTTCAGAGGGATAGAGTCAGTTTAAAATTGAATAAATCAAAAAGGAAGCACATATCAGTCTAAGGTAGTTAATAAGTAGATTTAAACTTATATATACACATATCAATGATTATATAAAAGAATATCAGGGCATAATAAAACTATAAATGAAATGAAATGAGTGAAATCATTGCCAATAGGAATCTTGCGAACAAAATAAAAGGGAAAATTTGTTGTATGTTTATGCGATAATTCTACTTTGTTAAGAATGTAGTTTTGTAAACTGTTGTAAATGAAGAATATTCTGTAAAACTCAGTATAAAACCTAATTTGTAAAAAAAGAGGAGGATGACAAAAAAATATATTTTATACAAGGTAGGCCTATGTAAAAGATTGTTACTTGCAATTATATTAAAAGGGTTTTTTTTAAAAAAGATGCTTTCTTCCAAAGTTTGGAAGGAAATAAAAGAAAGGGGCTCCTATGATAGTAGATAAAATGTCTATTGTATGAGACCACATATATTCTTTGAAAAAAATTTCTTTCAAGTTGATCAAACAAAAATTTTACATGACATGTTAGAGAAGGGGTTTACATAAAGTAATTATTTTGGGGCAATATTGAATTTGTAGCTCTTGCTAGAAAAAGCTATTTTGAAATATAAATATACCATTTTTTTTACAATAACAATTTACCAATTGTCAGGATTCAATTTAATTTTTCATATAAGACTTGTAAATGCATGGGTTTCTCTAAATTATTTATTGATTAATGAACCTTATATGTAAAAAACTGAAACTCAAAAATAAAAATTTGAAAAGAAGTATAGAAATATTACTTATATTGTAAAAGGACTACTATTCATTTTCATGTTTGTTTAAAAATAAAGTAAGGAGCCCTGGGCAGTGTGTGGCTCAATGGGTAGAGCTTCCTCCTATGCACCAAAAGGTTTCTGATTTGATTCCCGGTCAGGACACATGCCCAGGCTGTGGGTCCAGTTCCAGCTTGGGTGTGAACAGGAGACAACAATCAATATTTCTCTCTCATATTGATGTTTCTCTCTCTGAAAATCAATACAAGCATATTAAAAATAACATAAGAATACAACTTTAATTCTTTGAATTACTTATCCTTAAAATGAAAGAGAAGAAAATGAAATTTATAGGCATCTGAGAAGTTTGCTGTTTTAGAAATTTGTCTACTTACAAATAAATGAATAAAAATTGGATTATTTATAAAGGCAATATAAAAAGTAACATTCCAGAGGCACTCTACAAGTGACATGAAATAAAGACTTGAACTTGAAAGACTGACAATGCACTTGTTATTTTTAATCAAATATACAAGCTTTTGCTTTCAATATTCATTCTGATATTGTTAAGACATTTTACTTTATTTCTTAGAAGACAATAAGGACTAGTAGTCAACCATGTTATAAGTGCCAAATACTAGACTTTGTATGTGCAAGTGACATAAGAGCAGAGAGTAGATTACAGGTAAGCAGCATGAACTTCAAGGATTAAAACATTGTATTTAAGAAAGAGCAGTGAGAGCATTCCAAGAAAATATATTTGCTAGATTATGGAGAGTGGTGGTTGTAATATTAAATATGATTTTAGAGGTTGAACTTAATAATTACTTGCAAAATTTAAATCATGCCATATTAGGGAAAGAGTATTTCAAGTAGAATAGACAACAATTGGAAATGCTGCAAGGAAGAAGAGGGCTGGCATATGCATCCATCAGAAATGAGAACACTTTCAGTTGAACTGGTCATCTATCCCGTTACCAGTGCTGCAGTTGTGCAGTCACCTACACATTAATTGAATGTATTAATTATACAGTTATGAAAACTGAAAAGGAAAGGAAAGGAGAGGAAAAGAGAGGAAAAGAAAGAAAAGAAAAGAAAAGAAAAAAGAAAAGAAAAGAGTAAGTTGAAGGAGAGAAACTACATACTGCGTGTGTGTGTGTGTGTGTGTGTGTGTGTATAAAATCTTAATATACAAATTGTCCCCTTGTGAATTCGACCAGGAAACTGGGAGTTCGATTGCTTCTTATGAGGTGCACTGACCACCAGGGGTGGCATGAAACAAAGGAAGGCACCAGCTGGCAGATGGAAGGCCCCAATTGTCCCTGATCGCAGGCCAGGCCTAGGGACCCTTCTCATGTACAAATTTGTGAACCAGGTCTCTAGTAGTGAAATAAAGACTCAGGAAGGTTTTGACTGGAGAGGCATAAGCATGCTACATATGACTATATATATATATATATATATATATATATATATATACACACACACACACACACACACACACACACACACACACATATATATATATATATATATATATATATATATATATATATATTACTAGAAATTTCTCAATTATTTACTTCCCCATTTAACTGTACATTGACTTACTATAGTAGCCCACTATTTAATTATGGCTCTAGTAAATCTTTTACCTGAGAACATGCTAGTTCTCTAAGCAGATATTAAGAATGACTTCTGCAAGTACCTGAGTAGCTTTGTTCATCATTTATCTCATCTTGTCACAGACAAGTATCCAATATTTAGTGAATTGACTGTTATCAGATAAACATATAAAATTGTAAAAAAAATGAATATGATAAGAAAGCAATTACTAGGAAAATAAATATATTTACAGAAACAGAGATCATTTTGACACATGGACAATACTACTGAAATGATCATTCAATGCAGTACATTAAAAAAAAAATATGAAATCTTGCCTAAACCAGTTTGGCTCAGTGGATAGATTGTCAGCCTGTGGACTGAAGGGTCCCAGGTTTGATTAAGGTCAAGGGCATGTACCTTAGTTGCGGGCACATCCCCAGTGGGAGGTATGAAGGAGATAGCTGGTCAATGTTTCTCTCTCATCGATGTTTCTAGCTCTCTATCCCTCTCCCTTCCTCTCTGTAAAAAAAAATCAATAAAATATATATTTTTAAAAATATATGAAATCTTATGGAGTAAATATATATTCCTTTTTGTTGGTTCATGTCATATGTAGATTTGCATATATACACATGCAAAATATTGTTTGATCATTAGGATGTTCTTTCTTTTAATTTACATAGTTTCTATTTAGTAGTTTTCACAAAATAATTTGGTAATGTGTTTTGACATCCTTTGATCTGTTTCACAAAGCATTTCTGTGTAGTAAGTAGATCATGATGTACATGATTTGTTTACATTATTTGACTTCAAATGAAGAGTTATTTCTCCCAATCTGTAGACACAAACTGAAGTTTGTTTTTTGTTTTGTTTGTTTGCTGTTGCACAGGTTTCCAGTCCTGCTTGAGGCCTGTCATCTGCCTCTTTTACAAACCAGCAGAACTCTACTTCAGACTTAGGCTGGAGAGACTGAAGTCTCCGATTTGTTCTCTGTTTTCAGGAGTACATAAATGGGGCTACTCTCTGATACAATTTTTATCTAATGACACAGATACAGAAGGCTTGAATTTCAGATGAAAACACATAAGTCACATTTAAATTTTTACCTTGCTAAGTAGTTCAAAAATATATCTATCTATAAATAAAAATTGCTGCATATTATGGTCATATGGTGATCTATGGTTAGAACAATTTTATCTTTTTTTGAATTTAATTTCATAAATATCATATTTTCTTAAATGAAAATACATCTCTTAAGGATACATCATATGGATTAAAAAATTAGGTGCCATCAAAAATATAAGTAAAAGAGCCGAAACCAGTTTGGCTCAGTGGTAGAGCGTCAGTCTGCGGACTGAAAGGTCCCAGGTTCGATACCGGTCAGAGGCATGTACATTGGTTGCAGGCATATCCCCAGTAGGGGGTGTGCAGGAAGCAGCTGGTGGATGTTTCTCTCTCATCAACGTTTCTAGCTCTCTATCCCTCTCTCCTCCTCTCTGTAAAAAAATCAATAAAATATATTTAAAAATATATATAAGTAAAAGAGACTAGACATAATTCTGATTTTTCTGTCTTTAGAATAACACCCCTCAATGTGGCCGATACCGGTTTGGCTCAGTGGATAAAGCGTCGGCCTGCAGACTGAAAGGTCCCAGGTTCGATTCCGGTCAAGGGCATGTACCTTGGTTGCTAGTACATCCCCAGCAGGGTGTGTGCAAGAGGCAGCTGATCAATGATTCTCTCCCATCGATGTTTCTAACTCTCTATCCCTCTCTCTTCCTCTCTGTAAAAAATCAATAAAATATATATTAAAAAAAAAGGACAACACCCCTCAATGTGAAATGGCAATGACAATTTGTGATATTCTCTATTATATGAGCATTTTATGACACTAGAGCTATATATTTGAATGTTATATAAAAATAAGTTTAACAGAAAAGTTTTTCTATACAACTTTAAATTAATTTTTTTTTTCGGTTTTGCCTACATACCTCTATGCATACATTTCCACAGTTAAAGAAATTCCATTAATGTACTTAATTAGATGACTGAATAAAGAAGATGAAGTTTGTATATACAATGGAATACTACTTAGCCTTGAGAAAATATGAAATACTGCTATTTGTGACAACATAGGTGGACCTTGATAATAATAATACGCTGTGCAAAATGAATCAGTCCAAAACCGCTAAGAAGTATATGATTTAGCTCATATGTGGGATATACAACTTATAGACACAGACAACAGTATAATGGTAACCTGAGTGAATGGGAATGGGGGGTAGTAAAGGAGGTCATATTCAAGGTAACAAAAGATTATTTGACTTTGGTTGATGGGCACCTGATGCAATATGCAAGTGGTGTTTAATAAAAAAAATACACTTGCAACCTATATAGTCTTATTAATCAACATCACCTCAATATATTGGTAAATAAATAATTTAAAAAATGCCATTTTTTTTAAACTGAGAAAAAATCATACTTCTATAAAATGATTAAAATTGTTATACTATGAAATATGTTTAGGTCTAATGTGCAAATAGACCTAATGATGGAACAACTGAACAACTGAACAGTCAGTCACTATGATGTATGCTGACCACCCAGGTGTGCACATGAAACATGTCGGGTGTAGGCAACAGGCTGCAGAGTGTGGAACATGGTGGGCGTGGGCTGTGGTGATATAGTGGAGCAGGTGAATGGGGGGGTTGCCAGACCAAGGTAGGAGCTGATCACTATCATCAGGGCGAGCCTCTGGTGGTTACTGAAAATTTTTTGATCCTATGCTCTGCGGTCCCACCCCAGCACTCACACTAACCCTGATCACTTCCTTAGGACTTTTCCACTTCCCCCTGCTCCTGAGTGGTGATTGGGGCTGGCAGCCCCCACTCACACCCACTGCCAGTGATGGCCCTGCTAGCATTTGCTACCAATGCCAGAGCCGTTACTCACACCCACTGCTGGTGCTGGTCCCACTTGCACCCACAGCCAATGCTGAAGCCACTGCTCACACCTGCTGCTGGCACCAAGCGTCAGTCCTGATCACTTGGAAGCCTTCAGCAGATGCGAATGGCAGCTGTGGACCCTGATTACCCCTGAGGGCTTCTCCACCTCCCCCTGTTCCTGAGGGGTGATTGGAGCAGCTGCAGCTCACACACACTGCTGGCACCTGCCCCAATTGCACACCGCTGTCAGTGGGTGCGAGTGGGGCCAGCACCATCAGCACCATGACGATGGGAGCAGCGATGATGGGAGCAGGGCTGTTGGCATATAAGGGACCTGAGACTGTGGTGGGAGGGACCAGATGGGGATGCAGAGGACGAGCCAAGACCCTCCCCTGTGCCCACTGCAACCTCAAGGCCCATAGTTCCTTCCAAGGTGCACAGATTCATGTACTGGGTCCCTATTGGTATTTACTAACAAACTTATAAGAAAAAAACATAATCTAAAAGTTTCCTCACAGCATACTGCAGGCAATAGCAGTTACAGTTGTACAAGAAATGGCTTTGACCATCAAACTTTGGCTGACTCAGATCACCCAACCATAGGAATCTGGCTGACACGGATCAGTTCCAGTATGCTGACATTAAAGACCATATCATGACCAGCAATGACACTACTTGCATATACATAAACACTCCTTCTGATTTATTTGTTCTGTTTTTCCTATTCCTTTTGATAAAAACTCCTGCCTGCACTGAGATGTTAAGATGGTTTTGGGGATGGAAGTCCTCCATCCTCTCATCTTAAACCACATGTGTCAAACACAAGGCCCGCGGGCCAAATCCGTCCCGCCAGGCCTTGCAATGTGGCCCGCACCGCGCTGTCATCACTGCACTCCTCTGCGTTTCCATCACAATGACAGTTTATGACTGTTCAGTAAACCATTCGGCCCGCGATTTAGGCTGGATTTTAGATTTTGGTCCCTTCTCTGATTGAGTTCGACACCCCTATCTTAAACTAATGTTACATGTCAATTATACCTCAATTAAAAAAAAAAGAATTAAATGCTACATTTGTCCCAGTATTCAAGGCTACTGGTTCTTGAATAAACCATTTCCTTAAACCAGCACCTGCCTCTAGAGTAGGGGTGTCAAACTCAATCAGAGAAGGGGCCAAAATCTAAAATCCAGCCTAAATCGCGGGCCGAATGGTTTACTGAACAGTCATAAACTGTCATTGTGATGGAAACGCAGTGGAGTGCAGTGATGACAGCGTGGTGCGGGCCACATTGCAAGGCCTGGCAGGACGGATTTGGCCCTCGGGCCTTGTGTTTGACACATGTGCTCTAGAGAATTAGCTTTCAAAGTAGCAGTCAGCTGAGCATGGGTTCAGTATTATTTTTACTTCCTTGATGGCAATATTCTTTCCATTTAGATTAACGATTGACTATAATATTTTGTGTGTGTGTGTGTGTGTGTGTGTGTGTGTGTGTGTGTGTGTGTTTAATAATATTTTACTAGGGACCTGATGCACAAAAATTGATGGAAGAGTAGGCCTTCCTTCCCCTGGCTGCTGACACCAGCTTCCCTCCAGCACCTGGAATCCAGGCTTTCCTCCTCAGCAGGCACCCAGGACCCTGGCTGGCTTCCCTCCACCCTGGCTTCCTCAGGAAGTTATCTGGAATGATATCCAGAAGACATCTGGTCCAATTGGCATATTACCCATTTATTATTATAGATGCTACTCCTCATTCTTATTTTATGCTCAGAGGTAGAAGATTTAAGACCCTGCCGGGACCGGTTTGGCTCAATGGATAGAGCGTCGGCTTGGAGACTGAAGGGCCCCGGGTTCGATTCTGGTCAAGGGCATGTACCTTTGTTGCGGGCATATCCCCAGTAGGGGGTGTGCAAGAGGCAGCTGATCGATGACTCTCATAGATGTTTCTAACTATCTCTCTCCCTTCCTCTCTGTACAAAAATCAATAAAATATATTAAAAATAAAAAAGACCAATCTATAAATCCATGATGCAAGAGAATGTAAGTAGTATGTTTGTTAGTTGCATTTATGGACATGCAAAATAGAAAGTTATTTTTAAAAAGTGTATTCCTCACTCCTATGATATAATTACTTTAAAATTATATATTCAGCATAAATAAACAAATCTTATCAATATCCTAGCTAATAAAAGAATAATATGCAAATGAACTATCACTTCCTTACAGCAGCAAGCCATGCCCATGAACCATGCCCACCAGTCAACCAGAAGCAAATATGCAAATAAACCCAACCAAGATGGCTACTGCCACAGAGAGCAGGAGGAAGACTTGGGTTTCCCTGGCAATGGAGGAAGCCAAGCTTTCCACCTGCCCTTGCTGGCCTAGGCCTTCACTCAAAGCTACAAAGTTTCAATGATAGAAGACACATAAATCTAAAGAGAAATGACAGCAGCCATGGAGCTGGAAATAGCAAGAGGCTAGGGTAGCCCCTGGCAATGGAGGCAGCCAAGCTTTCCACACACTCTAGCTGGCCCAAGCCTTGGCTTAAGGCTACAAAGTTTTAATTATAGAAGATACATAAATCCCAACAGAAATGGCTGCTGCCATGTAGTAAACAGAAGGCTTGGCTTTGCTCCAGGCTACAAAGTTTCAATTGTAGAAGATAAATAAACCCCAGATACCAGGGCCTCCATTTTAGTCACCAGGGGGCATAGCTGGCCTTCAAACCACCCCAGGACCCTCTCCCAGGCTGCCCCATGCCCCAAGGGAAACCCCACCCTGATCTGGGACACTCTTCAGGGCAAACCAGTTGGCTCTCACCCATACACCAGGCCTCTATCCTATCTAATAAAAGAGTATATGCAGATTGACCATCACTCCAACACACAATATGGCTGCCTCCATGTGGTCAAAATCCTGCCCCCATGTGGACACAAGATGGCCATCACAAGCAGGGGAGGGCAGTTGGGGGCAATCAAGCCTGCAGGGGAGGGCAGTTAGGGGTGACAAAGCCATCAGAGGAGAACAGTTGTGGACAACCAGGCCTGTAAGGAAGGACAGTTGGGAGGGACTCAGGTGTGCAGGGGAGAGCAGTTGAGGGGGACCAGGCCTGCAGAGGAGGGCAGTTGGGGGTGACCAGGCCTGAAGAGGAGGGCAGTTAGAGGCAATAAGGCTGGCAGGCGAGCAGTTAGGTATTAATCAGGCTGGCAGGAGATGGTTAGGGGGTGATCAGGCTGTCAGGCAGAATCAGTTAGGGGCAATCAGGAAGGCAGGCAGGCAAGCAGTTGGGAGCCAGCAGTCCTGGACTGTGAGAGGGATGACCAACTGCCTGTCTAGGCCCGATCCCACAGTCATCCCTCAAGTGGTCCCAGATTGGAGACAATGCAGGTAGGGCTAAGGGACACGCCCCTCCTGTGCACGAATTTGTGCCCTGGGGCTCTAGTTAAAAATAAGATATCATTAGTGTCTCATAACTAGTAAGCTAATGGGGTTTCTCTTTAGAAACAATATTGTCAATTAAACAATGATAAACTAATGTTATATGTCAATTATACCTCAATTCAAGATACAATAAATAAGCTAAATTTAATTTATAATTAATTAATAATCACTAATAGAGAGGTAGATCCTTTGTATAGAGTAATTAATAAATTTGAATAAATTTACCTTCTCTTTCTATAATATTTGATAGGATACTATTGAGAAACACACTGAATGTATCTTTGTTTTTTAATACTTTATGTTTGTAGAAGATGATTAAGTTCGTAGCAAAATTGATAAGAATTATAGAAATTTCCTATAGAACTCCTATTTCCACACATGCATGGCCTCCTATATTATTGACATATCCCAATAGAGTGATCCATTTGTTACAACTGATGAACATATGTTGACAAATCATATGCAACCAAAATTCATTGTTCACATTTTTTTTCATTCTTTTTTTCATTCTGTAGGTATAGGCAAACATGTAATGACATGAGTCCCTCATCATAGTATCACACAGAATATTTCCACTGGCCTCAAAATTTTCTGGGCTCCACCTATTTATCCCTTTCTCCTACACTGTCAACCACAGATCTTTTTACTGTTTCCATAATTTTGCTTTTATAGAATTTAATTGAAATATAATTGGAATCCTATCATACATAGCCATCTCAATTTTTCTGAAACCTCAGGTGAATTGAAAGATTTTGTTTTTTTAATTAAAACATTTTTGGATAGTGACCTCAGAGGAATGGTGGCATGAGAGTACTCTTTGTCTTCTTCTCCTGAAATTTCAACAAGTTAACCAATTATAATTAAACAAAGAATTCCCTACTCAATACAGAGGCATACCTGAGAGACCTGAACAATGAAACATCTAAAGGTGGGCAACTGGGAATAATGGGGAGATGCAAAGGGAAGAAAGTTCAGAAGGTTCACAGATGCAACCCTGCAGCTGGGAGCTCAGGATTGGCCTGGAAAGGGGAGGGTGCCTTCGACTGGGAGGAACAGAGATCTGAGGGGGTCATCCAGCAGGGTGAGCAGAGAGAATCTGTGACTACAAAAACAGTGACTGAGCTAGCAGATGCATGACAGATCACGGGGTTATGCAGTGTGGTTCTCCACTTTGGGTTGGATGGTGGTGTTTCAGACAAGGAAATGGAACCTGCCACCACTTGGACTCACAAAACTCACACCCTGTTCCCCTTGGTGCCAGGATGGGGAGTATATTACCTGTAAACCAAAAGCTATTGTAGTAGAACTGCTGCTTCCCTCTGTGACTGCTCTCCAGGTGGGGTGCTTGGGCGGGAAACTCACAGAGGTCAGGGGTTTCCATTAAGGTGAGGGCAAAATAAACCCTACTCACAAGCAGCACAGCTGTGCTGTCTTATAGAAGCCATGGAGGCAAGTCTGGGATCTTACAGAGGTTAAAAACATTGCAATTCATCAACACCACATCCTGGAAATGAGTAGAAAGATGTCTTAGGAGAAAGCTGCTATGGAAGGACATTGATATAGACAGATATGCATGTCTACGCAAAGAACAGCAAGTACCATGAATAAACCACAGCATTGAGGATGACAAAAAAGAAAATGAAAAAATCACCAGAAAGTAAGCTGAAACACATAGAAATATGTGCTTACCTGACAGATATTTCAAGATTGCTGTTCTGAAATTACTCAGTGAGATGCAAGAAAATACATACAAGCAATTTAATGTATTCAGAAAACAAATCAATGAAAAAAAAAAAAAGAGGACTTTACCAAAGAAATTGAAACTTTAAAAAAGAATCAATGAGAAATCCTGGAAATGAAGCATGCAGTTAAGGATATTAATAATGAATTACTAAGCATAGCAAACAGAGTGAACCAAATAAATGATAGAATTAGTGATAGCAAAGATAGGAATCTAGAAATAATGCAGAGGGAAGAAGGGAGAAACCTAAGTGTAAAGAAAAATGAAACAGTTCTACAAGTACTACCTGATTCCATCAGAAAAAGTGATGTTGCCTGGCCTGCATGGCTCAGCAGTTGAGCACCAATCTATGAACCAGGGTCACCATTTGATTTCTGGTCAGGGTACATGCCAGGGTTGTAGGCTTGATCTCAAGTGTGTGTATGAGGGAGGCAGTTGATCAATGACTCTGTCTATCATTTAAGCTTCTATTTTCTTCTCTCTCTTCCTTCCTCTCTGAAATCAATAAAATTATTTTTAAAGAAAAAGTAATATTAAAATAATAGGCATTCCAGAAGAGGAAGAGAGGGAGAAAAGAACAGAGAGTTTATTCAAACAAATAGTGGATGAGAACTCCCAAAACCTATGGAAAGAACTTAATCCTCAAATCCAAGAAGCACTCAGTACACCTAGTTACCTCAATCCAAAGAAGCCCTCTCCAAGGCACATTATATTAATACTTTACAAAATTAATGACAAAGAAAAAGTTCTCAAAACAACAGGGAAAAGAAAGAAGTGACCTACAAAAAAAAAAAAAATCATCAGAATTTTATCTAACTTCTCAACAGAAATTCTATAAGCCAGAAGAGAGTGGAACCAAATATTCAAACAACTAAAAAGAGAGAAATTATCAGCCATGAATAATATATCTACCAAAATGATCCTTTAAATATGAAAGAGACATAAAGATGTTCCCAGATACACAAAAAAATGAGGTATTTTAGCACCAGAAAACCTCCATTGTAGAAAATACTCAAGGGAATTTGTCTACCTGAAATGAAAAACATAAGGTTGCAACACTAAGAGTAAGATCACCAAAAAACAAAACAAACAAAAAAAAACACCTTACAGCATAAACAGAAATAATTTCTAACAACAAAAATGTAAAAGTTCTAAATTGGCAAAGAAGGGTGAAGATCAAATGCACACAAAAGACAAAAAAAAATGTATATATACAACTTTATTTTCTATAAATTGAATGGTAACCACACACAAAAACCCAAAACCAGGACACTTAGCTTAATAAAAGAGAAAAGAAGTATGGAATAGCACTAAACAAAAACAACAGACAGAAACTTAAAGGAAAAGAACCAGTGAGGGTACAGAGCTACCAGAAAAGATAAAATGGCCTCAGGAAATCCTCATACATCAATTATTTCCCTAATTATAAATGGCCAGAATTCACCAATACAGAGACACAGTGTAGCAGAGTGGATCAAATAAATTTTTGGCTATGCTTTATTTTTATTTTTTTTTTATTCTCGAGGGTCCAACATTAGCAGTGACCTTTTAGTATTTGAAGAAATACTCAAGAACTAGTTTACAGACAGTTTCAATTCTAACATTTGTAAAAGCAGAAAAATCAGGTATGTTATGTTTCAATGTTCAAGTCAACTCTATTTTATAAAATAAGCAAAAATGTTATTGTTGTATATTTTCATATTTAACTTATCTTTTGGAAGTTAATTTTGGTACTATTATTATAAGTCACCAAAACATTAACATAAATAGTTTCACATGTGGCAAGCACACACATTTATATATACACACTCATTCAGAAAGAAAAATTTAAAAAAGTGAACTTTTATAAGCTCAGGTGCCATATCATAATTATAATTTTATTCAAGACAAATAATAAATGTGTTTTTTATGTATTCTCAATTAGATTGTTTTCTTTAAAAAGTCATCAGGAAATATATTGTTATAGATTTTGAACACCAGTAAATAAATGGCTATACAAAACATCTAAAAATTCTCACCAGGCCAGTGCTTGAACATGAACCTATGAATCATGAGGTCATGGTTTGAATCCCAGTCAGGGCACATGCTGAAGTTGCAGGCTTGATCCCCAGTATGGGGAGTGCAGGAGGTAGTGGATCAGTTAATCTCTCTCATCATTGAGGTTTCTATCTCCCGCTTCCTCTCCCTGCATTTCTGGAATCAATAAAAATATATATTAAAAAAATAAATGTCTAGCAATATTACATATATATAATAAAATTCAGTTTAAAATACAAAATTGAGTTCTTTTAAATAAAAATGCTCTATTTTGATGCATGTTTCAAATGAAAAACAAATGCTAAAGTCTTTGCGAAGATAGTATTTACTAAACATAAATGGCAATGGTTTTTATGATTGTATTTTATTACACACAATGTGAAATTGCAAATATTTATTTTTAGCTATTTGTAAATAATTATTTTTAGTTGCTTCTTTTATCCCCTGATGGATATTTGGATCCAGATGCTATTTACATGTTTTCTAAGATAGCTCCTATGGGAATAGATTGTTCTTTTGTACTTCTGTGATTTTCCTTTTTTCCTACATTAAAAATAAAGGTAAAGTACTTAGTTTTCCTCAGTTTATTTAGATTAAATAAAAGCTATTTTCTCTCTCATTCTCAAATTCATCTACTCTTTACTGCCACCTCTACATGAAAAACAGAACCTAGTCTGAGAGGAAGTCAACATCAAACATTTATCACTGTACTTGCATTCTTATATCTAAAGTTAAATACATTATACTCTTTAAATATATATATACCTGTTGACTATATTTCTGTTGAATATACTTATAATAATATAATTAAATAATTTTTTAATCCTAGCCCAAGGATATATTTTTTATTGATTTTTAGAGAGAGCAGAAGGGAGACTGAGAGAGAAACATTGATTGGTTGCCTCCTGACATACCCCAACAGAAGATTAAACCCTCAACCTGGGAATGTGCCCTGATCTGTAGTTGCAACCTCTCAGTTAACAGGTGTAGGTCCACACTCCCACCCATTGAGCCACACTAGCCAGGTTTATTCGATAATTTTAATGGGATGATTTATTTAGAGATGTGAGCTATTAACATTAGAAATATTTCATGAAATAGTATAAAGATTCCTAAACTTATTAAAGAGCTAATTGTAATTTTTCATATTTACATTTTATATATGCTTGCTGTTCTAAATCATTAATTCTAACACAGTTTGGGAGGAATACAGTTACTTTTTTAAAAATTGATTTTAGGGAGACAGGAAGGGCAAGATAGAGAAACATCAATTTGTTTCATCATGCCTTGCTTGGACGATTCCTGTAAATGCCCTGATCAGACTCGAACCTGCAACCTTGGCATATCTGGGTAAGACTCTAACCAAGTGAAATGCCTGGTCAGGGCAGAACACAATTTTAGTAAATTAAGGTTGATCCTTTTATGTGTGCTGAGAGGTTCTTTAACCCAAGTACCAAGCAACTGTTTTATTACCTCTGGATGAATACCAATTTTTCTGCATCATTAGGTTATTTTTACTAAAACATTGGCTTTTCTTTATGCTTTAATAAAGTAGTAGTATATTTTTTTCTAGGAATTTTGAATAATAACTGTAAAACATTTCCCAATAAGTAATATCTCTGACTAGAGAAAAATAGAATTATTTTTAGTCATTCCCTATCAAGGAAAATGGACCAGATAATTAATCTTAATGAGAGGAAATAAGTCTTCATTGAATAAAGTTGCTAGAAATGGAGGGCATATAATAATTACTCTAGTAGAAAATTCTGGAAAGGAATAATAAACTATAGAGACCCTTTATAGATATAATGTCTTCATTAATAAAGTTAGAAAGCTCTTACTTAAAAGATGCTAATTTAATCATTAAAACTGTTCTGTGGACTCTACAATGTACCAAAAGAAAAGATGGTGAAGAAAGAGATGGCTACTAGTTAAATGGAAGCTAAAAGAAACAACAGTATGCAGGGTAAAGCCTAACAAGAAGTAGCAGTAGGTGAAGGGAAGTGCAAATTTGGCATTATAAGAAAATTAGCCAAATTCCAACCTATAATAATAATAATAAAAAAAAAGCCGACTAGATTGTTCATATTAATGACATATAAGCAATATAAAAGTTAAAAGATAACATAAAATTTTCTAAAATGTGTTTGAAAATATGCCACAAGGCAACGTTTTCTGAAGTACAGGAAATTCTTTACATGGGGAAAAAATTGTTATTTCCCCAACTGACTTATAAAAAGTAACTAAAGAGAAGACATTTCCTCATTAATTTAAGCAATTTCAAAGACAAAATAAATTCTAATACAAAAGGGAGAGACAGGACAATAGCAAAGAAAGAGTTAGCCTGATCTAAAAATGCAAATTATCAGAAAACAATAGATTATCTTTAAATATTTAGAGGGAAAGTTACAAATGATAATGCAGTAATAGCAATGATGGCATTGGCACATAATTCCAACAGATATATTATTTGAAATATCCAAAAATTGAATGTTTACTTATTTAAAATGTGTTAAGATGAAAATCCCACTAAACAGAGAACAGGTAATAAATGAATTGAAATAATTTAAAAAATATATATTTTATTCATTTTTTACACAGAGGAAGAGAGAGAGATAGAGAGCCAGAAACATCAATGAGAGAGAAACATTGACCAGCCGCCTCCTGCACACCCCCCACTGAGGATGTGCCCGCAACCAAAGTACATGCCCTTGACCAGAATCGATCCTGGAACCTTTCAGTCCACAGACCGACGTTCTATCCACTGAGCCAAACCGGTTTTGGTGAATTGAAATAATTTTAACAATTAAAAAAAACTTAGAAAGCATGAAACAATTCAAATATTTACATACTAATGTATATCAAGAAAAGAATCTTCTCATATTAATTTTTAAATGACAGATCAAAAGCCATATCTATTTGATGTCTATAGGAGCAAAAATTAAAACAAAAACTAATTTTAATAAATATGTCATGATAAAATTTTAAAAATTGATTATGAATTAATATCTGAGTTATTGAAATTAAAATGCTCCACACAAAAGACTGAGTCATGATTTACAATATTTAATCACAAAACTTTATTTCTTTGAAATTGTATAAGAAATAATAAAGACACACACACATATATAAAGATAATAAAAACTAAAAGTAATATAAAAGACAACAAGAAACATGTAAGTATTAAAGTATTTCAATAAATTCTTTCAGTCCTTGACATATTAAAAAAATACAAATAAATAATCATTCATAAATTCTCAATATATATTCACTTTAACACTGTTATATATAAATTGCATAGATAAATCACACATTTAAGCTTCACTGAAACATTCTACAAATATATATTTTGTGCCCAGAAGTAACATCAAAAATTTTTCAAAACATGATCTTAATAAAATCAATTTAGAAGTTAATGTATAAACAGGGTAAAAAGCTAATAAAAACAGTCAGTCGTATTATTTGCATATAATAATAAGACATGATTAAATAAACTTTGATTTAAATATTAGATAAAAATATAGTTACTATATATTTGAATAAGTAAAGATAATAAAACACACACCTATGAAAAGTCTAGTATTTGGTCAATGTGAAACTATGATCAATTTCAAAATTTTCTCACTACAAAGAAATGTTTCTTACAAATAAAAACAAAATTATAAAAAATAAACATTGAAATATTAAAAGCATTATAATTACAATTTCAATTATTAAAATATATGGTGATGTCAACAGCAAGAATTATTTTATTTTTTATTTTTTTATAATAAATCTTTATTCAGATTATTACAGATGTTCCTCTCCCCCCCCCACACACACACAAACAGCTCCCCTTAACCTGATTCCCACCCCACCCCATGCCCTTACCCCCACCACTGTCTTCATCCATAGGTGTAAGATTTTTGTCCAATCTCTTCCTGTACCCCTCAAACCCTCGTACCCCTGAGAATTGTCAGTCCACTCTCTTTCTGTGTCTCTGATTCTATTATATTCACCAGTCCATTTCGTTCTTCAGAATTTTTATTTACTTGATTTTTAGATTCTTGTTGGTAGGTATGTATTTGATGTATTTTTGTTGTTCATAATTTTTACCTTTACCTTTTTCTTCTTTCTCTTCTTAAAGAATATCCTTCGGCATTTCATGTAATCCTGGTTTGGTGGTGATGCAGTCCTTTAGCTTTTTCTTATCTGTGAAGCTCTTTGTCTGACATTCAATTCTGAATGATAGCTTTGCTAGGTAGAGTAATATTGGTTGTAGGTTTTTGCTGTTCATCACTTTGAATATTTCTTGCCACTCCCTTCTGGCCTGCATAGTTTCTGTTGATAAATCAGCTGAGAGTCATATGGGTACTCCCTTGTAGCTAACTAACTGCCTTTCTCTTGCTGCTTTCAAGATTCTTGCTTTGTCTTTTGCTCTTGGCATTTTAATTATGGTGTGGTCCTCTTTAGATTCCTCTTGTTTGGGGTTCTGTGGACTTCCTGAATTTGTAAGTCTATTTCTTTCACCAGGTAGGGAAAGTTTTTTGTCATTATTTCATTCAATGGGCATTCAATATCCTGCTCTCTCTTTTTCTGGCACCCCAAAAATCCCAGAGGCTCCTTACACTATCCTCACACTTTTGGATTCTTTCTTTCTGCCTCTCTGGTTGTGTGTTTTTTGCTTCCTCAGATTCCAGATCTTTGGTTTGACTCTTGGGGTATATTGATCTACAGTTGAGTTTCTGTATATTCTTTATTTCAGACAGTGTATGCTTAATTTCTGACTGTTCCATTTCTTTTCTTTTTTTTTTTTTTTTTTTTTTTTTTTTTTTTTTTTTTTTTTTTTTTTTTTTTGGTATTCTAATTAAGGTCCTTGAAAGTATCTTCAAGTTTCTCAGCGGATTCTTGAGTAACCTTATAAATATGGTTCTGAACTCCCTGTAATCCAGTAATTTACTTTCCTCTATCTTTCCCATCCATGACATTTTCTGTGTCTTCTCATTTTGGCTGCCTCCCTGTGTTAATGAAGTGGCTGATTGTGGTAGATGACCTATAGAGGCCAGTAGTTCAGCTTCCCCAATCACCTGAGGTGGTCACTCTTGGTACACCCCTTTGTGGGCTGAGTGAAAAATCTTCTAAGATTGTAATAGTTAAGCCTTGATTGTTGTTGGAATTGATGTCCAGGCCAATTGGCTGTGAGGACCCACTGTGTCTATAATGGAAGAACTGCTGTGCTGGAGACATGTGTATGGTGCAGACCTTATTTCAGTGGGGCTTTGGTGCTCACTGAGTCTGCCTCCCGAATGTGTCACTAATGGATATAAGGAGTTGAAATCTGGTGTCTCACACTGACCACTAGGTACACTGGCTTCTGTATCTCCAGTGGGTACAGTTCAGCTACTGTCTGAGGCCACCCTGCAAGAGCTACAGCAATCACTACAGTCCTTTCCTTCCTGCTTGGAGTTTGGAGGCTTTGGAGCTGTCTGTACTGGGTTGCAGGTCTGATAGGTTAAACTGCAATAGAGAAGGTCATTCATATGCAAAAGCTGCTCCTAGGAGTTTGGGTGTTTATAGATTGTGCAGGGCGGAGTCTCAGGGCCTCACTAGGCTAGGGTATGGCAAACAGTGATGGCTGCCAGTGAGCTGTCTCTGCCTCTCTGACTGCATCCCCGAATTTCATGCCCCAGCACAGCAAATATTCTTACACGCAGCTCTGCAAGCAAGCAACCCTCACTTTCCAGCCCAATGGCAGACAGTTCAGCTTCTCTGAGATTGGGAGCTTGTCTCTCTTTGGGTTGAAAAAAGCAATGCCCGCCACCAGCCAGGATCTGCCGCCAGCCAGTATTGTGCACACCCCCCGTACCTCAGTATTTCAGTGCTTGTGCCCTGAATGCTCTTTTCTCTTTCATTCTAGTTGTAGAACTTCCACTCAGCCAGGTTTCCCATGGTTCTGGGTGATATATTTTTTGTCTTTTATTTGTAGTTTTGAAATTGTTGTGTATGGCAACAGTTTAGATGTTTACCTACTCTGCCATATTGGATCTCTCAACAGCAAGAATTTTTAAAGATGCATACTTTTATGAAACATATTTTGAAAATATGCAACAAATTTTAAAATGTGAAAATAATTGCAACAATAAATTTATTTCTAGAACATAGAATTTTAGTTGTAGATAGTAAACCATAGTCTTAAATAAAACAATTTTATGCATAAAATAACTTGGTAAGTCTTATCCTTTTCATAAATTATTACTGTGACTTACTTTATTCTGGTGTGATTCATAATAAAATAAAACTTATTTAAAAATTAAGTAACATATTTTTGTGGAAATAAATATTTTTTCTTTATGAACTTGCCTTGATATACTGTATAATTTATGTATTACTAAATATATTAGAATTTAGTATAATAATACATTCCATTAAAATTGAACATACAAATTGATATGTACACAGTTATCCAGTTTGTGTAGAGCTATATGGAAATGCATACATATATACATATGTAAATATATATATATATATATATATATATATATATATGACTTTAAATATATGTAACAAGATGTTAATAAATTGAATGTTCTTTGGAATCAAACTTTGAAGTATGAACAGATTTCACATTTATTTAATTTCTATCTTATGTGAACTTTTAATGAGAATTTAGTATATTACTGTGATGAAATTAAACTAGAGTGACTTTATAAGTAAGAATAGTATTTTTTTTAATAAGTAAGAATAGTACTTTATAAGTAAGAATAGTACTTTAGTGACTTTATAAGTAAGAATAGAGTGACTTTATAAGTAAGAAGAGTACTGATAAAAGACCACAAGATAATATAAAAACACCACAAAAATTTATTGATGAAATAGACCAGGAATATTGAAGGAATGTTGAATAACCCCTAACCTACAATGAAAAGGAGATTATATTGGTTTTTCTCCTTCCCACCATGATTCTCTGACTTTAAAGCACTGAGTATGTGGCCTGCAGAGAATGAAGTAAAGGAATCACATGAGAGAAATATGTGTCTTTTTATTTTCACTTCTCTCTCCATCTTATTTTGGCCTGGAGCTTTGTTTTCTCTGCTTAAGAAGAACTATCGATCCAAGAAGACGAAAGGGGTCACCATGAGACTCAGGGAGAATTGGTAAGGACCAAGCTGCATAGGGCTCCGGACTTGAATTTCAAATGAAAAGAGGCCCACCTGTAATTTTCAAGTAGGAGCTGAGCCATTATTTTAGAGAATGATTTCCCCTAAAATGTAAGATGTGATGTTTGCCTAAATAACCTCTGGGTGAAATTTGTCAAACTGTCTGAATATATCAATCACAACACAATGCAGGATAGTAAGAAATGAACTTTATCTGTGCAAGAATGGTTGTACATAAAGGGATATTCTGAATAAATTATTTTATTTTCAAGAATCAAAATGTTTATATTTTTCGTCTCTACTTCATGAGAAAAAACAGGACTTCAGCACCTCTGAAAGTGGTTACTTCTGAGGGTCCTCCACATGGGATGTTTGTCACACAAGGAAGCTTGCATCGCCTTTTGGCACTTCTATCCTTCTTTGTGTCTTGAAGTAACATTAGCAAGTCACTTAGAAGAGCCTCAGTGTTTCCACTTTTCCTAAACAATCTTGCCAAATGCACATTGTTTATGGATGCTGTACCCTAATATTCTCAGAGCTTCCAACATTAAGGCAAAATGATCTTCCCTTTGGAAGTATCAGAAGTATAAAAATATTTCTTCATGACTTTCCACTGGTTCTATCATTGTAACAGGGTGATATTCAACAGGAATGAGAGGTTCCACCACTACATACTTCCCTTCTTTATTGAGAACTTCTTTCATAATTTTTTCTGTTTTAATGAACATATTATACATAAAAGGAGTTCTAATACATATAGGTGGCAACAATGAGAACATTGAGGCATGCTGTTTGATGAGTGTGTGCTTATAAGGTAATAGGTGGAAATTGGCTTTATTACAATAACAATTACAGCATAAAAATAACTAAAATAAAATAACCATTAGGACTTAATTGAATTGTTTTGTTTCATTTATGTTGCTTTTTATGTTCTTGCTTTTTCTATAAAGTTAGTATTAATAGCATCTATGTTTACACGTTTGGGTGTCTTATGTTGTCACTGTCAGTATTTCATAATTTAAAACAGTACTTATTGAGCATATATTTATTAGCCTGCCCACTGTGAATTACAGTCTTTAATTTTTATAATACTGGGAGCTAGCTGACCATGCAAATGAAAACTGTGTGAACATTGGCTATTGGAAATAGCTTATATAAAACTGCTAAAATTACTTTCTAATTATTATCAATCCTTTTGATGTCTGAAATGATCAAATATGAGAAACAGTGTATAATAGGATACTGTGATATAGTTTAAAATATTGGCTAGGAGGTATATATTATTTTAAAAAATGAAGACACAGTTAGATGCTGCAATAACTGAATACCATTTGTCAAAATACATTAATGCCCTGTGTTGACTTAAGCAAATACTTTACACTGTCAGTTAAAATTTATACTTAATACATTAATTGATGTGTTTACCTTCCTAGAATTAAATGATTTAGTTAATACTGCACTGATTAAGATCAATAAACTGAGATGCATTTCTTCATATACAAAGAGCCCAGGGGATATCATGTACAGCTGAATAAATAAGGCCCACAGCTATTCACTCAGATACATATTGTACCATCACATCCTGCAAAATACCTCAAGTTTTGCCATTGCCCTTAGACTTGTATACAAGACTGGGTTTCAAATATTTTCTTTCTCTCTCTAGGATTTTCCTTTAACTCTCCTTGCCCACATGTCTCCCAACTCTTTGTAATACCTTTAGAAGCCATTTTTGTAGACTATTTAAAATGAATGGGTTTTATATGAGAAACCAAGATGGCGGCATAGGGTAGACACCCAAATGCAGCCTACCACAATAAATTTGAATTTAGAACTGAAAAACAGGGAAAACATCACCCTGAAGCGCCGGACGGCTGGCTAAGAGGAGACTCTATCATCTGGGAAGGAGACAGAAGGCACGCTGAACTTCAGGAACTGTGAAGGTGCTGTGAATTGCGCTCACGAAAAGGCTGCCACCAGACTTCACTGCCAGCTTGCTTGCGGAGCGCGGAGAGGGTGGGCTGAGTTCCCTGCTGGCTTACTCCCAGCTCAGGGAGAGGGCGGACAGCTAATGCGTGGCTGGCTTTCTTATTCGAGAGAAAAACAGAACCACCCCATTGCGCTGATAGATGGCCCCAGACAGGGAGAGGCCAGACTGTCAGGCAGTGGGCAGAGATCTCTCAGAGGTGTGTGAAGCCAGCTGCCATTACTGCGGGACTTAGAAACCAGACCCTCGTAGGGAGGGGCTGAATAAAGCTTGTCTGCACCACTGGAGATTCTGCCCCATCCAAGCAGAGCACAGAAGCCCTTCCAGTGGCTAGCTTCCCCCTCGTTCGCTGCCAATAGGACTCTCCAAGGGAGAGGCAGACAGGAATCTAAAGCTTGTCTACAACCAATTGTGCAGGATTCAACAAAGCTTGGCTATGCCACCCCGAGACTCTGCCCCATTCAAGCCGAATACAGAAACCCTTATAGCTGAGACACTTCTGATCCTCATAGCCAATTGGCTTGTAGATCAACGCTTCCTAGTGATACCAACAACAAGCAAGGCTTAACAACAAGACTGCACACACAGCCCACAAAGGGCTACACCAAGACTGTCCACCTCAGTAACTGGGAGGCTGACTCACTGTACCATATAGGACACCTTAGCACACAAAGCCACCCTATCAACTCAGGGAAGCTGTAAAAATGCTGAGACAAGAAATAAATCACAAACAAAAGAAATGGAGGAAAAGAAGTGACTGGATATAGAGTTCAAAACCACACTTACAAGGTTTTTCAAGAATTTCCTAGAAAAGGTCGATAAGACCTATGAAGATATGAAAAGGGATCAACTAGAAATAATAAGGGATCAACAAGAAATAATAAAGGATCAATAAGAAATAATAAGGGATCAATAAGAAATAAAGAATACATTGTCTGAAATAAAAAAAATATTATACAGAGTCCTAAAAAGAATGGAAGATCACAAGAATCAAGTCAAAGATTTGGAACATAAAGAACCAGAAGACACTCCTCCACAGAAGCAAGAAGACAAGAGAATCCAGAAAGTTGAAGATAGTGTAAGAAACCTATGGGACAACTTCAATCGAACCAACATCAGAATTATGGGGGTCCCAGAAGAAGAGAGATTGTTAAGATATCGAAAACATACTGAAAGAAATAGTGACAGAAAACTTCCCCCACTTGGTGAAAGAATTAAACTTACAAGTCCAGGAAGCACACAGAACTCCAAACAAAAGGAATCCAAAGAGGACCACACCAAGAAAAATCATAATTAAAATTCCAAGAGCAAAAGACAAAGAGAGAATATTAAAAGCAGCAAGAGAAAAGCAGGTAGTGACCTATAAAGAAGCACCCATATGATTGTCAGCTGATTTCTCAACAGAAACCATGCAGGCCAGACGGGAATGGCAAGAAACATTTAAGGTGATGAATAGCAAGAACCTACAGCCAAAAATAATCTATCCAGCAAAGCTATCACTCAGAATCAAAGGCCAGATAAAGAGCTTCACTAATAAAAAAAAGTCAAAAGAGTTCATCACCGCCAAACCAGAATTATATAAATTGCTGAAGGGGGTTCTTTCAGAAGAGAAAGTAAATAAAGATAAAAACTATGAACAACAAATATGTAACTATCAACAAGTGAATCTAAAAACCAAGGAAATAAAAAAAAAATCTGATGAACAATATTAACTGGTGAATATAATAGAATCAGAGGTATGGAAGGGGAGTGAACTGACAGTTCTCAGGGAAAAGGGGAAAGGGGGGTGTGGGAAGAGACTGAACATAAACTGTGCACCTATGGATGAGGACAATGGGGGTGGGGAAAGGGCAGAGGGTGGGGTGGGAACCTGGTGGAGGGGAGCAATGGAGGGCGGAGAAAATGAGGAACATTTATAATAATATGAACAATAAAGATTTATTAAAAAAAATAAAAAAAATAAAATGAATAGGCTTTATAAACAAAAGCCAGGCCTTTCCCCTACCACATGTGTCAAACACAAGGCCTGCGGGCCAAATCCGTCCCACCAGGCCTTGCAATGTGGCCCGCACCACGCTGTCATCACTGCACTCTGCTGCGTTTCCATCACAATGACAGTTTATGACTGTTCAGTAAACCATTCGGCCCGCAATTTAGGCTGGATTTTAGATTTTGGCCCCTTCTCTGATTGAGTTCGACACCCCTACCCTACAACTTTACTTAGGGAATTTGCTGGAAGTGATGCCATGAAATAATAAATTTTCAAAAACTATGATTTACAAATATAATTTCCTCTTAATCAGATCTTGAAAATGTTTTCTCATATACATCTAGCTATACTTTTTAAAAAAATAAATTTGCAAACTTTATTTCTAATAAATAGTTTTAAAAATTATTGTGCAAAATTAGATATTATTCTTGAAGCATTACATTATAATAAATTTTATTTTAGGACTGTTATTCAGAAACTCTGATGCTTAAAGTTTTTAATTTTTTTTAAATATATATTTTTTTAATTTCACAGAGGAAGTGATAGAGAGAGAGAGAGAGAGAGAGAGAGAGAGAGAGAGAGAGAGAGAGAGAGGGAGAGAGAGAGAGAGAGAGAAACATCAATGATTAGAGAAAATCATTGATTGGCTGCCTCCCACATGCTCTACCCATACTAGGGATCTAACCCACAAACTATGACCTCCTGGTTTATAGGTAGATACTCAACCACTGAGCCACGGTGGCTGGGTATCTGATGCTTAAAATTTAACTAAACAAAACATTCTTGATTTTAAATGTACTTTATGTTGCTAAAAGCCGTCTATTTTATTTTATTTTTTTACCAACTTATTATGCATTTATCTAAAGTGTTAACCATGGCTTTTGTAAATAATATCCTTCACATAAAAGAGAGAACATAATCTTACCTTGAGCAATTAACTTGAATTCAATGGATTTTCTGAGAAAGAGTGAATTCGTCTATGTAAATTATGTTTTCTATCACAGTGTTATTACTTATATTCTGTGTGAGTCATTTAAGAAAATAAGCCATGTGGATTAGAGATATACACTTTATATTTACATCAAAGGTTCTTATTTGAAATGCAAAGGAAAAAAAAAACCCCACACATTTATTGAAAAAACAAATAGTACTTAAGAGGGTCATTTAAAGATATTGTAAAACTTTCCTTTGCTAGTAAATATTTTGTGAATAAAGAAAAAGGGTATTTTGAATCATTTTTGGTGAATCCCCACCCATGTTTTCTGTTTAACATAAAGACAAAATAAAATTTTATTTACTATTTCTTTCATCCATTTCTAAAATAATGTCGAGCAAAAATATTAAGCATGACATTTTCACATCTGAAATATCTATGGCACCAAGAAAAAGCATAATCATTAAGTGAGTCTCATTCTATATGGATTTCTATTGTATTACTTCCTTAAAAAAAAAAGGCTTTCTTTTAGTATATGTACATATTTTAAAAAGTCAAGTACATATTTTTAAAGTCTCCGCAGTATATTTAAAGTAATACAGCTCTATTAAAAGAAACAGCTATTCACATATGTTCTAAATATGGTAACTACTATATTAGCAGTCTCAAACCAGAGGGTTATAAATAAAATATTGCTTTACCATTCATTAAATTTAATCTGTCTCTGTCAAACATCCATGCTTACTTTTTAACTATATGGTGAGCTGATTCCACAATTCTCAAGTGACTACTGGTTTTAAAGATCAATGCAGTTAAGGATGAATTGATTAAATCTTTCCCCTTCAACTCCTGACCTCAGTTCATGCTTTATCTGAGACCATAAATAAATAAATAAATAAATAAATAAATAAATAAATAAAATAAACCATGGTTAGCTTTGAGTTACTGTTTCCATTTTTCTTCTTCAAAATTGATTCTTCCACATTATTGAAGGGAAAGGAAAACAGTAGGAAGGAAGGATCTTTTCACCAACTGACACTTGCTTTATTTTACTTTGCTGGTTTTGACACACTGGCTTGCACTGGCTGGCCATTAATGTCCTCTGTGCAGTACAAGTCCAAGAACTTGCTCTTCCAACAGGTTCATGTGTGTGTTCTTAGGCTCCTGGGATTCCCCATTATGAAGATCCAGTTCTACTTAGTCCTCCTCTATGAACTCCCTTACTGCTGCGACCTTTTGCATTCACAAGCTCATGCTTTTGGCATTGGTCACCTGACAGGCAATCCACTGGGGAGAAATAACAGTAGTTCAAGCTCTATTAATTTCTGGGGTATCCACTTCCTCAATGAAAAACTCACTTCTGTCCAAGAAATACAACATGGATGCTAGTACATCCTGACTGTTTTTTCTCTGCTCTGTGATATCTACCTCATTCTCTTCTCTATTGTGCAGATATGCACAAGAGAAGGTCAATAAACTTTTTGCTTAAGCAGAAGTCCAGCTGGAACCTTTTCTTTTAAGCTACACTCATCTGCACCCATATATATATACACATGGCTAGTGGGAGATAGAAACACAAGCCTCACCAAAGCTTAGGCTTTGCAAGCCTCACAGTTTGGCTATAAATGATATTTCTAACTCACTTTCCCTTTCCCTTCCTCTCTGTAAAAACCTCAATAAAACATATTTAAAAATAAACAAATAAATACATGCAATTGGGAATAATTGTTTGTATGTCTCTCATGACTTTTTGTACTTAACTAACACTTCACTATCATTATTAGAGAGCCAGTTATGTCCAATTCAATGTAACAAAATTTATCAAATTGATGCTAAACACCAAGGGATGATTTGTCATTTGTTATTCAATTTTGTGGCTTTTTTTAAGAAGCTCATTGAGACCTTTTTTTAAATTTAAAAATGGCTTTTATTATAATAAGAATAAGGAATCAAAAGGTAAGACTATTGTGCCAGAGGTAGTTGATAACCTTTATTTGTTTCTTTTTTCTCTAAGAAAAAGAATACTCTCCTCACTAAAGCGTTTGCACCTTGTAGTGCACTGGGTCGTTTTAACTTAACTCTGTAAGGAATGCCAGTGCTGAATGGCTCTCGGCTCTCTCCAGGCAGGGGATTTGCCATGACCTTCTCCTGGGCCCGTCAGCGAGTATCTCTAACTCTTTCTTCCACTACTCAAGTGAAGTCAAAGTTCTTTAGGTACACTTTCCATCCTAACCACAAACATTTTAAAAGTAAAATAAAGTAAATAAATAACTACAAAGAGTTTTCAATTTTAGGTTTTCCCTTCCCCAACTTTTCTTATAATAAAAATTATGTTTTTGTTTCCTAATATAAGCAAAGAATAAAACAAACTTAAGCAGGAGGATGATTTGCTGTATATCCCAGACATGCTTGACCAATAAGTAAAAATAAATTTTGAGTAAAAAGTTATTTCTAATATTACGTGTGGTACAGAAGGCAAGATAAGTCAAGAGAGCTCATTGATCACTTTACGTGAAGCTTCCCCCGCCTCCCTATTTCCTATTTTCTATTTTCTTTAAATCAGTGGTTTGTGGAATATTTTCTTAAATACATAAAATGGAAACTTAAGCTAAAATATTTTTGAAGTGCCATTTAAGGAAGGATTTGGGAAATTCACTAGTAGCTCTAAATGTGGGTAACAGGGTGTATGTAATCAGAATAAGCTGAATTTTGTGAACTTTTAGCTCATGATTAAGAGTTTTTCACTTCTGTCCTTGAAACTCACAATAAACATCACATTTCTTTTCATCCTCCTAGATTTTGCTCCTTGAGCTCTTTTTTTTTGCAAACACCAATCACTTGAAATTGAATATCCAGAAGATTAGCCATTTCAAGAGTCATATGTCCTGCCTTACTAAAATATGCTAATAAAGAAAATTATAAGGGAAGTAGGTTGTTTTTTATTTTTTTTAATCTTTTGCATTTTTCCATTCAAGGCAAATGTCACCACTAAATACTGAAATATTATTGCAGGCATATTTTATATATATAGCAAACATTAAAACCTGTGATTAAGTTGGATTTTTTTAGGTTCCAAGATTGCTTCCAAAAATCATATACAACTAACTCACATTCACAGCAGATTTATTAAGGACAAGTAAAATATTAAATCCTTGGAAGTTATATTTTGCATTAAAGGTAAATTAAAACCATAAATTAAATTGTGCACAGATGAGCCCAGTCTTAGCAAACAGTAATCAGGTACTGTTTAATTTTCCTGTGCTGAATAGGTATATTCATCAGGACTCACTTGAGTTTCTCTAGTAATTTTCAATATCTCCTGCATGTCTGACATTTGCTTCATTATAATCAGGTCTCCTTATAAGCATAAGGCAAAGCACATTCTTATATTAAAGAAAAAGGATGGTATTGCCATACCAATATTTTAATCTAATCTAATATATATATATATATATATATATATATATATATATATATATATGTACACTGTTCTCTATAATGACATACTCAGTAAGAAAAATATCCTTGTGATAGAAGTTTACTATATTAAAGTCAACCTTCTCCTTAAACACTTTAATAATGAATAGTTTTGTATGTGAGTGTGCTCAAGTTCAAAATATACAGAAATTAAAATAGTATCCCTAGTGAATTATTTTGTCAACAATTGATATCTTGAGCATTAATGAGTGAAGAGGACATCAAAATAAAAGTTGACAAAGTTCTTAGGCACAGTATATGAACAACAAATTATACTCACAAAATAATAAATGCAGTTTAGGATGGAGGCAGTCAGAAGGGAGTGAATACAAACTATAGCAGAAGAAGTCTTCCAACTGCCCTTGAAACAGGGCTGCTATTACTCTCATCTCTCCTTGTGACCTTGAGCTCCTTTAAAAAAATAGAAGTAATGGGATGACACAGCTGGTAATCCTCAGTGTGTTCTTGAGGCTACACAAGGCATAGACTGGCTAAGTTTCATGTGGTTTCCATATCATCTTGTTTAGCAGGATGATCTACTGAAAAGCATTCTCTGTCGCCACACTAGTCAACTTGTTGGGTGTTATCATTTCTTCCATATGATCATTGCTGTAAATGCCTCCACAGCAACCTCCACCCAACTCTGCTGCTGTGGTGGCCGCCTCCAATACTATGGCTGCTGCTGCAACAGCCGCTACTGGTGCTGGAATTGCTGGCACGCTACTATATGGATAGCTCTGGCACCAAATCCTCCACAGAATTATTCCTCTTAGAATGCCTGTGACTGTCATCCTATTTTCTAACCAAGATGACACTTCTTTTTTAGCTTCCAAAAGAAAATCCAACAAATCCTGGATAATATTTATGTTCCTTTTGTTGAAGAACAAAAGGCAAGGCCATGATTTTCTACAAATCCCATACAGCCAATGTGATGTCCATATTCTTCAATATTATTCAGTAATTCAAATTGACAACTTGTTTCACATTTGAAGGATCCATCCCTCTTGGTGGTACTGCTATAGACTCTGGAATTTGGCTTTTTCTTGAGAATAATTAGTGAAGATCTCTGCTTCTTTCTCTCTAAGATCTCTTTTCATGGACACAATACAAGCATATTGTTCACAGAATAAGAAACCCTAGGGAGAATCTGCCCTCTTTTTGTTTTCCACAAATACTGTCAGTGCATGCTTTCCTGTTGTTTTAGGAGGTCAGGCAGAAATGACTGACTCTTTCTGTGTGATGTCCTCAGAGATAGGGCCAAATCTTTCTCCAGCCAAAAAGCTGTCTAAGAAATCATGACCAAGAATCAGTATTTCCTTAGAGGACACTAAATGTCATTGTGTGAATTTCTTTTTGTAGCATTGAATTTTGTTTATGTATCCTACTTATTTGAGATTCAAACCCCATATCTAACTCTGGGTCGGTTTTGCCCAACACCAAGTATTTGCAAAAGCCTAACCAGTATTTTATTCTTTCCATCATTTCAACCAAGTGTCTGGGAGAGAATGCTAACAAATAGCATCTATGTCCTAAATCTCAAATCTGCTGGGTAGCGTGAGTACCACACTAACAGTGCAAGGATTAACTCAGATCTGTATTCAGTTTTCTGGGGTTGTTATACATCAGTACTGCCAGTTATCTTGTTGGTGTTAATACTGAAGATATTGGTTATTGTTTGCAGCACCTGTATCTTTTATTTTCCTAAATGGTCCTCAAGGTCTCACCTGAACTATATAAATAAATCTGACACAAAATGGGCAAGAAAAATGCTGCCGTTTTTCCAGATGCTGTCTGGGCACAATTTACCAAGTGTTTTATCTCTTTGATAACAGGTGTAGGATGCTTTCACATTGGAAGTAGGTGAGACTAATGAGTAAACTCAGCTTCCCATGGTAGTTGTTCAATGGGAACATCACTGAAACTTTCAGAATGGGGGGACAGTTGTTGCCTGTTGCCTCTGTTGAAATGCCATATTTCTCCCAGTTAATCTCAGTGGTATCTCCACAAGAGTTCCTGTGCCAGATGTTCACTATATGGGAGTGGGTTTGACCAATCCTTTTCATCTGATTTGTTACACCAGTGATTGTATTCGCAAAGCTTAAATTCACCAAGGCCCTTCTCAACATGCTGCCAAAGCTGTCATAGACACTTCACCAATGATTATCAAACCTTCCCCTCCATCCACTTCTACAATCACTCAAGAAACTAGACTTTCCTCCATGAAGCACTATGGGTATCAAAACTACTGCATACATTTTTCTCTGTATTATAAATCCACCCTGAACTGTCTTTATCCTAGACTCTTGTAACTTCTCTGTTCCTTAAGTGAGAAGGAATATATCATCTTGAGCTCATTGTACTTTTTCTACTCTATCTGAAGAATAAAGAGGGATCAGAATCTCCCATTGCTAAGAGAGTGTTTGATTCACAGAGATGGTCTTCTTGCCAGAGAACAATGCCTCTCTAAAATGTATAGACATTTATCTAACAAATGAAGTCTCCAGATACATACATTTTTGAACAACTTATGATTCGTAAGAAGTTTTAGGACATTACCTCCCAATAATTAGCAGATATGGCTAAACAAATTATTAAATATAGGTATGATATAATGTTTTATATATTTTAGGTGGACTCTAAATTATTTAATTTTAAAATAATGTCTTTAGATTTGTTTAATTGATACTTTATCATTTCAGATCAAACATGATTATATAAATTTCAGAAAGAATGATTAAGATTTTACAACTTTGGCTTTGACCTGTGTTTTTCAATGGTTAGAGTTTTGTCCCATACATAGAAGGGTTGGTCACAGGTTTCATTCTGGGGCATATGTTCAGGGGCCTGTATGAGGCAGCCTATCAATGTTTCTCTCTCTCTCTCTCTCTCTCTCTCTCTCTCTCTCTCTCTCTCTCTCTCTCTCTCTCTCTCTCTCTCTCCTCTCCTTTCTCATCAATTAAAAAACAAAAACATATCTTTGGCTTAAAAAAAAGACTTCACAATTTTGTAGTAAGTGTGACTTAATGGTCTATACTTTTCTGTGATAAGGAATTAACATATTAAGTTTTGGGCTACTAAGCAAAGAATTGTGAATTCACTTAATGATTTGCAAGTAGCACAATGCCACAAGGTAATAGTGCAAAGTTAAAACCATAATTTTAGAGGTAACTCTGAATTCAAATTTTCATCATAAATGGTTTTGTGTCAGACAATATCACAGTGGGAATCATTGTTAATTAAATGTATTTGTGAATATATTACACCAACAAAGTCATAATGGCTAATAGTTCTTGACATGTTCAAAGTTAAATGACCACAATGCAAACTTTTCACACTTGCATGTAAAATGCAACATATATAAATGCTTTAAATTCATAGATTTTCATAGACCTGATTCTATAAAAATAATTTTTTAGGTCTCTAGATACAATCTTAATCAATAATCTAATGCCCAATACAAAATCAAGAATTTATTTTACTAGTGTTATTTTCTGGAAATATCAAAACATTCCTCGTTATAGTTATTTAAATGGATAACAATCATTCCCAAGGCTGTTTACTGTAGTATGGTATTTGATTGAAGAGATTAGTGGCCCCTGGGTCTCCTGAACTCACTAGTTTGCTCAACTTAACTTAGAAAGATGAAAAACTACATCCTTGGGTTTATCTTCTTTGAATTGCAAATATTTCCAAAACAAGCATACAAGTTTTTAAAAAATAGCATAGACAATAAAAGTCTACAAACTCTTCAAATACTGGCATTTCAAATCCAGTGGATAATTAGGCAACCAGCCTTCATATTATCACTGAGTGGGAGGTGGATAGGTGAGGGAGTCTTCCTGAGATCTGCATATTGTCAAACCTTTGAAACTCTTCTCTTCACAGCCACAGGAATGAAAGCTATATCAGGTGCATTTACCTTAAAAATTAAGATGTCTTAATCCTCTTAACCATTTCCTCCTACTGAAAAATAAAAGTAAGAAAACTATCAACTATACTAGATAATGGTTAAGCAGGATTATTTGGATTATTACATTAGTGTTATTAATATATGACAGATTAGTCTTTGCTTATAAAAATTCTATACCATATGTAATTCCAGGGAGATTCTTACCCAGGACAAGGTCATATCCTTCAGTCAACTCCTATTTAGTTAGTCTCCCTACATTTAGTTGTTAAAAACGGTAAAATAATGCAGAGCTTTATATTTTCTCTTCATTTTTATTTTTCCTTGCACTTGTCTTCTTTTTAACTTTCACAAGTTCCTATTCCTTTGGTTTTCAATAACTGATTATGAAAGAAATCATCAAGCATTTATAGAACCTCTACTGTATGCTACACCATGTGCCAATGACTTTTTCATACATTTCATTTTTTTTTCCACCTTTGCAGTGGTGTCATGGACTCAATAATCATCCACTATTTCCAATGAGGAATTTGAAATACAGAAAAATAAAGAGTGTTAGCAAAGTTAAACATTATAAATTCTAGATGAGGGTTTGAATCCAGATTTTCTGACTATAAATCCATAGGCACTTCCTTTAACTTAGGCACCTTTGTTAATGCTTTAATTTATTTCTATATAGTGATGTTGTCTAATATCATAAAGTTTGGTCTTTTAATTTCTTCCTCCTTCTTTTCTTTTCACAAGTCTTGATGTGTTAATAAATTTGTTTTCAAAATAGACACCTTTGGCATAAGATATCTTGAAAGTAGAAGTGTCTTATGAATTTCAATAGAATATATACCACAAAATCTCCATTCTGAGAAAATATAATTCAAGATGTATTTCTTTCTACTTTTATGTGTTTTTCTGGTTTTTGAGCACTTAGCAGACATTTATTTGACCAAATCATACACACTATTTGCATAGTAGGTTCAGTGTTAATATCCAGTTTATGATACAGAAAGGGGACACAAATATAACATATTAATAATTTGTCTAACATCAAGAGGGAAGTCTAAATGGCAGTTGTAAACATAGCAATAATAATTTTTTTTGTCTTTCTGTTAAGCACTTACTTCCCTGAATATCAATATACAATTTATTTATACTCTCAGGTCTTATTATTTAATGTGAGCCTAAAAATGGTCACTCTATTAAAACTATTTAGTTAAGTTTATACAAATCATCTGTCTTCTTCCATTCAGAACATAAATAACAAAATACCACAGAATGGGTTGCTTTTACACAATAGGTATTTATTTGTCACAGTTGTAGTCTCAAAGTCTGAGATCAGGATGCACGGTGGTCAAGTGGGGCTTCTCATTGTGTTCTCACAGGGCAGAAGGGGCTGAGGACATCTCTGTAACCTCTTTTATGAGGCACTGGGGCTCCGCCATCATGTCTGAAGCATCTCCCAAAGGACCAGCCCACTAATATCATAATTTTAGGGTTACAATATTGACATGTGAATTTGGGATGTGGACGCAGACATTCAGACATTTAGTATCTACCTCTACTTAAAACAGCTAGAAGCTCGCCGGGACTGGTTTGGCTCAATGGATAGAGAATCGGCTTAGGGACTGAAAGGTCCCGGGTTCGATTCCGGTCAAGGGCATGTACCTTGGTTGCGGGCATATCCCCAGTAGGGGGTGTGCAAGAGGCAGCTGATCGATGACGCTCTCCCATGGATGTTTCTAACTCTCTATCTCTCTCCCTTCCTCTCTGTATAAAATCAATAAAATATATTAAAACAAATAAACAAACAGACAAAAAAAGACAGCTAGAAGCTTTGGGATTTGCCTTATGTTTGGTTGCCTACAGGGAAGTTACTTTGTCATTTGAATTTGCCTCTCTGTATCTTTATCTAGTATGCTACCACTTTTTTTTTTTTTTCTTGTCAAGGTTGTTATGAGATCAATTTGATTATATAAATACCAGAATTCCAGAAGATATCCATCAATGGCAAGATTAGATTTTGCCTCTTTTTAATTACTTATGCTTGCCTTTTTAGCTGTTAAATTAAATCAGATAATATTGAATGTCATTAAGTGTCCATTAGTAAGTTAAGCACCTAGAAAAGAAATGTTATCTGTATTATTTAGTTGAATCCCCTTGTAATGGAATCCTGGGACACAGTAAAATTTTAGTAAACATTTACTAAACAAATAATAATTCTGAGATTTCTAGTTCTGCATATAGTAAAACCTTGATATAATGGATTCATTCGGACCAGGGGGTATCCATTAAAGTTGAAATTCTGTTATACAATAAAGTAAGTTTTCCAAATGTGTATCTTAAAAAGTTGACAAATTACTTAATTTACCCGTTTTTGCTTATATAGACATGTTTGTGTAATTAAAATTATGTATGAAAAGTTTAACTTCACAGAAAAGCTTTCTATATATATATTACAGTAATTTTAAATTTATACTGAATAGGTCTAGTAAATGTATGCATTCTCCAGTCACTGGGAGTACTGTATTTTCCGGCGTATAAGACGACTTTTGAAAGGAAAAAAAGTCAACCGAAAATCGGAGGTTGTCTTATACCCCGAGTATATCCCAAAAAACGTCTCGATATGCCACTAAATGAATTTTCCAACTCGATCCCGCACCAATCACTGCAAGGCTGCTCGAACCGCCTCTTTAACTCAGCCAGTCCAAGCAGGCTTTTTATGCATGCAAATTGTACATGTTCTGTACCCGAAGCTACACTGTGTTCTAGTAAAAAGCCTGCTCAGATTGGCCAGAGTAAGAGAGGTGGTCTATTAAAAAAAAGAACTGGTGTTGCCTTGGAACTGGGAGGTAGTCTTATACAGCGAATATAGGCATAACCCTATGTTTTAACTGTAAAATTAGGGGGTCGTTTTATACGCCGGAAAATACGGTAAGTAAATGCGCATGGCTGGGGCATGGCTTAGTGCGCCTTGGAACATGGGTGGGCTGGCGTTAAACCTGCTGCAGAAAGTCAAGTCATGTGACAACATTACCAATTACTGTGTAAAATGTGATGTGATCATGAGCTAAGCATTCATGGAACATTGTTTATGAACGGTGACTTGCATTTAAATGTGTAAACTATAGTTGTAGATATGTAATATTTATTCACTTTGGCAAAATTACAACATATGGCCTATTTATTAAAATTTATTAAAAATAATAGTGAATTAATAATAAAAATTCCTGTTGATTTAAAATAAGGAAACCTTAGTTAAAAGCATTTTAAAAATAACAGAGTGTACTAGTAAATGCCATACATTCTAAAAACTTCAGCACAATTATAATTTTTTTTTTATCAAAAAGGTGATTTTGGGGGTTATTTATCTACTGATATTACTAGAATTACTAGGACATGACTGCTTTTAAACAGTAGCGAGCCATAGGATGTCAAGATAGAGTTCAGAAAACACTTATATTAACAATCAGTGGCATTTGCTACTGCCTGCTGTTCAGGAAAGTTTGATCCTGAGGGTATGTAAACCATTAGACCTTGGAAAAAAGAAGTGTCTAAAAGATGTGCTCTTACCACAATAGACAGCTAGCATATGTTGCACCTGGGTGTCTTGAGCTGTGCAAATTAGCATGCGATCACAAACCAAGACCAAAATAAGCCCAAGCCATGAGGGAAAGATTTCAAACAGGGAAGATGAGAGAAAAGTGAAGAAGAACCCCTGTCTCTTTTTCCAATTGCTTTTCTATTAGCTTTTCAGGGAATCTGTATTGGGTGAGAAAGATTTTTATTTTCAGATTTACAGATAGATTTTCTTATATGGGAAACAGTGGGGGGTTGAAAAAAAACATGGACTCAAGATAGGATGAGCAAGTCAACAGTACATGGAAAGATTCAATGAATTAGAAAGAATTGTCTACTCTTAAACCATTTAAAAGCTTGGCTAAAATATTTATTTTAAAAAAACACACACAATTCTTTCTAATTAGGGAATATTTAATAACTTCAAATATATTTACTTATATATTCTTTTAAACTAAACTAAATATTAAGGCCTTTATGATAGTATTTTGATGACCTATTGTGGTCTTTGTGTTTTATATACCACATATACCCTAAATGTGTGTAAGTCACACACATACTGGTACATATGATTTGGAGGTGGAGACTGATTACACCACACATGCAGCAGCAAGGTATAAATGATTTATTACTCACATAATAAGGTTTTCTAAGGAGACTCAGGCTGATGCCCAAATAGGTACAAACACACTTTACTAAAGCAGAAAAGAGAGACCTGCTTGGTATCTGTGCACATGTGTCAAACACAAGGCCCGCGGGCCAAATCCGTCCCGCCAGGCCTTGCAATGTGGCCCACACCGGGCTGTCATCACTGCACTCCACTGCATTTCCATCACAATGACAGTTTATGACTGTTCAGTAAACCATTCGGCCCGCGATTTAGGCTGGATTTTAGATTTTGGCCCCTTCTCTGATTGAGTTCGACACCTCTAAAGGATGAGATTGTGAAGATTTTCAGAGGCTGGGCTTGTGCTGGCTGAACTTCCTATGATTGCCAAAGTGAGTAGCACTCAGGCTTTCTTATCAGCTTGCACCCATAAGTTATTTTATGGCCTGAATGTGGTCTAACTAAATCTTTTGTGTTCTTGAGAAAAAATGTGTTTCTGTTTTTGAATGGATTATTCTATAAATGTTAATTTGATTAAGTTAATTCATAATCCTGTTCAGATCAACTCTATCCTTACTGATGTTCTACCTGTTTTATCTATCAATTAATGACAGAGAGGTTTCAAATTCTATTTCTCTTTGATACCATTCCTTATTGTTTCTTTGTGTATTATTTAACCTTCTGTATTGTTTTTTGTTTTTTCAGAAAAACTAGTTTACTTGTTATCCTAGAATTTACAGCATGTGTGTTTAAATAATGTATGTGCATCATCACATCTATAATAATAAAAAGGTAATATGCTAATTAGACTGGATGTCTTCCATAAGTCCTTTCTGACAAAGCCCTGGCTGGAGGGAAGCCAGCCCAGGTCCTGGATGCCTGTCAGCAGCCAGAGGAGGGAAGTCAGGGTCCAGGGTGCCAGCCACTGGGGGAAGGAAGGTCTACTCTTGCATGAATTTTCTAGTATTAGTATAACACTGTACGTGTGTTGCAGTTACTGTTAGGAGCTCAGCTGAGCTGGGTGAGAAAAAGCTGAGCTGTTGGATGTCAGAGTAGTCAATTCAAGCAACAATACAGGAAAGAAGAAGAAGAAGAAGAAGAAGAAGAAGAAGAAGAAGAAGAAGAAGAAGAAGAAGAAGAAGAAGAAGAAGAAGCAGCAGCAGCTAAGTATGTAATCATTTACTGCAATGGAAAATCAGCAAGAGAGCCCTAACCAGTTTTGCTCAATGGTAAGTGGGCCCAAGGACTGAAGGATCTCATGTTCGATTCTGGTCAAGGGCACATACCTGGGTTGCAGGCTAGATCTGTGAGGTGGGAGGCAGCCAATGGATGTGTCTCTCACACATCTATGTTTCTCTTTCTGTGTTTCTCCTCCTTCTTTCCACTCTCTCTCTAAAAATCAATGGAAAATAATAACCTCGGGTGAGGATTAACAATAGAAAAGAAAATTAGCAAGAGGCTAAAAACAAAGAAGTCCAAATCCCCTCCTTTCCGTTTTCCTCCATGGGTTAGCAGAAGTTGGGCTGCCTCACTGTGGAGAGAGGGACCACACAAAAAGACTCTGGCACTGTTATGTACCCCGAAGCTGGGGAAGGGGCAGGAGTGAAAGGTATAGGTGCTGAGTTAGAATGGAGAAAGGTGTCTTCATGGATTCCTGTCCCCTTCACTCCCCCAAAACGAGTCCTCAGAAGAGGGCCCTGAAGAAGATCTTTGCCCAAGGCTTCAGATAAAACAATTTGGGAATGAAGATGCTGGGGTTAAAAATCTATATATGCAGAGCATGGATGTCCAGGGGGTCTCAGACCTTGCCTGTGATTCTCTTCATAGACAGCAAAGCATGGGCTACGTCCCAGGTCTGGTGGGGGGAAGGCAGCATTCCCATGTAGGATACGACAGGTACAGCCTTTGTACTTGCCTGTTGTTGGACCTGAAAAATCACAGGTAAGTTCTCAATCAAGAGCCACAGTGCTCAGTTAGTTGCCTTTAAAAAGTTTCCTCAATTCCTTACCCCCATACCCTATGGCATCGCTGTAATTTATATTAATTATCCATAGGTTATATATACCTGATAGACTTTTACTAGATTGCTTTAAGGAAGCAATTGTTTTTTATATCAACAAAAATACAAGAAACGTAAAATATTTTATTTTGTTTTAACTTACACCTTTGTAAACCTCTAGTTTATGTAGTTTCAAGTTTTTTGACCTATATCTTTTTTCCTTCCTGAAAAGCTTTTAACATTTATTTCAGACCAAGTAGGCTAGAAATGACTTCAATCTTTATTTCTCAGCCTTTATTTTTCCTTCAATTTCAAAAGTTAATTTCACTGAATATAAATTGGATATAGATTTCTAGGTGTTTTGGTTGTTGTTTTCTATTTAACACTTGGAATGTTTCAACACACCACTTTTTTTTGAAAGGTTGTTTGATAATAAGGTTGTTGAAACTCTTTTTTTCTATTTATATGTTAGACTTTTTTTCATCTTTATTCAATATTTTATTTTATCTTTTGCCTGCAGTTTGAATATGAGCCTAGTTTTTTTGTTTGTTTGGTTTTACTTTGCTGTTGTTGTTGATCTTACTTGAGTTTCTCTGAGATTTTTTAATTTAAGTTTAGTGCCTGTCATTAATTTAGTAAAGTATTTGACGGTATTACTTCAAATATTTTTTTACCTTTTCTCTTTATTTGCTTTATAGTGCACACATTATTTGTTATTGAATGTTCTTTTCTTTTCCTTTTAATTCATATTTCTCTTCTGGGAGGTTTGTATTGATCTATCTTCAAGTTCATTGATTCTTTCCTCAGCTGTGAAAAGTCTATTAATAAACCTGTCCCAGACATTGTTCCGTTATAGAACTGTATTTTTAACATCTGGAGTTTTTTGTTTTGTTTTAATTTCTGCTTAGAATTTTCACTTTTCTCTTATGTTATCTACATAGTCTAGCACATTGTTTACTATTTCCCAGGGGCCCTTCTCATACTAATTTTAAATCTCTTCTCTAATAATTCCTGAGTCTAATAATGTCTGAGTCTGATTTTGGTAGCTACTTTACTTCTTCAGAATATTTTTCTTGTTTTTTGCATACCTTGTAATTTTTATGGAAGCTGGTATTTTATGTGAATAACTAGAGGCCTGGTATACAAAATTTATGCATGGCGGGGGCAGGGGGAGGGATGTGTGTTCCTCAGCCCAGCCTACACCCTCTCCAATCTGGGACAAGGGGTGTGTGTGTGTGTGTGTGTGTGTGTGTGTGTGTCCCACAGCTCAGCCTGTTCCCTCTCCAATCCAGGACTGCTGGCTCGCAACAACTTGCTTGCTTGCCTGCATGATTGCCCCTAACTGTTTTTGCCTGCCAGCCTGATCACCCCCTTACCACTCCCCTGCCAGCCTGATAGACACCTAACTGCTCTGCTGCTGGCCCAATTACCCCTAACTGCCCTCCTCTGCTGGCCTGGTAACCCTAACTGCCCTAGCTTGCCAGCCTGGTACCCCTCAACTGCCCTCCTCTGCTGGTCCAGTCACCCTTAACTGCCCTCCCCTGAAGGCCTGATCACCCCCAACTACCCTTTCTTGCAGACCTGGTCCCCCCAACCATCCTCCCCTGCATGCCTGGTCCCCCCAACTTTACTCTGCTGCAAGCCTGGTCACACCTAATTGCCCTCCCTTGCTGGCCCGGTTCCCCCCAATTCCCTCCCCTGCAGGCCTGGTCCCTCTGAATTGCCTTCCTCTTCTGCCTGGTCACCACTAACTGCCTCTTCTGCTAGCCTGATTGCCCAAAATTGCCCTCTAGCCATCTTGTGGTGGCCATCTTGTGTCCACATGGGGGCAAACATCTTTGACTACATGGGAGCAGCCATCTTGTGTCTTGGAGTGATGGCTAATTGTAGCATATTACTCTTTTATTAGATAGGATAGACACTGAAATAAATCGACTTTCACTGTGAGGATTTATGTTAATCTAAGACTTAAACTATGCTGGTGTATATTGTAGGTGTTGATATGATAGACATAAAATTTCTTTAGTGTCCTTATTTTGGTCACCTAATGTGTATGTTTTTTTCAATTGTTGATTCTATTATAGATACCCCACCCCCTCCTCAACATCTTTTGCTTTTCTTTGTATAACTCCTAAGTGAGAGTCTACGTCTGACATTTCTTTTGGTTGCACTTTGTATTTAATATCTTGGCGACTCATGGTATGGTGGTAGGACACAGGGAGGGAAGTATCCTATAAGTTCATGATTTTGTCTCCATCTTTTCATGGATTATTTCTTGAGATTGGTCTTTCAGAAGTATTTCTGTCCCTACTCCAAGGGTATAGTTTTTTGTCCCTCAGACATCTATCCCCTCTCCTAAGAGCAAATTCACATCTGTTTTCTAAAATCCTATTTTCTATTGAAGTTTTACCCCTTTGGTAAGACAATAAGACTGGAGCTGGGGCAGAATTCTTTTTTCAAGTTGTGCTAAGACTTTAGAATTTCCTTCTGGGTAATTTGCTCCCCCTTATAATTAAAAGTGTTATAGGGAGAAGATTTTGGGCAGTTTTCCAGATCAATGCTCTTCCACCTCCTCACCCTGACCAAGGCCTTGAAGGGATCTTCCTTAGATACTTACATGAGAAACTTCTGAGAATCCTTATGTACAATTCTGCATATCTGTGGTGGTCTACTTATGACAGTGGACCCAGGAGTATCTCACTTGCACAATATTCTAAACTCAGCCTACAGAAATTATGTGAAATAACTATTTTAGTTTTCCTTTAGCTTTTGCTGCAGTTAATAAAATCTCAGGTTCCCTCTGGATGTGCCAGCTTTCAATATATCAGTATAGTGGTTTATACAGCTATATCAATTATTCGATGGGTGTTAAAAAGCCACAGGGTTTCAGACTGTATAGCTTTTCATTGCTGTAAGGACAGTGACATGTCAGATCTGATACTAGCAGTCCTGTAAAACAGCTTTAAAAACAAATATATATTGGTTTTTACAGAGAGAAAGTGAGAGGAATAGTTAGAAACACTGATCAGCTGCCTCTTGCACATCCCTTACTGGGGATGTGCCTGCAACCAAGGTACATGCCCTTGACTGGAATCGAACCTGGGACCCTTCAGTCTGCAGGCTGACGCTCTATCCCCTGAGCAAAACCGGTTATAGGGCTAAAACAGGTCTCTAAGCAGGTCCAAGCAGTGCTGACCCAAAAGGAATTGTACACCACACAGTAAACACTTAACTGCTACATAGGAAAGGGTACTTTTAGTCAATTTATTTAGAAGCCTTGAATAATATTTGACTTTTACACTATTTGCTGATGGAGGGTGGGTGGAGGGAGGGGCGGCTATTTTAATTATAATTTTTGTTTTATTTTTAACTTAAAGTGCAATATTTTACCTATATAATATTAATAGAACATGGACATTAGGCTTAGGAAATTAAATTAACCATTATAAGACATCATTGTTCATATGGGAAAAATATGTTGTAGGCTTTTTATAAGTAATGGTAAACAAGTCTTGGATTACAGCTAGGCAATAAATTATAGCCTGCCTTTAGAGGACAGATATATCTCAAATATAAAGTAAGTGCTGGAGCTTAATCTTAAGTTTTGCATGAAAACTTCTAAGAAAAAGCTTCTTAAAATATATATTTATTATTTTGACATATCATGATTATTACCTCTTTTATTTCTTAATGTCATTTATTTATTATAAAATTTATTAATTTTTATATAGATTGAACATGGAGGTACATTGCTTTGGAGTAACTGGTGTACTTGACTGAAGCTTCAGTTATTTCAAATAAATCAATAAAACATACCATGATTAAAGGGAAAAAGACAAAAAAGAAAACACAAATCAACTGTATTATATTATTATGAATATCTAAATCTAAAGGGGGGAAAAGTACATATTCAGGAAAACCCAAAATATATGAGCCATAGGAACTCCCTTTACTCATATATAAAATCTGATTTTTACCTATATTTCAAGATAGAACAAATAACTCTTCATTCAAAATGAATTTCTGGTTTACAATATACCTTACCCTGAAGGGTAAACAAAAGATAATCCTTACAGTATATAAAAAAAAAAAGCTTTCACTAAAATAGTTTTGTGGAGTTGTATACATAACAGACTGGGGTAAATTTATTGTTTGATTCACATAATCATCATTGTCAAATTCCATGAAATAGCACAAATGACAAATTGCAAGCATAAGCTCCCTGGTGTTTTTTCCTTGTATTCTGAGATCGAGCTGTTGTTTTTAGTAATGTGTTTCCTACAAATCCTTCCAGTTCCCTCTGTCTTCTCTTCACCAACTTGAATAGTATCTAAAGGAACTAGCTTGACAAGTTTCAGCAACTTTTGATTTTTGGCAATTCTAGCTGCCATTAGAGATATTCCTTTATTTCTTCCAGACCCAAAGTTTCAGTAGGCGTACCCTATATATGCCCAAAGCATGTCTCCCAGAAAAGACTGGGTTTTTGAATATAGGCAGAGAAAACATATTAACAGGCTATCACTCATAAAATGAAAACAGCCTATATGTCACTAACTTGCATATTTATTTTCTAAAAATTTTATTTGTTGTTACTTTAATTGTTTTTAAAGTTTATTGATATATGGTTTATAGACAAAAGGAATCATGCTTTTTAGGTATATGGTTTGTTGAGTTTGGCAAATGTATGCAGTAAGGTATCCGGTTCCAACAATGGTATATAGAATGTTAACACAAACTCAAAAAAAAAAAAAAAGTCTATTGTCTTTAACAGTATTCCTTAGACTGTGGTCTCCACTAACTGGCTTCCCATCATTATAGTTTCAGACTCAAATAAATAGAATCATCTGTCAATATGTTCCATGTACCCATGCCTCTGATTCTGTTTTGTTCATCTGCTTATTTTGTTCGTTAGATTCCACATATAAGTGAAATCATATGGCATTTGTCTTTCCCTTACTGGCTTATTTCATTTAGCATAATAATCTCTAGGTCCATTTATGCTATGCAAAGGGTACAATTCCTTCTTTATTACTGGCAAAGTACTATTCCATTGTAAACATTTACCACAGCTTTTTAGTTCATTCATCTACTGATGGGCACTTGGGCTGCTTCCAAATTGTAGTTATTATACATAACAATTCAGTGAGCATAGGGGTGCAGATATTTTTTTCAAATTAGTATTTCAGCTTTCTTCAGATAAATTCCCAAAAGTGGAATCACTGGGTCATAAGTCAGTTTCATTTTTAATTTTTTAAGGTAATACCATTCCACTTTCCACAGTGACTGTACCAATCTGCATTCCTATTAACAGTGCACAAGTGTTCCTTTTTCTCCACATCCCCGCCAACACTGGTCTTTTGTTAATGTATTGATGATAGCCATTCTGACAGGAGTAAGGTGATATCTCATTGTGGTTTTAATTTGCATTTCTCTAATAATCAGTGAAACTGGACATCTTTTCATATGTCTATTGAATATCTCTATGTCTTTGGAAAAATGTCTATTCATGGCCTTTTTCCATTTTTTAATTGAATTATTTGTTTATTTGGTGTTGAGTCTTACAAGTTCTTTAAAAGTCTTGGGTTTTAACCCTTTGTCAGATGTATCAGCAAATATGTTATTCCTTTCAGTGGATTGTCTTTTCATTTTGTTGAGGATTTACTTTGCTGTGAAATATTTTTTTTTTAGTTTGATGCAATTCCTTTGTTTGTTTGTTTGTTTGTTTTTTCAATCCTCACTCTGGGATGTTTCTATTGATTTTTTTTTTTTTTTTTTTTTTTAGAGAAACATTAATTAACTACATTCCATACTTGTCCCAATAGGGATCAAACCTACATCTAGGTATGTGTTATCATCAGAAATAAATACCCTGTTTTTTGGTTTTTGGAACAATGATCCAACCAACTGTGAAACATTAATGTCCCTCAAATGTTTTAAGATTAATTCTTCCAATCTATGTACCTTTTATAGCTCTTTATATATTTTGTTCTGCTGTAATTACATTTACAAAGGTTTTGTAGATTTTATTAAATAAATTTTGCACTTTTATATTAAACTAGAGGCCTGATGCATGAAATTCATGCAAGAGTAGGCCTTCCTTCCCCTGGCTGCCAGCACTGACTTTGCTCTGGTCCCGGGTGCCAGAGGAAAGCCAGTGCTGGCAGCCAGGGGAAGGAATCCAGGGGCTTCCCTCGTTGCCCCTGCTTTACCAGCAAGGTCATCATGTATAATTAGCATATTACACTTTTATTATTATAGACTAGAGGCCCATTGCACAAAATTCATGCAAAGATACAGTCCCTAGGCCTGACTTGCGATTGGGGCCATCTTCCCTGACTGCTTGCAGCCAGCTCTACCCACCCCTGCTGCCATTCACCCCAGGCTCCTTGTTCACCACTGGGGAACTGGAGCCTGCTGGCTGAGGAAAGGGACCAAGAGGTGGTCAGTGCACCTCATAGTGACTGGTTGAGTGGTCGTTCTGGTCATTATGGCATTAGGGTAAATTTGCATATTATCCTTTTATTATATAGGACTAGAGGCCCAGTGCACAAAATTCTTGCATGGGGGTATGTGTCCTTCAGCCTTTTTCAATCTGGGACTCCTCAGGGGATGTTCAACGGCCAGGCCTAAACAGGCAGTCAGACATCCCTCTCACAATCCTAGACTGCTAGCTCCCTGCCTGATTACCCCTAACTGCTTCTGCCTACCAGCATGATCACCCTCCAACTGTCCTCTCCAGACAGCCCAGTCATCCCCAAATGCCCTCCCCTGCATATTCCCTCTTTATTAGGTAGGGTTATTGGAGAGCCCTAACTGGTTTGAACCAGTTGATAGAGCAATGGCTTCCAGACTCAAGGGTCCCAGGTTTGATTCTAGTCAAGGGCATGAACCTTGGTTGGGGCACATACACAGTGGGGACTGTGTAGAAGGCAGCTGATCGATATTTCTCTCTCATAAATGTTTCTAGTTCTCTATCCTTTTCCCCTCCTCCCTGTAAAACATCAATAAAATATATATATATAAAAAGAAACATTTAAGATTCCTCCATATCTGCCTGGCTGGTGTGACTCAGTGGCTGAGAACCCAGGATGATATGGGAGGTGATTGCTGTGTGGATGCATGCACCACTGCAGGCCTGAGACCCCAGGCTAGGGGCGCCAGTGCCTCTGCTCATCTGAGACCCCAGGAAGACCCCAGGATGGGGGCATGGACCCAAACCACCGTTTGGTGCTGGAAAATTCCCAAGTGGCTGCACTCATAGGCTCTGAGTGGCCAAGGGGCATTCTGAGACCCCTGCCACTCAGGGCCTATGGGACACCAGGCCAATCAGTGCCTGTGTATGCAAATTAACCACCATCTTTGTTGGGTTAATTTACATACTTGCTATGCAGAGGTGGAGCTTCCGGGACCCGCCTCCATGTCTCCACACATATACACACCCACACGCACCTGCTGTGCATGCCGTGTCCTAGAGATGGATTGTGATGGCGTGAGGATGTGATGACCATTTCCATATTAGCTCTTTATTATATAAGATTATTATATAGGATATTGCAGTTGTTTTATGGGCTCTAGCTGTACTTTCTTGATTAAAAAAAATTAATGACTTTTTAGGATTATTTCAGGATTTATTTTTCACAGTATCATTTTTCTCAACAATTGGTTTATATGATAGATTTGAGTGTGCATGTGTGTGTATGTGTGTGTGATTTCTCCAACAATTATACTATACATACATAACTTTTTATAGCTTATCTTTCAATAGTATTTTACCATGTCTGGTATAAGAGACTTACAACAATTTATTTCCATTTTCTTTCCTCTTATCCTTAGTACAAATACTTTTTGTGCTTTTTTATAATAATAAATAGAAATAAGCATTTTATTTATGTTTTCCATGCTATGATGCATTGTTATTTCTTTCTCAATTATATTTCAAATTGATTTTTAGAAAGAATTTTGCATTTACCTAAAATTTTATTATTTCCATGTTCTTTTATGTTCCTCCAACATGTACATTTCCATCTGTTATCATATTCTATCAACTAGGATAATTTTCTTTCAAAGTTCTTTTAACATAATTTTGCAAGACATAAATTATCACAGCTTCAGTTTGTTTTTAAAGCTTCTTTATTTTTCTTTTCCAATGGAAACTATCTTAATAGAGTATACAATTTTGGTTTGTATGATTTTTTTCTATTTTCTTTTCATTACTTTCAAATTACTACTCCACTGTGTGGGCTTACATGTTTTCTGAAGAGAAGAATATTGTACTATTTTGCTTTTGCTTATTTTATGAATCTTATTTCATTATGGATTTTCTCTTTATGTCTGTTTATCTATAGTTTATGATATTATCTAGATACATTTTTTATTTCTCTAAATATCTTAGATCTAGCTTTGTTTTCTTTCTCTTGATTTTTTCTCATTATTTAATTTTTGAACATTCTTATCCATGATCTCTTTAATTACTGTATGTGTCTTTTGATAGTCTACTGATGCTTGATACTCAGTGTTTGATTTGTAATATTCTGTTTTCCTTGTCAGGCATCAGGCTTAGTTTGGCTTTGTGCCTCAAAAGGATAAATCCTTTTCCACATTCTTATTTCTACTGTGGGAAACAATACCTTCCATATCTGTCAGATTATGCAGGAGAATCCCATCTCTCCCAGTAACAACAAATATCTATTTTGTGTTGTAAGATTTTACCTGAAGGGAGTTTCCACCCATTTTGTTTGTTTGTTTGAACTTATTTCTCAGAAGAAATAAAATTTCATATGGACACTGGAGCTTGGCAGATTTGTCATCCGTATCTTAGTACATTATAGATTTTGCTACATATAATGTAAGAATTACATAAGAAATAGAATTTTGCTCACAATTCCACAGCTGGCAGATAATCATTTTTATTTCTATAGCTCTTATGGTCCTCTTTCCTGTCTCTTGCTATAATCTTTCTAAGCTCCAAGTGAAGATCCATGGGAAAGACTTTTGAGGAATTGCTGACATCATTTTTCTTTGGGGTGAGAGGGCCCCAGCAATTTCAAAATAACACAAAATCCATGTTTGGCCTTTAATAATGTATTAAGTACTAGAAGCCAGGTTCACAAATTTTGCCCATGAGGTGGGGGGTGTCTCTCAGCCCAGCCTGTATCCTCTCAAATCTGGGATCCCTCAATGAATGTCTGACTGCCTGTTGGACAGTTGTACATCCCTCTCACAATCCAAGACTACTGGCTTCAAACTGCTAGGCTGCCTGCCTGTCTGATTGCCCCTAACCACTTCTGCCTGCCAGCCTGATCATCTCCTAACCACTCTCCTGCCAGCCTGATCGACACCTAATTGCTCCTCTGCCAGCCTGATTGCCCCTAAATGCCCTCCCTTGTTGGCCAGGTCACCCCTAACTGTCCTCCTTTGCCATCCTGGTCACTTCTAACTGCCCTCCCCTGCTGGCTTGGTCACCCTCAAATGCCCTCCCCTGCAGGCCTGGTTCCCCCCAACCGTCCTACCCTGAAGGCCTGGCCACCCCTAACTGCCCTCCCTTGCTGGCATGATGACCCACAACTGCCTTCCCATGCCGGCCATCTTGTGGTAGCCATCTTGTGCCCGCATGGGTGCAGCCATCTTTTACCACATAGGGACAGTCATCTTGTGTGTTGGAGTGATGGTCAATTTGCATATTACCTCTTTATCATATAGTATTTCAATTTAAATCTTAGTTGATATACTTTTTTATCCACCTGAGTGATTCCACCTTTTTTCTTCTTCCTGTAGTTCATCCAATTGTGAAATTGTTCACATGTCTTCTCTCTCTTATAATGACCATCACACTTCGGAATTCAGTTTAATTATATGCCTGTGACTTTAATTTTATGAGAGACTAAAAAATGTTGTTTTGAAAATAACCTGCCCTTTTCTCATTATTGATACGGCAGAAAAATTGTCTTGTGGATAATATTCTAAGTAGAAATATAACTCCTCATGTCAGGTTTCATACTTTTGGCATCTGTGATATTACAAATAATCCTTTAAAACTGCTGTAAAATTGAATGTGGGTGATAAATGCACAGAAACATGCACACTTATATGTAGTATAGATGAAAAATGCACCCTTGTTTATACACATATACATAGTTTACTTTAAAATTAGTGTGACAAGCAGAGAAAAATTTTCTAGAACTTATATTGAATATATATTCTGTTTATAAGCAGACTTGATAATTTCCTTAACTATTCCTATACTGGCATAGTGTCAAAATCTATAAAATTAAATATTGCACAATGCAACTTATTAAAAATATTCTTTAGTATTTTTATTTTAAAATAATTTCTTACTATAGTTCTAAGAATACAAGCTTATATAACTTACCTTTTTTTAGTGCATTTTTCTTAGCTCTCACATTGTTTTTAGATTGACTGAGAAAATGCTTAGATGCTACATGATAATACAAACACTATGTAGAAAATATTTCTTAAAAGTCTATATTCTTTTTCCTATTTCATTATCTCACCATAAAATACCAAACTTAGAATTTATAAGTTCTATGTACTCTCTCATAAAGATAATTTAATGTTCAGCATTCTAGAAGAAAGTCACATATATAGTAAGTCAAGTATATTATTTCAAGTTCATGCAAATGAAATAATAACAAGTTTCAAAAGTTAAACATGATTTATTGCTATACCAAATAAGCTGTATGCCACCCAAGACCATTTAAACTGAAAAATCAGATTAATTCTCTGTGAAAGTGTATTCAAGATCTCTTACTAGCAGACACTTTGCACTAAGTCATGTTGAGCAGTAGTCTTTCTGATGAATATACCCATGATTAAAAAGATGGTAGTGGTTAAGTATGCAGAAGATATAGTTAAGAATGGGAAAATTCAGCATCAGTAATAAAACTAAAGTCTGCATATTTTTTTTAGTAGTTCATTTTACTAAAATGCATTTATTTTCTATTAGGGTAATAGAATGTCAGTGCTTCGTAATTTAAAGGCAAACTGAATTGCAGAAAAAGTTCACTAATTGTCGTTATCACAAAAGTACAGTTTTAACCTTTATGTCATGGAAATGAAAAAATAAAGAGATAAGATAGATACATACATCGCTAAGTAGATACATAGAAAGAAATGTATACCTAGTTGACTCTTACATTTTATTCAATTTTGAATAAATAGTAGATCAATTTCAACTACTTTACATTGTTTTCATCTAATATTAGACTTTATTCTTAAAAATTACTGTGTACAACAATTGTTTATGAGAAATAAAACACAGAGAAGGAAAAAATGAGATATTATGTAAATAAGGACATTTATCAAAATAGATAAGTGTAAAGTATTTCTCCAGTATATAAATATAACAAAAATTGCCAAATTCTACTAAAATTGAAAAATAATGTAGGTAATATCTTAATGCAGTTCATCTGCACTTCTGTTTTTATCAGATAAGCTCTTACAGTGTGTTATGCTTAGGGATCTAGGGAAATAGAAATGAAAGAGTGTTCTATAATATTTCATCAGAATAGAGTATTATCTGACAAATACTCATAAAAACTGGTACAGCTCTGTGCTATTTTCTATTCTAAAAGAATATGACATAAATAAACTTGGTTAAAAAAATGATTTATTGTTTTTTTGCTATTGCTTTGTTTCTTACCATGTCATTTACTTCGTTAAACTAGCTTTCTGAGATTGGAAATGTAAGAAATTGGAGATCCTGCACAGCTTTAAAACACACAGTGCTGCTCTGTGAAGCATTGGCTGCTCTCCTGAGGTGGAGGGTTCCATTCTTAGTCAGGGGCATGTATAAATACCTGGATTATGGGTTCACTCCAGGACCTCTGTTGGGGTGTCTCTCTTGCATAGATGTTTTTCTATCTGTCTCCCTCCCTACCTCCTTCCCCTCTCTCTGAAAGCAATGGGGAGTAAAATATCCTTAGGTGAGGATAAAAAATAAAATAAAATAAAAAGCACAGAAACAAAGACTCCGTCCTCTTTATTTTCTTCCCTTAAAAACGTTTAATATTTAAAAAATATTTAATTCTCATTCCTCTTTCTCAGTATTCTCTGTTATATTCTGAAGGAGTTCTCTATGAGCTACCCTCTGAACCTTACTGTAATCTAGCTCACACTGCATTGTACTGATAATATCCCCACTTCTACATTGCAAATTTCTCAAAGACAGATAGCAGAGATAAGCTCAGACATTGGAAAGTGACTGAAGCACTATAGATACTGAAAGCTTGAGGGAAGAATGAATAAAGAAACATGAATACATTTAGCATAGTGTTCTGTTTATAGTCTTCAAATCAGTGGCTGATATATCTACAAACATATGAACATATATTAAAGTAATAAAAAAATGGACATCTACCTCTCATTAAACAGGGCAGATTTAGACTAAAATAAGTTTTACAGAGTATTAGCTGCATTTCTGGGTGTTCCATCATTTCTTGAACCATAGGCAATGAATAAAAGAAGAAAAATAATGTTTTACAGAGTAAATGTCACATAACTTTGCAAATTATATCTCCTAACAGTGTTTCTAATTATATTTCCAATATTTAAAGGTATAATTGAGACTATATTGTGATATAATGGTTGATTGGGATTTGGGTGAGAATTAGCTCTACTGGTGAAAACTATTCTGTATTTTTATAGAGTTGTGGAATACAAGAGTATACACATTTGCCAAAACTATCAAAATATTATACTTAAGATCTGTTAGACCAATATGCTAGAAATTTGCTATTTCTATACTCAATAGAGAATATATCAAATTCAGTTCTGAATGGGCCTGTCTGAGTAGTTCAGTTGGTTAGAAATTTGACACTATAAGTCAAGGTTACTGGTTTCATTCATCCCTGGTCAGGACACCGACAAAGAATCAATCAATGGCCGAAACCGGTTTGGCTCAGTGGATAGAGCTTCGGCCTGCGGACTGAAAGGTCCCGGGTTTGATTCCGGTCAAGGGCATGCACCTTGGTTGTGGGCACATCCCCAGTAGGGGGTGTGCAAGAGGCAGTTGATCGATGACTCTCTTTTATTGATGTTTCTAACTCTATATCCTTCTCTCTTCTTCTCTGTGAAAAATCAATAAAAATATATAAAAAAAAGAATCAACCAATGAATGCAGAAATAAGTGAGAAAACAAACTGATGTTTCTCTCTTCCTCTCTCTCTCCAAAACCAATAATAAAAATAAAAAAACAGAGATGAATGGTGTCACAAATCTAATTTTTTAAGGCTGTGGTGGTAGATTCTTTAATAGTCCCAATTCTGTGATTTTATACAAGATTTGTAAAAATTAAGGCTTATTTAGAAGACCTGTATTAATCGTGCAATTTTTTCATGCATAAATCTCTAATTGGGTCTCTAATTATGGAAATGCATTTTCTATTAAACAGAGTTTCTTTCAATAACAACACAACTAGTATGTTTTGTGCATTAAAATGCACACCCTAGTTGTGATATATTAGGAACACATTTAATTAGAGTCTTGATGCTTATGATTTGAGCGTTCAAGAAGATGAGATAGGTATGATAATGAAAGATAAATAAAAATTTAAATGTTTTCACTTTCAACTTTGTTATTTTTAAAACCACTAGAGAAAACTACTCTATGAAATATGAAATATGACAATATGAGATTAAATTAGAATATGAGATAGAGCAAAACGTTTCAGTTTTGTTGAATTTTTGCATTAGGTGTCAAAGCAATATCAGCAAAAATCTTAAATAATGAACAGTGTAGATCAAACATGATAAATTGCTTTCTAAAAGATAGTGCTAAAAGAAATAGAAATAATTTCCCTCTGAAAATAAATGCTACAGATTCAAACAGAAAAAAAAACTGTCAACTGTACAACTTTAATGTCATCTCTATAATTTCACACATCATGCTGATAGATGGCATATGATATTTGATGTGGCAAGAATTTCAAAAATTTCAATCTAGGAAATAATATTATAATGAAAAATAAGGCCAGCTGTCTAGATAAGCTTAAGTATTACATTTTCTAAGAATTCAAATGCATAAAACCATTATAGAACATATTATTAAATGTAAGGAAAAATAACTAAATTAGAATGAACTAAACTTTTGCTATTTTAGTTATACTTGTGAAAAGATCAATTGAAATTAGTGGATGATGTAAGTTTTAAAACATATGACATTTCCATAAACTAAATACTTTAATTTTAAACGATATATTTTGATCAACAAATGGCTAATTGCTTACCATCTCAGAAGACCTAACTAAGTAGATGTTTTAAATGTACGCAAATTGCATTTTATTGGTTAACTGGTGAAGAACAACAAAGGAAATTAGTCAAGTATTTGTTTGTATTTTTACTTTTCTACTTCCTTTTATATTTAAGCAAGTTGTTTTTTATCTCAGAGAATATACACAAAATAGAAATTGTAATATTTATTTCATGTGATTAAACAAAATATCAAATGAAAAATATACAAAGTTTTAGGCAAGTGCCTAGTTAATCAGAGTAGATTAGCAAATGCTACTCTCCTTTATTTGCCCTTGTTATTTTTTTGAAAATGTATAATTATTTAAACATTTATCATACAAATCTTGAATATTGTGAATATGCTTGAAAATATTTTTTTACGTTGTATTTATAATATTTAACCTGTTAACCGAGCGGGACCTATAAATACGTCAAAGGTAAACACTATCGGGAACGGGTAGGACGTATGAATATGTCCTTGAACTATATGTTGTGCCCTGAGAGGGACGGTATATATTTTTTGTAATCTTTATAATTGTTTGTAAAATTTATAATTTTTTAATTCAATATTTCTATTTTTTGTTGGTATTCTTTCCTATTTGTTTGTAATTTTGTATTTTCCTTTATGCTTTATTTAGAAATAAAGGAAAAATATATATATTTCATTTATTTTAATTAAGTATAAATAAAAAATAATAATATAAAATTATTTCCACTGGGTGTGACGTACTGACATGTCCTAGTGAAAGAGTATGCGCCTGTTGTACGTTGCATAATTAAAAAGGGAACTCCCCGGTTAACAGGTTAAACAAATTAAATTGACACAAAAATATATTTATGTAATATAAGGCATGGAAAAAGAACAGACAAGGTAAGGGACAATCTGCAGCATACGCTTATTTAAATTCTATTCCTTCATTATATATTCACCAGAGCCCTTGTGCACAAAATTTGTGCACTGGTTGGGGGGTAGTCCCTCAGCCTGGCCGGCACCCTCTCACAGTCCAATACCCCTCAGGGGATGTCCAGCTGCTAAGCCAAAACTTGCAAATACATCTAGCCGTCCGGGGCCCCTTGTTCCTTATCTCCCACCTGATCCCTGCTCCTTAGCACTCAGCTCGCTGCTCCTTAGCACTGCCATGGAGGCGGGAGAGGCTCCCGCCGCAGCGCTAGCTCGCCAGCCCTGAGCCCTGTCTTTCTGTGTAATTGTCTGTGGGTCAGCTGCTCTCTTCCTTCTCACTTAGGGCGAGCAGCATGTGAGGGCAGAGCGCACTGTCGTGGAACACAGAGGGCTGCTGGGAGCTGAGGGGAGTGGCCGCCTCCATCTGCCTGAACCCACCCAGGGAGGGAGAGAGCAGGGTGTCCGCCTCTCCATTCTCCTTCCTTCCATCTGTGACACCTGTCACCCTTGCCAGGCCTCCCCAAAGTGAGTTCAGTTCAATCCCTGAATGTAAAAGGGAATGACGGGGAGGGGGCTCCACTCCAGTGCCCCCTAATGCCCAGCAACAGGACCTGGTCTCAGGACGGTGGCCACAGCTGCAGATCATAGATGCGTTTCAAGAAAAGTGGGGAATGCAGACTTATGTATAAGCCCCCATTCCAAAAGGTGGCAGTTTATTCACGTTGTGGCAAAGACACCTTCAAGACTAACATAAGTGGGAAAAGTTAGGGACAAACAGGGCCATTTCCTCATCCAATCTCTCTGAGGTGCATGGAAGGAACCAAGTCTCAGCTCTTCTCAGTACACTTCTGGGGTTTTTTTTAAGCCTAAAGGACAGTAGTCTGTCTCCATTCTTGTTCTTTTGGGATTTTTCATCATCGGATAAAAGGATACATACATTGGGGCAATCCTGTTGAGGCACAATATTCCATGTGACCACAACAGCGCCCTTCAGTGGGAGGGAGTTGACAGAAGGGGAACAGGGAATTCTGAAAACCAAAGCGATGATTATATATATATATATATATATATATATATATATATATATATATATATATGGCACAATTTTATTTATTTGATAATCAGATACTGAACATACTGGGCAGAAAATGTTTGGTCTTAACATCATATTAATTGCACAGATTTAGGGATTTGCTTAAGAAAACAATGTTTATATCCAAGTTAGTAATGAATGATGAGATGCTATGAGCTTCTAGGAAAATATATATATATATATATATTCAAATGGTTTTTCTACAAAGATAGTGTAAAAATAAAGGAAACTTTATTAAAAACAAAGTTGGGAAGGGATATACTCTCATGCATATACTAGTCATTGAAGTCTGTATAACCAGCAGTAAAAAGGAAAAGAATAACTATTTTGACAAGAGAGAAAATTTTTCACAGAGATTTTATCTGCTTTAAAAATAAAAGAAAGAAGAGCCTTCCTGCCCAGCAACAATACACTAACCACTACATGCAGCCAATGAGAAACCACCACAATCTCTTGTTGTTCTCCTCTAATGAATTTTAGATTCCTCCCCAAATATGGTGGGGGAGTAGGAAGGGAAGCTGGTGGGGCAGGGAGAAGAGAGAAAAGCAGGTGAGGCAGTGACTGTAGCAGGAAGCCCTATTTCAGGAATCTCCCTGCAACAGGCATCTAGTTATACTATATATTAGGGCATAAAAATAAGTCTCAATAAACTTAAATAATTAAAAATATACAAAGTATGTACTAGTATTCTATATCTATATCTATATCTATATCTATCTATCTTTATATATATCTATATCTATATTTATACATATATCTATATAAAATTAGAAAATAATTTGAGGTGAATAAAAATGCAATTACAACATACTAATGTTTATGGGATTCACCTACAACAATACTTAAATGAAAGAGGTACACAATTTTCAAAAAGAAGATCAGAATATGGAAAGCCTGGATCTCACTTATCCTGTGGGATGATAAACCTAGATGATATATGTTTGATGTTTACTCTACAAATCTCTTTACTTTTATGTTTGAAGATGCTCATATTATTTTTTTTAATTGGACCCTTATCACACTATAGAATATGAAAGAAGATTAAAAACTTGAATTCTATAAAACATTTTCATAATTTCCAATATGTTGCTTTTTTAGGGCTTTATGGTGTCTGTTTCTAGAGTATAATATATATGAAAAGTTATTACAAAACACAGTAAAATCAAAGGGCAATAAATAACTCTGATCTTAACCTTGCTCATTTGTAAAACAGTTATAAACAGTGTCCATTGAAGAGGCAACTTTAAAAACTTAGATCCAGTCTTGAGTCACTGACTTTAATAGCTCATTCTCCATAACCAGCAACATCTTGCTTTGTTTTATAATAGTTTATATAAAAATCTTAGTATTTATTCAATAGTTTGATTACAACTTACATTTAAATGTTTGGTTGTCTTAGACTTAACAATTTTGTGTCTCAGTTTTTACTGACAGAAATATTCTGAAAAAATAAACACAATTTAAGGGCTAACAACAGTTATTACTGTCTCAGTAATATTACTTCCTCACATCTAGCTAGGTCTCAAAATATGCCTATAATTATAAGACAAGCTTTAAAACAAACATATAAAGAATAAGTTAAATTTTCCTTTCATCTTGGGAAATAAATTTTTATTAAAATACTAGTTTTTTTAAGTGTTAATGTTCTGATTGATTTAAAAATTACTTTATTATTAAAGTAGGCACTCAGATACTAGCATAAAATTGTATGTATTAGATTTTCTGCAGTAATGTCAAGCAATCAAAAGAAATGATTGCTTCTCTTAAGTGCATAAAGCCTATAACCACTTTCTATATCTTTCGCTTGAACTATAGCTATTCTTCTATTTGTTATTAGTTTCTCTTCAAATGACACCAAATGAACCCACTCCATATCATCACAATGCCTCAATTTTTCACTCTTGAAATAGAAATAGGAAATCTATAAACTTTGCCCTTTCCGATATCTAGCTTTTTTGTTAATGTGAAACATTTGCTCTTCACTATGTTAAAGATACATGTCTTAACAGTTTATAGTGCATACAATTTTGCAAGAGTCTAATACAAAATGAGAATGAGATCTGAGGAATTTACTCAGGGCAAAACAAGAAGAGAAAATACCAGTTACTGACACTTTCTTAAAATTATATTTTTATTGATTTCAGAGAGGAAGAGAGGAAAAGAGAGATAAAAACAATGATGAGAGAGAATCATTGATTGGCTGCCTCCTCCATGCCCCAAATAGGGGATTGAGCCTGTTATCAGGGCATGTGCCCTAGACAGGAATAGAACCCAGGACCCTTCAGTACGCAGGCTGACACTCTATCCACTGAACAAAACTGACTAGGGCAGTTACTGACACTTTTGAAAAATGTTTAAAACTCAATATGATCAAATATCTTATTTGATAGGCAATGACACATATATTAAAAGTTTATTAAGTTATTTCATATTTGATTATACATAATGTAATTAATAACCCTAAGCCAGTTATTAATAATACGGTTTTATCATTATTATGAGGAAGTTGAGGACATAGCATATACTATCATCTGTTATTTTAAAAGGAGTAAAATGATACCTATTATATACATATCAGGGCCCCTCCCCCGCTCGCCCTGTGCCACCCGAGTTTTCCCTTTGTCATCCACCTTGCTTTCCGCTTTTCCTCCCTCTTCCTCTATGCTGTCTTCAGTCTTCACTCCTCCCTCCCTCAGTTTATGCAAATTAACCTCCATCTTTGTTGGATTAATTTGCATACTCACTCTGATTGGCTGTAGGCGTAGTGAAGTTAAGGTCATGAGGTCTAGTTCATGCACTGGAGGGGGGGTCCCTCAGCCCAGCCTGCCCCCTCTCACACTCTGTGAGGCCTCATGGGTGGGAGGTGACCTGGCAATCAGGGAAAGATGCTGCCCCTCTCACATCTTTGCTGAAGCCACTGCTGGCAGGGCAAGCCTCAGCAGGTCCTGGTTACCTGATCCTTGGGCAGCCCTGGACAGCTGCCATCCAAGGCTTGCCTGCACCTGGGCCTGGCCCTGGGTGAGAGGGCAGCAGTGAAGCCAATATCCGAGGTTTCCCTGTGCTTCGGGCCAGCCCTGGGTGGCTGGGGGACTACGGGGACTGGGGGACTCTGGAGGTAGGCTGTTTCATATGCCTGCTGCCATGGTGAGGCTCAGGGACATATCTGTGGAAAGGTTTAGTATTTGTTTCATTAGATGGAGTAAAGATATTCACCCTCATTAATGTGGGTTGCCATGGTTCAATCTCTTGGGAGCCTGAATGGAACAAAAATCTAAAAAGGGCAAATTCTTTCTTTCTTCTTAAGCTGGAATGTCCATCTTCTCTTGCCTTTCATCAGCTTAGCTCCAGGATATTGGGCTCTTTTGATCTGGGACTTAAACCAGTGATACATGGTTCTTTATTATGTAAAAAAAAAAAAAAGGTTAATTTAGATTGGGAAAAAATCAGAAAATAAAACACAGTTTTCCATGAAGAATATTCATTAGAACACATTTTTTAGATCTGATATTTTGTTATCCATCATATATTTATGTTTTTATCAATAATATTTTACATTCAGCAAATAATATTACCTTCAAAATTAATTTATCATTATATATCTTGAATGTTTTCATTGTCATGATCACATTTATCATGATTGTGAAAATTTGTACATATTTATTTAGTGCAAAATTCATTTGAAATGTAATTTTTAATTCAATAAAATTTCTGTTCATTAATTTGATGTCCAAAGAAACAAATGTGATAGCCTGCCAATATTTTATCAAAGTAAATAAATAATTTTTTCTAAATCAACTCTTTAACTTAGAAAAAGTAGCCAGCAACATTAAATTATAATAAAAATGAGATAATTAAAATTGTTATACTTTTATTTTTAAAGTCAATTATTTTATTTCAGAAGGTAATCCCTTTCTTTCTGTCTATTCTATCTATTCTCAAACATTGGCATAATTCTAAAATGTCTTCTGTGACTACATAATTTGTGGTCCAATAGGAGAGAGAAAACTTACTTTCCTGTTTCATATATTTTGAGTTTAATGCAGTTTAAATAAATTGCAGTGTATTCATTGCTGAACACATTATCCCTAGACTACGTATATCAGAATAAAAATGTGGCAATATGTATTAACCTGCTTGATTTAGGCCAGTCGTGGCCCAGCCTGGGAGAGTGAATAGACTCCATTTCACCTACAGTGCCTGAGACTCCATGGAGGGAAGAATGGAATAAATTCTGGAGGGAACCATAATGATTGAGCAAAGATATAGTCAGATTATCAGTCCTGACATATATTTACAGAAAAAGTAGCAGTTAAACAGACAAGTTTGAAGCATAATTATAGTACCAATTATATTAAATCTTAAGGTCTTTTCAAAAAATGGTGTTTGAACAGCTGAATATGCATTTTGGAGGGCAAAGATGAATATGATATCTACTTCATACCATGTGGGGGAAAAATTAAGTTGATGTGAGTAGGCAGATTTAAATCCTAAAATTATGAGATCTAGTAAAAATCATAAAAGAACATATTTTAACTCTCTGAGAGTAGACAAAAAGATCTAGATAGAACATAGTAAACAATGATGAGAAAGGAAACTGGATAATTTAGATTTCCTTGAAATGAGCAACTTCTACCAAATAGGCACCAATAAAAAAATGAATAGCCAGTTCATGGATTGAGAGAATATATTCTTAAAGCATAAATTGGACAAAGATTTTGGACAGAATCTACAAGAAACATTTACAGTTTAGCTATAAAGAAACAAAACAAAAACAAAAAGCTAAGAAAGAAAAAGAACTGGAATATGATTTGCAAAGTGTTTTACATAAAAAAGTACTCAGCATTATTAACTATAGAAGAATTATAATTACAAACTTCAATGGACAAACTTAAAGTGACACCATTGATAATAAGGATATAGAGTAATTGGAACTCTCCTGTATATAGAAGGTGGACATATAAAACAGCACAATTTTGTAAGAGGTTTCTTACAAGGTAAAATATGCACTTACCCTGTAGATAAAAATAAAAAATATATATATTTTTAGAGAATTATCAATGATAAGGGTAAAGAAGAAAAATCCATAAAAATATTGTATAAAAATGTTCATACTGACCTTATTCATAATATTAAAAAACTGAAAACAAGCCAAATGCCCTTAAAAATGAATAAATAAATGGTGATATAAAATAGAATAATAATTAGACATAAAAATAACTGAAGTTACCTACACTCACAACGATGAATCTTATAGAAATTGCTCTTGAGGGAAAGAACCTAACATAAGACTACCTAGTGAATGATTAGTACATAAAGAGTTGGAATAGGCAGAGTTAATGTATATTGAAAACAAATCAGAATAGTAGTTGCTCCTCTAATGGGAATTGGATACGAGGGAACTTTAGAGGGTGTTAAAATGTTGCATACATTTATACATGCATATAAGTACAACCAATGGACACAAAACTCTGGGGAGGGAGGGGATGTGTGGGAGGGAGGGAGGGGGGCAAAAAAAATTAATAAAATATGTAAAAATAAATAAATAATAAAATAAAATAAAATAAAATAAGAAAGGATGCCATAAAAAATGTTGTATACATTTATAAACCTATAAAATTTTCAATAATTATTAAACTATGCCTTGAGATTTGTTCATTTCACCCAATAAAATGTTACTTAAAACAAATAATGGCGAGTAAATAATGAGCTCTAATGAATTACTAAATTCTGAAACTATTTTCTTTGTATTCTAAACTCAAGCTAATAAATAAATCTATTATAAAGAACGGGAGATAGATTATTCTCTATTGGAGAAAAGAGTTCCAAATATGAAATTGAGGAGGACTAGATTAAAAACTATGGTATTGAAACAACATTAGATATATAAATGCAATCACCTTGTATGCAATTTAATGTAATATAATATTTTCACTGCAAAGGAATAGAAGGAATGACAACACAGATATACTTGAATAAAAGAATGATTCTAAGCCTGAAGAAGATAAAAATAGCATATAGACCTGGTACATCTTTTAACACCAGAAAGAATACAAAATCTGTAAACCTAATAGAAATTTCAAAAAAAGACATGAGTGACAGATTAAGGAGTTCCTCACTGGTTACCAGTATATCAGGAAAAACTTAAGTATCAAAATGAATAATAGGTTACAACTCTTAGAAATAAACATAATTCACAAATCAATGATGATACAAATAAATGAATCAATATGTAAATGAAAAAGAAAAGAAAGGTTTTCCTGAGAGGGGAATGACAAATATTAAATTAAAAATATAAAATTAGAAAATCATTAATGAACTTTAAAACTTCTACATGAAAGCTTGATCAAAGAAAACTTATACTTAAGCATACTCCAAAAACTATCCTATCTAATAAAAAAGTAACATGCAAATTAACCATCACTCTTCTATACCCATAAGCCATGCCCACTAGCCATGCCCACCAGCCAATCAGGAGTGATTATGCAAATTAACCCAACCAAGATGGCTGTGACCATGCAAAGAGCAGGAGGGAGGCTTGGGTTTCCCTGGCTATGGAGGAAGCCAAGCTTTCCACACACCCTGGCTGGCCCAGGCCTCCACTTAAGGCTACAAAGTTTTAATTATAGAAGATAAATTCCAAGAAAAATGGCAGCAGACAGCTATGGTGCTGGAGAGAGCAGGCCAGGGTTGCCCCCTGCAACAGAAGAAAAGCGTTCCACCTTCCCTGGCCCACCAGGCCTCCACTGCAGGCTACAAAGTTTCAATTGTAGAAGATAAATATGTCCCAGATACCAGGGCCTCTGCTGGGGTCGCTGGGGGGCATGGCCAGCCTGCAAACCACCACAAGCTCCTCATTCAGGCCTCCCCACGCCCTAAGGGAACCCCCACCCTGATCTGGGACACCCTTCAGATCAAACCAGCTGGACTCCACCCATGCACCAGACCTCTATCCTATCTAATAAAAGAATAATATGCAGATTGACCATCACCCCAACACACAAGATAAAGATAGCTACCTCCATGTGGATACAAGATGGCCACCACAAGATTGCCAGCAGGAGAGGGCATTTGGGAGGGACCACACCTACAAGGGAGGGTAGTTGGGGGCAATCAAGCTTGAAGGGGAGGGCAGTTAGGGGTGACCAGGCCAGCAGAGGAGGGAAGTTGGGGGCAAACAGGCTGGCAGGGGAGCAGTTAGTGGTTCGGGGGTGATATCAGGCTGGCGGGCTTAAGTGGTTAGGGGCAATCAGGAAGGCAGGCAGGTGAGCAGTTTGGAGCCAGCAGTCCTGGATTGTGAGAGGGATGTCCAAATGCTCTAAATAGGGCATCCGTTGAGGGGGTCTCAGATTGGAGAGGGTGCAACTTGGCTGAGGGACACCCCTCCCCCCATGCACGAATATCATCCACCAGGCTTCTAGTCAATTATAAAGGGAACAAGTATAATTTTATAGTAGATAACTGGTAGACACTTGTTTAGCCATGTGATAACCATCATTGAGACAAATCTTTATTATGTGCTTTGTGATAATGCATTGAGAAAGTTGATTGCATATGTGCTCTCTCTGACAAAAATATATACTATGAATCTAATTATGAGGAAATATAAAACAAACTCAAGTTGGAAGACATTTTATGACATAGTAGTTTGTACTCTTAAAAATTATTAGGCTCAAAATTTTCAGAGAAAGGTTGAGAAATATTACAGATATTCACAGAATAAGAAGATATTAATGCAATGTTTATTCTTAGATTAGATTCTGGGAGAGAAAAATAAAGCCTCTAAGGCAATTATTCAGACAATTGGTTGTATTACAATATGCATTATGCATTAGATGAAATAATACTAATAGGGTTGTTTTTAGCAAATTCATAAGAAAGTATCTAAGAATAAATGGTCACAATATCTTCAAATTACTCTCAAGTAGTTTAAGAAATATATATGCATCTAGAAAGTAAAGTAAATAGGGCAAAATGTAAAAAAAATAAATAAATTTATGTAAAGTATATATAAAAATTCTTTGAAATAATATTGATGATTCTATCAAACAGAAAGTTACCAAAACATACAAAACTTAAAGTTTCCTTAAAATATTTGTAGCTTTGCCCTATACTATTACTATTTTTAAGGTTATTTTTGTTGTTTGTTTTTCAGAAAAAGATACTGAGGAACATACATGAATTTCATGGCAGTGAGTGAAAGTGGTACCAAGGTAGGAACTGGTATCATGTATGCACCTGTAATGTGGTGACTCATCACTGGCAATTCTTTACATTACTCAAAATGTGGTTGTTTCATACCATGATTATGTATATATTTAGAAATGAGACAGGGAGTGTGTTGAGCAGGAAAATAGAGTGGGTTAGAAAGAGATGAGTAACATATTGTATCCAGGAGGAATAAAAACTCAAGTTGACTCAAAATTAGGAATTGTTAAACATTACACACTGCTACCAACAATGTACAAATAACCCAGACAATGAACTAAATTATAAATTAAACAATTTTATGAGTTATTAGGAAGGAAGATGTTATATTATGATATCTATTAGGCAAGCACTGGAATTAAAAATAAGTAATAATAAAATAAAAGCCATATTTCTATTCTTTTTATTTTTTAATATTTGAATTTGTAATTCATTAGACTTTGTGTCATTTGGGTATATGTGATACCTAAATGGTAAGCCGAAGTTCTTCCTGGGTTTGTATCTCACAAAGTTGAAGAATAAAATCACGGACCAGAAGAGGTAAGCAAAAGCATGGAAATTTATCAGAAGCAGATCCAAACTCTGCACAGGAGGGGGTCCAAGAATAAGTTGCCACCTATGCTTATTTTTCTAGAGATTTTTATTTGCTATGGACCCATTCTTTGTCTATTTGTACTATTCTCTGATTGACTTCTTCTACCCTCCTTGTTAAACAATAATTTCAAAATCCATCTGGTGCTCTCCCCTCTTTCTTCCCTCATTCTCACCCTTCTCTTTCAGTATCCTGCACCTGCAGTATAAACATCCTTGGTTTGGAGTTCAGCCCTGCTTGGCCCTGTAGTTAGGTCTGCGCTTCTCTTCTTTCACCCCTATCTCTTATAACCTTCTGCAAGGGCAAGGAAGTATTCTTGTCCTGTGGCATTCTGCTTTTCTGCAAGACCAGCATCCCTATGGTTTTAGCTGGCTCCAATTGTATTCACACTTCCTCTTTCCTTTTACCCATTGCTCTGTCTGCCTAACCCTGTTTCTAATTTCTCTCATAAGTGTGTGTGGTGTGTACGTATAATGTAGTATGAATTTGAACAGTCACTCCTTTCTAAATATATGCATATTTTATATTACTTTTCCTTACATAAAGGGTAGGGGAAAAGTAAGTTTACCATTGGGAGTACACAAAACAGAGTTTATTCTTGTATTATCATTTATTAATGATTGCATTATTGTCCATAAAAGCAACCGCAAACCTACTTTTGCCTTACCCAATATAACAACAATAAAAATCTTAAATAATAATGGGTTGAAGAAAATAGAAGTTGTTATTTTGGATGTAAAACGTCCTGAGGTATTCAGACCAGTATGCTAGCTTCATGGTGTCTTTAGCAACCCAGGGTTCACAAGTTTACACCAGCAGTTTTGTGACTGATATTGAAATCCAAGATGACTAGTAGCTGAATTTAGGGAAAGCGTGGGGAAATGTGAAAGTTTATAATTGTTTTAAATGAAAAATACTGTTCATTATTAAATATAAACATAATCATTATTTTTATCTGTATTCAAACAATTTCAGGCATATAGTAAGCACTATGTATGAAACTGTTAAATAAATAAAAAAAGGTAAGGATTTATTCAATAAACTGTTACTTCACTTGTCTATAATTGCCATGAATACAGAGCCTCACATTTATTTGGGTTTTCTAAGTGATTTTGACATGTATGGTTAAATGAATATTAAAGGTCACATATATATAGTCTTAACAGACATATGAGACAACATTTAGAAGAGACAATTGATATGTTAAAATAACCTCTTCTTTCAAAGACTCTGACATGTTGACTCACATCAGAAAAGCCTCTTAAGGGAAATGTCTTTTAAACCATAAATAATAAAAACACAAATCTTGCAGGGATCTTCACAGCTTCAGGCATTTTCTGGAAAAAAAAAATAATGTTTGCTATCTTTCATTAGTTCAATCATCCAAAAAAAAAATGAGTAAGCAATAAAAACAATGTATGAATTACTTTACTTACATTTATTATTTCTTTGGAAAACTTATTCTAATTCACATTGATAAAAACATTTACATCCTTGTGGTATTCCTAAAGATGCTAATTTTTCAAAAATGAAAGCACTTATACCTGCTTCCCCTACATTCATTGACATTTATCATTAGTTTTTGTTTATGGCCTATTAGTCAGTTTCAGTCCGTGTGACAGTGTTTATATTCAAGCAAATTTATATTAATTTCTTAGTAAGATTTTTGAGACATAATTGTAACTGATTTATTAAATGAGTGTGTATAGTGTGCTCGTATGGATATGTGTTATATGAATTTGAACAGTCACTTTTTAAAAAATATATATATTTTATATTACTTTTTCTTACATACAGGGTAGGAAAAAAGTAAGTTTACTATTGGGAGTACACAAAACAGAGTTTATTCTTGTATTATTATTTATTAACGATTGTATTATTTTCTATAAAAACAACCGTGGACCTACTTTTGCCTTACCCTATATAACAATAACAAAAATCATAAATTATAGTGGGTTGAATAAAATAGAAGTTTTTATTTATTAAATGTCACCTAACTTCAATAATCATCACTAACTATATCAAAATAAGGAATCTATTTTTTTTCAGACATTACTTATTGAACATTGTTTTTCTATAATGAATTTTATTACTTAATACAGCATTTCTAATTTCTCTTCTTTTCCAAGTCTTTTAACTCCCTAGATATACAGTGGTTAAACATAATTTTGGCTAACCATTAACAAATATTGCCCTTCATTTTTGTTAACAAAATTCAATTTAATTCTGGTATTCAGATTGCATTGGATTCAGAATATGTATAACATGGGTTCCAACTCAAAAGCGAAATTACAATTGTTTTATTGTAATCATTAAGTCCAATTATACTTGTCAGTGAAAATAATATGGAAAGATATATGCAAAATTGGAACAATACGATTATGGGAAAGCATATTGATAATATTCTTTAGTTTGATTTTGCTTGTTCTAAAAAATTCTTATGGCTCATGTGCTGAAAATCACTGATCTATTAATAAACAAAATAAAACATAAATATAATAACTACATGTAAACATCTCTTAGAGGAAATAAGAAAGAAAAAATATTTTTATTGTTGCAAATTTTGAAGAATCCATTATTTTGAATTATAATATGTATTTTTATTCATCAATTTTCAGAAGCATATGAAATAAAAAGATGAACTTCACTTTAAAAGTATAAAGGTCATAATCTTAGGTTTCTTTTAGAGTTTGGCATGCTTCACAAACTCATTTGTTATATATTTGTAAAGTTCTGATACTTTCCAAAAGGATTGCTTTTATCACATGTTCAAAAATAATTTTTCATATTGTCAATTTTTAGCAATAAGGCCAATTTAAAGAGAATAATTTTTTGCACCTGCTAAGTTTCCATATCTGTAGGATGTAAATTGATTTGGATGTATAGTTTTATCAGTCTGAGAAAACCACAAATCTCTTCTGTTTCCTGAATAATAAAAAATGTTGTGTAATCAGAAAAGCTGATTAAAGTGAAATTGACTTCTACCCTCCCATGAAATATTTTAGGAATTTCTAAATTTACAAGAAACAAGTTTTCCCCCTCAAACTCCTATAATTTTGATACCAAGTTTTGCTTAGAAGCTAAGTTCTGTTTTAAGATCTGTTCAGAAGTCCGTATATGCATGCAGAGTGGAATAGGAAAGAGCCAGAGTGTAATAAAATATGAGAAAAAATATCAGTTGGTCACCGCCCCTTTAGAAATATACTGTACTGATTAAGAACGCCAGTTTTTCTATCAAACTTCTGTGTTTTGAGTTTTCATTTGCATCTCTCTCTAACTAGGTAAACTAGAGCAATGTATTGGGGTACTAGCTAACATATGGTGACAGACACTAAAAAAAAGAAAAACACTAAAAACCGTTGTGGGAACTTAACTAAGAATAGGGTTTATTTTTTATTTACATAAAATTATAGAATTGAGACTATTGAGCAGTCCATATGAATGGCACACTTGCTCAATAGAGTATTTCATGGTACCAAAATATATACTTTGATATTGCCCCATTCTCATGGCCAAAACTGGACTTGACATAGTCTACTTTTTAACTTGCTGCAATGGGATGGTAAACAGTTTTCTTTTAAACAAGTTTAGCACATCACTAATAATCAAAGTTGGTTAGAACATAATTAAATAGACATAACTATTTTCAAAGAAAGATGGGATTTTCCCAAACTAGCTGTAGCTAAACAAATCTCTACTTTGATAAAATTATATTGGAGAATCATTATTCTATGTTTCACAATTTTCTCATATATAAATTGTATGTTTATGGATTTGTTATGGCAAATGATCATGTCAATGTATGAAAAATTCTTGGGAAAGTACTTGATTTACCCTGAACTCTCAATATTTTTACAACTTATTTTTCTTTAATTCTTTCTTTGTAGGCTGCTCCAGGGTATTACAGATTATTAACAAAAACAGAAATTCTTTATTTATTAAAACTGTATTATCAAGTTATATAATAAAAAGGAGAAATCAATGATAAAAATGAATACTCAATTTAATAACTTATGCTAAAATCCCTGATTAGAAGAATATTGATGAATTTTAAGTTCAATGAATTTTTAAGTTGGTGTTCCAATGTACCTCATTAGTACCTTTTGTCAAATATTGTATTGTGAAGGAACATTTCAAATTGACTGAGAGAATCATTAAATTATTAACTAAACAAAGATAAAGCACTATCAGAGTTTTGAAAATTCTAGGTAAGGAGAGTAAAAATAGATGATTTTAAATCAAATTTTGTAAATAACTATAAGTGAAATAAAAACAGAAATTTAATTTATAAGACAAAGGATTTATGGCAAGAATTTAGCAGTCTGTTATCAGAAACTCTATGTAATATATTCATGAAATTTAAATTAAACATTTTAATTTTTTACTTGAGCAACTGTTATAAGCTAGTAAACTAGAAAATTTTCAGGACAAGCGGAATAGGGAAACTAAGATAGTTAAACAGCAATTTGCAGCCAGATAATAAATCCTATCTTCCCTAAGCCAGGGACACTTAAGAGTAAATGCTTTGTATATGTTCTTTATGATTGTTGTTTTGGTGTTCTTAGGATATATGCCTACCGCTGGAGTGTGAAAGTTCCCATTGCTTTATAATCTTGCCAATAATTGATAGTGCCAACACTGTTAATCTCAAAGTTGTAAGTTTACTGGTGGTCTTTTTATCTTCTATTCATATTTTATGTTTTATCAGTTCAAAAGTGAATAAAAACAAACATTATTAAAATAAGATAATTATAGCCCACGGTTGAATGTTAACCTATGAACCAGGAGGTCACAATATAATTTCTATAGACCATCTATAAGAATTACATTTCTTAGATTACACATACAGAACTCATCTCAGATATCAGTTAAGTAAAAGGATTAGGATTGATTTAAAATATATTGTGAAGATAAATGGCTCTATAGGTTTAAAGTGACATGGGATAAACCACACTATTTTGTAAAGGGACTCTCAGATGTGGCAGAGGGACAGATTTGCTGAGTTAGGAGGCCTTTTGTATCTCAAGTGTGCCAGCATCTGTGGTGACAATAGTCCTTTATTAATAACAGAATTCTTTTTTCTTAATTGGAAATTTCCTGGCCTGCTTTTGAGTGTTTGTTTAGAAAAGTTGGGGGGGGGGGGAAATGTAATGTTACTTCTTTTTATAAGTACTCTTGTAAATAATTGTATAAAATTCTGTGATGTTAACAAATAAAGATTATCAGCCCTTGTGAACAGAGCTCATTAACTTTAATCCCTAGTAGGAAATATCATAGAGGATTTTCTCTTCTCAAAATATATGTATCATGCATTCATAATCTCCTCTTTCTGGTTTTCCCCATAAGAATTGCCTGAACAGTTCCATGTATAGTAACACACCATACATGGGATATGTCTTTGCACTTTTCGGTTGTTCCCTGGAAATTACATGTCCTTATTCAACGTGTACCTTGTTTCTGTTATTATGCAAGAAATCATGCCTGATTAAGTTCAGACAGTTTGCAAGGCAGGAGGTTTGTGTAATTGCTATCACGCTCTGCAGGTTTTGACTTGTCATCTCTTTTGAAACTAGATTTAGGATTTTTTTTTTTTAAGAGTATGCTGCTCACCTGTGTGTTCATTACATTAATTTAAGTTGTCTTTCCTGCTATTTGTTAAAAACCTCCCACCAGGAGAATTTGGTGAGGTCACTTTTTCCCCTATCCTACCTGCCTGAAGGCATTAATATCACCTTGTGATACAGTATCATGTATACAGTAAACTCTCCAATTTCCTCAAATATTTGATAACAGTGCCAGAATCAATCTATTTGTCCCTAAGGATAGCAATGTATACTCTTCTAATCTATCAGGATGGGCTGTAAAGCATTTAAAGCATAAATATCTATGAAAGACATTCTCAATATGAAATAGTATATTTCCCTTGAGACACGGTGCAGCAAACCCAAGTGACATCAGCTGAATCACTTTTTGCTTTCTAAGTCAGATGAAATAGGGAAGTCATTTTCTGATTTAGGATCCAGTTCTCCCTATTCTATAGACATGGCAACAAACAACACATTTGTTTACTTGTATTATCATTAACCTGAATATCTATAATTTCTGTACATGAAAGTTTGAGAATAAATATGTGACCTGGTAACTGAGCAAGAATTTTATTTATTACAGTACTTTATTGTATTGTTTTATAGTCTTAATAAGCAATATTTAGAAATGTAAAGATTAATCCTATCACCTGCCTATCATTTATGAATTGCTACATATAAGTAAGATAAAGTTATTTGTGCTAAACCATAGGCATATTTAAATCTACAGTATATTTGCAGTTATTGTCAATTCTTTATAATATCCTCTTTAAGTCACTGCTAATTAAGCCCTTTGAGCATTGCATATCAAGACAATTTCATCTTGCTGACCATCTGTGCACAACACATCTAAAAAGTTATTCTAAAAATTAATATAAATGATCAACATCATAGTCAGAAGGGTTTTATTTGTGGACTATTATAAAGGGCCCCCTGGGAAGGCACATGGACATTCTTTAAATTGTCAGCTGAGCCCGTGGCACTGGCAGAGTCTGTGTCCCAGTTATAAGCCCCCTTCCCCAAGAAAGAGGGGGTGTTATTCAGTTTCTGACTTACCTTTGTCCAGGTGTCAGCAGGGGCGGGTCTAGATATGTAAATCCAGCAATGCTAGGGCCTAGTTAAAAATGCAAATAAGCTCCTTTGGTACTAAGATACTTCCTGGTATTTTGGAATATAAAGTAAATCTGCTGTGTGGCTCAGTGTGCTTGCTACCTCTCCACCAGAGAGAATGGTGCCCACCTAGCTCCCAGCTTGATGAATTTATTTCTGCTTCTTTTCTCTTTCTTTTTTTAATTTCTTAATCCCCCAGCTCCTCCACTCAGGAACCTAACTGTTTCCTTTTCCGTGATGGAGAGGAGATGGATGTGGAAAAGAGAGAAACAACTCCCATAGACTATATAAATGATTGAAAAGTAGTAGTCCCTAAAAAGAAGATTGATTATAATATGTCCTTATAATAGAATCCTATATAATAAAGAGGTAATATGAAAATTGACCATCATTCCAACACACAAGATGGCCACCACAAGATGGACAACATAGGAGGGCATTTGGGGGCTACTAGGCCTGCAGGGGAGAACAGTTGGGGGGGGGGGGGACCAGGCCTGCAGGAGAGGGCAGTTGGGGGGACCAGGCTGGCACGGGAGAATAGTTAGGGTCAACCAGGCTGTCAGGGAAGGGCAGTTAGGGGGACCAGATAAGTCTATAAAAACAGTCAGCCATTGTTAGAAAACCTGCCAGCAGCAGAAACAGAGAGATAAATACCCCAGGCTTCTCCTTTCCCCTGTACTCCAATCTCCTGCCAATACTTCCCATCATCTAAATCTAGAGAAACCATTTAGCAAAGGATTTGACTCCAAAGGTATTTGGCTGGCAAACATGTCATGTGGGGAAGCTATTTAAGAACAAAAGACAAATTACTTGTCTGTCAGGTTTCACCCATCATGTTAATCAGCATATTTTTTTTTTACCTCTCTATCTATGTTTTACAAAGCAAATGTCTCTGCTTTTCTTCAAAGTAATTATATTTTTTACAAAGTAATATTATCTCAACTTATTTCTTTTTTGGGAAAAAATAGATAATTGATAGATAGATAGATAGATAGATAGATAGATAGATAGATAGATAGATAGATAACACTAACATGAAAATAGACTGAATGGCAGAACAACTGAGCAACGAACAACTGGTTGCTATGACGTGTGTGCTAACCACCAGGGGGCATGTGCAGAATATGGCTGGCATCAGCACCAGGCAGCAGAGTACAGAACATGGCAGGCATTGGTAGGTTGGTGGAGCAGGTGATCAGAGACTCCAGACCAAGGTGGAGTACTGGGTGTGTCATTGGGGTGAGCCTCTGGTGGTTACTGAAAATTCTTTGCTCCTGTGTGCCATGGTCCCAATGAGCACTCACACCTTCTGCAGGCACCTGGGGCCGGCCCAGATTGCTCAGCACAGTCAGCAGGTTCAAGGGGAGACTGCTGGCCCCAAGTGCCCCAATCTCCACCTCCCCCTGCTCCTGAGGAGCAATCAGGGCAGCAGTTCCCATTTGCACCTGCTACTAGTGCTGGCCCCAATCACTCTGAGCTGTCAGCAGGTGTGAGTAGGACCAGTGCCATCAGCGTGTGGGAGCAGCAGTAGGAGCCAGGCTTCTGGCAGACAGGGCACCAGGGACCAAGGAGGAGGGCCTGGGTGGGGGTGTGGAGGATGGGTCGACCCACCTCTGTGCCCACTGCAGCCTCATGGCCCACAGTTTCTTTTAAGGTACATGAAATTGTGCACTTGGACCCTTGTAAATTATAAAGAAAATCTCCTCCAGACCCAGAAAATATCCCCACAAAATTAGAAGAGAAAGAAAGATGTATTATTGATTATGCATTGAGTCAGAATGTAATGCAAATCACAAGAAATCTGCTAGGAGATTGAAAAGACAGGAAGACATCTTGCATTGTCTACATACAGCCCCTTAGATACAACCTGTGATACATTCTCAAAACAAAACAACAAAACAAAACAAAAAACCCAAGGGACTTAACAGCAACATTTGTCGCACGTAATTCATCCTAAAATCACTTGAGAATTTTAATGGCCATCTCATCATCAAGTTAGCTAGTTGTCTTTATCAAAAGGAAAGTAAACTTCTTGTATCTTTATAATCCTATCTAATAAAAGAGTAATATGCAAATTGATCATCACTCCAATACACAAGATGGCTGCCCCCATGTGGTCAAAGAACCTGCCCCCATGTGGACACAAGATGGCCAGTTGGGGCAATCAAACCTGCAGGGGAGGGGACTTAGGGGTGACCAGGCCAGCAGAGGAGGGAAATTGGGGGCAACCAGGCCTGCAAGGAAGGGCCATGGGGGGGGAAGGCCTGAAGGAGGGAGCAGTTGGGGGAACAAGGCCTATAGGAGAGGGCAGTTGTGGGGGACTAGGCTGGCAGGGGAGCAGTTAGGCATCAATTAGGCTGGCTGGGAAGTAGTTAGGGGGTGATCAGGCTGGCAGGTAGAAGCAGTTAGGGGCAATCAGGAAGGCAAAGAGGCGAACAGTTGGGAGCCAGCAGTCCTGAATTGTGAGAGGGATGTCCAGCTAGTAGGATCAGGCCTAAATGGGTAGTCAGACCCCTTGAGGGGTCCTAGATTAGAGAGGTGCAGGCTGGCCTGAGGGACACACATCCCTATGCATACATTTCATGCATCGGGTCTTTAGTAGGAAATAATTTTGCAACTTGGAGCAAGGTAACCCCTATGTTAGGCTCCTAACCACCCACTGAAACTGGGAGACAGGTCCCTCTCTTCCTTGATGCTTATATTTCAAGGAGATGATTCCAAGGTTCTTGAGGAAGATATCCATGTGTCTTAAAGCTGGCAAGAGACTCACTAAAGTTTGAACAATTTCTACATTCATTTAAAAGAAACAGAATTAAATTACAATTAAATTTTTCTAAAGTAAATATTCTTTTTTAAAACAGAGAGAAGTACTTTCTTATTTTTAAGAGTAAGAATTAATCCTTTTAGTTGTAATTCATATTTGCACTTATGCCCACAAATAAGAGTGGTATGTGGTCTTATCAGTCACTATAAATCTCTCAAGGTGCAGCATCTTCATCCCTCCTTCCAGGTCTAAATGGAATTGCCTAAGGTCTTATTCATCATGCACTAACCATTGTAAAGTTAAACTCCACTATCACTCTTTGCCTAAAATACTAGAAGAAGGAAAAATAAGAAAATAATTGCAAGATATGTATAGACATACATAGCGAGCTGTTCAATGATGTCACCATTCTCCTGTAAACAGATATTCAAGAATCTATATTTTTTTATTTACCAATATCATTATCCAGGTTTTTATTGTATCTAACCCTAAGTGCTCTTTGTGTTTTATTTAATCATTGTTGCTTGGGAAATTGTGTTCTCAGGAAATTTCATTTTATACCTATAACTTTAAAAACCATTTTTATTGATTTTTTAGAGAAAGGGGGAAACATCAATGTGAGAAGGAAACATTGATTGGTGGCCTCTTGAATGCCCTCTACCTGAGATCGAGTCTGCAACCTAGGCATGTGCCCTGACCGTGCTTTGAACCTTCAACCTTTCAGTGTACGGATGATGCCCAGGGAAGTGAGCCACACTAGCCAGAGCTATATTTACAACTTCTGTTGAAGAAAACAAGCAGGGCCGTTCTTTGAATTATTCATGTCCCTCCCAATTATTCTTAAAAAGAACCTCATTCAAAACAACTAAACTGTTAATGCACACTTAGGTTATACGGTGCAGTGAATTGTTTTTTCATAATACATGCTATTTTAATAGTATTGATAATAATAATAATAAAATTGTTTGATTTTTGTAAAAGTTAATGCTTTATAAAAGATACTGTATGAGAATGCAGTATCATGTAAATGGTCTCTAGTGATTTCAAAGTAATAGTTGATCAGGCATTATGGTAGAATAGGTAACATTTGTTTGTACTTGATTATAGTTTTCAACCCAAATATATGATCCAGAAACACTACGCAGTATCCTTACTTCATCCTGAGATCAAGTTACCAAATCTCCATTGTGCAACTTTCTGTGTCTTTTTCAAATAAGCAAGCCTAAGATCTCACTGTTATGACTCATGTTTGGGACCAGCTGCTCTTCAGATTTCATTCAAATCTCCCTAAATAGTCTGAATGTCATATTTTCTCATTTTCACACTCTCATTTACCCATCTCAGACAGAGATCTGATTTCTGCCCCTTATGCTGAGATCTCTAAAACTTTACTTTTTGCTAAATCCTTTTGCCGTTATCTGGATGTAGTTGCTACTTTCGACAACTCTCTTTCTGTAGCATTTTTTCCTTCAGCTTTCATAACACTATGTTAGGTTTACTTATCAACTAGCTAAAGATAATGAAATATGTTCACCAACATGTTCTTTATTTGGGAAGAGGTAAAAGGCTTTAACTTTGCTCCCTCCAACACTTTCCAGTGGCAAATGGTCAATGTCCCTTTTAAATGCCTGGTGATGTTGCATACTGACTGACCTCATTCTGGAGTCAAGGAGCCTGGCTTTAATTCTGGCTCTGCCACTTATGAGCATGTGTTTAAGAAAATGCCTGTGTTTCATTATCTTATTTGTAACACGGGTACATAATAACTACAACATAAAGATAATTTACTTAATTTTAGTATATTTTCTAGATATATTTTATTTAATCTTAGGATATTTTCTAGCACCAAGTTGCTTCTGACTCATTAGGTTATTGGAAGATTCAATGGTATAGTAAATCAAAGAAACAAAAAGAATTGGCATACAGCAAGTGGCTAAATGCCAGGTGGACATGGCTTTAAGGATCAAAATGTTTTGGAAAACATATATATCTGCTGTTGTAAATGACTTTAGTGAATTAATTTTTTTCTCCTTTTAATCCTAAACAGAAGTCTGCGCAATAAATTTAATGATGACAGCTACAATGCTCATATAACAAAGTCTGATGTTTGACAACTGAATAGCAAGAAGGAAAACAGTTGGTGCCTGAATAAACTGATTGCCAAAGAACTCACTAAAATTAAGTAACATGTCTGCTAATTTGCGTTTTTTCCCTTAAATTAAGAAGTTAATCCTCAAGTCCTTCTCCTACATAAGCGGTCTCCATGATTCCATGTTTCTCACCGGATCGCTACTGACTGCCTTTCAGTTTAATGTGCATTGGGCACCACAACCTCCTCCATTCTAACAGCAATGAAGATGCTAAAATCATAATGGTTTAAGACTATTCAAAACAAAACGCAGGATGATATAATAAGACTAAAATAAGCTGGAAAGTCCCAGGAGACAGAAGAGACCAAAATTCCATTATGAAAACCACACACACACACACACACACACACAGGCTCCACTCACCATCATTCTAAGGGTTTAATTCCGTGATTTCTCATCTCTGAATGCCAGGGATAAAGCTCTCCCTAATGGGATATTTTCTGTAGACCCCATAAACCACTAGGTCTTCATTTTGAGAAATATTGTTCCAAGGTACATCAACTAGAGTATAGCTATTAGTATTTGATTATGAATTTTAGGAATAGTATTTAAAGGCTTTAATATAATATTGCTCACACTAATTCATTTGTGCATGCTTTGAAATACGAATTTGCCTAGGATTTTAGACAGGAATTTTAAATGTTGAACTCTCCGGCATTCCATTGCCATTTTCATACAGATTTTCTATTTGGCCATTTTATGGAAGTTTACTTACTACACAATTACCAAAGTCTGTGCCTTTGCTCAAAGGAAATATTGTCTATAGGAATCTTTTATTGTGGAACTCAAATACCCACAATTTCATACACTTAATATTTGTTTAATTTTAGTTTGAAGAACTATGTTCATGTAGATAATTCTTTATTTTTACCAAATGATATAAAACGTAGAAAAATGTCTAGAATACTGGTAATAAAAATGAATTCATTTGAAACATTCTTAACACTAGTTCCAACTTCTCTCATTTTTAGCCTTTATTAATTTTACTATTGATGATGTGATGGAGAAGATTAGAGATAAACATTTTCTTACAGTATGAGTGTAATTGGGAACTAATTAAATTTATAAATTAGTTCCCTGGCCAGTATGGCTCAATTGGTTGAGCATCTTGCCACGCACCTACAGGATCCAGTTTGACTCCAGGTCAGGGCACATGCTTGAGGTGAAGGCTTGATCCCAGTAGGGGATGTGAAGGAGGCACACTACCTCTCCCTTCCTCTCTCTATAAAAATAAAAGTCAATAAAAACATTAAAAATTATAAACTGATCACTTAAAATAGGTTTATAAATTTGTTATTTTCAAATGACATTTTGATAGTGTAATGCTTTTTAAAAATCCAATTTCTCATATATTGATTTTTTGGTTTAATATTAAAGTTATTTCTACATATCTATTCACACACATATCCTTAAATGTTATTGTATATTTCCTTCTGATTACTGAGCGTATATTTGCTGAAAGTGAAATTACATCTGAGTGATTTTTCTTGACTGTCATCCAACAAACCTCAAATTTGCAAAAGAATTTTAGAAATGTAATTTACATTAATCTGTGGAGGGATGACCTGCATATGTAGTTCAGTGCAAAGGTACCAAATTAATATTGCTGTTTTTGTTTTTTGATGCATGCTCAGTTTTGGGAAATTTATTTTATAATTAAATAGGTAAAAATTTTCTATTTGTCATAATTTGCCACATTTTCACTTTCTGGATTATTTGGGCTTTTTTTTTCCTAGGTCAAAAGTATTTTATAATGTAATTTTCCTAAGAGGAATATATTTTAACATGAATATATAGAATATTAAATATTAAGCATCATCTTTCAATTGCTATTAACCTAATAGTGTTTATGTCCTATTTTATGTCATTTTTTGTTTACTTTTGTGCATTCCCATTTCTTTATATGATGAAAACAAAGTAAAGCATATATAAAGTATATTTTAAAAATAAACTGTGGGAAAAAACAGATTATTTCATATTTTTATTATTCATTATACCATTCATTTTATATTAGGAACCTAATAATGTTGGGTATTGGGTTCATGCGTATGAAAATATAAAATGAAATATGACATTTCCATTGTTTCTGAAGAAGTGCAACTCTGAAAAAAATCTAAAAACTTACAAAGTGAAATAAGACAAAAAAAACTTAAGAACCATATGATTTTACTCATATGTGGGATATAAAACAAAAGCAACAAATGAACAAGAAAATAAAGAAACAAAAACTTATAGACACAGACAACTGTATGGTGGTAACCAGAGGGAAGAGGGTGTGGGGGTACTAAATGATGGTGGTCGTCAAATATATGTTGAAAAGAGATTTGACTGTGGGTGGGGGACATGAAATACAATATATTGATCATGTATCATACAATTGTACACTTGAAACATATATAATTTTATGAACCAATGATGCCCCAATACATTTTATTTAAAAGTAAAAAATAACACATATTACAGTTGTTTATAATGAACATTAAAGTGGGAAGGAGAATGAAATCAATTTGACCTTTCTACATAATAAGCTATAAGTACGCTCTTGGCAGCCATTGGTGTCCTTACACCATCCTCCTCTCCCTGGGGCAATCAGCCACCATTGAGCCCTTAGAATAATCTAATTTGAGCAATGTTATTTGACACCCAATTTTCTAACATCAACATTATTTGGGTCCATTTTAACTAATTTTTCTATTTCTTCTCTTTGTATAGAGGACATTTAGTAAATGTCTCATTTGTGAATAATGTCTGGTAAAATCAAATTTAAGGGGAAACTTAATTAGATCCACAGATGGTGAAACATAATTGATGAAAATATGTCAGTATAAACTGGAAGTAACTGTTTCTAATACTGTGTCAGCACTAGAAAAAATAGCATTTTTAAGAACTGTACTTAAGTGCGTTAAAGAGTAATGCAGTTAACTTTTTATTTCAGTTCAGACATTTTAGACACCAGAAATTCTGGTTTATGTGAGCAGTTTTCCTTCAATAAGGTAGACATTTTGTTTCATATCTGCTACAGGAATAAAAAGAGAAAGTCAAATTTTTGTGCTGATAATACATAAGCTATACTTTTTAAAAAACTGTTATGACACTATACCTGAGCAAGGGAGAAGGAAGAGTGTATAACCTTTCTTTTAAATGATACAGTGTCTACTGTGATGAAATAACTTTGATTTTGTGATTCTGTGTACTGGTGGTCACTCTTTATTTGTATACTAGTGGCCTGATGCACAAAACTTGTGCATTTGGGGAGTGGGTCCCCCCAGCCTGGCCAAAGCCCTCTAACAGTGTGGGAGCCTCCAATTGATCACCCCATGGAGGTAGGCCCTGCCCACCCATCCGCTGCTCCTCGATGGATTGCCCCAAAGAGGTAGGCTGGAGCAGGGGGTCCCGCCTCTCTAACACACACAGGGCCATGGGAAGCCCGGTTGAGCTGCGTGGAGTAGCTCCTGTGGTGCGCACACAGCTTCAAGCCACGCCCACCCTGGTGATGCATTGTGATGGCATGACAGCATAACAGTGTGAGGGTGCGACAACTACCTAGGCTTTTATTAACATAGATGACAAGATGTGTGTCAGTTTGACAAAAGTATTACTGGATGAAAATGACCACACAAAAATTTTAGGGAATGAAATATCAAAATAATTTTTTAAGTTTTATGTGCAGTAGATTTTGACATTTACTATGAATGAGGACATGAAACTTTGTACTTAGATATGCAGTTATTAGATTAGGAAAACTTAGCAAGCCACAAATAACAAAATAATTAGAATACCACCCCGCCCCACCCTCCAAAGAATAGATGCTACTTTGTAGTGGAATAAATACTAATTTATTGTAAAAACTAATTTTAGCATGTTAGAGTCTATTTTAATTAACTACTAAGAAAAATCCTGCCAAAACCGTTTTGTCTCAGTGGATAGAGTGTTGGCCTGCGGACTGAAAGGTCGACCCCAGGTTTGATTCCGGTCAGGGACATGTACCTTGGTTGCAAGTACATCCCCAGTAGGGGGTGTGCAGGAGCCAGCTGATTGATGTTTCTCTCTCATCGATGTTTCTAACTCTCTATCTCTCTCTCTTCCTCTCTGTAGAAAATCAATAAGATATTAAAAAAGGAAAAGAAAAATCCTAATTATTCACATTAATGATAATTTATAATTTAATTTAAAAAATGTGCTATTCTAGTGTCAAGGTTAACAATTCTAATAATAGCAATAGCAACAATTTAAATAATGGGTATCATTTTTTGGCTCTCAGCTATAACACACACTGTTTATAACTTTTATGCTAGCTCACTCAAGAATACAAAAATATGAGAAAAAAGAATACAAAAAATATGAAATATATTTATCAAAAGTTAAAAAAAAATAGAATACAAAGGTTACATGAGTGACTTTAAAAAAAATGTTTTTATTGATTTCAGAGAGAAGAAGGAAGAAGGAGTGAAAGAAGTATTGGCTGCCTCCTGCACATTCCCTACTGGGGATTGAGCCTGAAATTGGGCATGTGCCCTGACCAGAAATCAGATAGGAGACTGGTGCATGGGACAGCGCTCAACCGATTGAGCCACACAAGTGGGTCACATGAGTACCTTTTAAAAGAAAATACAGAGAAAAAAAGGAAACAAGAATTCAAATTTTAATCTATCTAATCAAAGAATGTTTTAAAAAGTATTATGTTTCATTGATTTAGTAGAAAATTCTTATGTTGTGTGTGTTTGGTTATTCAATACAATTGTCTAAAATCTTTTGTTAATATATTTTTCAAATTCCTAGCTATTTGGCAAAATTCCTGTTATCCCTAGCTATGTGGCATAATGTCTATGATATGTAGTTTTATCCTTTTATGTAAATGCGACATAAAAAAAACCTCCTCTTTATCTAGTTTATACCCTAATACACCATGCACAAAATAGTAATTAACAACAATTTCTTCATATGTTCTTTTAATAACTATGGAAGACCAATATTAAGTTGTTGGTTGGACTGAGAGGGAAAATTTTAGTTTTACATATAATTTTTTCCTTATCTTCTTGCAAATTATATTACTCAGTTTGGTGGTGCTCTAAGAGAGGTTTTTTTCTTTAGTAAAATGTTATTTTATATTTTTCAAGGTAAAGCACATAAAAATTTGAGAATAAAGACTTTAGAGGTGTTTCCTCACCGTCTCAAGGAATTAAGAAGAACAAATTAAGACCAAAGTTAGAAAAAGGAAGAATAATAAAGTTTAGAGCAGAAGTAAATAGACTTGAACAATAATAGAAAAAAATCAATAAAAATAAGAATTGTTTCTTTTCAAAATATTTTTCAAAATGACACATCTTTAGCCCTAGCTGAATATAGCATCGACCTGCAGACTGAAGAATCTGGGGTCAGACACTGGTCAAAGGCACATGCCAGGGCTGTGGGCTGGATACTCAGGGGGGGCCATGCAGGAGACAGCTGATCATTGATTTTATCATTGATGTGTTTTGTTTTGTTTTTTTTCTCTCTCTCCCTTCCTCTCTGAAGTCAATAAAAAAATGTATTTTAGGGAGATAGAGAGAGAACTGTGAGAGAGAAATATCCATAGCCTGCCTTCCGTATGCACCCTGACTAACCAGAGGTGGAACCGGCAACCTGGGTATGTGCCCTGACTGGGAATCACACCTACAACCTTTTGATGAATGAAATGACATTCCAACAAACTGAGCCACACTGGCTAGGGCTAGAAGAATAATTTTGATAAAATGTCCACTCTACCTTCTATAAATTCAATGCAATTCTTAGATGAAATTTAATATCATTATACACAGAAATAGAAAAAACAATCAATCTAAAACGTATAGAACTGCAAAAGACCATAAAAAGCCAAAGCAATCCCGAGAAATAACAAATATGGAAGCATTATACTTCTTGATTTTAAACTATACTACAAATCTATAGCAGTATGATGCTGGTATAAAAGCAGACACATAGACCAATTTAATAAAATCAGAAGCCCAGAAATAAACCCATGAATATATAATTCTAATATTTGACAAAGCCAAAAATACCCAATGGGGGAAAAACATTTTTTGCAATAAATGGTACTGGGAAATTTGTTAAAAAAATGAACTTACACTCCTATTTTACATAACTCATAAAAAAGTAATTTAAAGTGGATTAAAGACTAAAATGCAAGATCTGAAACCATTCTATTACTTAGGAAAAAAAAATACTTAGGAAAATATCCCTGGCCATTTGTTTTGGCAACAATAGTTGTACGTGGCATCAATAGTACAAGCAACAAAACTAAAAATCCACAGATGGAAAGCACATATTATCCAGTAATTTCACTTATTTATATTTATCAAATAGAAATAAAATCAGTATATTAAAATAATCTAAAACCTTATACTTATTGCAGCATTATCCACAATAGCTAAGACATGGAAACAACCAGTGTCCATCAATGGATGAATGGACTTTAAAAAAATGAAAATACAAGATGAAGACATAGATACAGATATAATTCTGCCCCCCAAAAGGAAATCCTGTTATTTGCATCAGCAGGATGGACCTTGAGGACATAATGCTAAGTGAAATAAATCCATGACAAATACTGAATTAGCTCACTTATATACGGAATCTAAAGAAAAGCTAGCTTACATATGGAATCTAAAGAAAAGCCAAATTCATAGAAACAGAAAGTAGAATGGTGGTTGTAAGTGACTGGCAGAGGTATTGGGGGGAAATGAGGATATATTGGTCACAGAGTACAAACTCAGTTATAAGATGAATAAGTTCTGGGAATCTAATACACAGGGTAATGACTTCAGTTAACAGTACTATATTATGCATTTGAAAGTTGCTGAGAGTAGATTTTTTTAAATTTATTGATTAAGGTATTACATGTGTGTCCTTACCCAACCCCCACCCTCATTACCGCCCCAGCCCTCCCACTATGTCCTCACCTCCCTGTTGTCTGTGCCCATTGGTTAGGCTTATATGCATGCATACAAGTCCTTTGGTTAATCCTGAGAGATGATTTTAAATGTTCTCACCCCCTCAGAAAAAAACAACATAATTATATGAGGGGATGGGATTTGTTAACTAATCTCCATGGTAATTAATTCATAATACTTATGTCAAAACATCACGTTATACATTTTAAAATTATGCAATGATGTATGTCAGTTATATCTCAGTAAAGCTGGAATTTTCAAGTTAATCTGAACTAAATGTTTGCTTATAAATTTTTCTTCAGATACAGTGACAGGAATTAATGGAAATCAGCACTGTGTGTCTCTTGCAATGTATGCTTTTGCCATAAAACACAAATTTTACTTTTTAAATTGCAAGATTCTCTGTTATTTAGAATAATTAGGACCATGTAAAACAAGTCTTTATTCTGAGTTCTATAAGTAGTCGAGGCCAGTGTATTCTAGATAAAGATCGCAAAAATGAACATAAAAGGAATATAAGTGTATGGGTGGACTTTAATGTATGCTTATGCATTAATTTGGAGAAGGAAAATAGGTATTTGAAATATGGAACCAGACTCAATTGATTCTTTCGTTGCTTTTGGTCCTATTCCAGTAACACATTAATGTGTACATCAATATCTCTGCTGGGAAGCAGCATCATTTCTTTTGTATTTTCTCATATTTTGGCTTTGCTTATTCAACATTATTAAAAAAAACATTATTTTTATCATTTATATAGTCTTATAGAAAGTTCTTACATTTTTAAATAGCCTTATAGAAATGTTTGAAGTTTAAAAATCTGTATTTTTACTATTACTAAATAAAATGTTATTTTTAATTTATAGTTAAGGGTTATTATTGAATCTCTATATAATATTATCTCTGAAACTTTAAAGTAGTCTTGAATGATATGCAATTTTCTATAAGAAATATAACTTTTTATTTGTCCTGGCAGTCTAAAACATAGCCCTTAAATTGGGACATTAATAAGTAGTTGAGTTGATACTGGATAAAGTCATTCTCTTTCCTTCTCTATCCTCTACACACCCATATGGCATCAACTATAGATGCATATTGGGCTGAGCTTGGTTGGCTTAAATTAAATTTCTTAATAAAATGCTATAATCTAAGGCATTAATTTCAGAGGAATGAATATAATTGTTAATAATAAAAGCAGTTAAAACCTTAAAATGTTCTAATGTCAGAAATGACCTAAGGTGTCTGGCCCATCTGGTCAACTAAGACCATGACAATGATGATATGTAAAGAGCTCAGACTATTGTTTATATGATCAGATAAAGAGATCATACGGGGAATGGTTCTCATTATTTTGCTTATTAATCCAGTTGGTTCATTAGATCCCACATATGAGTGAAATTATATGGTACATGTCTCCCTCTCCCTATGTTGTTACAAATGGTAAATTTTTCTTCTTCTTTTTAAATTTGAAACAATGTATGCAACCCTATGCTCATTGAAGCATTATTTACAATAGCTAAGATTTGAAAGCAGGCCGGGTCCATTAGTAGACGAGTAGATAAAACAGTATGGTACATTTCTACAATGGGATATTACTCAGTCACAAAAAAAAGAAGAAAATATTTTTTCTTAATGAAGCAAAAGAATGTCACAACAATTGATTGTCAGGTTTGACACAGTTCTTTTATTCAAGGATATCTCAGTAAGAGCAAGAAACTGACAAGTGTGGAGAGATAATGAATATAGATAGTTGCTAAAGTAGAGGTTCTCAATACAGATTATAGGGACTATAGAGTGATATCTTCTAAATGACGTTAATTGGGTGGTAAGTAGTATAATGAGAGATTTACAGAGAAAGAAGGACCAATTACTGTTAAGACTTCATCATAAGAAGTGATATCTTAGATGTGGACTGTAAAAAAGCATATTCACAGAAAGAACATTGACAAATCACAACATACCCAGGAAGTCATTTGCATGCCAGTAAATTACTGATAATGTATTGTTAAGTATTTATTTTGGAAATCTGTAGTAATGAAACTGAAATGGTAAGCAAGATGATTTATTCACAACCCACTTGTATAATTATGTCATGTGTGTGTCATGTACTATGCCTAGTATTAGAGATTTGTAAACAAATAAGATAGATATGTCCCTATTCTCATAGAACTTACCACCAAATAGCAAGGACTAGAAATGTAGGTGCAGAAAAGGTATTAAACAAATACCTTTAAAATTGTTGCATGAGAAAATAAAGTTCTGACAAATTTAGAGTCGCATTTTGCAGCACTCAACAGCCAGATATTTATTTTTGTTGAGATGAAGTTTCTTCTGAATTTTATATGATGTGGTTGATAATCCCTTGTGCATTTATTGTTTATACAGGTTTGTTTAGAGGTTTAGTCATTTACATGAGATATATTATTAGAATTTGGAGATTCGTCATTAATGGTATCGATAAAGGAATGAAGGAAGAAGAGAACAAAGGCAGAAACACCAGTTAGGAGACAAATTACAAGGGCCAAATCCCAGCTAGTTGCAGTAGTAACAATAAGGGTCAATTGATTTGAGAAAATATTAAGAAGTAGAATTAATGTAACATATATATCAGGAGACTATCAATTTTATTTTTTATGTATTTTGCTTTGTTTTAAATAAAAACACAAATACTATCATTCTAGAAGAAAATGGACACTGCAGTTAGTTGTATAAATTACTACATTTTTTGTGAAACAAGTTGGTAATATGCATAGAGTTTTTAAATTATTGATGCCCCATTGACAGTTATTCTACTTCTGGGAATCAGTCATATAGAAATAACTGTAAATAAAAGTGTCTTGTTAAAGAAGATCAATAAAACATTATTTATAATAGTAAAATAAATGGAAATTGCATAAATGTTTAATTCTGTGGAGATGGCTACATAAATTATTATATAGAATTAAAAATATTCTATGTTAAATAATGTGACTGAAACACAAAAGTATATGGCCTTGACCGCCACATCTACTGAAAAATATGCATTAAAAAAGGAAGCAGATTTTTCAAAGTTATGTTTTATCTCTAGATGGTAAGATTGCTTTTACTTTCTTTTAAATTTATTTTAAAATTAGTTGTATGTGAACATTTATTATATTTGTAGTGAAAAAAGTAAAATTTACTTTATATTCTTAGAATGTAGTAATCCATTATATGTGGTAGAAAAGAACAAATTAATAATTAATAACACTTTATACCAGATTTCTGGCTTTCTGCCTTGACATAAATATGATGAGAAAGAGCATATTTTGGGGGGAATGATGTCTGAAAATTTGATGACTCATTTTAATTTATAATATAATTAGACTAATAAATAAAAATTATATATATAGTACAAAATATTTATACTCTAACTACTGCTTTTTTACTTATTGGCATTATTTTTGGTTTTGTTGATTGTATTCATATATAAAAAGTCATATATTTACACAAGATCTGAATACAAATGTTCATAGCAGCTTTATTTGCATTACCCAAATCTTACATGGCCCATATGTTTATCATCAAGTAAATGGCCCCAAAATGTATGGTGTACACATATAATATTTAATGCCATATTGCTAAATAATATTCAGCAATTAACAGTAAATGAACTTCCAAATAAATGAGCAAAAATACTCATACAAAAATAAAAAATATATATTTATAAAATTATTTAGAAGCTCAAAACTAATCTCTAGTGACAGAATTCAGATCAGAGTTCCATTAGGGTCTCTGTGAAGGAAAGGGAGATACAATTTAAGCAATATAAAAAATAAATAAGGAATTTTTATGGGTTATGAAAATATTGAATTTGCCACTTGGGTGATTTTTTATGGATGTTTATAAAGTTCAAAAACTCATCAAATTTTATCTTAAATATATGGATTATTTTTCTATAAAGTGTTAAAATTGGAAAAAAAAAAAAAATATATATATATATATATATTTGTATGTAACAGTAATAAGCAAATTTACACTGACCCAAATTCAAGTATCATTAAAAATACCATATACTTAAGAATAAAATTAATGTTATTACTATGGAAATCACAGGAGCTCTAAACAAATGTTTGTCTGTGTGTTTGTGTGTGTGTGTGTTCATATACATGCATCGTTAAGGCAGATTTTTGTGTAATATCGATATGTTAATTCAGATAGATAGATAAATAGGCCAACATATTACAAAAATGAAAATTTAACCTTCAGAGTTAGAGATAACATTTGATGGGTGTATTTTATATGAAAAAGGACTTGTGTTCTGAATTTTGTCTATTTATTTAGCTATCCTTAATAAAGCATAACTAATACAATGTTTAGAAATAAAAAAACAACTAGAGAACTTATAACTAATATAAAAAATGTAATTCTATAAACTGTATTAAGTTGGCAGAAATAATCATTGATTAATAGAATATTTCATATTAAAAACTCATAATGCAATATGTAAAGAATAACTTTTAAAATAAATGGTACTGGATCAATTGAATATCCATTTAAAAATAAACCTTAAAACCTACATCATGTCACATTAAAAAATTAATTATTGATGAATTTTAGATTAATGTGAAAGAAAAAGCATTTAAGTTTCTAGAATATAACTTAAAATAATAATTTTATGATTGCAAGTAAGACACAATAAAATTGATGAATGGTTGATAATTTGCATCAAGTAAAATGAAGAGTTTTTGTTAGTTAAAAGATACCATAACAAAAATGAAAAGTTAACCCTCAGAATTAGAGAGAATATTTGATTCTCTCTATGTATCTTATATGAAAGAGGACTTGTGTTCTGAGTTTTAAAAAGGAACTTTTATAAAGCAATAGCAAAGGATATATAATCCAATAAATATGGGCAAAACTTAATTTGAAACTTCAGCTGAGTATACTGAAATTATTTAAAAAACACATAAAAAGTTCAAGTTCAATAATCACAAATCAATTAAATTCATTTATTTGGGGGATTACATTAGCCGTACATATAAAAAAAAAACACAAAAAAAACCCACAAAAAATATTTTCTGTGATCCAGAAATTCCATTTTCCCCACAGAATAAAGCAGAAAGTTATATATGTATTCACCAAAAAACATACACTAGAATGTTTATTATAGCACTATTTATAGCAGCTTCCTCCTAGAAACAACACAGTTGTCTATTAAGAGTAGAGTGGAGGAATAAGTTGTTATATATCCATTCCATAGAAAGTTATACAGAGATGGGAATAACAATATCAATAGCACAACCTATATAATAAAGAGGTAATATGTAATTTCACCCTCACAAGATGGCTGCTTACGACCAGGCCAGCAGGGGGTTAGTGAGGGACAACCATGCAACTTACAACTAAACAATCAGGCTGAGTAGGACAGCAGGGGTGTTAGTGAGGGACGACTGAAAGACTGGACAGCAGGCTGTGTGGAGTGACCAAGCCAGCAGGGGGGTTAGTGAGAGATGACCAAATGACTGAATAGCAGGCTGCATGGGATGACCAGGTCAGCGCGGGGGAGGCAGTAAAGTGGCAACCAGGCAGTGAGTGGCAACCAGAGGGTGCAGTGTAGAGTGACCAGGCCAGCAAGGGAGGGAAGTTAGGGGTGATTAGGCTGGCAGAGGGGGGCAGTTGAGGGTGACCAGACCGGCACACAGGCAGTGAGGGCCAATCAGGCCAGGAGGGAGGGAAGTTAGGGGTGACCAGGTAGGTAGGCAGGTGAGTGATTAGGAGCCAGTTGTCCAGGATTGTGAGAGGGATGTCTGACTGTTGGTTTAGGGCAGGGGTCTGCAACCTTTAAGACATAAAGAGCCACTTGGACCCGTTTCCGAAGGAAAAAAAAAAAATAAACCTGGGAGCCACAAAACCATTGTGACATTTAAAACAAATATAACACTGCATATATTGTTTCTTATCTTAATGTTATATACCAGATCGTGCAGTTAGCTGTCAATCTGAAGAAAAAAAAAGGACTTTTTCACTTAACAATGTAAAATATATTTTTGCAAATTAATAGCTAATTAAAATATTTAATTTACCTGGTTAATGGGATTTTTGCTCCTGAACCTCAGTGCACAGTGTCAGCACATCAGGGCTGTAAGGCATTACCTTCATTTTCACACAGGCTTGCAAGTTGTCGGAGCCGCAGTAAAGCTTCAAAAGAGCCGCATGTGGCTCTGGAGCCATAGGTTGCTGACACCTGGTTTAGGGGGTCAAGCCTAAACTGGCAATGGGACATCTCACAAGGGGTCCCACATTGGAGAGGGTGCAAGTTAGGCTGATGGGGAAACCCCCCCCCCCATCAATGCACAAATTTTATGCACCAGGCCTCTAGTAATAATATGATGGCTTTCACAAAAATAAAATTAAGTTAATGAGGTCAGACACTAAGAACAACATACCATGCAATTTTATTTTGATAAAATTCAGAAGCAGTTAATCATCATTTACAACATTTTTCTTTTTAAATTCAATATATTGGGGTGACATTGGTTAAGAATATTATATAGGTTTCTAGTGAATTATTCTATGAAACATAAACTGCATATTGCATTGTATCCCCACCACCCAAAGTCAGATCTCCTTCCATCACCATATATATGAACCTTTTACACTCCCACCTCCCTTCCCTCTGATAAGTGTCATACTGTTGCCTGGGTCTTTGAGTATTTGTCCATTTGTTTCTTATTTGTTACTTTCAATTTTAAATTTCACATATGATTAAAATCACTTGGTTCTTTTTTCTTTTTGACTGATTTTGCTTAAGATGATATTCTCAAGTCTCTATATTGTTTATTCTTACACAACAGGCAGATATTGGAAAAAGCCTTCTACTATCATTGTAATGTTCTATTTCTTTTTTTTAAACTTTTATTTATTTATTTGTTTTTAATTTTATTTTTATTTTATTTTATTTTTTTTTTTGGTATTGATTATGCTATCACATAATTGTCCTTATCCCCTCATTCCCATCCCAAACCCCCTCCCTACATATGCCCTCACCCCCCTGTTGTCCATGGTCACTGGCTAGGCCCATATGCATGCACACAAGTCCTTTGGTTGATCTCTTCCCCTTACCTCCACCCTCCCCTACTTTCCCTCTTTATCTCAGTGCCAGTTACAATGATGTGTTCCAGTTTGAGAAAATTCACTTATGATTATGTGCCTTTCTGTGTATTATAGTATATTATAATGTAGTATATTACACTGGAGTTAAATTCTTAACGAAAATTATTTTCAAATGTACAGATTCATCTTCTCAGTAAGTTTGTCTTAAGTATCTTTCAAATTCTAGAATATGTTCATTAAAAAAAACTGAAAAAACATTCAAATTGAACACTAAAACATTCAGCAAAAATTATAAAGCAAACGTGTTTATAAAACGTATATATGAAAATTTCCACAGATATTACCCTATCAATGATGTATCTTTCATAATATTGTTGTTTTTGAAAATGTTTTACTTTGACATATACTATTTTAAATTGAATATATTGGGGGTGATATTGATTAATAAAAATTATATAGGTTTCAGGTATACAATTCTATTAATATAATACATCATCTGTATGTTGTATTGTGTTCTCTCAAGTTGAGTTTCCTTCCAACACTATTTATCGCCCATTTACACTCTTCTACCTTTATCCACACCTTTTCTTCTTGGAAACAGCATATTGTTGTCTGTGTCTATGAATTTCACTTTTTGGCTTTCTTTAATACCAAGTTGAAGAAGATACAAATGAATGGAAGGAAGAATTAACATTAATATAATGTTCATACTACCCAAAGAATCTATAGATCAGTGCAATTCTGATCAAGATACGAATGGTGTATTTCACAGAACTAGGACAAGTGTTTCAAAAATTTATATGGAACCACAATAGAGCCTGAATAGGCACAGCAAACTTGAGAAAGAGGACACATACTCTTATTTCTGTTAGGCATAACATTCTTGCATATTTCAGCAATTTATGTGAGGAATTTATTAGTTTTGGTTGAGGTTATATTGTATAAACCTTTGACTTGTTATTTCTTAACTGCAAAGGTAACCCTTATATTATATTCAAACTGTGAACTCGAAGGTCTGTCTGGGAAATTACTGTAACTTTATATAAATTATGTCTGTAAATAAAAGTGTGACAAGTTTCTGTGTAATACATTATACTAAAGTCACTTTGCAAAACAACAGATACCCATTGTTCCATATGTCTATTATGTAGCATAAACATTAGTCTGACTAGTAACTTTTTTGTCTACACAAATGCAGCCAACACAATCATTTTAGAATTTTTTTTAAAAAATTAAAATACATTTTTATTGATTTCAGAGAGGAAGGAAGAATGATAGAGACAGAAACATCCAGTGAGGAGAGAGAATAATCAATTGACTGCCCCTTGCATACCCTTTACTGGGGATCAAGCCAAATTCTGGGCATGTGTCCTTGGCCAGAATAAAACCCAGGACCATTTAGTCCCCAAGCTGACACTCTATTCACTGAGCCAAACCAGCCAGGACTAGAATTTTTTATCTAAATGTCTCCTGCTTTATATGTGCTAATAAAAGCAAATTAAAGAAACAAGATCTTTACATTTTTAAACATATATTCTGAAATATGAAATCATAAGCTTGCAATGAACTCAAGAAGAGCATATTTTGATACTGTTTTTCTTATAAGGTTTCTGCAAAATACCAAGAATGAAAAGACAAAATTTATTTTTTATTTTGAAATAATGCTGTCTGAATCAAATTCTAATATGTTCAAGATGCTTGCTAAACACTTTTAAATCAACCAAAGCAAGTATATTAAGATGTTAACTGATTTTCTTTTTTCTGTATGTTACAAGAGTGATTTCGTCACAGGAAATTACCTTCTGTTTCCAGCAAAAGATTATTTTCAAGGAGAATGGGTTTTGCTCAGTTTATTTCTACCCTAGAGAAGGTTCTTATGCATATGTTTAGAAAATAATTGAGAATTCTTGTTTTTCATTCCCAGGGATTCTTTTAAGTAAACTTCTAATGCCCCATAAAGAAAGTAAGTAGAAATCGTACAATTTATATTTCGTGTTGCCTAAGGATCAGACTGGTTTCTACATAAAAAGGGAGAAATGTAGGCAACACTTTAACCAATTGAATGATATAATTATTTCTGGCAAATGTGTCCTTATTGATATCATATTTATTTTTTAATATATATTTTTATTGATTTCAATGAGAAAGGGAGAGGCAGAGAGGGATAGAAACATCAAAGATGAAAGAGAATCATTGATTGACTGCCTCCAACATGTCCCCCACTGGGGATCCAGCCAGCAACCTGGGCAGGTGCCCTGGCAGGGTTCATAGGTAAATATTCAACCACTAAGCCCCTCTAGTCTGTTTCATGCCCTTTTTTACACTTAAAAAAAAAGATGTTGTAAATAAAAATATTCATGTTTTATGAATTAGATAGCGATAAACAGGACAAATAAATAATTTTTTTTACCATGGTGCAAGAAAAATGATAAGCATGTTAACTGCATTAATTGTTTGAGATAAGCATATGTATTTTAATTCTATCATTTACACTACAAAGAAATAAATACTATAATGAATTTGTAATGAGTAAACTGGTATGATTTCCTCATGAACAATAGTTTCCCACACAAACTATATTTTTCATTTAAAATCTCTGTGCTATACAAATTAGTAGCTAGGAAATAGTCATGGGGAAGTAAATATGGCATACAATATGTAGTCAATAATATTGTGATAACTAAGTGTGGTTTGGGTCCTGGAAATATTGAGGGGAACACTATGCAGAGTAAATAACTGTCTAACCACTAAGTTGCATATCTAAAACCAAAGCAGAGCTTAAAAAAATAAAACCTCTGTGATATAGAATGTATTCCTTCTTAAGTCTCAGATTTTTAAAATTGAATTGCAAGGTCAACATTCACAAAACTTTTTCTAATAATCATAACTTTAAAAAGTATCCCCCTCTTCCTAAAATTCCATAACCTATAATAATAAGAGCGTATTGTGCTAATTAGACTGGACATCCTCCTTCCTGGAAGACCTTCTGGATGAAGCAGGGGCTGTGGGGGAAGCCCAGGTCAAAGGTGCCAGAGGGAAGCCAGTGCCAGCAGCCAAGGAAAGAAAGGCCTACTCTTGTACAAATTTTGTGAATTGAGCCTCCAGTAAATATATAGTGCACAACTATTTATTGAAATAAAATCTGTAGTAAATGGCTTATGGCAACTCAGAGGTGACACATTGGTAAATAAGGTGAAAAAGAAAAACATCAAGAGAAAAACCATAGCCAAGTATACCATAGGCTGCATATGCAGGAGAACTACATACACTTCATAGAATAACTTGAGGCAAGCCACTTAAACAAATAAAATAACTAAGGAAATAATAACAATTGTCATATGGGGATAGAGAGTATGCAAGGATCTTCACCTAGAATTGCTGCATTACATTATTAAAAGTCAAGTTTTTTAAAACCAAAAAGTAGGAGATATAAAAACAGATAAACAACAACAAAACATCATATGGAAGTGTGATACACTTAGGAAAACCAAAGAATAGGTGGTAGAATCAGACTTTGAAATACACAAGTATTTCAAACCAACTTAAATACTTAAATACTTAAAAATATAAAGGAAGATATGAAACAATGTTGCATCAAATGGAGAATATGATTAAATATATTGGATGAGGACAAATATGTGATACCTTAATAAATAAATTAAAAATAAATAAATAAATAAATAAACAAATCATATTAAATGAAAGGCACCAAGTGAAGATTTTATAGTTAAAAGTACATAAGTAAAAATGAATAATTTACCACTTCTCAATAGTACAGTTTGGATGGCAGAAGAAAGAATTAGTGAAAATGAGGGTAGAGCAACAAAGATTATGTAATCTGTAGAACATAGACCAAAAGAAAAATGAACAGTCTTAGAAATATCTGAAACACAACTCAATGAAGACATAAATAATGGGAATGTTATAGGGAGAGAAGGGAAGAAAACTGATAGTAAAAAAGTGCCCTAAAAAATAATAATGTCAATGGGAATATGTCCATTAATTTGAAGAAAAAAAGTATTCTAGATATTCAGAAAACTCAGTAAATTTTCAGAAAGAAAATTTGAAAAACTATTTAAGTTAGACATATTAATACTCAAATTGCTGAAAGACAAACCAAAAATAAATTTTTAAATGTTAAAGGGAGTATATGCCTACAATACTGATAGTATTGGATCAGTTATATTGAATATAGGGAAGAGTAAAACTCTAAATCACATAAAGAAAATGTACACTCCCAGTTTTACAAATAAACGTTGTAAATACATTTAGAACCATTTGAACAAAGTAATTATTTAATTTATCTTCTACTCTATATGCTAACAAAGCATTATTGTTTGTATTAAGGTAAAGCTGATGAAATATCTGATGATAATTACCAGCATGATATTGATATGGAATTTTAGGTAATAATGAAGTAAGAAATAAAGTGTGAAATTTCCACTTACTTAATAACACAAATTTAATGTGAAATGTGTAATTGTTTCTATACCAAGAAATAATTAAAATGGATAAAATTTATTTGTCATGATTCCTAGTTTTCCTCCATAGGCTGGGTTGCTTATTAACCTAAATTTATTTGCCACAGTTCTAGAGACTGGAGTTCCAAAATCAGGATTCCAGCTTGGCCATGGCTGGTGAAACCCCTCCCACAATCATAAACCAGTGTCCTTGCATAGGAGAGAATGGTAGGGAGATCTGAGCAGGGGTCTCTTTTATAGTGGCACTAATCACGTGAGAGCTCCAAGACCATGATTTAAGTACCTCCCAAATACCATCTTCTACTACATTCATATTGGGCATTAGAATTTCAACTTATGAAACTTGGAGGGACGCATTCAGATAATAACACCAGGGATCTGGGAGAAGGGTGAACCCCTCCAGCACTGCGACTGGCAAAGACAGAAGTCAGTGAAGCCACCCCTTCTGCATATGCTATATAATAAAGAGGTAATATGCAAATTGACCATCACAGTCTCATAAGATGGCTGCCTACAACCAGGCAGTTAAGAGCAACCAGGCTGGCAGAAAGGGGACAGTTAGAGGTGATCAGGCCAGCACACAGAGGCAGTGAGGGGTGATCAGTCTGGTGGGAGTCGGGCAGTTGGGGCAACCAGGCAGGCAGGCAGGTCAGCAATTGGGAGGCAGCAGTCCAGGATTGTGAGAGGGATTTCTAACTGCTGGTTTAGGTCCAATCCAGGATTGACAGGGTACAGGCTGGGCTAGGGGAACTCCCCCCTCATGCACAAATTTTGTGCACCAGGCCTCTAGTGGGATGGAAAAGGCCCAGATGTTGCTCTACCCTATAGCAGACTTCGGTGTCCATGCTCAATGTGTGAGCTGCTGGTTCTGTGATTCAAAGCATAACAGGGATCTAGGGACAGAGTGTTTCGGGCTCAGAGGCCTATCTGATGCTCTCTTTCTGGGAGAGCTCAATATGTTACCAGCCGTTGTCTCTCTAACATTAAGTGGGTCTTGTGTCAGTAGTTTCTTCTGTCAAAAGCACATGGACAACTCATGAGCATCATATGCAGTCCTTATACTTTAGCAGGCATGAGAGGTGGTTGCTATTGCTTCTAAAGCAAAGCTACCTTCTCCGTGTGCTGGCAATTTGGAGAGATTTTATAACTTTTGCTGAAGGGAGCCACACCAAGCTTTGCTAATTTGCAAATAACAGCAAATGGGCTTACAAACATTTATTATTGAAGTTTTTGTTTCCTCTTGAACACTACAGGATTAAAATATGTTGGTTTTGTACTAACATTGTGGGTCCTGAGAGGATCAGGGGTTCTTATTTGACAATGTCAGAAATGAAGCAGTCTGATTTTATCAAATACTTTTTTAGGACCTTAGCTGAAATGGTGGGACATTATTATTTATGGGGCAATGATTCATCCCTTTCTAGTAAGTCCCTTTGGGAGTAATTGTATGTTCTGAATAGTGGTAAATGGTTCTCTCTGGAAGAGGATCTCATTCAGTGTGATATCGAACCTCTTCCATGGCGGGGAAAAATGGATGTGGTTAAAATCTCGAATGTAAATATTTTGTGTGAGATTAACTGAGGTACTCCACAAGTATCTGAAAAAATATATATATTGGATCACTTTGGAGATAAAGGCAAAATTAAACAGTATTAGTCACTTATTTCTGCTGTAACAAATTAATTCTTAATTCCATCTGCAACCCAAATTAATTTTAGCCATCCTATATAATAAAAGCGTAATATGAAAATCAATCAAACAGCAGAATGACCAGTCAGCAGGGGGCACAGATGGCGAGCAGGCTGTGCCAAGCCAGCCAAGGTGCGTGACAATGGGAAGTGGGAGGGGACAGCGATGGGAGGAGAGTTGGCAGCAACCAGTAGCATCATGATGGGGGTTGCGGCCATGCCAGCTGATGCTGTCCCCTGATGGGCCAGTCTGGTTGACTCATGCAGAGAGCACAAGTAGGACATCCCCTGAGGGCTCCTGGACTGTGAGAGGGTGCAGGCTGGGCTGATGAAACCCCAAGTGCATGAATTTTCAACACCAGGCCTCTAGTGTAATACAAAAACATATTGACAGGTTCTGGGAATTAGGGCATGTATTCTTGAGTATGTAATATTACAGTCTTCCAAGAATTGCAAACATGCATTATGATTCTGACTGTGACTCTTTTGTATCTTACCTATATTTCATTTATAAAACATGTCAAAAATGTCTATACGTTGCCCAGCCAAGATGGTTTGGTGGTTGAGGATCAACCTATGAAGCAGGAGGCTGCTGTTCAATTCTCTGTCAGGACTCCACAAGTCAAGGTTTCCCTCTTGATCCCCAGTATGGGGGTGTGCAGTAGGCAGTTGATCAATGATTCTTTCTCAACATTAATGATTTCTTTCTCTTCCTCTCTCTGAAATCAATAAAAATATATTTTAAAAATTGTGTATGTTGTTACTGTTGTTAAAGAAATAAGCTATCTATTTTTTTTAATTTGATACTAGTGGACCAGTGCATGAAATTTATACACACTAAAAGGGAAGTAATTAGAGGAAATATTTTAATATTTCTATTTTGTTTCCATCTCTCCTCCCACTCTCTCCCAGTCTTTGTCTCTCTTTGTTTTTCTCAGCAGTCCTCCAGGCCTCCCTGCCTCCCTCTCTCCCTTTTCCTCTTTCCTGAATGGAAGGAGGCAGACCCAGTGGGGACAGCTCCATCTTCTGCCTGCCTCATACTGAGAGGATCTGAGAGTGAGCTGAGAGAGAAAAAGAAAGAGAGAAAACACTGTGAGCTGGTGGGTGCTGTGTGTGTATGTGCATGTATGCAGTTGGGAGTGAGTGTGAGTGCCGGACCTGCCTTCCCTGCCCCTATCCCCACTGCCCCAAGTATCTACCCACCAGAGCCTGCTGTGTGAGCAGCCTGGGTATTAGGTTGAGCCTTCGGTTGTTGTGGATGTTACAGACTCTGGCTCTTCATATATATATATATATATATATATATATATATATATATATATATACACACACACATACATACTAGAGGCCCGGTGCATGAAATTCATGAATGGGGGTGTGTGTCCCTCACCCCTGGTAGGATCAGGCTTAAACAGGCAGTTGGACATCCCTCTCACAATCCAGGACTGCTAGTTCTCAACTCCTTGCCTGCCTGCCTTCCTAATTGACCCTAACCACTTCTGAATGCTAGACTCATTACCCCCTAACTATTCCCCTGCCAGCCTGATTAATGCCTAACTATTCCCCTACCAGTCTGATTGCCCCTAACTGCCCTCCCCTGCAAGCCTGGGTCCCTCCCTCCCGCCCCAGTTGCCCTTCCCTGAAGGTCCAATCACCCCAACTTCCCCCTTCTGCAAGTCTGGTCACTTCTAACTGCCCTCCCCTGCAGGCTTGATTGCCCCCAACTGCATTCCCTTGCAGGCCTGATCCCTCCCAACCACCCTCTCCTGATGGTCATCTTGTGGTGGCCATCTTGTGTCCACATAAGAGTAGCCATCTTTGACCACATAGGGGCAGCCATCTTGTGTGTTTTAGTGATAGTCAATGTGCATATTATTCTTTTATTAGATAGGATTAGATACAATATAGGCCTGGTGCATAGGTGGGGGCCAGCTGGTTTTCCCTGAAGGATATCCCAGATCAGGGTGGGGGTTCCCTTGGGGCATGGGGCAGTCTGAGTGAGGGGCCTGTGGTTGTTTGCAGGCCAGCCATGTCCCCCAGTGATCCAAGTGGAGACCCTGGTATCTGGGATATATTTATCTTCTATAATTGAAATTTTGTAGCCTTCAGCAGAGGCCAGGGCATGACAGGAACTTGGCTTCCTCCATTACCAGGGAAACCCAAGCCTCCTGTTTGCTCCATGGCCACAGCCATTTTTGTTGAGATTTATTTATTTTCTATAATTGAAACTTTGAAGCCTTGAGCAGAGGCCTGGGTCCACCAGGGTGTGCAATAAGCTTGGCTTCCTCCATTGCTAGGGAAACCCAAGCCTCCTGTTTGCTCCATGGTTACAGTCATCTTGGTTGGGTTTGTTTGCATACTCACTCCTGATTGCTGGTGGGCATGGCTTGTGGGTGTAGCTGAGGTATGGTCAATTTTTCTATTACTCTTTTATAGAGTAATAAAAGTGTGTGCTAGCTCTAAAACAGATTTATTTTTTTCTATATTCTGTTTAATAAATTTAGATTGTGAGTTTATTATTTTGCACCATGAATAGAAAAAATAGTAATAATTTTTGTCATTCCAGAAGGTAATAGTTCTGTCTTGTTTATTTGTTTCTAACAAGTCTGCTTGCTTGCTTTGTTTGTTTGTTTTATTGCTAGCCATATTCTTTATTGTCCTTCAGTAGTAATTTCTTTATTTTTCTATCCAGCATTTTGGTAAGGATGAAGACTTTCAAGGATGTTAAATCTAGACATAATTCTAACCTCCCACTTGTCATGTTCAAATTCTTAATTTCTGTCTCCAATGAGGCATTAAGTCTTAAGTTTCTTAAGTTTCTCAAATTAACATGCCCCATGAACTATCCCTGGTTTTAATCTCAAAAATAAACAAACAAAAACCTTAATTTTAATCCCTGAAAATTCCCTTAGTTGCTTTAAAAATTAGCTAGTCATTAAATGGGATTTTCTGAAGCATTTCTAAATGTTAGTAGTAAAATAATTTTTATAATATCTAACCAATCATATTACCTTTTCTTGCAAATTTATTCTTTTTTTATAATTAAAGAGTTTTCTAAATAAAGAAAAGGACATAAATATTAAATAGCTCACTGTGAAAAAGTGATTTAGCAATTTACTATGTAAACAATTTATACAATCTGCACTATATATGCTCTAATTCTCTCTGCTCTATAAAATGTATATACATAATTACTCTAGTTTTTTGTTTGTTTGTTGTTTGTTCATTTGTTTGTTTTTTCAGATAAGAAACTTGTAGCTTAGTGACATTAATTGGAAATTCTAATTAGATTGGCCTGATTCCATCCATTCAGCCATTCATGCATGCATTCATCCATTTATTTAACAATATGTGCACTATCTAGGGGAAGAGATGGATATAAACCAAAATAATTAAAACATAATTATCCAATTGTAGTTGTAATGATAACTATGAAAACAGATTGTAGTTTTCAACAAGAGCTTATGGTCATATATTTTATCAAGGGAGACTTCATTAATAAAATAATGTTTAATAGTGACATAAAATTTGCCTCAGTACAGACTATATTAAGGTTGGATGTGTGTGTGTGGCATAGTAATGTATGTATGTAGCTGTGTATTTGTTTGTGTATCTGTGTGTGGGCAGGAAAAGAAAGAGACAAAGACAGAGACACAGAGAAATGAAGAAAAATATGAGGGTGCTGTCTTGGGCATACAAAGGTTATTTTGAAATGAAAATCACTAGTTAGAATCTACATATGTAAAAGCTTAAGCAGCCATCCCACAGTTCTACCCTTCCACCATTCCATTGTTCCACCATCCAACCAGTAGCTATGATGTGCACTGACCACCAGGGGGAAGACACCCAATGCACAGGTATGGAAACATGGAACAGTTTGATGAATCTCAGAGGAAAAAGGGGGAAGGGGTGAATGGGGAGAGATTAACCAAAGATCTTACATGCATACTAGAGGCCTGGTGTGTGGATTCATGCACAGGTGGGGTCCCTCAGCCTGGCCTGTAGGGATTGGGCTGAAACTGGCAGTCTGACATCCCCTGAAGGGTCCCAGATTACAAAAGGGTGCAGGCCAGGCCAAGGGACCCTACTAGCCTCTTGTTTTATATAAAAATGAAGAATCCAGGCTGAATCCAAACCATGTAGGAATTCATAGGTCATGATAAAAGAATTAAAAAGGTATTGATTGATTTTATTGTAGTGAATGTATAGATAGAAATGATACGCCCTAATTTTTTATTCACCATTCTAATCCAGAATATTTGTTTCAATATTCATGTAAGAGTAAGCATTATGAATAATTGTGGTCTTTAAAACTGGGGAATTGGAATTTCATGAATTCTTAAAAATTACTGTCATACACTGAGTAAATAATGTGGGTAAGACATTACAACTTGATGTGTTAATGCTATCTGTCAAAATAACAGAAAGAATGGGTATAAATTAGTAGAGAAGTTTTTTAGTCAGTTATATTGAGAATTCAGGTAATACATGTGATTGAACTATTTTAAATATCAATTGGGGGCTAGTTAGGTAGTTTAATCTTCTTAATTGTTACAGGCAGTGCTTCCAAACAGTCTCCTTGTACACATGTGTGAGTGTTTCTCTAGGGTAGACATTTAGAAATGAAATGTAAATGTCACAGAGTACATGCCATTGTAACTTGCTTGTATAATTAAATTCTCTCTAAAATGATTCAACCAACATACACTTCAATCATCAATGAGGTTTCAATTTCAAAACTTTAAGGATATTATTGTAAGCAGTCAGTGAAGAAACACTAAATGAGTATATTTATACAGTCACAATGAGAGACAAATAGACACATGCCAATCACAGACACTGCTAATGTCAAATCCAAGAATGTTAGATATTTCTATTTCCTTGTTTCTCCTTCAGCACCATTAGAGACCATGGCAAAACAGCAGCTGAAAAAAAGAAAAATGAAATGCAAGGGAATGGAAATAAAGTTCTCAAGGTACTCCTACACCTTCCTAATTAAAGACTGAGAGTTCAATATCCCAAAATGGAACAAAAGAGATATTTTAGACATTTCAAATTTTATAAACAGACACTGATATGACCCTTAGTCTACACATACCCTATTCTAAGCAATTTTCAAATAGTTAAACAAAACCTCATGATGTTATTGTTATTATTCTTTAATTCCATGATGATAAACTGAGTTATTAAGCATCAACACTAGGATTTGAGCCTGAGCAAACTAAAGAATCCATGATCTAAAATCACCATGTGCTGTTACCTTTTAGGAATAAAGACATTAATTAATAAAGTAAGACTGCTTTTGTGACCAGTCATGACCAGATAATTTAATTTTTTTCTATGAACTCTGAAAATAGCTCAGCTTTTATTCACATAAATAAGAAGAATGAATGAAGATTTATAGGAATTGATTAAAAGGAAGATAAAATATTTGCTTTATGGTTAAAAGCTTAGTTCCACACTCTCAACACAACAGTTAAATACATCATTCTGGCTAGATTTGAACTACACAGGGTTGCACTGCCTTGATGTTATTTTTAAATATCCTAAACCAAAGTATGTTTTTTGCCAGAAGTGATGACAGTCTGGAAAGACTAGTGATACATTGGTAGATAGTGAAGTGGATATGGGAGCATTTAAAACTAGAAAAAGGATAGCTTTGACTTTATTAAAGAAGGTACTTCAGGTGTCTGCAGAAAGAAATCTCTGAGAAAATTATGTTAGAGTGTCATGGGATAATTAAATAAAACAGTTCTCAATCCCTTAAAGTACCAATAACAGATAAAGGCAAAGTTAGTCAAGTGAATATTTCCAGATCTGTATTGCTCTTCTCTCTGCTAGCAGGATCCCACAAGAACAAAGGTAATCCAATTGGGGGTTAAGTAGAGGTAAAATTATAAAGAGGGAAATAAAACACACCAATCATGCTCTCTTTTGTAACTGACAGTTTTGTAGTGTGAATCATAGCCAAGTTCGGAGAGAGTAAATTGTTTTTAATACTAACCTTGAAATCTTTATCATTAGAATGAAGTGGAACTTATATTTGCAGTATAGGGATTATTATATTATCTGATTAATAAATAAAACTAAAAAATTATGGGAACTATCCGAATTTTTATCCAAGAAACTATGAAAAGTAACTGCATAGGATAACTTTTAATGGAAAATAAGAAAAAATAATAGTTTTCTATTTGTATCCTTAAATTTTGTTCTTTTAATATAATAGATATAGAGATGATATATAGATAGAGACAAACATATAGACATACACATAAGCACAGATATAGACAAATATAGATATACATATAGATATAGATATATGATATAGATATAAGCATTGGTATAGGCATAGATGATAGATTATTTCATTTTCTGGAAACAAAATATGTAGCCATTTTTTAAATGGGTTATTCTAATTGAAAAAAAAAAAAATTTGACTGAAAATGGTCACAAATGAGACCAAGGAGTAAAACTCAGTTAATTTCCACAGAAAGTACAAAAAGTAAAGACATATTCCTAATCTCAATGTAGAGAAAAAAATATTAATCACAAAATAGAAAAAAAAACTAATTCCAGGAAATTTTAATAAAAATACATTCCAATACTAAACACAAACATTTTGTCAGAAAAAAAATAAAAAAATATAATATTACAAAATGTTTGTAAAAACAAATAAAATTTAAAAATATAAACTACTTGTGTCAGAATATAAAATAAAGCCATTCTTCAAAATAATGCTATGTAAAATAAGTATATGAATTGATTTGAATATCAATTTGGTAAAAGTATAACAAAATTTGTACTAATCCTACCTAATAATAGAGTAATATGCAAATTAACCATCACTCTGCTATAGTCACAAACCATGCCCACCAGCCATGCCCACCAGTCAATCAGAGCAAGTATTCAAATTAACCCAACAAAGGTGGTGGTTAATTTACATACATGGAGGGAGGGAGGAGTGGAGATTGAAGACAGCATAGAAGGGAAAGAGAGAAAAAGTGGAAACCAAGGCAGCTGTGGCTGCTGGAGGGAAAGCACTGGCAGCCTGTGTGGTGGTGGTGGTGTGTGTGTGTGTGTGTGTGTGTGTGTGTGTGTGTGTGCAGAGGTGGGAGGCAGGCTGGTGGGATGGGCGGTAGCTGGAGGGAAGCCTGCCAAAAGTCTTGCAGTAATATTTCTGCAACAGGTCACAAGTATAAAATAATAAAAGTAATGAATATAAATTTAGAAATCTAAACCCCACTCCTAGGACTATATCCCAAGAAACCAGAAATACCAATCAGAAAGAATATAAGCACCCTAAGTTCATAGCAGCACAATTTATAATAGCTAAGATTTGGAAACAACCTACGTGCCCATCAGCAGATGAGTGGATTAGAAAACTGTGGTACATCTACACAATGTAATACTATGCTTCTATAGAAAAGAAGGCACTTTTACCATTCACAACAGCATGGATGGAACTGGAGAGCATTATGCTAAGCGAAATAAGCCAGTTGGAGAAAGATAGATATCAATTGATCTCACTCATATGTGGGATATAATGATCAAAATAAACTGATGAACAAAAATAGATCCAGAGATAAATGGTAGGGAAGGTGGTGGGGGTTAGAGTAACCAAAGGACTTGTATGCATGCCTCTTAGCATAACCAAAGGTCAGAGACACTGGGGTGGTGGGGGCTTGCCCATGTTTGGAATGGTTGGGGGGTGGAGTGTCAATTGGCGAAAAAGGAGACATATGTAAGACTTAAGATAATTTAAAAATAAATAAATAAAATTAGTAACTTAAATAATAAAATATGAAGTATTCTTAACATTGCACAGGTAATATAAATGAGATAAAATAAAATTATTTAACATCTAAAATAAAGTAAACATACTTATAGAAATATGTATCATTTTTAATATATTCAATATAAAATTCAGTATAATTTATAAAACACAACATTCATTATTTTGTGATTTTTTTTTGTCCTGGAAAAAGAAGTAAGGTATAAAATACATTTACAATATTTTGTTTTCTAAAAATTAAAAAGTCAATATTCAACATCAGTTTCACTCAAGTAGCATATATGGATATCTTGATTACATAATTTTATTTGATTTATATATTAAGTAAAATAAACTTTTCTCATATATGAAAAATTAAAATTGAAGGAATCCAAATAACATAAATAGGCATAGTATCTGCCATTGAAAATAAAGTGAGTAAATTATGGTCACTGCATGAATAAATGTTGCACACATACACAGATACACATCTGCTATGATTGAATTGCTAAAACCAACAGAAAAGACAGGTACTTAAAAAGTATCAACTACCAAAATTTCAAGAATATCAGTCAGTATTATGTAACATGCTCTAGGCCACATGTGTCAAACACAAGGCCCGCGGGCCTTGCAATGTGGCCCGCACCGCGCTGTCATCACTGCACTCCGCTGCTTTTCCATCACAATGACAGTTTATGACTGTTCAGTAAACCATTTGGCCCGCGATTTAGGCTGGATTTTAGATTTTGGCCCCTTCTCTGATTGAGTTCGACACCCCTAGGCCATCATAGAATTACAAAAACTTCCAATATCATTTTATTCTCAATTATACTATTGATAATAATAAAATGGTAATATGCTAATTAGACCAGATGTCTTCCAGACGTCATTCTGAACATCCTTCCCAATGAAGCCTAGGCTGGAGGGAAGCCAGCCCAGGTCCCGGGTGCCTGCTGGAGGCTGGAGGAGGAAAGCAGTCTAGGTCCCTGGTGCTGGAGGGAAGCCAGTGCTGGCAGCCAAGGGAAAGAAAGCCTATTTTCCCACAAATTTTTGTGCATCGGGCCTCTAGTCCTTACATAACAGTAGGAGCTCACAAAAGAACTACTCTATTCTCATGTATGACCCTTGACTAAAAACACAGTGAATACCAAAATTATCTGTACCATGAAATAAAGCAATGATATAAATGTTTTAGTCTGGTTATGAAAATATATGTAAATTACAAATATATGTGTGTATGTATGTATAGATACATATTTGTGAATATGTACAATCATATATAAACACAATTTTTCTTACCATACACAAGGAAAACTATCAGAAAAAAGGGAGTTTCTTTGTTAATTCCAGTTTGCTGTTTTGTTTTGTTCATGTGTGTTTTTCTCTGTCAATGCATTAATAGTAAATTTTTAGAGTTAAAAAAATTTACAATTTCCAAGAAGCCATAAATTGCTGAGAATGAAAGTAATAGAGACTGGATGTATAAACATGAACAATAAAAGTGGTTTAAATTCAAAGATACTTTTTAAAACATATTTAATTGTTTAAAATCGGGTATAGTACCAACAAATGAACACATCTGGACTTTTTTTTTTTAATTCTTTTCTAAAAAAAAATATAAACAATTGCATTCTCCATCTGTAGTTGACCATCTGTTTAGGGAATGGAATAAGTATTATATCTGTTTAGCAACTAATTATTTTTAAAATACTACAAAACTAGAAAAGTCATGGGAAAAAATATTTTGGAGAACTCTTATCTTTAGCACAAAAAAAGGAAATCATTCCCATCAGAATAATCTGCAACTCTATGACCTAACATTTCAAGGAATAATTGTAATGTAAATTTATATTGATAGAAAATTAATTGAGTTAATTTCTCAATGAAGACTTTTCAGAAAATATTATTTTTAAAATAATTCATAAATTTAATGGATACCATAGCACAATTACACTTAACTAAAGAATATCACAAAAATATTTTATGAAAAGTAATTTTTACCAATGAAAAAATTATTTTTTATAAATTCACTTCATTTATTCTATTTATTTTCCAAAGAAATTCATATACTGTTTTGTTTTTAATTAATAGAAAAAAATAAAAGAATTATAGTAGATAATAATGAGAAAATTTACCAGCTTTTTTCATAAATTCAAAAACAAGTAAACTTAGCAATATAATTGCTAAAAATGAGAACACTGCAACAATGTTCTATAATACTTTAGCACTGCAGGAAATTGTCTCCTGATAAGTGAGAAAAGTCAAAATGGCTTTCATTTCATTAAATCTATCTTCTTTACATTTTTTAGTTGAATATGTTTAAGTAATAAAAATGTTGATTAGTTTTGTTCTTTTTCTATGTTTGTGCATTAAAGAGAGAAAGATGAGAGAGAGATGGAGAGAGAGAGAGAGAGAGAGAGAGAGAGAGAGAGAGAGAGAGAGAGAGAGAGAACATGTATGATTAATATATAGTATATTTTAACTGACAACCATGTCTTATATTGAAACAGTACTAAACCTGAAAGGTTTAGGATTTGTAACCTAAAGTTGGAACAGCAACAAAAATAATTCTGAATCAAAGTAATTTATCTTAGTGTTCACATTTTCCTTAGAGCTAATCCAGATGTATGTCTATCATTTTGGAATAATTGCTAATGGTATGTAATCTCAAAGTGATCTCAGATTAGACAATAATTTATATGGTCAGTCTACATATGAAGCCATTAATAAATATATCAATTATATATACCACACATTTTTAAACTCTGTGGGAATGAAGCTTTGTGTGTGTGTGTGTGTGTGTAGACCTTTGCCTACTAATTATGCTGCTTTGGCTTTTGAGACTTCCACTAGCAATAGAATATTATTATTTTCAACAAATTTTATTTATTTTTTTTCAGTGGTGGATGCCTGGATGACTTTTAATGGCCCAACCTGTGCCTACTTAGATTTTTACTTTTAATGTTCTAAATAGTTTGAATTCCTTGTCTTAATTTATTTTCCCAGATTCCAAGTGGTTTACACTATGGACTGACCTTGAGGCTCTGTGAGCCCCATAACAGCTGCCGCTCATTGCAGACTCCTATCACTACCCCAGAGCATCTCCAGGAGCCCAGAGACCTCCTTTGAGCTTTTACAAAACCCACTTTTCTGGGATCCAAAACCTTTCTGGGAACTATATGCTTACTTAACAATAAAGTTTGTTTGGATCAGAGAGCTGCATGCAATAGGACAGAGCTCAAATAGAGACTGTCTTGCCCATAACCCTCAGGAATGAAGAGAGGAGCATTGTACTCAGAGACTTCAGTATGTGCCTTGGTGTTTCCCAGCCTGTCAGCAGCAAGCTTCCGATCTCATTCTTCATTGTCAAAATCTCTTAAATATAATTTTAAAAAATTCACATAGTGAAAACATATTTTATTTAACACTTCATGAAGTGCGTGATGTCTTCTCAGAGAACTGGAAAATGGAATTATTGGGCAAGAAGAGATCCAAGAAAGAGGAACCACTCCAGATAGGTAGGTGGAAACTTTAATAAACAAGGAAGTTTACATATGAGGCTTTCTTGGGTAGCTACAAGACAAATATCCACACCTGCTCACCAAAATTTTAAAAGTTTATATAGGGTCCTTAACTGAACACAGTTAAGTATTCAACCCATATGGTCTTAAAAACACATTTTCCTCTCAAACTTATGTATTTGAAATAGTTCTAGTGTAGGAATGGAGAGAGAGCATAGATTTCAAGCACAAGGAAGGGAGTAAGTAACTCCTGATTGCCTGGGTCCAGCTCTTAAATTCAACCAGGTCTCAATGACCTCCTCTAACAGAGGTAGAAGGCAGAAAGTTTCTATAGGACAAAGAATAAAGAACAATGGAGAGACAAATAGAATATATAGAACTGCCTGGGGTCAAAAAGTCAACCTTGTTTGGGATAAGAAAACCAGAAACTACCAAATATGTCATTAAATAAAAATGTCCAAGAATGCAAACTGCACAACCACAGAGACATGCCTTTTTAATTTACAAATATCTCTCAAATGCCTCAATAAGCACCTGACATACAATAGACATTCAAGAAGTACTTATTGAATAGAGGAATGAATAAATGAATTAATAAATGAATAAGTGAATAAATGAGTTTTCCTAGGGTCAGTGGAGGCTAAAGATGGGCAGTCTAAAGAGAAAAGTAGATTTTAGTAAAATCTTTACAGATATGAAATCATTTGACAAGGAGAGTTTGAGTCAGCCAAGGAAGAGTGGGTTTATAAAGTCAGAAAATAGCTTGAATCAAATGTTAGACAGTACAAATACTCCTTTTGGAACCTTCACAGAGGCAGGTAAATATGGATAAATAAGTCCAACTAATTTGTCACATGGAGTATGTCAATTGAACTGATCTGTGTACAAATTGCTTACATGTTTGCTCCTCAAAAAATCAGACACGTGGGCTCAGGGCAATATTCTAGTTAAACATTATAATTCACATTCATATGAGACTTCACAGCTTAAAGAAGACAATTTTATTTTGTAAACAATGATATTGCTATGGCTACCTAAAATTTATTTATTGTGAGCATTTAATGGGATAGCATTAAAATGTTTATCATAGAGATAAACTAATAACTGATAGAATGTATTACTAGAAAGAATTTTAGTAGAGATAAGTGTTTTAGAATATAGAGTAATATGATAGAACGGAACATTAAATTAATATAATTATTAGTATTATTCATTTTGCATGAACATACATTTTTCTAAACTTTAAGTACGCTTACATATGTAAACATATGACTCATATGTTAAGATGCACATACATTTTCGCTTCTCATTGTGAGCTCAGCTACACAGATTAGATGCTATTGCCATTATTCCAATTAGGACTTATTTATCCAACTAATTGAGGGATAATAATTTTCTGAAACATCTAAAATTACAAGTAAGATATGATATAAACTCCAGATATCATTGTAATATATGCTATCTACATACCCAATTACAGCATCTTGTAAAATATAGCAGAACTTGTTAAAAGTAAAAGTGTATTTTGGTTATATTATAGTTTCTATATATGACTAATTGTGGCTTCAGAATTTATTGCACCCAGATGACATGCTACCTTTAAAATAATAAGGGTTTTTATCAAGAAGTGGCTCAAAATGTTTATTGACTGATAGTTATGTCTAGGCAAGTTCTTATTATAGAAAACATGAAGGTACTTTTTGAAAAACCCTTTTTAAAAAGGCAAGGTTTTTAAGAAAAGCTTATACTGGGAGAGCACATCAAGATAAGATTAGGAAGTTAAGATGATAAAAGGCAAAGAAGAATTATAGAACAAGTGATGATAACAGAGACAAATGGAAAAGGAGATTACAAACAGATTGATTTTATGATAGAATGAAACTCAAGTAACAGAATGTCATGAAATGACTCTGACTAAATATAATAATGCAGGTTTTTGAAACCAAATGAGTTAAGTAATTTTAGTTTTACCTAGATGATTGGTAGAGAATGAATGATATTGAAAGCCTTCGAAAGCAATGCCTGTGTGTCTTTATAATAAAATCTCTCTCATAATAGATGATTGAGACATCCAAAATACTCCAGCTCTGTGTGTACATAAGCAGTGGCTAGAAAAACCCCTTGTGTTAAGAGGCAAGTGGAATAGATGCCTAAATATATGTGATATTAAAAAAGGCACTCCTGCCCTGACCAATTTGGCTCAGTGGATAGAGCTTCGGACTGCTGACTCAAGGGTCTCAGGTTTGATTCTAGTCAAGATCATGTACCTTGGTTGCGGGTACATACCCAGTGGGGAGTGTGCAGGAGGCAGCTGATCGATGTTTCTCTCTCATCAATGTTTCTAACTCTCTATCCTTCTCCCTTCCTCTCTGTAAGAAATCAATAAAATATATTTAAAAACAAATAAATAAAACAAAATAAAATAGGCATTTTTTGGGTTATCACTGACCACTGAATCTTCCAGTGCCTTGGTTTTGGACTTCCCAGCCTCCATAGAAACCCTATTAAGTAAGACAGAAATTGTCACTGAGTGGGGTCTTACTGTAACAAATATCTAAAATTGTGGAGGTAGCTTTGGAATTGGGTAATAGGTAGGGGATGGATGAGTATGGAGGAGCAGCTACAAAAGGCCTACACTGTCATGAATGGACCTTTAAAGGCAACCCTGGTGAGAGGTCAGAACAAAAAGAGAGCTATAGAAGTCTTAAATCTCTTAGAGAAAGCTTGAAACAGGCTAGTGTCAAACCCTATATATACACTTTGTTTCCTTATACATATATAGCTATGATAAACTTTAATTTATAACTTAGGCAGTAAGAAGTTAACAATCCTATCTAATAAAAGAGTAATATGCAAATTAACCATCACTCTGCTGCACCCATAAGCCACGCCCACCAGCCACACCCATACCTAATCAGAGCAAGCATGCAAATTAACCCCAACCAAGATGGCTGTGGCCACAGAGAGCAGGAGGGAGTCTTGGGTTTCCCTGGCAATGGAGGAAGCCAAGCTTTCCACACACCCTGGCAGGCCCAGGCCTCCACTCAAGGATACAAAGTTTCCATTATAGAAGGTAAATAAATTCCAACAGAAATGGCTGCCACCACAGAGTGAGCAGGAAGTTTGGCTCCACTCAAGGTTACAAAGTTTCATTTGTAGAAGATAAATAAACCCCAGATACCAGGGCCTCCACTTGGGTGGCCAGGGGGCATGGCTGACCTGTAAACCACCACAGGCCCCTCACCCAGGCCACCCCATGCCCAAAGGGAACCCCCACCCTGATACGGGATATCCTTTAGGGCAAACCAACTGGCCCCCACCCATGCACCAGGCCTCTATCCTATCTAATTAAAGAGTTATGCACATTGAGCATCACTTTAACACACAAGATGGCTGCCCCCACGTGGTCAACGATCCTGCCCCCATGTGGACACAAGATGGCACCATAAGATGGCCAGCAGAGGAGAGCAGTTGGGAGGGACCAGGCCTGCAAGGGAGGGCAGTTAGGGGTGACCAGGTAGGCAGAGGATGGAAGTTGGGGGCAAACAGTCTGGCAGGGAAGCAGTTAGATATCAATTAGGCTGGCATGGGAGTGGTTAGGGGGTGATCAGGCTGGCAGGAATAAGCAGTTAGGGGCAATAAGGAAGGCAGGCAGGCAAGCACTTGGGAGCCAGCAGTCCTGAATTATGAGAAGGCTGTCTGACTGCCCATTTAGGCCTGATCCCACCGAGATCAGGTCTAAATGGGCAGTTGGACATCCCTCGAGGGGTCCCAGATTGGAGAGGCTGCAGACTGGGCTGAGGGACCCACCCCCGTGCACGAATTTCATGCACCAGTCTTCTAGTCTATATAATAAAAGCCTAAGCAACCACTATGGCTTAATGACCAGAATGACCCATCACTATTATGTGCACTGACCACCAGGGGCCAGATACTCAATTAAGGATCTGCTCCCTGGTGGTTAGTGTGCTCCCACAAAGGCAGCACTGCTCAGCCAGAAGTGGGCTCATGGCAGCTAAGAGCAGACAGCCGAATGGTAAGGTGTAGCAAGCAGGCAGGCAGCAAGGAGTGAGGAGTCCTGGACTACAAGAGGGCATAGGCTGGGCTGAGGGAAACCCTGCTTCCAGTGCATGAATTCTGTGTATCAGGCCTCTGTTAACTAATAATAAATTAGAAAAAAGGATAACAATATACTATATCAATAGTTATATAAATATGGTCTCTCTCTCTCTCTCTAAATATTTTATTGTACTGTACTCACTTTTTTTCTTTGAGGTGAGGCAATGCCTATCTGACCAGTTGATGTGAAGTGAATGATGTAGGCATTGTGTGACGTAGTGTCAGGCTACTATTGACTTCTGGTGATTTGTAAGAAGGAGGATCATGGAATCATGACAAAGTCATGTCTTCCACCCAGAAACTTGGTGTCTTTCCCATCTTAACTAAGCACTTAGCACACATTGTGCCATAACTTCTGCAGTTTGAGTTGTGACAGCAGAAATAGCACACATTTCTTTTCCCTTCTACATAATTTCACAGGTAGGTTTGTTTTTACCATAGATCTTAGCAACCTCAGCTTATGATATTTCTGTCCTTACTAAGTAAAAAAAAACAAAAAACAAAAAAAACACCACATATTCATTTAAAAGAATAACTTTATGGCTTCTCTTTGTGGCATATTCAAGTTGCCAGCATCAGTATTCTTTCACTGCCCCCTCTCACAGTCCGGGAGCCCTCAAGGGGGGCAGGCCCAGCCATGCCACATGCTTGCTACCCTAGTGGAGCTGAGGGGACTGGATGCTACCATCTTGTAGCTGTGAGTGTCACTAGCTTGAGGACTTGGCAATCAGTTAGCATATTCCCTCTCTGTTAGATAGGATTATAATGGTTTAAGTTATTTAAAATTAGAGGCCCATTGCATGAAGATTCATGCAATAATCCTTCATTCACATGGCTGTGGGCACCGGTTTTTCTCTGGCATCTGAGACCCAGGCCTCCACTCTGGCCATTGCCTTCCACCTTCGCTCCGGCTGGAGTCTTCGCTGGCTCTGGAGTCTGTTGGCTTCTTGTTGACTCCAGTCGCAGTCTACAGGCTTTACTTTGCTCCAGCCAGAGCGCCGCTCCTGTAGCTCCCTCTGCCCCCACCCTCCTGCTCAGAGCAGGAGTCCTGCCCCACTCCGCTGCTCAGTGCTTGGAGCTGCTGGACCACCACAATCTTTGTCCTGCTAATTTGCATATTCCCTCCTGATTGGTTGGTGGGTGTTGTGGAGGTATGGTCAATTTACATATTTCTCTTTTATTAGTGTAGATAATGCAGTGTTCAACAAAATAGCAGTTTAGAAATATACTTATATCCTACCTAACACAGAAGCATTATTCACTGAAATATGGTGTGGCTTTGACAGGCCTAAGATTTCAACTTTACCCTTCTGGTTCCATCAGAATATGGGTAGTTTTCATAAACTCTTATACCTTAGGTGACTGATTCTGGGGTCTTTACTCTGGATTTCCATTTTTAATCAACTGATTGACTCATAGTTCTTCACTGGCATGAGAACTCTCTGTGCCTTCACCTGCTCTTACCAAAAGAAGAAGTCTCGTGAGTGTTAAAGGATTTTATCATTAAGACAGAAGAATAAGGGAACTATTCACAGGGTCTTTAATTTACCATGGTTTGACTAGCTTTTTTTTGACTTTAGGAGAGTGCAAAGGCAATACACATTTAATGTAAACTGTAATTTGAATTTTTATCTTTTTCTGGGCTAGCAATATGTGGTTCCATACTCTCTCATTGCGTGCTAGGCAATGGCAGCAACCCTCAGCTCCAGTGAGCCATTCAGTGGTGAGTGTTAAAACAAATACTCTACAGTGTACTATTTTGCCGGCATTTTTAAAAATGTGTTTGTTTGTTTGTTTGTTTGTTTGTGGATGTTGTGTTTTATGTTTTCTAATCCCATCATGTCTACAAAACACCCATCTGTGTCTCCTGCTTCTGGTGACAGGAAGAGCAAAGTGTTACTCTTGAGAAGAAACTCACCATAACTGCCCAACAGTGGGCTAATGTAAGTGTATGTGTACATATAAGACAGGCTAGGCTGGGCTCTGCAGGTCAGTAGGTTAATATATTAAATACATTTTGACTTATTATATTTTCAACTTACTATTTACTGAAACATAACTCCATTGTAAGTTGAGGAGTATCTGTAGATCCTCAATGTTTTATTTTTCTTTACAAATTCTAACATGCTTTCAGTTACATCTTTTTAAAAGTATGTTAAACCCTTTGCTCTAATGCTTTGTTATGACGTTTTACAATGGGAATCTTTAAAACTCTGCTATTGACTATGTATTAGGGGTTGATTTTTATTATCATGTATCACTTAAAATATTTATTATAAAGTATTGCTGAAGAAACATGATACATTACCAAGCAAGTTAAACTCCTTAATACATTTTAAATTTGAAAGTTTTAAAAATATAATGCATGACCCATATTTAATTATCAAGACATCTCTTTACTATGTTACATTTTTAAATTTACAAACAGTTTATGGTAATTTGTTCTTGAAACTAAGTAGTTTAATAATTTATCGTATTTCACAAAGTCTGAGAAAAAAGTGTTATCTTTTTAAAAAATCTTTTTTATTGTTTAAAGTATTACAAATAGTAATACATATGTCCCCTACCTGGCCCCCCATTGACCTCCCCCCTGCCTCCCTACTCCCCCTGCACATGCCATTGCCCCAGTGTCTGTGTTCATTGGTTATGCTTTATGCATACATACAAGTCCTTCAGTTGATCTATTAGCTGCCCCCCTCCAACTCTCCCCTGCCTTCTTGTTGTAGTTTCAGTCACTCTTAATGATACAGGAACTTTCTCAAATAGGAACTTTATGAAAAATGTTCAACTCGCACTAATTTACTATATGCCAAAATTCCAAAGTATTTTTTACATTCAGTATTTAAGTGGAAAAATGTTTTCCTTATTAAATATATTTTCTCACTGTTTTAACTCTGATCATATACAGGTAATTTGTTAAGTGTATTTCCCTTTCAGAGTGCATCCATTCATTATGCTTTAACACATTGTGTTGTTCACAACAATGAATTTAGTCAGTCTAATAAAAAGTTGGAGGGTCCTAGGATACCTACTTTACTAAGTTGCTTTTTACATCTCATTAACTTCCTCTAATTGACACTGGTACTCAATGTATACTTTTTGTACTGTTGTTGCCTCAGAACAAATTATTCTATCCCTCATGACTGCTCTGGCAACTTTCCAAAAACACTCAGGCTGGTTTCTTGTTTTTTTTTACTTTTTTATTGATATTAATATATTCTGAAATAATCTTCATCTGTTATACAAATGCTACAGTTTTAATTACAGTGTTGTTAAATCTCCATACTTCAGATCTCCTATAATTTATTATATCACCAGAGACATTGACACCAGGAAATTATTAAGCAAAGTAAGATTTTCAATAGCAGATGGTTAAATTCTCCAACATATCTGTTATGTTTTCATATTCCAGAAGTCAGCTTTCAATAAAACATAATAAATAAATGTTTATACTATTTTGAATGTTTTTTCTCAATTCATATGCAATTGGATATAAAATTACCTATGCAAAATATTATTCTGCATCTTTCTTATTTTTGTGTTTTTTAAACTTTTTAATATATTGTGAAGATTATTACAAAGCAATTTGTATTTACCCGATTTGGGGAGATGGATCTGCATAGTATTATGTCATTTGGATATACCATAATTTAGTTAACTAGATCCTATAAATTGATATGAAGGTAATTTTAATGATTTCTATGATATCTTGGCATGATAGGAGTGACAGGTCTCAAAAATTTTTGAAACTGAGTGTTTTGGACTTCTGAAATTAACATCCCTGTGTCTAGGAATGTATACTCTCAATATTGTCTTATGGAATAAGTTTATTGACATATTTGATTTTATAGTTTTTTTTCTTTTATTTAAAAGAACAGTAAAAAAAAGCACACTCAAAAATATAGCAGTCTGAAGAATGTGTGAAATCATATTTAAGTATTTTTCTGAATTGTAAAATATATCAAATATCTAGAAAACTCAGGAGATGTAACAGACAAAGGCATGCTCTCTCTTGCTCGCTCTTTCAGTTACATCAGAATAGTCATGAACTATTATGGAAAGTTATGAATCTTACTAATCCCCCCTTTCCCTTCCCAAAACAAGTAACTATTTTTTCTAAGTGCAAGTATCTTCTTCTGATTAATGTTTCTGTGCTCTTATTTGTATAAAAAAATTCTTTCCATACTATATACTACTGTTTTCTTTTTTATAAAAGTTATAAAGTTTCTATCATACTTTATCATTTTTTATATTCTGTTTTAAAATGTTATTCATCATTTAACATTATTATAAAATTAACTAGCATTGATACACATAGATGTATTTCACTGATTCAAATAATTATACAATATATAGCATAAATAAGCAACATTTGTGAGCCATCATACATTAACAACAAATTTGTATCCACACTTTTTCTTACACCAATACAAATCTCACTATTATGAATATCCATACATATATGCTTCTCCAGTGTGGATAATTAGATGTAAAATTAATACAACTTATAAGATGAATGTCATCTAATTTTATATATAATGTCATGCGTTGCTTAACAATAGAATACATCCTAAGAAATGCAGCACTGGAAGATGCCAGGGCCAGCCTGACAGGTTGAACTGGGCTGAGGTAGGGAGGTGGGAATTGAGAAAAGAAAGAAAGACAGGAAAGCAGGATTGGGAGGACTACAGGTAGCCACTGACCAACTGTAGCAGCTTTATTAACTGCATAATACCTTTTATACACAAAACACTTAATAGAAGGTCTGTCAAGAAGAATGTATTTTTTGTTCCTCTTACTCTCTAAGCGAGAGACAAAGCAGCAGGACAAATTCTCAGTACAGCAAATCTCAGTAAATAGTTACAGACTAATTGGAAAGCCATGAATGGTTGCTCTCATTCTCCAAAGGTTGCTCTCATTTTATCGATAGTTGCCATCTAAACAAGTCTGGGAAAACTGTGAGAGTAGGGGGCCAGCCTTGCTAGCCCCTTCAAGTGCAAGGATCAAGTCAGGTTACACCCAGTCTCCAACAGGAAGATTTTGACATTATGAAAACAGCATAGAGTATGCATACAAAAATCTAGATGGTATAGCCTCCTATACACATAGGTTGTTTGTTATAGTTTATTATTTCTGGGCAACAAAGCTGTATAGGATCTTGCTGCACTGAATAGTGTAGATAATTGTAACAAAAAGGTAATTATTTGAGTATCTAAACTTATATGAAGAGAGAAAAGGTACAGTGAAATATGATATAAAATATAAATGGTATACCTTGTTCTGGAAATTGTTTCTCAGTGGTTAGAGCATTGGCCCATGGATTGAAGGGTCATGGGTTTGATATCTGATCCAGGGCACATACCTGGGTTGCAGGTTAAATACCTGGTCTCTGTTAGGCCTTGTGTGGGAGGCAGCCAATTGATGTGTACGTCTCACATTGATGTATCTCTCTTTCTCTCTTCCCTCTTCCCCCTCCCTCCTACTCTCTCTAAAAATCAATGGGGAAAAATATCCTTGGGTGAGGGTTAAAGTTAATAATAAATAAATAAAATTGTATGCCTGTACAAGGCAAATTCTAAGAATGGGGTTTGCAAAAGTGAAAATTGTTCTGGGGAACAGTGAGTGAGTGGAGAGTGAATGTGAAGGCCAAGGACAATATACACTACTGCAAACTTTATAAACACGGCACTTAGGTTAATTATAACTTAGGTTATAATTGTTTCTTTCAATAGTAATCTTAGCTTGCTGCCACTTTATAAAGTTTTAATTTTTTTAATCTTGTTACTATTTTGTAATAACACTTATCATAAAGTCTATACACATAATTCAGCTGTACAAAAATATTTTCATGTAAGCTTTTATCTATTTAACTAGTGTCCCAGTGCACAAAATTAATTCATATTAAAAGGGAATTAATTAAAGAAAATATTTTAATATTGTTATTTGCCTTTTCTCTACAATAGGAATATAAGAGATGAAAGGAAATGAGTAAAATGTATATAAAAACAGTACATGATTTTATTAATAAATAAACAATAACAAAATGATATAACAACAAACACATGATATAAAAACAACATTGATGCAAACAATGACTGATAAAGTGATTAAACTTATTCTACTATCTCCTTTATACCACAATAAGAGTGAAAACACTTTCAGAGTCCTTGACTAATTTCCTTTAGGATGAAGTATTTACAACTTTAACATCACATGCTCTTCAAACACGAGAGAAAGCAACATATAACTGACCATGTGAGAAAACGAGTTCAGGTAGGAATATTCCCACTCTGTCTAGAGTTTGTCCTTGTGATTTATTAATAGTTATTGCAAATGCTGGCATCACAGGAAACTGTCGTCGAATTAATTTAAACAGGAGGCCAGTGTCAGATGGGGACAAATCAGTTATTGGAATCAGAACAACCTCTTTCTCTACAGATCCTGTTAATACTTCAGCTTCGATTATGTTGGGTTGTCATCTTTTTTTTTTAATAATAAATCTAGTACCATTACAAAGACCCCATTTACTGTTAAGAATTCTCAATAGCATGATGATTGCATCCACTTTCAATTTTAATTTATGAAACAACATTCCCAAAGGAGTAATACTATTAAGAAATTTGATGGGAAAATGTTCCTTTTCAGCATCATCTGTTGAGTCAATGGAATCATCACTCCAATAGGTGTGAAAATCTCCATCGAGTATATCCAAAATTTCTTCACTTAATTTTTTAACGTGCTCATTTTTTGGACAAAGAATTGCACATTTAGATATATATTTTAATATTATCTATAGATATACTATTTCTATACTTAGCTTCAATAATAGATTCGTTACAAATGATTTCATGAGTGATTTCAATAATATCCATTCCTAAATTAAAACTGCTATCAAGTTTGCCATCTCTCAGTTTTACAAACCATTCGCTATAAGCAGAAACCTCTGATCTCATATTTGTTTTAAGAGACAACTTTCTGAAACATCCCCAAACATCACAGTACTTTAAACTTGTTTGTATTATGGCCAATCATATAGCATGGAGCACAACACTGAGACATTGTTGAAAATACCCTCTGAGAAGGAGCACTTTTCCACCAAATTCAAATTCATAATTTCTCTTAGTAATCTGTCTGTGGCATTTAAAGAATGACTGGATACCATGGTGCATTCATCAATAATGAGAAGTTTGACTTTTTAATGATTTTTGCAACTTCACTCTTTATATCGAGTCTAGAGATTAAAGTTTCATTTAATGGAATTGGTAATTTATATTGGGAATGAAAGGTTCTTCCACCAAGAAGTAAATTTGCAGTAATTCCTGTAGACGCTGTGGGTAAAACAGTACCACTATGACCTCTAATATAATGTATTAAAACTTTATACTGTTGTTTTTCCACTACTACCTGGTCCATCCAAGAAAAAGCATTTGGGGTGTACAGTTTGATCTTCGATGGCTGAAGTTATAGTCTGAAAGGCTACCAACTGGTCATTATTCAAAGAATTTATCAAAACCTCTGCCTGTTGTCACTTGTAGGATTCATCACATGTATTTGGATTTGTTAATAAAAAATACCTGGAAGTTTGAAATGTGAACATTTCATTCCATGCAATGTGAATACCTCTTGAATTTTGTTAAGATCATGCATTTCACAGTTCACATAGGCACCTTCTCTTCGGTGTAATTTGCAATAGAAATCTTCAATAAAATGAGATTTATTCTTATCCCATAATTTGTCTGCATCAGAAGAACATCTAAACACACATATGTATGAAAATAGTTGCCATAGTTGTTTGTGCATATTAAGGATGATCACATCGTCAATCATATCATTCCAGATGTCGTCAAGTAATAATCCTCGGTGTTTAGCAGCTTCATGAAATGTATCATAAACTATACCTGCTACAGTTCGCATATCCTCAAAACGTATCGCACCTTTTACATGCAGAAGCAAAAGTCTAAGGAAATATTGTTCTGGTTTGCTAAAGCTCACAGTGAACAGTCTACCTAATACTTTATTCCGACCCTTTGGCGTTTTGTCCAGAAAGAATTATTAAACACATAATGCTGTGGAATCTCCCAATAATAATAATTATGAGCTTCAGAGTCTTCTCTATTCAATAAAAACCAAGCCATCAAAGTCCAGTTATGCCTTTTAGCTCTATCTATAACGTCAGCAAAATTATTTACATTAAAATACAAATTCTGATTATTTGACAAAAGAATAGCTAATCTTGTGGTTGCAGGAGATTGGTCATGCGTTCACATTGCATCAAGTCTCTAAACAGCCTCAGGAGCACTCACATACCTGAAGACAATGAAGTCCTGTACTTCATCATGATTGATAATATTTTTTTTCAGAAATTTGAATATTTGCACAATCATGCCCTTTATAGATGTATTTAAATAAATATTTGATACTTTTATTGATTTTTATTTTTTAATATATTTTTTATTTTGCCTAATTTTCTACTGATTTTATTTTATTCCTTCATTTTTTTTTACATTTTTTTTAAAATTATTATCTGTGTACATATTTTAACATTGCCCCCCTCTCCCATACATACCCTCCCTCCCCAGAGTTTTGTGTCCATTGGTTGTACTTATATGCATGTATACAAGTTCTTCAGTTGATCTATTATCTCTCCCAGATCTCCCTCCCCTCCCCACTGTAATTTGACAGTCTGTTTGCTGCTTTACTGTCTCTATATCTATCTTTTGGTTCATCAGTTTATAATGTTCTTTATTATCCATAAATGAGTGAGGTCATGTGGTGTTTCTCTTTCATTGACTGGCTTATTTCACTCAGCATGTTGTTCTCCAATTCCATCCAGGTTGCTGCAAATGATGAAAATTCCTTCTTTTTTATGGCAGCATAGTATTCCATTGTGCAGATGTACCATGGTTTTTTGATCCAATCATCTGCTGATGGGCACCTAGGCTGTTTCGAAATTCTAGCTATTGTAGATTGTGCTGCTATGAACATAGGGGTGCATATATCCTTTCTGATTGGTGTTTCTAGTTTCTCTGGATATATTCCTAGGAGTGGGATTATTGGGTCAAATGGGAGTTCCATTTTCAGTTTTTTGAGGAAACTCCACACTGTTCTCCACAGTGGTTGCATCAGTCTGCATTCCCACCAGCAGTGCACAAGGGTTCCTTTTTCTCCGCAACCTCGCCAACACTTGTCATTTGTTGATTTGTTGATGTTGGCCATTCTGACAGGTGTGAGATGGTACCGCATTGTTATTTTAATATATTTTATTTATTTTTTTACAGAGAGGAAGGGAGAGGGATAGAAAGCTAGAAACATAGATGAGAGAAACATCTATTAGCTGCCTCCTGCACACCCCCTACTATGGATGTGCCTGCAACCAAGAAACATGCCCTTGATCGGAATTGAACCTGGGACCTTTCATTCCACAGACCGACACTTTATCCACTGAGCCAAACCAATTTCAGCAATATTTGATACTTATAATTGATGCACAGACGTCAATGTTTATATGACAATTATATCTGAGGCACAAATACCGGTTATAATGAACAATCCAAGTGTTATCGACAACTTTATTTCCAATAAAAATGGTGCTACCAGATCTTCGTTTGTATTTGGGATATCCATCAATATTTTTATTTGGGATATCCATCAATATTTCCAATGGTTGCATTTTGAAATTCTTGTGGATATCCCTTTGAACATTTTCCATTTTTCATACATGGACTATTTGGATTTTGTATTCCACATGGTCCATGTACCATATTTGATTTTACAATTTGAAAAAGTTGAAAACACTGGTCTTTATCTGGAATTTCTGCCTTAACTATACAGTCAATATCATCTTCTGTTCGTAATTTGGACTCACTATCTAATATCAATAATATGTGAGCATGAGATAGTCCGTGTTTCTGAAATTCAATGACATAATTTTTAGCCAAATAAATGGAATTTACATATATCATTTAAAAGAGCATTCAGCTTAATATTAAAACCTCTGGCTACCAAGTCAGGTCTGTTTTCAACTTTTTGCCAGCATTGTAATTGTTTGTAATATCTGCCCATTGGGGCTTGCATGTAATGGTTAAAAATAAATCAGGCTTACCATACTTCATGACAATTTCCATAGCATCCTGATATTGCTGCTGCATATTTCTAGAACTACCCTAAAAAGACGATGGAAGTGATATTATTTTACCAATTGCACATTGACATTTTCAGATCTAGATTTGATATAATCTATCAAACCACTATATTTTTCAACTCTCAACTTAGATTGGTTTGCTTTAATTAAAATTATCAAATTGGCCTCCATTTTTTAATATGAATCTATGATAAACTGTTGAGTTAATTTTCCTGCATTTAAAATAGGATTGAACGTGTCCCACACAGAGAGATGATATCGCATTTGTGTGACTCATATCCTTACATTTTGCCTATTACTATTTTCGGTTACACTGTTGTCTCTGAGTTTTAATGCAATATCTGATCCCCAGCCCTTTTCACCATGTGGAAAAAGAATAGGATATGTCATTGCATCTCATGCAGGAAACAGGATGCTGATTTGTTTCATTTTAGTTGCATTCGGAATATTGGGATCTGGTTTATTATTACAATGAATGATCAAGTCCCTTTCAAAAGGAGGTTCTCCATCTTCGTTTCAGAATATAACAGCAACCTTGGATACACGGAGAGAATTATATCTACCTGGGTCACTGTTATGATCTTATTTAATTGCCATTGTTACTTCCATGGGGACAATACCTTGTCATTTATTTCATGCATGAGGTTATTGATGTTGATCATAAGTCTTTCTGAGCAGCCCTGGTTTTCTGGCATTGCTAATCTTTTACTTATTGCTTTCACTGTATCTGAAATATAGAGTTGAGCAAACTTCCAAGAAACACCATCCAAAGGATGTAAAGTTCCAGTATGGTGATAAACTTGTCCATGTATTCTAAAACATTATGACCCATATCCTAATGGCAATGCAATATTTACACATATAGAAGCAAAAGCACTATTTATAGATAGAATATTTTCCATGAAATTTTTACTGTCAGAATCTTCATTTGTCATTAATATTTTTTAAATATGCTGGATATTCTGGAAAATGTATATCATTTGGACAGACTTTACCTTTGCTACAACATGGAGTAAAGTACTCATTGGATGGTTTTTCATGAGAGAAATTTAGTGTTAGGCAAAATTCACATCTAACAGTCATTCCGCCACAACTATGTTCAAGAATTGCATCCTCATATACTGCATTTTCATTGAGAAGGCAGTTCCTACCAGTACTTGTTGATGACTGTTCTTTAGACATTCTGTCATCACCACTGCCTTCTTTCAACTTCAAAGGCACGTTGGTCTTTATACATTTTCTGTCGATGATGCAGGCTTTTTTTGGCTTCAGAGCTACATTTTGCCAATAGTAGCTTTTCAGATACATTCTGTCACAGGCGCTGCCTTCTTTCAAGATCAGACACACGTTGGTCTTCAGACATTTTATGTCGAAAACACTGGCTTCTTTCGGCTGCAGAGCTTCTTTGTATCAATAGTTGCTCTTTAGACATAGAGCCATCTCCCTGCTGTCATGGTCTGAGATGCAGGTGAATGAGAGAACTGTATGACGAGCAGCTGATTCTGGCCAATTCTGTGGGGTGTGGGACTTCCTCCTCCCTGCTGTCAGAGTCTCTGCTGCAGCAATGACGAAGCAAGCATTCTGCCTGGCTACTGCAGGCCTGGCCTGGCCAGGGGCCCTCTATGGCCAGACATGGAACATTTGCCTCGTTGCTGGGATGATGACACTAGTGTTTTGCACCTGACCGGGCAGAAAGAACCCCTCCTAGCCGCTCTATGCCCACTGGCCAGAGGCTCTCCTCAGCTGGGGTGGAATGCTTGCCTTGTCATTGCAGCAATAAAACAAGCATTCTGTCGGGCTATTCACACTGCTCTCAGTGGCTTCCCCACCCCGGGACTAGGGGACTCTGGCAGGGCTGAGAGAACTGCGAACCACCATCTTGTGGCTATGGGTGCCACCATCTTTATGGCAGAGTGATGGTCAATTTAAATATTCCTTCTCTATTGGATAGGGTTTTAAGCAATCTTTACTATTTTGTTAAAAGCTAAGATACAAATCTGCACATTTAGCCTAGGCTTACTCAGGGTCAGGATGATCAGTACTGCTGCCTCACTCTGCCATGTCTTGTCACACTGAAATGTCTTTAGAGACAATAACATGCCTAAATCTGTCATCTCCTATGATAAAAATGCCTTTTGCTGGAATACTTCCTGAATGATTTGCCAGAGGCTCTTCTTAAAAAGGTGTCACATTTTTTTCAGAAATATATCCATGGTGATTTGCTTGATTTTTTTTTTTTTTTCATTTTAGATTTGCTTGTATGCAGATATTTACTATGAACATTCCTCTACTAATGGAAACCTTTTGTTTTGGGGGTCCATTTTAGCCCCCCCTCCCAAATGTTTTAAGGAGTTTGTTGAGGTCTACAGAAGCTTCTGCTAACCCCTTCACTATACATTTTCTTGAGATTTTTTCTTCTCCTGCATGTTCATTTTTCTCTAGCCTCCTTTTCAGCTATGCATTCTTTTTTTCTTCTTTTTTTTTCTTTTTTTTTCTTCCTCTCCAGCAATCCTTGGTTAGTCAGTTCCTTAGGAACCACTTTAAGGGGCACCTCAATGTCATCCTCATCCACACCCAGGCTAAAGTTCTTTGTTGTCTCAATCATGACCCCATTGAGTTTTGCAACAACTTCTTCCTTGCATATCCTTTGAAGTCTTGGACAAACCTCTTGGGTGTCTGCTTCCAGATGCTATATCTGGAAGACTGTATATCTTTGGTGACAAAAGTCAAAGACCAAGCAATATCCTTGATGGAGTCATGGAGGTTGTAATCCTTCCAGAACTGCATCAATATTTTCTCCATGACTTTCTCAGTTGCAGCATTAGCCAGGACAATGGTCTTCTTCAGGTAATATGTCCTATAAGCTGCTCTCACTCCCTTGATGCATTGTTTAGGTGAAATAGTAGTATTTTGAGGAGAAACACCACTTTGATATTGAGATAAAATTCACCAATAAAAGGATGTTGTCTGGAAGCATTATCAGGTACACACAAAACTGGAAAAGTATATTATTCTCTCTTTCACTGGCATAGCAATTCATGAGACATCTTGGAATAGGAGCTGTATTATCCATGTCTTCTATTGCTCCTGTGGTGCATTGGCAGTGTGTGCTGATTGATGTGCCTGAAGGCCCTGGTATTCTCACGGTGCCAGATTACAAAAGATTTTAGTTTATAGCTTATAACATTGCCCCAAGCATGATCATTATCCTGTCATTAAAAACCTTGAAATGTGGCAGTGACTTCGCCTCCTTATGAATGAAAAGCCTTTCAAGCATCTTTCTCCACAACAGGAAGGTTTCATCCATATGGAATGTTTGCTTTGACAAGTAATGTTCCTTCACAATCAGTTTATTTTGAGTTCCCAAAAATGCTTTAGCTGCCTTCATAGCTGCACTCGAACTCACCACATACTTTTAAGATTATCTAATCTTTAATTGTTTAAATTACCCAAAACTGCCAGTATATTCAACATTGCAGATGAACCGTTTTTTTTTTTTTAGCCTTAATTATCTTGGTGCAAAGTGGGATATGCTTCTGTGTCTGGTCTTCATTCCAGATTATTAGAAGTTTCTCCATGTCTGATACAAGACATCTTCACATTTGTGTAGGTCTCATTGCCTTCCTTAAAACAGATTCTTTAAATTTTCAATAACTTCGTTCCTTTTTTTTTTTTTTTTTTAAGATTGCAGCGATGATAGAATGGGTCATGCCTAACTGACAAGTATCGATAATAGCTATCACTGATTTTCCACCTCAATAGTCCTTAATCACTCTAAATTTAGTCCCAGGTAAATCACTTGTGATGTGGCCTCTTACTGGCAACGTTCGCAGTGGATTTGGCACCCTTAGGGGTTATGATGAACGGAACAATACAAGATTAAATCAAGCACAAGAGAAAATGATTCAATCAAGAGATGTGATAATCAGGAGATGTATGAGGCTGCTCCTGGCTTAACAAGGCACTATTTTACAGCAAACTACGTTTTTAATAAGTAGCAAAAGTAAACGCTAAAAGAATGCTAAAAATATAGTACAGTAAATACATAAGCCAGTAATATAGATGTTTATTATCATGATCAGGTATCATGTACTATACTTAACTATACAGTATGTGCTGTTCTTTTGTAGGACTAATGGCAAATTTCATTTGTTTACACCAGTGTCACCACAAACACAGGAGTAGTGTGTTGTGCCATGGCATTATGGCTAATATGACATCACTGGTTACAGGAATCTTTGAGCTCCATCATAATCTTATGGAACCATTAACATACATCCAGTTTGTGTTGACCGAAACTTCATTCTGTGGTGCATGACTGTACTGAAAAATTGCTCTTATGTATATGTAACAGTTGAAATTCTCAATAATAATCACTAACAATTAATATCATAACTCATTTATTTTTGTCAATATCATAAATGTAAAACTTAAAATTCATCTTTAAACTATTTGGATTTCCCTGATATGCATGAATTAGCTATTTGAAATCCCATTTTTGTAAATTGCCTATTTCAATTCAGTGAACATATTTCAACTGGAATGTGTGTGATGTCCTTATTTGGTTGAGATTTTATAATTTACTAGAGGCCCAGTGCATGAAATTCATGCTCGGGGGTGTGTCTCTCTCAGCCCAGCCTGGGATCCCCTTGAGGGATGTTCTACTGCCCGTTTAGGTCACCGGGATGTGTGGCCAGTCTGAAAACAGATATCTGCCCTTACCTAGCCTGGTCACAACCCCATGGCCCGATCACTGTAAATGGGCAGTCAAACATCCCTCAAGGGGTCCCAAATAGGAGAGGGTGCAACCCTCCCCCCATGCACAAATTTTGTGCACTGGTATCTAGTACTAATATAAGAATAAACTCTGTTTCACATATTTACAACTGGAAACCCACTGTGGCCCACCACGATAGATATAAATAAATTTTTGCCTTACTGAAATAAACCCTAATTGTTTATGTTGTTTTTAAGCACTTTTTGCATGTTTTAGTTCTGATTTGTTCTATGAATATTGTCATCATAAAGTGATTTTTAGTATTTTTCTGATTCCTTAGAATTTTTTAAAATATTGTAAAAAGTAAGATTACAGCCCTAACTATTTTGGCTCAGTAGATAGAACATCAGCCTATGGACCAAGTGAGGGCTTCTTTTCCCCACTGGGTATTGGGGTTGAAGTCTTTACAATATCTTGAGAAAAAGCATTTTCTGAGACTGGCATGGGAGAATGAGTGATTTTTATTTGCATGCAATTACATCTCTGTATTTTTAAAGTCCCATTTCCCTTAACTGATTCATGGAAGAAGTGTAGTTGAGGTTTCAGTAAAGCTAGAAGCAAAAGCAGTATCCAGAGTTCCCTTTCCATGTTGGAGCTGAGTCCAGTACAGTAGTAGGATAGCTTCTGTCCATTGTATGTGGGGTCATGTGGTAAAATACAAATGGAGTCCCACAAATCCGAAGTCCCACAAATCCTGAGAACCAAGAGTTGTAAGAGCTGTTCAGTGGATTAAATATCCCAATTTTTATACCCTTGCAATGGACACACTGATTCAGGCCAATGATCTCTCTTACCAGTTGTCATTCCAATTTTACTGAGCATGCATCTGAAATGTGAGATTTGGGTGCAGAATTCTCATAGGTCTTTGTCTGACAAAGATGAAGACTAAATTGGTGGACTAACAGATTTCTTTAATAAAAATGTAGAAGTTTATTGGAAGCATATACAAACTTCATCTGAGCAGGGATGTCCCCAATGGAACCCCAAATGGAAAAAGCCTGCTCTTTTACTCTCTCTAATGAGAAAAAACTCTAAAACCTAAAAATCTGGAAATCTGTAATCTAAAAAAAGCTGTCTCATGCCCTTTGTCTCCAGCTTATATATGCTACAGTTCTTGGTTTGAACCTGACCCTTTCAAATTGGACCCTTCTTAATTTAAGACCCCTGTGCTTGCTTTCCTCATGGGACAGAGTGTCAGCTTCAAAGGCCAAAGCCCACGTGCCCCCCCATTTTTATCTCCCTTTATCTTGCAACATTCCTCTATTCTCTGTGGAAAATATGTTTCTTTCTTTCCATTATCCTGTGACTTTTCTTTATCTTCTGTTAATGTATGCCTTCCTCCCTGCTTATGCTGTGGCATTTCTCTATCCTCTGAATAAGATAACTATGTTGGTATTTTCAAGCCCCCATCTAAGCATTTCTCTCCCATAGACCCTTCTCAATTTCGGACTCCCTAAACCTGCCTATTTCATCTTTAAAGTTCCTTTCACAACTGTCTCTTGGGAAAGGTAAAGTTATAGCTTTCTGATAAAACTGTCTAAATAACATGCCTATAATATCTGTCCTTCTCTTTGGTCCTTTCCTATCCTTTATAATAAAGAGGTACTGTGCAAATTGACCATCACACCCTTGCACAAGATAGCCGCCCCCGTGTGATCACAAAATGGCCACCAGAAGATGGCCAGCAGGGGAGGGCAGTTGTGGGTTATCAGGGATCAGGCCTAAAGCAGCAGCTGGACATTCCCCCAAATAGTCCCAGATTGCAGAGGGTGCAGGCTAGGCTGAGGGACACCCCTCCCCAGTACATGAATTTCATGCACCAGGCCACTAGTTATTAATAATTAGCTAATGACAACAGTACCCCAGCCACTGTGGGAAACAATTTTTCAAAAAAAAAAAAAAAATTAAAAATAGAATTGCCTTTTGACTGAGAACTGGGAATATATTCTAAGAATCCCAAAACACCAATCAGAAAGACTATATGCACTCCTCTAGCAGTGTTATTTACTGCTAGAGGCCTGGTGCACGAATTTGAGAACCAGTAAGGTCCATCAGCGTGGCCTGCGCAATCAGGCTAAAACAGGATCTCTGAGATCCCCTGAGGGGTCCTAGATTGCAAGAAGGCACAAGCCAGGTTGAGGGACTCTACCATTGCACTATTGGGGCTGGGGAGCGGCAGGGGAGGTTATCCACATGGAGAGGGACCTCTGGAGGACTCCAGGGCATATCTAGCCCACCTCGCTCAGTCCCAATCAGCCAGACCCCAGCATCAAGCTAATCTACAGGTCAGAGTGTGTGCCTCCTGGTGGTCAGTACACATCTTAGCAACTGATTAACTGGGTGACTATTCTACCCCCTGGCAGTCAGTGCACATCATAGTGAGCAGTTAAGCAGACTTAGAATATCATTAGCATATTATGCTTTGATTGGTTGAATGGTTGACCAGAAGACCAGACAGTTAGCATACTAGGCTTTTATTATATAGGATAGTAAAAATCTGGAAGCAGCTCAACTGTCCATCAGTAAATGTGTGGATAAAAGAGTTGTGGTACATTTATACCATGGAATATGACTTTTTAATGGATGTTTATTAGAGTTATATATATGTTCATCAACTTAGTTGCTCAGATTATCTCTTATATACTACTGCTTTTATTCTTGCTTGTATTAATTTGTTCCTGGAGGATACCCTATATCTCCACCTACTTCCATACCTCTGAATTTACCAAACTGTTGTCCATGTCCATGGGTTTTTTTCTTAAATTTTTATTTAGTGTTCAATCTCCCTACCCCTGCAACACCCCCTTCCTCCTCCACCACCACCACAGCCTTCTGCCTGTTGTCTATCTATGAGTTTTCATTTATTTTCTTGTTCATTAATTAGATTGCACATATGACTGTCTTATTTCACTTAGCATAATTCTCTCCAAGTTCATCCATGCTATTACAAAGGGTAAATTTGTATTGTTTCTTTTTTTCTTTCTTTCTTTGTTTGAATGGCAGAGTAGTCTTTCATTGTGTTAGTGTACCATAACTGGTTGGTACTTGGGCAATTTTTTTTCTTAATTTCAGCATCTTCCTCATTATCTCAACCCTATTTTATGATACTCTTTTTTGATGTCTACTATTTCAAAATGCCATATGTTTTCCCCCATTTGTATATGGATTCTGTGTGTTTTCCTTAGATCTTTCTTATAGTTTACTAATTTCTGCTTAAATATCTTTTCCATTTACTTTAAATTTATATGTCTACACATTACATTTGAAGTGATTTTCCACAGTGGTTTTGCCTATTACATACTATGTATCCTGGGAGTGTGTTTAAAAATGAAAGATCTAGGTTAATGGGGCTGCAAAAAGCTAGTTTCTTCTTCATTTATGGTTCATTACTATTTCATTAGTATTTTATTTGTTTTATAAGATACAGTATGCATTGAAAGGTATTCTGTTTCATCCAGCATTTCTAAGCATTTCTCAAAGGAAAATGTATATTTTCATATTTCCAGAACATAAACTGAATATTGTTATTTATTTATTGATGACTAACTCACTTGAAATTTATATTAATGCAAATAAAATGATTAATTTATCAACATCTCAGTTAATAGATAAATAGATTTTAAATATATACAGATTTAATTTTATTAAAATAGACTAAACCTATGAACACAGGGGTACATATATACTTTCTGATTGATGTTTCAGGTTCCTTAGAATATATTGCTAGAAGTGGGGAACACTGAGTCAAATGAGAATTTCATTTTCAATTTTTTAAGGAAACGTCATACCGTTTTTCCATAGTGGCTTCACCAGTCTGCATTCCCATCAGTTTACTAGGGTTCCTTTTTTTCCAGATTCTTGCCAGCACTTGTCATTTTTTGATTTATTGATGGTAGCTGTTCTGACAAGTGTGAGTTGATACCTCATTGTCATTTGGAACTCTCTGATGCTTAGTGACTTTGAGCATGTCTTCATATGTCTCTTGCCATCTGTTTGTTCCCTTTGGAGAAGTATCTATTTAGGTCCTTTGCCCACTTTTTAATCGGAATTTTTATCTCTCTTTTGTTAAGTTGTATGAGTTCCCTATATATTTTGAATATTAACCTTTTATCAGATGTATCATTGACAAATATATTCTCCCATACAGTGGGCTCCTTTTTCATTTTGTTGATAGTTTCTTTGTTGTGCAGCAACTTTATATTTTGATGTAGTCCCATTTATTTTATCTTTAGTTTTCTTGCCTTAGGAAAAGTGTCTGCCAACATATTGCAAGGAGAGATGTCTGAGATTTTGCTGACTATGTTTTTTTCTAGGGTTCTTGTGATTTCCTGACTTACATTTAAGTCTTTTTTCCATTTTGAGTTTATTCTTGTATATGGTGTTAATTTGTGATCTAGTTTTATTTTTTTGCTTGTATTTGTCTAAGTTTCCCAATACCATTTATTGAAAAGACTGAAAGATGAACTGTTCATAGGAGCATAACTTATAATACCTAACTTTTGGAAACAGTCCAAGTTACCAGAAGTAGATAACTGTATAAAAAAGCTGTGATACATTTATATCAAGGGATACTATGTGCAGCTTAAAAAAAAGAAAGGAAGATGAAAGAAAGAAAGAAAGAAAGAAAGAAAGAAAGAAAGAAAGAAAGAAAGAAAGAAAGAAAGGAAGGAAGGAAGGAAGGAAGGAAGGAAGGAAGGAAGGAAGGAAGGAAGAAAGGAAGGAAGAAAGAAAGGAAGAGAGAGAGAGAGAGAGAGAGAGAGAGAGAGAGAGAGAGAGAGAGAGAGATTGAGAGAAAGAAAGAAAGAAAGAAAGAAAGAAAGAAAGAAAGAAAGAAAGAAAGAAAGAAAGAAAGAAAGGATCTCTTACCTTTTGAGACAGCATGGAGAGACCTAGAGAGCATAATGCTATGTGAAATAAGTCAGTCAGAGAAAGAAAAATATCACATAATCTCACTTGTATGTGCAATCTAATTAACAAAATAAACTGATGAATGGAGTGGATCTAGAGACATGGAAGCACTGAACAGAGTGGGGATTCTCAGGGAAGTTGAGGGTGAGTGGTGTGTGGGAAGAGATTAACCAAAGAACTTATATGCATACTAGTGGCCTGGTGCATGAAAGTAGTGCACGTGGGGGGGGGGGGGGTAGGGAGAAGGTGCCCAGCCTGAACCCTTTCCAATCTGGGACTTCTCAGGAGATTGGGCACAAACCAGCAGTTGGACATCCCTCTCATGATCCTGATTGCTCTCTCATGATCCTGCCAGCCAGATCGCCCCCAACTGCTCACCCCTGATGGCCCAATCACCCCTCCCCTGCCACTACCCACCTCCTCGGCCAGTACTTGCCTCCTCTGCACAAGCTGGTGGAGATGCCAGGACCAGCCTTCTCCATGCATTATAGAGCTGTGGTCCTTCAGGCCTCACTTCTCAGAGCCTCCACTGTGCACGTGGTGATCTTGTGGTGGCCATCTTTGTGGTGGCTATCTTTCTGGTGGCCATTTTGTGGCACCCATCTTGTGGCAGCCATCTTGTGATGACCTCGCACGCGAGGGCCACCTAGGCTTTTATTAGTATAGATATGCATAGCCAATGGACACAGACTATTGTGTGGTGAAGACCTTGTGGGTAGAAGGTAGAGGGGTTAATGGGGGGAGAGGGGAAGAAAGGGTCATAATACATTTAACAATAAAAATAAATTTTAATAAATAGAATATACCTTGGAGCTATTTTTTTTCTCAGTTCCCTAGCTTTGTCTTCTCTTCATAGCTATAGTTACCTAACATTATATATTAAATCATGGTTTGGTTTTTACCTTCAGTATGGATGTGATATATTATTAATATCTATATAATAAAAGCCCAAGCGACCATTAGGGCAAAATGACCAGAATGACCGTCACTATGCACACTGACCATCAGGGGGCAGATGCTCATTGCAGCAGCTGCCCCCTGGTGGTCAGTGTGCTCTCACAAGGGGAGCACCGCTCAGCCAGAAGTTGGGCTCACACCTGGCAAGTGAAGCAGTGGTGGCGGAAGCCTCCCCTGCCTCTGCAGCAGTGCTAAGGAGCAAGGAGCAGGCAGGTGGTAAGCAGCGAGAGGTCCCAGACTGCGAGAGGGCACAGGCTGCGCCGCGGGACCCTCTCCCCTGGTGCATGAATTTTATGCACCAGGCCTCTAGTTTTATATATAATCACTAATGGAGTCAAGAAAAATAAACTTATTAGCTTTATCAGTTTGTTAGCAATAACCATTTTTACTTTAAGTATATTAATGCATAATATAACGTTATTGATAAAAATGTTGTCTTCAGAAATTAAGAGACCTATAAGACTAAAAGAACAGATTGGAAGCTATTGTAAAAGCCTAAGGTTAGTATACATAGTAACATAATAAATCGAAAAAAATGAGGTTTAAATTTATTTTCAGAAAATTTAAAATAAAAACAGGAGAAAATTAGAAAAGGTCAAATATAAATTATATTTTTGTATCATTGATAATGCAAATAAAAATAATGCAAATAAAATTTGAAAACACCTAAAGCAAGTCCAATACTCAGGCCATGGAATCCTATTACAAATATAATTAATAATTAGAAAGCTAAGTGATTAAATTTTGTCCAACAAATATACTATTGTTTTTAATGGCTTACATAAATTTAATATTGAAATATTCTGACTTAATACATAGGAGTTATACCTTGTTTTCTGACAGGTAGTAGTATATTAGCATCTGTTGGGAGTTTTCCCACATGATTAAATAAATTTTAATGTATTTTAGTAGTTTTATTTACTTCTTCCTCTGCTTTTCCAAACAATCTTTGTTAATATTTTGTAATTTTAAGCTAAATTAGGCATTGTATGCATTTGAAAATGGAATTTTATAATATGGTTGTATTAATTTTTAAACAAATTATTGTATCAATAATAGGATGGTTAAAATTATGTTTTGGAATTCAAGTTTTTTTCTATATCAGTGAGCTTATTTTTCTTTTTTTATGTCTATGTTGTTTACTGAAAAATAATGAGGAGTAGTTGATATAGATGTATAATCTTCATAGTTACTGGAAGAATTAACACTAAAAATGGAATTTCTGGGAATAATGTCAAAAATTTGATTAATCACTATTAACTGATACAATAATTTCATTACTTAGAACATCACTCTTCCAAGTAGGACAATTTTAAAAGAGAATAAATTAGAAAAGCTTCAACATGTATACATTTATTATATCTATCAAAATGTGATCAACAAAATGAGCAAGCCATTTCTTAAAAATACTAACCGGAAATGGGCATTTGACATTTATTTCCCTATATATATATATGATACTCTTATTTTGTAGTCAAATGCATACCCTATTAAGGACTGCATTATATATTTCTAATTTATTATATTTTCCTAGAAGCGTCATTGTACACAATGAATAATGGAGTCTTTCCTAAGTTTGTAAGAGTAGAAATTTTCTGGAAATAATAGAAAAGAACATTTAAAATTTAAAATGTGCATTTGGGAAATTAAGATATTTTATTATAAATATATGCTGAACAGTTATTTAAAGAGCTAGTCAATTATTATGTGTCATGATGCTAATGTCTTCCCTCTCCATGTATCTTTTACATATGCTGTCCTGTTGTACCTTTCAGTTTTTATTTGAAGACTCTGGTCTTTAATGAAAAATCTAGATTTTGATCTTAATCCCAAGAGTTTGTCCTCCTGGAAGTTTTACATGTTTTGTCAAGAGGGAATAAATCACTGGCTCCTGGAGGCAAACCTAAATTGGTATGTATCCTTAAGGCAAACCTCCTATTCTCTCACCTGCCTGGAGCTAGTGTAATTCTAGTGTCTCACTTACTCTTACCAAATAACCTACATTAAATTTCCTGGTCTCTGAACCATTTAAGAAGGGGAAGACTCCCTCTAATCCTTACAGATGAAGAAAGTTAAGATAGATAAACTAATTTTTTTTAAGAAAAGAAAAAAACAGCCCGATATTTCTCACAGAGTAAACAATTTTCTCCACCAGGAATCACACAAAGCTGAATTTCAGTAAATCCTTAAAAATAAACAAAAAATACCCGCTGTTGACCAATATTTGGAATGAGAATTGTCCAATAATATTCATAATATTGATTTGGGTTATTTTCCTGAGCAGGATGCAAGGATGATTTCTTACCCTGGTCCTTGTCCAGATGGATTCAAAGAATGAGAAGGTGGTAGAGAAAAGGGTGGAAATTTATTGGCAGCAAGTTCAGATTCCCATATAGGAAGGAGGGTTCTAAGAGGGTAACCCACAAACCCCTTTTTCTAACGGTTATAAAGGAGGTAGTTCTTTTTCTTCATGTTCCCTTCTAATTGGTCATTTCCTTTGCAGATTATCGGCTTCAAAGCCCAAACCCCTCCTTTTCTCCCCCTTATCTTGTAACATTTCTCTATCTCCTGTGAGAATCTGTTTTCCTCTTCTTGCCATTTGCTGACATTTCTCTATCCTCTGTGAAAGTTTGTTTTCTTTTTCCCCATTCCTTATTTTCTGCTAATAGATGTCTTCCTCTCCCCTGTCCTATGGCACTTTTTTTTTCTTTCTTTCTCTGTGAATGTATGCCTTCTGGGAGCCCCAAGCTCTCACCTATGCATTTCTCCCCCACGGATCCTTTTTATTTCTAAAATTTCCTAAACCTAGTTTGTCCCTAAAACTTTTTTCAATATAACTGAGCCAAAATTGAAAATGAAGTATAATTAAGGTCTTAGGTATTTGTTGTATTGCATGACTGCCAAATTGAAATACCTAAAACATTTATTTATTGCTAAATTTCTATGCTCTGTCTTCTGCATAAATTATATCTTATAAGGGAGATATGAATTATTAAATTATCAGATTATTTTTTAAAGTCAAGGGAAAAGTCAGTGGTAATTTTCCCTTTGTTTTATGTAATTATAGAGTTTGCAGTATTGCTTAATTCTTTTTATATCACACTAGGAGTCCGATAAATGAAGATTTGTGCACGGGGAGTGGGTCCCTCACATCAACCTGTGCCCTCTCCAATCTGGGAGTTCCTGTCTGTCTTTGCAATCATGAGTGAATTGTCTGAGACTCCAACCCAGTTTGGTTTGTTGCTCACAGAGTAATAGCGGCTTACTCAGCCAAGCCCTCCAAATTGCCAGCTCTCTCTCACTCTGCTTTCCCTCTGGCGGCTTGGGGAGCCAAGTTTCCCAAGCTGCTCTACTCTCTGCCAGCTCTCCCACTCTGTTCTAGCCTGCACTTGTGTATGCAAATTAACCCTCCAACTTTGTTGGGTTAATTTGCATACTCATTCCTAATTGGCTGGTGGGTATAGCGGGGATATGGCCAATTTATATGTTTCTCTTTTATTATATAGGATAATCCACTTCATCGATTTTAGGTTTGAATAAAAGGTATAAAAGTCATCTTTTTATTTGCCTATTTAAAACAATGAAACCTTAAGTGTCCTTATTGAGTAAGATCTCAAAGAGTTTTATAAGTATATCAAAAAAGTTGCTAAATATCTTGAAAATACTTTGGCCATACTGGAAAGAAACAATGTCCACAGCCTTTATATTAGGAATGAGACTAGGCTTTAATTTTTTTTTTAATTCTTTATTGTTGAAATTATTGAAACATGGATTTTGAGGAGCAGACTTCTTCCACGGGTTCTCGCCCTATGAAGTTTGAAGAATAAACTTGTGAACAAAAAGGCTTCTTTAATAAAAATGTAGAAGTTTTTAGGAAGCAGATAACAAACTTTGTATGGGCAGAGAGTTCCCCTGAAGGGAATGGGAAAAACCTCTCTCTCTCTCTCTCTCTCTCTCTCTCTCTCTCTCTCTCTCTCTCTCTCTCTCTCTCCCCCTGTGTGTGTGTGTAATGGGAAAATCAATCTAAAAAAATGTACCATGTGACCCTTTGTCTGCAGTTTCTATATGCTGTAGTTCTTTGTCTGAACCTGACCTTTCTGAACTGGACCCTTCCTTGATTTAGGAACCCCTAGCTTTCCTCATTGGTCATTCCGCTACATGGTATCAGTTTCAAAAGTCAAAGCCCACGTGGTACCCCCCTCTTTCCCTCCCCTTAACTTGAAACATTTCTTTATCCTATAAGTAAGATAAGCATTTTGGCAACTCCAAGCCCCCACCTGTGCATTCCTCTCCCATGCATCCTCTCACATTTGTCCTGGCTGGATATGTTTTATTACCCCTTAGGTCAGGGCTGTTTAGATCTAACTTATGGCTGCTTTAATTGTTCATGCCAGAAATACCTCCATCCTTTCTGGACCCCCTTTCTGTTTTAAGCTAGCTGTTAACCCTTTTCAGTATTACATATGTCCCCTTTTCCCCACATTGTCCTCTTCCAGTCCACCCTGCTCTCCAACCCAGGCCTTCACCCACCTATTATCTGTGTCCTCTGGTTATGCTTATATGCACACAAGTTCTTTGGTTGATCTCTTCTCCATCCCCCATCCGTCCTAACCTCCCTCCCCAGCCTTCCTTCTGAAGTTTGAGACTAGGCTCTTTTATTCTCACTCCAATTTCAGCCACACCATTCAAACAGATATTGCTTTATGAAAGCAGTAATACTTTGGGACGTTTTCCAGACTCATTTATAAGAAAGCAAAGAGCTCAATCTGAGCTACATTTTGCAGAGCTCTTCATTGTTTCATTAGGACCCGAATCTCTTACTCAGAACTCTCTGCAGCCTTTGTGTGGGAGCACTGAGTGCATTCTTTTGTCACTTCAAGTGCATTATTCTGTCCTGGGTATGCAGGAAATAATCCAAGCCCTTCACTGAAGATTCATTCTGTGAAATGCAAGATAGTGACTCAATTTGAGGACAATGTGCTGTGCTTTCTTTCAGGTAGAGCTGGTCAATATGCACTTCCTCGTTTCCAAGCCTGGAAGTTACCCTGGTATTTTAAAGTTTACATTGTGAAATATACAGCGGACATAGTAGGAAATTGTAAAAAGTTTTTGTATTCATTCGGGATTCCAAATGTCACCATAGATCAATCTAAATATAATTGTAGGTACAATTTTGGGCAAAACAGCTGCTACTATGTTTTCTTAATCATGTTTGAGTTCCAACATGTTTGCATTCCAAGATTGTTTCTTTTTTTAATAAAATATTTTCTTTACTCTTTCATTGTAATTAGATTTGTGTTTTTTGTCAACATTGATATTAAGTTTTTTCTGATATTCCTGGTTTGAGGACAGTTTATTCTAACACATTCTCTCATTATAGCTTTTGACTTATTTAATATTTTATCACAGTTTAACAGAATTCCCTATATTTAACACCAGTGAAGGAGAAGTATAGTAACAACTAAGTATGCTTCTCAGTGAGTCTGGTTGTATCCAAAATACCCCTCAAAAATGGTGGTCCAAAAAGCTAAGAGGAAAACAACTAATATCTGAAGCCAAACATCATTCATTCACTTTCTAAATCTTTTATAGCTTCTTTCAAACAATTATTTTTATTCTATGGTATCAGATAATGTTCCAAGAAATCTTATTCTAACTTATTGTATTTTACAAAGATTAATTGTACATAATCATATAAAATATAAATATATCATGAAATTATTTTAAGCACATTTGAATTTGGTACTATACAACACACATTTTCAAAAACACTATATCTATGTTTAACATTTAAAAGCAGATAATTTTATATAAATTTTGCTTATTTAATGAACAATGTCATTTTATCCTGTTTTCAATTTATCACACTGAAGACCTTTTCAAGTTAGATCCACACAATATTATCTAATGACATATTCATTATTTGAATAATAATCTGATATTAAATAAAATAATTAATTAGTAGAATTATCAATTTTTGGGTAATTCTGCACGTGCTATGTTAGTGCTTCCAAATACTGTGGTAGCTTCTAAATAGAAGTCAATCTAACACTAAAAAATATAGGTTAAAAAATTATGTCCTCATGGAGAATTGATCCTTTATTATCTTGTGATGCCTCTTTTAAAACCTGCTATTTTTTTGTTCTGAAGTCAGTTCTGTCTAAAATTAATGTTGCTACTACAGCATCTTTTAATTAGCATCATCACAGTATATCTATATCTACTATAATAGTAAAGAGCATGTAGGTATATCTTTAACAAAATATATGAAAATTTTGTAAAATAATTAGAAATATTTTATGAAAGTTATCAAAGAGCATCTAAATAAGCAAAGTAATTTCATGTTCAATAGGAAAATAATATTTTAAAATGGCAATTATTCTTAAATTGATTTCTAGGTCCAAGACAACTCCAATGAAAATCCAAGAAACCTATATTATAAACATCTACAAACTAATTCTAAATTTTATTTAGAAAAACAGGATCCTCAAAATTACAAACAAAATACTAATTAAGAACAGTGCTTGAGAACTAAGACTACCCTACTTTTAGACTTTTGATAATCTATCATGTTATTTAGCAAAAGAATATACATATAAATTAATGAAACAGATAATGAGCTCATAAACTAAAAAATACAGCAAACATTTTTTTTTTTTTTTTTGGCAAAAGGAGTAAAGAAAATTCAATGAAGAAATGGCATGTTTTTCAGCTAATAGTTCTAAAAAAAATTAGACATTGTACACCAAAAAAATCAAGCTAGAGACAGATGACAAAACCAATGAGGAAAGCAAGGGGTTCCTAAATCATCCTCCCCTAAACACCTAGAGACAGATGACAAGACAGAAGACATAGTACACCTTAAATTAAATATACAACAATACTAGAAAACTCACAGAAAATAATCTAGCCAATACTTTGATTCTTGGTTTGCTGATGTATTTTTTTTTTGGATGCAAAACTAAAGCTGCAAATTATGGAAAATGTAATTTAATTGAGAGTCTATTGAAATGGAAACCTTTTGCCATGATGTAGATACTTCTAATAAATGAAAAGATTAGTAATTTACTGTAAGAAAAAAATGTATATAACAGTCTCGGCTGGTGTGACTCAGTTGTTGAGAGTTGATCTATGAACTAAGAGGTCACAGTTCAATTTCTGGTCAGGTTACATGACGACATTGCAGGCTCAGTCCCCAGTATGAGGTGATCCCCAGTGTGGGGTGTACAGAGGCAGCTGGTCAATGATTCTCTCTTATCATTGATGCTTCTGTCTCTGTCTCCCTCTCCCTTCCACCCTGAAATCTTTAAAACTATATATTTTTAAAATACAAAACACATATAAAGATTTGTATAAAATTTTAGAAGATATTCCTAAAACACAATAATAAATATAAATAATAACATTGAATAAATAGAAAAAATAATCTGAAAAGACACCTTGCAAACAAAATATACAAATAACAAATGAGAATGTGAAAAGATGCTCAACATTATGTGCTATCATGTAATTGCACATTAAAACTAAGAACGAGATAACATACACATCTATTAAAATAGCTATAATACAAAAACCTGATAAGATCAAATTCTGGCAAGAAATTAAAGACACAAAAATTCTCCTTAACTTTTCTGGAAATGAACAATGCTATAGCCACTTTGGCAGACAGTTTAGCAGCTTCTTACAAAGCTGAACAGTCTTACTTATGATGCAATGATTGTATTCCTAGTGATTTGCCAAATTGATTTCAAACCTTATGTCCAAACAAAAATATGCACAAAAATATTTATAAAAGTTTTATTCATAATCATCAAATACTAGAAATAAATGAGATGTCCTTTTCAAGACATTTATAGGTGAATAGATAAACAAACTGAAGTATATCTATGCAATAGAATATCATTCACTGATAAAAATAAATTATTAAGCCACACAAAAATATAAAAGAAATGTAAATGCATCTTGCTAAGGGAAAGGAAATAGACTAAAGAGCTTATATAGTTTGTGATTCCTATTATGTGGCATTCTGGAAAAACCAAACAAGAAAGGTTATGGGGATTGATAAGGCACTGTAATCATGTATATATGATCTACACTATAAAAGAAAAACATACAAATTAATGTCACTCCTCTACACCCACATGCCACACCCACAGTCAATCAAGAGTGAGTATGGAAATTAGCCCACCCAAGATGGCGGCCAGCTACATAGCTGAAACAAGCAGAAGGGTTGGGTTGCCCCAGCAATGGAGGAAGCCAAGCTTCCCGCCTGCCTTGGACAGCCCTGGCCTCCACTCAATGATACAAAGTTTCAATTATATAAGATAAATAAAGTCCAACAAAAATGTTGTAGGCCATGGAGCTGGAACAATTAAGAGGCTTAGGTTGCCCTGGCAATGGATAAAGACAAGCTTTCCACCCACCCTGGCCAGGCCTGGCCTCTGCTCAAGGCTACAAAGTTTTAATTATAGAAGATAAATAAATTCTAGATACTTGCTTCCAGCCAGCCCTGGCTTCTTCTCAATGAGGCACTGAAAAAAAGAAAAGAGAAAAAAGAAAAAAAGGAGGGGCTGGAACATTGGGTCCCCTGGGGGGTGATCAGGCTAGGTTGGGACAGCAGGGGCTGTCAGGGGTAAGCAGACCAGCAGGGGGTCCAGTTGGGGGTGAGCAGGTTGTCAGTGGGGTCTGTTGGAGGTGATCATAACGGTGGGAGGGGGCAGTTTGAAGTGCCAGCAGACTGGCACAGCAGGCAGTTGAGGGTGATCAGACTGGTGGGGGTGACATTTGGGGGTGAGCAAGCTGGCAGGCAGAGTTGTTAGGGGCAATCAGGCAGGCAGGCAGGCAGGTGAGCAGCTGGAGCCAGTAGTCCTAGGTTGTGAGAAGGATGTCTGACTGCTGGTTTAAGCCCAATCCCTGTAAACCAGCAGATGGACATCCCTCGAGGGGTAACAGATTGGAGAGGGTGCAGGCTGGTCTTAGGAACACCTCCCCCCTCGTGCATGATTTTCATGAACCAGACCACTAGTATTATATACTTGGCAAAAACCATACCACTTTACATCACAAAAATAAACTCTAATACATGCAAATATTTTAAAACCATTTTTAAGGCTAGAAACTACAAGAAGGAGTGTAAACTGTGATAGAAGAATTTAATTGCATCACAAATGTATGGAACAAACTTAGTTTGAGGATGGGAGAAAAAGATGCCCATTTAAGTTACCTGGAAATGGGTAGGATCTATAAGGCCAAACACAAACAAATAACACACAGAACAACATAGTTGTAAACAGTGCTGCCCATGGAGACATGAGTCCACATTTCTGATAATGATACATTATAGTATAGTTATCTACCCAATTTGATACATTATAGTATAGTTATCTACTTGATTTGCACAATTAAATAAATGAATGACAGTGAGAGACTTATTTTTCACTAATGACCTAAGAGTTATAGATTGGAAAGGGAAGAACCTTACAGTGATTTATGTAGAAATAGATTAGAATTGAAGTCATCAGAAAGAACTCATGGGTAGCTTTTCATATTTACCTAGAAATATTTAGAGTTGTATATTTATATATGTGTTAGTACAGGTATATATCTCTCTCCTTGATATGTCAGAAGAGAGAACATAAAATAAATGATAACTCAGTAGCAACAACACAGCCAGCAATCTGCTCTTGGTTTTGACTGATCTTCTCCAATAAAAGGAACTGGTGTTGCTTAGATAAACTGTTGATTCTGAATCTCAGGTGGACTATAAAAATGAAAAGCCTGGTACATTTTAAAGTGCAAAATACACTCACACACACAATTGCACTGATGAAATTATATATATCTACACATAAAGACAGCAGTCAACTGAAAGGGCTCCCAGTGTAAAATTAGAAAAGTTTGAGGAATAAAGTAAATAAAATAGCATGGGGCTATTCCCCAACTTTAAAATAAATATCCATTTACCCACACTGATATAAATGGTTGGCTAAATTATTTTTAATGAGATAAGAAACAAATATTCCATGCAAAAGAATTTTTAATAATTTAGGTAAATACTCTGCCTTTAAAGAGTAAAAGCATAATTCTTCATCCCTTAAGTACAGTGTGTATAGTGATTCCATTTCAAAGAATAGTATATGGAAATTAAAGGAAAAAGAAAAATGTTACAGTGGAGAAAACTGGCAAGTGATACTTCAGCTAGGTGTTGAAGGTTAACATTAATACTGATGATCATGTTGACAGGTAAGGCCTTTTATATGATGAGAACGGCACTTTTTGCCTGTGTTCATCCTCCCCAAAACTGATTACTCCAATCTAATCATGAGAAAAATATCAGGAAATCTCAATTGAAGGACATTCAACTGTCTTAGCTAAGAGTATTCTAAGGATATGTGATGGATAAATGTAATGTAGAATCCTGAATGTTATCATGGAATATAAAAAATGAATTAGACAAAAACTACAATATATAGACTTTATTTAATATTAATGTACCAATATTAGTTTATTAATTGTAACTCATGTACCATCTATATATATATAAAAAGCCAGTGTCTGTGACGACTAGGATGAGCAAACACCAGTAACCATGAGGTGTATTGAGCACCTCTCAGTCCTTCCCCTGTGGCCCACAAACTCTAATTGCAGTAAGGCGGGTGGCAGGCAGGAGGAGCAGTGATCACAACAAGTAGCAGCAGGCAGGAGGGTAGGGCTGCAAATACAGCAGGCAGGTGGGCAGAGTTGCAAGTGCTGGCATGATGGTGGGGGTTGGGGCTGTATATGCAGCAAGGTGGTAGGTGGGTGGGCAGGGCTGTGAGCAGCAGCAGACTACCATATGAGACTTTGCATGCTGGGCCTCTAGTCTATAATAATAAAAGCGTAGTATATTAATTAGACCAGACAGTCGAATAACCTTCCAGATGTCATTCCAGATATTCTTCCTGATGAAGCGGCAGCAGCAGGGGTCTAGGTAGAGGCTGTTAGGGGTGATAAGGCAGGCAGGCAGGCAGGCAGGCAAGCAGTTAGGGGAGATCAAATAGGCAGGTAAGCAATTAGGGGTGATCAGGTAGGCAAATAGGTGGTTATGGGCAATGAGGCAGGCAAGCAGAGTGGTTAGGGGTGATCAGGCAGGTAGGCAAACAGTTAGGGGACAGTTGTCCCAGATTGTGAGAGGATGCAGGCTGGGCTGAGGGACACCCCTTCCCCTATAAATGAATGTCATGCACTGGGCCTCTACTAGTCTAATAACAAATGAGTAACATAGGTATAAATATTTAGGAATTCTCTGTATTATATTATCAACTTTTCTATGAATTTAAATATGTTTTAACAAAAGGGTATGTAATAAAAATCATGTAAAGATATTTTGAAATGATGAGAGTATATATGAGACGCAATTTTCCCTCAAGTCCCTGTAAGCCTGAAAAGAAAAAAGTGTAAATAAACAAAATCCTTTGTCATCCCTTTTTTTTCCAAAAAGAATTTTTAAAAATGAACTTTCCCTTAGCATTTTTGCACAAAACATAATTTAATACAGATTAAAATTCACATTATCAAATTGTCTTATTTAACTCATTTATTAGCATGGAACAGCTCTCTTAAAGTGGTAACTGACCCAAACCATTTAGCACCAAAAAAACAACAAAAAACAAACAAACAAAAAACAACAACAAAAAAAATCAAAAGCCTGTTCAGATATCTACTAGTATTATCATATGCTCTTCATTTATATATGTATTAAACCTTCTTATAGTTATTGAGAAATAGAAGAAAATTACATGGCTTAATTGAGAATCACCCAAGTTGCTAATATTTCACAGATAAAGAAGAAAGCTGTTGGCCCTCTAGTCTTGCAATGGCTGACAAATGTGGAGTCACTGAACGATAAGATAATAAAGTGATGATATTATTTTATTTTTCATCTAATAATGTTCTGAGATATAAATTATATAAGAACATAGAATGAATGCTGATTAAGTAAATATTTTAATTGTTTACTCATTGATACCAACAAATTGAATAGAAATCATTTTTCATTGAACAGTGCACTATTACAGAAAAGCAAAATAAAGCATTAAAATTTGTTGTAGGGGGCTCTGAACTAACTGGAAAAATAAAACAAGTGTGCATAATCAGATGTGTCATGCCTGGAGAAAAATAAAGCATCTAAATATTTAAATGGTTTCAGAGCTTGATTTACCCCTCAAAAATATAATTGTTTCAACCCTTGTCATTTTCTATTAGTGAAAACACACACACACACACACACACACACACACACACACAGATGCATACTCATTATAAATGAGAATAACTGAATTTGAAAATACAGTGCCTAATGATTCTTGCAATATTTATATGAAATATATTTATTGAACATTTTTTAAATAATACAATCTATCTTCTGATGAAAAGGTAAAATAATACTTGAATGCACTATTCTATATAATAAAAGCCCAGAGACCAAATAGCGGAATGACCAGAACAACCAGTCGACCAGTCACTATAACACGCACTGACCACCAGGGGTCAGATGCTCAATGCAGTACTATCCCCTGGTGGTCAGTGAGCTCCCATAGTGGGAGTTCTACTTGGCTGATGGGGATGAGCCATGCTCCCACAGCTGGCTGATCTCCACAGGCCATGCTTCCCACCAGTGCCAGAATCCCATGCATTGGGCTTCACTTAACACTCTACCATAGATGCTTTACCAAGAATTAAAGCAGATTCTGATTAAATAAGTTTATAAGGTTAAAATACTCTAAGTATAGATTCAAAAGAGAGTTCATCATTGTGGATATAGTAATTAAAATTTAAAAATATTCAAGAATGAAAGGAACACTTCTTATCCTCAACAATCTTAAACAGAAGACCACTTATTTCATAAAGATCTTAGTGAAATGCTACAAAATGTGAATAAGTAGCAAAGACCTCCTTAAAAGCTAAAACACTATAGTGAAACTGGTAAACCCTTCCATTAATTACCTAAAGTAGAAAAGTCCAAAAAAATAATGCTATTAATTTTATAAGTTAATGGATATTAAATATGCATTTTAGTATCTTTTAGTTTTTCAACCTAATGAAAAACTTCACATAACATTTTCATGAACAAAGTTAATGTCTTTATTTCTGAAATGTATGTTCTGGAAGTTCAATTTCAACCAAAAATAAGATAACTATAATTATTTTATAATTCTCTTTATCTTATTTTATTTTATTTTATTCACCAATCATGAAAGATATGGTGGGGTTTTCATACTTCATATACATGCAACAGAAAACATTGTTTGATCTTGTCAAGATTTTCTTTTGCTCTTTCTTAGATTGGACAAGAACAGCTGTTAGTCTAGGGCCAATTTCCCTTATTGTTGAGAGAATAATTCAGTGAATACTTTAACCAATATCTAATGTGTTAGGATATTTTCCTACTGTGGCTTGTGGATATACAACCTACTCTGAGTTTTGTGTGAGCTCGGGATTGTTCTGCCTGTTAATTTCTGGTCTGTTCCCAGGCTGAGTATTATCTTCATATAAGTTACCTGGTCAGTGTTCAGTAAAGATTCAAGAGAACCTTTGTCTGTATAAGAGTATTAACAAATAGTAAAATACCACTCCACTTATCCAGTTGGGTATATTAACAAAGAATGTCCACAATTTGCTGAAAAGCTTTTGGAATACTGTTGCCTTTCCTGTAAAAGGACATGTTCTCCATGTTCTACCAAAATAACCTATCCTGACAGATCAAATACAGAGACTGAAACTTCTCAGGTCTTTTCTATTAAGCCAGACATTAAAAAAAAAAAAAAATTAGCAATATGTATAGAACCATTTCACATATCACTATTTTGAGATAAAAATATATTTTAATCTGTTAGTTTTGACATTTTAATAGTTATATTGTTTTAATGAATAATTAATAAGTACTTGTAAATATGTTTTTATTTCTACTATTATAGGTATAAATATTTATACACAAAATAAAGTAGTTATATATTCATATAATTAAGGTTTTGAGATTTGTTGATCTATTTAATTTTCATAGACTAATTATTAGTTTTACTCATTTGAAACAAACTTAATGGCAATACTTTTCTGCATGCTATTTTTGTTTTGTTTTGTTTTTACGGTAAATTTATTAAACATTAGATTTAAACGGAAACTTTTAGGTGAAAATTGTGAAAATTTTAATTTTCACTTAAAAAAACTTTTAGTTAAAAATATTAGCTTTAATATTTGAAGATATTTATCCATTCTGTAAGTCTGTGATTCCACAGAAAGTCTGAAAAATATGTCAGAGGAAAACATTTGTGTAATTTTTCCTTTGGGCTACTCAAATGGTTTCTTGCCAGTTAGGATGTGTGCATGAGATATGAAGATGCGTTGAGAAGGTTCATATAGGTAATATCATTTATTTATAGCTGTCACCCCCAAAATTCAAGATTCTGCTTGCATTTCAATTCTCAGAGAAATCTATGTATATATATAACATAAAGTATAGCACTTTCTATCCCTTTCTGGGATTTATTACTGTAACATCATAAAGAGGAAATCCACTCACAGAAAAGTGCTCAAGGGCCTGCACAAAGATCTTCAAAGATCCCACAATAGAATATGGAACCAGGACTCTATTCTCATTTTCAGGAGTGCTGCAATTTATCACTCCCTAGCTATCTCCTTCGGCAAAGAAATCTATAAATTTCACCTTGGAGGAATTAGCTGAGCTGCTTTCTGTGAATTTGTAATATGTTCATGAATTCTGTCTCTACTGTTTTATTAGTGTGAATCATGAGTAGTCAGTTCTTTATTCCTTAGTCTTCTACATCTTCTTCCCAAGAAAGACCTTTAAAAGTCAACTTAAAAAAAAAAAATGCTGTGGGTCCTTTGAGACTAGTAAATTTCTACTCCTTAGCTGGTTTGTTTCAATGCTAAAACTAATTTCCTGACAAGTCTAAAGCTCTATATAGGACATTTTTGTTCTTTTTAGAGGTCTCCCATCAGGATGAGGATTTATTTTGCATTTATTTTAAAATCTGGCAAAATTTGATGTCATATAAGTTAAAGAAATATTGATTGGCTTCATAATAAATACCTCTAATGTAATAATTTCTATCTTTGGTAAAAACTGGCCAAATGTATCACCTTTACAACAAAATTATAGTTATTTTTTTAAATTTTTCCTTCTTATTGCAATCCTAGAAACTCTCAGAAAGATCCTATCAATATATCCTAATTGTTTGTTAAATTAATTTAAAAATATTTCTTGCAATTGAAATGTAAATATATGGCTGTAGAAATGTAAATCAGTTACACAATAATTTTTAATCTTCTACCATATACATATACAGTAAACAACAGAGAAGAAAATATTTAAGACTTTATTACTTAATATATTTATCTTTATTTTTATGTGACCATCATACACAAATTTATCTTGGTGTTTATATAGGTTTCTGTGTGTGTGTTTAGGTAAGTATGTATTTGTTCAAGTCACTTGATGGTTCCCTGACAAAATGACAAAAATTAATTATTTAAAAATTTGCATCATTTGTATTACTAACTGAACTACACTGTAAATAATAGATGAATTAGATTTGTGCTTGATTAATAATACACTTATTAATACATTTATTTAAATTAAATTTCCAAAATTTCAGAATTTTATAACTTAAAATAGTTTGATTAACTTTATATTACTTTTACTAGAAAATAATAAGGACATAAAACAAAAACATTTAAAATTAATAAAATACTTATATATTATGAAAAATATATATTTTTCTCAATCAAATATATCTATGAACATACTAAAGTTTTGAATAGCATTCTAACAAAGTGGCAAGCTGAATTACATAAAAGCTCTCCAAAGATAAGTGAGAGGAAAAACATCGTACAAACAAACAAACAAAAAATCTGTTTCAATGAACTGATGTTTTGAATAAATTTTCAGGAACCATTAAGAAAAAAAGAAGCATAAAGGAAAACAGTGAATATATACACAATCACATCTAATTTAATTTCTGTAAAACTAGAATAAGTGAGTAAAGCATGTACAAAAGTAAAAGACTACAATTTTTTTCAGTATTGATGAACAACAAGAATCCTTAGATATTTAAATACAATGCACAAACTAGAGTGATAACAAACTATGTATTACTGATATAATTTTCAACAAAGAAAAGAAAATTAGACTAGAAATTAATTTTATCAGATAAAAAAATCATAAAATTGTTTTTGGAAACTTCTCACTGACACCAGAGAGACTTTACCAGACAGGACAGCCCCCTGAGCCAGTGGAGAAGGCTGTCCCCCATCTTGATCCCTCTCTTCTCATATAAATGAACTTATACAAGAGACCCTGACTGCACTGTAAAAAGCCAATTTATCAAAGCTATTAAAGCATGCACCTTTATTGAAAAGCGGACAAAGCAAGCAATTTTTTTCAACAGGCTTGAAGCGCCAGAAAAGCAAATGTCTGGAGCAAGTTCGAGGAGTTATATACCCTCATCCTGTCAGTAGGTTTCAAAAGATTCTCTTGCTGAGTATCTCGGTACAGATTAAGTCTCAAGGTTTTCTTGTAGTCTCTCCAGAATCCTGGCTATTTTATTTTGCCAAGCCCTGACACTTGTGGCTTCTCTACTTAGGAAATAAAATTTCCCCTTTCCCCTGCATCCTCTCATTAGAGAGGTCTTCAAAGACCTTGGCTGAGGAACCTAGTGGTTTGTTATTTCAGGCCAGCTGCAAATTATTCAGACTGTTTGATCTTGTCCTCATTGTCCTGTCTCAGTTTCCCCTGTTGTGGAGGAAGAAGAACCCTTGTGCACTGCTGGTGGGAATGTTGTAACAAAATAATGGAATATCATCAAGTACTGAGAGAAATATTATTTATCCATCTGATGAAAGAGCATTACATTTAAAGTTAAATCCAGGTCAATTTCTGTCTGCTTATTTGTTATTCAGAGGAAATTATAATCCTTATATCAATGCCCATGATTAGCAAGTACATATTTTTGCTACATTATATATATTTACTTATAAATAAAATGTTCTGTTGTATAGTGCTTATATCTTTTTGCATTTTTGTTATTTATTTTTAAGATAAAACTAACCCTCTCATACATAAATGCAAGACATTTATAAATGAGTAGAGAAACTTGTTCTGCAGGCTTTAGCATCAATAAAATTTTATAAATGTTATAAGTAAACACAAAATTTTAGTAGATTTTTTTCATAGATATCTCTAGTTTTGATGATTTCTGAAATAGTATTTTAAGGTAAGAATCCTTTTATGAATTTTCTGAATTCTTATTGTTAATGTATAAAAATGCTGTTTATTCACAATACACACACACACACACACACTCACACACACACACAATGTAGCCAAATTATCTAAGTATATCAATTCTTTATAAATATAGTCTTTCTTAATAAACTATATATTGTGAAATATTTTATTTTCCCTATATTATCATGATATAATTGCTTATTTTCCCATCAAATTTGCCTGAATAGTATTTTCCAAATTACATTGCAATAACATTTTTTATTTATTCTTAAATATAAAAATTCTACATTTCTTCAATATTATTTTCAGTAATTTTTTGGTATTTGTATTTCAAGGTGAAGCAAACCTCTTTTATTACTGATCAGCTACGAGATTTTATTATGAGTAGATATAAAATACAGTAGGTTGAATTTTGTTGTTATTTTTCCAATTTAAATTCTTCATTGTTTAAAGTATCACATATGTCCTTTTTTGCCCCATTTACCTCTCCCTGGACGCTCCCCACCCCAGCATTGCCCTCAACCCCCTAGTGTCCGTGTCCATTGGTTATGCTTACATGCATGCATATAAGGCCTTGGTTTATTTCTTAAACACACACACCCTCCACCACCACAACCACCTTTCCTGCCTTCTTGCTGAGGTTTGATGGTCTGTTTGATGCTTTTATGTCTCTGAATCTATTTTTGTTCATCAGTTTCTGTTGTTCATTATATTCCACAAATGAGTGACACCATGTGATATTTATCTTTCTCTGACTGCCTTGTTTAACTTAGCATAAGTTCATTCATGCTGCTGCAAATGGTAAAAGTTTCTTCTTTTTTACAGCAGTGTAGTATTCCATTGTGTAAATGTGCCACTATTTTTTGATCCACTCATCTGCATTTCCAAATCTTAACCATTGTAAATTGTGCTGCTATGAACAAAGGGGTGCATATATCCTATCTGATTGGTGTTTCTGATTTCTTGAGATATAGTTCTAGAAGTGGGATTACTGGGTCAAATGGGAGCTCCATTTTTAGTCTTTTGAGGAAACTCCATACTGTTCTCCACAGTGGCTGCAGCAGTCTGCATTCCCACCAGCAGTGCACAAGGGTTCTTCTTCCTCCACATCCTCACCAGCACTTGGTGTTTGTTGATGATAGCCATTCTGACAAGTGTGAGATGGGACTTCATTGTCATTTTGATTTGCATCTCTTGAATGATTAGTGACTTTGACCCGGGTGAAAAAGAAGAAATAAAACTCATTATTCACAAATGACATAATAATATATAGAGAAAACCCAAAAGACACCATAAAAAACTAGACTTAATAAGTGAATTTGTCAATGGAGCAGGATACAAAATTAACACCCAATAATCTATGGAATTTTTATACAACAATAGTGAACACACAGAAAGAGAAACTAAAAACAAAAATCCCATTTACCATTGCAACAAAAAAGTTAAGGTACCTAGAAATAAACTTAATGAAGGACGTAAAAGACCTGTACTCAGAAAACTGCAGGACATTGAAAAAAAAAAAGGTAGAGGAAGTCATAAACAAATGGAAGAACATAACGTGTTCATGGATTGGCAGAATCAACATCATTAAAATGTCCATACTACCCAAAGCAATCTATAGATTCAATGCACTCCCCATTAAATTACCAACTGAATATTTCACAGACCTAAAACAAACCCTCCAAAAATTCAAATGGAATAAAAAAAAATACCCAAAAAAGCCACAGCAATCCTGAGAAAGAAGAGCAAAGTTGGAGGGATCACAATACCAGATATCAAGCTATAGTAAGAAGCCACTGTTCTCAAAACTGCCTGGTACTGGCACAAAAACTGACATAGACCAATGAAAGAGAACAGAGAATTGAGAAATCGATCAAAGCCATTATGCTCAATTAATATTTGACAAAGAAGGAAAGAGCATACAATGGAGTCAAGACAGTCTCTTCAATAAATGGTCTTGGGAAAATGAACAGATAATGCAAAAAAATGAAACTAGATCACCAACTTACACCATACACAAAAATAAACTCAAAATGGATAAAGGACTTAAGTGTAAGATGGGAAACCATAAAAGTCTTAGAAAAATCCATAAGAAGCAAAATCTCAAACATGTTATAGTGATATCTTTACTGATATAGCTCCTAGGACAATGGAAACTAAGGAGAAAATAAAAAAAAAATTGGCACTACATAAAAATAAAAAGCTTCTGCACTGCATAAGAAACCATCAATAAGACATCCCATTGACTGAGAGAATATATTTGCCAATATTATATCCGATAAGGGTTTAATCTCCAAAATTTATAGGGAACATATACAATTTACCAAAAGGAAGATAATCCAATAAAAAAATGGGCAAAGGACCTAAATGGACATTTTTCCAAAAGAGGACTTACAGAAGGCCAAGAGACAGATTGTCTTTTTATATTATGAATTATAGTTCCAGCTTGATTTCACTTTCACTAATTATTTTAGAAATAATTTTACGTATTACCCACCATAGGTAGGCATGACTTGTGGGTATAGGAGAGGTAAAGTCAATTTTCATATTACTCTTTTATTAGATAAGATAAGTCCCCTGGTTAATCACTCCCTACGCCCACCACCCCCACCTTTCCTCTGAAATTCATCAATCTGCTCCATGCTTCTATGACTCTGAATCTATTCCATTCATTAGTTTATTTTGTTCATTAGATTCCACATATGAGTAAGGTTATGTGATACATAACTAGTATTCTTTCTGATTGGTGTTTAGGGATTCTTAGGATATATTTTTAGAAGTGGGATCACTGAGTCAAATGGCAGTTACATTTTTAATTTTTTGAGGAAACTGTATACTGTTTTCCATAATGGTTGCACTGGTCTGCATTCCCACCAGCAGTGCATGAAGGTTTCTTTTTCTCCACAACATCACTAGCACTATCTTTTGTTGATTTGCTGATGGTAGCCATTCTGGCAGATGTGAGGAGATACCTCATTGTCTTATTAATTTGTATCTCTCTAAGGATTAGTAGCCTTGAACATTTTTTCATATATCTCTTGATAATCAGTATGTCCCCTTTGGAGAAGTGTCTATTTAGGTCCTTTACCCATTTTTCAATGTAGATTAGAAGAATGATGAAAATATGTAATGTCATATCCATAAACAATTTTGAGGAAAATAATTTATATTATTAACTTAATAGAGATATGGCATAAGGTAACACCCTCTAACTCACATAAGATTTCATTATTTTTTCCCTGGCTGGTATGGTCCAGTTTGTTGGGCATTGTGGGTGTACCAAAAGTTGTTGGATGGATCCCTGGTAGGGGTGTGGAGGAGGCACTCATCTGCTGATGGACACTGAGGCTGTTTCCAAATCATAGCTATTGTAAATTGTGCTTCTATCCTTTCTGATCGGTGTTTTTGATTTATTGGGATATATTCCTAGAAGTAAGAATTATTGCTTAAATGATGATGAAAGGAGACTCCACTGGAGGTGGTAAACACACAATACAACATACAAATGATATATTGTAGAACTATACACTAAAATCTATATAATTTTATTTACCAAAGTCACCCCAATAAATTAAATAACAATAACTATTGCATATTTTTTTCTTTATTTAATAGGATTTTATTTACCTCTTGCATTTTTGCCATCTCTATAAAAAAGATATGTCTAAGTTTGCTCACTGATCCAAGAGAAGGATGAAAAATACTTAGGGCTGGCTGGTGTGGCTTAGTAGTTGAGCATTAATCTATGAACCAGGAAATCATGGTCTGATTTCTGGACAGGGCACATGCCCGCGTTGCATGCTTGGTCCCCGTGTGGGTCATGCAGGAAGTGGCCAATCAATTATTTTCTCTCATCATTGATGTTTCCATCTATTTCTCCCTGTCCCTTCCTCTCTGAAATCAATTTTAAAAATTAAAAAAAAAAATAACCATGGAAAACAACCAGGTAAATCTGGATCAGCTAACCACTATTTACACACAAGATAGAAACATTCATTTTTGTATGAATATTTCTGTGACTGCTTTTAATCAGCAATTTTGTGGTAATACTTATTTGAACTAATTGAGCTAACTACCTGAAACCAGTCAAACAATGTAGCCCCTTTTAATTGTTTTCTCATACAATACTCATAAAAAGCATTTATGTGTATGTATCAGATTTCATGAAGGTTTTGGATGTACACTGTATCTAATATCAAAATCTTTAAAACTGAAACTGTTGTGTAGCCCTTCAGCCGTCTTGCCATAAGGAAGTCCTCATTATGTATTGCCCCAGAGTTCTACCTCCTGACAAGGCTCTCCCATTGAACAAGAGATTAAGCTGCCTCTACATTCTCTAGCCCTCTGTGGCTCTGGCTCCTCTCTTTATTTGATCACACAGATGAATTAAATGCCTCTCTTATTCCTTAGATCTAGGTTTACTTTGCATATAGAAAGGGTCTTTAATGGGTTTTTCTTAGCACAATCATATACTCAGTGTCTCATCACTTCATATCTAAAAGAACTGGCTAAGCTTGAACATAAAATCTTCTCTTTCTCCCTTATCAAATCCTGTTGAAAGTGAGCAAACTTCCTATTTATTTTTCCACTGATATAAAACTATGCATCATTTTTGAAGGTAGAAGCATTTATAATAATTTTAAAATAACTAATAATTTTTCTTCAACTTTATTAATTTGTATACTACTGATGTTTATAGGAATACTGTACATGCACACACAATCCTACCTAATAAAACAGCAATATGCAAATTAACCATCACTCCACTCCACAAGCCACGCCTACAAGCCACACCCACAAGCCAATCAGAGTGAGTATGCAAATAAACCCAACCAAGATGGCTACAGTCACAGGGAGTAGGAGGGAGATGTTTCCCCAGCAATGGAGGAATTTGTTTACACAAGATGGTCAGTAGAGGAGGGCAGTTGGGAGGCACCAGGCCTGCAAGGGAGGGCAGTTAGGGGTGACCAGGCCATCAGAGGAGGAAAGCTGGGGGCAAATGGGCTGGCAGGGGAGCATTTAGACATCAATCAGGCTGGCATGGGAGTGGTTAGGGGGTGAACAGGCTGGCAGGCAGAAGTAGTTAGGGGCAATCAGGAAGGCAGGGAGGTGAGCAGTTGGGAGCCAGCAGTCCTGGATTGTGAGAGGGATATCTGACTGTCTGGGATCGGGTGTAAATGGGCAGTTGAACATCCCTCAAGGGGTCCCAGATTGGAGAGGGTGCAGGCTGGGCTAAGGGACAATGGCCTCTCTCCCCCCATGCATGAATTTTGTACACTGGGCCTCTAGTAATCTATATTTGCCTATTTATTATTGAAAAGTTGTGATTGGCAGGGTCCTATGTAATTGAGCTAAATAGTATCAATACATTATTTGAAATATTATGAATATTTATGTACCTATAATTATTGTAAAGAAAAATCCTCTGCTAAAAATTGCATTTTATTATAAATTCATATTAAACTGGAAGTATCAAAATGAAATCTAAAGCTAAAGCCATTAAAAATGGAATATGTGTCTCTGAAGAACAGAAAACAACTGTGCTAATAGTATTAATTTGGTCATGACTTGACTAGTATATGGTGTAATTTAAAAGATACACTATATTGGTCAAATTTTATTTTTGCAAAATATCATTTAGTAGCAACATGAAGACTAACTTGGAGAAGACATAAGAAGACTCATTAAATGTCTACTGTATTCTTCTAAAATATTAATAATTATTGCAGCTAAAACTGGTTTGGCTCAGTGGACAGAGTGTCACCCTGCAGACTGAAGGGTCCCAGGCTCTATTCTGGTCAAGGGCATGTGCCTTGGTTGCAGATACATCCCCAGTGGGATGTGTGCAGATGGCAGCGGATTGATGTTTCTCTCCATCGATGTTTCTGGCTCTCTATCACTCCCCCTTCCTTCCTGTAAAAAATCAATAATATATATATATATATATATATATATATATATATATATAATTATTGCAATGAAGATTGAAAAATATATTAGCTACATTTCAAAGAATTTGGGAAACAAATTTTATAAAACTTAAATATAGATTGGATGTTAATTTTTAGGAAGAAAGACTAGAAAAGGAATGCTCTATGCTTTATACATAAATATGAACTAATGGACAAATTGTGATGATCCCTCTTTCCAATGGTTTCAAAATGGACTTAATGTTTTTTGACCCAAGTACAGACAATTGACACTACATTCAAACCTGCAGTTATTTTTACAAAGTATTTCTGGTTATTTAATAAGAGCCTAGATATATAATTTTCCCCTAATAGTGGTATTGAAACTATAGATTTATTTGTGGAATTCAGAAACATGGTTAGCATAGAAGATTCATTATTCATTTATTTTAATTTTCAATTACAGCTTACATTCAATATAATTTTTATTTGTTTCAGGTGTACAGCACAGTGGTTCAACAATCATTTACTTTACAAAGTTGTCCCCCTGATTTTTGAAGTACCCACCTGGCATGATATGGAGTTATTAAAAAAAATATTACTGACTATATATCCTATGCTGCACTTTCCATCACAGCTCTATTTTACGACCACCAATCTGTAGTACTTAGTACCTTCACCTTTCTCACCCAGTCCTCAGCTCACTTTTACTCTGGAAAGAGCAAAAACTGTGGTCCCTTTCATGAAGAAGGGTAGTATTATACCTGAGTCCAAGTGAGACTTTTTGGAGTTACTCAACCACATCTCTGATGGCTTCCCCAAATATAAGATGGGTAGAATTAATGGCCTACTAACTTATAAATTTCATCTACCCAATAGTGACTCATATCAGTTACCAGTAAGAGAATATTCTTAGCATTCTTTTTCATTAAACTAAAGATGAAGGTGGGTTGGGGGATATTTCAACTATCTCCACCGAACTATTAGGTTTACACTTCAGGGGTTACCAGTGGTCAAAGGACAAAATCCAGCTGAGATTGAAACTAACATTCAGAAAAAAGCTGTAAAAGAGACATGAAAGAGCTATCCCCAGTGTCACTCCTATGATACCTATGTGGATTAAGTTAAATCCACAACCTTGAGGTAACACACTATTATGGGATCAATGAATTCCCTTTCTGGCCCAAGCTAATTTCAGTTGTGTTTCTGATCACACAGTCAACAATCATATTAAATTCCATATTGCACGAGTGATTTTTAAAAGAATGGTAGTTTATATAAAGAATATTATATATTGTACTTCATTATTTTGCTGGACATATTTTATATTACTTAGTTAATCAAATTGCAGCCATAATTTTGGTTTATGCCATAATGGTTAACTAATATATTTTACTATTGTACAGTCTATATTTATGCTTCATGGGGAAGATATACTGCTTATGAAATGAAATATTTTATAGTATGTCTTAAATATATAACCTTTGTGATATCACTATATACTAATATCCCAAGTATTCAAAAATTATTTAAGTTTTTCATGGCATTATTCCACTGTACTTCATAGATTCATATATCTAGAAAAACTTCCGAGTAGAATTTTAAGTGCCATTGACCATGTCTGCTATTTATATAGCTATATTTTGGAAAATCTGATAAAACAATAATAATGTGAAGGATTCATTGCTACTCTATAGAGCCAATTTCTAGTCAATATAATGATTTCTCATTGTAAACTTGGGGATAAAGATAAGATTTGCAATGAACAATAAGTTTAGAATCAAACTATTAAGTCAATAGAAAAAAATTCAAAATCATGTGGTTAAAAAATTGTTGGAATTATAAATAATATACAGAAAATGAACACTACATTATGAATTCCATCTAAACATAATTCTTTTTTTTTTTGAGTAGTGGTAAAGCTCTGACTAAATCAAAGCAACTAAGGATCAAAAAGAAAAAAGCATGAAAAACTTAAAGAACATTTTTACATTTTAAAGACTACATTTTCCAAATAAGTATTTGACCATCAAAACTTGAAATCTGTATGATATAACTAACCAATGTCAGTCACTCTAATAAATGCAATTAAAAGAAAAACAGTTTTTGACCAGTAATGCCAATAATATTCTTTCAGTGATATTTCCATTGCTGCGAAAAACTGAACTTAAACACACACACACACACACATACACACACACACACACACACACACACGAAATATCATGAATTGAGCATAAAGTAAAATAGTTTTGTGGGATTTTTAAAATGCTTTTTAAAGTATTTTATACTCATGCTCACAAATGCAAAAAAATATTCTTGAATTATATTACAAAAATATTGCTGTTTTAAGTTTTCTTTTAGAAATATTAACTATTCCTTTGTTTTTAACTCTGAAATAGAGGTAACTCTTCCAGCAGACTAAAATACTATTTGAATAGAGAAATCATAGAGCCAAGCCTGTGACTGTGTCCATGCAGCACCATGCCATAATGAAATGTGTAGCATAGTACAGTGATATCCTAACAGAAGCATTCTATCTTATTGTGATAACACTGCAATTCCTATCCTTCTGTTAAAATTCTCAGATAATGATCTTATCACTTGGCAGATGGATGTAATGTCTTTATCATACTTTTAGTAATGACACAGAGTGGTACAAGCATCCTGATTTACTCTATAACAGTTTGCAAGCTAGTTGTCAGTGAAAGGAATAAAAAAGTTATTCCACTTGTGTTTCACACTCCGTCTTTTAAAAATGTAAACTAAGTACAAATAATGAAAACAAAGCTATTTCACATAAAAAGAAACATTTTATGTTTCTTTCCAGAAGTAGGAATATCTGACCAAAATTGACACACATTTCCAGAGAGCAACACTTCACCTTCTCAGAACAGTGGTTGGTTGTTTTCATAAAGTGCTACAATTTCTTATTTTCATTTCTTATATATTTTTTTATAATTGTATCATGGAATGACCCCTGTAGCTCTTTGAGTATGTGATTTATGCTTAATAATAAGTAATTTAAGTCATGCTAAATAGTGTTTTAGATACAAATAATTAAAAATGTAACATGACATGGAAATCATAACAGACAAGCTCTTGGAACCACAAGAGTAGAGTTGATACCTAAATGTTGTAAACACTACTTATAAACTTCACATTAAGAAAAATAAATTTGGGTACAAAATATTTTAAACATTAACAAAGTCTAAACAATATTCAAAAACTTAAATAAATGAAAGTGGAACATTGTCAGCCATATCTACTTATGTGACTAGACAGAATGTTATTATAGTTTTCCTTAGAATACATTATTCACTCACTGAAGGGGGGATCCCTCAGCCCGGCCTTTCCCCTCTCACAGTCCGGGAGCTTTCAGGGGCAGGAAGTGACCTGACAATCAGGGGAAGGCACCTCCCCATCACACCTCAGCTGCTGCCATTGCTGACAGCACAAGTCCTGGCTAGCCCAGGTTTCTTGAGACTCAGGCCAGCCCTGGGCAGCTGGGCAGCTGGGCAGCTGGGCAGCTGACTTCTGAGGCTTGCCTATGCCTTGGGCCAGCCCTGGGTGGCTGTGGGGCTGAAGGAACTGGGGGAGTCTGGAGTCAGGCATGCAGAGCAGCTGCACCCCTCTGGTGGCAGACCTGGCTGTGCCGCATGCCTGCTGCCCTGGTGAGGCTGAGGGGACTGGGCACCACTATCTTTTGGCTGTGGGTGCTGTCATCTTTGAGGGTGGGGCAGTCAATCAGCATATTCACTCTTTATTGGCTGTGGGCACCATCTTTATGAGTGCATGATGGTCAATTAGCATATTCCCTCTTTATTAGATAGGTTTTTTATAGGATTCCAAACTTTGGTATATGTATAAAATGGAAATGTTACACAAGGGAGAAAACACTGAGAACTTTGCTCCATTATTGAAATAACTACAGTACCAAAGCACTATGATTTTTAAAAATATACTTCTTGTTAGATCATGTTAGTAAGGACCAATCTTACAATATAAAATTGATATCAACATATTTTATTATTTTTTAAATTTTAACTTTTCCTGAGTATATTAATTTAGTAATTTAATGTTTTTCATAATTATTAAAGTTGAACATATTTCCACATGATTATGTCAGTTTAAAAAATCTTATATGTCAAAGGATAGACCTATACATGGAACCTTAAACAGGTCAAGCACATAGATACTCTCACGTGACTGGTGGAGAAATATCAATAAAAAATAAGTTAGAAACCTTTTATTTAATAGAACTGGCAATCTAACAATATATAATTGAAAATTCAGAAATTGTACAGCAATTTTAGATAAAGAACACATGCTAGTATTTAAGTAGGGTACTCAAGGGACCCTTTAATGAGAAGATAACATTGAGTAATGGCAAGGAGAAGATGATGTATAAGTAATAAATATGTCCAAGAAAACTTGATTATACTGAGAAAAAAAAACAATTTTCAAAATCTTTGAGGTGTAGCCAGTATACTATGTTCCAGGAACAAACAGGAGCCTGCTGTTTTTAGGTGCACTGAATGAGGAGAAGGGAGTTTTTGATTGGATAGAGCTTAAGAAAAAAATAAGAGAAATTGGTAACAAAGAACCAATAATCTTTCACTACAGAGAGAATTTGAAAGGAGTGGTTGGGTCACAAGGTGTTTCTTATGAAAAATAGGAGGGGGGAAAAAGAGGAAAATATACAGAAAAAAATGAAGAGGTCATTGTTTGCATGAGGTCTTTGAGTAGGCAAAATAAATTATATCTAGTGTAAAAATAAAAGAGTTGCACTTAAATATCAATACAAGTAGGTAAATTGGAAAACTTGAAAATAATTGGCCTAATATTTGAACCACGGAACTGCATTTATGAGATAACAAAACATAAATGGCTCTTACTAGTAATGTATCCTTCCTCAGATATAGTCTTCATCTTTCACTAATTGGCTCCAGATTTATTTATAAAAGTCACTTATCCTTGATTCAGAAATTACTTGAGTAGCTTAAAGTAGATCTAAAATAGTTCTTTTGGTCAGCAGACTTAAGCTGAGGCACAGTAGTAGCTTATTATACATGCTAAAACTTTTGTGCCAACATGTACAAAGTAAAATTCAAAGATTTACTTTGATGATATTGATAGGTCAGACTTATGAAATGCCAACCACTCTGCAACCTATATTTTCTAAAGGCCAAAAGAAACATTAATGAAGGCATTGAAAAAATATATCAGTAAGGGAAACACTAACATTCTTAAAAGTGATGTTCTCAGAAAAGGCTGGGGATGATGAGAAATGAAATGAGAGTGAGATCTCATGAACCTGCTATAAATGTTTAAACATTTGGTAATATTTAAATACGTAGTTCTGTTGTTGTTTTTAATCCTCACCTGAGTATATTTGTTCCCATTTATTTTTAGAGACCTGCAGATGAGGTATGTGCCCTTGACTAGAATCAAATCTGGTATCCTTCAGTCCTCCGGCTAACACTCTATCCACTGGAGACTATTTAGCTAAATGAAATTAGCCAGAGAAAGATTAAGTATCACATGATCTCACTCATAAGTGGAATCTAATGAACAAAATAAACTGATGAACAAGATAGAATCAGAGACATAGAAACATGGAACAGACGATTGAATCTCAGAGGAAAGGCAAAGCAGGGTGGGTGGGAAGAGATTAACCAAAGAACTTGTGTGCATTTATATGCATAACCCATGGATACATACAATAGGGTAGGTGAAGGACTGGGTTGAGTGATGGGGGTGGGTCAGAAGAGATCAATAGGGGAAAAAGAAAAACATATGTTCCATCAAAGTTATTGGATATAAAATTAATAGAAATTAGTCAGTGACATTTCACCATAAGAGGCAAAATAAATGCAATAACTATTATAGGGAGAAAGAATGGAAACCAGAGTATTTCAAACCAGAATGTATGGTAGTGGTTAATGGATAACGAGGTCACTATGAATGAAATATGTTACCCTCTACCACTTTCTAATCTATATAACAGTAAAACCTCCAGTTTTGGTGAAACAACTCCTGACCTTAGACAACTCAATAGATTCAGAATCTCTCAAATAGTTCTTAAATTTAAGCTTTGTCTGGAAGGAAGGACTTCCAGAAGGATATCTGGCCTAATTAGCACATCACACTTTTATTATTATAGATTTTCCAAATAAATCCATGAGAAGCTACAAGAATGAATGTCACTGGGAAAACAAAAAATACTGGAAATTATAGGGATGATATGACATTGGTTGTAAATTGATGCCAATATCTGGAAAACCAAAATACTACTATTATTTTCTGGTCAGAAAGGAGATTTATGGAAGGTCATATGACAAATTAGATTTTCATCTCTAAGTTAATCTCACAATGTTTCTAACAAGTGTGCTGAACCAACAAGCAATTATTTATCCAGTTGCTAAAAATACTAAACTGGATATATAATACGTTTTTGGTATCTGAAAATATCCATATATTGGAACCCCAATCTGTATAGTAAGGTTTATTATGTTTGCAAGTATCAAATGGAAGCTCTTTCATCTGCCTCACTCAACCAAAATCCATTGAATAATTACAAAGATTAGGGATATTACTAAATATTTAAAAGATGCAAGATAATGGTTTCTACCCAATATTTATTTATCCCTCCTCTGAGAGTAGTGAAAAAGCCAGATAGTTCTTAGGAATTATTATACATATAATCAGGTGAGGTGATTCCTCGAATTGCAGTTGCTATTCAAGGTGTGGTATACTCATTGGAGCAAATAATTATATTCTCTGTACCTGGCACAGAGCGTTGATATGGAAAGCAGTTTTTTCTCCATTTCAGTTAGTAAGAGTGATCCATAACAGCTTGCCTTCATGGGACAAAAAAGAATTTAACTCAGGACTATATTAATTCTCTTTCTCTGTATTACAACATAATCCAGAGATGATCCATTACGTTGATGATATGATGCAGTGAGGTACATGATTAACAGAGGTATGCTATGAGCGTTTTGAATATTAAAAGGATTTTTGTGGTTTGCCTCAAGGGAAAATAAGTTACTGTACCTTGAGTCACAGTCACTGCAAAAAAGCATGGTGGTTGCTGGCTTCTTCTGATTTTAATGGTAACATATACTATAAATCAATGAACTGTTACAATTCATTAAATTAGAAAAATAAGGCTGATATTTTTTAGTAGGGTCCAGAACAAGAAAAAGTTCAGCCCCATGTACAATTATACATGTACCACATTTTAGCCACTTATCTATCAACTGATATTTAGGTTGTTTCCACATCTTGGTTATTGTGAACTAGAAGCCTGATACACGAAAATTCATGCAAGAGTGGGCTTTCCTTCCCCCGACTTCTGTCTGGCATCCAGCACCTGGGCTGGCATCCCTCGGGCTGCCCGCAGGCAACTGGGACTCAGAGGAAAGATGTCCAGAATGATGTCTGGAAAGACGTCCAGTCTAATTAGCATATTTCCCTTTTATTATTATAGATAATGCTGCAATGAACATGGGTGAGCAAATATCTCTTCAAGATTCTGATTTCAATTATTTTAGATAAATACCCAGAAGTGACATTGGTAATATAGTAGTTCTATTTTTAAATTTTTGAAATAGAACCAGTTGAGCCAGCATGGCTCACTGGTTAAGTGTTAACCCATTGAACCAGGAGGTAACATTTTGATTCCTGGTCAGGGAGGGGAGGGAGGAGGGGCCATGTAGGTGGCAGTTAACCAATAGTTTTCTGTTATCATTGATATTTATATCTCTTTCCCTCTTCGTTCTTTTCTGCAATCAATAAAAATATATATATTTTTAAATGTTTTGACAAAACTTTATACTGTTTTTGATAGCATTTGCATCATTCTGCAGCCACACCAAGGTCATGAGGGTTCCAATTTCTTCATATTATTCCCAACACTTATTACCTTTCATCTTGCTTTTTATAATGGCATTTATAACAAAAGCAGAGAGATATCATTGAGGTTTTGATCCCCCTTTTCCTGATTATTAGTAATGTTAAACTTCTTTTCTTATATTTGCTGGCCATTTCTAATTTTTCTTTAGAGAAATGTCTCCTTAAGTACTTTGCTCATTTTTTAATTAACTTATTTGAATTTTGTTACATTATTGCTATTGAGTTGTAGTATTTAATATATTTTTATTATTATCCCCTTATCAGATACATGGTTTGCTAATACTTTCTCCATTGAACTCCATTCTTTGTTTCATTTGCCAAAAAGCAGAAGTGTTTTTGTTTAAAACAATTAATTTATCTGTTTTTGCTTTGCTTTGCTGTGCGTTTAGTCCAAAAAATCTTTATGTTTTTGCTTTGATTTTCTGTGCTTTCATATTTTAGAAATCTTTGCCAAGAGCAACGTTATAAAGATTTGCATTTGTTTTTAATGTAAATTATTATTTAATTTATTGGGGTGACATTGGAAAATAACATTTTATAGGTTTCAAATATATAATTTTACAGTACATAATCAGTACATTGTATAGTGTGTGTACTGCCCCAAGTGGCTGTGTGAGGGGTACGAGGGGTACGGAATGCATCCCTTTCTCCTGGCAAACACCATGCTATTGTGCCCATGAGCCTTTCTTTCTTTCTTTTTCCTTTGGGTAATTTTTTCACCCTTCTCACTCCACCCCCACCTGTTTTCCTCTGACAGCTATCAGTTTATCCTCTGTATCCAGGGGTCTAGGAGTATTACAGTTAAAGTTAAGTGCTTAATCCATTTTAATATTTTATATATTATCTAATAAATTGGTCCAATTACATTATTTTACATGTGGGTATCCAATATCCAGTTACTCCAATATCATTTGATGCTGAGTCTATCTTTCTTCACTATGTATTCTTAGCACACTTCTCATTAAACAGGATTCTTTATGGTTCCATATGAATTTTAGAATATTTTTTTATATTTTTGTAAAAAATGTCACTGGTATTTACATGTGGATTACATTCTTTGGATACTATGGACATTTTAACAATATTGTCCTTCAATTCGTGATCATGATATGTCTTTCCATATATTTACATCTCTTTATATATTTTTTTCATCAATGCCTGAGACTTATACCTGCATCAGTTTCAATAGTGTTTACTTGGTAAAAATTCAATAATATACTAACAAAATTAATTAATCAAACATATTTAGGTGTTAATGCAAAACTATGAACTCTTCTGCAGTTAACTATTCTCATTTGGAAGAGCAGTTGCTACCTTATACTAAAAAATATAGAATGTTTTATTATAGGACACTAAAATAATATGCAGCCTTAGTTGCTCACCATGAAGCAAGTACTATCTGAGAAAGAAATATGTCAATAAATCAAGGAAATGTTGAGAATTATCTTTCTCAAGTTCAGCCATCAAAAATTTTAATTCATATTTTAAGATTTTGCTTTTTCTCTCAAGACCAGGTTTTTTATTGATTTTTACAGAGAGAAGGGAGAGAGCTAGAGAGCTAGAAACGTCAGTGAGAGAGAAACATCGACCAGCTGCCTCTTGCACACCCCCACCAGGGATGTGCCCGCAATCAATGCACATGCCCTTGACCGGAATCGAACCTGGGACCCTTCAGTCCGCAGACCGAGGCTCCACGACTGAGCCAAACTGGTTTCGGCAGGACCAGGTTTTTTACAAAGAGAACCTGCTAAGGCTAAACATGCCCTCTCCTTTGTCATTCTGCCACCTTCAAAGTCACATCATATTCTTGATTATCAGCATAGCCTTTAGTTGTAAGAAATCTGACTCCATCAAATATACCACAAAAGACCTCTGCCTCTGCCAAGATGCCCTGTGTAACCTTTAATTTATTATCAATTCAATCTGCCCATATGATGGTCCTTATTATCATCATTGCATCTTTACCAAATAAACATCACATCCTTCCTGCATCCTAATACTCCACTTTGAATTTTGCAACCCAAATCAATTAACCACTCATGAAAACTTCAGTGATTGTGATGCTACTGCAGGCAAGAAATTATACCTTAAAACCCCTACTCCACATACATACAGTGACCATGAATAGTAATGGCTCCATTGCCTTTATAATAGTGGGGCATTCAAATCCACAATCAATTCTGGGGTCCTGATTTATTTTTTTTTCCAGAAATCCTACATTATGCAGAAACATAAAAATATTTTTGAAAGTCCACAAATGGAAATTGGCCATATTATATTAAAGGGTTGATAAATGCAGATAAGACCAACATATAATTTTAACTGCATACATACATGTATAATATTATAGAATATATTTTATTTTATAATATAACTAGAAATAGAGAAAATTTCCAGTATACACTAAAACATGTGTTTGATTTTTTTTCTCCTGTTTGGGTATTATTGCCAAGACCTATGTCACAAAGTTCCCTCTGTATTTTTATTCTAGTAGTTTTATTGTTTCAGGACTTAGATGTCTAAGTATTTAGTCCATTTTGAGTTTCTCTTTTCTTATTAACTAAAGCTTTTTTTTTCTTTTAATTTATATAAGTAAATATAAATACAAAAAGCAGGGGGGAAAAAAACCCACTAACTAAAAATCATTTGGGAATAAATGTTGCTCATATCATTTTTTTCTATAATATGAAACATAAAAGCAGAAAAAATATTGGACTCGTTTTCTTAGTATAGAAACAATAACCATGAATTTCTTTATTTGTCAGCATTTGGCTTCATTAACCATACAAGTTATCGCTTTGTTTCAGAGTTTACTGTTAAATATGGGCTAGTGACAAAGGCTGTGCATCTCTATTAATAGTCATCTCAGAAAACATTTATTTACTAGGATAATTTTATTTACTCAGATGTTTTATGCACTGTAGTAATTAAAATCTTTTATGATAAAAGTGAAGACAATAAAATTTCCTTAAATCACAGGACTGAAAAATAAACATAAAGACAGATTTATGAAAGGGTCTTCTTGTCTGATTTACATTTGTATTATATCTTATAAAATTGTTCCTTACTTTTTATAAAAAAGTAAATTACTTCAATTTTATTGTGAAAATATTTTATAGATACTCAAACTCTAAAAGTTTAATGTTATCTCATGCATTGTAGCCATTAATCTTCTATCGGTTCTAATTAATTGTCATATAAAACTCTTTTTCAATCATCTGTCTGAAAGTCATTTATATGTTTCTAAATTTCTTCAGTTGCCAAGATGTTATTTCATTCATCACTCTGCTTCTTTTGTGTTGAGTGTTATTAATAAAATCTCTTTTTCTAGCTGAATATTTGTCTTAAATTAGTGTTAAAATATTTTTTTTTTCTATATCAAATTGTGTCAAAATCATCCTAAATTTATGACTGCGTACACTGTTGGTACATATTTTATTTATTCAGCTCCTCTGTAGAAACCAATATCACTAATTATTCCTATCCAAAAATTATCAAACTAAGAAAATAGAGTGGAATTAGGAGGCTATAATATTGCTTAATTTTCCTATTTAATTTTCAATTTTAATATTAAATCCATGAATACTTTAGAAATTTAGCTATAAAATCTCCATTATTATGAACATGTTTTAAAGATTCTGATACTATCAAAAGTTTTAAATAAAAAGTTTTTATCATTGTATATCTGTGTATGTGTGTTTTCATAAATAAGACAAATGCCTGTTTATATAAAGATATATGAACCTAGCTTTATTCAAGAGGAGAAAAGCTCATTTTAATAATTTGTATTTATTTATTCATTTTTTTTTGTTTCAAATATTTAATAGATGCCCATTGGGGTATGGTTTGTGTTCATCTGCATTCTCCAGCACCTCCTCTCTCATTTCCAGGATCTTCAAATGAGGTAAGAATACTAGGAATACTCAGTGATTTTTTAAAAAAATGATGATTATGTCATTCATATAATATAGTCAATATAGTCAGAAGGATTTAATTTCATTTATACAAGCCAAAATAATATAAATTTGCCATCATATAGTAATTCAAGTATGTTGTAAGAGTGGTGTTTAAAGAGACAGAAAAAACAAGGTCCATATAAAATTGAATCCAATGTATTGAGTAGCTAACTTCATAGAATTCATTATGTATTCATCCTAGGCATGCCATTATTTTTTCTTGGCATCCAAAACTTAATTATATTGTTAATAAAACTAAATGGACTATAGCCAGTCCCTTTTCCCTCTGAGTTTTGAAAATTCTATGTAGTGCTTTTTGAGAATACTTAAAAACAATAATTACTAATAGTGATAATGGTAGCAAAGAATATAAAGGTGTTCTGTGCAGCATTTATTTATGTTCATTGTATTTCAATAACAGATTTTAATATTGAATTTCCTTAAAAATGACAATTATGAGGCAAGTTTGATCACAGAGAAAAAAGTAAGGGCCTAACCAGAAAGCTTAAAACAATAGGTAAAAGGTGATCTTATCAATGCACTTTTTTAATTTTACCTGAAAAGAAAGCCAATGTATAAAAATATAACTAAACAGTTATAGTATTTTTACTATTGAATGGTTAAAATATAAATAATAAAATTTCATAAAATCATCTTTAATTTTATTGGTTAATTCATTTATATTTGATGATTAAATATAAAAAGTCATTTTTATTAAAAAATGATAATGAATTTTTGAACTGCATCTTGAAAAATATTTCAATAAAACATTTATTATTGAGAGGAATTTTAGAGACAGAACAAGCAGTTAGGGAAAAGGGAAGAATCCATGGGAGAGGAATGCATATGTGAGTGATGGGAGGAGAAGGCTCCAATTAGGAGAGCATGGGGGACATAAAATAAAGAAGGATCCAATTAGAAAGTGGAAGGAACAGACAGAGAGCTACTAGCATTTATAAATCCATAGACAAAGAAACTCAGAGACTGTTTTATGAGAGAGAGAGAGAGAGAGAGAGAGAGAGAGAGAGAGAGAGAGAGAGAGATTACATTTTGGGGACCCCTCCCCAAGGAGTTTCTCCTCCGAAGACCCCTCCCCAGTAAAGTTTGTATATGCTTGCAATAAACTTCCAAATTTTTGCTAAAAATCTTTTAAACTGCCAATTTTATTCTCCAAACTTCATAGGACAAGAACCCACAATGAAGAGATTCCAGCTTGGCATTAATTCCATATCTATTATTATTGTTTGTCTGTTTTCATATTTCCAACCTTATAGGAAACTATAGGTAAACTCATGGTAATTGAATTACTTTTTACTATGTTTTTAAGAAATAATTTTAGTGGTAGAAAGAGCAAGATGAGCATATAAAGAAGAAATGCAAGTGTTTAATGGTTATTTAAAAATAAAATTATATTAAAAGGACTGTTTTTCATGTCTCTAAATTTTGGATAACAGATTATATCCTTACAAAAAGAAATAGATTTAAAAGTACCCACTCCTTACTCCAAAGGGCATTTGAACTGCTAGAATGATATATCTGACTACTCATTCTTATTCCTAAATGATTGGTAGGGCTTAGTATAAACAGCTTCATTCCACTGAAAAATTGGTCAAACTCCCAGAGGTAAAACTCACATTGTGGAGGCTCCCTTATAACTTGGTCGCCATAAAGTTTTTATCTCTCAGAGTTGCCCACACTGTGCCTCCAGCTATTCCTCACTTACAGTTCAGGTTTTCCTACTCCTGCTCATGAGTCTCTGTGTCCGGAATCTATGGCTCTTTGTATTTGCCTGTCTGTCTCTCTAATCTTGGGGTCAGCAGTCTTCCCTATTTCCTTTGCCTCTCTTCTGGATATAAAGTTTTATTTCTGTTTTATTATATTACAGTGATCTCTAAAAATTAGTTAATTACATTCTTCTCTATGTACTACAAATTCTCTGGTCTGAAGAAAATAGTCCCTTTTATTATTGGGTTTCATCTAGCCACAAAAGATAGTTTTCTCTATTTTTTAAGATTAATGATCATAAAAAAATACAATTAGCCCATCAATCATTTTTCAGTATATATTTTTTATTTATCTCTAGACTAAGTAAAGTAATTTTTACATGTTCTATTACACTCCTACAACAAAATAATGAAATTACTGGTTAAGATTGTTGTCTTTGAGACATTTTTCGAGTCCTACTTTTTTATTTTTTTACTTTTTATATTTAGAGAAAATGAAATACAAGTAAAAATATGTCTTGAATGTTATTTTTTATACTTGTATTTTCTAAGAAAATGTGAATAAAACTCTCTAAGACTCCCATTTTATATATGAAATGAATTAATTATACCTGCTTGAAGTTTAGAAATCATGTTATCCTAACTAATAAAAAAGTACTATGCAAATTGACCATCACTCCAACACACCAGATGGCCACTCCCCCATGTGGTCAAAGATGGCTGCCCACATTGAACACAAGATGGCCACCACAAGATGGCTGCCACAAGATGGCCAGCAGGGGAGGGAAGTTGTAGGTGATCAGGCCAGCAGAAGAGGGCAGACAGAGGTGACATGGCCTGAAGGTGGGGTGCAGTTGTGAGAGACCAGGCCTGCAGGGGAGGGCAGTTATGGGCAATCAGACTGTCAAGGCAGGGTAGTTAAGGGTGACCAGCCCAGCAGGGGAGGGCAGTTAGGGGCAATTGGGCCAGAGGGGAGCAGTTGGGATTGATTAGGCTGGCAGGGGAGTGGTTAGGGGGTGATCAGGCTGGCAGGCAGAAGTGGTTACGGGCAATAAGGTAGGCAGACTGGTGAGTGGTTGGAAGCTAGCATTCCTAGATTGTGAGAGGGATGTCTGATTGCCCTTTAGGCCCAATACCTTGAGGTGTCCTATATTGGAGTGGGGCAGGCTGGGCTGAGGAACACATACACACCCTCCCTCCCCATGCAAGAATTCCATGCACTGAGCCTCTAGTATCAAATAATTATAATGTCTATTTACTATTATTCCTCTTGTTAATAATCAAATATTACCACTGTGCTCCTTTATGTCTTTTTAGTTTCATAAATAAATATAGGAGAATTAAAACTTTCTAAGATTTTACAAGAAAATGATAACACATCCCAAACTGTTATAGTTTTACTAAACCACATTTACAACTAACCATGAATTGAGTAGTATATTATCTTTAATACCAGAGGGTTCCTTGGCCTGTCCTGCACCTTCTTGTAGTCTGGGACTCTTAGCAGCCCAGGCAAAGGGATCCCACCAGAGCATGAATCCATGCACTGGGCCTCTAGTATATATGATATTTGGTTAAACAGTTCCCACCCTCTCCCCTCCTCCCTTCCCTCTGAAATGCTTCAGTCTATTGGATGTTCCCATGCCTGTGCATTGAACATCTGTCACCTGGTGGTCAGTACACATCATAGCTACTGGTCAAACAGGCGAAGGGTCACTTAGGCTTTTATATATATAGATATTTCAGTTACAAAAGCTATTTCATTAGTAAAAATATGACAAGAGCAAGCAGATTAATTTGGTGACTTTTAAACACTGACTAGGGAACTAGCTTTCTCTTTTTAAAACACATTCAAAGTATTTGCTTCTAATTATAAGGACCTTGCAAATAACTGTTAAAACCTCTGTACCAGTCTCCTTGTAAATAGATAGACGTAGTGATATTATTGCCGGAAAGGGGAATTCAAATTCCATTACTTCCCATTATCTTACTAGGCATTTTACTTCTGGTAGCTTTAATTAAGTTAAAATCTATTTCACTTGCATTACTGATTAAAACTAATTGAATTTGTTGCTTAATCCTATCTAGAAAGTCTATTCCTTAAACAGGTTTACTTCCATATAAAATTGTTTTAGAGGGGAAGTCTCTGCAATATGAGGACTTTATTTCATTTAAATTTTTAATATGTTTTTTGGATTTATTCCAGTTGGGGAAATTCTCAAATCCAAATCTGACACAGTTTTTCTTTTGCATTTTATTTTTGAAAGTGTAGATTGTTTGATACTGATAAAAGTTAATTTTTGCTACTTAAAAGAAAAAAAAAAACTTATAAAAAAAAAGCATCAGGTTTTAATTATTTCAAATCAGAGTCTATAGATTGGCCTAATTTATCTTTAATTTATTTATTATTTAAGAATGTATTACTGTGACTTAAAAGCAGATTTTAACAAATTTAAGAATCTTAAACTTTAGAATACTACTATACAATTTGTCATACGTGTTTCTGTTACTAAACTCTGTATGAATCAAAATAGAAATAAAATAAACTATTTTCTTTGTTCTGAGTTATAAAAAAACAAGACCTAAAAACCAACAAATTCTCTTCCAAATTTATAGTGCTGTTCTATAAATTTTCCACCTAATGTGGCTCAACCATTGTACTGTAGCCAAGTCTCACAGGAACTCTTTTAATCTTCTGTATCCACTGGGAAGATGACAACAGTATAATCCTCAAAGCATAGTAGAGCTGGAATAAAACACAACTCCCAAACTCACTAGTCCACAGTTCACAGTAGGCAGACATCAGCAGACAGTCACTCTTAGACTTTCTTTGCTTCAGTTCTGCTCAAGGGTCATTATGCTCTGTCAGACAATATAATTTCATAATAGTCAAAGAGAAATAAGAAGATGTAATTCAGATCTCTGTAAAATAACACTAATTTAATTTTCCTTTCACAGCTGTGGTGATATAAATTTTTAAAAAGATATAGTAATATATTAGCAGTTTGAAATTGAACACTCAGTTTTCATGCCCCCAAATAACCATGGCTTTTTGTCATTTGGGATTTTACTGAAAGATGAATATGAATTTTGTGCAGGCTTATTAGTTAGGTTTACGTAGCTATTCTATAGCTTGCATAATTTTTTTAAAATCTAAGATCATATTTTTTAGTTTAAAAATATTTTCCCAAAGAAAGGGTCTTTGATAGTATTTGTCATGAACATAAAGATATGTGACAAAAAAATTATAAAGAATGGATCTCAAACATAGTAGAGTATGGCATAGTATGATTATGCATACTTGATCCTTATATAGATTAAGGAAATAAGAAAAACTGTTCATAAAAATGTTTTTATAAAAAGTTACATAAGATAGATTCAAATGTGGCTGTTTGTAAAGATATATTTTTATCTCTTGAGAATGTAAGAGACTTCCTCTAATACTTGGACAATGAAAAAATCAGTAGACTAAAATGTGTTGGTGAGTTAATACACTGTTATCACTTCTCATCTTCAAAGAATGATTGATATAAATGAAATATATCCTAGTATACATTATGGGGAATAACAATATTTCAAGGCATAATAGTGACATTATTAGGAAAAAGAATAATGTTACAGTTTTGAAAAGTCATCTAAGGAGAAATAAAGCAGTAATAGTGACTTTCTAGTTATTATTATTGTTAAAAGTAAACATTTATTTTTTATCTTCTGTATCTTTTTTAAATGCATTGGGGTAACAGTTCATACAGGTTTCAAGTGTTTATTTCTATAATACAGGATCGGCCCTTTTTTAATTAGAGAAATTCAGGGCACTGAGAGGAGAAAAAACTTCTGGTGGAAGGAGGTATTTACCATCTCAAGAAATTAAGAAGAATAACAATAGATGAGAAGACTTTCACCAAGTGGTTTGAGCTTGAAAACTTTCAGCAAGCAAGGACACATCTGATTTTAATTATTTAAAAAAAAGCATACCTTTAAAAAAATTAATACTTTTACATACCATGATTGTTAACAATAAAAATGAAGTGCTGCCCTAGCTGGTTTGGCTCAGTGGATAGAGTCTTGGCCTAAAGACTGATGGATCCCAGGTTCAATCCTGGTCAAGGACATATGCCTGGATTTCGGGATGGATCCCCAGCATGGGGCATGCAGGGGCAATCAATCAATGATTCTCTCTCATCATTGGTGTTTCCATCTCTCTCTCCCTCTCCTTTCCTCTCTGAAGTCAATAAAAAATATTTTTTTAAAGAAATGAAATGCACATATATAATCTGTTATTTAAATGCATAAAATTACATGAGTTAGCATGACCATTAAGCAAAATCATTGTTTTCTTTTAAAATGTTTATCAGTCTTTCTGAATATTTAAAAATATACATTTTTGTGCTTTAAAGATAATGATAAATATAGAAAATTAAAATTGGATAATTGAAAGATAATTTTCAGCAAGTCAATGATATAAATAAATCTTTGTGAACAAATGTTCAAGGATACTTCTTATATTAAACCTATGTTCTTTGATTTTCCATTTTGCACTCTAAACGGAAGTTCAATTAGAAATATTTACTTTATTCTTTAGTGATATAAACATTGTAGATATAAGCACATTTCTAAATCAGTTTAAGAAATATTATTAGTAGGTAAATGTTGAGAAAGATTATGTACATTTTTCTTTAGAGCTACATTTCATTTTAAATTCCTTCTTAGGGCATGTAATGCTCTAGTGTTCATATTATGTTTCTCAGAGCTATCACAGCTAGATAATTCCTTATCTGTCAGTGAATGACAGTAATCCTGTGTTGAATTTCAATATCTCCTGTTCTGAGTAATTCAGTGGGGAGATAAGATCTATCCTAGATGTACTTACCTGCAAGCAATGTACTTACTCACACTTACACTACAGTCATTCAAAAACCTCAGAGACCAATGACTCAGCAGTGTACTGCTCAAACTGTTAATAGGCCTGTAGCAGCATTCACTTTTGATTTTTGCTGGTGCTTGCTTTTTATTTTCAATATTGCACATTGAAACTGTCTTATAATAGTATATCCCAAATGCAATGAAATTGATGACTCTACTGCAACTTATCCTTATATCCTCTGCCCCTCCTTAATCACATAACTGCAACTTATCCTTATGTCATCTGCCCCTCCTTAAACACATAACTTACCTCTATGTACTTGACAGATCATCGCTTAATAATTAGTATACATTTTGAAGGGGTGGTGAAAGTAACAGTAAGGAGGAAAAACACATTTAAAAAAAGAAATTGCAGTAAGTAAAGGTGCTGTGTAGCCTTGGGCCTACAGGTTTTGTCTACATGTGTTTGCTGATTGAAGTCCAGTTCTAATATTACTGAAGATTTTGGTGTGCCTCCAAAAGTGAATCAGAATATTGAGAGCACTCATAATGGATCCTTGATAATTTCAGTATTGAAAGAAAATATTAGCATCCCTGTAAAATTATTTACTTTTTTTAGCATGCTAAACTAAAGATCAACCAATAATTCCATATACTTAAAATGGTAAGCAGAAAATTATATATATAATAGATATATATTTTGTGTGTGCACAAAAACATGAAATATAAAAACATCACTCACATGAACTCAGCTTAATAAAAATTCTGACTAGTCAAAATTATTTTCTTAATACGCCTTTACTAAAACATTAACAATTTTACCATATTCTTATCCCTCAATCTTTCACTTGAAGGTTATTCACTTCTAATTTAAAATATAATTTTAATCAACTTAGCAATTTGATTTCCAATCATGATCCTCAGTAAAATAGACAAGAAAAAGAAGAAATTCTAAGATAAAACAACTCTACAGTTAGGAAGTGATCATTGACATCAAAAAAAGGGGAACATAAAAAGCAACTATCTTAGATAATTTAGCCCAAGGTTAAATGGTCCTGTGCCATACAGTAAACCTTAAGGTTGTAATTCAGAATTCCTGCACAATTCCATAATTGTTTCTCAGAATAACAACCTAGAATATACTTTATAAAATGAAAATAGGAATTTGAGCTGAATTAATAAAGTGCATGGCTGAATTATAAATATTAAACTTGAAAACTATTGGAGGCCTGGCTAGTGTGGCTTAGTTGGTTGGGCATAGACCTGTGCACTGAAAGGTTGCTGGTTTGATTCCTGGTCAGGGAACATGCATGGTTTGGGGGCTCCCTCCCAACAAGAGTGTGTGCTGGAGATAACTAACTGATGTTTCCTTCTCACATAGATGTTTCTCTCCCTCTCTTTTTAAGAATCAATAAAATAAATCTTTTAAAAAAATGAAAAAATGCTTCTGCTTTCCCAGTTATGTCTCCTAATATATCCTATATAATAAAAGAGAAACATGTAAATTGACCATACCTCCATGACACCGTCCAGCCAATCAGGAGTGAGTATGGAGAATGACCCAACAAAGATGGAGGGTTAATTTGCAGACACAGGCACTGGGCAGAGAGCAGTGTGGGAGAACCAGCAGAGAGTGGAGTGGCTTGGGGAAGTTGGTTCCCCAAGCCACCAGATGGAGAGCAGAGAGGGAGAGCTGGTGGCTTGGAGGACTTGACAGAGCAGAAGGCTATGGGGCAGAGACAGAGCAGGAAGGGAAAACCAAGAGCATGGGGATCAGCAGGAATTCTGGGAATAATAGTTCTGGTGGCAGCCCTAGGACTGGAAGCAGAAACCCAGAGCATGGAGAGAACTTCTTATTGGATTATGGTTTGGAAGCTACTAAGAACAAATTTGTAATGAACACATAATGATTTCATAAATATAGATACATTCTAAATGTTTGAAGTACTTGAAAATATAGCTCTCTTAAATAATTAAATATTTACTGATAAACATATTTACATTATTTAATTAAACCACAGAAAGTCATTTCAGCTAACCAAAGAAACTTTAGTCAGGTGATCTGTGACTTCTGATTTATTAACATCTAAATTAATGGGTTTTTTTTGTGTATTATTTTCATGGTCATTTTAAATTTGTCAACTTTTTTTTTTAATACTTTTCATATGTTAATATGTGCTCAATATCTATCCCACCAAAAAGTAAGGAAATTCTTGTGATTATTTTAGTTTGCATAATTTATAACTTTTCATAATTCCAAATGCCTTGATTATTATGAGATTTGATCAAACCTGCAAAGAATATCTAAGTAAATTTTATACTTAAATACCTATATTAAAAAAAAAAAGTAAATATGGATTAGAATAGCAGTACATTTGGGAACTCTGAACTCAAGGGCCATCTCCATCAGTTACAATTTCTACCTCATTGAACTTCATTTTCTTCACCTGAAAAAGAGCAGAATAATACCTCACAGGGTATCCTGAGAACTAAATAGACAATGTAGCTGAAATTGCTTTGTAAATTTCTAAATATGTAATGACTTCATGGAATTATTATTTTCCCAACCAGAAAGCAAAGGTGTGTTTTGTTTTGTTTTTGTTTCTTATCAAGCTAGTTTCTGGTGTATAGGTGGTATTGAATAACATTTTGTTTAGTGTTGAATAAAAGTCCTCTGGCAGAATAAACTAACGTTCTATAATAAATGTTTAACACACACACACACACACACTCACTCACTCACTCACTCACTCACAGTTGTTGTTTTTTTGTGTGTTTTTTTTTTAAGCAATTCGTGCATGACTGTTTGCCAAGTATAGAATCTATATGGCAAACCAGCAGTTAATCTTAAAGATTACGTGAAAAAAATGGGAAAAACATAAAAGGTTACTGCAGAGCAGTTTGTTCATCTTGTCAAAATGCCAGATGTTTCTTACTCTTTGAGTCTAGATATTATTAAAGCTCATTCAAGATTTCTCTCTCTCATTTTCTTTCCCTCTCCTTATCCCAATCAACATATTGGCTGCATTGCTCAATTATTGGACAAATGTAACTTTCTCTTCTCTGCTCAGCCACTTTTAAAGCCTCCCTACCAGATGCTATCATAAGACACTCAATGGAAAATCATGAACTAAGTATATTCTTTGCCCTTCTTGCTTTTTAATTTCAATTAAAGATAAGCCATCTCCTTTTACCTTCTTAAAGTTGCAAGTTTCTTTGTAACATCAATCTTGCATTTATCTTCATAATGTAAATAGATATTTAAACCTCAAGTTCAGGAGTATAATTTGTAGAAAGCTATATGCTGGCACAGAGATCATTAAATTTGAACATCATAGGTTAAATCTCATTTTTTGGTAATAGTTTTATATTTTTGTCATATACATGTAAAAATAAGAATCATGCTTACCCTTTTTTTTTTTACCATATATACTTTTAGCAAAAGATCTCACAGTTTCATTAAAATATATTATAGAATTGACCTATAAACATTAAATAAATATTGCATTTATGAAAACTTCAGGCATAGCATTACATGGGCAATTGGAAATACTAGCACTATTTATATTCACATATAAAAATGATCGGTGCTAATCTATTTAAATACCAAGCTGAAGAAAAATATAGAAGTATAGAACTTACATATGAATAGTAGATCAGTAAAGTAAATGAACATTAATTCAGAATTTATGTCATGTATTGACACCGATATTTTGTATTCCATTAATGATAAATAATTTAAGAGAAAATATACTTTTTTACATTAATGCTGTGAGTCATACAAAAATAGTACTTTTCTATTATTTATTTATTTATTTTAATATATTTTATTGATTTTTCACAGAGAGGAAGAGAGAGGGATAGAGAGCTAGAAACATCGATGAGAGAGAATCATCAATCAGCTGCCTTTTGCACACCCCCTACTGGGGATGTGCCTGCAACCAAGGTACATGCCCTTGACCGGAATCGAACCCGGGACCTTTCAGTCCGCAGGCTGACGCTCTATCCACTGAGCCAAACCGGTTCGTCCCAAAATAGTACTTTTCTAAAAAAATAAACTAAGTTTTAAGGTTGATAAAGAAAAAAGAGAAATTACCAATTGTTCCTGTATTTCTAGTACTGTAACAAGCTATGCAATAATTCCAACAAAATAAGAAACTTTAATATATTTTTCTCAACAGTAATATGCAGCAATTCTACTTTTATCCCACTTTTACTTTGGTAAAACCTTTGTTTCCCTCTGCCTCTTCTTTCACTTTATTCTCTTTGTCAATTGTTCATTTTCTTTGGAAAATCTCAAACTGAGAGGGCCCTGAAGTTCCATGACCCTAAGACTGACCCAGAGCTATTGAACTTCCTAGAGCTTTCTATAAGAACACAAATGACTCAAAATTGCATGTCTCCAGTCAAGACTTCTCTCCTAACTAATGGACATTAACATTTTAACAAGTCTTTAATTGAAATCTTGATTCTTTACCTCCCAAAACCACTCTTTCAGCTCACATATCTCAACAAAATATAACTTGATTCACTCTTCCATCATTTTGTTTTATTTTTAAGAGCTATTATCAACTGAAATATTATATCTCTGTATGTTGGTTTGCCCATTTCCACTATATTGCAGAATCTCCATGGGAGCCTCATGCACATTTCTAGAAAGAATGGGAATGAGACAGCTGACTGGACTTTACCATCACATGCAGGCAGCAATAAAATACTATTTTCAGTTTTCTATGTTGCTGTAACAAATTACCAGTTTTAGCAATTAAAGAGCAATTTTTTAAACCTTGTAATTATAAAACATAGAATTTTCATACAGGTCATACTTAGCTTAAAATCAGATGTTGGCTGGACAGCATTCCCCACCCTACCCCCTATTTTGCTTTCTGGAGGCCTTAGGGAAGAATCTGTTTTATTCTACTTTCCAGATTCTGGAGAGCACCCACATTTCTTTTTCTCTATTTTTAAACCCAGCAACATTGCACTTTTTTTATTACCATTTTTCTGTACTCATATTTCATTCTGGTTCTCTTTTTCTATCTCTTTATGCCACTGTTAAGGTCCCTGTGCACCCACTGGGTGCACCTGGAAATTAAGATATAATCTTCCTACATGCAACTTAATTCCATCTACAGCCTTAATTCTCTTTCATTATGAAACCTAATATATTCACATATTCTGAGAATTAGGATGTGCATATATTTCAGAGAAACATTTCTGCCTACTACAAATACCCAAGAACCTGATTATGGTGTAAACAAATGTTCCAGCAATCCTTCTGTGAAATTAAAAGAGAATTCATTATGATTTGAAAATCAGGGAATATAGCCTGTGATATGAATTGATGGTGCTCTCCAAAGTTGGGAAGACAGTGCAGGTTATATATTTCTTATTTTTTTAAATTTTAAATTGATTTTGAGAGAGAAGAGAGAGAGAAAGTGAGAGAGGGAGAGAGAGAGAGAGAGAGAGAGAGAGAGAGAGAGAGAGAGAGAGAGAGAGAGAGAGAGAGAGAGAGATACAACTATAGATGTTAGAGACAAATATCAGCCAGTTGTCTCCCTCACCTGCCCCAAATGAGGATCAAACCCACAAGCAGGGTATGAGCCTTTACTTAGAATAGAATTGACCCTGCCACCTTTTGGTGTACAGACAATGCTCCAACCAACTGAGCCACACCAACTAGGCCAGGGCAGGGTTTTTAAAAACGCAAGTTGAAAGGAGGTGACTAACAAAGAGATGGGTTGCTATGGAAACAAGGTCATAATCTTAGGTCACCCATTTTTCTCTTTGGAGGGGCAATTGGTCCTTCAATGTTCAGCTGACTCAGTGGTTAGTAAGTGGGATTCTGAGATAAGAACATTCAGCAAGATATGATTATGCATTTATCAGTGTCCTAGTTTCACTTCATTAATCACCAGTCCAGTAGCCATCTTATTTTTTAAAACAGTTTATTTTGTGAAATAAGATTGCTTAGGCACAGTCCAAAGGTTATTTTGTCTTGTTCTCACACCACAAAAGTTTGATTAAAACAATATGCAAGACAGTTCCTCTGGCCTGGCAATTCTGGCTCCATTTTAAAACGAACCCATTTATATATTGTTTACAATGGTACCGTACGCAAAACTTAGCTTATAAGAGAGTTGGGTTTTAAAAACTGCTGAGGAAACATAGAGTTTTAAAATAAGATTTTGGTCAAGTTGCCCTCCCTTAGAGGAAAATATAATTTAAGCCAAATCCTTGCTTAAGGATCTTTTTAAAAAAGAAAAAAAAAAATACAAACAAAAATCACCAAATAGTATTTATATGGAAAAAATAAAACAAGAATATATTTATAATACTAATATTTGAACAGTACAGTATATTCAAAACATACCAATTAGTCAATGAAGCATAAAGATAAATTTTAGAATGGATAAGATATAAAATGCAAGCAATCGCATGTGTATCAACAATTAAAAGGCACAATCACAATGGGAATTCTAGACCAGATACTGAAATCTTTACTTTGTAAAGAATTCTTGAGGTCTATGAGAAAAATACTAAACATGGAAAACCAATACCAAAAGAAGGTCAATTATAGAAAAATAAAATTTAAAAGCATTAGGCTAATGAAGAAATTATTTTAATGATTTGAAAAATCAAAAACAAACAAAAATAACCTCTTCTTTATGATCTTTAACTTATAAAAAATTAACTATGGTAATATTATGTTCTTATTAGATTATAGTAAAACAAAAACCAGATCTGAAATATCATGTACACATAAGGAACTATCTGGCATTGAAATTGGGACACAAAAGAACTATTGGCCCAGAAAGGAACTCACTACAGACTGATTCATTTGCCTCTCAGCATAACCATTATGGCTTGTTGCAGTTTAGGTTCTTACAAGGGTATTTCTTGGATCACATGATCTCACACATCAAGAGGAAATAATGAACAACATAAACAGACCCAGAGAAAGAGAACTAGCGATGAGATTCTCAAACCTCAGAGGGAAAGTAAGGGAGGATGGGGGTATGGGGAAGAGATCAACCAAAGGACTTGTGTGCATACATATGGGCCTAGCCAGTGGCCATGGACAACAGGGATTGGGAGGGCATATCTAGGGAGGGGTTAGAGATGGGAATGGGGGAATAAGGACAATTATGTGAGACCATAATCAATAAAAAATAAATAAATAAATAAAAAGAATATTTTTAAACATGTAATAGGTAATTTTAAGTGTAATTTCATGATATATTTGAATTATGAAAACATTGCAAAACAGCCCTAACTGGGTTGGCTCAGGGGACAGAACATAAGACTGCGGACTGAAAGGTCCCAGGTTAGATTCCAGTCAAGGGCATGTACTTAGTTGCAGGCACATCCGCAGTGGGAGGTGTGCAGGAAACAACTGGTCAATATTTCTCTCTCATCAATGTTTTTAACTCTCTATCTCTCTCTCTTTCTCTCTGAAAAAAAAAAAAAATCAATGAAATATATTTAAGAAAACAAACAGCCGAAACCGGTTTGGCTCAGTGGTAGAGCGTCGGTCTGAGGACTGAAAGGTCCTGGGTTCGATTCTGGTCAAGGGCATGTACCTTGGTTGCAGGCACATGCCCAGTAGGGGGTGTGCAAGAGGCAGCTGGTCCATGTTTCTCTCTCATCGACGTTTCTAGCTCTCTATCCCTCTCCCTTCCTCTCTGTAAAATATCAATAAAATATATATTTTTTAAAAAGAAAACAAACAAAAAACATTGCAATACACACTTTTTCAAACCAGCTGTATTTCTTTTATGCTATTTGGTAAATTGTTATCATTATGGTTATTATTGTTATCATAAATTTCTACCAAATATATGGGGTAGTGCTGGGAAGGGCAGGGTTCTGGATTAGTATTTGTACTGTTCTCTATTCTGGGAAATTGCCTTCAGAAAACCTTCATAAAATCTATTACAATGATAATTTTTAGTATACAGGAACAAGAAAGATGGAAAAAGAGGGCAGAAGCAGTGTGGAGATTAGGGCTTATATCTGGAACCCTGGGCTTCAGGGCTGATTTGGCATGTTTCTTCCAAATGTACTATCAAAGCTACCAGCTTGAGCAGAATAATAGGCTTGTGTTACTCACTGCTAAGCACCAAAATAAGTATAATTAATTTTTAATTAAAGTTAAAATAATACATACCTATAACTTTATTGAATTCATAGCAATGTTTCTAATTTTTTAAGATTCTTTTATACTTAAAAAATAATTCAACTGATTTTTTTTCACTTCTATTGAACACACTTCAGAGTCTATAGAGTCTGAGATGGCTATTGTTGGTCTTCTGTTGTTTTTTAAAAAATACATATTTTATTGATTGATTTTTTACAGAGAGGAGGGGGGGGGATAGAGAGCTAGAAACGTCGATGAGAGAGAAACATCGACCAGCTGCCTCTTGCACACTCCCTACCGGAGATGTGCCCGCAACCAATGTATCAATACATGCCCCTGACCGGAATGGAACCTGGGACCTTTCAGTCCGCAGGCCGACGCTCTATCCACTGAGCCAAACCGGTTTCAGCTGTTTTTGTTTTTTTAATAAATAGCTCATTTTAATCTAGCTCTATAAAAATGGTGAGATATTGACAAAAAGAAATTTCCTGAATCAAATCTATTCCAGGAACTTCCTAAAATATCACTTATTATGGAAAGAAAAGGCTGCTTCTATTCAAGTCAGACATGACCTGAAGAATTAGCTGATAAACTTCAATTACCTTAATAACATCTCTCTAATGCCTCTTGCATTTTCCTTCTTTCTCTGTCTAGTAGTACCTTTATTCCAATTGTGAAATCTATCCTTTCAAGATCACATTTTTTCCCCTTGGCATCTGTGAAAGATTGCAATTCATTTTGAGAGTTCAGAATGCCTAGAAGTCATAGGTAGGTTTAGATAAGTTAGGTGTTTTGTCACTTTCCCTGTTATTTATTATTTTGCCCTTATCTCCCTTAGTAGAATAAAGTGCATTGCTTCTAGCTTTTTTCAGATGCAATAGGAATGAATAAAGATTTTAAAATCATACGTTCCCTAAAATCACATTATAATAGATTTGTAGGTTTTTTTTTTTAATTTATATATGGGAGAGGGGGTATTATTTTTGTTATTTTGTGTTTGTTAATAAAGACAAAGTAGATAAAAATGGCAAGAAATCACAAACAAAATGACTTTAGGACATTAAGATGAGCACCCTATCAAAATAGTTTTACAGTTAGGGGTCATCTTGATTTATGTGAACATGATGAGCTATCTATATATGTCTATATGTGTTATATATTCAGTTGGCTATTTTATACATATAGTACTTTATAAATTCTTAACACGTAGATCAATAAATATTTGTATTCAACACTAATTTACTTTCATTTTGTCTTTTCATTATCTGTAATAGTTCATCAGGAATGTGTAGGTTAGTCTTATTTGAGTTTCTTAATCTTTCCATTTTCTGGGACTTTCTAAGATGCAAGGTTAAGATTGCATGTGAAGTAAAAAAGAATTCAGGGCAGTAGTTATGTGATAGATGTAGGATAAATGTCCTTGGAGAGCAGTGTCTTATGGGACCCGGGGAAGTCTGACATTACTTATCTTATGGACTTTTGTTTGTATTTATAACCAAGAAAGGTGGCAAAGAACTACTTTTTCTTATAAATATAAAATAATTCTTCAGTTTTCTTTCCTTTTTATTCCAAAAGGAAACTTAGATTTTCTTCATATTACACACACATACAAAAGCAACATTTTAACAGAAGCCACCTCTGAGTGATTTCATGTAATGTTTGTTTGCCTGAAAGTGCTTTATACGCAGTAAACATAATGATCAAGTAGGAGGATGTCTGCACTCTCTATGTGGCTGTTCCCGATGTTCAAAGGGCTGTGACATTCCTAACCGATTGATCTTGTGGTACTTGACTTATGGACCAGCAACTCTCCTTTAATTAGCCTTCTACCCTGCAGACTTTTCACTCCCACCCAAGAGGGCCAAAATAATCATTATTATATATCGCATTGACTTTGTTACAGGTGTCTTTAAATTAGTTTGTATTCTCCAGAACTTCTAATCTGATCTGACTTGGTCACTGGAGTGCCAAGACCTCTTGAGAGGCTATTTCTGCCTATCTCATCTCCTCCCCTGAGTCTCTCTCCTACCTTTCAACTTGAGACAGTATAATGATTATGATACCCAGACCTCTCTGTTCTTTATTCTTGTCCTCGCAGTAATTTTTTATCTTCTCTTACACAAAGAGAAAAAGAAGTCTTACAGTTACTAGCAGCTTTGTCCTTTAAATTATTATATAATCTTGGCTATTTTCAGGGAATTGCATTCACTCATCAGAGAAGAGCTGAGAGTACTCTCCTCATTTTTTTCTCTTAATAATAATGTTAAAATTTGTCTTAATGTCAAATCATTGAAACTATTTTACCTAAAAAACTAATTTAGTAAGTTTCTTTATGTGATGCATATAGTTTAACATAATGTACACACAGGTATCCTATCCATAGGTCAAGAGATGACTTTACTTTGAAAAGTCAAATTCACTCTGACCTAGCACTAAGAATCTTTTTGGGTCATTTAGGAAAAGTTAAAATGTCAATTTTTCTTTTTTTTTCTTTTTTAATATTTCAGTAATGCAAAGGTCAAGTTACCTCTTCATTTATACAAAATAAATAAAGCACTGTTACCATTATGTTTATCCTGGTGAAACATATAGGTAGCTTCTAAAAGCATTAAGATGAGGACAGAAAAAGGCAAAGAAGACCCTAATGAAATAATATCTATTCGTTAGGGTTGTTATTTTTTAACTGAAGTATAAACTATAGAAATGTGAGTACTGTAGACACAGATGTTATAAACACCATGAGTTATTAAGAGTGATGGAGATATAGATATATGCATATTGGAAAACATTGCATACACATGCGTATGGGAATTGATGTATACTGAGAGAGTTTGGGGGAAGGGAGAAATTTTCCTATACCCGTCAAGGTTCTTTTGGCTGCTCTGAAAATTCTAGAAGAGACAGATTAACAGGAGAAAATAACCAAATTTAGTTACATATGTATGTGTAGGAACTACACACATATTTAAATGTTAGAGACCCACATACATGAGAGGTTCAAAGACAGAAAGGAAAAATGAGACAGATGTGGCATTTTGAGCTAAGGATGAGGTAAGGTGCTTTTGGCTTCAGAAGGCCAGGCAGAAAGGAGGATGGTCATTGCAGGACAATAAGAGCAGGTATTTAGTAATTAGAAATTTGCCTTCGCATACAGACAGATTTTTAAAAAAAAAAAGTTATTTCTGGTTAATTCTTATATGGGCAAGATCCCCAGTTTAAATTCTTCTGGGTAGTTAAAGCAGGCGTGGGGACCTGGGAAGTTTCTTGAACTTTCAGTCTCTCCGTTGCTTTAGTTAAAAGCAGTCTGCATACCGCAGAGCCATCTTGTGCTGACTCATTCTGAACCCCTACAGAGTAATTAAGTTATTGCACAGGGATATTTTAGAGACAGAGACTCCCTTGTATTCAAATATTAAGGAGGAAAACAAATGGGGACCTTGGAAACTCAGTTTTATCCCACAGAAATAAAACTTTCCATCAAACATCTTCTGCCCAGGGGGGCCTCAGGAAACTTACTGCCTCAGCACCCCGAGAAGACCACTTCCACTGGGAACAGGTGGAGACACGGACCCTCTGATAACAGAAGTTGGTCCACGGTTATCCCTTCTGTAACATGGGAGATACCCAGAAAAGGAGTAAAACTTTACCTGGGGTGGTGAACAAACAACACAATATGCGGATGATGTATTTAGAATTGTATACCTGAAACCTGTATAATTTCATTTACTAATGTCACCCCAATAAATTCTACTTAAAAACAAAAACTCTGTTAAATGGCCCAAGCCACCATCTTAAAGCACTACCATTACCAAAGACATGAAGATGTTGGAGACCAGTTAAGGGAGGTTATAAGAAAAACACAGTGAACAAGGGATAAGGTAGTTTGCAGATTTAAGTCTGCAGATTTAAGTCTACCTTCTCCATTGAGGAGAGTTTCTTGTGATTTCATCATCTTTTTCCTCCAGTAGAGTGAGGGAAACACTCTTACAAACAGAGTCTACTGATAAATGTAAATTTCTCTTACACAATGGTAATCTCTCCTGTTTTCAGAAATTCTCTTCTGTCTTCCCTTTTGCAAAATAATCAGCTTAAAATGATCCTTATGCCTTATTGGCATATTTTGGAGTGGTGTGTTGTGACCACTTAAAGGCCAGCAGGGGTGCATTGGGCAGGGCGCTGACTGCAAGAGCAGCAGTCCTGGAGGCCAGCCGCTGGAGTTGGAATCGTAACTCCACTTATAGCATACAGTATTTGTTAATATGATTTTAGACCAGTTCTGTAACCTCTCCACAGGTCAGTTTCTTTAGAAAATGGGCATTACAGAAGCACATTTCTTATATGGGACTCTGAGAAGAATTAAAGGTGTGAAATGTTGAGTCTGTTCTTCACCTTTTTGGCCCACCCTCAGGACAGTTTGCATTAGCTCTCCTTTTATCTGAGTCTTACCCACTCTCTGCCCCTTTAAAGCAGGCAATATCTCTCTGTAGTTACACTTTTGCAAGCCAGTCATCTAGAACTGCAAAAGGATCAAAATATTGACTTAATCAAATTCCCTAAAGGTGTTATTTAACATTTAATAATATTAATCTCTTTTATCTCTTTTCAAAGGACATTAAGAGAAAGACAAATCCCACATGATTTTGCTTATATGTGGAATCTAAAAAGACAAAATAAATGAATGAACAAAATTGAAACAGACCTATAAACACAGAGAATTGTCTGGTGGTTGCCAGAGGTGGGGTTTTAGAAGATTGGCTGAAAGAGATGAAGGAATTAAGAAGTATAAATTGGTAGTTATTGTGTACAAAAATGAGTCATGTGCTAATCTGACTAGCTCAGGGAAGGCTAGACTGGCAGTGAAAGGAATTTTGGGGGGTGAAATAGGCAGGTTTAGGAAATTTAGAAAAATTAAGGTTTCCATGGAAAAAACAACATAGAATTGCAAAAAGTACATCTCCATAAGATAAGGGAGCTTCAGAAATTACATTTTCATAAGATAAGGGAGCTACAGATAGCAAAAGGTTCACATTTACAGAATAAATGGGAGAAAGACCAGAGGGAATCCTATCTAATAAAGAGGGAATATGCTAATTGACCACCATGCCCTCACAAGATGTCAATGCCCACAGCCACAAGATGGCTGGATTCAGTCCCCTCAGCCCCACCATATCCAGCCTCAGCCCTCCATTTCCCTCAGCCCCACCTCATCCAACTTCAGCCCCCCAGTCCCCTCAGTCCCGTCTCATCCAATCAAAGTCTCCCAGTGCCCTCAGCCCTGCCTCATACAACCAGAGTCCCCCAGTCCCCTTAGCCGTGCAGGGGAAAGGAGTTAGGGATAATCATGCCAGCAGGGGAGCAGTTAGGGAGCTATCAGGCTGGCAGGAAGATGGTTAGGGGCAATCAAGCAGGCAGACAGGTGAATGGTTAGGAGCCAGCAGCCCTGGATTGTGAGAGGGGTCCCAGACTGGAGAGGGTGTAGACTGGGCTGAGGGACACCCCCCGCCCTGCACAAATTTCATGCACCAGGGATCTCATAGAATAACAAGGGAGAAGAAGGAGGGAATCTCATGTATTACACATGAGGCTTCAGTTTAAGAGTTGCTCTAGTGACCAAATCAAAGATGAATAGTGTCCAATCAGAAGAGATATTCAGGACAAAAGCTGTAGCCTTTATAAACATTAGGGAAAAGGGACTTGGTGGGACTATTTTCCCCTCTCCACGTGGGAGTCTGCACTTGTTCTTCAATAAATTTCTACCTTTACTATACCACCTTCCGTACATGGTTTCATTCTTCAACTCTGGCAGACAAATAACCTGGGAAAAAACATCCTGCCTGGGGAACACTGCACTTTCCAGTCCAAAAATCCCATGTCAGCAAACTCAGAGACATAAAGTGACCACAAAAGATGGTCTGAAATTAAAACCTTAACTAAAAGCAATTTATGGTGTCACATCCTAGGCCTGTATCTTCCCTGACAAAGATAAACTTTGATCTTAACGGAGTCTACGGCCTTTTTTGTTTGTTTGTTTGTTTTGTTTTGTTTTGTTTGTTTTTTAATCCTATATAATAAGACCCTCATATGCAAAATAACCAAATGATGAAACGACCTGACCTGCAGAACAACCACCAGGGGGCACTGAGCACCAGGGAGCTATGTTGCCCACTGACCACCAGGGGGCAGACCCTCAACATTGAGGGTTTACTCACAGAGAGGGAGGTGACCGGCAGTGACAATCTGAGGGGCGGGGCCAGCCAGCTGGCTGCACCAGGCTGCCAGCTAAGGTAGATGCCAGTGAAGACCCCCAATTGCCTCACCCACCATTCAACCCAACAGATAGCCCTGATCACTGGCCAGGCCTAGGGACCCTACCTTATACTAGGAAGTGTCATGGAACATGGCAGGCATAGACGAGACAGTGCTGGCAGTGGGGACAGTGGAGGTGCTGCTGGTGGGATGGGCCCCCCACAAGAGCAGGACCATAGTGGGATGGTGGAGCAGGTTGGGGGTGGGGGGCACCAGGGCAAGGTGGAATGCCAGGCAAGGCTGCAGGGCTGCGAGACTGAGGGCATAAGCTGGGCCACCCTGAGGAACCCCACCCATGCACAAATTCATGCACTGGGCCTCTAGCACAAAATAATATTAAAAGTAAACTGTGAGTGAAAAATCCTATATAATAAAAGGCTAATGTACAAATAGACTAAACGGAGAAATGACTTTATGATGCACACTGACCACCAGGGGGCAGATGCTCAAGGCAGGAGCTGCCCCCTGAGAGTCAGTGCGCTCCCACAGTAGGAGCACAGCTCAGTCAGAAGCCTTGAGCTCGGTTGATGGCTGGTGAGCACAGTGGAGGTGGCTGGAGCCTCTCCCACCTCTGTGGCAACACTAAGGATGTCTGACTGCCAGCTTAGGCCCACACCATGGCCTAAACGGGCAGTCAAATATCCCTTGAGGTCTCCCAGACCAGGCTGAGGGATGCCCCCCTCCAGTGCTCTATTAAAAAAATAAAAAGAGAAATTACTATTTTTTAGTAAAAAAAAAACAAAAAACACAAAACTTATTTTACTATTTATTATTATTATTTTTAAATACATTTTTATTTATTTCAGAGAGGAAAGGAGAAGGATGAGAGAGAGATAAAACATCAATGAACAAAGAGAATCACTGATCGGCTGTCACTTGCGCCATCTCACATTGGAGATGGAGCCCACAACCCTAATATATGCCCTGACTAGGAATCAAATAGTGACCTCCTGGTTCATAGGTCAACACTCAATGATTGAGCCATGCCAGCTGGGCTAAACTCATTTTAATAGTACATAATGTTTAATATGTTGTTGGTATTATATTATATCCCAAATCAATAGCTTAATTTTATCTATTTTAAATAATTGTTGAAAGAGGCTTAAAATGGTCAGAATCAGCATGAACTACCATTATATAGAGTGATAATTTCTAGGTTCAAACCTGATCATCAAAGTGTATCTTTCACATTCTCTCTTTGCCAGCATCCTTTAAAATGAATAATGCCTTCTCTAAGGCAACATTTCTACATCTAAAGTCTAATAGACCTTTCTCTTTACTTTGTATTCTTGTTAAGCCTTTATAATGGAGAATGCTTTCCTTTGTGTCCTGCATTTTCCCTTATCTGAGGAGAAAGCTGCCTTCTGGCAGTTCCTTTAAATTCTAGGAGGTTGCTGTAACCTTGTTTGTGATTAGGTGGCTGGCAATCTGCTACTTTCCTGCATAATGCATTTCTAAAACACTAATGAAAGAAAAGTGAACCAAACAGTGATTTTTCTTAGGTTTGGATGGGGTGGCAGGTGGATCTTTTGGTTCTCAGGGAGAAAACAAGTACACTACTTCACTTTTAGCTCATATTATTTTGGAATATTATATCACCCCCTCCCCTTCTTATTTCAAGAAACACAGTGGACTAGCTTAAAAGGAATGTCAAATTAAAACTACAAGGGACCAAAGTTTTCTGATTATTATTTTTGAAGAAAAAAAAATATATACACTAGAGGCCCAGAGCATGAAATTTTGCTTTGAGGGGGGGGGTGTCCCTCAGCCCACCCTGCACCCTTTCCAATCTGGGACCCCTCGGGGGATGTCTGACTGCCTGTTTAGACCCAATCCTTGTGGGATTGGGCCTAAACCAGCAATTGGACATCTCTCTCACAATCCGGGACTGCTGGCTTCTAACCAGCTCACCTGCCTGCCTACCTGATATCTCCTAACTACTCCTCTGCCAGCCTAATTGATGCCTAACTGCTCCCCTGCTGGCCCAGTTGCCCCCAATTGCCCTCCTTGCAGGCCTGGTCACCCCTAACTGTCCTCTCCTTCTGGCCATCTTGTGGTGGTCATCTTGTGACACATGGGGGCAGCCATCTTGTGTGAAGGTGTGAAAGTCAATTTGCATATTACATCTTTATTATATAATATATTTATTAGTTTGTGGATTTACTTTAGGATTTGTATCATCACTGCTTAAACTTTTAAAATGTTTTTCCACTACTTGTTAAGAATTAAAGAAGCAAGTGCAATAAAATAAACAGAGAATTTAACAGATCACTGCTTTTTTTAAATAAGAATTATTTTGAGATGGTTATTTTTTAAGAAAAAGTAGACTCAGGGACAGCTCTGAAAACCAATAAGTTACCCTTTTGTAGGAGACAATTACATGTATAAGAGAAAACTTCATTTAGTCTACCCAATAGCAATGTCAAGTTTTAAATTATAGTTTAAGAAATGAACATACTGAAGGAAAGCATTGAAACATGAGGTGCAGGGGGTCGGATCTCCCCCTTATGAGTTCTTGTCTCATGAAATTTGAAGAATAAAATTCATGAACTAAAAGGATTTGTTGGTAAAAGGATAGAAATTTATTGGAAGCAAATGCAGACTCCCATGTAGGAAGGGGGACCCAAGGGAGTAACCCACTTAGTCCCCTTTTCCTAAGGCTTATAAAGGTTGTAGTTCTTTGTCTCTCATGCTCCCTTCTGGTTAGACCCTTCCCCATTTTTTGACTCTACTAGTGACCTGTTGCAGGAATATTCCTGCAAGACTTCTGCTGGCTTCCCTCACACCACCTCTCTTTCTGCAGCAGGCAGGTGGGTTGGGGCAGGCCTGCCCCACCCCGCACACACTGCCAGTGCTTTCCCTCCAGCAGCCACAGCCTTCTTCCTTTCCACTTTCCCTCCCTCTTCCTTCTATACTGTCTTCACTCCTCCCTCCCTCCATGTATGCAAATTAACCACCATTTTGTTGGGTTAATTTGCATACTCTATTGGCTTGTGGGTGTAGCAGAGTGATGGTTAATTTGCATATTACTCTATTATTGGATAGGATGCTTTTCTAATTGGTCAGTTTTTTTTCCAAAAACCAAGTGGTACCCTCCACTCTTTCTTCCCCTTAATTGTAACATGTCTGTCTCTATCTCCTCTGAACATATGTTTACGTTTTCCCAGCATTTGTCAATATTTCTCTACCCTCTGTGAAGGTATGTATCTGTTTTCCTCATACTCTGTGATTTTTCCTTATCTTCTGTGAATATATGCCTTCTGGTGGCTTCAATCCTCCCCCATTCCTCCTTATTCCTAAAATTTTCCAAACCTAACTACTTTATCCCTAAAATTCCTTTCATCATTATGCTAAATGAAATAAGCCAGAGAAAGACAAGTACCAAATGATTTTACTCATTTGTGGAATTCAATGAACAAAATAAATTAACAAGCAAAATAGAAACAAACGCATAGATAGAGAACAGACTAACAGCTGTTAGAGGGGATTTGGGGGCTGGGTGAAAGGTGAAGGAATTAAGAAAAAAAAAGGAAAGAAGAAAGAAAGAAAGAAAGAAAGAAAGAAAGAAAGAAAGAAAGAAAGAAAGAAAGAAAGAAAGAAAGAAAGAAAGAAGGAAGGAAGGAATGAAAGGAAGGAAGGAAGGAAGGAGGAAGAAGGAAGGAAGGGAAGGAACAAAAGAAAGAACAAAAAAAACAATTCATACACCAACCGTTTAGTGATTTCCAAGGGCAGATAGGTAGAGAGAAGGAGTACCCTAGCTTTGGGGGATAAATGAGTCTGGAGGCGAGCCTGATGTATGGAACCACAGTTATCTATCAAGCATGATGTATTATAGAATTGTACACCTGAAACTTACATAATTTTATCAAGCGAAGTCACCACAATAAATCCAATAAAAATGAAAAAAATTTAAACAGCAGAAACTAGGACATTTACTTAACTTGAATATAGAATGGGTGTTTGGCAAGTTAGCAATCATTAATCTCTATATAATAATCCATATATATATATATATATATATATATATATATATATAGTTTAACTCATTTTTTTGATTCATTGGTTAAGTACATAATTATCAAATTTTTATATATATAATATGTTTTTAATTTATCAAAGGAAGCTACTTACATTATTAATTTGAATTATGCCATATTTTTAGAGATTTCTAAAATTAAATAATTGGAAACTATATTTTTGAAATTAACAATCTGAGATTCAGAGAAATTAACTGGATGTATATGTGCTGGGAAATGGCTGAAGGTTAAATTCCTCTGTAAATCTGAATGACTGTGTGTGTACATTTCTGCAAAACATTTTGCAGACTAGGTAATGTATTTTCTACATTACAAATAAATACAAAATATTTTTTAAAAAGTTATTAGAAAATTTGTGTCTGTGACTCTAATTAGAATTCTAAAAGTACTCAGGTAGTTGTTGAAAAACCATTGTAACTTAATAAGAAAGAATCAGTTTTGGAAAAATATTACCTTAATATATATATATATATATATATATATATATATATATATATATATATATATAATTTTTATATTATTCTTATCTCTTGGTAATGGCAATATTTACTTTATTTCTACTGAGGTTAGGATGGTAAAACACATTAAAATTGTTTTGTTGCCAAAACTGGTTTGGCTCAGTGGATAGAGGGTTGGCCTGTGGACTGAAGGGTCCTGGGTTTGATTCTGGTCAAGGGCATGTGCCTTAGTTGTGGGCACATCCCCAGTGTGTGTGTGTGGGGGGGGGGGTACAGGAGGAGGCTGATCTATATGATTCTCTCTTATCCTCATCAATGTTTCTAACTCTCTATCCCTCTCTCTTCCTCTCTGTAAAAAAATCAATAAAAAGTATATATATATTTTAAAAATAAAATAAAGTTGTTTTGTTGCTTCCAATTAGTCTACAATAGTTTAAGATCAATAAATCCAATAGTATGTTTTATTGCTCAGGAACAACAGCGGCCCCTATGTAATAAAAATTAACCTACACAAAGAACAGTGTGGCCTTTGCCCTTGCTGATTGTGAGGTCATCTTTTGACCCCTGAAAGGTTTTGCCTCATAAGAGTGTCTTTTGCCTGGTAATAGTGAATATCAGGTTGTCTTATAATATGATTTATGACTAATTAAATATAAAAATATTACTTCTGACCTCCTGAGAAACTCATGACTAAATGTATTTGCCCTTTCTCTGCAAGGGTGTGGGGACTAAGCTAGCCATGTAGACAGTGCAATTGATCCTCAATAAAAACTCCTTGCATCAAAGCCTTGGGTGAGTTTCCCTACTGTGCAGCACTTACTCTGAGTGTTGTCACACATCATGTATAGGAATAGATCACACCATCCATGGCTACATAGGGAGAGTATGATCAGAGGCTCTATGTTTGGACCCTTCCCAGACTTGGTCCTATGCACCTTTTCTTTTGGCTGGGTTGAATTTTTAATTTGTCCTCATAATAAACTATAAATATGAGTATAGCTAGTTTCTTTGAATTCTGTGAGACCTTCTAATCAACAATTAAAAATGAAGGGGTTTTGAAGACCTCTGTCACAAGTGTCAAGCAAGGGCAGTCTTATGGGAACTGCATCTGCACTCTATAATTTGGCTAATTTTGGTTGACTCCTAATTTAGGACATAGTAGTATAATAATTTTATTTCTGATTATTTGGAAGCTTAAGTTCAATAGCCTTGTATAATAAAATGGGCCCTTAACTCACTGGTTAAAAATAAATATATCTTTCATTATTAAAATGTATAAGCTTTGGTATTTAATGAATTCAAAGAACTTAAAGTATTTATGAATTCAGGGAGTAGAAACTAGATACTTTTAAGACTATAACATCAGTTTAGAGGAGTTCAATTTAATATCATTGATGAAAAATTAATAGGTAGTCTAAAATATTGAAACAATTTTGATGTTATACAATAATTGGGTTTTCTATGCTCAAAATTAAACTTTGTCAAATTATTTATGACTTCTTACAGATATTTAGCATATTATGTTGTATGAGATTATCAAAAACAATAGGAAAATATTATATTTACTGTGTACCTATAGGCCTCTTCTCAAATAATTATTGTATTAACACTGTGAGAGTCAATACTCACTTCAATATTTATAATTCAGAACAAATTTAGAGAAGTATAGAATTTGACCAAATCCATATAACTTGTAAGTGGCTAGTCTAGGACTTATATTGCATTAGTGACATCAGAACACTTAAAGAAATGTTTATACCATTTGACAATCGAATTAAATTATATATTTCTTAGTCACTATCTGTTTGTACTCAACTACATCTCCACTATTTTTGTCTTCCCTTCTTTATCTGGGCTACACACTCAGAACCATTTTCTTAAAATTCTAATATCAAGATTTAAGATTGTATTCTTAAAGGAATGATACTGCATAAAATTGGAAGACAGAATAAGAAGCAAAAGCCATCGTTTTCTGCTTCAAACAGCTATGGGTTAGTACGAAGGCAAATGGCATGTGGAAGGTTCTGCAATGACTAATGATAAATTCTCTGAAAATCATGTTTTTGAAATACAGTTAGCTGAGATCAATGTGGGAAATTTCTGACTTCCTAAGAGCAAATAATGTTTTTTTCTAACTCGTTGCTTTCCTCTGCCCTTCCAATAGATCAAGTAACTTATTCCCTATATGAAATTTATTCTTAATAAAAAAAAAAATCTGGACTGATTTATTTTATCCTGATCAAACTGTGACAGAGATATGTGGAAAAGCTATTATTTTTATGATGTCTCTATACAGTAAGAAGTAACTATTTCTTTTGAGTAGGAATAGATTTTGACCAGCTGGCCTTGGAAACTTTGTCAATTCAAGTACCCATAATTTGGAATAATTCTGGCTTCACTATGTTATAGTAGTAGAAGTTTTCTAAAAATGGCAGAATTTGGGGTTATTAGAAACCTAAACTGTAAAAATATAAAGCCATGAATAACTGTTGTTTTTTTTTAATGTTATTATTGATAGATACCCATACAAATTCTGCTTTAACATTTGGAATAATCTACTCATTTTGAATCTAGATGGGATAGCTTGATACAAGTTACCTAGAATGCTAGTCCAGAAATCTTTCATTTATATGTTGTCTTTCAATATCTACCTGACAATTTGGGAACACATTATTTACTGTGAGAAATGAACATAAACCAAGAATCAGAGGTCATTAAATTACATCTAGTGTAGACATGGGTTTTTCATAGACTCTTTTAAAAATTTTATCTATTGTCCAAAGTATTACAGATGTCGTTTTGTTTGTTTGTTTGTTTTTTGTTTCTTTACCACTTCTAGTTTGTATCTGCACCTACCCCAGCCCTTCATCACACTATTGTCTGTGTTTATGCATTATACATATCTATAATAATAAAAAGGTAATATGCTAATTAGGGTCAATGTCTTCCAGATGACTTTCTGGCTGTCTTTATGGACAAAGCGGTAGCAGTTGCAAGGGCTGAGGCATGGCTGTGAAGGGCCAGGCTCAGGCCCGCACTAGCAGCAGCAGGGTAACGGGGGCAGCGCCTTCCGGTTATCCACCAGGTCACCTCACAGAGGAAGGTCAGACTGCTTAGGCTGGGGGCCAAGTCAAAGGTGGTTAGGGATGATCAGGCCAGCAGGGGAGAAAGTTAGGAGCAATCAGGCAGTCAGGCAGAGGAGTTAGGGGTGATCAGGCAGGCAGACAGTGAGCAGTTAGGAGCCAGCAGTCCTGGATTTCGAGAGGGATGTCTGATTGCCGAAGGGGTCCCAGCTTGGAGAGGGTGCAGGCTGGGCTGAGGGACACCCCCCCCCCCCATGCAAAAATTTTGTGCACTGGGCCTCTAGTGTACATATAAATTCTTTGGTTAATATCTTCCCACTCACCTACCCACCCATAGCTCCCTCTAAGATTCCATAGTCATACACTTTTTAATTTTGTTAGCTGATTATCCTACTTAGTTTCTTCTAAGTAGCATTATATGGATTAGTAACAGCAATACAGAGACAAACAAACAAAAAAGAAGGCTAGTGAAGAAATTAAAGATGCTTCTGCCAAAAAAAAAAAAAATACATTCCCACAGGATATTATAATTTAGATCATTCAAATCTACTTCAGATGAAGTCAGACTGATGCACTCCATTGCCAGTAGCTTAACATTTATCAACAAAACTGGTAATTTAATAACAGTAGCAGCATCTCTTAATCACAGATATTTTTTTGTCATTAAATAAGCAGTTCTATTTCTATTTAATAGAAAAAAAAAGGAGAGTGGATATAAATTTGTCTAATAACAGGCATTTTTAATTGAGGTGAACCTGGAAAGATTTTGCCCTCTTTAACATTTTATTTTTTATCCAAAATTGATAGAGACCATTTCAAATGTATTTGAAAACCAAAGAGCCATTACTAAGAACTATCAATGATGATGCTACATTATTATTTTCTTCAATTAGAATCTGGACAGTGTTTATTTATTATAACTCAGATACTGCACAAAATCTTGGGGATACTAAGATTAACAAAACAGACAAGTTTTGTTAGATAACAATAAGTTACTTTGTATCTTATACTGTCGCCTTTGTAAAGTTAAGGAAACTAAACGTTAATATTAATTTCTCATAGCTAAAATACTGTCTGGTCTTGTTTTGTTAACAATAGAATTGCCTGGTGGAAAATAACCTATACTAATAAAAGGGTAATATGCTAATTAGACCAGGAGACCTTCTGGACAAAGCCATGGTGGTAGCCAAGGCAGAGGTGGTTAGGACCAATCAGGCCATGAGGGGAGAGCAGTTGGGAGTGATCAGGCTGGCGGGGGGTGGAGGGAGGAGTTGGGGCCCAGCAGGCCTGCAGAGGGGCTAGTTGAGGGTGAGAAAGCTAGCAAGGGGGAATTTTGGGGTGAGAAGGCTGTCAGGGGGTCAGTTGGGGCAAGCAGGTTGGCAGGCAGAGTGGTTAGGGGAGATCAGGCAGACAGACAGGTGAGTGGTTAAGAACCAGAGGTCCCGGATTGCAAGGGGGATATCTGACTGATGGTTCAGGCCCAATCCCACAGGAGTCAGACATCCCCCAAGGGGTCCAGATTGGAGAGGGTGCAGGCTGGGTTGAAGGTCATCCCCCATGAGCGAATTTTGTGCACCAGGCCACTAGTTGCTTTATAAACTTCTAGAACTGCTATCTTTGGTAGTTTACTTTGCCCCATTATACCTCTGTTTCCTTATTTGTGAAAGACAAGAATAGAACATAGATTATAGAGTAGCTTTTAGAATTCTGTGAGTTCATCCATTAAAGAAAATATAAAAATTGGTGTGTGTGTGTGTGTGTGTGTGTGTGTGTGTGTGTGTGGTGTGTGTGTCCATCCCAACCCAGGTTTAGCTGCCTGCCATAATGAAAGTAAAACTCATGAGATAGGAGCTGGTTTAAAGGAAAGAGGTTTATTTGAGTGCCAGCATCTAGAGAAGATGGCGGACTCCTATCCTCAAAAATCTATCTCCATATCTCAGTGCTGGCAGAAGTTTTTATTATAAGGGAGAGGGAAAGTAGAGCAAAGAGATCAGGGGAACGCTGCAGACATAGAGGCAGGGCAGGATCCAATATGAATTTCCAGTCATAATCCTTAGGCTGACCATCTGGTCTTTGGTCAGTGAGTCCCTGTATCTGCATGGTCAGCATTAGCCGGAGCCTTGAAGATTAAGCTGCTCCTTAGGTTCACACAGGAACTGAAACTGCTGTATTGTGAGGTATACTTAAAAAATAAATAAATAAATAAATAAAAAAGTTTTAACATGTAAGCTCTAGTTTTGAGGAAAATCAGGTTAGAGAAACAGGTGGGTTTAACATTTATTAAGATAAATATAGGTAGCTTTATATAAGTATAGCTTATTCATTCCCTATTATATATATGTGTGTGTTCTATAAGTTAATTAATGTTATCTTTTGGTTCTGTGTAATTACCCTGCATTATTTCATTAGTATTTTCCTCTCTTATGTTTTTTTTTTTCTTGTCCTTTCTTTATAATAGCACAGATAGTTTTGTATTATACACATATTATTTTTAATATATTTTTATTTTCTTGACTATATATGTCCATTTCAAGGAAATATAATTAACTGATGGGTTTTAATCAGGGACAGAACTAATCAAATTTGTGCTTTGATGAGGGAATTTAGGAGAGATCAACCAAAGGACTTGTATGCATGCATGTAAGCTTAACCAATGGTCACAGACAACAGGGGGATGAGGGCAGGAGTGAGGATAGGAGTGATTGGGGCAATGGGGTATAAGGGCATATATAATACCTTAATCAACAAAGAAAAAAATATATAAACATATTATATATATACACCATGTTCCCCCGAAAATAAAACATCCTCCAAAAATAAGACCTCCTTCAGATTTCCTTCTGAGTGAAATATAAGGCATCCCCCCAAAAATAAGGCCCCCATAGGCTCTGTCTCAGAATGAAAATTAATTTACGAAAGAAAAATAGATCAGATAATGATTTCCACAGGAATGATGGCCTATCTCCAGACTCTTGATATTGCAATAGACAAGCCATTTAAAGACAATTTGTGCATGGAAATTAATGACTATATTGAAAATAGAATGGAGAGAAATCAGAGTGGAAACTTTGTGAAACTTAAACTGCAAGAAGTTGTGACTTGGGTGAAGAATTCATGGGAGAAAATCACTGATAGTTGCATTGCAAATGCACTGCGAGCAGGCTACCTTGACAAGAAGTACTCATTTAAAGACATTGCTATTGCTAAACACGAGAGATTTGGTCCACTGATTCTGAAAGAAATGGAGTCACAAGAAATTCATCAGGAAATTCAGGAATTGGATTGTTATGATGATGTTCCAGAAGATGATGACATAATTATCATTGAATAAATGAGTAAATTCTTGATACTGTAGGATTCACAGTTTGTCTGGTTTGTGTTGACAACTATCGTACTACCGTACTGTATACAGGTAATACATTTCCTTTATTTTCATTTAACAATAAATGTGTACCGTATTCTTCTTCATGGAAAAATAAGACATCCCCTTAAAATAAGACCTAGCGCATCTTTGGGAGCAAAATTAATATAAGACACTGTCTTATTTTCGGGGAAACAGGATATGTATACTGGATAAGTATACCTTTAGAGAATAGTAACAGTTTTCTACACTGGATAGTAAATCCAGTGTAGAAAACTGTTACTATTCTCTAAAGGTCTTAGCAAGATAACTAAAGATATCCAAAGAATATTTGAATATGCTGAAATTATTATTTTTTAATTTTTCATAAATCTTCCTTCTTTCCTTTTTTTAAAGAACATTCATTATTACTCCTTTGATGAAATTTTTCTTAAAATTCAATTTATATAAAATGCTTCTGACAAATTATGTTATACTGTTAAAGACACATGAACTTAAAGGAAATGTGTGGCTGGTAATTATATTGTTTAAAAATAACAGTTTGCATCTATCTAGATGTTAGAGTAATGAAGAGGAACACATTTTATTGGAAATCTAAAATATGTAGCATTATATTAAGCTGGGAATAAAATAAGTATAGATCTCAAGGAGTTCATGCTGTATTCATGCATTGGATATGTGAACAGATAGGTTTAATGTAATATTTAAGTGCTGTAAAAGAGACATGAAAAAGTAATACTAACATTCAGGGAATTAATGCAGATGATTCCCAGATTCAGTTTGTGGAGGTTACTGAGGAGGCAAATGAGTGTTAAGTTTTTTTAGAAAAAGTAACTTATGAATTAATTAATAACCCTTTATGGTTTCGTAGTGTTGTACATGAAGCTGGAGACCAGATATCATGAATCATACATATAACTCCTATGGTAATCATTACCCCTATTATTTGAAAAAAGTATAACAAGCTCAGTATTTTTAAAAAAATTCCCAGGTTCTTTCACTGATGGATTTATGGAAAATAATGTTGAAAATTGTGTTTGAAGAGTAAAGGTGAGATGAAATGGTAATTAGCCTTGAATGTCAGGCTAAAGAATGTGAATTTTATAAAGTTGGAAAATTTCAGGCGAGTTATAGTATGTATTTATTTTTAAAGAAGAAGTATGGTATTATAATCTGGAGATGAGAATTAAGAAATACTTAAAGTAATTCATATATCCTAAAAATGTTTTCTATATTATTTAGCATATAATTAACATTCCTTTTAAGATTTAATCTGCCATTCATTCTTTTTCTACTACTAAATCTAGGGAGATTAGTAAACACAACACTAGATTTATGCACTTTTTTTTTTCAATTTTGATCCTTAGCTGGAATTAGAAAAGTTATTTTTATTGATAGACCTTTTTTAATAGAATCAGGTGGGAACCATTGCAGGGAGTCCAAGATTATGTAACTTTATTGTTGCCTCTATAGTCATATTGGAGTTTCATTGTTTGTTCTCGGTAGAGTTGATTTTTGCCAACACATTAGCATTGTTTTCCTAAGTATATTTTTTAACAGAGGGTGGCCATATAAGGCATTTTGCATTGCTGGCCTTAATCTCTAGAGAAGAGAACTATGGACCAATATGCTATCATATTGACAGAACAGGAAGAAAACAACATTGTTCAATATGTTATTTTACCAAGAGATTTCATTTGGAAATATAAAAAATATATAATTTATTGCAATTTCATAACTGTATGTCAGGTGGCATAAATTGGGCTAATCAGCTGTGATTTTCAATTTTTGTCTGCCTACTATTTATGTCACATGCCTACTCGTTGTTTGCGTTTTGCCATATATTTTAGCAATGTGAACTTACATTATTTTTTAAGGTGTAGCATTTATTTTTATATGTATTTTGCACTTGTAAACTTGAAGGGTTGCTGAAATTCTGTAGGTTAATTCTAGGTGAATAATATTAAACAAACCAATATTTTATAACAAATTAATGGGTAATTCTGTATTTTCACTCTTTGGATGATATCACTCACTAGATGTCCTCTGGCCATGCAGAGTCCAATATTCTTCAGCTCAAGCTACCACCATTTTTAGTGGCATCTGACAGGAAGAAAAAAACTTCCACTTTTTTACGGATGTGCTTGGAGTCTGCAGGCTTGAAGGATGTAGGAGTGACACAGAGGATATTAGTCAGCATTGACTTCAGCACACTCCGGAGAAATACTGATTATGGCTGCTGAACATTTTCTCAGCTGCTGATCCTCCTCAGTTTGGGATCCACTAAATATTTCCAGTTAAAACAGTGTAGAGGAGTATTTGTAGGGGTTATCATCTACCAGCAGGCAGTAGAGAAAGCTCATCCAACTTTAAAGTGTATGCAATTTTTAATTTAGAGTCAGTACTAACTATTTATCTATTTGGTTATTTTATATATGTCTATAAACTCCTGTTGCCATTTATTATGTTCCAGTTTTATGTCTATTTTTAAAAGGTTTTAAAATTGTTAAATTATAGTTGACATTCAATATTATGTTACTTTCAGTTATACACAATTATCAGACATTTTTATAACTTATTTAGTGATCACTCCAGTAAATCTAGTACCCATCGGCCACCATACAGAGTTATAATATCACCTACCTTTCCTATGGTATACTTTACATTCATATAATTATTTTGTAAATTAACAATTTGTACTTCTTAATCCTTTCCCTATTTGATTTATCTCCTCAGACACTCTTAAAATGTTCTCTCTATTAGTTTGTTTTTGTTTTGTTGGTTCATTTATTTTTATTTTTTAGATTTCACATATAAATGAAATGAAATGGTATTTTGATTCTTCTGCCTGATTTATTTCATCTAGGAAAATACCCTGTAGGTCCATCTAAGTTGTTGTAGATGGCAAGATTTCATTCTTTTTATGGCTGAGTAATATTCTATTATGCATATGAATGACTGATTCTTTATTCATTCATCAATCGATGAACACTTCAGTTGCTTCCACATCTTGCTTATTGTAAATACTGCAATGAGCATATGAATAATATGTCTTTTCAAATTACTGTTTTGGATTTCTTTGGATAAAATCCCAGAAGTGGAATATCTGGGTCCTTCTTTGTCTCTTGTTATATAACTGTTGTTTTAAAGTCTATAATCAATTTGTATTTAAAGTCTATTCTTTCTTGTAAAAGTATTGCTTCCCCAGCATTTTTTGTTTTCATTTCCATGAAATATATTTTTCCACCCTATTGCTTTTAGTTTGTGTATATTTTTCAATCTGAAGTGAGTCTGTTATAGACAGCATATGTAAGGATCTTTTTTTCTTACCCATTCAGCCACTTTATCTTTTGATTGAAGCATTTAATTTATTTACTTTTTAAATATATATATTTTATTGATTTTTTACAGAGAGGAAGGGAGAGGGATAGAGAGCTAGAAACATCGATGAGAGAGAAACATCAACCAGCTGCCTCCTGTACACCTCTTACCAGGGAGGTGCCAGCAACCAATGTACATGCCCTTGACCAGAATCGAACCTGGCACCTTTTAGTCCTCAGGCCGACACTCTATCCATTGAGCCAAACCGGTTTCAGCTAATTTATTTACTTTTAAAATACCTATTGTTAGCCCTAACCTATTTGGCTCAGTGGATAGAGCATCGGCCTGCGGACTGAAGGGTCCCAGGTTCGATTCTGGTCAAGGGCATGTACCTTGGTTACGGGCATATCCCCCGTTGGGGAATGCAAGAGGCAGCTAATCAATGTTTCTCTCTCACGGATGTTTTTCTCTATCCCTCTCCCTTCCTCTCTGTAAAAAATCAATAAAATATATTTTAAAAAATAAAGTACCTATTGTTAGACATTTATTGCCATTTTGTTATTTTTTTTTAATCTATTTTTTTTTCTTCTTAAAAATAACCCTTTTACATTTTATATAATACTGGTTTGATAAAGATGAATTTGTCTTTTTTCTTACTTGCAAAGCTTTAAAAATAATCTTTATTGTGAAGAGTATCCTCCCCACTCCCCCCAATATTCCCCTTCACCTGGATCGCACCCTGCCCCAGGCCTTTATCACCCTATTGTTTGTGTCCATAGGTAATTACTGTTCTTTGGTTAATCTCTCCCTCTCCCCTCTTCTCTGTGAGGTTTGTCAGTCTGTTTCATGTTTCCATGCCTCAGGTTCTATTTTATTCACCAGTTTATTTTGTTCATTAGATTCTTTATTTATTTTCATTTTTATATTTAATTGTTGATAGCTACGGTATATATTTATTACCATTTTTTGTTCATAAGTTTTTAAAACTTTTTTTTTGTTCTTGTTCTTCTTCTTAAATCATATCCTTCAACATTTCATGTAATACTGGTTTGGTGGTGATGAACTCCTTTAGCTTTTTCTTGTCTGTGAGGCTCTTTATCTGACCTTCAATTCTAAATGATAGTTTTGCTAGGTTAAATAATTTTGGTTGTAGGTGCTTGCTCTTGCTCACTTTGAAATTTCATGTTAATTCCTCTTACCCATAAAATTTCTATTGAGAAAGTAGCTGATAGTCTGTCGGGGTGTTTTCCTGCATCTAGAAGGGTTCAGGAATGTGGAGAAGGGTTGCAAGTAAATTAATAAAGAGGTGACTGCACTGACCAGGGGAAGTCACTGCCCCCATCACCCTGCTGCTGCTGCCAGTGCCACTGCCACAGCTGCCAGGGTGTATTCATCAACACGGATTCCAATCCTTCACCATGAAAAAATGAGAACTTTTAGCATTTTCAAGATGTCTCTTTTATAGGATATTATATATTTTTAAAATTATTATTAATCTCACCTGAGGATATTTTTCCATTGATTTTTAGAGAGCATGGAAGAGAGAGGGAAAGACAGAGAGAAACATCAATGTGAGAGGGACACTTTGATTGGTTGCCTCATGCACAAGCCCTGATCTGGGCTCCAGCCAGGGAGAAGCCCACAACCTAAGTACATGCCCTTGAGCAGAATCAAACCGGGACCCTGCATTTAGCAGGCTAAGACTCTATCCACTGAGCAAAACTGGCTAAGGCAAGATATGACATTTCTTAGCTCTCCAGCAGCAGACCTTCATTTTTTTCCTCCAGGAGTGTGGTGGAAAATCCCTAGATCACCTTCTTGTATTCTTATTACCCAAGTTACCAAGAACACTGCGATTGGCATACCAGGAGCGGTCAGAAACGGTGTTTCCTCTGCAGCTAACACATAGAGGTGGGACTGCCGGTGCGTGCCTGCTGGCAGGCCCTGTTCTCTCTGGGCCTGCTCACAGCCTCAGTGACTGCCAGTCATACCCTGCTCCCTGCTCTCTGTGGGTCTGCTAGCTGCTGGCCTGCTCACCCCATGGGAGCTGGCAGACCCTGCTCTCTGTGGGCCTGCACCATCCATGGCTTTCCTCATGGCCCAGCATTCCCCTCCCGCCCACCTCCTCCTGAACATTTGTGAATATTTCGATGTTCTGGGTAATTTGTGTATATCTTTATATAAATAGATAATATTTATTTAGGCAGTAAATTTGTATTTTATATAATTAATGTATAGACTATGGTTGTTTTGTTTTGTTTTGTTTGTTTTTGCCTAAGTCTCCCAATACTAAGCTTTTTTAGCTATTGTTTTACTTTCACATTTGATTAAAAGTAGCTACTAGCATATTAATAAGGAATTATCATCCTATAGATTGGAAAATAGATGGAAGAATAAACACTTTCTGGATTCATTTTCTTGAAGTTATCATTTCTTTAAATGTGAAATATGTTAATATTTATCTGTTTAAAGGGATACTTTTCTAAGAAACCTTTTTAAGAACATTAAATATAGATAAATTTATTATAATATTTTAACAATGTTGAATATTTTCAATTGACCAAATACTCAACTAATTTCTATGAAGGAAACAGGAAAATGTCCTTCTTAGCTACTATCTATCTATCATCTATCTATCATCTATCTATCTATTTATCTATCTATCTATCTATCTATCTTCCTATCATCATCATCTATCATCTATCCATCATTGATCTATTTATCTATCATCCAACTTCCAACATTTTATATTCATGGACTTGGAAGATGGATTTCTGCTCATTTGATAATCTGCATGTGAAAGGATACCAATGTGACTCTTTGGGTAATATAGTTGAAGGATGACAGCTGACATTTCTAACATAAATTACATCTCTTTTCATACAGAATTCTCTTCACAAAGATGTTTTCTGTATAGCTTCTATTTCTTTCGCTTTTTTTGATGAATAGGAAACCACATTTAAGATACATTTATGAATTTATTTTTTATTCAATAGACTCAGATTATAGATCCATGCAAATTTAGAGATGAAAGACTAAAAACTTAAACCTCTACATCAGACTAACCTTGAACTACTCATTTAATCTTCCTAAACCTTAGTTTCTGCCTCTATAAAATAAGCAAAATAATAACTACATTATAGGGTGTTTTAGAAGTGTTCAGTTAATATGCTACACAACAGGTAGGATAAAGTCTTATGCAAAATAAGTGCTCAACTCTTTCTTATTTCCCTCTTTTTTATTAGTTAAAAATAAAATAGAAATATGTCATAATTAAGCGATAAAGAGGAATTTTTTAATCTTGATTTTGGGAATCTAAATGATGTTGCAGGTCTTTCATGTAAAAATACAACATAACCACTTAATAGAAAAATACTGATTTTATTCTTATCATGTAAGAAAATGAACTGCTTTGTCAGATTTTAGTAGCATCTCATAGATGGGGAAAGTAAATTTAGTATATTTCTGAACTATTTTAGTCTGATTTAAGGTGAGTTTTCAAATTTGAGGTTTTATTGTGTAAGGATCAAAATATGGTTTAGAATTGCAGAGTTCAGTAAAGTTTGGATTTTGTTTGGATTACTTCAAAGAGACTTGTAAAGCAAACAATTATTTCATGATATTGAATAACTTAGTTAAATAGTTTGATGTTTACTATGGGGGAGTAGAAGAATTACTGGAAGGAACAGCAGTAAAATTATTCTCAACATTTTTCAACCTAGACAAGACATTTTTGTAATAATAAAGTTATTTTGTTAGAGAGAGTGGGTACAGTAAGTCTTCTGCTTTTGGGTGGATTCAGGTCTCTTTGTCATCCCTTATGGTTATTTCTCAGCCCCAAACCAGTTAGGGAAGAGGCTCACCTACGAAGGATCTGATTAAGTTGTACAGTATTTTGGTGATTTCAAAAAAATTGGGCCTACGGCCTGTAAGAGTCAATAACATTTAGGAATTCCTTCATTTGTCTTTTCAATTGATCTGAGAAAGTTTTAAATGACTTGTAGTCAGTCAGCAAGAAAAGATCTGTCTCCTTGGGATATACTATGCTCAAGGGCCTTCAAACTTCTCTCATTATGAGAATCACCTGGTGGAGTTGTTAAAACACAGATTCCTGGATCCCAACTATAAGAAGTGCTATCAGGAATCTGTGTTTTAACACCTCCACCAGGTGATTCTCATAATGAGAGAAGTTTGAAGACCCCTGCGGAATGGACTTTCCTTAAAAAAAACCACAAACACTTAAGTTCTCTTTGGAAATCTTATGCTCTTTCTATATCCACCTTCTAAGAGAATGTTAGAGAGCATCTACATTCTCTAATGTTTTTACTACTTTTAAATGAGTTTGAGAACTCTCCTGGTTTTTAAAGAATTAGCAAATTATAGTCTACCCCCCATGGCTTATCCATTATCACTGTGTACATAAGCTCTATTATTTCCAGCTAACTAAAAATCTCTGGCGAGCATACTGACATCTGCCTTCTGGGTAAATCTTGAGTCCTTCAAGGTGCATATTCTAGGGGTGAGTTCAGATCTAGCAGAGGTATTCAGAGGGTGTTTTTTGTTTTTGGTTTTTTGTTGCTTCAGTATCAAGATACTACCAATCACTCAATAAGACTAAGTCTGTGCATTCTCTAGATTTTTCCAATAAATCTACCGAAATAGTTTATGGATAAGAGTTTAGACAATTATGGGTTTTTCCTTTTTCATTAATGAAATAAGAGTATCAGGATCCAAAACATTACAAAGATGACTGGAAATGTATGAGGGAGAAAATGGAATTTCATAGGAGATGAGTCTGCTTTCTAAAATACAGAGATAAGTCTGCTTTCTAAAAATGTGTATTTTATTGCCCTGGCCTATTGGGCTTGGTTGGTTGAGCACTGACCTGTGAATCAGGAGGTCCTGGTTCTATTCCCAGTTCAGGGCACATACCTGAGTTGCAAGCTCAATCCCCAGTAGGGCCATGCAGGAGGCAGCTCATCAATGGTTCTCTCTCATCATTGATGTTTCTCTCTATTCCTTATCCCTTCCTCTCAAAAGTCAATAAAAACATATTTTAAAAGTTTTTTAAAATGTGTATTTTCAATGAAAAAACAAACATTGTAAAACATGAAGAATGATTATGGTTAAAGGAGATGTTAAAGTCAAATTTGCTGGAGCCTCTGGTTACTTATCTGCTTTGGCTATTATCTTTAAACAAAGTGGATAGGTTTTTGACATGAGGTCAAAACAGTTAGCTTTTGGTCTATACTCTATGGTCATTTCTGAAACATTAATCAGGAATACTAAGGACTTGTCCAAATCTCTCAGGTGTCAATTGGCAGAAAGGTCCATGATGACTAGGTAAGCCCAATCCAAATATTAACGAACTAGTATATTAACACACTAGAGGACAGATGCACATATATTTGTACAAAAATGGGCCTTCCTTCCCTTGGCTGCCTACAACACCTTTGCTTGGACGCAAAGCTGCCTTTCTGCCTTCCCATACTGCTCAGAGTCCCGTAGTGGCTGGGCAATGCAGAACTGCTTAGCATCTGCTTATGCAAATTAATCCGCCATATTTGTTGGGTTAATTTGCATATCCATTCCTGATTGGCTGGTGGGCATCACAAAGGTATGATCAATTATCATCTTTCTCTTTTATTAGTGTAGATGTTTTCAGGGAAGAGGCTCATCTACCAAGAATCTGGTTAAGTTGTACAGTATTTTGGTGATTTCAAAAAAATTAGGCCTATGGCCTATAAGAGTCAATAACATTTAGGAATTCCTTCATTTGTCTTTTCTATTAATCTGAAAAAGTTTTAAATGACTTGTAGTCATTCAGTAAGAAAAGATCTGTCTCCTTGGGATATACTATGCTCTAGTCTAGATAATGGACTTTCCTTAAAAAAAAAATTAAGTCCTCTTTGGAAATCTTATGCTCCTTCTAAATTTTCATAGTAAGTAGATATATGGAATCAATTTTAGAATTTTCTTTATTGTTAAAACAAAACTAATGATCATATACATATTGAATAAGAGTAGAATCACAGGGAGATGCAATGTTTACTTCAGGTCTTGGTTTATAGGCATTTAGGTTGTTTCTATGTATTTGTTATTATGAATAATCCTGCTATCTACTTTTGCACACACAAAAATTTGTATATCTGTATGGATTTTGTATACTGATAATTGGATTAAATAATGTGGTATATCCACACAATAAAATATCATATGGAAATTAAAAAGTTTATCCTATAAACCTTACAAGTATCATGTTATGTCAAATATCATATATCAAATATTATATATAATATCACTGTAAGAATAAGAAATATGCCCTATCCAGTTTGGCTCAGTGGATAGAGCATTGGCCTGCAGACTAAATCGAATCTACAGGTTTGATTCCAGTCAAGGGCATGTGCCTTGGTTGTGGGCATATTCCCAGTAAGGGGTGTGCAGGAGGCAGCTGATTGATGATTCTCTCTCATCAATGTTTCTAACTCTCTATCCTTCTCCCGTTTTCTCTCTAAAAAGTCAATTATATATATATATATATATATATATATATATATATATATATATATATATATATATATTTTTTTTTTTTTTTTTTTTTTTTTTTTTTAAAGAATAAGTAAATCCAAGAAACCTAAATTAAATTAGCAGTTACCTGGTGCTGGGGGGAGAGGGGAGATTGGAATGAAATCTAATATACACATGTTTTTTGGTGGTAATTATGCTAAAAATATTCTAGATTTTAATAATATACATATATTTTTTCTGAGAATAAAAATACACTGAACTGTGCACTGTACATAGTAGTATTTTATGATATGTAAAATGTATCTCAATAAAACCATAAAGTAAAAGTTGAAACAATTATTTTTTTAAAGGCCAACTTTGAAAAATATTGATATGGGCACTGCATTGTCACTTTAAATATAAACAACGTTATACAATCACCCTCTCAGAGTCAACAAATTATTCTGATTGTAGATATCTCTAATAATCACAATCCTCAGACATTCTCTCTGCTGCAGCCTGCACCTATTGCCTTATACCTTTAAAAAAGGAACATTCTTTCTGCTTTTGGGGAACACATCCACTAACTTAATTGTGAGGCTTTTAGTGGCAAGTGGAATTGCCAGTTTAAATTCTTTCTTGTTGGTCTTCTTCAACTCCCTAAGGTCATCTCATTTCATAATAAGTAATAGCTATTTTAGACACTGGCTCATGAGTACCCTTCTCTCTGTCTAAAATAAGTCCAAATTAAAGACTTTAGTGAAGTGTTTAATTCTTATGGGAAAAGTAAATATTCTGCAGGTTGAATTTTGGGGTCTAAGTCAGTTTATGTGTCCAGTGGCCCATGTCAACCTCTATTCAAACTGATAAATTAACTCTTAAACCGGAAGTTAAAAAGAGACTAAAACCTATAATAAAACCTTAATAACAGAGAAAATACTCAACATATCTTTACTAATTCTCATAATCCTCCAATCCTCCCTGTCAAAAATATAGGAATCAAAGATAATCATTTAGAATCTGAGAGCCATAAAAATAGAAGAGTCTTCCTCCATACCACTACATTGTAAAACTGGAATTACTTAAACCTGCGGATCTCTGTGCTATTTTATTTAGTGTCCTTTTAAAATTCGATTAATATATGCAATATGCACCTTCTCCTGAATAAATATATATATATATATATATATACATATATATATATATATATATATATATATATATATATATATATATATAACAAAACACATCCCAGGAGTGTAGGGCATTCATCATTTGCTTATTCTTACAGTGATGTTATATATAATATTTGATATATGACATTTGACATAACATGATACTTGTAAGGTTTAAAGGATAAACTTTTTAACTTCCATCTGATATTGTATTGTGTGGATACAACACATTATTTAATCCAGTAATCAGTTTATATGTATTTGTTATTGTGAATAATCTTGCTATCTACTTTTGCACACACAGAAATTTGTATATGTGTATGGATTTTGCCTGGACATGTTTTTGTTTCTTTTGGATATAAACCTATAAGTAGAATTGCTAGATCATTTGTAACATTATATTTAAGATTTTGAGGAACTGACAAACAGTTTTCCAAAGTTTACATTCAAAGTAAGAAATTGTACCATGGCTTCAATTTCTCTCCACATTATTGCCAATACTTCTTATTTACTGTCATCTTTTCTGGGCACCTAGTGGATATAAAGTGACATCTTATGGTGATTTTGATTTGCAATTTTGTACTAATGATAGTAAGCATCTGTTCCCTTGTTTAGTGGCCATTTGTATATTTTCTTTGGGGGAAATCTTCAAATGATTTGCTTATGTTTTAATTGGATTATTTATTCTTTTATTGTTTATTTGTAAGAGTTCTCTATGTTCTGGGGAAAAATGTCCCTTGTTAGATATGTGATTTGCAAATGTATTTTCCTATCCTGTGTGTTGTTTTTTTCACTTTCTTGATGATATCTTTTAAAAGTTTTTAATTTTTATTAGGTAATTCCAACTGTGTATTACTTCTTTGATTACTTATTTTTTTGTATCTTACCAAAGAAACCACTACCTAATTCAAAGTGAGAAATAATTTATTATATTTTTTCTAGAAGTTTTATGCATTTAGGTATTACACATAAGTCTATGATCCATTCTGAGTAATTTTTGTGTATGGAGTGAGAGAGAACAGGATGTAAATTTAAACCTTGTAGGGATATCTGTTTGATTCAGCATCATTTGTTGAATAGACATTAATTCCTCATTGAATTATCTTGGTATTCTGTTGAAAATCAACTGGCCATACTTTTAGAGTTTATATCTGAACTCTCTATTGTAATAATTTTATCTATATGTCTATCCTAATGCCAGACTGCACTATCATTTAAAAAAAAATTATTATTGATTATGGTATCACATAATTATCCTCATCCCCCCATTCCCATCCCAAACCCCTCCCTACATATGCCCTCACCCCCTATTGTCCATGGCCACTGGCTAGGCCCATATGCATGCACACAAGTCCTTTGGTTGATCTCTTCCCCTTACCCTCACCTTTCCCTACTTTTCCTCTGAGGTTTGAGAATCTGATGGCTGGTTCTCTTTCTCTAGGTCTGTTCATGTTGTTCATCATTTCCTCTAGATGTGTGAGATCATGTGATCCAAGAAATACCCTTGTAAGAACCTAAACTGTGACAAGCCATAATGGTTATACTGAGAGGCAAATGAATCAGTCTGTAGTGAGTTCCTTTCTGAGCAAACAGTTCTTTTGAGTCCCAATTTCAATGTCAAATAGTTCCTTATGTGTACATGGCAGCCATGAAATTTCAGATCTGGTTGTTGGACAAATGGTGGTGATGCAGGTCCAACCCTCTCTGGTTTGGCCCTGGGCATCCTTCAGCAACATGCAGCTGCTGTCTGCTGGTATGGTGAGGCTTTGTCAGCATCTTCCATCTCTGAATTGTGTCTCTTCTGTCTTCATGGCTGGAGCACTTCTGTCTATTCCTCTCTGTTACAGGATTCCAGATGGTCTCGGAGTTGTCTTCTGAAAATATACAAACATATTCTCGACCAAAAGTTAATAAAGGGATATTTCCTTTAAATTTGACTTGGGGTTCTTTTTCATTCTTTTTCAATTTTCCTCTGGCTTGTTTTGACACCATGTGTGTATTTTCATGGATATCTTGCTGTTAGTGTTTCAAATGAAGGTTAATTTTCTAAGGTACACATTTTTTAGATATAAATTAATCTCAGGATATTTTTCCTTACATGATATTCTTCCACTGTCATCCCTTTTTTAAATTTAAATAATAGGAGAATTTTTAAAATTTTATAATGCAGTCTTGATAGCTTTTACAATTTAATTATTTGTGCTACACTATGACTGCTTTAGATTCATAACATGTTGTGCATGACTCATTTTATCATGAGTCACTCTGCCAATAAGAATTTTTGTTAACACTTTAGGAACAGCTTTTTGTACAGTATAATCAGTTTTTCTAGAATATTCATTTATTTCCATTAGCCACATTGCACTATCTTTATTACTAAACTTTGTTGTCTATTTTGAAACTAAAAAGGTTGAGTCCTCCAAATATATTCTTTTAAAAAATATTTGGCCCTATACATTTCCTTATGGATTTTAGGTTTAGCTTGCCATTTTTCAAACAATAAAAAAATTTAAAAAACTGCTGGGATTTTAATAAGAATAATGATGGATCTATACATCAGTATGGATACTATTAGCATCTTAATAGTATTAAGACATCTAAACCGTGTACATGAAATTACTTTTATTTGTTCAGATTTTTTTTAGTTTCTTTCAATGATGTTTTATAAATTTCACTGTACAAGTATTGTACAAGTTTTTTTGTTAAATTTATCCCTAGTATACATAAAGTTGTGTGTTTTTCTTTACTTGATTTTGGATCTTTATTTTTAATAGATAGAAATAAAATGAATTTTTGTACCAAATATTACTATACTTGTTTATTCTAACAATTTTGGTACATTCATATGGTTTTCTATGTAAAGCTTATGTCATCTACAAATATAGTTTACTTTTTCCTTTCCGATATGGTTCTTGCTTAATTGATCCACCTAAAATCTCGAGTACTGTCGTTTAATAGAAGTTGTGAGAGAGGGTTTTTTGCCTAGTTTCTGATTTTATTATAAAGTATTCAACTTTTCACTAGTAAGTGTGCTGTTAGTTACCACTTAAGAGTAGATATCCTTTACTGGTTTAAGTTTTTATTTGTTTATTTATTTTTTAATCATGAAAGGGTGTTGGATTTTGTGAAATAATTTTTCTGTGTTTATTGAGATGATTATGTTTTCTTTGGCCCTTTAGTCTGTAAATATGATATATTACATTGATTGCTTTTTATATGTTAAATGAACATTGCATGCCTAGAATAATTTTCATTTGGTCATGATGTATAATCCATTTTAATTGTTTCTGGATTCAGCTTGCTAGCAATGTGTTGGTTTTCATGACTACATTTACAAGTAATATTGTCCTATAGCTTTCTTGTGATGTGTTTATGTGGTTTTGGTTTCAATATAATAATGTCCTCTTAGAATTAGTTTGGAAGTGTTCCCTCCTCTTCCATATTTTGAAAGGCATTGTGAAGTTTTGCTATTCATTCTTAAAATATTCTATCTGGCCCTTGGCCAGATGTTTAAAATTATTAATTTAATAATTTTACATGTTATAAATCTACTTAGATTTTCTGTTTCTTCTTACATAAGTTTTGTTAGCTTATCTTTATAGACAAATATGACCATTTCATCCAAGTTATCTAATTTGTTAGCATACAATTGTTCATCTTGTTATTTTATTATTATTTTATTTTATTATTTTTTTTATTTCTCTAAGAATAGTAATAATATTTCCTTTTTCATTCCTGACTTTAGTAATTTGAATTTTCTCTCTTGTTTTTGTGGTTGATCTAGCTAAAAGGTTTTTATTTCATTCTTTGAAGTTTATATAAATTAATTCACTGAGCCTTTCATAAATATGTGACAAAAGAGATGGCAGAGAGCATGAGGCTCAGAAGTAAAAAAAGGGGACTTGAAGATACTTTAGTTGTCCAGTTAGTAGTTGAGAATATACATCAGCCTTTTTAGCTTCTAAAATATATAACTATCTTTTTCTGAAAAGGCTGATCATATAAAAAACAATTGTACAATGGAGCAAGACAGCTGCTTGCTTCCAAATTAAATACCACCCAGGACCTAGTGTGGAGAGTAGAGGCTGGTACAAGTAGCTCCCCGGTCCAGGAAGAGGTGTTATTTGGACAGAAATAGTTCTTACCCTTGAACAAAGCTACTAACTGATCATTTATGTATCTGGATATTTCCAAATGTATTATAAAGAGTGGAGAACAAAGAACATTTTATATTGAAAAATTAGCATGAAATAATTCTACATTATCTGGATTCATTAACATAGCAGTTGCTATTTACTTAGTGTAATTAAATTTATTAGCTTGTCATATAGCCAGGTATTCAGTATTTTATTTTATTTATTTATTTATTTTACATTCCTCATACAGATGCTACTGAAATATGTTCTTAATTTAATTATTAATTTTATTTTAGTGTTTACATTTAATTTATATTATACTTAATTTATATTCACTATGCAAACTGTCCATTTCCTTATAAGTTATCTGAAGCATTTTACTTAATTAATATTTAACTTCTAAATTTGTCTATTTTTATTTCTCATCCCATATTTCAATTTTCTTAGCATGAAAAGACAATGTGGCAGGTTTATAAAAAGGATTCTTGTTGAAAATCTCAAGTTATTATAAATTAACAGTCCAATTCAGTGAAAAAACTGAATCCATAAAAAGGGATTTGCTGCATACATTATTTGCTACTAGAGGCCCGGTGCATGAAATTTGTGCACTGGGAGGGGGAGGGTTGTCTCTCAGCTCAATTTGTACCCTCTCAAATCTGGGACCCCTTGGGGGATGTCTGACTGCCAGATTAGGCCCAATCTCTGTGGGATCAGACTTAAACCAGCAGTTGTATATTCCTCTAACAATCTGGAACTGCTGGCTCCCAACCACTCACCTGCCTGCCTGCTGAATTGTCCATAACTGCTTCTGCCTGCCAACCTGATCACCCCCTAACCACTCCCTTCCTAGACTGATTGATGCCTAACTGCTCCCTTGCTGGCCCAATTGTCCCCAACTGCCCTCCCCTGAAGGCCTGGTTCCCTCAAACTGTCCTCCTTCCCCTGCAGGCCCAGTCACTCCCAACTGCCCTCCCCTACAGGTATGGTTGCCCCCAACTGCCCTTCTCTGCTGGCCTGATCACCCACAACTGCCCTCCCCTGCCATCCATCTTGTGGTGGCCATCTTGTGACCACATAGGGATGGCCATCTTGTGTGAGGGTATGATGGTCAATTTGCATATTAGCTCTTTATTGTATAGGATTATTCACAACTCATTGCAGGTTTGAGTGTACATATAAATTCAGAATTGTACATCAGGTTCATCAATCATCAATACACTGCTGTGAAGTCATAATATTGAAGTACTGCTACTTATTGTCTGTCATATTTATCTATAAATGTAGAATCAGATTTACTTATTAGCTCCGATCAGATACAAAATCCACTTCAAAATAAGTCATATTAGGTGAAGATCTAACATATTGTCCTAGAAGCCTGGATATCTCATTTTGAAAGACCTATGGTAAAATGAACATCAAATTATTTCTTGCTTATACTTTTTATGATACTGATGAATGGCATGAAGGGAGTTTTCTCTTGGCAGATATATTTTGGCATGTTTCTGACATGCAACAAAGGTATGCTAGCATGTCTATAGTTAATATGATTGTTATTATGAAGTTATAGAAAGTATTATAAAATCATAAGAACCTGGAAATGTTTTTGAAGCTTATTTTGAAGTATTTTGCTGAGAAAAATATGGCAGAAAATATTTGAATGCTTAGCTAATAAAATTATTCACTTTCTGAATTTTATTATATCATTTTATGCATTTGGCTATCACAGAATATATAATAATTTAAGTATTCAGTTCATATTATAATACATAACATTATCATATATAGTGATTCTAATCATCTTAATTTTTCTACATTGTATGAATTATGGGTTTCTAAGAAAAAACCTAGTCTCAGAACATCTAGATATGAATTTTTCCTTGGTCAAGAGAAATATGAGATATTTAAATAATTCAGGATGGAAAATATTTTTTCTTTCTTTGGTGGTACTATATAATGTTATATATAAAGAATATATATAAATTTGAAAAATTGAAATATTAATTTACCCTATTGGTTGTAATTGATATAGTATCTAGATAGTTTTCAGTAGGAAGGATTTTTCAGAATTGCTAGTCTAGTGTACTACTAAAGGGAAAGCTCTATCTTGTCCCATCATTTATCAGTGACTTTGGGCAAATTGATCTCTATGATCCTTAACTTCTTTACTGATAAAAGGATGTAGTAATCTGTACCCCATAGTTTTATGACAACTAAGCGATTATAGTTCATATTAAATTAAATGTTTAGAAAGTGTCTGACACATAGTAAGCACCCTATCAGTGGTAGCTATTCTTTTTTTTTTTTTTTTTACTATGGTTTACATTGTTAGTAAACATGATGTGATCTTTTCTGAATAAAGTGGAATAATAAAGCATTTGCTGCAGGTGTTAGTAAATGATGGCTTGCAGACTGAACACCTGTGTTTGCAAATAAAGTTTAATTGTAACGGGAAAAAAAAGAAATATTAATTTATTTTTGAGTATTTTGGATATTTTGCCTTTCATTACTTAAAGTTTAGTAGGTTCAGAAAATGTAATCCTTTAGCTTTGATGGAACTCTTTTAGATGTGTTTTCTCAATACAATGTACATTTTCATCCTATTCATTGCTCAATCAATTGTTGGGGTACACTCTAGAATATGTTTCAATTGCTTAAACTTTATATATTTTATTTGCCCTTGAAAAGTAACTAAAGTATCTTTTTTAAACCTATTTGTGAAAATATAGCTAAATTACTCCTGATATTCTTCTGTAGCCGAAAAGAGTTCAGTGTATTAGAGATCAATATGCATGAAATTATTTGCACATATCCTGTCTTCAGGCTGGGTTAGAGTGTCTTGGGTCCTCATATGTTTTTTGTCCATGTTTGTGACACATTCAGTGCTCAGTGCCAGAGGAGAATATCTTTTGGCATGTAAGAGAGTTCCTGTGTACCATTCTTCCAAGATGACTAAAACAGCCCTCCCTACTATATAAGCACAGTCTACTGTCTATAATGAACTATGGGATCTACCTAGAAAAGACCATGTACTGTGATGGCATATGCAATGTCTAGTGGAGAGGAGAAGAGAATGGGGCAAAGACTATGGACATTTGGGAATTGCTGGAAAATGTCATAATTTTAATTTTTTATAACAGCATTTTTTTTTAATATCAGGCTAAGACAAAAGCATAAAAGCTCATTTTTTCCAATCTATCTGATGAAGCTTTACTCCTTTTTTTGAGGGTAGCAATCTGTAATAATAAAAGCATAATATGCTAATTAGACCAGGCATTTTTCCGAATCACCTTTGGGATGAAGCAGGGGCTGCAAGGGAAACCCAGGTCCTGGGTGCCTGCTGGCAGTGACACAAAAACCTGGGTCCCAGGTGCCAGAGAGAAGCTGGTGATGGCAGCCGGGGGAAGGAAAGCCTACTATTGCACAATTTCATGCATCGGGCCTCTAGTTATAAATATTAACTCTAGAGTAAGTCTACCTTATACTTTAGATTTAACACTTTTTAACTCTGTTATCTTGGGCAAATCATTTACTCCCTGTGTACAAGTTTTCTAATATATAAACAAAGAATAATAACTGCTATGCAATAGTATAATTTGATTTATAACGTGTTATTTCAGGTAGACTACTAAGTATCTGGCACATTATTATTCAGTAAATATGAGTTATCATATGGTATGGCTGTCAATTGAAGCTTGTACACTTCCAAAGGAATAAAGAATATTATGTAAGTCACTTCTGTCTATAATATGAATACCATACTTTCAAACCAATGTCAATATGAATCACAACAATTTAAAGTATAAAAAATACAAGAGAATATTTCAAACTCTTATTTAAATACTTTGCTAGAATAAAGAATATAGGGTACTGAAGAAGAATTAAGATACAGTAAATATACAATATATACCGGTATATAAAACAAACTATAATCATGCATTTCACATGATTGCATTTATTTTGGCACTGTTTTTTGTCTGATGAGCAAGAGTATTAAATACCAAAAATATGAATCCAGTATATCCCTTTTATCTATACTAATAAGAGTGAAAAATCCTAATTGATCGTACCTTCGCTATGCCCACAGCCAATCAGAGTGAGTATGCAAATTAAACCAACAAAGATGGTGGGTAATTTACTTACTTTGAGGGAGGGAGCAGTGAAGACTGAAGACAGCATAGAAGGAAGAGGGAAGAAAATCAGAAAGCAAGGCGGCTGCCAGAGGAAAAGCACAGAGGAGCAGGGTGGAAGGGGTAGGGTGAGCAGGGCAGACTGCAGCAGCCACTGCAGAAATCTTCCTGCAACAGGCTCTCAATATTTTAATAGTTGGAAATTATTTGTTCATTCTCCAAACATTTTGAAACACTACTGAGTCAGATACCCTGCTACTTAACTTTGCTGGGGCATCAGATAGAGGAAAAAATGTTAAAAACCCTCTAAATTTTTAAAGATATATATATATATATATATATATATATATATATATATATATATATATATATATATATATATATAGCAATAATACTATACCAGATATGATATAGACAGTGGATATATAAGTGAATATGAGTACACATCTCCCTCTCCTATAACTCATAGACCAATTTCTAGTACACAAAATCATACTAAAATATATTTCAGCAAAAGTTAGCAATATACTTACTCACCAAATGTAAAATTGAACAAATAAAGCAAGAATTATCCAGGCTGATAAGATTATAAACAATTTCACAAAAATAGTCAAGAGTTGTAAAATATGTTAGGGAAGAAATAAAATGTTCCAAATAGGAAACCACTATATATATTGAATTAAAATTAAATGAAGACAAACTAGTAAGGAGAATTGACAGTATTATAATAAAGATGGAATTTAGAAACCTAGGCATCAAATTCTCTTTCTGGTCAGACAACGACTCTAATTTAAAAAGAAAAGAAAAGAAAAGAAAAGAAATTACCTATGTATATCTTCTAGTTTACAAATGTTTTTTATAAATTTTGATTGAAAAGCAAGGTACATTCTTCTTAGATTATTCTTTTAATAAGTTATTTCATATCAACTTCATGACACTGTTATTTAGTATAGCAATATTTTGATTGCCACAGTGTGTAATAGTTTGACCACAAATATAAAAGCATATAAAGTTCTTATATCTCTCTCTAAAAATTGAGATTTAAAAACTAGTAATACATTTAATGATTGAGCGATTTTCATTTACAACTTTTAATTTTATGTTTATTTAGTTTATTTATGTCTTAATAAATAGTGACTCTTTCTAGTTTAAATAGCATTTTAAAATATAATTATTTCCATTCAACTTAATCCAAAGACAACAACAGAGTTGTAGGAGTGAAATTACCAGTACAAATATCATATTTAAGACAAGTGATTGTGAACCATTTTGAAAATTGTATCATCTGAAGTCACAGCCTTATAAATTTGTGTGTATGAGTCTTCTGTGGAAATGGGTATTCTTAAATAATAAGAAAATGACACCTCAAGACTATCCGATTCTTTTATGGCTAAATATAATGCCAATACTGAAGGGTAAAGTCACACTGTTATAATACCAATGCTTACTTTGTTCATAATACTGCTAGAGATCAATACTTGTTTGGTATTCTGTAAAACACCTATATTTCTTTCACAGAATATGCCAATAACTGTTTATTTCACAATTGAGAGTTGAGTAAGGTCAGATATTTTTTATGAAAAAATTATTATTATATCACTAGGCTCTGGGAAATTTGTAATTCTTACATTTAGATAATGCACATGATGGATTTCATATTTTGTCTGAGGTAAATACAGTCACATTGATGAAGAAAAAATTTAAAACACATTAAAATTTAATACATATTTACTTTCTTGATCTTCCTACAGAATGTACTTAAAAGATATTTGTCTTTGTGAAAATATGTTTATAAGACAGGATTCTCAGTTTAATGCAACACATATTGATCCTGACTAATTTAACCATTAGGAGACATGACATCACCTTTAATTTGATCAGTGAACATGTCCATAGTGGGGATCTATGAAAAGAATTCATGTCAGAGAAGAATATCCAAACCTGTTTTTAGTAGTTACCCTCAAAACATTGTGCTAGTCTCCTTCTCATTAGTCTTGCAATCTTATTTCCTCCAAGTCCCTATTCAAAACCATTATGTAGTCACTTTTAGTGCTTTAGTATAGATCTTTATCTCATCCTCTTTATTTCCAGAAAAACTAGCAATAATATACTCTGCTCACATTTATTCCCTCTCCATTTATAGATCATTTTGCTTTAAATTGAACCATAGCAACAATTCTCTTCCAGCTGATTTCAGCATTTCAAAAAGATTGATCTGTGAACCATATTCTAGTCCCTTTCCTCCTGTCCTCCACCCCCACCTGCCCACCTCGCAAGTCAACTAGTCATAGGCAATTGCCCTTGGTATCATTTATGGAAGAGGATGTAAATTAATGTCCATCAACCTGATGATGGAATGCCGGTCGGTATTGTTATACCTCATATAAGTTACTATGGACCTAGCATTCCATGATTGGTCATCCAATCTTTAGGTTATATTACTACCGTAGACCAAGAGCTGTTTTTCAAAAAGAAAGCAGTTTTTTGTTTTTTGTTTTCTAGAGATTTTAAATCCTAGTGGATCCCATTGTAATTCTGTTATCAGGGATTTCTACTGCTTCCTTAGAGCACTCTTATCCATCACAGACATGTTGATATTCAGAACTTTAAGTACTGAGTGGCAATGCTGCTTTCAGTTTTGCCTAAATCAGCTGAAATGCATTGTCTGAGTTGATCCTCATCCAAAGCTACGAATTTTTTAAGCAGTTTAGGAGATAAATGAGAGCACTGGAATACTTTAATTTCAAAATGCAAGGAAATTCACCTAGTTTTAGAACGTTCTTAGTAGCAGATAGTTTAAAATGTGGTATGGCTCTTTGGAGGGAATATCTAATATGTCAGAGAGAAATAAACAACCAGAAAAATTCATTAAGGTAGCCCCTTATAAGTGATATCTCAGACCTCTAGCATACATTTTGTTAAAGCATTTAGGAATAGTTCCTCAGGAACATATAACATTATTTAACATAATCAGTCAATTGTAGTGCAATGCTTTGTATAATTTTGATATTACAAAGGTACCTTGAATTTAAACGCTTTAGAGGAAGGTAAACATTAGGACAAAGCAAGGCATGTGTATCGCAATCTATTTCAAGTAAAAATCAGTGTGGGGACCATGCCAGAGTATGCTGGATGTCTAAGGCCACTCTAAGCATGTCAAAGCAATGAAATCATATATATGTGTGTGTGTGTGTGTGTGTGTGTGTGTGTGTGTGTGTGTGTGTATATATATATATATATATATATATATATATATATATATATATAATCTCAGAAAGGAAGGGAAAGGGAGAGAGAAGGATTGAAAAAGCAATAATGAGACAGAATTCTTGATTGGCTACTTTCTGCATGCCCCCTACTGGGGATCCAGCCCACAAACTGGGCACATGCCCTTGACCAGAATCAAACCCAGGACCCTTCAGTCTGTAGGCCAACACTCTATACACTGAACCAAATCAACTAGGGTTGAGTGTGGAAATCTTAATCAGAATGTTCAAGGCTAAAATGGACAGGAGGTTGGCCAGTCATTGCCTTCTTTCCCCTGGCTGATGGCGTCCCACCCTCATAGGTGCAAGGACACAGCAATCTCATGGCACACTGCATTAGCATGCCCTTCAATAACCCAAATGATTGATGTCACTTTTAGGGGACAGGCTCTTTTTTCTAAGTAGTATTAAAGTATGTTACTGTGCCAAGACCGGTTTGGCTCAGTGGATAGAGCATCGGTCTGTGGACTGAAGGGTTCCGGGTTTAATTCTGGTCAAGGGCATGTACCTTGGTTGCGGACACATCCCCAATGGGAGGTGTATAGGAGGCAACTGATCGATGTCCCTCTCTCATCGATGTTTCTAACTTTCTATCCCTCTCCCTTCCTCTCTGTAAAAAAATCAATAAATTATATTTTTTAAATAAATTTTGTTACTGTGACTATGCTGGGGAGAGCTCAGGTGGGGCGACTATATTTTATTGATTATTTTGTAAGGAGTGGTAGTTTCAAATCCTTTGACTAGACTTTTTCTACTATCGTTATAATTTCTGTGCCAAGATGACATTATGGATTTTCTTCCAGTTGGCAAAATATCTATATATATAAAAGCCTAAGCAACCCTTTAGGCAGAATGGCCAAATGACCAGAATGACTGGTCACTGTAACATGCACCGACCACTCCAAACGCCTGATCAAACCTCCTGGTTTCTGCTCCCAGGAAGCAGGCACCAATTGCCTGATAGGAAACAGGGAACGAGGGGGTGGGGGGTGGCAGTGGACATGAGTGGAGCCAGGTGAGGGTGGAAGGCCTTCAGCCAGGGGAAAGAAGGCCTTGACTGGCCAACTTGCTGTCTATCCCCCCAGCTGACAGGCCCCAACCCGCCCAATGAGGAACATGGTACTAAGGATGGGTGGTGGCAGATATGGGCTGTGCAAGGCCAAGGCAGGTGTGAGCTAGGGGTAGGGCCACCTGCAGGCAGCCAGGGGAAGTAAGGCCCTACCCAGCCAACTTCTAAGTCCATGAAGGCTTTTAAAAAACCTCTTTTTGGGGAGGCTTTTATTTTCCCTGCAGCGGGGCACAATTCAAAGGCAATAGCTGCAGAGACACCTACCATGGCGCCGCCCAATCTCTCCCCACACCCAGTCAGATTGAGTTTGGCTCAGTGGTGTGGAACACCCAGTCACAGCCCACAGGTGGGAAGCTGGTGAGGGTGGGGCATGGACACAGGGCCTGGGAGCTGGACCACCCAGGCCCCAGTGCGCTCTCTACCTGGAAGCACACAGCTGCAGATCTCTGATCCCATTAACTGAATCAGTGGTAGGATGGAAAGTGTCCCAGGAGGGTGAGGAAATGAAACTTGGGGCAAGTACCATATGTGCAATCCCCATGTGACCTTCCCCTCCCAGGATAATGCTGTGCCCCCTAACCTCCCACATGCCAAGGGATAAATGAATTCTCAAAGAGGCAGTCCTTGAGTAGCTACAGCTGGGGGCATAAGAGGAGTTACTCACTTCTGACAATCCTACCCTTTGCTTTAAGGCTACATTCTTCTTCTCTAATACATGTTGCTTGTAGTACACAATGGTTTGCATTTAGACATGAAATAAACTTGGACAAAGCAAAGTTTTGTGCTTTAGAACAAAATAGTCTTAAGTCTTTGTGGGGTCTCTCTCTCTCTTACACACACACAAACACACACACACACTCACTCACTCCCAGCCTGGCAAATCGCTCAGAAAGTTAACGCTAGCTCCTCAAAACCCAACCTCATTGAATTGGCCTGTTGTTGTTGTTGTTGTTATTGTTGTTTTTGTTTTTTGTTTTTCTCCCACAAGGCTTTTTCCTAACCTCTAAACAAGCAGTCTTACATCCCCAGAGGGGTCCAGGATTATAAGAGGGCACAGGCCAGGCTGAGGGATCTCTCCCCCATGCACAAATTTCATGCAGCAGGCCTCTAGTTGTTACACAATAACATTAAAAAAAATGTTTAACAAGATTAAATTCATTTTATGATTAACATTTTTGCATATATTAAAAGCACATAAAATTTTATATCAAATTACACATTGATTTGGTAAACATTGTTTTTAAGCTATCTGACAGTTCTGATGTTGAAAAGCCTATGAATCAATGAGTCATATGAATAGGACGATTGAGAGTTTGAAGCAGCAGTCATCCTATCTAATAAAAGAGCAATACGCAAATTGACCATATCCGGCCACACCCAAAAGCAAGTATGCAAATTATCCCAACCAAGATGGCTGCAGCCACAGAGTGAGCAAGAGGCTTAGTTTTCTCCAGCAATGGAGGAAGCCAAGCTTCATGCACACCCTGGCCAGCCCTGGACTCCACTCAAGGCTACAAAGTTTCAATTATAGAGGATAAATAAATCCCAACAAAAATGATGGCAGCAATAGAGCTGGAGAGAGCAGAAGGCTTGGGTTTTCCCTGGCGATGGAGAAAGCCAAGCTTCCTGGCCTGCTTTAGCCTCCAGTCAAGGCTCCAAAGTTTTAATTATAGAAGGTAAATAAATCCCAACAAAAATGGCTGCAGCTATCGAGTTAGCAGGAGGCTTGGGTTTCCCCAGCAATGGAGGAAGCCAAGCTTTCTGCCCATCCTGGCCTGCTCTGTCCTCCACTCAGAGCTACAAAGTTTCAATTATAGGAGATAAATAAATCCCAGATACCAGGGCCTCCACTTGGGTAGTCAGCAGGCATGGCCAACCTGCAAATCACCACAGGCCCTTACTGTGATGATTGGGGCTGTCTGATCTGAGACACCCTTCAGGGCAAATCAGCCGGCCCCCCACCCATGCACCAGTCCTCTATCCTGTATAATAAAAGAATAATATGCAAATTTACCATCATTCCAACACACAAGGTGGCTGCCCCCATGTGGACACAAGATGGCCACCACAAAATGGCCAGCAGGGGAGGGCAGTTGGGAGGAACCAGGTCTATAAGGGAGAGCAGTTGGGAGAGACCAGACCTGCAGGAGAGGGCAGTTAGGGGTGATCAGGCCTTCAGGGAAGGGCATTAGGGGTGACCAGGTCAGCAGGGGAGGGCAGTTAGAGGCAATCAGGCTGGCAGGGGAGTGGTTAAGGAGTGATCAGGTTGGCAGGCTGAAGTGGTTAGGAGGCAATAAGGAAAGCAGGCATGGGACCCAGCAGTCCTATGTCCAGCTGCCCATTTAGGCCCATTCCTATTAGTATTGGGCCTAAAAGGGCAGTTGGACATCCCTAGAGGGGTCCCAGATTGGAGAGGGTGCAGGCAGGGCTGAGGGACACCATCCCACCACTCATGTGCAAGAATTTTGTGGACCGGGCCTCTAGTAGTACAATAAACCCATAGCTGGTTTTTCTTATTATACCATCTTGCCACTATGATATTATTCTATTAGAAGTTGAATATATACTTGTTTAGAGTACTTTAAATATGGAATACATTTATTAGTAACTGAGATAATTTTGTTCAGTTATCAAAACAGAATATTCATAATTCCAGACTTGAATTTATACGTAAATAAAATGATATACTTTATTCAGCATTTTGTGTACATTCCTATATAATTGCCTGGCCAGGAAAATAAGTTTCACTTTTTAGATGACAATCTAAAATTAAAATACATTAAGTAATCAATTCTAATGTGGGAATTGGAGTTTGTGATGTACTTTTTTCAAGGGAGGGAGTTTTTTTCATTTCTGTACCATGGACAAAAATAAACAGTCTTTTAAAATACTAATTTAATCTTAATTTAATTTTATTTAAAATGAAGTTTTGTTTTGTCATTTATGAAACAACTAATAAAGTTATACAATCTACTTTATTTACCTCAAGGAACAAGTAACATGGAATAAATATAATATTCATTGAAGTTCACTTGGAATTTTAAAGAAATTTTTTAAAAAGTATACATATATATATATATGTATGTATATATATATACATATATATATATATATATATGTGTGTGTGTGTGTGTGTGTGTGTATATAGTACTTCACTAGTGATAACTACACAGTGTAATTATAAATTATAATGCACTCACTTCTTCATCACATAAATAAAAAGGTATGGGAATGTGCATTCAGTTGGGAAATCAAATTGACTTTATTACACCATAGTGAAATAATGGGAAATGTTACATATTTGCTGTTTTGAAAATATATTTAAATCTAAGTTTTCATTTTGGGAAATATTCATTTCATCTCTCGACATTCTTAAAATAAATCATTTTGATCTCATTCTGAAATCCTAAGTAAATATCTTAAATTTAATTTATCTTTTAATATGGGAAACTGAGGTATGATGAAATTAACATGAGTTAAATTTTGTTTCTGCCATTTATTCCCATGGGTTCATTTTAATGTTTATGAAAACTTTATAATGCAGTGTCTGTCACACTGTGTCATCTTATCCTATTTAAATATATCATGCAGACATCCATGCATTCTTTTACACGTTAAGTATCTATAATAGGATATAATATCATTCATATATAGTTTAAACAGTTATAGTTAACATATTTGAAAATGATCTCCTGATCCTTTTCTGTAAAATCTATGCCACCTAGAATTATCCAAGTATGTCAAAAGCCACTCTATCCTCTCACTATTTTTGAAAAAGAAAAAAATATATATACCTATATATATCAACCTATCTATTTATATATTTATTTATATTCTATAATCATCCTTGACTTCTCTCACACTCGTTTCCTATTAGTGAGGAAATCAGGTTAACTATACCTCAAAATATATTTAGAATCCAACATCTTACCACCACTTTATGGATGATCACATATAGTTATCATTAAAAACCTGTTAGTACGCTGTTAAACAGGAAGTATGACCAATTTAAGATGGGAAAGTAAAGTAATATTTCTAATATTATTTAAAAAAATAAAGATCATTCTTAGCCATAAATTTTACTATATTTTTTTATACTTTAAGTAAGATGACAGATGAAATTCAGAAAGTATTCTTTCCACATTTATGTAAGTACCTAACTGATTTGTTTACAATATGATTTCAGTGCATATTAATGAATACATTTTAACTCAATTTCACGGTAAACATCTATAAAACATTTAAACATGCACTAATATTGGCACTAGGGTATGTTTTACATAATGGCTTTTTTGATTATCACAATAGTTCTGATATTCTCTTTTTATCACCCATAAAGAATATTTTCCTGCATGTACACATTATCCTCCATAAGAAAGTTAGGCTTTTTTTTTTTTTATATATAGAGACAGCTAATAAATGTTTTTATTATTATGGCTATTTGGTCTGTTGCAAATATATAATACATTCTAGAGAGAAAGAACTCATGGATATAAATGAATGAATGGGTGGGTCTGTGTTCCAAGAAATGTTATTTACAAAAGCATGTGGCAGATCAGATTTGGCCAGTAGGCCATTGGCTGACAGTTCTATTCCACACAGGTTAAGACAATTCCATGTAGACAATACTCAAAAAAAAACAAAAACGTTGAATTAATATGTACATTACATTAGTGAATTTATATAGTTTTATAAATGTGGATGCGTTATGAATTTTTTAGAAGTATGCTATAATTAATATTTTATTATATCAGTAATTAAGTAAATACACAAATATTTACTTCAGCCTCCAGAAGAATTATATTTAGTAATATATACCATAAATATATCTTTATAAGAGGTTAGTTGTTGAAAACTTAGTGTATAGTCCCTTAAATTTATTTTAAAATACATCAGCATATGCAGTGGGTTTATGGGAGAATCTTTAAATTGACCGAATAGCCATAAATCAGAAAAATAACCTGACATGCTAAAATATCAAATGAGTTTCAGAGAACCAAGATGGAGGCATAGGTAAACTCCATCACCACCTTTCACAACCACATCAAAATTACAACTAAAATACAGAACAACCATCATTCAGAACCACCTGAAATCTGGCTGAATGGAAATCCTACAACTAGAGAAATAAAGAAGTACATTGGACTAGTAAGAGGATGGAGGCACTGAACAGGATAATCTGATACCCACATTTGGCATTATATTAATCAGGAGGAGATCTCGAAGGCCTCTAGTGAGAAACAATGGGTCTCAGCCTCACAGTGGACCCCAAGACCAGGGCTCCAGAGCTGGGAAGAAAAGTCGCCTTAACTATGGACTGTAAAAGTCGGGATTGTGGCTGAGTGACAAGGAGGCTCCTGGAGACCCAGCAATTCCTCTTAAAGGGCCTTTACATGAACTTATAAGGTCCTACTTCCTCTGAGCTCAAGGTCTGGTCTGTGGATTTGGAGAAATCCTGGGACATATGGGGAGGAAATGGACTGTCTGATATCAGGGAAGGAATTTGGGATGTCTTTCTTCCAGACAGGGGTACTCATGGGGGTCATTGTCCCTCCCCCATTCACACAACTGACTGGCAGCCACATCCGAGTCTCCATCAGCCTGTCTTACACTGTTTGCTCCACCCTGGTGATTTCCTGAGACCCTTTCACATCCAATTTGCAGCTCCCACCCAAGATATTTGCAGTGGCTTTTCCGTATGAATGGTCTGTCCTGTCTCAGGCTTCAGACTTAGATAAAATCTCTCAAACAAGATGCAGTTGGTGTTAGTATATGCCAAAGCTATCAATAAAAGGTCACAAACCTGTCACTACCATCAACCTGTCTTGCATCATAGCTAGGCTTGGCATGGGTACTTTCTAGCCCAATATAAACAGCAGTCATATGCAGATTTCTGTAGCTTCTACCAGGTGGTCCCAGGAACTGGCTGATTTTGCACCTCCCAGAAAGCTCCAGAGCCTGAACACCCAGTGTACAGCTTCAGACCACATAAGATTACAACTCTTCATATCCACAAGAGACACACTTAAATGGCAGACTCAGTGAGCACCAAGCCCCACTAAAGCAAGTCTTGATCTATAGAGGTGTCTCCTGCACAGCAGCTCTTCCATTGTAGACTCAGCTGGTCCTCACAGCCAATTGGCCTGGAGATTAATTCCTCCCAATAAACCAATAGCCCACACAGGGAAGTACCTAGAAAGCCCAGCTCCAGTGCCTGGGGAGGCTGACCTCTGGGTCCTATAGGACACCTAACACACAAGGCCACTCTATCAATTCCAGGAGACATAACAGCTCTACTTAATACATAGAAACAAACACAGGGAAGCAGCCAAAATTCTGAGACAAAGAAACATGTTACAAATGAATGAAATGGAAGCAAGGAAACTACTGAATACAGAGTTCAAAATAGTGGTTATAAAATTACTCAAGGATCTTAATGAGTGCTTTAAGGGAATTAAATGAGAGCTGTAAGGGACTCAGTGAGACTTTCAAGGATCTGAATGAGAAGTTCAAAGACATGAAAAAGGACCAGTTGGAAATTAAATAATTGCACTTCTAGGAATACATCCAAAAAAACAGAAACACCTATCAGAAAGGACATATGCACCTCTATGTTCATAGCAGCACAATTTACAATATCTAAGATTTGGAAACAGCCTAAGTGCCCATTAGCAGGTGAGTGGATTATAAAATGGGATACATCTACACAACGGAATATCCTGTTGTAAAAAAAGAAACTCTCACCATTTGCAATAACATGGGTGAGCATTATGCTAAGCAAAATAAGCTGGTCAGAAAAAGAAATATCACACGACCACACTCATTTGTGGAATATAATGCACAACATAAACTGATGAATTAAAGTGGATCCAGAGACTAGAAGACATAGAAGCACTGAACAGATCATTCAACTTAAGAGGGAAGACAGGGGGGTGGGTAGGTGAGAGATCAACCAAAGGACTTGTATGCATGCATAACCCATGGACACAGACACTCGGGGGGTGAGGGCATGTGTGGGGGTTGGAGAGTGTGAACAACTGGGAAGAGGTTATTGGGGGTGGGGGGGAAGGAGACATATATAATACTTTAAACAATAAAAAACTTTTAATAAAAATATTTATGAAAGTTACATATATCTAAGCAAAAGAATATAGCAAATATATTCCAAATAATCTGTTAAAATCTCCTTCAAAAAACAAAAGAAATTGAGCATACACTAACTGAAATTTATATATATAAAAGCCTAAAAGATCAAATGATTGAACAACCAAACAACCATTTGACTGGATGCTATGATGCACACTGACCACCAGGGGGCAGATACTCAATGCAGGGGCTGCCCTCTGGTGGTCAATGTGCTCCAAAGCCAACCTCCTATGGTCCCTCTGACTGGCTGGCCAAACCTCCTGCTGTCCCTCCCCCTGGTCAGCCAGCCTAGTAGCCCTGATTGGGGTAGCCAGCCAACTTCCCACAAATCCTCCCCCTGCCCAGCCAGCCCTGATGGCTGGTGGCCAGTCAGCCAACCTCCCATGGCTCCTCCCCCTGATGGCTAACCTTTCACAGCCTCTTCCCCCTGCCAACCTACCATGGCCCCTATTTGCCCCACTCACTGGCCAGGCTGAGGGAGCCAATCCATGCACAAATTCTTGCACTGGTCCTCTAATAAGTAATGATTGCAGTTTTCAACATTATAGTAGAATATTCCAATAATCAAATCAATGATTTGGAATTTGAGGAAGCAAAAATCAACCAATCAGAAGAGTAAAGTGCCAGAAGGAAAAAACAGAGAGAGCAAATATTGAATATCTACTTGAAGAAATAATGACAGAAAACTTCCCCTACCTGGTGAAAGAAATAGACTTAGAAGTCCAGGAAGTGCAGAGTGTCCCAAACAAGAGGAACCCAAAGAGGACCACACCAAGACACATCATAATAAAAATGCCAAGGGTTAAGGACAAAGAGAGAATCTTAAAAGCAACAAAAGGAAAGCAGTTCACCTTCAAGGGAGCATCCATATGACTGTCAGCTGATTTCTCAACAGAAACTTTGCAGTCCAGAGGGAATGGTAAGAAATATTCAATGTGGTGTATAGCAAGGATCTATAACCAAGATTACTCTGTCCATCAAAGCTATCATTTAGAATTAAAGGCCAGATAAAAATTTTTACAGACAAAATAAAAAAAAAGCTAAAGGAGTTAATCACCATCAAACCAGAATTATATGAAAAGTTGAAGGGTATCCTTTAATAAGAGGAAGAAGGAGAAGAAGACAAATATATCTATATAAAAGCCTAAGTGACCCTCACAACCAAACGGACGACCAAATTGACCATCACTCCAACATGCAAGATGGCTGCCCCCATTTGGGCAAAGATGGCCACCCCCATATGGACACAAGATGGCTGCCACAAGATTGCGAGCTGGAGAGGGCAGTGGGGAGAGGGGCAGGCCTCCAGCGGAGGTCAGTTGTGAGCAATCAGGCCAGCAGGGAGGGCAGTTGGGGGTAACCAGGCCTGCAGGGGAGGACAGTTGGGGAGGGCCAGGCTGACAGGGAAGGGGAGTTAGGGAAACTCAGGTTGGCAGGGAAGCAGTTAGGGGTTGATAAGGTTGGCAAGGGAGTGGTTAGGGGTAATCAGGCTGGCAGGCAGAAGCAGTTAGAGGCAATCAGGCAGGCAGGCAAGCAAGTGGTTGGAAGCCAGTAGTTCTGGACTGTGAGACGGATGTCTGGCTGCCCATTTAGGCACGATTCTGGTGGAGTCCCAGATTGGAGAGGGTGCAGGCTGTGCTGAGCGACACAACTCCCCTCCCTGTGCACACATTTTGTGCACCGGGCCTCTAGTAAAATAATGAAGGATCAAATTAGTTTCTTTAATTTTATGTATGGTGTAGAGTACATATAACACATTTTCATAAACTATGTTCAGGCCACACCTTTGTTTCTTTTGAATTATTAAATAGAAAAATAGTTCTAGAATTTTCTTGGACATTAAACATGACTGAGATAATTTACATATTTTTTTTTTAGTATATAGTATTATTGGCAGAATATTCTACATTCTTTAATAGCTGAGTGTATTTAATATGATTATTTATGTGCTTAATATGACATAACCGAGGGGCATGTATTTATGACAACTATCTAGTTTTGATTACCGAGAATGTTATAAGCACCATATTTATAAATGTAGAAAACAGAACAGCTAAATTCAAGGCTTATAAACTGTGAAAAATAAGCCAGCTGTTTATATAACCAGAGGGTATGGGTTAGTTACTATGTATTTCAGTCCATTAATTTTGTTTATGATTTGCATAAAAAATTTTAGGTGTTAAGTCAATTTTATTCAAGGATTACAGGTCATCAGACTTCAAAGTTGTTTTCTTGGTTATCTAAAAATTCTAAAATCACTTGCCAAATTCTAAAATCACTTGCCAAGTTCTTGTTTAATTCCTGATCTGTGTGTTCTTCAACAACAAAATTGGATAGAGTAGAATATTTGTAAATTAAGTCTCAGAATAAACAATTTTATGTACATGGAGATTTATAACAAATTTAATTGTTAAAAAGCCTTTATTATTAATAATTGTTTTCTACTTTCATCTTTAACATTTAAAATGCTTATAATTAATTTAATAGCAAGTATTCATTAATTAACATGATGCTACATTATGAATTTAGAGTTCAAATTTTATTCACATTTGAATGTGTTTTAAAATGATAAAATTGATACAGTTCTTAGTATACTTTTATTTTTTAGAAACCAAAGGGAAATTTCTTATTCTCAAAAAGATCCAGTGATAATTATATTTTCATATTTTGCCTCAGGTTTGCAGGATAAATATTCCCAATTTGTGCCCCAGGGTTGGGGGTGTCCCTCAGCTCAACCTGCACCTCCTCCAATCTGGGACCCCTCCAGGGATGTCCAAATGCCTGTTTAGGCCCGATTCCTAAACAGGCAGTCAGAGATCCCTCACACAATCCAATACTGATGGCTCCCACCTGCTCACCTACCTGCCTACCTGATTGCCTCTAACTGCTTCTGCCTGCCAGCCTAATTATCTACTAACCACTCCCCTGCCAGTCTGATCCATGCTTACTGCTCCCCTGCTGGCCCGATTGCCCCTAACTGCCCTCCCTTAAAGGCCTAGTCCCTCCCAACTGCCCTCCCCTGCTAGCCTGATTGCCCACAACTGCCCTCCTCTGCCAGCCATCTTGTGATGGCCATCTTGTGTCCACATAGGGCAGCCATCTTTGACCACATGGGGGCAGCCATGTTGTGTGTTGGAGTGATGGTCAATTTGCATATTACCTCTTTATTATATAGGATACTTAGCCTAACATTGAGATTAGCATATAACTAGAATTCACTCTTAGGAGACACTTCCTTGTCTTCCACATTGGTTGTACCAATTTGCACTCCCTCTAGCATTATATGAGACTTTACAGGCTCTACATACTTACTTGAACTTGATGTTGTCAAGACTTTTAATTATTCTTTTTTTGTTATTTTAATTTTCTATAGCCACTAAAGTTGATCATCTTTTTTTTTTATTTTGTTGATATACTTTTACACTTGATCTTAGCCAAAGGGCCAAGAAGTGATTGTTGTTGACATACTTTTAAATAGGATGAAGACATTTCATTCACTAAAACTCTGAGGTAAATCTTATTTTGACTAGAATTACAGCATTGCTATCTCATTAATGACAATGACCAAAGCTTGAGGAAGGGACAGAAGAGGGAAGAATCAAGTCCATGTTCTTCTATAATTTTACTCTAATATTACTGTTTCTTCTTAGGTCTTCTTCTGTTCCACTGGTGTATAGATATTAGAGGCTCAGGAAAGTTTGCATTTTGAGAAAGTATACCCATATACATATATAAAGTTTTGTAATGTAAGAATGAGCCATGCATAAATTAGATCTCTTATATATTACATGATTTTATATATTGGCCTTCACCTATTTTATTTTAGAATCTTTATTATTCTCTGGACAAAACTAAATTTTTGAGTCTCCCACGTCATTATGCTACTAACATTTATAACCACCATCAATGTTGGAGGATAAGGTGTGAGGCAAGAACCATACCCTTTAATTTAAAATTGTGAAAGATTATTTAGTAAAAGCCAAAACTAACTTTCCCATTCAGATACCTGAAGTACTTCATAAAATCCAGCTTAGCTTCTTTACACTCATCATTTATTTCAGATCATTTTGTATCTTAGTGATTAAATTTATTTCTTTTAAAATAGATATGTTCCTAGCACCAATACCTTAAACCATTTGTTACATGAGATATTATCTACAAATAACAAATTTTATCACATATTCCCTTGTCGCTCTGTTCCTCTCCTCCTCCCCCCCTCCCCCCGCCCCAATCCAGATTCTTCTTGGCTCCATATTTCCTGTTTAACTTATCCTGAGAATGCCACATTTGATCTGGCATTAGTTCCAGCCATGTCTTTGGCTTTTTGAAACTCCATTGTAAATCTTTAATGCATCTTTAATTTCCCTTAATTTGGTTCCTCCCTTGGTTTTCCTTTTACACATTTATAACTCTGAGTTCTTTATCTCTAATGTTGAACATTTCCTGCCCAGTCAGCAGGGCTCAATGGTTGAGCAATGACCATGAACTAGGAGGTCGTGGTTCAATTCCTGGTCAGGGCATATGCCCAGGTTACAGGCTTGATCCCCAGTGTGGGACATGCAGGAGGCAGCTGATAAATCCTTGTCTTTCATTTTGATGTTTCTATCTCTCCTTCTCCCTTCCTCTCTAAAATCAATAAAAATTTGTTTTAAGAATTGGACATTTCCTAATGTTATATCTTATGTTCATTTCTTTCTTATACTTTTAAAGCTATCTCTTGGTTCTCATGTGTTCTCAAAATGTAGATATCACATCAATGTAGAGAATATAAAATTTATTTCCAATTCAAGTTCTAAAATACAAATACTCCAATCCTTTGTTCATATGAAATGAAACATTTTGTCAGATTCACATATGATGAAAATAGTTTGTTATACTGTAGTAATATCTTGTTGTGGCATATTAAGCATACTAATTTGTTAGTTATGTAATAGTTATATGTACAAGAGATTTATAGTCAAACTTGAGGTCCTGTGCATGAATTTGTGCATGGGTGGGACCTCTCTAGGTGGCCTGTGAGGATCAGGCCAAAACCTGCAATCCAATGCTGCCTGCAGCTCCTCCCAGCTCCACTGCACCTGCCGTGGGCTCCTGCAAAATCAGTCCTGATCAGGAGAGCCCAAGCTGCTGCAGAAACACTCTCCAGCTGCGAGCCCTGCATCTGGCGCCCTCCCAAGGGAAGTGTGGGATTAGACTAAAACTGGCTCTCTGACATCACCCAAGGGGTCCTGGGTTGCAAGAGGGCACAGGCCAGGCTAAGGGATCCCACCGATGCACAATCAGGCTGAGAGGGGCTCCAGAAGGGCTCCAGGGTGTGTCTGACCCATCTTGTTCAGCCCAGATCAGCCAGATCCCAGCAATAAGTTAACTTACTGTTTGGAGTGTCTGACCCCTGGTGGTCAGTGCATGTCATAGTGACTGGTCAACCAGTTGATTGTTTGACCCCTGGTGGTCAGTGCACATTATAGTTGAGTGGCCTTAGCAAATCATTAGCATATTATGCTTTGACTAGTTAAACAGTCGACCATCACTGGACAACAAAACACTTAGCATATGAGGCTTTTATTATATAGGATATGCTTGTGCCATTTGTTGCCTGGGTCATCCTAATAAAGTTAGGATCTCAAATAAGCTCTGTGTTTCTCATTTCTGAAAATGGGAAAAGTAAAACTGGTAGAGTGTGATAGTGTGCATATAAGTAAGTTTGCATTATTGGTAACATCACAAAATAGGTGCAGCAAATTCCTGAAAGTCAAGATACCAGCCACATTAAAAAAAAAACATTTATTTTATTTCTCTCACCACCTGAAGGCAGCCTTTAGTCCACTGAGAATTTAGAAATATATGGTTTTCACTTTTCCTAGGTCCTATGGAATTTATTATTTAATTTATATGGAATTTATTTTTTTAATGCAAGGACTAGGGGCCAGACTGTTAGGTATGTTGCATAATGAGTGCAAAACATATCTTATATGCAGGATGTGGCTGTGATTTGAAATATGACACTAAGAAGTAATGTGTTGTGTTTTCTTAATATGCATCTTCCCCAAGAAATTGTGGCTGTGATACATTTCTGAGCTCCTAGTTTAAGATTAATGTTTGTCATTGTTTAATTTGAACTGATTTGATATTGTTGCTTTTAAAATTAAATGTATCATATTTACACAATTGTTATAACATGACAAGTAACGTTGAAAAAGTAAAACGTTTTTCTCTTTTAAAGAAAATTTTTTGTAACTGACGCATTACATGACTGCCTCCCTACAACTTGTTGTATGTTTAGATTATACACATTGTTCTAAATGTGAAATGGTTAAGTCAGGATGAACACAAAGCTGCACTTACTTTTTATACATTTAGTTTGTTGTTTTATTCATTTTAAGAAGCTAGCATCCTGAGAAGGGATAAATGCTAAGCATTTGAAAGCCTGATTAATTTGCTTTAATTTTGAAAGACTTTCACAAACTTAGATCAGCTTGCAGTCTAAGTTACCCAGGGACCTGAACAATCATTTCTTGAAGCAAGATGGATGTTTACCCTGTTTGGGGTGCACTTAGCATGGCAGCAGCCCTGACAATGGAAGTGACCTCTCTCTGGGTGGAAGGCTCAAGTGTATACATAGATTAATGAACTTCTGCAGAGAGTGATCACTGGACAGATTCTTATTAGTCAACCTATTCACTTGATTAAAGATGACTAATCATATTGTGTTTTGAAGAACTCTCTTAATTATTAATTTGAGCCAAAGGAAACAGGGGAGCCAATTCACCTTCGCTACTGAAACTGTGCAGAGAATTGGACATTTTGCGTTGCCATGAATATATGCTGGTTAAGTGTGGAGAGGGAATATAAATGTTCAGCTGTTGTGTTCTGTCTAGGTGCAAGTGGCAGTAGGCCTTTGAGATTTAAGGCTTATAGAATCTGTAGCTAATTGATGGAAAATTTACCTTCTTCCAGAGTGTATTTTGCAAAGTGATTGTAAAGGTGCTTGCTGAATGCAAAATAGATTTAATGGATGATCTGGATTGTGTTGGCTTTAGAAACACTCTTAGTTATACAAAAACTAATCCTAGCAGCATTTTGTTTTAACATTACGTTACCTTGTGAATATTTGAGTTGACATTGATAGAGAAGTATTTATTTTTAAAAGAAATGCTCAATGAATGTAACATGCTTAATTTGAAGTGCAGTTCTTTTTTTTCTGGTTAGCTATTTGAACAAAAAGGCATACTATATGTAAGATAAAGATTTTTAAAACATGAAACTCTTCAAAAATGATGTTTAATTTTGTCAAATTTATAACATATTATTAGTTAAACTATTGTATCTTTAGAATGTCATATGGGTGTGGATTAAGACCATTACCTGCAAGGAATTTGTCTTAAATCTGTTTTCAGAAGGTACACTCTGTTTTGCTTCTTAAGAGGGTCAGAAAAAAAATAGATTCTAGTTTACATCATCTACTTATTTTAAACATTAAGGAAATGTAGTAAACCAACAAAATTTAAAAATAAGCCCTGCTCAGCCAGTGTTGCTCAGTGGTTCAACATCCATCTCTGAACAAGGAGATCATGGTTTGATTACTGGTCAAGGCCACAGGTCCAAGTTTCCAGCTAGATCCCTAGTAGGGAGCATGTAGGAGGCAGCCAGTTAATAATTCTCTCTCATCATCGATGTTTCTATCTCTTTCTCCTTTTCCCTTCCTCTCTGAAATCAATAAAAAAAATATAAAGATAAGACCTAATTCTAACTCTCAGGGAAAATAATAGATTGCATTAAGTTAATTAGGTATACTATCTAATAAAGAGGGAATATGCAAATTGGCCATCACACCATCACAAAGATTGTAGCACCCATAGCCACAAGATGCCGGCACCCAGGCGCCTCAGTCCCACCAGAGTCCCACAGTCCTTTCAGCCCAGCCAGGGGGGTGGCAGGTGCATGGTGTGATCAGACCTGCCCTCAGCCCCCCAGCCACTCAGGACCAGCTCAAGGCACAGGCAAGCTTCAGATGTCAGCTGCCCAGCTAATGCCCAAGGAGCAGGCAAACCTCAGATGTCAGCTGCCCACCCAACACCTGAGGCGCAGATAAGCCTCAGATGGTGGCTGCCCAGGGCCACACTAGGCTCAGGTAACCAGGGCTGGCTGAGGCTTGCACTGCCAGCAGTGGCAGCAGCAGAGATGTGATGGAAGCATTGCCTTCCCCTAATCACCAGGTCATCTCCCCGAGGGCCTCCCAGGCTGTAAGAGGCGGCAGGCCAGACTGAAGTGCACCCCCCACCCTTAGTGCTCAAAAAATATCCTGGACCAGGCTTCTATTCTAAATATATAAAAGCCTAAGTTACCTGCCAATTGACTGCAGAGATTGGGCCAAAACCAGCTCCCCAACATCTCACAAGGGGTACCAGATTGTAAGAGGGCACAAATCTGTACATGGGGCCTCTAATATTTTTATATACTTATTCTACAGATTAACAGAAATACTTTATAAAAACAGAACCAAATTATATATATTATACTTAGCTTTACACATGATGAACAGAAAGGTGGTTCATGGAACACAGCCTCAGCACCTTGAATGCTGCCTGCTGTCCTTCTCGGTCTATTATTAGCCTGAGTCCCAGCATTGCTTCAGATGTATCATCATGATGTGTATCATCTAGTCTAGAAGTGGATGATTGTCACCAGAGGACCAAAGCTAGTGACCAACTGTGTAAAGCACTAAAGGAAGAATAAGACAGCATTTCTGGAGATATTTTATCCCTTGGGGATAACTATGAACAAGAATGACTCTAGTCTGAATGAAGGACCTGCTGATGTCTCTAATCCCGGTGGTTTGCAGGGCTGAAAAACAGGAATTGTTCTCTCTACCCCTGCAGCTGCTGCCAATGAGAATTTGCATGTGAGAAGACAAAGGAACAAATAGAACAATTTTCACTACTGTTAAGTATTTCCAAAATATTTATTTATTGCAATGTGTGAACATTTTCATTCATGGTCCATAATTAAGACAGTTTATGTAGGATACATATTTAGAAGTGAATTAGATATATTTCTAGTTTTCCTCTAATATTAACTACCCCCTTTTTTAAAGTAGAATGTGAACTCATGATATTTAACTGACATAGTCCCTCCAAATAAAAGTATAATTTAACCTAATTTGTATTTATATGTAACTAAGTACTGGCCAAGGAAAATGAGATCATGTATTTTCTTGTCAAATTAGCCTCAGACAAGTTGGAATATTACCCAGTAATCTTACCTTCACTAGTAAAATCAAGTCTCAAGTAATAAATTACAAGGAATTGCAAAAAGTTATCCAGGATTTACAATGTGGATTCCTGGGATATTTCTCTCTGCAACAGAATCTATCACTATTTATTATTTTATTCAAAAATAATCATCTTTATTTTTTATTTAAAATTTATCTTTATTGTTGAAAATATTAGAGATGTCTTTTTTTTCCCATTGACCCCCTCCACATTGCCCCTACCATAGGTATGCCTCCCAGGCCTTCACCACTTTATTATCTGTGTCCCTGGGTTGTGCACATACAAATATAAGTTTCTTGCTTATGTAATCTCTCCACCCCCAGTTCTCTACCCTGATCTTCCTTCTGAAATTCTTCAGTATGATACTTGTCTTTCTCTGACGGGCTTATTTCGCTTAGCATAATACTCTTTAGGTCCCTCCATGGTATTTAAATGTGTGATATTAAGTGATGTACGCACATCTATTTCTTACACAGAAGAGAGTCATCTCAGTTATGAAACATATTCATTTTATAATCAGAAAGTGATAGAACTTCAGGGATAATTTCCAGAGAGCCATTTCCCATAAATCCATACATTTTGTGTTTGTATCTTATAATCAACCCAGACTACCTGTTAAGTACTTCTGCTAAATATGTCCCATCTATACAGACTCTGGCTAGCAAATATCATTAGTTTCCCTGCCAGGAAGTCTGATTAACATGCTTAGAAGGACATTAAAGCCGGTCATCTGCTTTCTTTCTTTTCTTGAACGTAAATTGGATTCTTAACTCTTTCTTCCCCATATATATAAACAAGCAGTCTTTAAAAGTTTTTTGTCAGTCTCTTTAACATTAGAGATTATTCTTCATTCTTCCTCATTTCAAGTAGAGCCTGCTTGTAGTGTATGTAAACCCACCAGTTATTTTGCCCTTTGATAATGAAAACTCGGCCAAGTAGAGAAACACGAAAACTTTCTGTATTCCTGTGCTTTTGAAGTGACATGCTAGTGCTAGCATGCCAACTCTTGCCTTTTTAAATAAGAGTAACTTCCATCTTATGCAAACTTATATTATTTTATAAGTGACTCTAATGATTTAAAAAATGGCATCTAGAAGTAGAGTGCTGTACATGCAGAACCAAATTTTGTGACATCGAAATAAAAGCAACAAATAGGTTGCAAGTACTAAGTACTCAAGTCTTGCCTGTTGGCAACCTGAAAATGCTTGTTATATAATGGAAGTTGTATCAGCACATTATTGAATAAAGTCAAATAAGGAGAAAAGTTGGTCTTGTTTGTCCATTTTTTGTCACTTCTAATAAAGTCCTTTAATGGAGAAGTACTCAGCTAGAATTAGACAGACTTCAAGTGGAGATAGAAAGGAATGGAGATTTGCTTAAGAAAGCATACTCTGTGGCTAAATATAATATAATTTAAATCCTTGATGACTGATAAAATAGTTACTGTTTCCCAAACCATATTATTTTAAATTTTGATTATAAATCAGAAGACTTATCAGATAGAAAAATACTTGTAGCTAGTTGTTACTCGATTTAAAAAAAAAAAAAAAGTAATTCCATATAGTATGTACATTTTCTGGAAACAACCAGAAGTAAAAATGTCATTAAAATGTATTTTCCGAAGAAACCGGTTTGGCCCAGTGGATAGAATGTCAGCCTGCGGACTCAAAGGTCCCAAGTTTGATTCCGGTCATGGGCATTTGATTGTGGGCACATCTCCAGGGGGTGGTGTGCATGAGGCAGCTGATTGATGTTTCCCTATTATTGATGTTTCTGTCTATTCCTCTCCCTTCCTCTCTGTAAAAAATCAGTAAAAGCATATTTTAAAAATATATTTTCCTATTTTCTACTGGTTGAATATAAATACAATTGCTAGGGCTCTCACAAAAATTTTCACAAACTTAAGTCATAAACAAAAATACACTAAAAGTACAATTAAGATCAGAATTATTTGAAACATATATAAGTTTCTATCAGTATTTTTGATTAGCTAACCTAGAAAAAATTAAAAACCTAAAAATCTGAGTAATACCTATCATTACAAGAGATTAAATCAAATGAAATTAAAAATTTGGGAAGACAATTAAGTACTCAAACAAGCTTTTACTATGTTTCTAAATATTTTAATTAATTAATTAATTTGTTAAGTCTACCTTGGGAATTTTTATTTTATCTTATTTTTTGGGAGTGGAAGGGAGAGAGAGATGGGGGAAAAGAGAGAGAAGGAGAAACACCCATGTGAGAGAGACACATAGATTGGTTGCCTCCCACACAGGCTCCAATTGGAGCTCTGGATCAATCCTGAAAAAGAGGCATGTGTCCCTCACTGGGACTGGAACCCACAGCCCTTTGGTAGGTGGGCTGATGCTCTAACCATTTGGCAATGGTGGCCAAGGCATTTTAAAAAATATATTTTTATTGATTTCCGAGAGGAAGGGAGAGGGAAAGATAGAAACATCAATAATGAGAGATAATCATTGATCAGCTGCCTTTTGCATGCCCCCTACCGGGAATTGAATCTGCAACCTGGGCATGGACCCTGTCCAGAAATCAACCATTACTCCCTGGTTCCTAGGTCAACACTCAATCACTGACATTATTGTACGCGTCCCTATTTTTCCTCCCCTTTGCCCACCTCCACCCACTCATCCTTCCTCTCCATTGGCCTTCACCAAACTATTGTCAGTGTCCATGGAATATGCATATGTGTTCTTGAGCTAATACCTTCACATTCTTTATCCAGTCATCCCTTAGGACACCAACTAGTCTGTTTCATGTATCCATGTCTCATTATTTTGTTCATAAAATTATCATGTTCATTAAATTCCACATATGAGTGAGATCATATAGTATTTGTCTTTCTCTGGCTGGCTCATTTCACTTAGCATAAAACTCTGCAGGTTAATTCATGGTTTTATTCTCATAGTGTCTGCTGAACTCTAGGTATATTGAGCTTTTATTTTCATGGTTTCACAGGTCCAGAAAATAAGAGAAAAAGTCTAGAGCTCACCCAAGTTTGGGATTTTAATTGAAAACTGTGAAAGAAAAGAGCCACATGCTAACCTGACAAGCTCAAGGAAGGCCTGTATGGCAGTCTTACAAACTCAGAGACCTAAAAAATACCACAAAAGATGGTTTGAAAATTAAATATCTAAATACAAATAGGTTATAGTGGTAGTCATGTCCCAGATATTACACCTGACAAAGATCAACTTTGATCTACTTTACTGAGCCCATCTGCCTTCCTGCATCTGATATAACATATCTGTGAGATGTCTGGGTAACTTGTAACTTCCTTTTTACCTCTGACCCATCAGGGCACAACAAATGGCCCTGAGACATTCCCTCATTATTATTGTTATCAAGTTAATTGTCAACTGTTAATTACGTTAGAGTATCCTGTATCCATCTCTGTGAAAGAAGCTCATGTCCATCATTTAACGTTTTACCCTATCCCAGAGGTTTCCCCACTTCACTCTGTCCCATCTTTGTATTCTATCACCAATGAATTTCATGTAACTCACCTACGTCCCTTTCCTTTGATTGCAATGTATAAATATAGAAATGTAACCTGCCATTCTCCAGAGCATTATCTCAATCTGTTGAGGTTCTGCTTCCCTGCATATGTCGACAGTTTGGCTCAGATAAACTCACAAAAATTCTTTACAGTTTACAACGGTTGTTTTTTTTTTGTTTTTTTTCATTAACAAAACTAATCAGAATTTATGATTCAATGATTTATACCCTTTGTGAAAAGTAAATAAAAATGATGAAGGATTAGCCCAAGAACATACATGCATAACCTACAGACACAAACAATAGTATGGCGATGGCCAGAGAAAAGGGATAGTGGAGGCTGGCTGGAGGTGGACAAATGGATAATGGAGACATCAGTAACTACCAGGGTTCTTGTTCCAGCATTAAGAAGGGTTCAGCAATCTGGAGAATGGCTGTGAATAGATTAAATAAGAGTCCAAAGACGAAAGATGATTTTGAAAGATATTGGGGGCCAGAGGAGCTTTAGTTAAAGGAGCTAAGTTCTCCTTGTCTCAGGACCCTTTACTTTTTGTTAACACAATTTGTCCTAAGGCAAGGTGGAAACATACACTTCAAAGGGTAGGATATAAAAGCATTGTCATAATGGGGGATAGCCTACAACTGTTCAAGTGTTTAGCCAATGGGAGGCAATAACAGTAGATTAAGATGTTCTGAGCTGTCCGGCAGCAAACAATCATCTTTTTCAGGTTTTGGGAAATGCCTCTAGCCATTCTCCAGCAGTCAATAACATATGTGACTCAGCCTTTGTTGAGTCCCCAAATTCCATCAACCTTTAGATGAAATTCTTACAGTTATGTCATGCTGAAATTGGCTTCTGGCAAGTGTTTACAATAAACATAAACTTAAATTAAAAAAAAAAAATCCATAATACAAGGTTAGAAAGAAAACACCCTTCTCTTGCCCTAACTGGTTTGGCTCAGTGGATAGAGCATGGGTTTGTGGACTGAAAGGTCCCAGGTTCGATTCCTGTCATAGGGCATGTTGCTTGGTTGTGGGCACATCCCCAATAGGGGGTGTTGCAGGAGGCAGCTGATTGATGCTTCTCCCTCATCAATGTTTCTAACTCTCTATCCTTCTCCCTTCTTCTCTGTAAAAAATCAATAAAATATATTAAAGAAAGAAAACTTCCTTCTCAATGGTTTCCTATGGATTGGTGCTGGAGACTGTATCTTAACAGGACATTAACAAACAAGTCATTTCTCAGATATGTTTATGTCCTAAATCCAGGCTTACCTTGTGGATGAAGGGACTCATGGGTAGAATTTAATTGAAAATATTCCTGGGTTAGAAAGGTCTGAATGTATATTCTTTCAAGAGGAAAACAAAACAAAACAAAAACTTCAGCACACTGTCAAAATCACAAAATAAACATAGAAACAAGGAGATTGTCCCCACCATAAAGTTCGGTTATATATCAGACAAAAACATTATTTTTATAGCTTTTATTTATATTGATCATCTAATAAATATAAAATAATCATGTTAAGTTGTTTTAATGAAAGTGTACCTTTAAAAACTTAACAAGAATCAAGAGATAACAATGATAATGAAAAAAGTATTTCAAAACAATTCATTTAAAACTTTTAAAATATGTTATGATAATCTATACTAATAAAAGGAAAATATGATAATTGACTGCCACTCTGCAACGCCCACAGCCAATCAGAAGTGAATATGCAAATTAACAGGACAAAGATGATGCAGCCATGGAGCCAGCCAGAATGGGCAGAAGAACTGGGTCATCCCCAGCAGTGGAGAAAGCCAAGCTTCCTGCCCACCTGAGCCAGCTGGTGAAAGAGGTGCCTGTGTGCCATGGTCACAGAGTAGGCCAGAGCAAATTGGAGGCTTGGGTTGCCCCAATGATGGAGGAAGCTTGGGCTCCTGGGATGGCCACCTAGGGAGGGACCTGAAAACAGCCCTCAGCTTCTCACCCAAGCTGGCCATGCCACCATCAGGGTGAGGGTCCCTGCTGGGGTGTGGCCAGCCTGCAAATAGCTATCAGCCCCTCACTCAGGCTGGCCAGGCACCCCAGGAGTGATCCCTACCCTGAAAGGAATGTGGCCAGCCTGAAAACAGCCATCAGCCCCTCACCCAGACTGGCCATGCCCCAGCATGGATCCCCACCCAAAGTGGGTATGGCTGGCCTGTAAACCACCAAAGGCCTTTTGCCCAGGTTGCCCTACCCCCCAAGAGTACCCCCACCCTGATCTGGAACACCCTTCAGGGCAAACCAGCCAGCACCTACCTATGCACTATCTATATTAATAACAGGGTAATATGCTAATCAGCCTGGGAGACCTTCCAGGGGACTTTCCAGACATTCTTCTGGACAAAGCCATTGTGGCCGGGCCAAGGTAGAGATGGTTAGGGACCAAGAGGGGAGGGCAGTTTTGGGTGATCAGGCCAAGATGGGACAGCAATTGTGGGTGATTAGGCTGGTGGGGGAGGGAGCTGTTGGGGGTGATCAGGCTGGCAGGGCTGCAGTTGGGGGTGAGCAGGCCATCAATTGGGGTCAGTTGGGGGTGATCAAGCTGGCAGAGTACAGTTGGGGGTGAGCAAGTTGTCAGGGGGGCATTTAGGGGCAAGAAAGCCATCATGTAGAGTGGTTAGGGGCAATCAGGCAGGCAGATAGGTGAGCAGTTAGGAGCCAGCAGTCCTGGATTGGGAGTGAGATGTCTGACTCCTGACTTAGTCCCAATCCCTGTGGGGTCCTAGATTGGAGAGGGTGCAGGCTTGGCTGAGGGATCCTTCCTCCCCCATGCACTAATTTTGTGCACTGGGCCACTAGTTCAAATATAAAACTCAATGGAAGAGTTAGAGAGACGATAAATCAGCAGAAGATAGAGATAGAGCATTGAAAATAGATTCACGAAAATTACCCAAAGCACATTACAGTGAAACAAAAGAAGAGGAAACAAAAAATAAGACAGAGTCACCAATGATAAAATGAAAAATTAGATTGATGTTCCATTCATTCCAGGTATCACAAATGGTGAAAGAGAAAAAAATCCATTTTGGTGATGACAAAGTTTTCAAATTAAAGGCATTGTGCTCAAACTAAAAAAGTCAAATAACCTCATACAGAATAAATTAAAAGAATAAAACCTGGATATATATCTATCCATCATCTATCTAATATCTATCTATCTATCTATCTATCTATCTATCTATCTATCTATCTATCATCTAGCGATCTATCATCATCAATGATCTATCTATCTATCTATCTATCTATCTATCTATCTATCTATCTAAAAACAAAGAACAAAGATAACCAGTAAACAAAGATCACCTATTCAAACACCAGAAAATGATAATCAGACACAGGGGTAACTTGTTAGCATCAACTATGTCAGTAAAAACACAATAAAATAATTTTGTCTATTTCCTGAGAAAAAATAAATACCATTCAGCCAATATAAAGTATTTTGATATTTTAGGAACCACTGTTTTTATTTGATTGGTGCATGCAATGAGTCATATTAATGAATTCCTAAAATTTTAAGATTTTTTTAAAATTTAACTAGGTATTATCCATAAGTTAGATGGTCTCTAGTTGTGTTTTCATTTATTTATTTTCTTCCTATCAGGTTTTGAAATAAAAAATGTAGTTTATATTATAAATGTATTGAGATTTGTTGTTGTTATTCAAGGCCTATTATAGATATAATGGGTCTTACACATACTTCAGTAAGTAGATCATTTTCTCATTAGCCGATTACAATGAAATAATTGTTTCTCTAAAATATATTTGTACCTATTCTACATGCATTCTGTATTTCAAATGTCCCAGATTATCCCATTATTAAGTCCATGTATAGTATTCCTGGATGTCTTTACTGCTCATAATATCCTTCATCTGAAGAATCATCTCAAAGGCCATCTCCTTAACAGTAACATCTTTACAGACCACATCCAGACACATGCCTGTTACCACCATAGCAGTCCACTTCTCCTCCCATTAGTATGTCCTATTAGAGTTCTTTGTTTACATGTCTGTCCAATCATCAGAGTATTAGTGACACTATTGAATCCTCTGTGAGTTTTGCATTGAGAACATCAGTGGGTAAATAGACAAGAGCTTCAGACAGCAGGAGAGCTAATGTACTATTTTAGCACTGTGCTTCTAAGTTTATAAAAACAATTACAGAGAAAAATTCAGAAGCACATTCTTGATAAACAGAAGCTGACTACTTTTACCTAATTAACATATTTATTGTCCCCTGTCAAGAATACTTAACAATGTCATGTTTACAGTTTTGTCTATTACCGAACTAAATAATAGAGCTTGTACACAAAACATAAAATATAGACTGATGTATACTAACCAGGGAACACTTGTTTTAAGGCCAGGAACAGAAAAAAAAAAAACATAAACTTCACCTATTTTTTATTCAAGTTCCTTATATTCATTTTGGAGAAGCAGAGCCATTTAAGAACATTTAATTAAGTTTACTTTTTGTTTTAAACTAAACTTTAGCTACTACATAGGTAAAACTAATCTCCCCCTCCCCACTCCCCACCTTTTTTCTTTACTTTTTAAAAATATATATTTTATTGATTTTTTACAGAGAGGAAGGGAGAGGGATAGAGAGTTTGAAATATGGACCAGCTGCCTCCTGCACACCCCTCACAAGAGATGTGCCCACAACCAAGGTGCATGCCCTTGACTGGAATTAAACCTGGAACCCTTCAGTCCACAGCAGACACTCTATATATTGAGCCAAACCGGTTAGGGCTCTCCTGTTGTTTTCAAAAATGGTTGGTACTCTTGAGGTTTTGAAGTGGTGAATATTAAAAATAATTACAGACACGATTTGTATGTTTTCACATTAGTATATAGCTTTGAGATGGTTGATATTGTAGTCAAAGTCAATTATTTATAGACATAGATATTTTTTCACTGATGCTTTGATATTTCACAGTAAATCATAAGCCCAGGACCAGTCTAGATATTGATAAAATGGGTTTAAATGAATCTAGCTCAGTACTGTCTCAGCAATAAATAAGACCTGTTATTGTTGGTTTTATTTATACTTGAATTTGAAATTATATTTCCTTCATAGTACAGATGTCAAAACTAGATCCTATAAAATATCTATGTGAGGAAATACTTTGTTAGTAATTTTTATTCTCAATCAGGACCTGTCTGAGCATATCATAGTTCCAATATAATGTGTTTGGTTTTATTAATAGACTGATGTCAAATGCCTTGAAAATTCTAATTTCCATTTTCTTTCAGTCTGAAGGGGTAGGGGCTGGGTAGAGGGTGGCAAAATGGGGGACATCTGTAACACTGTCAATAGTAAATAAAATAAGCAAATACCTTTAAAATGCATTTTACCTTACTCTTAAAACATGCTAAGATAACACCTATTTTATTTTTATATATGATCTTACAGCATATTTATTATGTCAGACCACAACAGTGATTGAGCTCATTATTTGTGAGTTGTGGATACCTTTGATTAAAATAGGACCCGCACGGAGGAAGTCTGGGGGTAATTGTGCTGATGAAGACTATCTTATTCATTAAGAATCACATGTCTAGAAGTGCAAAAAAAATTATACCAATAATAGGAAATAAAGCAGCTCATTATCTAAATAGGAGAACCAAACAGCAATGATATCCATGGGTTAACTTGTTAATAAGCTATAACAATGAGTGAACCTCCAAGAGTTCTAAATATCTGCATTCTACAGTTTTATTGCTTATTTTCTTTGTTTCTTTTGACAGTTGATACCTAGTTACATTTATGAAGTGTCTTACATTTCTGAAACATTTCCTTTGAAAGTATAAGCGTTTGTCTTTAAAAATATACTAGAGGTCAGGTGCACAAAATTTGTGTATGGTCAGGGTCAGGGGATTCCCACAGCCCAGCCTGCACCCTCTTCAATCCAGGACCCCTTGGGGATCAGGCCTAAATTGGCAATCGAACATCCCTCTCACAATTCTGGACCGCTGGCTCCTAATCACTCACCTGCTTGCCTGCCTGGACATCACTTACTGTTCCCCCTGCTGGCCTGGTCACACCCAACTGCCCCCCTCTGCCAGCCTGGTCACCCCACGCATCCTGCTATTCAGTAGTTTGGTCGTCCCTTACTAACCCCACTGCCAGCCTAGTCATACGCAGCCATCTTCTGAGGGTGTGAGGGTCAGTTTTCATATTACCTCTTTATTATATAAGATTTATCTTCATTTCTGGTTTTGAAAGATGGTTCTGCTGAAGCTAATATCTAAAAAGATCAACAAAAGACTCTTAACAATATCAAACAGTGCTAGATTGACTGGACTGTAGAATTACATTAATGAAATGTGAAACAATTTAGTCTATACTATATCCAGTAACTTTGAGATATTGATAGGTGTGATTTTATAGAAACAATGTAACAATTCCAGAGAAAAAAAATAATTGTGGTTAGATGAACTGTTTGATGAGAAAACAATGTGAAATGACCACAATGTATGGAGGACCTGGACTACATTTAAAAGATAAAAAAGAAGGAATAAATGCAAGATATATTAGAAAGATAGCATTTTATGCCAGAAAAGACCCAAGTCAATCACTTATAAACAAGCTGTGCATGAATTAAAATATATCAAAATATATTTTAAAATGTAAGTAATAAATATAGCTGTATCAAAAACCCTGTGTTTGAAAAGTCTACTTCTAAGTTTTCTATGTCTCTTTCACTTGGATTATCTGATGCCTTTGCTCAGATAAAGTCTCATTTCTGTTTCTGTTTTTAAATAATTTTCTTATCTTAATTTATTTTTCCATTATTCAGTGCTCATTTGTTGCAGTATTTTAATAGATAAATAGAAATGATAGATAGATGGGTGGATAGAAAAAAAAGAAACAAAAAATTCAGTTACAGAGCAGAAGAAATGAAAATATATGTCAAAAAAGATGACATTCAAACTTGTGTAGCAGTTATTTTAAGATATTCACAAAATGAATTTTAATAAATGCTTTTGATTCATTCAAAATATGAGAATGGGAGACATGCTAACAGCCTCAATTTTTAGATATGTGCTAATGATTTAACTAATCATTTTCTCTTTGTGAAGCTGAGTTAATTTAAAATAATGAGATCACTGTCTCCATTTTCTGCTTTGAGCCTTTTTACAATAAGTATTGAAAATGCAAATGAAACTGAAAATGATGGTATTAGTTCTTTTCAAAAAGTAAATACACAACCTGAGCATGTAAGCCCACTGTCACTTCACATAGTAGCAATCTAGACTAAAATGAAGAAGGAACAGCTTTCCTGGCTGAAGTAAAGATATCAACTGCACTAAATTGGATTTTTTGGTTCGTAAATGAAAGACAGTTTTTCCAGTCTCTGAATTACCTGCCTCAAATCAGTTCACAAATTGGACTAAATAGTATTGAGTTTTGGGGTTGTTTTGCTATTCTCTTTGGTTGACATGAAGTTCAGTGCTTCATATCTTCTTTAACTGTTAGAAGAGCTGTAATAACAGAGACTATCAGTGCTGTAGAAATAAAATGTTTCAAATTGCATTTGTGTCCCCAATGTCTCCTCCAGACATCGCAAAAAAAGCACCTATTTTGAAGTAGTTTTAAAGGACTCTCTTATTTTCAAAAGATAAAATGTGTATCTCATGAAGTAAATTATTATCTTTTGAATGGATAATAATTTACTTCATGAGATACACATTTTATCTTTTGAAAATAAGAAAAATATAATTACTCTTTGTTCACTTTTCAGTATAATTATCTAGAGAAATATTGGCACTTACTGATCATTTCAGCTTCCACCGTGTAAGAATGTATATTTTAAATACACACACACACTCACACACACACACACACACACACACACTTACCCTTAATAATCTTACTATTATCATGTGATAGCCCTGTAAATTCAAGTTTATTGGGCTGTATATAAGGTAGGGAAGTAAAAATAATAAATTTCTACTCAAAGTTCTTCCATTATGATATCATTATGTGTGCCCAGAGAAACAGTTATAAATAAAACCCTTATACACAGTTAAATAGTTCTAAAAAATGAAAATAAGGCATAGAGTAGTAGAGTTGTAATTCAACCTTTATATTATCTCTAAACAATATAGGGAATGCTTAATAATATATTTTGCATGACAACAGGAATTTTTAAATTCTATTATTGATGGCTTAAATTGATTTTAACCTTTTAATATAAATATCAAGTGTGATTAAATAAGATACTCCTTGCAGTCAATTTTATGTCATAGAAACTAGAATATTATTTCATTTACATAAACACTGTATTTTCAGTCTACTAATCTATTTAGAATATGTAAGTAGTGTTTTCCAAATAAATAACTACTGAATGAATTTATGGTAAAAAATGGCTGTTAGTGAAATTAAATAATTACTACTAAACTGTACTGTTTGTTTGTTTTTTTCAATGCATGCTGACAATAACTTTACAATGTCATAAATTATACCTTTGATTTTTAAAAAATAATCTATTTTTAATTAATTTAAAATTAAATCTATTTTTATTTAAAATTTATGTAACATACAATATTAATTTTAGTTGCACAGTATCATTATTTAAATATTTAAATAAACATTTAAATAGCCCTAGCTGGTTTGGCTCAGTGGATAGAGCATCAGCCTGCAGACTGAAGGGTCTCAGGTTCAATTCCAGCCAAGGGCACATGCCTGGGTTGTGGGCTCCATCCCCGGTGAAGGGCATGCAGGAGGCAGCCAGTCAATGATTCTCTCTCATCATTGATGTTGCTATCTCTCTCTCCCTCTCCCTTCCTCTCTAAAATCAATAAAATATATTAAAAAACAAACAAACATTTAAATGCCTAATGAACTGATCACCATGATAAGTCCAATAAACATATGTTGGAGTTTTAAAGGTTTAATAGATTGATGTTAAGTCACATATATTTTCCCCTTACAGTACATTATAATTTTGCAAAATAAAATCAAGATACCTGAGTATCCAACTGTATCTTTGTAAGAGTTAAGTAATATTTAAATCAATTACATTCTAATTAAAGGAAGCTACTTGACCTTCAATTCATTGAAATAAAGCTACATTCTATTAGCTACAATCATCTGAACTTGGGTTCACCTATTAAATCAATTTGATCATTTATCAGATCATTCCCTTCTGAAGATTGTTGATTTACTTGTTTTTTATAGATCACACTCTACTCACAGAACATCAAGCACTTAGTGATTACATGCATAATTATAAAAAAATAAGAACATGAAAGCCTCCTAGTTTTATATTGGGTATATGTAAATACACATGAATATACACATAATTTTTGTCTGAGACTAAAATACTATTAATCCCCAGAATCCTATCTTGAGCTTTGTGTATTTTCATAACCCAGACTGTCTCTTGATGATTTTACAATAATGAAAATGGCAATGATGGCAGCTACTGTTTATAAAATGATGACACTGCTTAAGACTCTGAAGATTAAGTAATAAATTGAAATTAATTTGATTAGGCATTATATATTATTAATTTTAAGGTAAAAATAGTAAAGATTTATGGATTAATACTTAAGATATACATGTCAGCAATAACAAACAAATAAAATAAAATGGCACCATCTGGAAGCAACCAAGATAGTTTTTTGGTTTTCTTTAATCATGTAATCTGCATGTCTGTCTTCTTACTACCACATAGGTCAGTTTCTCTTCTCAGGATCTCTCTGTTCTTAGGTATTTTTATTTATCTCATTCTTTTCAAGTCAACAGGAAAAAATAAAAACTTGTTAGGTTGTTCTTTTGAATATTATGTGTAGATTAGTGGCCATATGCATTCTTTTTCCTGAAGCTTCTATTCCTTTCTCCTACTAGATATGTTGTCAGTCCCATATGTTATATCCTAAAAATATTGCTTTAGTGTACTAAATACCTAAAACAAATTGTATATAAATTTAATGGTTCATATTCAAAAAGTTTTTTATTGAACATACTCATGTGTCAGACATTATTAAAACAAACAAACAAAAAACACACCAGAGGATTAAAAAAACAAAAAACAAAAAATAAAACAAGCATCATAGTTTGGTCCTTCTAATCATGGGGCTCACAGACTAGCGATGGAAGAGACATTACATATTTAGAAATGGCAGCAAATACTCTGAAGGGATAACCATAAAACCAGAAGCCATACCAATACTAAGAAGATAAAACTCTAACATTTTTTGATGACTTTATTTGTTCAAACTTAAAATGTTCTCTTCAGCAAATTTTCCAGAGTGCATTTGTAATTGCTGGGATATGTATGTTAATAAATTATGGCCTTCCTAGGGAGGACACAATATGTCGACATTTAATGAAACAATAAATTACACACCTGTTCCCTTTTCTCCTCACTCTCCTACCAAGTTTATATTTTTAAAAAAGATAAAGGCATAAGTATACATTCTTGATATAGCAATTTGGTGATCTTGGCATAGGACTTCATCGGTTCCGTAATATTTCACTGTAGAATTAAATTGACTTATTAGTTTCCTAGGGCTTCCATAACAAATTACCACAATCTGGATAGTTTAAAACAACAGAAATTCATTCTCTCAAGAGTACTGGATGCGAGCAACCCAAAAACGAAGGTGTCAGCAGAGCTATGCTGCCTCTGAAGGTTATAGAGAAAAATCTCTTCCTAGCTTACAGTGGTTGCCAGCAATCCTTGGCATTCCTTGAATATAGCTGCATCAGTCCAATTTCTGACTTACCTTTGCACTTTTATTCCAGGATTATACAGTATTAATTTTAATAACATTAATGATATGTGCTGATAGAATCTATTTCAACAAAATAAAGTGTATGCATTAACATTCCCTGACACAGTGATTATTTCATAAACAATAACTCATTTTCATTGCCTTCCTTACAATAGCCCACAATAAACTGAATTCAGTCAACAATCACTTAAGTGAACATGAAAGTAGATTCACCTTCAATTGTGCCATATGATCATTTCAGTCTTGGCAAATTGCTCAATTGTTTCTGTGAGAGACACAGAGGATCCAGGTAAACTATGCTCAGATTCTCAACCCACAGAAATTGTGGCATAAAGTTGTTTGTTTAGACCTAACTGGTTTGGCTCAGTGAATAAAGCATCAGCCCAAGGACTGAAGATGTTGAAACACTTGTCCGGATCTACGTGGGACAGAGGATCTTGGGTTTGATTCAGTCAAAGACACATACCTCGGTTGCAGGTTCGATCCCAGGGTTAGGTCTGGGTGCATGCTGGAGGCAACCAATCGATGTGTCTCTCTCTCATATCGATGTTTCTCTCTGTTACTCCTTCTCTTTTCCTCTCTCTCTAAAAATCAATGGGAAAATATCCTTGGGTGAGAATTAACAACAGAAGAAATTTGTTTACTATTAAACACTATGAATTATAACACTTTGTCATGAAGCATATGCTAACTAATGCAAAGAATGTAAGAACGGATTAACTTTGGATTTAGTGACTATAATTTAAGGTAACCAATATACATAGTTTAATGGAAAGGGCAGGGAATAAGACCAAATCAAAGTGTAAAAGAGTAGTTAGGAAGTAGACACAAAATATATAAGACTATTTTTCAGAGCTGACTACTTAAAAAATAACAGCAATAGCACAAGGGAGCATCAGAGTTTGAAAAAAAATGTAAGTAAAGTGAGCCCTGGCAGGTGTGGCTCAGGTGTTGAGCATTGTCCCATGTACCAAAAAGTCACTGGTTTGGTTCCCCCTGTTGGGCTGTTTACAGAAGGCAACATATTGATGTTTGCCTCTCCCTCTTCCTTCCTCTTTGTATAAAAAATATCAATAAAATGTATTTTATATATTGCTGTGAGAGATGTTGGAGATTTCATTACCTACAATTTCTCCTAGAATTTTTATGGTTTCCTATCTTATGTTTAAGTCCTTTACTATTCTGAGTTTATTTTCGTGTATTGGTGCTCTAGTTTCATTTTTCACAAGTATCTGTCCAATTTTCATAACACCATTTATTGAAGAGACTGTCTTTACTCCATTGTATGCCCTTGCCTTCTTTGTCAAATATTAATTGAACATAATGAATGGCTTGGGTCAATTTCTGGGTTCTCTATGATATAGACTGTTCCATTGGTCTATATCAGTGGTTGGCAAACCGCAGTATAAGGCATTACCCTTACCTAGAGGTTTTGACTTCAGGTTAAAGACATTAGTACATTATTAAAATGTTTTTTAAGTGTTTTTCCCTAAGGCAGTGGTCGGCAAACTCATTAGTCAACAGAGCAGCAAACCGCAGCTCTCAAGCCACATGAGGCATGCGAGTCGCAGTTTGCTGACCACTGGTCCATATGCCTGTTTTTTTTTTCCAGTACCAGGCTGTTTTTATTACAGTGGGTTTGTAGCATAACTTGATATCTGGTATTGTGATCTCTCCAATTTTTTTCTTCTTTCTCAAGATTGCTGCAGCTATTCAGGGTCTTTTTAAACATATTTTACTGTGATGTTTTTTTGTTGTTGTTGTTGTTGTTTTTTGTTTTTACAGAGAGGAAGGGATAGGAATAGAGAGTTAGAAACATTGATCAACTACCTCCTGCACACCCCCTTCTGGGAATGTGCCCGTGAACAAGGTACATGCCCTTGACTGGTTTTGAACCTTGGACCCTTAAGTCTGCAAGCTGATGCTCTATCCTCTGAGCCAAACCAGTCAAGGCAGTTCCGAGTCTTTTTTGATTCCATATAAATTTTTGAGGTTTGCTCTAGATATATGAAATAATGCATCAGTATTTTAATAAAGATTGTATTTAATTTATAAATTGCTTTGAGTAATATGGACATTTTAATGATGGTAAGTCATGAAGCCATAAAAATCGTAGAAGAAACCATAGGTAGAAAAATCAAACATCTCTCATAGCAATGTGTTTGCTGATACAGCTCCTAGGGCAAGGGAAACAAGGGAGAAAATAAACATATGGAATTGCATTAAAATTAAAGCTTCTGTACAGCAAAAGAAACCATCAACAAAAAAAAGGAACCCTTGCCGAAACCGGTTTGGCTCAGTGGATAGAACGTCGGCCTGCAGACTGAAAGGTCCCAGGTTCAATTTCGGTTAAGGGCATGTACCTTGGTTGAGGGCACATCCCCAGTAGGGGGTGTGCAAGAGGCAGCTGATCAATGATTCTCTCTCATAGATGTTTCTAACTCTATCCTTTTCCTCTTTGTAAAAAATCAATAAAATATATATTTTTTTAAAAAAGAAAACCCACTTTATGGGAAAACAATGAAATATCTGATAATGGGTTAAATTCCAAATTATATAAGGAACTCATACAACTTAATAAAAGGAAGACAAACAATTCAATAAAAAAAATGGGCAAAGGATCTAAACAGATACTTTTTAAAAGTGGACAGATAGCCAAGAGACATAAAAAGAAAAAAATGCTCAAGTCACTAGTCATCAGAGAGATACAAATTAAAATGACAATGAGGTATCACCTGACACCTATCACAATGTCTGTCATCAACAAACCAACATACACTGAGTGGCCAGATTATAAGGTGCATGAATTTGTGCATGGGTGGGATCTGGCCAGCCTGGCCAGGGGGAGGGGACATGGGCGGTTGGCCAGCCTGCCTGCTGGTCAAACTCCTGGTTGAGGGGACAATTTGGATATCAGCCTTTTATTACATAGGATATACACTGAGTGACCAGGTTTTTATGCTTTCAAAGATCATAATAATCTGGCCCCTCAGTGTATATGACAAGTGATAGTGAGGATTTGGGGTGGGGGTGGGGAAGAGACTTGTAGACTGCTAGTGGGAATACAGACTAAACAACCATTATGGAAAATAATATGTAGTTTCCTCAAAAAATTAAAAATGGAACCACCATTTAACCCAGTGATCGCACTGCTAGGAATATATCCTAAGAAACCCAAAACACCAATCAGAAAGAACATACGCACCTTTCTTTTATACCAGCACAATTTACAATCACTAAGAACTGGAATAGCCCAAATGCCCATTAGTATATGAGTGGATAAAAAAGCTGTGGCACATTTACACCATGGAATATTATGCTGTTGTAAAAAAGAATGATCTCTTAACTTTTGAGACAGCATGGAGGGAACTAGAGACTATTATGCTAAGCAAAATAAGCCAGTCATAGAAACATAAACATCACATGATGTTACTCATATGTGGAATCTAATGAACAAAATAAACCAATGCACAAAATAGATCCAAAGACATAGAAACATGGAACAGACTGTCGAGTCTCAGATGGAAGTAGGAGGTGGAATGTTGGGTAGGAAGAGATTAATCAAGAATTTATATGTATATATGCATAACTATGGATGCTGGGTGAGGTGTAGGGGAGGGCATCAATGGGAAAAAAGGGAACATATGAAATACTTTCAACAATAAAGATAAATTTAAAAAACTTATTTAAAAGAAAATGGAAAAAAATGTAAGTAAAATGAATGAATGATAAACTATTTATAAAATTATAATGCATATTTAATAGTTCCTTCTTATTAGCTACATCTTAATGGAAATATATATTATTATAATTGTGTCCCATTCACTCCCAAGACAAATATTTTGGCAAATAACATATACATAAATACCAAGTTTTAGCTCTAAAACATAGAATTGTACATTTGAAATCTAAGTAATCTTTTTAACCAATGTCAGCCCAATTAATTTAATTTAGAAAGAAAAAAGAAAAGATGATTTTTATAAGTGTAAAAATTTTAATCACTATAAAAGAAATAGTTCATAAAATTTGTATATGTATTCTATATATGTAGTAGGTCTCAGAAATCTACAATGCTACACAAGTACACTTTCATTCTTCTTATTAAACATATTGAACTTTTAGTCTCTTCATTTTTCTCTGACAGTTGTTTTTAGAATATAGGAATACATTTTTGAAAAGAGAAATCAACTTTGAAGAATTGATAGTAAAATCATTTTTTTAAATCAACAGCACATGAATATTTGTTTTAATGAGGTAAAAGTCCTTCAGAATGATTTTTTCCCTACTAACAGATAAATTGTGCTCCAATAAGCTGTTCATACTCAAAATTAGTTTGTGAGGTTCTGAAAAAAATTAAGAGTGTTCATGATAGAGAAACAATAAGGATTCTCTAACCTAGCCCATCACTGTACAGGTAATCGAGTTACAAATAAATGAAGGCACTTCACTCATTAAGCTAACCTTTGGATCCCAAATTTGCCACTCAAGAGCCCAGTGGCCATGAGAACATTGTTTTATCAGTGGCTGTACTTTCTACTGTTAATTTCCATGCATTCCAGCCTTCACTAGAGCACACTCCATGGTTACTTTTTTGGCCACTTCTAAAAGCCCTAAAATTCATATGTGTCCCATGAACAACTATAATTACATGTTTCTCAGGCACCTAAAATTTAATACCATTAGAATTGTATGTTTCAATTTTTTAGACTATATCTCTACCATTGCTTATGTCTCTTGACATAGTGGATTGACTAAGGTTTAAAAATATCAGTTTTTAATGAACCTATCCCATTACTTTCTTGATTATATTATTAAAATTTTTAATTATATTTGATTATATTATTAAAATTTTGATATTAAAATATGTCTTACTCAATGAATACTTACTATATGCAAAAACATTCTATATAATATTATACATATGTGTATGCATAACTATGTGCTATATATATATGTATATATATATGAATATATATTTATTTTATCTTATTTTTGAAACAACCTTATAAAGTAGATACTATTACACTTAATTTATAGCTAAAATAATTAATGCATATAAAGTCTAAGTAATCAACATAAGATATATATCTAGTTTGTGAAAAATACAAGACTCAAATTCAGACAAGACTTCTCTTCATAGCTGAGAAACAATGTTGTTGTATTAAGATTTATCAATCTGTTTTTAAATTTTCTTATTCTCAGATCCTGCCAAATGAATTATCTATAATTTTCTGTATTAAATATAGTTTTTAAAAAATGTTTTTCCATATTCCCTTCACTATCCTGATTGCGTTTTGTCTATTCAAGTGCTGAGTGTCTCCTTTAAAAATTGAGACAAATTTTTCTTTGACCCAATTCCACCCCTTTCTTTGAAGTTAGAACTTTTCTTTTGAACTCATAACATGTGTTGTAGTGTGTTTATCAAATTTTATTATAACTAAAATATGTAATACATTCAATAACATATATTCTAAGCATAATGCTCAAACTTCTGCTTATATTTATTTATTTGTCTCACCCTATTCCTATTAGGTACTATAATTTTTATACTTTGTGGATTAAAAAAAACCCTAAAGTTTAAAGTTAAATAATTTTCCTGAACTCCCATAGTAGTGAAATCAGGATTTTAACATAAAGTCCAATGCAATCAACTATAAAAACTTATTTTCATGGGAGAGGCATGGTCCTTGCCCATAAAATTGGGTTCTTTTGTAGGTGGTAAAAGTCTTATAAGTAGAGCAAATATAAGTAAAATAAACTTGCAATAAAACCAATATGTCATTTATTATTTAAGCTTAGGACACTTTTTCATTTTTTTTTATTTTTTATTGTTGACAGCATTACATATGTCCTCCATTTCCCCCCTTTCACCCTCCTTCACCAAGCCCCTGCCTCACCCCTGGCCTTTTGAGAGTAAATTTATCCAATTAATAATTATACTTAGTCAACATATTTATATACAGACTCTGGCTTAGAGTCACCTTATATAAATGGAATTCTAAAATATTTCAGTGTAAATACATAAAAAGTAGAGTTGCTGCATTCAAATCACCCTTAACCCAATTTATGAATCTGTATAGAAAGAAGCAGAAAATATTTCCAAAAGCCCCAGATACCCTAGACTTATATCCATCAGGGATATTTTGATCCATTAAGAGTTTCTGAACTTCTGTACCAATGAGACACCTTAGGTAATGAGACAATGTTTAGTAAATCTAGAGAAAATTATTTTATTCATTGTTGTTACAAATTCAAATTTCACCTTATCAATCTGTTTCATCCACATTTTGGCAAAGTATTTCTAGGATTAAATGTCTCCTTTTGCCCCTACTTCTTGCCCAGTCCCTTCATTACCCCTTGCAGTTTATAGACCTAGCCTGGAGCCCATATCAGTTCTGTGATCAATTCTTTCTCTTTCATGACCACACCTGTGGTCTACATTCATAGACTGGGATATTGTTAATAATGAATGTCCACCATTCAACAGGTAATGTTTTAAAAATGTTTTTTTTATTTATTTTAGAGAGAGAGGAAAGGAGAGAGAGAGGGAAACATAAGTGAGAGAGAAACATGGATGGGTTGTCCCCTGCTCTCCCCTTACTGGGGATAAACCTCACAACCTGGGCATGCGCCCTTCATGGGAACTAACCAGCAACCACTCATTGCATGGGTCAACGCTCAATCAACTGAACCACACTGGCCAGGGCAATTATCAACAACTAATTTTTAGTGCTCACCTCAACATTGTGAAACCTGGTGATATAAAAGCAAATAATGTGTAACCTCTAGTAACAAGGAGCCATAGCAATCAAGTGGTAAAGACAAATAGGTGTTAAGCTATGGGGATGGGAAAGAGGAGTATCTGTAATAATCTGAACAATAAAGATTAAAAAAAAAAGAAAAAAGGAAAATCAATCATTTCTTTGATTTTGATCCTCTAAAAGGCCTTACGTTAAGAGAAAAACAAACAAACAAACAAACAAAAAAAAACATTTGCAGCTGCAGTTACTTTTTTTTTTACTCATGTTGTTGTTAGCGGGAATTTTTGAGCATGCTTTCTCCTAGTTGACTTGGCCATGATCTCAGCTACAACTAACAAAATAGCCTTACAGGATAGATCACTGTCAACTTTCCTGATAAGGGGATGCAGTTACATACTCCACCAGGAGCCAGGACCCTATCAATGACATGCTGACTTTACCTAAGAAAAGCTACTTTGTTTCAATTGTTTTAAAATCGTTTGCTCTGCAAAAACAGGTGGTAGTGAATGGGTATAAATAGAGTCGGACACAAAGGGTCGGGCTGCTCTCAGGGCTGAGTGGAGAGAGCAGCCAGCCGGCTGGTTACTAAAAAGGCTCCCCAAATTTTAATTTGGTCTGGACTCCAGTGGTCCTTTGTTTACTCACGCTCCCCTCCACAACATTGTTCTGAATCGTTGAATCCCAGTCAGGTATAAGTTAAATGACAAAAGCTCTTTCCTTCCGCTGTCATTCAGTTACTCAAAGAAAACCAAAATATATTTGCTAAAATATAAAAACAATCAAAGCAATAAAAAAAAAGTCAAGGATCTTAATGGTTGAAAGAAGAAAATTATGTGTGAATATCCTCAATCCTAGATTTATAACTTTATTATCTTCATAAATTTCAGAAATCTTATCAAAATAACTAAAATTATTGTATTTTTGCTTTTGTTTTTTGTTTTGTGTGTGTGTGTGTGTGTGTGCGTGTAATACGGCAATGCAAAAATTCAGTGGAACATTTGTTAGAGTCACTGACATGTAATCAAAATACATTGAATAGGGCTGGGGTGGGGTCAGGCTCACCCAGAATGAAAACAGTGGCCTCTTGTTTATCCAGGTAATTGTTGGGTCATGGCAGATGCCTGAGTCCATAGGATGACAAAAGAGATGTCTTCAAGCAAAATTGTCAGTTTGTTTGTTTTTGTTTTTGTGGAAAAGACATTCATTACAGAGCTATAAATCAGAGGTGGGGGCGGGGCAGGGCAGAAGGAGCAAGTAGTCCTATTTGGAGCATCTGATTCTTCTCTCTGTCTTTCTGAGCCTGGATATGAGCACCGCCTACATGCTTTTCTTTGCTCTGAGCACCTTTTACTGGTGCCGCCCACAGATATATTCTTCACCTTGAATAGGCGTTCCTAGCTCTGCAGAGGAGGGAAGACAGTGGCAGGGGTGCCGTCTCTGGATTACAGGAGCAGGGGAAGCTTTTGGATCTCATCTGGTTTAGCTTGGAGACAGTGAGAATCTGCTGTGCCCCCTGGAGGCTGAGACCAGAGAGTTGAGAAGCAGCTACAGTCCAGCACGTCCCCGGTATCAGCTGCTGCCCACCTGGCTGCAAATGCCTGGTCAGGGCTCAGGCAAAGATCTTGCTACTACCCAGGCCCCCATCACAAGGATCTGGGCCAGGTGGTTGGCCATGGTGGATGCTCTCTCTTCCTCAGTGGGCATGGACTCGTACTTCCAAGACCCAGGTCCGGATTAAGACCAGCCAGTGGGTCAAAGGCCATGGGAGGCTGATGTAACAGGCCCAGTTTTTTTTTTGTTTGTTTGTTTTGTTTTGGTTTATTTTATTTTGTTTTGTTTTGTTTGTTCTTTGTTTTTGTTGTGTGTGTGTGTGTTTTGTTTTTTTTAATGGAGACCCTAAATTAGTTCTCTCTATGAAAAAAATATATTTTTTTGTTGATTTCAGAGAGGAAGAAAGAGAGAAAGAGAGATAGAAACATCAATGATGAGAGAGAATCATTAATTGACTGCCTTCTGCATGCCCCCCACTGAGGATCCAGCCGGCAACCTGGGCATGTGCCCTTGATGGGAATTGAACCCGGGACCCTTCAATCCTCAGACTGAAGCTTTATCCACTGAGCCAAACCAGCTAGGGCAGGCTCAGTTTTTAAGGAAACATAATTCAACTTTGGGAAACTTCATATGCAGATTAAAATAAAGAGGCTGGTTTAGAATTGAAGGACCTTGCTAAGTACTTTGAGAAGCTAGAATGTTGTAAAAATTAAGTAGAAAAGATAATAGAAGAAAAAAAAAGATGTTGCAAAGCAACTGAATGTGAACTGTGACATTAAAATTATAAAATAACAGAAAATTTTACAATTGAAGTATGTTTTTACCTCCAAGACTAAGAAAATATAGAAAAAAATATGTTGGAGACCTGATTGTACATCACTGACAAATAACTATGGTCTAAAATTGCTGAAAGTTTTGGATATCAAGAAATTATATTCAAATTATCATAAAAAAGGGGAAAAATCAGCTACAAAAAAATACTCGAAGAAGAGTGTAAAAACTATGGTGCTTCATCTGAAACAATTTGAAAATGATGTGAGAAAAAAAATGCCGGATTGAAGAAAAGCCACATGAGGCCTAAATTGAAAGAAAGAAAGAAAGGAAGAGAGAGAGAGAGAGAGAGAGAGAGAGAGAGAGAGAGAGAGAGAGAGAGAGAGAGAGAGAGAGAGAGAAACAAAGAAACAAAGAAACAAAGAAACAAAGAAAAAAAGAAAAAATTCAGAGGACCAAGACTAGAAATATATATAGAGAAAGCTGAGATAGTGCTGAACCAAGACATTGCACATAGCTAACCAGACAGGCAGATAAATCAGAATCCCTCCAGCTCACAGAAAAACCCTTATGTTAGCTGTGGGATATCATGAAAAGGGCAGAACATTCCTAAAAGAAAAGACTATGGAATAACCTTTCCATTACATATCTGTTAGAGTCTGACAAATATTTCTGTGAGTCTTGTATAGAACTGCTAGGCTCAGTAGATTACTATGCAGTGCTACAGCTGGAGGTAATATGGCATTTCTTCTGCTTGGAACAACTAAAATGCCTTGACAATACAGAAAAAGAAATTAAGCTTGGCCCAGAAATGCTTTAAAATTGTTTTGGAGAAAATCATCAGAGACTGGTTCAAATAAAAGGTAACTATGGGAAAATTGCTTCAAGGTATCTGAAATTATTACAGTGGAAATGATGAAACGGCTTGTGTCTCAACAAGGCTTGTCAACATTTAAATAGCTCTATATTGATCCATCAAAGTATACAACTTGTTACATTTGGAAGTTACTGCCCAGCAAGCCTGGTTTGGCCTAAGGGTGCATGACAAGAACATGGATCAGGTAATCACCCATAGTATCAACTGCAGAGAAGAACTAGCCCAAATCAGGAAAGAGGGGGCAGAGGGGAAGATTCTGCCTAAAGAACATGGACTCTGAAACTCCATGCACACAGCCAAGCAAGACCTTCCATTAAACCAGTGGGAACCTCGCCAAAGCCAGAAGATTATTCTCAGTAATCCTTAGGTGTGGTGGTAAAATGATTCAGATCCTGAAACCAACAACCATCAAGAAAGTCCTTCTCTGGAAAATATTGAAGAACTGGTGCACACGGGTTTTGATGTGGTAGTGGCCCTGATGCCCTGAGACCACTCAGGAGAAATGTCCAGCTGGCCCAGACCCTTGCTCATAATGGAGAAAGTTTCCCTCCTGACCCTGTCACTTGGGCTGGATTCTTTGTCAATGTCATTCAGTTCCCTCAGCTTCCGAAGGATTGTCTAGTGCCTCAGGAAATGAAGATATGGACACAGAGACCATCAAGGGTACCCTGAAAAATATTTCAGAATATGAAGAAGATTATCTTGATACAACTCTGGAAGACAAAATTATTATTATCCTATGTTGAAAATACAGTCATGTATTCAATAAAAAGAACGACTAAGTAATAAAAAGAAATACTTAGTTTCTGCTTAGAAATTCTATCATTATTAAAAACCTAAACTAAGTACATAATATTTAACTATTATTGTGATTTTCAGTTTCACTTAAAACTTCAAAATGAATTTTATTTACTTTGTACTATATGAACTGGTGTTTACATGATTCTTAACAAGTATAAAAAGATAATAATTAAGTTAGAGACTGAAAGTAGTAACTTCAAAGACCTTAAATTACTTGGTTGAAGTAAATATCACAAAATTACCCATTATTTTGCCTAAAAACATGAATACAAATATAAATGCATACAATTCCATCCTCTGTAAAAATAAATGCTTGGCTTTATGCAAGAATTATTTATGTATTTATTCAAAACATGCATTTTAGGAAAGCTTTTCAACACATTTTGATTCTGTGTATTTAGAGAAATACAAATGAATTAGTTGTCATGATTTTAGTTTCCAGTTGTTTGATATATAATTGAAAAAATAAAGACTTACTCACCAAATAATTAAGTGCAAAATCTTATATTATTCTTCTCAAGAAATAATGAAATAATTATTCTATAGAAATTCAACAGTAAAGAAAAGAAGACTAATCAGAAAAGTCCCTGAAAAAGAGGTAAAATTAAAACTGGACTTTTTGTTTTATTTAATTTTAAATATGTTTTTATTGATTTCAGAAAGAGGAAAGGAGAAGGAAAAAGAGAAACACCGATGATGAGAGAGAATCATAGATCGTCTGCCTCCTGCATGCCCCCCACTGGGCATGGAGCCTGCAATCTGGGCATGTTCCCTAATGGGGAATGGAATTATGACTTCCTGTTTCATAGGTTGATGCCCAACAATTGAGACACACCAGACAGATGGGCTTACCAGTTAGAAGTATGGAATGGCTGACAGTTAAATACTGATTTATTATAAGCACTTGTTGGAATATGAGTGTTTTAGAAGGAGCAAATAGGTGTGTCTGGATAAATAAATGTATTAATGAGTATGAATATTGAGAGATGATTTTATACACGTTCTAGAGATGTAAGACCAAGAAGTGTTAGTCTTACCCTTCTCATCAATTGAAATATTCATGAATTTTATAGTATATTTTTTAGTATTCTATTTGAGCCTTTTTAAAATCTGTAATTATAACATTTATTTATGGTAAGATCTTTGACAGCAGAGCTGCTTTCTACACATTCATATACCATTTATATTGCATGGCATAAGTCCTTAAGAATAGGTAGGTAGAGAAACCGATTTGGTTCAGTGGATAGAGCGTCGGCCTGTGGACTGAAGGGTCCCAGGTTTGAATGTTTGGTTGGGTGTATATTTTCAGAATGGAAATAATCTTCAGTGTCAATATTGTGGTCATCACTCCAGTCACCAGTATTCTTGCTAGGAATTCTGATTGTAAATTGATTCCTGATTCTTTGTAAGCAGGACCAGCCAAGGCTTGCACTGCAGGCAGCGGCAGCAGCAGAGGTGTGATGGGGGTGTTGCCTTAACCTGATTGTCACATCACCTCCTGCCCCTGAGGGCTCCCAGACTGTGAGAAGGGGCAAGCTGGGCTGTGGGACGTCCCCCTCCAGTGCATGAATCATGCACTGGGACCTTTAATCATATATAAAGGGAGACACAATATTGATTATGGGGAATTATGGTTAAACTGAATTAGTAGGTTCCTTGCAAGAACTCGGTTGTTGAGAGACACAAGCCTATGTACCTCTCAACTAGTAGACTTCAGAGAAGCCTGCCATCAGTTTGATCAAGGAGAGAATCTTTGTCAGTGGTAATAAAGAGGTTGCAAGAAATTATATGATTATGAGTATATTCCAAAACTGGATCCCACAAGATTTTTGAAAACTTGATCATCGGCTTAAAAAGATTCCCAAGATTTTTGGAAGCATGTACTTGTTGTTTACTATGAGCTTTGCTATTTAGCATAAGATTATTATTATGATGATTATATACAAATAGTGACATTCTGTCTTTGGAAAATACATGTGAAAATTATATATATATATATATATATATATATATATATATATATATATATATATATATATATAAATGATATTTAAAGTTATCTATTAAGGTGTTTTAAATGTTGAAAGAATAATAAAAAAGTTGTTATTATATCCTCATTCTATATTCCTACAGCTGATCTCAAGGTCAGGAGTGGTATTTTCAACTGATTTTCTTTTTTATTCCATGTTGTGTTCTCAGGAAGTACCACTGAATATTTTATCTAATAAGTATTTTAAATCTTCATTACTAGGTTTTCTGGTCCTGTCCACATGCGATGAGTGTCATATTCTATTAAGTGTTACTATTAGATGTGGTGATACTAGTTGGTCCTAGGAATTCTTATGACTTTATCCCTATTCCATCCTTTTTTGTTTAGGGGCTATATTTTTCCCTTTAGAGTAAGAATTAATTATTAGACAGTGATTCATTTTTGTTATTTATCTAAAGTTATGTGTTACTTAAAATGACTTCTAATGCAAAAGAAACCCTATGTATTACCTCATATATAATATCTCTATATAGAAAAGCCTAAGTGACCATTATGCCAAATGACTAGAACGACTAGTCGATCAGTTGTTATGATGCACACTGACCAACAGAGGGCAGATGCTCAACACAGGAGCTGCCCCCTGGTGGTCAGTGCACTCTCATAGACAACCTCCTGCAGCCAGCCAACCTCCTGTGACTGGCTGGCTAACCTCTTGGGGCTCTTCCCCATGGCCAGCCGGGGCCTCTCCCCCCAGTCAGCTGGCCCCCCTGACTGGCTGGCCAATTTTCCGGGGTCCCTCCCCCTGACCAGACAACCCCCCGATAGACCTCAATTGCTGGCCAGGCCAAGAGATCCCACTTGTACACAAATTCATGTACCAGGTCTCTAGTCTTTATATAAAGATTCTATAATCTTTCTTTGATATAAAACTAGTGAATAAGCAGTCTTCGATGCCAAAGAGTTGACCATATATTCTCAAGTAGGTCATAGATGTGACAGTGAGAATTAACTCTTTCATTTCCATTTCTTTCCTTCTGGATCTATATATTCTGGCTATAAGGAAAAAATTATACTATATATTAATAACTTGTTATTATTTTTAGGATAAGAAATAAAGCTTGAAAGTTGTATATATCAATTCCAATATATTCTAGGGCAGCTGGTTCAGAAAGATAGAGTACATGTTCAGTCCAGAATAAGCAATAGTATGCAACCTAATATTTTTAACTATAAAATCTTTTTTTTTGTCATAAGCATTATTGTGGGTTAAATCATGATATCAAATAACACATTTAGTAAATTGGCTTAAGGATGTGCTAAGTAAAATATAATGATATGTTTAAGGACATGCTAACTAACATAATGGTAATTGAAAATCAATAACAGCTCTTTTTCTTGTTGAAAATATTTAATGTAAAAAAATTGCCACCATACTGACTGCTTGCCTTAGAAGGTGTGTGACACAAAGTTAGTTTCATGTCATATTTATTAGTGTTAATCAGGTCACCTTGATATGGTGAAGTCAACGTTGGACTATGTTTACTCTTTTCCCTTCACCACTGTCACTTGGAATCAGAGAGCCTTTGGGTGAGAACTGAGCATGGTGGGGTAAAAGGCTAGTTGATATCAACAGGCTTCACAGCAGCTGGAGCATTTGTTGGCACTCATTCATGATAAAGGTATCACACTCCTGGAACATATGAAGCAAACCATTAACTTAATTCTTCCCCAAAGCTCATAATTAGAACTTCAATATTATTTTTTCCAACTCAAAATATGTTCAAATCATTAATCCCAAATGGTAGAGACCCTTACCTCTAGACCCCTTTGCTTTCTAATAAAAGTAGCAGTGAGACAAATCATTTTCAGCTCAAGAGGCTTTCTCTTCTCTACTATCAACTCACTTGAGCTTTAATATAAAAATATTACCTTCTTTGAAGGTGATAGAAAATTTTTAGATCTATTTTTAAAATAAGCTTAATATTTTTTTTCTGCATCAACTCTATATTTTTGATGTTCATGGAGCCAATAGTGTAGACTGAGGAGAGAGGAGTGGGGCAGGTATTTTAGGCTAAAGAGCTTGTATGCTCAGGCAGCCTGCTTGTGCCTTCAGAGCCTATTTGAACCTGGTTCCATCTCTAATGCTTAATAATGAATATTGCTCAGAATGTCTGTCTTTAATGATCAAATAATACCAGTTATATTGGATCCTCAAGTAGTATGTGATCAGTCACGTGGAATCTTCAGAGTAAAACATTTAATTTCTATTAGTACCCAGAGAAGCTAAGAGTGACTTTTTTAAAAGATCTGCATCACCCCTCCCCCCCCAAAAAATGTAATTATCTCTAAAACTTTAGGGAAATCTACTTTGGACTTATATATGAGTCTCTCACAGCTATAAAGAGAATTCTATTCTGTCATATAGTTGTCAGGACTATCATATATATTGGGTCGGCAAGTAAGTAATTGCGGATTTTTTAAAGAAAATCAAAGACAATTTTTTCATGGAACTAAATAACTTTATTCTGTAATGTATTGCCCATTTTGATCAATGACCTTTTGCCATCTTTCAGGCAGCATCATAATCCCACGTTCAAAAAACTTCTGGTTTTTATTAGCAAAAAACTGAATCAGGTACGATTTGACATCATCATCATTATTGAAATTTTTACCATTCAAGGAGTTTTGTAAAGATCGAAACAAAAAGTAATCAGATGGTGCAAGGTCAGGACTATATGGTGGATGTGGCAAAACATCCCAACCAAGCTCCATTAATTTTTGCCGAGTGACCAAAGATGTGTGTGGCCTTGCATTGTCATGATGGAATACAACACCTTTTCGATTTGTCAATTTGGGCCGCTTTTCTTCAACTGCATTGTTTAATTTCATTAGTTGTTCAATGTAGACATCAGAATTGATCGTTCGGTTGGGTGGTAAGAGTTCAAAGTAGACAATTCCTTTGTAATCCCACCAAACTGATAACAAAACCTTCTTTTGATGAATATCAGCTTTTGATGTTGTTTGAGTTGGTTCACCTGGCCTGCTCCACGATCTTTTCCGCTTGATATTGTTGTAAACAACCCATTTTTCATCGCCAGTTATCAGTCGTTTTAAAAATGGATCATTTTCATTACGTTTCTTTAGCAAATCGCAGCTGCTAATGCGTTGCGTTAACTGTGATTCTTTCAGTTCGTGAGGAACCCATGTATCGAGTTTTTGAACATAGCCAAGTTGTTTTAAGTGATTTTCAATGCATGTATGTGATACATGAAGCTTCTCTGCAATCTCACGTGTTGTACTGTGACAGTCCGAATTGATTATTGCTTTGATTAGGGCGTCATCAACTTCAACTGGACAACCAGAGCGTTTTTCATCTTTGAGTGAAAAATCACTAGAACGAAATTTGGCAAACCAATTTTGACACTGCCGTTCTTTTAAGGCTTCGTCACCATAAACAGCACATAACTTTTTATGAGCTTGCGATGCGTTTTTCCCTTTGTGGAAATAAAAAATCAAAATATGACGAAAATGTTCCTTTTGATTTTCCATTTTTCAACGAACGCCAAACAAAAACTACAAAACAGATCAAAAAACTTTTTTTACTGATTAACAGCTGAATAGCCAACTATCAAATAACAAAATGTGTTTTACATTTTTACTACGTCTGCAAACCTAAAAATTCAACTGAAGCCATATGTGTGTGAAACCCGCAATTACTTACTTGCCGACCCAATATTTATGAATATTGGGTGCTCCCTAATTCTAGGGGCACCATTGGCTTTTATAAATGTCCTTGAAATTGCATAGTGAATAGAACTATGTAGTGTAAATGTTGTGTCTATTGTTTGAAAATGGTCAAATAGTAGAGATGAGAATGCCTCAGTATGGAACAGATTGGAAAACTTCACCTTATCATTCTAGATCACACATGAAAAGGCAGGTACTACCAGATTTCCTAATATACAGTTCTGGGTGATACACTCAGATTGTATATATGCTGTTTCTAAATTCCTAGAATGCACAATTGGTATGATGTATATTTTGAAATAATAAATGATACTGAGGGTACTACTTTACCTTGGAGAATTTATTACAATATATACAAAGATCATTAGACATCCAATAACATTGCTAACTGGGCAGCTTATCTTCTTTTTTTATTACCATATTTTCCGGCTTATAAGACAACTTTTGAAATGAAAAAAAGTCAACCGATAATCAAGGGTCGTCTTATACACCAAGTATATCCCGAAAAACGTCTTGATATGCCACTAAATGAATTTTCCAACTCGATCCCACACCAATCACTGCAAGGCTGCTCGGACCACCTCTCTAACTCAGCCAATCCAAGCAGGCTTTTTATACATGCAAATTATAGTACATATTCTGTACCGGAAATTACACTGTGTTCTAATAAAAAGCCTGCTCAGATTGGCCAGAGTCAGAGAGACGGTCTATTAAAAAAAGAACTGGTGTTGCCTCGGAAGTGGGGGGTAGTCTTATACAGCGAATATAGGCCTAAACCTATGTTTTAACTGTAAAATTAGGGGGTCGTCTTATACGTCGGAAAATATGGTAACTCATAACTTAGGGTAAGCATTTAGAATGCTTATTGAGTCCAATTTTCAAAGTATTAGCAGATAAAATCATCACTGTCCCTGTGCTCTAAACTGTGGTCCAAGTCAGGGAGTTAATGGGCTGACTGTATATTATATCACTTACAGGTGAGAGTACTCAGTTTTCAGCAATCTGTATCTATGAGTATAGGACAAAAGGACATTCTAGATCAATTGCTACATACCAGTCAAGGAGTGTGTTAATTTTCACAGTAAAAAAAGATATCTGAATTAACAGATAAAATTGAATTTAATTGAATTGATTAAGCTTACAAAATCCTATATAATAAAGAGGTAATATGCAAATTGAGCATCACTCTACACAAAAGATGGCCACCCCCATGTGATCAAAGATGACCTCCCCTATGTGGACACCAGATGGCCTTCACAAAATGGCCAGCAGGGGAGGGAAGTTTAGGGTGACTGAGCTGGCAGCGGAGGGCAGTTGGGGGCAACCAGGACAGCACAAGAGCAATTAGGCATTGATCAGGCTGTCGGGGGTGTGGTTAGAGGGTAATCAGGCTAGCAGGCAGAAGCAGTTAGGGCAATCAGGCAGGCAGGCAGGCAGGCAAGTGGTTGGGAGCCAGCAGTCCTGGATTATGATCCTACTGGGATCGGGCCTAAACGGGTAGTCGGGTGTCCCTCAAAGGGCCCCATATTGGAGAGGATACAGACTGGGCTGGGGACACACACACACATACACACACACACACTCCGTGCATGAATTTCATTCACCAGGCCTCTACTTATATATATAATTCTTAATCCTTGACTAAGGCTATGTTTTCATTGATTTTTATTTTCAGAGAAAGAGGGAGGCAGAGATGGAGAGAGAAAAAGATAAAGGGATAGAGAGAGAAAAAAACATCAATCTGCTGCCTTCCTTATGTGCCCTACTGGGGATCAAACCTGCAACTTATGTATGGGCGCTAACCAGGAATCAAACTCAAAACATTTTGTTGTAGGGGTCAACACTTCAAGCAATGGCATTACCTGACTAGGGCAAACTTAATATATTCAATATTTCTAAAAACATATCTAATTTCTATTTGATTAGCCAAACAGAGGAGTTACAAGGGTATAATATAAGGAATCACTATCTTTTCTGTTTTTTGTTTGTTTGTTTCTAAACCTCAACAATAATAAAGTTTATGATACCCTATGAATATTTTGTTGCTTTTGGTTTACTATTTTGAAAGAAGAATGCAGTTCCAGTGTGTTTCACTAGGATCTTCCTAATATAAATGCTATTGTGTGTGGGTAATTATTTCAACCATAAATTCAGAAACTGGAGATTTAATAGCCCATCATCCAATCATGTGTTAAGTGTCATGAACAGAGTTCTTTAAAAACACATCATTTATAATCAGGGAGTATTTTTTTAAAGTATAAATAATTTTCAGAATGTCTATCAGATCGCCCAAATTATAAATTAAGCTTCCCCTAAAATTATGTTCTTCCTTCATTTTGCTTTGTATAGCACACTTAAAACACATGATCACATATATTTTCAATTGTGTATTAGTATATACAAATATATAGTATTTGAATATATATGTGCAAATATATATATGCAAAATCCTGTATTCTTTTATGATGATAAGTTTTTTCCTTCTGTTTTAATATGTATATAACTTTGTACATATGCTGGAATATGATTTTAGTTATAGGTCTGAAGACAGTAAACATAGATTATAGAATATGGTAAGCATTAACTTGTTTTTGGAAGAAACTTTTATTAAATAACTTTAAGGTTTTTCAGGAGAACAGGAATGGTAACATCAGATGGAAGTAATGACTGTTGGAAATAAAGGTTAATTTGGATTCTGGTTATTTGGTGTATTTTAAGACATCCAAATCTCTCAATATGTCCTTACACCTACCTTCAGTGTTTTATTCTTTCTCTATCAAAGCTCTGACATATTTGATGCATTGTCATATTGTTAATTCAACCTACATAAATTGAAAACCCTTAGGATCAAGCTTTTAGTTTTATTTCCATCTATTTCAGCCTAGAGGCAAAAAGAAATGAGAGATGCTGAAAATCCTTGGTTGTCTTTCTGATTTTGAGCTGAGAATTTAGGACCTTGAACTTGTTACACATTTCCTTTAAACTGTCCAGCAAAATTAAAAGCAACCAGCCCACCCTAGAGCTTTGAATTCATCATACCCTTCACTCTGTTCTTTTTGAGAGATGACTCAATCTCTCAAAACCTGGTCATCAATAGACACTTTATTCTAGGTGACCACAGGTAATAATTTAATTAGCTGTTTTGTCACTGAATATCATGGGCTGCCAGAATCCCATGTCTTAATCCAACCTAAATGTTCTCTGCCTTCAGCCACAAGGAGATAGATAACAAATACCAACTTTCTATAATGTTCCTAAAGTTTTCTTGCCTTCAATTTACCCAGGTATCAAATTATACTTCAACTAGAGGCCCGATGCATGAAAATTTGTGCAAGAGAAGGCCTTCCTTACCCTTGCTGCTGGCACTGGCTTCCTTCCAGCACCCAGGACCCAGGCTACTTCCCTCCTCCAGCTGCCTGCCGGCACCCAGGACCCGGGCTGGCTTCCTGAGGGTGTCTGGAAGACTTCTGTTCTAATTAGCATATTACCCTTATATTATTATAGATGATCTAGCTATAAATAACCAACATCTATTGTGTGATTAAACAGATAATTTATTAAACATTGAGTAATTCAAGATATAGTTGAGAGCCAACCATGTACAATCTAGGCTAAGTTTCCAACAATAGTGCCTTCAAAAATATGATGCTCCAAAATTTCAAGGACACTAATTTTGGATACACTAACTCTGTATCAGGAAATTGACCCAGATACTGCCTAAACTATCACTAACAAGGGTGGGGAATAGAGAGGAGATAGAAGGATAGATGGAGAGAAAGGGGGAGAGAGAGAGAGAGAGAGAGAGAGAGAGAGAGAGAGAGAGAGAGAGAGAGAGGGAGGGAGGGAAAGAAAGAATATATTTTTGATTTTTAAATTTAAATATATAGTTGTTATACAATCACATAATAATTATATTAGTTGATTTGGTGGTTTTATGTCTTACAAGTAGTCACCCCACTGATTTTAGTAAACATCTGTCACTATGTAAACGTATCACAATCTTATAGACTATATTTTCCTTCCTCTTTCATCCTCTCCCTTCTGCTAGTCATTGCTTTGGTTCTGTTTCTATGAGTTTATTTTTGTTTTGTTTCTTGCTTTTTTTATTTTTTTTATTCTGCATATAAGTTAACCTTTACAGTATTTGTCTTTTCCTGTCTAGGATATCATTTAGCAAAATGAGAATATTAATGAATATGATTTCTGTAGAAAGTTTTTAACCCTGCAGAGCAAAAATGACTAAAAAAAAATGCTCACTAAAGTGATGATCCTTGTTCAAATTTAAGTTCAAGGCCATTAAAAAGTTGCTTATGAGTTGTGTATATGTTTGTTGGCCTTTTTGAAATTTTTTATTTATAATAGATTGATAGGAAAAAGAACAAACACTGGTACTAAAGAATAGCTATTGCTAGACTACCAATGTGGGAAAGTATTTGACAGTGAATTAATTCATTCTGTTTACAGGATAGCTCAAATGTTATCTTGTGTCATAGATGATCTGAGCTATAAATAACCAACATCTATTATGTGTGATTAAACAGATAATTTATTAAACATTGAGTAATTCAAGATATAGTTATCTTGTGTCAGTTTTGGCTAGTTTCTTTGTACAGAAATGTGTTTACTTCTTTTAAGGGTGATAGCACATTTTTATAGTTAATGTAGATTATGCCTGACAATCACAGGGAAAACATAAATTTCCCTATACCTTTGTTGTTGAATTTACATTTCAGAAGAATCTTTTAAGAAGAAAATATAAAAATCACCATGCATTAAGGAAAACAGAAAAAAATGAATAGTTGTTAAGTCATTTTTGAGGTCATTGTAACAATGGTACTGTGATGGTTAGATTTGTGTGTCAACTGACTGTACCATAAGGTGCCAATACATTTGGTCAGGCGTAATTCTGAGTATTCTCATATGGGTGATTTGGATGAGATTATCATTTAAATTGGAAGACTGAATACATCAGATTATCCTTTCTCAGGTGAGTAGGCCTCATCCAATCATTTTAATATCTGAATGGAACAAAGTCTGACCCTCCCTCAAATAAGAGAGATTTATTCCTGCCTGATGCCCTTTGAACTGGGACACCAACTTTTTCTTTTTCTTTTATTTTCTTTTTTAAAATATATTTTATTGATTTTTTATAGAGAGGAAGGGAGAGAAATAGAGAGTTAGAAACATCAATGAGAGAGAAACACACCTCCTTCTCCCCCCCCACCAGGGATGTGCCCGCAACCAATGTACAGAATCAAACCTGGGATCTCTCAGTCCACAGGCCAACGGTCTATCCACTGAACCAAACTGGTTTGGACGACACCAACTTTTTCTTGCCTTCAGAATAAAACTGAAACAGCGGATTTTCCTGGGTTTCAAGCCTATTAGCCTTTGAAATTGAATATGTCATTAGTCTCCTGGTTGTCAGGCCATGTGCCTCAGATGGGAACTAAACCAATAGCATTCCTAGGTCTCCAGTTTACTGACTTAACCTGCAGACCTTGAGACATGCCAAAGCTTGAGTCACTTCCATATAATAAATCTTTTATTTATTAAATCTCTTCATATATATATATATGAACTAGAGGCCCGCATGAAATTCATTCACAGGAGGGGTGACCCTCAGCCCGGCCTGCACCCTCTCCAATCTGGATCCCTTGGGGGATGTCTGATTGAACCAGTAGTTGGACATCTCTCTCACAATCCAGGACCACTGGCTCCTAACCGTTTGCCTGCCTGACTGCCTAATCACCCCCTAACCACTCCCCTGCCAGCCTGATTAACATCTAACTCATCCCCTCTGGCCTGATGGCTCCCAACTGCTCTCTACAGGCCCAGTTGCCCCCAACTGCCTTCCACTGCTGACCCAATGACCCCAACTGCTCTCCCATGCTGGCTCAATCACCCCAACTTCTCTCTACTGCTGGCTCAATCGCCCCCAACTGTCCTCCCATGCTAGCCTGATCACCTACATCTGCCCTCCTCTGTTGGCCATTTTGTGGCGACTATCTTGTATTGGCCATCTTGTAATGATGTGGGACTGACATCTTGTGGTGAGATGAGGGCATTGTGTGCGGGCGTGAGGGCCCCTAGGCTTTTATTAGTATAGAGAGTATAAATGATTATACAGGGGTGGGCAAAAGTGGTTTTACAAGTGTAATAAATAAATAACAAAATCTATAATAATAAAAAAATAATATGCTAATTATACTGGACATTCTTCCGGACAAAACCAGGACTTCAAGGGAAGTCAGATTCCCAGGTGCCTGCTGGCAGCTGGAGGGAAGGAAGACCTACTCTTGCACAAATTTTGTGTACCAGGACTCTAGTAATTAATAAGTAGCAATACAAGAATATACTGCTTCATGTACTCACAACTCTAAAGTTACTTCACAATATAAAAATCTGAGTATATTCTAAAAAACACAGAAATACCTATAGTGAAAGGTAATGGGCATGATATATTTAAGAGATCTAATAAATCATAATCAGGAAACCTAGATAGAAGGACTCAGAGCACATTATAAGTAAATATTGATCTTTTCATAAAAAGTAGGTTAATATGAACTAGTTATCTCATTGCTTATGTTTCTAATGGTGTTAAGGAAAACAACTAGCTCAGGTGTCATGAACAGAGTTCTCTAATTGCATATCATTTCTAATCATGGAGTATTTTTAAGTATAAATAACTTTCAGGTGTGAAATGTAAATGACCATAATTGAATCATAATGGATGATAAAAATATATGCTTTATGTAGTAAATGGATGACAGTACATTCTTCATAATAATTTGACAGCTTATAATATAGCACACCTCAATTAAGGCTCTTTATTACTTCAGGTGCTGGAGGATCCATCGCTATTTTGAGAAAAAGGATTCACAATCTCTTATTTCTGGGTAATAAACCTAAATTGAAAATGAAAATGCTTTTTGAAATCATCTGTCACAAGGGCCCAACAACAAAATTTCTTCTACTGGAGACCAACAGAACATTTAAATATGTTCTTGAGATGTGTCAATATCTAGTTTGCAAAGGGAAGTCTATACCAAAGTGTGTTTGTGGTGCAATATATATATTTTTTATTTTCATAACCTAAGGTCCAGTGCACAAAATTCATGCATGGGAGGGGGTCCCCCTCAGCCCAGCATTCACCTCTCACAATCCGAGACTGCTGGCTCCTAAGCGCTCACCTGCCTGCCTGCTGGATCACCCCTAACAATTCACCTGCCTGCCTGATCATCCCTAACCACTCGCCTTCTTGCCTGATTGCCCCATAACCACTCGGCCTCGGCGGCCCCCCTCCTCTTCCCTCCCCCGCCACCACAGCTTTGTTCAGAAGAACATCTGAGGTCGTTTGGCTGTCCAGTCTAATTAGCATATTACACTTTTATTATTATAGATTGTTTTTGCTTTTAAAAGCAAGTTGGAAAGTTTTCCCAGCCTATTGCTTTAACTTTTATGACTAAATACAAAGAGTGAACACATATAATAAAGTGGTTACTTTGTTTTTTATAAGACACAAAGAACTACTTTGTTATTATTTAAATTTTCTTATTAAAAATATTCTAGAGATAGGTAAAGAGGGCTTCCATTTACATACAGTGGTGCCTCACACAACGAACTTAATTCATTCCAGGAGCAAGTTTGTTATGCGAAAAGTTCGTTATGTGAAACGCGTTTTCCCATAACAATACATGTTAAAAAAAATAATTCGTTCTGTAGCATAAAATATGCTAAGATGACATAAAAAAAGATAAATTTTTTGTTATTATTTTTATTTAGATACATCTAAAAACATAATTTTTTTTAAAAAACACACACATTTTTTTAATTTTAAGACAGACTAAGTAGAGTCTACTGAATCTTGCACATCTTCATCCATTTTCTGCTTTTTGGCCGATGGTTTCATGAAAAACCTGTCCAAAGTCGTTTGTTTTTCTCTTTTCTCCAACATCTGCCGGAAATAACGGACAAGAGTATCGGAGTAAAGATCGTTGATCCTGTTTGCTTCAGCTGAATCCGGATAGTGGGCATTGGTAAACTCCTGAACTGCTTTCCATTTGACCAGGATGTTCTTGATGTCAGCAGTTGGGATTGGTTGATTGTTTGATTGTTGCTCCTCGTTATCAGATGACGCTTCCCTTTTAGCATTGTCCTGTTTTTTAGAAGCCATGATATAAAAAAAATATTGAGTTTAACTTAAAAGGACGACTGCCGTTATACGTGCGTGATTTAATTCGTAATGAAGAACGATTGCCGCGATACGTGCTTAAGTTAAGCGCAGTGACTAACGACTGCCTGCAGTGCCTGCGCGGAAGGATGCAATACATCGGCAGCGATCATGGAAGCTCGGGCGACTTCGTTGTGTGAAACGAAGTTCGTTGTATGAATCATGAAATGAAGTTCCTTGTGTGCAGTGTTCGCTATGCGAGGCGTTCTTTATGCGAGACACCACTGTATTAGTTTAGACCTGACTTGGTTTGATTCTGTAGTTTTTCTGTTTTCATCAGGGCTATCTTTTCATTTAGTGAAAGATAAATAAAGTTAAACAAAATCTGACCTAGTTTATTTGCTGACTGGCTACAAACATTTGGCTCACGTAAGGATTATTTTTTATTGAACTTTAAAGGAGAGGATTAACATAATAAGCAAATTTACTTATTAGGAAATAATCTATGATTACTATTTAATCAAGAACATTTTCCTTTTCTTTTGAAATGAGGAGTTAGCTTCTGTATTATCATGGACACTAAATTTTGACATAAACATTACTTGTGGATTTTGTGAGTTTGTGTTAGAACCTACACTCTAGTTTTCTTGAAGTGCAGTTTCTAACCCTACATTTTTCAAAACGTAATTGCACACTCTATCACTTTATTACGCTATTTAACTTATTTAGTCTATATTTATTTACATAATGAGGTTAAATGGATGTTCGACCTGAGGTTCAACCTCAAATTGTGTGTCTATGATATTTAATCCCAAGATATAAATTCTTTCTTTTCTACAAATAAGAATTATGTTACACTTAATAGACATTTGTTGGGTATTAGAAAGTAATTTTTACTTAAATGATTTTATTTTTCAGTTAATAGGTAAACACTAAACATACATGTGTGCTTTCTAATTCTCCTTTGTTTATGTCTTCATCTCTATCAGCAGTAAACATAATTAAAGGAAAATCTTAAAAAATGATTGTTTCATATAATTACACATTAGTTCTAGCATATTGTTCCTTAACATATTTATATATGTATATATGAATATATTTTTTATGAAATAGGCTAGTTATATTTTATTGTTAGTGCTCAACAAAAAAAGAATGTTTTCTTTTAATTGCTTAAATGCTACTAATACCAACCTATCACACACCTATTTAATATATTGCATCTTCTGTAACAATATATAAATATTTCTAATGGGAAATGAGAAATTGCCTGAAAAATATAATTCTTTTTCCTGTTAACTCATATCACACTACTAAATTCTAATCAAGTCTGTCTGGTTTATTTTTACTAATAATGTTTTCATATAAGCAAGCTAAATACTAGCTCTTAGATAGCAACCTTTCACTTATACCAACAAGCATGCTACAACTGTTTTCATCTAAGTTATTTTTGTACACATACAAAGAGATGACAAAATATAGAGGTTATTTTTTTTGTAATAGAATCAACAAGGGTATAAACATTGTTGTATTTATTCAAAAGGTGTTTATCAAACCTAAGGTAGAAAGATACTGTGCTAAGTGCTGTGAGTATCCTATATAATCTTATATAATAAAAGCATAGTATGCAAATTGTCCTTTCGACTAGGAGTTGTCCAGGAGTTCAACCAGGTGTTGGGGCCAGCCAGGGAAAGAAGGGAGGCCTGACTGGTGGTGGTGGTGTTGGCAGTGGCGGTGGCTGTGGCAGTGGTAGCGGTGGTGATGACAGTAGGAGCAGGAGGCTTGGGGAAAGAAAGGAGTACCCAGCTAACATTTGGCAGCCACTACAGACCCTAGTAGCGCATGAATTTCATGCATTGGGCCTCTAGTACCAGGTAAAAAGAGTGAACAGAATAACTTCTGTTTCTGGACTTGGACTTGCTAGACTCTTTAAACCAACTCTCTCATTGCCAATGCAATGAATAAAAACACTACACAATAATACATTTCTGTAATATTCTTAATGTAAGAAAACTAGAACTTCCCCATCCAAATAACTAAGGGAAAAACAGAACCCATAGAGGAGTGAATGCACAGATGGCAATTTCTGTCTTGACAGTATTTGTAAATACCCTCAAATTCATAATTTTGACAACCTTGCAAAACAAATAGAGACATAAATCAAAATGGGGACCCATTGAAGCTGAACATATCAAGAGGATGTTACCAGCATAGTTAGCTGGATATCCAACGGGCTTTACTTTCAGTTTAGGGTGAACAAGAAATAAATCCTACCCTCATCCATGTCCAGTGGTTGACGTGTGCAGTGACTTTGTCACAAGCAGAGCGAAGAGAAAATATTTAAATATGGGCTAGCTCCCTCAGATATTTGAACACAAACTTCATATGGCCTTTTAAATATGGTGACTGATCATTTGGCTATTTATATAAAAAAATGAGAATTTTTAAAATTATATTCCATCATAAATTACCTTACACACAATCAAACTAAAAAAAGAAGAAAAAATAAAAAAAATAAATAAAAAGAATGAATTTCATTTAGGAGAATGTAGAATAGCTGTATTGCTTGGAAAGGACACATATTTCTTAGATAAAACTAACAATAAATAATAAATTGATTATAATTGATAGAATCCCATCCCTGTTTCTGATTTTTGGCTGGGTGATGACAGGCAGGGCAAGCTCAGGACTCCTTTGACGTCCAGTTACATAATCATTTATGTTTCATATAACTTAAATTACACATACAGACATATATAAACTATATAAAATTATATATTAAAATGTTGTTCATAATAAGTCATCAGAAAATGCAAAGAAAAGCCTTAGCATTGAAAACAATATTTGCATTAGATATTCAACAAAGGATTTTAACCAGCATGTATTATTAAAGATGCATATAGTCCTATATACAGATTTTGTAAATTAGTAATCCACATATGTAACCTATATGCTCACCCCAATAAAATCTTATGTAATATAAAAAAACAAAATAATTATAAAAAGTAATACAAAATTGGTGAGAAAAAAAGATTGAACAATTAAGAGAAGAGAATCTTCAAATCTACACTAATAAAAAAGTAACATGCTAATTGGCCATACCTTCATGGTGCCCACCAGCCAATCAGGAGTAAGTATGAAAATTAACCCAACAAAGATGGCGGGTTAATTCGCATAAACAGGTGTCCAGCAGCTGGGGGTGAGGAAGTTGTCGCCATGGCAATGACACAGGTGTTCCACACCACCCTGGTACTCTGGGCCTCTGAGCAGATTGGGAATGCAGAATGGTGGCTCCAGGCCATAGCGGAAAGATAGCTATGGCCAGAGCAAAGGTGGTGCTGGCAGCCAGGGGAAGGAAAGCCCATTCTTCTATGAATCTTTATGCATCAGGCTTCCAGTTGGCCAATAAATATAAAAAAGTATGATCAATTTTATTCATCATCATAATTCAAAGACTGCATGGTCATCCAAATAAGCAATGAAAATGGCAGGATATAACAAGTCTTAGGAAGGATGTAAACCAACTGAACTTTTCATTTGCTACTGGTGGGCCCACATACTAATGCTATTTCTGAGCAAGAATCAAGGGATATATTGATTGATGTTTTACTTATTAACTTTATTGGTGTGACATTGGTGAACATGAACACAGAGGTTTCAGGTGTAGGTTTCTATGTTACAAATTCTGTATATTGCACCATGTGCCCACTAATCAAAGTCAAATAGAGAGTTACTAGGTGTTGCCTATGGCCTTACTATATCACTAGTTTAGAAATAAATATTCTACTGTCTATATGGGGCTGCTCTCATTCTTAGAATATTCCCTGTGTCACTCCAGCTAGAGCCTTAACCATGGTGCAAATATCTAAGCTCTGCCCAACCAATGCTGTGGAATGGTCAGAATTAAGGGGATTGCAGGCACTCTACTACTTCTTTGCTATTTAGTCTCCCTTTTCCCACTCCACAAAATGCTGTATGTGATACCAAGTGTGTGTGATGTAGTGATGTGAGAGTATTTGACTCCACTGCATGGCAATGGATAAAGGTGGCATACATAATATTGAATAACAGTCCCAGACACAAAAGAGTGTGTCTCCTATTTATAAAGTTATGTAAATATAACATATACTTTTGTAATTATGTAGTGTTATTGCTGTTAAAGAGCATCAGAGGGGAAAGGGTTTATCTGGTAGTGATAGTGAATATTTTTATCAGGATTCTCTTTTTCTCAGGTTTATTCAGTTTATGAATAGTCATTGCATTTAAAGTAATCACACATGTGAATTTCCTGGAAGTGTACTTCAATATTTTTTAAAGAAACATATGTGAATGCATCAACATCCATTGATTTACTCAAAATATAAATAGCATTTTTCTATTTCACAATAAGTTTATGACAAGTGAATTCACATAAAAGTAATTTTTGAAATAATGTTTGAGAGATCATATGCTTATTTAATTCATTATTTTAAATGTATTACATTTTTCATAATAATTTTGGATTGATGTGTTATTTTGGCTTGAGATTCAACATATCTTAGAGTAAGGCTTTATTAATGTCTGAAAGAGCTTCCATTAAAAGATACCTAGCTATTAGAGGGGTAGATAAAATTGACATTAGGAATTTGAAATTGCTTTGAATATTGATAAACATAAGTTTTGTTAAATGCCTCTATATTTGTTAGTTGGGAAAATGGGTAGGTTTAAAAACTTGGTATATAGAAGAATAAAAGTTTTCTCCAATAGAGACATGCTTTCTCAGTAGCATTTGCATAACTGTTTTGGATTGTCTCTAGGATGAATATTGAGGTTCAAAGCACCAGGTTTTATCACCAACAAAAGGAAAATTTGTGTTCTGTTAATTATTATCTATGTTCCCTTAGGCTAGTATGTTCTTTTTTGGCATCAGGTTATCTCATCTGTAAAATAATAATATCTGCTTTATTATACTTTTACTAGAGGCCTAGTGCACAAATTTGTGTGCAGATATGGTTCCTAGGCCTGGCTTGCAATTGGGGTCACCTTCTCTGGCTGCCCACAGCCAGCCCTGCCCCACCCCCACCCCCAGTTCCCTGTTAGACATTAGGCAATCAGAGCCTGATGGCCAGGGGAAGGGATGGAGAGGTCGGCCATTCCACTTACTCTCCAGCCCTGCCCCCACTACATGTTGGCCTCTGTGTGTGAGGCAATCAGAGGGGAAGGGGCCTTGGCCTGGTGCCATCCACATCCCCCGCCACCCACCCTCAGTTCCCTGTTCGCCATCAGGTGATCAAAGCCTGCCAGCTGGGGAAAGGGACCAAGACGTGGTTAGTTGCCTCATAGTGACTGTTTGAGGGTTATTCTGGTTGTTCCACTATCAGGGTCAATTTGCATAGTATTCTTTTATTATTAAGGATGGAAGCCCAGTGCATGGGTAGGAGCTGGATGGCCTACCCTGATGGGGGTCCCAGGTCAAGGTGGGAACCCCTGCTGAAGTGCAGGGCTGGCTGGGGTAAGGGGCCGCAGGCAGTTTGTAGGCTGGAGACACCCCCAATTGGGGTGGGGGTCCCCGCTGGAGGGTGGGGCCAAGAAGCTAAGGTAATTCTAGTCTCTGGTCATTCTAGTCATTCTGCCATTTTGGTCTCTGGGTTTTTATTATATAGGATTGGAATTAAATTAAATATTATTTACAAAACATGAGTTAGTTCAACTAATTCAAAATAATAATTGTTTATCAAGAGAATCAGAACACTTAAGAGTATTAGACATCATATGCTGTGACTGTTATATCTACAATATTAAAATTTATTGTTAAATAATCCTTATGATAGTTTGGGAACTATGGTGATATTTTATCTACAATAATAAACGCATAATATGCTAATTAGACCAGACATCCTTCTGGATGTCCTTCCTTCCAGATGAAGCTCAAGTGGGGACAGTGTGGCCAACACAGAGGGCCATATTTGCTATGGTGGACAGAGTCTGAGGCACAGACGGCCACCATGGTGAGCAGGGGCCGAGGCAGACCCTGCAGTGGTGGGGCCAAATCCCTCACATGAATTTTGTTTATTAGACTTCTCATATAATAATAACTGTAAATAACTCTAGTAATTTATGATAGCATTATGCATATAAGAGAGAGCTATTCATTAACTATTATAATCAATAATACAAAAGTTAAAAAAAAAGTTGGTGTTTTGTAGAAATACCAAATTTATAACTCTTTAAAGGGAATAGAAATATTCAGTTAAAATGTATTCATTGGAAAATAATTCAATTTGGACACCAATGTATACATGTTGGTTCTCTTATATTTTAAAAATAATTACAAATATTTTGGAATTAATTTGTTGCCTTTGCTAGGCACCCTGGACATACGTTGAATAAATTCAGAATATATTTTAAAGCAAAAGTTGAGATTCTATTATTACTAATGTTCAAAAGAATAAGTCAATGGAAACAGTGGATTAATCTCAAAACCTTGTATTTAACTGAAATCAAAGCTACAAATTAACTAATATATGAAGAGTTTATCCTATCTCAGGCTGATGCATGAAGTCTGAAGGAATCTGATATAATAAACTACAGGCTCAGCACAAGAAATCATGCACAGGTCAGGGTTTCTAGGTCTAGCCTGCTATCGGGGTCAACTTTTACCTGTTTGTCAGTCCCCAATTCCGCTTGGCTGCTGACACCCACCCCAGTTCCCCATTAGCCATCTGGCAATCTGTCAAAGCCTTCAGGCTGGGGATAGGGACCAAGATGTCTGCCTTCTACCCGCTCGCCAGTCCCCATTCCTGCCCCACTTCCACTCAGAACCTGGTTCCCCATAGTTCATATTGGCCATCCAGTGATCAGAGCTTCTGGGATGCGGGGAGGGAATGAAAGGTGGTCAATGCACCGCATAGCGATTGATTGACTGGTCTTTCAGGTCATTACATCGTTATGGTCACTGGCCTTTTATTTTATTGGATAATAATGGGTTTGGCTCAGTGGATAGTGTGTAGTCCTGTGAACTAAAGGGTCCTGGGTTTGATTCAGGCCAAGGGCACATGCTTGGGGTGCAGGCTTTATCCCCAGTGGGGTTGCAGGCTTTATCCCTTGCGTGCAGGAAGCAGATGATCAACAATTCTTTCTCATCATTGATGTTTCTATCTCTCTCTCCCTCTCCTTTTCTCTCTGAAATCAATAACTATAGATATTAAAATAAAGAGTCATTATCTTGTTTGCAAAGTTTTAGTCAAGTATGGCCATCAATAAATAGGAAATAAGAAAGATTTAGAAAATCAAAGAACAATATTTCACTACTTATAAAAACAATTGCTTCCTAATTAAATTCTTTTCACATAAAATTGATTCATAAATTTAAACAAATTATTATAAATAATATTTTTATCACTTCACAATAATATTACATTTAGAGAATATAAATCCAATATATTCCATTTCATTTATTTTAATAAAAGAATAGTAGCAATATTACAAATTTGATATGTAAAAATTAATCATTAAAACAATATAAGATGAAAGTTCTATTATGATTGAAAAATTAGTTACTTAGGCATATAAACAGTACAGAGTGTCTTATTTATTCTGCAATGGCACAGTGATGATATTCATATATATTCATGAATTGGGTGCTTAATTACTAGGAAGGTTTGCTTGGTAACTAACACTAAATTGAATTGTGCACATTGGTTTACTAATAAAAGTTGTTCAAACTATAGGTTGTTATATGTATAGATAAACACTAATCTATTTTTATTCAATTTTATCTTCCTAAGATAAACTTTTTTGTCCAACAGATTTCAATAACATAATTAATTTAAAGCATAGTTTATTATAACTTGAAAATAAAAATTCTAGAGCAGTGATTTTTTTTTTTTTTACTTAATTTATTGGGATGACATTAGTTAATAAAATCAGACAGGTTTCAGTTGTACAATTCTATAATACATCATCTGTATATTGTAGTGTGTGTTCATCACCCCAAGTCATCTCATTTTAATTTATCTTCATATTTATCTCTTTTTTAAAAATTATTTTTTAAATGTATTGGGGTGACATTCGTCAGCATGAATAAATAGGTTACAGGTGTAGAGTACTAATTTAAAAAATTTGTATATAGGACCATGTGCCCAGTACTCAAAGTCAAATCTCCCACCACCTCATATTTAATCAAGATTTATTCCCATCTTTATCCTCTCCCACTCCCTTCCCCTCTAGTAATTGCCATACTGTTGTCTGTGTCTATGAGTGGCATTTGTTTTTAGAAGAAGGAAAATCATTTTAAGGATTGAAGGTGATTCTTAATCCTAAAACTTTATTATTTTTCTGGAGACTTGAAAGTTTTGACCTTCATGGCATGACAGAAAACCTTAGTTGTTTATATAAATGTTTACTTGAAAGTGGTGATTTAAAATGAATATTTTAATATTCTGTAAAGGTTTCTTGTTAATCTCCAAATGAGATGTATTTTATTCCTTTAGCATAATTAAAAAAAATTTTTTTTAAATAGACCCAGAGATATAGAAGCATTGAGCAGACTGTCAAACCTCATAGAGAAAACAGGGAAGGGGAGAGTGGGTGGAGAAGAGATCGGCCAATGAACTGATATAGATGGTGAAGGTGTGGAGTGCCAGCCAGGGGCTGAGTGGGAGAAGTCAATGGCGGAAAAATACTTTCCAACAATAAAGATTATAAATAAATAAATAAATAAATAAATAAATAAATAAATAAATAAATACAAATGGATCACTTTCCTGTAGCTATTTAAAGATTAGTTAGGAGATTTTATTATATACAATAACTTGATTTAATGAGGTAGCTTTTTGTCAGAATTCAAAGGACATTTAAAATTATATGAAGACTAGAGGCCTGGTCATGAAATTTGTGCATCGGGGTTGTCCCTCAGCCCAGCCTGCACAGTCTCCAATTGGGGAACAGCATGGTAAGGGGGCACTTAAGCATCAATCATGCTAACAGGAAAGTGGTTAGGGGTTGATCAGGCCTAAACAGGCATTCAGACATCCCCCAGGACTGCTAGCTCCCAACTGCTCCTTACCTTCCTTCCTGATTGCCCTTAACAGCTTCTACCTGCCAGCCTATTAACCCCCTAATCACTCTCCTGCCAGCCTGATTGATGCTTAACTGCTCCCCTGCCAGCCTGTTTACCCTAACTGCCCTCCTTTTTTGGCCTTGGCCCCCCAAATTGCCCTCCCTTGCAGGCCTGAGTCCCTCCCAACTGCCCTTCCCTGTAGGCCCGGTCGCCCACAACTTCCCTCCTCTGCTGGGTTGTCATCCCTAACTGCCTTCCCTTGCAGGCCTGGTCCCTCCCAACTGCCCTCCCCTGCTGGCATCTTGTGGTGGCCATCTTGTGTCCACATGATGGCAGGATCTTTGACCACATGGGGGAAGCCATCTTGTGTGTTAGAGTGATGGTCAATCTGCATATTACTCTTTTATTTGATAGGATTTTAATGGTTAAAATATCAGACCTTAGTAATTAATAGAAAACTTTAATGAAAGCTAAACTTTTTATGAATGTTTGAAACATTTGGCTTATTAAAATAAATGTTTGAATGATGATTTGCTTATACACCTACATTTAGAAAATTAGGAATATCCTATGATGCTTCAGATTTACTTAATAAATCTAAAATTACTTATATGTGGAAAATTTATATCCTTTGGCCTTTAATAAATTATGATATAAAAGGTATCAATATATAATGGAAATTAATGCATTTTTTCAAATGCTTAATTATCTATATTAAACACATACACACACACACACACACACACACACACACACACCCGCACCAAAATACTAGGACTAGTCTTTAATAAGGATAAATATATACAATACAAATACATTTTTAAAATATTCCAGAAAATCCTTTCTTTTTATTCAATTATTGGATTGCTTTAATTTTGCAAACTATGTTAGTTAATATATATTTATATTGAGCAAATTATGATACAAAACAACCAAACATCTAACTAATGGTTGACTTGTGTTTGGAATCAACACTTTTGAATGAAGGATTCCGGATAGGCTAAATTGAAACATACTCAAGTTGGTAAATTCCTCTAGATAATGGACAGAAGTGGGGGGAAAAAGCCAGCTAAGATAATGAATTATTCATCTATGTATTTATGCCATGAATTATTGAGTAAAATGAGACATGAGTATGAATATGACATACTCAAGAGCATCAAGGACTTTAAATATGCAAAGGAGTTTAAATATGTGCAGAAATAATTCTAATATAAAACATTATTCAATTCAAAACATTTATTGAGTCCTTATTTTGTGCCAGGAACTTACTAAACATGATCCCTTTCATAAGGAACAAGAACAATATGTATTGTTAAAAAGAAGCATTAAAATAGTGAATATTGATTCTGATATTACTGACAAAAATTCACAGCAAAGTTAGAACTTGAGCCAGACCTATGACATCAGACCCGTGAAATATATCTGAAGAAGATAATGGGATGTAAACCAGACATTAAGAATACTAGAACCAAATATAAAGATCTGGAAAACAGTCTGTTATGTTTGAGAAATAAGTAGTAGTCTATTTTAAGAGGAGATAAGTTATATGTAGAGGATGTGAGTTAAGAGAAGACAAAGACTAGGTAGTGATGGAAACAAAGAATTTTAAATATGAAGTTAAAAAGTTTAAAATATTTCTAACGTTTGATGAGAATCAAATAAACACTTTAGACAGAGTGTGCATTAGTATAATTTATGTCACATTGGAGTGTAGGAATGAATAAAGTCAAGGAGAAATATTGTAAAATTATTTAGCAATGAAAATACTAATAAGTGATAGTTAACAGGGCCCTAATCTCTGTTGACAGTAATGCAAATGGAACTTAAATGATGGGCAAATGATATTTTGCAGGAAGAATAAAAATTTGATAACTAAATATAAGAGAGTAGGCAGAGGTTAAAGTCAATATTCAAATAATTATACTAATGTTAGTATTTCCATTAAAAGAATAAAGAATTGATAAGAGGAAAATATTTGTCTGGAAAAATAAATAATGTTTCAAAATAGATAAATCTATCAGACATATAATGTCAGGTGGTTATATATGGTAGTTCCTCTGGGAATAAGTTGAGGTATAAAAAATGTGACTCTCATTTGAAATATATAGACATATACTGAGTGGCCAGATTATTATAAACTCTAAATGCATAATAATCTGCCATTCAGTATATATATTAGAGGTCCAGTGCATGAATTTGTGCATGGGTGGGGTCCAGCCTGCCTGGCCAGGGGGTAGGGACATGGGCAGTTGCCTGGCCTGCTTGCTGGTTGAATTCCTGGTCAGGGGAACAATTTGCATATTAGCCTTTTATTATATAGGATATATATTGAGTGGCCAGATTAGTAAGCAGTCAGAGATCATAATAATCTAGCCACTCAGTGTATATTTAATGAGTAAATTGGAAAGTGAGTAGTGGAAAAACAGAAAATTCTTTAATTTAATAATTGCTCATTGCTTAACAATAACAGATATTATAAAAAGAATGATCAGACTAAGTGTATTAGATGAAGATAAATTTTTAAAAGGTAACCACTATAATATGAATGCATGCATTTCTAAATGTCAGAAAATTCACATATACCCACAATCAAAGAAACTTGATCCCAAAGTGATATTTACTAAAAACTCTCTTAAACAAATATAGTAAAAAATAATGTTAATTTCTATGAAAAAATAATTGAGGTCATAGAAAAAATTCCAAATTTATGCTGCAATGAAGAGACAAACCTTTTAATATGAAATTTACAAAGATTGACAATTAAAAGGAGGGACAAACATGTGGCAAATAAATGCAAATTAAAAGATAGCCAGATGTTGCTAGCATAAACTTCAGACATTTTTGAATTCACATTCAAAGCATAAATAAACAGAGGAGAACTTTCAAAATGCTAACAGTTACATTTCATAATAAAAATTAAACTCTTAGGAATATCTATACAAACAAATTACTTAGAAGCTAAAGTAAAATAAATACCTCCTGGCCAAATAGTAAAAGAAAGAGAGCTAATGGCTTACTTGCCTATGGTCGGCCTGCTATGAAGCTTCTCCAAAATCTATTCTATAATCACTAGAGGGCCAGTGCATGAATTCATGCAAGGATTGGGTCCAGCCAGCCCACCCTGATGGGAGCCCATCGATCCGGGCTGGTGGTGGGGAGGGGCTGTGGATGGTTGCCAGCCAGCCCTGCCCTTGATCAGGATTGTGGGGCTGATCAGGGATAGGCCAGCTGAGGGGAGGGGCTGCAGGTAATTGGCAGGATGGCCCCACCCCTAATCTGGGTATTGGGCTGGTTGGGGGTGGAAGTGGGGCAATTTAGGCCTAGATCAGGCTGGTTGGCTTCTGCAGTGCACATCATAATCATCAGTCATTCTGGCTGGTATGATCATTCTGCTGTTCCAGTCACTTGGCTTTTATATATATATATATATAGACTAGGGGTTCAGTGCACAAAATTGTGCACCTTGAAATGAATTGTGGGCCATGAGGCTGCAGTGGGCAAAGGAGCAGGTCTCGGCCTATCTTCCATGCCCCTTCCTGGCCCCTCCCACCACAGCCTCCCTGTTCCCTGTCTGCTGGAAGCCTTAATCCTGCAGCTTTCACTCGACCCACTGACAGAACCAAGCAATGAGGAATGATGCCAGGCACCAGCCGCAGGTGTGAGTGGAAGTTCCAACACTAGCTGTGGGTGTGAGTAGTGCTGGTGCTGGCAGAGGATACGAGCAGGGCCATTGCCAGCAATGGGTGTGAGAGTTGGCTGCCAGCCCCAATTATGGCCCCTTAGGAACAAGGGGAGGTGGAGAAGCCCTGAGGGATGATTGGGGATGGCAGCCACTGCTTGCACCCATTGATGGTTCCTAGTGATTGGGGCTGGAGCTGGGACGTGGCAGTGAATGTGACCGGGGCCAGCACTGGCAGCAGTTGCGAGTGCCACGCAGGACCAAGGTGCATGGGAGCAAAGAATATTCAGTAATCACCAGAAGTTCACCTCAATGACAGCAAATGGTGCCCTGCCTTGGTCTGGCACTGCTGCTCACCAGCACCATCATCCATGGCTGGCATCATCATCAGCTGTGGCTGTCACTCGCCGCGTTCCATGCTTTGCCACCTGCTACTCATGTCAGCCATGTTAAGTACATGCCCCCTCATAGCAACCAGTTGTTCAGTTATTCCACCATTTGTTCTATTGGCATATTAGCCTTTTATTATTATATCGATATATAGGACTAGAGGGCCAGTGCATGAAATTCACGCACGGGGGTGTGTGTCCCTCAGCCCAGCCTGTACCCTCTCCAATCTGGGACCCTTCGAGGGATGTCCAACTGCCTGTTTAGGCCCAGGATAAGGCCTAAATGGGCAGTCAGACATCTGTCTCACAACCCAGGACTGCTGGCTCCCAACTGCTAACCTGTCCTTACTGCCCCTAACTGTTTCTGCCTGCCAGCCAGACCAGCCCCTAACCACTCTCCTGCCAGCCTGATTGCCCCTAACTGCCCTCCCCTGCAGGCCTGTGTCCCACCAACTGCCCTACCCTGCAGACCTGGTCACCCCCAACTTCCCTTCTCTGCTGCCTGGTCACCCATAACTGCTCTCCCCTTCAGGCCTACAGGACTTAACTGCCCTCTCTTACAGGCCTGGTCCCTCCCAACTGCCCTCCCCTGCTGGCCAGCTTGTGGCCACATGTGGGCAGCCATCTTGAGTGTTGGTGTGTTGGTCAATTTGCATATTACTCTTTTATTAGATAGGATAGAGGCCTAGTGTAGGGGTGAAGGCTGGCTGCTTTGCCCTGAAGTGTGTCCTGGATCAGGTTGTGGGTTCCCTTATGGCACTGGGTGGCCTGGGTGAGGGGTCTGTGGTGGTTTGCAGACCCAAGTGGAGGCTCTGGTATCTAGAATTTATTTATCTTCTATAATTGAAACTTTGTGGCCTTGAGTGTAGGACTGGGCTGGCCAAGGCAGGCTGGAAGCTTGACTTCCTCCATCACCAGGGAAACCCAAGCCTTTCACTTGCTCCATGGCTGTAGACATCTTGGTTGGGTTAATTTGCATACTCACTCCTGATTGACTGGTCGGCATGGCTTGTGGGTGTAGCAGAGGTATGGTCAATTTGCATATTGTTCTTTTATTAGATAGGATGTTTGCATATTAAATCCTAGTCATCTAATAGGTTTATACCTCAAATCCTTGAGAGTACAAGAAAAGAGACAGGTGTTTTGCCAAAACATAAATATAACCATGGCTAACCTTGCTTCTAACTGGAATGAGTTGAGTATCCCTACAACCATGAAAACTGAATTGGTTATACAGGTCACAGCAAAATATATACCATATCATTATTGCTATTCAATAGTGGCCTCTATTTATAACAAAGAAGGACTGGTATGTCCACAATAAAACTCAAAACTTCACAGTCAATCAAGTTCTGTTTCTGGAGACAAAATTCTAGCAATTCTAGATCTTCCCAGGATATCTTACAAGAAATGGGGGACCTACAAACTTTCTATTGATCTTAAATTTATCAAATTTCCTCTATGAACATTCCTCTAATGATTGATGTTTATAGTTCCTTAATTATTTTGTTTATATTATATATTGAATGTTCAGTAAGTAAAAAATTAATAAGAAGTAGTTTCATAAATAAAGGAAATTTGAGTCCTGGCCCACGTGGCTTATGGGTTTTAATTCCATGCACCATAAGGGATTAAATTTCTTAATTTTTGAATTTGATTCCAGCTCAGGGAACATATCTAGGTTTTGAGTTCAATTCTGAGTCAGGCCCTATTTAAGAGGCAACCAATTAATGTAGCTCTTTCACATTAATGTTTCTCGCTCCCTATTTTCCTCCCTCCATCCCTACTTAAATTTAATAGAAAAAAAAATACAAATAAAAAAGGAAATTTGAAACAAGCTTTGATTATTACTATGTAATACTTTTATGTTTTTTTTTAAATATGTGATAATGGTTATATTGATTGACTACTTAAAAAATAAAATTCTCAAAATGACATGGGAAGAGAAAAATTTAGAGCAATTTCTTTTGTTGGAATTAAGGAAGGTGTCAAAGAGTTTCTACATCCCCCTACAAAAACAACAAACAAACAAAAAACAAAACAAACAAATAAACAAACAAACAAAAAAAACAGAATGAGATATTATTACAAGGCAATTCCACCTAAGCTTGTTAAGAAAAATGATGTCAGTGATCTTTAAATAGATGCAAACAATTGAAAACATTAATTATAAAACTTGATAATATATTAATTAAAAAGATATTCTACAGTCACATTATTTCATGAATACTGTAGCCAATATCCTAAACATAATATTAACAATCATCTTAGCATCATATTAAAATAATTAATGATAAAGACCAATTAGGCTTTATTTAAGAGCTACAAAGATGCTTCTATACTAAGAAACCTACCAATGTATCTCATCATTTAAATTATAGAACCCTAGCTTATTTGACTTAGTGGACAGAGCATTGGCCTGCAGACTGAAGGGTCCCAGGTTCGATTCTTGTCAAGGGCACATGCCTGGGTTGTGGGCTTGATTTCCAGTAGGGAGACTGAAAGAACAATCAATTATCCTGTCTCATCATTGATGTTTATCTCTCTCTCTCCCCCTCCCTTCCTCTCTGAAATAATATATATATATATATATATATATATATATATATATATATATATATATATATATATATAAAATGTTATCCCCACAAATACTGAAAAGAATTTGAAAAAATAACCTATAGCTCATCTTGATTTTTAAATCTATACTACTAAAAGGATAATATGCAAATTGGTCAGGACACCCTCACAGTTAACAGCTGAACAGCAGGCTGTGTGGGTTAACCAATCCAGGAAAGGGGTTAGTGAGGGGAGACAAAACGACCAATCAGAAGACTGCATGGGGCAACTAGACTGCCAGTGGGAGCAGTGAGGAGTGACCTAGACAGAAGGGGTGCATTTGGGAGTAACCAGGCTAGTCGGGGGCACGAGGGATGACCAGGCTGGTGGGGGGCAGTTGGGATAATCAAGTCATCAGGGAGGGCAGTTGGGGGCAACCAGGCTGGCAGGGAAGCAATGAGGAGTGACCAGGCCAGTGGGAGGGCAGTTGGGGGTAACCAGGCCAGCAGGGAGGACAATTAGAGGCAATGAGGCTAGCAGAGGGGGGACAGTAAGGGGCAACCAGACCAGAAGGAGGTCAGTTAGGGGTAATAAGACAGGCAGACAGGTGGGCAGTTAGGACGCATGGTCCCTGGGATCAGGCCAAAACTGGCCATGGGTCATCTCCTGAATGGTCCCGGATTGGAGAGGGTTCAGGCTGCGCTGAGGGGACGCCCTCACCCCGTGCATGACTTTTGTGAACTGGGCTTCTAGTATCAATAATAACAAAATAGATAATTAAATCTTTAAAATGATTCCATATATCTCTCTCATATCAAAAGATATCACATGGATAATGTGGGTTTATCTATATTAAATATAAATAGTTTCAGGCAACATAAAAAAAAAAGAGCAGCATAATAATAGAAAAGTAGTTAAAGAAAGAAGATAAATAATTTATCTAATGGGCTGAGTAGATGATGATAACCGTTGTAAATTAGAAGCATAACTCTAATTTACAAAGATACATTAGATGTGATTAGCCAGTGAAATGAGATAAAATGATGGATGTATAATATTTAAATTGTACCTATTAATTATCATCCATTTCTGCACTTTATCTCCCAAATTCTGGTGTATTTTTTCCAGATGTTTATCAATTTCTGACATGCTATTTAATGTAGTTCTTTTGTTTTGTATTGCTTTCTTTTAAATAATATTCCCAGTCTGTTTTTCCAGCCAGAATGTAAGGTTCATGATGGTGGGGCTTTGTGCATGCTTTGTCCACTGATGTAATTCAATTGCTCAATAAATATTTTCAAATGACTGAGTAATATTTAAAATGTAAACAAATATTTCATTATAGTTAGGAAAGTCATTTTAATTAAGGCAAATGAACCCCTAGTGAGTTAAATATATAATTATTTTATAAAATTCTATTTTAATTTCATAAAAATTATAATCTAATTAGATGCAAATAGATGACAAACAAGAATAAATTTACCTTGAATTTTTTATATAAGTATAAAAAATGGCATTTTGAAAATAAAAATATATGAATTGCTTATTGTTAAGGAAAGAAAAATATTACTTACAAGTTTTCTCTCATGAAAGTTAACTCCTATAGAGAGAAAACTCAGGTATTATTCTTGCTGGTTTAAATTTTTACATTATATCTATTTTAAATTCAGGATTATTCTAGCTAGGAAGATATTATTACTAGGGGAAATAACCTATGGAGCTTTTGACAACTGTTGTGGTTGGCATGGTACATTACAACTAAAGAATTCTAAAGCAGATGGACATTATTTTTCATAGGCTTTATACTGAGCTTCAGAACTATGTGTAAATTTGGGGAAACTAAGCTAAAAGCCTTTACAAAGTATGGTAAACTAGAGGTTTGGTACATGGATTCATGCACATTGAAAAGAAATTAATTAGAAGAAATATTTTAATATCACTATTTGCCCTTTCTCTATAATAGAAGTGTCAGAGATGAAAGGAAATTAGTAAAATGGATATAAAAATAATATATAAATTGATTCATAAATAAAAAGTAACATTATATAACAACAAAGACATTATATAAAAACTAAAACATCATATAAAATTTTATAAAAACAACACGAACATGACATAAAAACAACTTTGATAAAAACAATGACTGATAAATTGATTTAACTTATTCTAATATCTCCCTTTATCCTAAAACACATGTGTGTGATTGGCACCAGTGTGAGCTTTATATGTATTGCACATGAACAAGTCAACTTTCATTTTTAAATTACCAGTGCACATATGTACCGGTCGGTCAGTTGGCTGGTCAGATGGACGTATGACTGGTCACTTATTTTTTTATATATATAGATACTTTGCAGTCTCATGATTTATAATAAAGTCCCAAATTTTGATTTTGGTTAGTAAATACACAGCGTAATACATTTGAAAACTATCTAATTTTATTAATTGATCTCACTCCAATAAACTTAATTTAAAAAACATATTATCCTTGTAGTAGTTGTCTGCAAGAACACAACTGAAACTGTGAAGGCATCTTCTGAGGAAGATAAATGAGAAGAACTGAATCTAAAATTGCAACCCAATCTCAATCTAGTTCAGTCACTAAGTGGATTAAATGTAGATCAGACTCTCAAGTAAAACAACAGGCAGATTTTTGTGCAAGCAGCTTATTGAGGGGATGCTTTTAGTAGAAACTTGTACCAAAGTGAACATGTTTGGTAGAGGCTGAGAAGGAGGCCAAGAGGTGACTTTAGAAATCTAGCCTCAGACTGAAACTAAAGAGAGCTCTGGATCATAAACTGCATCACAATGATCATATCAAGTAGAATAAAAGGGCTGGCCTTTTTATATCACCAATGCAATAACCAGTTGTCTCATGCTAAGTTGTTATGACCTAGAAGAGTGACCATAATGTCTGGGACATAACTGGAAGGGCATAATGTCAGAGGAAATTTCATCAAAAAATACCAAGTAACTGGAAAGAAAATGAAGTATTTACATTACACTATTACAACATCAATATAAACTACAAAATATTACTGAAATAAAATAAATAAATAACACCATCCATGATGTTCATGATTTTAAAGTTTATATATCTTTAAGATATCAGTTATCTCCAAATTATACATTACAATTCTAATAAATATTGTTTTTGCTTTTTTTTTTTTCCTGCTGCAGGGGACTTGATATATATATTCTAAAATGTATATGTAAATGCCAAGAATCTACATTAATCAAGAAAATATTGAATACTAAGAACAAAATTAATAAATTTATATCATTTGGTATCAAGATTTACTGTGAAGCACCAGTAATTAAAATAAAGTTCCACTAATACAATGATAGTGGGACATATTAAAAAAAAATCAGAAAGTTTCACATATACACAACCACCTAATGTATAATATGTAAATATGTGTAGCTCCACAGAAGTTAATAAGAGAAAATATTTTTAGTATGCTATGCTAAAAAATTACATTTTCTTATTGAAAGAAAATAACTTTGATACTGTACCTCACACCAAACACAAAGATATGTAGGTGGATAATACTGAAGGAAGAAAAATAAAATAGTTTGGAATAAAGTACAATAAAATATTTTTCTTCATCTCTTACATAGTTTGGAGTATCAATAAGAAAATAAAGACTAAAAGGAAAATAATAAAATTTAATTTAATTCAAATTAAGGTTTTCTTTATTTAAAGACACAATTAAGAAAAAAATGGAAAACACTTAATGGATAAAGTTTTACAATAATGTCACGTAACTGATGCAGTATGTAGATGATATGTTATAGCATTGTACACTTGATACCTGTATAGTTTTATAAACCAAGGTCACACCAATGAATTCAATAAAAAGAAAAAAGTAAATAAAACTTTCCATAACATTTAAGGAAAGGTCAAATTTTTAATTAAAAAAGAATGGCAAAAGACTTGAAAAACTGTGCTAGAGAAAATCTCCAAATGGTCCAGAATCATGTGCAAAGCTGCTTGCCATCATTCATCATCAGTGAAATAAAACTTAATACTTCAGTTAATTGTACACACATACACAAACATGCCCTACCGAGGTGATAAAATTTAAAGATCTCACTATCTCTCACAATGCTAAAGTTGTATTCTCCAAAAGTAAATATGCTTGTACTATGATATAGATATTATTGACTAGGTGTGTACTGAATAGAAGTGAGTATATGCGTATGAGAATATGGATAACAGTATTGTCAAAATATCCTAAACTGGAAAAAACAACTGACATGTCAATCAACATTTACAAATAATGTACTAGTAAGATATATTCATACTTTGAAATACTACCTAGTAATAATTAAAAATGAACTGTCCCATATAATAAAAGTGTAACATGCTAAGACTAAGTATCTGACTGATCAGTTGACAGTTCTGTCGACCACTCGACCAGTTGCTATGACTTTCACTGACCACAGAGGGTAGACACTCTGACCAGTAAGTTAGCTTACTGCTGGGAGCCAGCCAATCGGAACTGCGCATGAAATTCATGTGTGGGTAAGATCCCTAGGGCTGGTCTGTGATCAGGGCCACCTTTTCCGTTTGCCCACAGGTGGTCCTGCCTCCTACCCTCCCCCAGTTTCCCGTTTGCCATTGGGCAATTGGAGCCTAATGGCTGGGGGAAGGGACCAGGAGGTTGGCCATTCCCACCGGCTTGCCAGCCTTTCCCTCGCTGCAGGTTGCCCTCTGTGTGTGGTGTGAGAACCAGGGCAGGGGCCTTGGCCTGGCGCCACCCATATTCCCTGCCACTCACCCTTAGTTCCCTGTTAGCCATTTAGCAGTCAGAGCTTTATGGCTGGGGGAAGGGACCAGGAGGTGGTCAGTGCACCTCATAGTGACTAGTAAAGCAATTGTTCTGGTCATTCTGCCAATAGAGTTAATTTGCATATTACCCTTTTATTATATGGTATAGAAAGTACATGTTAATCTGTTATAGAGATGTTATTTAAACCTAGAAATGTTGGAGTATTTTATCACTGAGAGATAGCTTTAGTGGCCCATATCACCTTAAATCAATTTCAAAGCAAGAAGACAAAACTTTCCATTTGAGTGACAGCAGTAATGATTCTTAATCTGTCCTTTGATTGAATTTGAATTTTGAAATTATTTCTTTATAATGAAATGCAATATATGCAATTGATAACTTTCTCTGATGAATAAAGAAAATCATCAAGCATTGTGATTATCAGCACTGCAATTTCGCTTCTTAAGAAATCTTGATATTTTATTTTTACATTAAAAAATCAAGTTATTTCTAGCTCTAAAAGATAGGATCAAGCTTTTTGAGACATACCTTATTTAGTTTAATTTTTAATTTGAGGCCAATTTAGTTTTAAGTAATATGGTTTAGCAAGTCAAGTTTAATTATAGCATAATATTTATTGGCTTTGTCATATTTTGGAGAAAATAAAAACTCTCTCTTATTTATAAAACAAAACAAAATTGATAGTATGATTACTTTCTCAATAGTATTACTATTAGTTCCTTCCTGAACATCTCCAAATAGTAAGAGATGGGACAAACTTATTTATTTACTAGAAGCCCAGTGCACAGATTCGTGCACCAGTGGGGTCCCTTGGTGTAGCCGGCATTCCAAAGCCACCTGCTGCTCTTATCTCCTGCTCCTGCTTATCCTGGCCCCTCTGTGCCTGCCACTGCCACTGCTTGGTAGGCTCACTGTAGCCCTGCTGTGGTTTCCAGGCTACAGAGGTCAGCCTTGAGCCCGGCATCTGGCACCCATCAGTCAACTATACAGTGCTCCCACTGTGGGAACACACTGACCACTAGCGGGGCAGCTCCTGCATTGAGCATCTTCCCTCTGGTGGTCCATATGCATCACAGTGACCAGTCAACCAGTCGTTCATTTGATCACTTAGGCTTTTATATATATAGATGCCAAATTAGACTAAAACTCAATAGTATTCAATTATTATGATTCATCAAACTGGAAGAAATGGAGGGAGAGCATGGTGGTTTATGGCCAAATTTCCTCCTCCTCAAAAAAAAAAAAAAAAAAATAACATGAATGAAAACAAAAGCAATATAATTTATGATAGCTAAAATGTATTGAGATTTTTCAAATGGATGTTGAATTACAATTCTAATTCCAATATGCAAATTTTCTCTCACCAAACACCTTTAATACTCACATCTCTCAATAATACTCACTTTTTTTTTCTCTGCAGGAAGAAAAACAAGTCAATTTAATTAATTAGAATAAGTATATCTCATTTTTAAGAAGCAAAATATCTTTAGATCTTGTGTAAGCCATGTTGTATAACAACAAAAATAAATGAAACTCAGGCAAGTATGCATTTAAATTTCATTTATAAGTTCTGCACATTAAGCAATTTTTCCATATTCCAATTTCCTCAATTTAATGAGTGTAATCATTTCTCCCACATGGGGTTATTGTGAAACTTAAATAGTATAAGGTATTTATGAAGACCTCAACCCTAAATAGGTAGGTCCATGGTAAACATTATTTCCATTACTACTCTCTTGTATATATTTATATACTTTTATCCAAACACATATTTTTAGGACATGAAATAAAGGATATGAATATATAATTAAATTGTTCCTATATTAGCATTATCTCTTCTGTAGTTTTATAGTCCTATGGCACTTGTCCCAATATTTTTACTCTGCTTCTTTCAGAACTAGCTTAAGACTAAGTATTTATACAACTTTCTGAACACAAAGTAACTTGATATAATTTTAATATTTAATTACTTATTAATATACACTATACTAAGGTTATTAAGAACTAAATACTTAGACATTTGATAGGATATACCTAATTCTAAATCCATTATTGCTAAAACAAAATGGACAGTGATAACAATAAAAGAAAAAAATAACTGTATATTTTTTGAGGTTCTTGGAAATGTTAAGGGAATACTTATTGTTTCTATAGGTCACAAAATAGATGGAAGTTGGCCAACTGAAATGTACATTTTACAATTTCTGTTATGATAAAATACTCATATTAAACTCAACCTACCATTTTAAATTCTAGTGTTTAATAAAAACTGTAAATACTCTATCTTGTAGCATTTTAATCATAACTATATTCCTTGAATTCAACTATCTCTTTTTCTCTGAAAGTGGATAACAATAATAGAATGATATTTTTTAAAAAAGGGAATTAGTAAATTACCAAAAAAGTAGAACATGTGAACTTCAAATGTTTTTGAGTAAAAGGTTGAGTCAGAAAACAATAGATGCCTGATGAATTACATTCTAAAGTTTCTTTTAAATTACTTAAAATATTAAGTTATGTCTGCTTAGTACTTTGAAAGAAGATAGTTTATCCTAAATAATCTTAAATTTTAGAAAACAAATTGCATTCACCTACATAATCATACCTTTAGGACTTTAGCAATTACATTTAAGGCACACATTATATCTCTGCAATACAAATATTCATTTTCTCGATTCAAAACCCCCTTGATTGCAAATGTCAAAATTTGTATTAATATATGGTGTCTCAATAGTTAGAACTGTCATATCTCTGTCAATCTGATTCTTCTTTTGTGTTTGATACTTCTTAATAGCTAGAACTTCTGCTTTTTTATTACTTTAAAGCAATAAAATAATTCAGGCAGAGACCACTGGTTAAAAAGTAATTTTGAATTCCTTATGTGACATATTTACATATGTGTTACTCTTTTGAAATTCTGCCAGATATAAGATATAATAACCTTTAGTTAGAATAACTTTTAAAGTAGCAGTATGTCAAATAGTAGAAAAGTATACATTATTATCTGTATAATAAAAGGAATAAGATTAAAATAATGAAATAATACAATTTTGAAATAGTTCTTTATTGACAAAATAATTTATCGTATATATTTGATTACTTGATTTGATAACTTGTTCTAAAATAAGAAATAATAAATATGAAAAATTTCAAAGCATAAGTAGTAAGATCTGGGATATATAAGTTGTCCAGGTGATTGCTTGCTTTGATCTCCTTTCACTTGGAAAAGATGGATATATCTCCTTGTATAACAACTGAAAAGGCTTCTGTACCAATTCTTCTAAATTTTAAAAGGCTACTGTACCAATTCTTTTAAAAGAATTGAACTGCTTATTGAAGCAAGCATTTACAAACACAGAGAAAATTGAAAATTGTCTATGGCCCAAGATGGTAATGCTTGACTTGTGTTTTGTAGTAAGAAACTTAAGACAATCCAATTTTCATGAAAAAGTGTGTAATAGACTGGCTATTTTAAAATACATGCCTAATTTATTTTATTTGTGAAAACTATTAGGCTAACAGTATTTTATTCTACATAATATATTTTGCTATATTATACATTACCAAGTCATGTTATGATGTTTTAATATTAGACATACTGCTACTTTCATATATATATATATATATATATATATATATATATATATAATCAATTATTTCTATAGTCTTATGCAAAATATATGACATAAAAAAACTAGCAAAAGGATAAAAATTATGTTTTGAATTCAGTATTTTAAACACTATGGCTTTTGTGAAACAGGCCTATTTATTGGGATACAGTAAAAAGAAGGAAATAGAGATACCCATAGTTAAGCCTGCTAATTCTTTCATCATTTCATTTTTTTCATTCCTGTCATATAATATAAAGCAGTAGGAGACTCAGTCATGCATGTAACATACTATACTCTATGATATAGAATTTAGAGACCAGCAGAAAAACAAAATAGTAAATGAATATTTCCATAAACTGATGACTACTGTGTCCATTAATAAGGTAGGAAAGTAAAGAGCACTGCATGGTCCTGTCACAGTAGATCTCAAAGTAAGATATTTTTATGGTCTAAAACAGTGGTTGGCAAACTCATTAGTCAGCAGAGCCAAATTTCAACAGTACAACAATTGAAATGTCTTTTGAGAGCCAAATTTTTTAAACTTAAACTTCTTCTAATGCCACTTATTTAAAATAGACTCGCCCAGGCAGTGGTATTTTGTGGAAGAGCCACACTTAAGAGGCCAAAGAATCGCATGTGGCTTGTGAGCTACAGTTTGTCAACCATGGGTCTAGAATATTCCCATTTACAATGGGTATAAATTATAATAGATGGAATCAGTGGTAGTAAGTCTTCCTGAACAACTACATAACTGAAACTGTGCACCCAAACCGGTTAGTTTGCCCAGAATGGCTGGCACTAAGTGGCATTTCAAAGGGTAACTCAAAGAGCAAAACACATAAGACACAATCTCCTTTTAAAATTCTTATTTTATTTTTGCCATCAGAGCTGGGTGACATTGATCCATTGGCTTTTGTGCCATAAGAGGATAGGGCCAAAGCAAATGTGCCATAAGAGGATAGGGCTTAGCATTGGATCAACCAGTCTTACCTTTTAAATCTCAAAAATATATAACACCATTAAAAACTAACCTTATTTGTTTTCCTCAGATTTTAGAAAGTCTCTCTGTAGCTATTTATGTTCTACCAAAATGCTTATAAAACATATATAGAATATTTCTTTTCATTATCTGTCTAAATACAAAAGTCAATCAGAAACAGAATCAAAGTAAAAAATACCCTATTTTGTCTGAGTTTTATTTGGGATCACCATTTCTTTAGAGACAGGTAGAGTTAAGCCTTATATCAATTACAGACCATAAAGTAATAATTTTACCCTACCTTGATATATGACAACATAAAGTCCTTAATTTACTCATTTATTAATTCTTCATTCAATAGTTATTTACTCAAGTATATATGCAACACTTTCTTAATACAATGGCAATTTAAGCATTGCTTATTTTAATGTATCAAAAACAACTCTAAAAAAACTTTAAATATATATTTAAAAAGGCAAATAATGGTATACATAATCAGTTGATACAGAAGCACTTCATCTCTTTAATGTGTCTTTTATCGATACCCTTTTCTGCATTTTTAATTTTCTTAAACTTGTTTTCTCTCCATGGGGAGTTTCACAGTTGGCCTTGAACTAGATTATCTTTCTCTATTTCTGTACTGATAATTATTATGCATTCAAAATACTTTTTGTTGTCATATAACTCACAAAATAGAAGCCAAATTGAACCTTGTGATTTTACTATTTCAAGCAACTTAAGCAAATCTAAAGCAGGTTGAATTAAGAAAAACTTAATTGACTCACTAAGCGATGTAAAGATGTAACAGGGTGGTTCAAGAACTGATGAGCTCCTTACCACCAAAATTCCTCAGTCATGATCTTATAATCTTTGATGGGGATATTATAAAAATAATGCAGGTATCAATTGATGAAATGCAGGTCACTTCTTATTCTTTGACAAAATTTAACTACCTTATAGAAATGATGTGAAAGCTTTTTTTATTTTTTTAATTAATTTCAGAGAGGAAAGGAGAAGGGGGAGAGAGAGACAGAAACATCAATAATGAGAGGGAATCATTGATCAGCTGCCTCCTGCATGCCCCCTACTGTAGATTGAGCCCACAACCTGGGCATGTGTCCTTGGCCAGAATCAAATCTGGGACCCTTCAATCCATAGGTGAACACCATCTACTGTGCCAAACCAGCTCAGTGATGTGAAAGCTTTTTGAAAAGAGGCCTATTAGTTTACAAATGCAGATATGTTTTGTTATTGTTCTTGTGATACTCAGCTATAGACTGAGTATTGTTTCTATCAAGTTCAGAGAGACTCGTTCATGTTTAACTTTCAAGATAATATATATATTTTAGCAATAGTGATTGCTCAGGTAGAAATGGTAACATCTAGGCAATAGTAGCGTCAGCAGTGTAAACTTGGTATTTTGCTTTTTGAGTCTGGATTAATTTAGTACATAAGACATTCTGAAGTGTATATGAATATTACAAATATGCAAGGTATTAAGCTTGCCATTATAATTTCCAGATCTATTGACAATACAAAATCAGGATCATATTTGACCCCTTGAGTAATGGTTTTTAATAGTTTATGGCTAGTTCCTTTACTATTTAAACTAGAGGCCTGGTACATGAAATTCATGCATGGAGGGTCCCCCCTCAGCCTAGCCTGTACCCTCTCCCACCATGGACCCCTTGGGGGATGTCCAACTGCCAGTTTAGGCCCAATCCCGGACAGCCCTCTCACAATCCAGAACTGTTGGCTCCTAACTGCTCACCTGACTGTCTGCCTGATCTCACCTAACTGCCCCTCTGCTGACCTGGTCACCCATAACTGCCCACCCCCGCCAGCCTGATCATCCCCAACTCCCCCACTCTGCTGGCCTGGTCACGTTCAACTTCACCCCCGCTGGCCTGGTTGCCCCATGCAGCCTGCTGTTCAGTCATTTGGTCATCCCTCACTAACCCCCTGCTGGCCTCTTCACCCCACTCAGCCTGTTGTTCAGTCATTTGGATGGGTTGGCCCTCACTGACCCCCCCTGCTGGTCTTGTTGCCCCACGCCCCACACAGTCTGCTGTTTGGTCATTACTGTTAAGGTGTCCTGACAAATTTGCATATTACCCTTTTATTAGTATGGATGAAATGATCAGTAAAGAAGTAATATGTTTCCCAATTTTTATATTCTTTTGAGGTAGCAGAAAATTTAAATTAGTATGAAAAATGGGAAATAATTTAAAATATATTTAATCATATTTTTACTAAATCTCAATATAGTTTTATTTAGGTTTAGTTTAAAAAATAAACAAAGGTATAATAAAGTTCTAAAATTAATATTTTTTAGAACTTTAGCCAAAAGAAAACATTACTGGGGTCAAACTATGAAATGTAAACATGGAATGTAAAATATGTAATATAAAATACTAGTGATTTTTAAAGCAAGAAAGTATATTAAAGGAAAAATTATTTTTGGCAGAGAAAAACAATTAAATTTCATGTGTAAATAAGAATATAGTTGAAGAAGTATAAACTAGGTAGGAATACAAAAAGAAGGCCTTATATTTGGTCAAATAAAAACATATAAGACAGAAACCTGACACTTTTAAATAAAAGGAAGAAAAAAAACCAGAAAGGAGAAATACTACAAAGGAAATGCCAATAATTTTTTAAGAGAAAGTGGAATACAGTCATTCAGTTATCAATTGTTTATGTTGCCAGTGAAAAAGGATAAATAAGAATGAGTGAAATTTTTAAGTATTTTAATATTTTAGCAAAGTATTTTTAGTTACTAAATACAAGCTAATATTTATATTTTCTAATTTAGGATGTAAATTGACTTCATTCAAAAGCTAACTACTGTTCAGTTCTTTATACTATAAGAAAATATTTTTTTCCTTCAAATACAGAACTCTGAACATAAATTTCTTAAATTTTGAATATGTCTGCTCATATCATTTAAGAAGGGCAGAATTTAATCGACCTCTTTGTTACCTATTAACATTGTACTTACTGGCAAGATTTCAAAAGATAATAGTATGTCTCCATTAGAACAAAAAACACTTCTAGCTCTTTAATAATGACAGAGTATGCCAAAGCCAGAGCAAGTAAATCAAACTGCAAATGGCTAAAATACTCCCTGATAAAGAAAGGGGGGAAATGTATTCTTCAAGTCAATCCTTATCTTTTTTTTTCCCAACCTCCTGTAGTATTCTGTAAATGAATCAGTCTAAAAAAATAATTTTGTAACCTACTTAAAAACACACACACACACAGAAAAAAAACACACAAAAAACCCTTGAAAACATAGAAAGTCCTTACATTCTATTCATTATAACTTTAGAATGGATCATTAGGTACAAATATAAATTATTTGAAAACCCAGTAAACCCAGTATTTGAAAAAAATGCTCTTACTAAAATACTAATAAGCTATGCTATTGGATGTGATACTAAAAAATATTTTTCTTTCACACTTTATATAATTAATTTGTTTTTATGTAAGAACTTACACTTTGTTCTTAAGTTTAAACAATCTTCTTGGTGGAGGATAAACATCCAGGAGACATTTTTATTGTTATTTTTTTCTCTTAAAGCCAATAATAAATGTATTCTTACATTTATTCTTAAAAATGTAAACAGTTATACCAGTTCTTCCATCCAGCTCATAAACTCCTGAAAATCGTCTTGTCTTTTCATGGCTTAATCACATTTTGGTAGGATATCGATACAAAAACACGGCAGCAACAAAGCATGCAGGGGCTAATCTAACAAATGAAAAGAAAAAAATAAATAGGTTTTGTTTCTGAATGTCTGAGTAGTGTATAAATGATTAAAACTCCTTTAGGCAATGAAAATATTTGAAACATAAGTACAAATAAACAAACAAAATAAGGAAAAAAAAATTAAAAGTGCAAATGCAATTAATCAATATAAAAATCAAGAAAGTAGGAACAGGAACCATAACAAAAAGGGACAAAGAAAACACTATCAAATTTATAATTGATTACATACAATGTTGATGGACTAAACACTGGAATATTTAATTAAAAGACTAATATACTGAGGATGAGTTTTTTAACTTTTTATTTTTTATAGATTAAAAAAACGATAAAATGAACCTTTATATTTACTTTCATTTCAACTATTCTCAGGGATATTTGTTATCATATAGATGCAAGTTTCTAACTAGATTTGTAAAATATTTCTGACAAATAATCTCTTTTAACTTGTATTACAGGTCAGCTAATAACAAATTTTCTCAATTTGCATTTCTCTAGAACAATCTTTATTGCTCACTCCTGATTGAAATATTGTTTTCATGGGTTAGCAGTGGTTAGTTGAGCTTTCTTTTGTGTGTGTGTTTTTTTATATGTTTAAACAACATGTCATGAGACACTGCTGATCCTCACAGCCAATCGGCTTGGAGATCAACGCTTCCCAGTGATACCAACAACAAGCAAGGCTTAACAACAAGACTACACACACAGCCCACAAAGGGCTACACCAAGACTGTCCACCTCAGGTAACTGGGAAGGCTGTGCTACTAGGCTCTACCAGAACACCTAGTACACAAAGCTATTCCATCAAATCAGGGAAACAACTAAAATGCAGACAAGAAGAAGGACACAAAGGAAGGAGATGGAGAAAAAGAAAAGATTGGACATTGAGTTCAAAACTACAGTTATAATGTTATTCAACAATATCCTAAAAAAGGCCGATAAAATAAATGAGACCTATGAGGATATGAAAAGGAAGCAACTAGAAATAATAAGGGATCAACTAGAAATGAAGAAAACATTGTCTGAAATAAAAAATATTATACAAAGTCCTAAAAACAGACTGGAAGATCGCAAGAATCAAGACAAAGATTTAGAACACAAAGAGCCAGAGGACACCCCTCTGCAGAAGGGAGAAGATAAGAGAATCCAGAAAGTTGAAGATAGTATAAGAAACCTCTGGGACAATTTCAAGCGAACCAACATCAGAATTATGGGGATTCCAAAAGAGAGAGAGAGCAAGATATCAAAAACATACTGAAAGAAATAGTGACAGAAAACTTCCCCCAACTGGGGAAAGAAATAGACTTACAAGTCCAGGAAGCCTGCAGAATCCCAAATAAAAGGAATCCAAGGAGGACCACACCAAGACAAATCATAATTAAAATTCCAAGAGCAAAAGACAGAGCTTATTAAAAGCAGCAAGAGAAAAGCAGGTAGTGACCTATAAAGGAGCACCCATAAGATTGTCATCTGATTTCTCAACAGACACCATGCAGGCCAGATGGGAATGGCAAGAAATATTCAGGGTGATGAATAGCAAGAACCTACAGCCAAAAATACTCTACCCAGCAAAGCTATCACTCAGAATCAAAGGCCAGATAAAGAGCTTCACTAATAAAAAAAAGCTAAAGGAGTTCATCACCTTCAAACCAGAATTATATGAATTGCTGAAGGGGGTTATTTAGGAAGAGGAAGAAGATAAAGATAAAAATTATAATCGACAAATACGTAGCTATCAACAAGTGAATCTAAAAACCAAGGGAATTAAAAAATCTGATGAACAATATTAACTGGTGAATATAATAGAATCAGAGGTATGGAAGGGGAGTGGACTGACGATTCTTGAGGAAAAGGGGAGCGGGGGTGAGGGAAGAGACTGAACAAAAACTGTGCACCTATGGATGAGGACAATGGGACAGAGGGTGGGGTGGGAACCTGGTGAAGGGGAGCAATTGAGGGGGGGAAGGGATCACATTTGTAATAATCTGAACAATAAAGATTTATTAAAAAAAAAGAAAAGAAAAAGAAAAAGAAATAAATAAACAAGATGTCATGTATTTTTAAAAGAAGAAACCTACTTATTTCTTATCTTTGTTTCTCTGAGAGTGTGTTTCATTTTTTAAAAGAAATTTATTGAGGTGACATTGTTAAGTAAGATTATGTAGATTCCAAGTGTACATTTCTATGACACATATTCTATATATTGCATCGTATGCCCACCAATTGCCATATATTAGACCCCCTTTACCCATTGATGCCACCTCAGGTATATTATTTTAATTGTAATTATTTGTTCCATATATTTGACATTTTCATTAGTGAACGTCTAGTTTTTACTTTTTCCTTGGAGGTTTTTATTGATAACTAGAGGCCCAATGCATGAAAATTCATGCAAGAGTAGGCCATCCTTCCCCCAGGTGCCAGCCCCTGCTTCCCTCTGGCACCCATGACCTGGGCTGCTTCCCGCGGACCGCCCACCAGCACGCAGGATCTGGGTTGGTTGACGTCCCCCTGGCCCAGGCTTCATCAAGAAGGACATCCGGAATGATGTCCAGAAGATGTCAGGTCTAATTAGTACATTATCCTTTTATTATTATAGATTAAGTAAAGTTATCTTTAGCTAACTGAAAGCAATATGTGTTTTTTTAAGGATTCAGTTACAATAGTGTAATTTATTAAGATAATGGGCCCTGCTTGCTTCACAACTTTGTGCCATGCTACGTTTTGCTTAGCCACATTCTGCCTAAGTTTTGGGGTATTGACTTCATATTAGTTTTTATTGCTGTTGAACAAACTATCAGCAATAAATCAACACAAATTTGTTATCTTACACTTCTTTAGCTCAGAATTTTCACATGGATGTAATTGGTTGAAATCAAGGTATTTGTCTTACTGATGTCCTTTCTGCAGGCTCTGTTTGAGGATTCATTTCTTATTCATTCAGGTTCTTAAAGTGATAGGACCATGCTTCCAATTCTTTTGCTGGTAGTAAGCTTAAGGCTATTGCCAGTTTCTGGAGGCACCTACCTTCCCTGGCTTATGTCCTCCTTCTTCCACCTTCAAAGCCAGCACAGACAGGTCTAGTCCTTGTAATGTTGCATCTTTAATACTTTTTCTGTCAGGCATCCCATCTGCCTCTGATCTCAGCCAGGAAATGTTCTCTGATTTATATTTCAGTAATTTTATTTTATTTTTTAATTAAATGTCTTGCGGTGACTTTGGTTAATAAAATTATATGGGTTTGAAGTATACAATTCTGTAATAGATCATCTGTATATCTTAGTCTCTGCTCAGAGATTCTTCTGTCTCTGTGACCCCCTTTAACCTTTGTTAACCCTCATGTCCCTTTCCCCTGTTAACTACCACACTGTTGTCTGTGTTGATGAGTTTTTGTTCATATATTTTTCTTGTTTGTTCATTTATTTATTTCACTAATTAGCCATAGAAAAGATGAAATACTTCCATTTGCAAAAACATGGATGGAACTTGAGAATATCATGCTAAGCAACATAGGTCAGACAAAAAAAAGTCAAGAACCATCTGATTTCACTCACATGTGTAATATAAAACTGAAAGGTGCTCTGCCTTTAAGGACTTATGTGATTAGATTATAACCACCTTAATAATCTAGAAAAATCTCAGTATCTCAATGTCTGTGCCAATATTCACATATTAAAAGTTCTTTTTGTCAGGTACATTAACCAAGTAACAAGTTCTAGGAATCAAAATGAGAACATCTTTAGACTACCATTATTTTGCAGACCAAAATCTCTTTGTATACCAACCTTACTCATTTAAAAAAAATTGTTAATCTTCACCCAAGGATATTTTTCCATTGATATTTAGAGAGTGGAAGAGAAGGAGGGGAAGAGAGAAAAAGAGAAACATTGATGTGAGAGGGACACATCGCCTGGTTTCTCCCAGCATGTGCCTTGACCAGGACTGGAAACGAACCTGTTGCCCACGTACATGCCCTTGACCAGGAATCAAACCCTTTGGCCCACAGGCCTACACTCTGCCACTGAGCCACATCAGCCAGAGAAACTCTCCCCATTTAAAAAAAAAAATTACTACTTCAAAAACTCATATTAGCGCCAAAGCCGGTTTGGCTCAGTGGTAGAGCGTTGGTCTGTGGACTGAAAGGTCCCAGGTTTGATTCTGGGCAAGGGCATGTACATTGGTTGCGAGCACATCTCCAGTAGGAGGTGTGCAAGGGGCAGCTGGTCGATGTTTCTCTCTCATCGACATTTCTAGCTCTCTATTTCTCTCTCTCCCTTCCTCTCTGTAAACAATCAATAAAATATATTTTTTAAAAACAAACTCATATTAGCAATATATATTTGATCTTCAATTATATCTCCCAGTTCTTTAAACTCCTTTTAATACTTTATAGTTTATTTATTTTCTGCATCTTTGTTGTTGAAAGTATTACAGATGTCCCCTTTTTTCCCCTATGGACTCCTTCTAGTCTGTCCCAGGCCCCTGTCCCAGGTCTTCACCACATTATTGTCTGTGTCCATGGGTTATGCCTATGTGCATATATGTTCTTTGGATAATTTCTTCCCACCCACTCCTTCCTCCCCTCTCAGATTCAACAGTTTGTTCCATGTTTCCATGTCTCTGAATATATTTTGTTCACACTTTATTTTTGTTATTCTTTAAATTCCACATCTAAGTATGATCATGTGATATGTGTCTTTCTCTGACTGGCTTATTTTGCTTAGCATAATACTCTCCAGGTCCCTCCATGTTGTCAAAGGGTAAGAGATCCTTCTTCTTTACTGCTACATAGTATTTCAGGGTGTCAATGTACCTAGTTTTATGTTTTTTGGCATCATTTCTTCAACAGCAACATGCTGTCAGATTCCTGACAACTTTGATATATGATCTTCACCAACTAACCAACTCCTACACAGAAACCATCATAATAATCTTCACTTAAATGGATACATCTTTTAGGTACACTTATTTTTTTTCTAAATAAATCAACTCAAGTGACATCTTACCCAAAGAGGCTTCCTTTAAACTTTTATGCTTGCTGATAATGTGTTATTGTTTACCTGTGCTGCACCCTGCTTAATTAATTTGTTGTCTATATATACTTATCTATCTTAGTATTATACAATGCAAGTTTGAAATCCAGAACCACTATACTATACATTTCATTGTTTAGGACAATGTAAGAACCATCACAGGTACTGAATGATTGCTGATGGTTAAATGAATGAAAGCATTGGGTTAATGAACTAATAAGTCACTTTACTGAGTGGCTTTAATACGATATCATGATAAAAAATAAATATATATGGCTAAAATATTCTTAGCTTAGGTTGCTTTTTGGCTACTTAATTCCAGAGTCTGGATTCCCCTTTATAGAAGCCAGGGTTTCAAAATCAGAAAGCACTTGACATATGACATGATAATTTTACTTAATACATTTTAATAAAACCACCTGATGAATTTCTATTAATACATAATAGATATAGAAAATGCTAGTTAAAGTGACTATAAATTCTGTATCTTTATGTAAACTCTTGATAAAAGATTAGAAAATAAGCCATACAAATTAATGTAATCATGAAAAACTATATTTTTAATTAGCTACATAAGAAAATAAGCAGATTTACATATGTAAATGTTGTATATGTAGTTAATATTCATATTTAATATATTAATACCTTTCAAAATGATGTGCATATAAGCAACTGCATTTTGATAGAACTTTGAATCAACAATTCTTTAATTTTATCATTGCTCTGCCAATACATAGTTGTTTGGTCTAGTCAGGCTGCAAAGTGTAGCTGAATCAGTTACCTCACCATTAAGAGGCTTCTACTAGATAACATTGATAATCTCTGTCATTCTATAATTCTTTAATTCTACTGGAGTGTTATTTTTTGTTGTTGTTATTTGGTACCTCATCTTTTATTCAAATGGCATCTTGATGTAATAAATGAGGAAGAAACAGTGATTCATCCATAAAGTAATATGTCAAATCATGACATTTCTAAAGAATAAAATAGACACACTATTCTATCTTATATACTGTTGGCTAAGATTTTATGTAGCTATTTAAATAGTAAGGATATTTATATATTATACATATACATTACATAAAATACATACAAAATTTATCTAGAACATATGCTTATTTCCACATTATTTAAACATTCCAATTTATAAAATTATAGCAACAAAAAGTCTGAAATATACCTATCTCTTACTTGAAGAGGTATATAAGTTTTTTAAATCTCATAATCTAGCATGAATTATGAATTTTATTTCAAATCTCATATTAGGATTCAGAATAGAAGACTGTAAACCAGGAAAAAAATTAAAAGCAATGTGGACCCCAAGAGAGCTTTTTGTCATGAACTGCTTTAGAGTCAGTCTCCATAAGTGGTTCACAGGGAGAGTCTCAGGCTGTTCATGGAATTAGTTGCTAGTTACACTTGCTACTTTTAAGGTTGTTGGCTTATATTGAGTATAATTTGGTTTGTTGAGGCATCATTTATATTTGGTTCTTATTCTGTAAGGCAGGAAGTATTCTGTAAGACAGTAAGACACACTAAGATAGACCATTAATTCAGAAGAATTTTTCTGTCCTCTATTTTATCTCTTGAGAAAAGCAGACTTGATTATTTCTTCATGATTTGCATGCAACAGAAGTAAGTAGAGATAACTCCTGGTAAACAACTATTGATTAGACTAGGAATTCACGCTTAGGCACATTCTTTTAGAGAATATGCTCATTATTGAAACATGTAAAAAAATTAATATTTAAACCACTAGATTTTAATATATTACTTGAGACCAGGAGAACAGATAAAGCAGTTGTCAAGTTTATAAATATAAAACTTAAAGTATTCTTAAAGAAAGCAAAACTAAAAATCTGTACTAACCAACAAGATTTGAGTATAAGGTTGTGTCATTCCTATCTTATTAAATATCATATTTTAAACCATGGCAAATAATTTGAGCCTATAATAGATAGCTAGTAATAAAATCCTACTATGCAAACCGACCAAATAGGGAATGATGTGCACCTACCACCAGGGGGCAGATGCTCAACATAGGAGTTGCCCCCTCATGGTGAGAGTGATCTCACAGAGGGAGCACCGCTCAGCCAGAATCAGGGTTCATGGCAGGTGAGTGCAGGTGGACAGTAAGGTGCAAGGGGTCCCAGATTGTGAAAGCCTGGAGTGTGAGAGGGATGTCAGGGTTATCAGGCCTAAGTTGGCAGGTATACATTCCCTGAAGGGTCTCAAACTGCAAGAGGGTGCAGGCTGGGCTGAGGACCCCCCCCCCCACAGTGCACAATTTTGTGCACCAGACCTCTAGTCCTATAAATAGTTAATATGCAAATTGACCATCACTCCAACACACAAGGTGGCCATCCCCATGTGATCAAAGATGGCTGCCTCCATATGGACACAAGAAGGACACCACAAGATGGCCTGCAGGGGAGGGCAGTTGTGGGTGAACAGTGAAGGACAGTTTGGGATGACCAGGCCTGCAGAGGTGGGCAGTTGGAAGCAATCGGGCCTGGAGGGGAGCAGTTAGGCATCAATTAGGCTGGCAGGGGAGTGATCAGGCTGGCAGGAGAAGTGGTTAGGGCCAATCAGGCAGGCAGGCAGGAGAGCATTTGGGAGTCTGCAGTCCTGGAGAGGGTGCAGGCTGGGCTGAGGGACATACACACACACACCCATGCACAAATTTCATGCACTCTAGTTATATATAATAGCCCAGCTGATAATAAACACCTTTGTTTAGTTTATTTATAACAATTAGATGAAAATACTTAGTTTATATGAAATAATCATGACAGAGATGAACAAGCAAAAAGCACATGCCACATAAATAGAGATGGGTAGTTTTAAGAAATTTAAGATTAGATCATGGGCTTCACCTTGGGGATACCCCATGTTTCTTGTTTGGTGCTCTAAAAATCTAGACTTTTGAGGTTCTTCTCAACTAGTTTTTCTTTCTCTTTCAACTTTAATAAGATAAATGAAAATTTGCTTTTACTTTGGACATTTCTGAGATTTATTAAAAATGTTTGTAGCTGAAACCAGTTTGGCTCAATGGATAGAGCGTCAGCCTGGGGACTGAAAGGTCTCGGGTTCGATTCTGGTCAAGGGCATGTACCTTGGTTGTGGGCACATCCCCAGTTGGGGGTGTGCAAGAGGCAGCTGATCAATGATTCTCTCTCATCGATGTTCTAACTTCCTATCCCTCTCTCTTCCTCTCTGTAAAAAAATCAATAAATTATATTAAAAATAAATAAATAAATAAATAAGTAAAATAAAAATGTTTGTATATTCATCTGTGATGACATTATAGTGTCATTATTGTTAATAGCATCTGTTATAGAATTAGTGTATGTGTTGTCAAAGTATTCTTTGCAAAAAGTTAAGAACATGACTGTCACATCTATCATGTGTCAAAATTTCTTTATCTCTTTAATGAGGAAATCAGTATGATAATAAATCTGGTTCCAAGGAGAATATTAAGACTGGTTTATATAGCCAGTGAAATTAAAAATAAAATTTAAAAAAAGCTGAAATAAGATTTCTAAATTTATACTAAATTGTTTCATTTCCTGTAGGACAATAAAACCACATTTGCCATTATTTTCTGCATTTCTAAAAGTCTTTTAGAATTTAAATGTTAATGTCTAAGAATGACTTCGAAACACATACAGTAATCTCTCTGCCACATTTCTACATTTTAAATAACTAATCTTGCCCAGCCAGCATGGCTCAGTGGTTGAGCGTCCACCAGGAGGTCATGGTTCGATTTCTGGTGAGGGCACATGCCTGAGCTATGGGTTTGATCCCCAATGTTGTAGGAGGCAAATGTTCCATGATTCTCTCTCATCATTGATGTTTCTATCTCTCTCTTTCTCTCTTTTCTTCTCTGAAATCAATAAAAATGTTAAATAAAACAATAAAAAATGAATAAATCTATACTAATAAAAGGGTAATATGCTAACTATGGCGGACATCTTCTGGAAGTCCATCTGGACATCCATCCAAACAAAGCCACAGCAGCTGCGAGGCCTGGGGCTCAGACAGCCTTGAGCCCTTGTGGCAGTGAGGCCTGAGGCTCAGGCTTTGCAGCCGCTGTAGCCAGCAGTGGCAGTAGCAGTAGGTGATGGGGGTGGCAACTTCCCATTATCAGCCCAGCCACCACCCTCAGAGGGAGGTCAGACTGTGGCTTAGGCCCACTCCCCCCAGGGAGAGCAGTCCTAAGCTGTCAGTAGGACATCCCCTGAGGGCTGCTGGACTGTGAGAGGGGGCAGGCTGGTCTGAGGGTCCTCCCCCCGCCTCCCAGTGCACAAATTTTCATGCACCAGGTCTTTAGTAAATAAATAGTAAATTATCTTAATGCTACATTTAACCCATTAGTTCCAGCTGTGATGTTTACATGTCTTCCTGACTTCTGAGGTTTAAAAGAACTGTCTCATACCTGCATTACATATACTTTGAAAACCAGCTTTTCTCAATCATTTTAAGTTTTATGGAGAAAGGTTGTCTAAGATACTAGCACCTACCACTCTGCAAGATTTCTTTGGCTGTTGTTCCATATCAGTATCTCTGTTCCTTATAGATATTCACTCCCTAAGTAAAATATTCTAATATTCACTCATCACGACAAGAGATGTCTACAAAAGATATGGATTTTTAGTGGATATTTTTGAAGTTTCCAATTTTATTAAAAATGTGTGTGATAGTGTTGGAAATACTTTTTTTTCAGTATTAGTAATAACTGATATCCTAGAAATATATAATATTGAGGGCATCTTTTCCCCATAATCTTTTCTATATACTTTTAAAATTTTTCAGTACGATAAGATTTTCCCTCCTTGCTATGTTTTTCAAGCATTATACCAACTATTTGAAAAAGAAAAGTGAGAGAGAGAAGTTCAAGTCCTTTCTTCCAAAGATACTAGCTACTAAGGTTAGATATGGTGCATATCTTAAGTAAGAGGAATTCCATAGCTCTGAGCTCTGCAAGCACTTCACATTATTTTAGAGTTGTTAAAAATATTTAATAAGTGCTCAGGTATGTGTTGATTTTAACTTATTTATTTCACTGGTTAAATAAAGTGTCTGGTTAAAAATTTGTTTGAATTGAGAGATATTCTTTCAATGAGTTTTTCTCTAAAGTTATTTGCTGTTGGTGAATACTTTGAGTGGATTAAGGTCATTAAAAGTCCAGACTTTGAAACAAAGACAACAATAGTACCTTTCTTAATGGGGTTGTGAGAATTAAATTAGTTCACACATTAAGTATTTAAGCAGAGCCTAGGAGAGAAAATATTGTTCATTATGGTTGTTATTATCAAACATAACAGTAATATGTAAAAATGCCCCACTGTTGCTCTGAAAATGATATATATACTAGTGGCCTGGTATTCATGCATGGAGGGGGAGATTCCCTTAGCCCAGCCTGCACCCTCTCCAATTGGGGACCCCTTGGGGAATGTCTGAATGTTGATTTAGGCCCAGAATTGAGCCTAAACTGGCAGTTGGACATCCCTCTCGCAATCTTGGATTGCTGGCTCCTAACCTCTCACCTGTCTGCCTGCCTCATTTTCCCTAACTGCCCCTGCATGCCTGTCTGAATGCCCCTAATGACCTCTGCCTCAGCCCCCACCACCAGGGCTTTGTCTAGAAGGAAGTCGGACATCCAGAAGATGGCCAGGTAACCTAGGCTATTTAGCATATTATCCTTTAAGTACTATAGATAGATTAGATAGATTAGGTTTGCTTAAATGGTAGTGGGGGGACCTTTTTATCAGGAGGAGGTGCTCTTGGCAGACAAAAATACATAATCCCTATATCTGGACTGATACATATGCATTATACTACCATAATGGTCATTAAAAAATTGAACTGCTAAAAAAAAATAAATAAATAAAAAATTGAACTGCTTTCTTACACTTTACACCAAACAGAAAGAGAGGCTGGCTGCTGGCCAGTCCCAGAGAGAGAGAGGCAAGTGCTGGTCAACAGCTGCCAAGGAGGCTATGGATTAGACTCTGCTTCTCTCTCCAGGCTGCTCTTCAGGCCTGATCTGCAGCCCCCTCAGCAGTCAGTGCTGGGTGGGGATACAGTCAGTGCTGCAATGGCAATCCAGCACTGACTTCCGTTTGGTCAAGACTTTGGATATTTTAGATGTTTGGACCCTGGGTTTTTATAGATTAGGACATTAAAAATTATAATATTTAGAAATAAAGACAGTGTCCCTCACTTTCATAGAAAATATAAATAGGTTATACTCCATTTAGTGAAGAGAAAGAAAGACAAAGGCACGTGGCTTAAAATGTACACATGTAATGGGTTGAAGAGAGGGGCTTATGGATATGGAAGGGCAATATATGGGTGACAGGAAAAATATGGAGAGTTAAACTTTCAATGACTGATTTGGAAAAGTTTCATATTTTTTGTAAGATAATTCTTCATAGAAAATAAATTTAAACTATAGTGCATAAATTTGTATTCTAGTTTTTTTTTTTTTTTTTTTTTTTTTTTTTTTTTTTTTTTTTTTAGTGTTTTTGCTTTTATATGGAAGCACAGACTAATATTTTGGCAAATATATAAAACCAGCCTAACTAAATTCGATATCTCCATTTTAGAAAAAAAAATCTGTCATATGGTTACATTGAAGGTATTTTTCTTCCCTTGAGGAAAATATATTTTCTTTTAATTCTCCTATATCACTGCATTGTAACCAATTTGAATTTTCTATAGTAGTATTGACAACTGAAAAATTATAATATAGAAATAAGCATTACCCTTTTCTTCCCATTCTTTAAGTGGACTTGAAAAGAAGAAGAAAAAAGTCTAGCCCTAATTTCCACTCCATAGAAAGTAATGCCATTAGGTCATTATCACAGGTCTTTTCACTGTGCTCAATGAGCTGGACCTTTCTGAACAAGAAAAGTCTATGCTATTTAATAGCGCATATAACTAGGAAGCTTCAGCCACTGCTTGTTGCCTCTACAGTGAGATGTCCTCATTGTGTTTTTTCGTGTCATTATTAGATACTTGGATTTGCTCTCCCTTCAGAATCCACAGGAACCAATTGAAACTAATTTGCCTTATCTGCTTTAGAGACCAAACTGCCTTATTAAATATAATGTACCAAAATGGAATCTTCTCATTTTCAACTCTTCTTTCTTCACTATTGATTTACTTCATTGTTGAGCCATTATAAAGAGCATTTAATGAAAAAGAATCTAAATTTCCACATGAGCAGTTGGCATAGGGTCTAATTTCACAATTGTTTCAGAAGCAGCTCTGGGTGTCCGAATCATCCTACTTAAGTTTTGTCTCCCGATACAAATATAGTAATAGATTTTGCCATTTCAAATCAAGCACCATCCCATTTTCTTGCTTTTGAATTTGTTTACTTGATTGGCTAAGTTAAGCAAATTAGAAGAATCTTTTTACCACGTCTTTAAAATAATCTTGATTTTAATATAATGATGAGACTAAAAACATGTATTAAATATGTTTTCAGTGGAACTGAACAAGCAACTGACCCTCAAAGCATAAAATCATGCCAAAAAGCATGAGAATACCATGCTTTGCTGTGGAGAACATGGTAAAGTTGTATAGCACATTAAATCCTCTTTTGCATGCATTATTTGATTCTCACATGATTGCTTAAAGGTGGCACAGTACCCATTATTGTACAGAACTGAGGCTCAGGCTGCTTGTCACTTGACCTTTATAATCTAAAGAATGTTGTAAAACCATAAATGCCTGTCCTCCCCTAAGATCAACTGAAGGAAAAAAATATGTAAAAAGCCCTGGGTTTGCATATTTAAATCTCCCTAACCAATCCTCATATTAGATTTTCAACCACTCTTTATACTATGTGGCTGGCTTTAGGTTGAATCTAACAAACACTGCAGAAAAGCAATGAAAGAAAACCTTAGTGGGACCACAGTGAACTTGGCTGTGTGTGAGAGAGGGAAAACGGACTCCTTGCTATGAAGGGTAGTTCATGAGATATCTGAACTTGAAGACCCAGTAAACCTCCTTGCATCCATGACAGTGAAAGTTCATGAAATATTCTTTTACTGAGACTTTTGAGAAAGTAGAAAGGGAACAAGGAAGGGAAAGGGTTACCTTGGGGAAGTATGATTTTATATCCCTCAAATTCCTTTGTCTTTGGATTAAGAATATATAGAACTAAGGAAATTCTTATTTAAAGAATCCAAAACCTGTCACTGTCAGAAGAGACCCTCAGAGAATAACTGTAACCATTGATAATGAGAGTGAAGGTGGAAACTTCTCCATGGGTCTGATGGTGTATTTCATGATGGTGTATTCTGTCTTGCTTAGAGATAGAGGTAAATTGGGTAACCTCTAAAGAAATTTTGAGTAACATGATTCAATACTATGAGGTAATATGCATTATTTCTAGTTTGATTCATGTCTGGAGAAAATAAATTTTTAAAGGAACTGTTTATATTTCTTTTCATAAAATATAATGTAAAAGTATGCTAATCTCAGATATCCTAGAAGCAGCATGACTTCTTTCATCTTACTTTTCTAGCCCTAAATCCTCCAAATTATAGCTCAAAGACCAATTTAAAATAAATAAACATCACCACTTTTCTATGGTTGAGATACTGCATCTTGTATAAAGATTTCATTTTAGGGTCTGATTTTGAGTTCAGATAATTGAGCAGAGAGCATTACCTGTGCAACTGGAAATTATGAGAAAACAGGTAAAGCATGTCTGGCTATCTGAATTCAAAATCTAAAACATCTAGATAATGTTAGCCATCTTCCTCTCCTTCCTTTGGCTCACAACATCCTCTGGGATTTTGTTTGTTTGTTTGCTTGTTTGTTTGTTTTCTATATTTTCCCATCCTCGATGAAAGCTGACATTAACATTTTCTTTAAACTATGCCTTAGGCTAGAGAAGATTGTTTTATTTCATATAGGAAGCAAAAAATTTCTTTGATGCTAGTGTGATCAGAATCAATGTACTTAGACTTTACAATATTATTACATAATATGTTTTAACTCAGAATGTACTAACAAGACTTCTTACAAAGGTAAATACATTTGCAACAATGAGATTTTGGCAGGGTGAGCTGGCTCTTTCTCTATGAAAATATAAGATAAAGATTCATGAGTATTGAGTGTCTACTTTTCTAGGAGAACATAGAAAGATAATATTATTACTGTTTTTAAGCAGTTTAAAGGAGAAACCAGGGAATTGTAATTCCAGGAACACAGAAATTTAATATGTTAACAGTTGTACCTTCAGCCCATTAAAGATAATAAATAATGATAAAAAAAAAATAACTGATTGAATGATTGTGACCTTAGGGATGGGCTTGTCTCCAAATAAAAGCTTTAAAAATCTATCTTAATGTATTATTAGTATTAAATGAGTCAAATGAGTAAGAATAGAGCCAGAACACTCCACTCAAAGTGTGTTATAATATATATTATTAATATCAGTAATAGTTCATTGTAGAATGCCAAAATAAGCTAGTTACTATTTGAATGTACCTGTGCTTACAAGACCAATCAGAATTATTTTTATATAGAACATAAATCTGAATAAGATGACAAGAGTATAAATTCCTAATACTTAAAAATATATATATTTGGTTACCCAAATTACTAATTATACTTGTGACATCAATCTGTTAAAAACTATAAAAATTTGAAATATGTTATTATGTTTTATACATAGACAACCAACAAAATAGGATTGAATTTATGCTTCAGACTAGACATAGAATACTTTTATTTTTGTGCATTATTATACTGAAGAATATGGTCAAGTAAGGACATTTTACATTCAGAGAATGCTGAGAATCTTCTCTTATTTGACTCTGTCTCCCAGGCTAATTTTATGTTACTTTATGTACAAACATTTTTTCCTTATAATTTTTCATATCAAGAATTAATATGCCTCCAAAACCAGTTTGGCTCAGTGGATAGAGCATCAGCCTGCGGACTGAAAGGTCCCAGGTTTGATTCTGGTCAAGGGCATGTATCTTGGTTGCAGGCACATCCCAAGTAAGGGGTGTGCAAGAGGCAGCTGATTGATGATTCTCTCTCATCGATGTTTATAACCCTCTATCCCTCTCTCTTTCTCTCTGTAAAAAATCAATAAAATATATTAAAAAAAAAAAAGAATGAATATGCCAGTAGGCATTTAGTGGTGAATATATAGAAATAAATGTAAAATTATAACCACATAAGGGCTTAATATTTTGGCTATAAGAACAAAATGCATTTACTTTAGATGAGCTAAAACAATGTTATTAGCCACAGTGCAATTTTAAAATTTAGCCTGCTTTCCAGTGTGTCTGAGAAACTGCATTGAAAGAATACTTCCCTTGGGGTGGAAGGATTCCAGCTGATTAAAGCAGTCAATTTGATATACTAAGTTTCAATTCTCCCAGACTCCTAAGTCTGACACATGATTGGTTTATGGCTTTTGCTGAGGAACAAACTGTGTTATTTGCTTCCTGATTTTCCTCAGTCTTGCATTAAATTTGCAATTGGAGGCTAAAGAGTTTCTCTTTTTAAAGGTTTATGGATTTTGGCCTAAGATTTAGGAACCCTGAGAGATCAGTGAGGATTCTAAAGTTATACTTATCTGTGCTATCATAATGACACCTGGGTTTACCAAAAGGTTTTAGTTACAAGAATCATAGCAAAGTCAGAGTCAATATATGTGAACAGTTTTGGACCACAAAACAATATTCAGAGTTTTTTATTTGCAGTAGAAATTTTTATGTTTATTTGTATAATCTTAACATTTGGGGGAAAATGTAGGAAAAAGATGAAAGTTATTAGAAATGTATTACTATAATTTGAGATAGAAACAGTACAGTTGTAGCAAGTAATTCCTATATTCTATAATTTATAGGACCTAAGATCAGCAATAAAGGTAGAATTAAAAGACGGCAAACTTGATAGTATTGGAACTTTTTCCTAATTAATTAATTAATTTCACAGATACTAATCTCTTGCTTACTAAGGACAGAGCATGATAAAGTAGAGGTATACTGAATAAGCATTTGGCCCCAAAGCCAAATGCCTAAGCGATATAAGTCAGTATTTATCTGAGGCTTAAATTCGTCATCATGGAGAGATGCTTGCACAAATCTGAAAGTTTATTTTTAAAAAATTGAGATACTTAAAATCTTGGCATCTAAATTAAAAAATATATATGTTTTTTAAATTGATTTTTAAAGAGATAAAGGGAAAGGGAAAGAGAGAAACATGGATGTGAGAGTGTTACTTCAATGAGCAGCCTCCCACATGCCATTTATGGAGGATTGAGCCTATAATTCCTGTATGTGCCCTGACCTAGAATAAAACCAGCAACCTTTCAATACACAAGATGACACTCAACCAACTGAGCCACACTGTTCAGGGCTAAATATCTAATTTTTTATCAATGTAATGGAAGAACGTATTTTCTCATAAATGCTAAATGTTGAGTCAGTTCTGACAAAACTGAATATTTTTTATTAAGCTAGAATATTACTTTTCAATCCTTAGTAGGTACTCACATTTTACTGTGAACTGTACAGTAGCAAGATAGTTTTTAATACATTTTCAAGAGATTTAAATAAAGAAAAACTTTGTTTTGTAATCTCATTACTTTAATGGAATTAAAATAGCTAAAAAAATTGTATTCAAGTTATTTTTTTATTTTTTTATTGATTTTTTACAGAGAAGAAGGGAGAAAGATAGAGAGTTAGAAACATCAATGAGAGAGAAACATCAATCAGCTGCCTCCTACACATCTATTGGGGATGTGCCCTCAATCAAGGTACATGTCCTTGACCAGAATCGAACCCAGGATCCTTGACTCCACAGGCCAATGCTCTATCCACAGAGCCAAAATGGTTAGGGCAAGAGTTATTATTATTTTTTTTTTTAGTGTGATGAATGTTAGCGCATTAAACAATTGTATAGATTAAAATTGCTATATATGAAATCTTTGTTATATTTATGCATTTATTTACAATTTTATTGATTTTTTATTTAAATTATTTATTCTTTCAAGTATTATATATGTCTCCTTTTCCCCACATTGACCTATCCCCAACCACTCCCTCCCCTAAGCACATGCCCTCATCCCCCTACTGTCTATATCGATTGGTTATTGCTCATATGCATGCATTTAAGTCCTTTGGTTGATTTCTTACCCTCCCACCCCTGCCTTCCCTCTTAGGTTGGATAGTCTGTTCAATATTTCCATGTCTCTGGCTCTATTTTTGTTCATCATTTATGTTTTTCATTATATTCCACAAAAGAGTGAAATCATGTGATGTTTATCTTTCTCCACCAGGCTTATTTAAATTAACATAATGCTTTCCAGGTCTATCCATGCTGTTGCAAAGGTAAGAGTTTCTTCTTTTTTACAGCAGCTTAGTATTCCAATGTATAAATGTACCACATTTTTTTAATCCACTCATCTGCTGATGGGTACTTAAGCTGTTTCCAAATCTTAGCTATGATAAATTGTGTTTCTATGAACATAGAGGTACATATATACTTTCTGATCAATGTTTCTGTTTTCTTGGGATGTATTCCTAGAATTGGGATTATGGGGTTAAATAGGAGTTCCAAATAATGAACTCACAGAAAAAGAAACTAAAAAGAAAACAAACAAACAAAAATCCCATTTACCATTGAAACAAACAAACAAAAAATAAGATAACTAGGAATAAACTTAACTAAAGAGGTAAAAGACCTGTATTCAGAAAACTACAGGACTTTGAAAAAAGAGAGAGGAAGACAAAAACAAATGGAAGTATATGCCATTCTCATGGATTGGTAGAATCAACATCATTAAAATGTCTATATTACCTAAAGCAATTTATAGATTTAATGCAATCTCCATTAAAATACCAATGGTATATTCACAGACATAGAACAAAGGCTCCAAAAATACATATGGAATAAGAAAAACCCTGATTAGCCACAGCAATCCTAAGAAAGAAGAACAAAGTTGAAAGAATCACAAAATCAGATATCAAGCTATATTACAAAGCCACTGTTCTCAGAACTGCCTGGTACTGGCACAAGAACAGACATATAGACCAATGGAACAGAACAGAGAACCCAGAAATCAACCCAAGCCATTATGCTCAGTTAATGTTTGACAAAGGAGGCAAGAGCATACAATGAAGTTAAGAAAGCCTCTTCAATAAATGGTATTGGGAAGATTGGACAGATACATGTAAAAAGAAAATGAAACTAGGCCACTAACTTATACCACATACAAAAATAAACTCAAACTAAAAAATTGATAAAGGACTTAAATGTAAGATGGGAAACGATAAAATCTTAGAAGAATTCATAGGCAGCAAAATATCAGATATATGTCATACATAGATACAGCACCTAGAACAATGGAAACTAAGGAGAAAATAAACAAATGGAACTACGTCAAAATAAAAATCTTTCGGACAGCAAAAAAAAACATCAATAGAACAACAAGAAAGCCCATTGCATGGGAAAACATATTTGCCAATGTTATCTCTGATAAGGGTTTAAACTCCAAAATTTATAAGGAACTCATACAATTTATCAAAATTAAGATAATCCAATCAAAAATGGGAAAAGGACCTAAATAGATACTTTTTGAAAGAAGACATACAGATGGCCGAGAGACATATTAAAACATGCTCAAAGCCCCTAATCATTTGAGAGATGCAAATCAAAACGACAATGAGGTATCATCTCACACCTGTTAGAATGGCTGTCCTATATAATAATGGAGACATATGCAAATTAACCATCACTCCATGACAAAATGGTAGCCTCCATAGCCATAAGATGGTGATTCCCAATCCCCTCAGCCCTGCTCCTGGAGTGTTAGGCCTGTCCCCAGGAGCATGAGGGGGCAGATCCAGCCTCACAGCTCCACAGCTGCTGCAGTGTCTGGGCCTGTCAGCCCCACTGGGGTTCATGGGAAACAAGCAGCGAGTCTGGATCTGCCCCCAGGCACGGCAGACAGAGCCCAGACAGCAGGGCATGGGGGTTTCCTTAGTGCGGCAGCGGCAGCGGGAGCACTCCAAAGCCCAGCAGACAGAGCCCAGAAAGCAGGGCTTGGGAGCTTTCTTAGAGCAGCAGTGGCGGGAGCACCCTCAGGCCAGCAGAGGATACGGGGGCTTTGTTCACAGGGTGGTTGCAGAGAAGACCCCAGACATGGATACAGAGCCCAGGCAGCAGGGCTTGGAGGATTCCTTAGCAAGGTGGCAGTGGGAAGACCCCCAGACCCCACAGACAGAGCCAGGAAAACATGGCATGGGGGCTTCTTTAGTGTGTTGGTGTCGGCGAAGTTCCCAGGCCTGGCAGACAGAGCACAGTGCAGGGCTTGGGGCTTCCTTTGCATGGTGCATGGTGGAGGCGGGCAGAGAGTAGAGAGAAGGGCATGGGGGCTTCATCTCCATGGCTGCAGTGAAACCCCCAGTCTCCGCAGAGAGCAGAGAACCACGGGGAGTGGGCCTAAGCCATCAGTAGGACATCCCCTGAGAGCTCCTGGATTGTAGAGGGTCCAGGTTGGGCTGAGGGACCCCCATACATGTATTTCATGTGCCCTGCCTCTAATAATAAGTAAGTCAACAAACAAGTGCAGAGAAAAAGGAACCCTCTTCACTGCTGGTAGGAATGCAGACTGTTGCAGCCACTGTGGAATACAGTGTTATTGACATTTGTTTTCTCAGTAAATAAAGTAATCTACTAAAAATAACCTAATATACTCAATTTACTTGAATTAACTGTAAACGTTTATATTTATATTTAATTATTTATTAGTGGTATTATGAGTCCTGCCTTCATAGATAAAGTTAAGATAATTTAATTCTATCACTTGCCTTGAAGCAGAACAAGAAAGCAGGTGATCCTATATGATGAGATCCATCTCCCAGTGATGTAGTAATGATAAGGTTAGTTCTTAAGATCCAAATTAATCCAAGTGAATGTGAGAAGCTCATAAAATATATTTTTGACATATTCTTATGGTCTACTTACATACTCTTGTTATCTCCAGGTCCCAGGCTACAATTTGACATCTATGCTTGTGTGTGTGTATATGTGTCAGTCCCACATTTTTCCCCTCAGGAGCAGTGACTAGTTCAATCATTCAAAGTCTTCTTCAAGATTATGGAACATGGCATTTCCTGAAATGCTCAAAGTGCACAGTTTGCTAAAGCTAGTTACTGTTGAAGTTTCTCCAGGGACTTTAATTGATATTTATACTTTATTGACCAATTGCTCTAAATTTCCTTCACCCATGGAAAGCACCTTTGTGAAACCTCTGCGTTCTAACCATGTTCTTCCCTGTCCTCATCAATGCTCATGTCCCTGGTAATTATGATTGCTGCCTCAAGAAGAATAACTCTTATATACTTGCTTTTCCACTGGCCTGAGTAGACCAAAGAGACAGATGGCAGTTATAACTTAATATTCAATAAAACCTTACCTATTCCTCTGAAGAAAACAACCCCCTCTTAGAACAGGATTTCTAATCAGGAAGATACTAAGATTGTGCGTAATAGAGTCTTACATTTTCAAATGGCTCACTGGGAGGGATGGTGAAGGCACATCTACTTTTATCCTGTGTTTCCTGAATCCATGTATTCTGGCTGGTGGGACAATTGTATATTTTATGCTCTGGATGACATTGTCCCAATCTTGCATGCTGGTGACCTTGAACCAGACTCTAAGCTGAACCTGGAACAGATTGCTCTCAAATTTTATCAGGCTAGTTTCTGGTAATGGTATAATGTATGCGAAAACCAATAATTTTCAAGGTTATAAGCCAATTATATTAATCTCTTGGTCATAAAATACATATGTTTGGTCTAAAACAATTTGTAAGGGACAACATATACAATATGTTAAAAAATATCTTTGCATGTCTTCAGATGATTATTTTGGGTGAAGCGCTTTATATAAGAAAAATTTAATTATGATATATATATATGGATTCCTTCACATGGGAGGGGTTAAGTATAATTGACTTGGAATAAGGTAACTGGGTAGTATTTACATGCAATTTTGATGAAAGCTCAGTATTAATATGTACTGCTAGTGAAATAGGAATTTTAGAGGTGAAATAGGCAAGTTAAGAAATTTTTAGAATTGGGGGTACATGAAGAAAAAGAAATATAGGGCTACAGAGTTGCAAAAGGGTACATTTCCATAAAACAAGGAGGGAGCTGGGAAAAGGTGTATTTCCATAACACAAGGGAGATACAATAGTTACATTTACATAAGATATTGGAACTGGGAGTAGCCAAAAGTTCTATATTTACAAAATAAAGAAGGAGGAAGAAAGCCCAGAGGAAACAGAAGAACAATGAGGGAGGACAGTCTCCCACATTCCAATTGAGGTTCGATCATTGAGTTCAGGAGTTACTATAGTAACCAATTCGAAAGGGAATATTGACCAATTAGAGGGGATATCAGTACACAGGGACTTGCAGCCTTTATAAACCCTGGAAACAGGAACTGGGTGGGGCTCTTTCCCCTTCCCTATCTGGGAGTCTGTGCTGTAAGATTCTTTCTCCTTCCCCAGATGAGAGACTGTATTTGTTCTTCAATAAATCTCCACTTTTGCTATACCATCTTCCATCTGTGGATTCATTCTTCAACTTTGAAGGACAAAGAATTCAGGGAACCATCCTGCACAGGGGAACACCAAGGGTGCTAGCCCAAAAATCTCTTATCACTAGGAAATTGCACGCACAGCTCATGTAGTCAGGCAAATGCAAAATATTCAACCCTGTTACCAGAAACTCTCTATTTATGGGACTACATAAGCAATGGGTTGCCTAGATATAGACTGAACGATAGTATCATGGCCACCTAATTATTGAGAGGCATTCTTTGGTTGGATCAAATCCAATATAAATTAACATGAGGCACAAATATTTTAATTGTATGTATCTATAGGTCCTTCTACATCATGCCAAACTCAAAGGCCAAATAAACAAGTTTTAAGTTAATGTGGGCCACAAAAAAAACTAAAAGCTTCAATTTTCATAGAAATGTAGGTTTTCTTGATAGAGTCATCTGAATACGAAGGGCTGAAATAAATGAGTAATCATTAACATAAAATAATAAAACATTTTAATAAAAAATAATATTTTTCTTGAACATTAGCGTACCAGACACAATAACTGCACAAATTAATAAGCGTAATGCAAATAAACCTGTTTTTCTTTTTCTCCAAAAGCAAAATATTTTCTGTTGTGCACACTAAGCAAGTCAGTACCAAACTAATGAAGTGGCAATTGGCTGCTAAAGTATTCGCTGCTAGTTTTAGTGGAGAGAAATGGTGTGCCTGTGCATAAGGCATGTAAGGGAAATGAATGCAACACGATTATAGTAATCAGTCATTAGCGAACATTGTAGTTAGTTATTAATGATTATGTATAACAGGATATTGTAAAAACTAAGTTACAAAATTTTTATTAAAGAGTTTCTTACATACCATTACATTGGCTGGGCCGCAAAAATATTCATTGTGGGCCCAATGCTGTCCATTGGCCGTGAGTTTGACATGCTTGTTCTACATGCTTCATCCCCAAAACTCCTTGTCAATAAATTGTAGTCTTTTTACTGTCAGTACCAAGAAAAATCTTGTTCAGGCATGTGTCACTTCCAAAGAATTACTGAACATCTTACATTTCAGGCAAATTCTCTCTCCATATCGATTAGATAACCAAATGTATTGCTTATAGTTCTGTTCACTGAAAGGATTACTCTTTATCACTCAGTAGAAGAGTGGTAATGCACCTACAGTTCATTTCTAGTTAGTGTTTCATGAAGCTGGTTTTTTCTCCTTGATGAAACAGGAGAGTTATTAGAATTTCTGAGGCTCCGCAAGTGTGGGGCCTTTTTTTTTTCTTTTTTTTTTTTTCTTTTTCTTCTTCTTCAGATATCATCACTTTCTCCAAGATCCTGAATTAACACGGTAATGTCCTGGCATCAACTACTTATATAGGAATCTGAGTCAAAGCTCTATATAGGCATTCTTCTACACTACTTAGTATTATTAAACCCAACACTGTACCTTTATTCACTCCTCTGGTGTGGTAGGTAGTTTAACATTTCTACTTTTGTGTAACCTCAGTGTTTTCATTTTGCCTTTTTAACATTCAAATACTTATTTTAAATTGCTTTCTATAATATTTTCTGTCAGAACTATTGGTATGCTTTATCTTCTGACAGGGACTTGACCAATAAACTAATTAGTTTCAGGAGTAAGCTCAGAATGCAGGCAATAAGGAATTTTGAAATGGGTTTAAACATCTCATCAATGGAAAAATGGGATGCTAGCAATCCTCAGCATGTTGGAGCATCACTGTTAATCAAATTATCACCTGTGGTTGACTGTGATTAAGTGCTTATAAAGCAAATGCCTTGGGGGACCCAGTTGCTGCTCACTCAACTGTTATGGAAGTAGTGATAATTGCAAGGATTATGAGATGCGATGGCTTCTATTGAGTGCCCTTAATCTCTGATATAAAGATGATAAACTCAGGTTTTTAATTTATTCGCTCAAATTTTTTTATGAAACTAGAATCCTTGTAGGGTGACTTTAAAAAGATTTCTAATTTATGATTGATCAAAGTCAATTCAATTTTATTTTAAAATTTTTTTTATTGATTTCAGAGAGGAAGGGAGAGAGATATATATAAACATGCTGAGGAGGCAGCCAATCAATAATTCTCTCTCATTGATTGGCTGCCTCCTGCACGCCCCTTACTGAGAAGGAACAAGCCCACAAACCAGCACAACCTGGTCATGTGCTCTTGGCCAGAATCCAATCTGGGACCTTTCAGTCTGGAACTCAACACTCTATCCACTGAGCCAAACCAGCTAGGGCATAAAGTCAAGTTTGATGATTATTAAACACAAATTATAGTCATACTGCTTGTAGAATAACTATGTTGGTTGAGGTACCGACCTCAAAAAAGTTATGTGAAATTTAGGATGGTACTATTTCAAAAAAGTGAAACCCTGAGATTTGCAATGAGGATATTCTGTAAACTCAAATGAAGATGGAGTGAAACCTGTCCTTTCTCATGAGATAATATTGAACCTAAATCTGGTGATAGGTTGAGAGGCCATGAAGGTAGCTTTGAAGGGAATGATATGTTTTGTGGAGATCAATCCTTATTTTGAGAGAATCTTACTCTGAAATTCATCACAATTTTTCTCTGGAAAGATGAATAAAATATCAACTGCTATTTCCCTTTCACTTGGTTTTACTTCTTTCAAATTTCTGTGATTTTATCACTCAAAAAGATACCAGAGAATCACATCAATGATATATCGATATGATAAAGGAACCCTACAGGGGTCCTCAAACTTTTTAAAGTGGGGGCCAGATCACGGTCCCTCAGAGAGCTGGAGGGCTGGACTATATGAACTACTAATTCCTACTGTAACACCTCGGCTGCGCTCACTGCCCAAAAAACCTGGCGGGCCGGATCAGACTCCTCTGAGGGCCGCATGTGGCCCACGGGCCGTAGTTTGAAGACGCCTGCAGGCTTAGAATGATCTGATAGTATAATCATAATGAATAGAGAGTGATAGTTTGAGTAGAGATTTGATAACTCTATGAACATGTTTTATGAATGTAGGCCTCAGAGGCAGGAAAAAAAAAAAAAAAGGAGCAAAAAGGGCAGGTTTTCAGGGTCCATTTTAAGGATCATATTAATTCTCAAGATTTTCCATGTATCTATCTCTTATAATTAATGAATTAGAAAAGTTATACCCATACTAAGCACAAAAAATGTTTATTAGATTTTCATGATAACTATTTTTTCTTTAGGGAAAAAAAGAAAAATAAACTGAGTTTTCTATGAACTATAGAAATTTTTCTGTTAATCAAATTCTTGCCTATGGTTGACTCGGATTAAGTGCTTATAAAATAAAATAAAATAAAATAAAATAAACTTTTAGATGAACATAATTTTTTAAATTAAGTTAGTTATACCAGGCATTACTATAATAATTTTTGACTCCTTGAAAATTACAATAGAACCCAAAATTCCAATATTGACTAAATCTATTTTAGGAAGAGGGACTATATTTGACAAGCCATTTTCAAGCAAGCATTAAGATAGTCAAGACAACAAGCGTCGATCTGCGGACTGAAAGGTCCCAGGTTCGATTTCGGTCAAGGGCATGTACCTTGGTTGCAGGCACATCCCCATTGTGGGGTGTGCAAGAGGCAGCTGATCCATGATTCCCTCTCATCGATGTTTCTAACTCTCTATCCTTTCCTCTCTGTAAAAAAATCAATAAAATATATATTTTAAAGATAGTCAAGACAACAATTCAAATGTAAAGTTATAATCAAGCTTTTATTTGCTTACTATCACAATACAATAAAGAATCAAAAAGAGGTTCTAGCTCTTCAGTGTTCTATTCCTCCCTTCCCCTCCCCATCCTCCATGGAATGGTACAGGTGGGGGTAAAGTGGGTGAAGTACAGATGGAAGTAATTTTCTCCATGCCAAGGAGCACTGAAGAAGGTACTTCTCTTTTTTAAAAATATTTTTATTATTGTTTTTTAATTTTTTGTTAATCCTCACCTGACCATATTTTTCCATTGATTTTTAGAGAGAGTGGGAGAGAGAGGAAAAGACAGAGAGAAACACTGATGTGAGAGAAAAACATGGATTTGTTGCCTCCTGCATGAGACCCAACCAGGGCCTGGGCTGGAAGGACCTTGCAACCAAAGTATATGCCCTTGCTTGGAATTGAACCTGGGACTCTTTGGTCCTCAGGCCAATGCTCTACAGTACACACTGAGCCAAACCAGCTGGGGTAGTACTTCTACCTTTTCACGGGCTGATGAGCTTAGTGCAAAGAGAGGGAGAAGAAGCTAGATTGGAAAGGTACTGTATCAAAGTAGAAAATAATGTTTCCGTTAAAGCCTCCATAAGGAGGCCTCAAGTAATGGTGCCAGGGATAGGAATGCAAATTCATGTATGAGAATGACTTGAACAAAATAAACTGAGACAAAGAAGCTTGGGACAGGATGACATAATTTCAGAAGAAAGGGATGAGGGAGATATTAACCAGAGAACTTCTATGCCTGTATGCATATGTATATTTAACTCATAGACAGACAAAAGTGCAGTGCAGGAGGTCCATGGAAGGGGAAGGGATCTGGTGGAGGGAGTCAATGGGGGGCACCGAGAGTAAGTCTGCAATACTTTAAACAATAATGATAAATTACAGAAAAAAGAAATAGTCATAGAAAACTTAAGAGAAATAATTGTGTTTGGAAGTTACTTGAAGACCTATTGACAACAAAATAAATTTGTTCCTCTAGAATTTAGGTTCAAGAGATGAACTCATTGAATAAACATGTAAGTAAGTGAAAAAACACTACCTACTGTTTTTAAAGAAGGAGGAGACTAATTGATGGAGTCAAATATAATTATCTTCTATATATATGAAAGACTAATATGCAAAGTGTTCCTTCGGGAGTTTGACTAGCAAACCAGAAATTCAATCACTTGCTATGACATGCGCTGACCGCCAAGGTGGCGGTGTAGAATGAAGGAAGTCCCCGATTGGCTATGATTACTTTTGATTTTAGCATCAGTTTCTTATCCCAGTATTTTGACTCCTTATATGTCTTAAACTCTTGGAACGTCTTACAATACCAATGCAGTTCCAATAGATATTTTGATGATATATATGGAAATGATAAATGCTAACCTAAATATATGATCATACCTTCTGTTAGCTACTGCACATCAGAACTTCCAAGCACGTGATTATAGGATCAAACAGTTGAATTCTCACACTGTCAGTGCTAACATTGGTTCCCTTCAGGGGAAATTTCAGAGACAATATACTATTTAGTTACTGTGAAGATTAAATGAGAAAATGCATGTGCATTGCCTGGCCTAAATTAAAACATAGAAATATTATTTATTCATCTAATTACTTAATAACTATTAACAATATAAGATTTTATTATCTGAAGCTTTGCTTTTCAATCTCTATGTAGAAATTTTGGTGTATTTGCCTCATACCTCATTCTAAACCCCCACCTCCCCCAAGCTAGATATGACTAAACAGTTCTCAATAAAAACAATGATATGATCGGCTTAAGTATCTTCTATTCAAGATCTGATTATCAGATTCCTAGACAGTGTTAGGAAGGATAATACAAATTATCCTTCTGAGGAGGTGGGTCTGGCTGCACCGTGCACCTGTCCCCTCCCAAGCTGGGCTGAAAGGACTATGGGACTCTGGTAGCAGGTGCAAGGAGTGGCCAGACCCTCCTGCCACCACCCCCTCCCCCCACCACCTGGAGGAGCTGAAAGGACTGGGGGACTCCAGCGGGGCTGAAGGAACAGGGAGCGCCATCTTTGTAACAGTGTGGTGGTCAATTTGCATATTACCTCTTTATTAGATAGTATTTATTCTTTATTTGATACAGGTTCTATTAATATTTTCATTTGCTTTTCATAATGTATCAATGTAACTAGCTATAGACTATGCTTACATTCAGTAAAGTATCTAAAACACAAAGCTATTTTTCTGAATGCTATTTTAGTGTGATCATGGAAATATAGTTTCCTGTTCAAGGTTTATTAACTAATTTTTATGACTATGAAATATGCTCCATTTGATAAAGTGCAATATTCTAATCATATAGTTATTTCATTTATCTGTGATTTTACTGGACAGAACAGAATTATCTAAATAATGTCTTTATTAATGTTTATTTTCCTTGAGGGAATGAATAAAAGAATATATACAGCTTGTGATAAAACAATATTTGAGTATTGCTTCAACTGTAGCAACATGATTTTCAAAGTAAGTCCAATTAAACCTAGTTTTACTTTCTTGTAAGCCATCACTTCAATCAATGTGTTTTGTGTGATAATTTCCTTAGAGTTAAAAAGAAGCTATTACTTTTATCTCTATGAATAAATAACCTCATTTTTTGAGTTCTTGCAATGAAAGCTAGTCTAAGAAAATTTTGATTCTCTTACATTTACAACTTTTATCTTCAGAAAGCAGTTTCTTTATAATAAAGATGACATTAAGTAGTGAGTGTTATATAATTTACATTGTGCTTTAATATGGGTTTTTTAATTGAAAACTTCAAAAATAAACTTCAACTCTGTCAGGAAAATACTATTATATCTGTTACACACATGTAGAACACATAATCCACCTTAATAAAGCAAGTACTCTTGAGCACTGATAGTAAATAATTGAACTTGTATTAATGCTTTGTTTTGTTAATCTTTGGGTATGAACAGATATGTTTACTAAGTGATAAGTACCCTTTTTGACAGAGCACATTTTAATATTTAGATAATTATAAAAACATAAATAACTGATAGGTCATTCCTGATCATTCTAATATTAAAATAACAATTCTTATTTTGTGTTAAATATCAACATGTTGTTATATATATTACATTTTTATCCATTAAAGAAACCTTTCAGTGAAGTTGGGAATATCTATGTTTATAGGGGAAAAATAACAGTTGTGGAAATTACTAATCCTTCTCAAGATTTAAAAATATTGTCATTAATTATATTGGGGTCGGCAACTACGTAATTGCAGGTTTCACACATATATGGCTTCAGTTGAATTTTTAGGTTTGCAGACGTAGTACAAATATAAGACACATTTTGTTATTTGATAGTTGGCTATTCAGCTGTTAATCAGTAAAGAAAGTTTTTTGATCTGTTTTGTAGTTTTCGTTTGGCGTTCGTTGAAAAATGGAAAATCAAAAGGAACATTTTCGTCATACTGTATTTTGCTTTTTTATTTCCGCAAAGGGAAAAACGAATCGCAAGCTCAAAAAAGTTATGTGCTGTTTATGGTGACGAAGCCTTAAAAGAACGGCAGTGTCAAAATGGGTTTGCCAAATTTCGTTCTGGTGATTTTTCACTCAAAGATGAAAAACGCTCTGGTCGTCCAGTTGAAGTTGATGACACCCTAATCAAAGCAATCAATTTGGACTGTCACAATACAACACGTGAGATTGCAGAGAAGCTTCATGTATCACATACATGCATTGAAAATCACTTAAAACAACTTGGCTATGTTCACAAACTCGATACATGGGTTCCTCACGAACTGAAAGAATCACAGTTAACACAACGCATTAGCAGCTGCGATTTGCTAAAGAAACGTAATGAAAATGATCCATTTTTAAAACGACTGATAACTGGCGATGAAAAATGGGTTGTTTACAACAACATCAAGCGGAAAAGATCGTGGAGCAGGCCAGGTGAACCAACTCAAACAACATCAAAAGCTGATATTCATCAAAAGAAGGTTTTGTTATCAGTTTGGTGGGATTACAAAGGAATTGTCTACTTTGAAATCTTACCACCCAACCGAACAATCAATTCTGATGTCTACATTGAACAACTAACGAAATTAAACAATGCACTTGAAGAAAAGCGGCCCGAATTGACAAATCGAAAAGGTGTTGTATTCCATCATGACAATGCAAGGCCACACACATCTTTGGTCACTCGGCAAAAATTAATGGAGCTTGGTTGGGATGTTTTGCCACATCCACCATATAGTCCTGACCTTGCACCATCTGATTACTTTTTGTTTCGATCTTTACAAAACTCCTTGAATGGTAAAAATTTCAATAAGGATGATGATGTCAAATCGTACCTGATTCAGTTTTTTGTTAATAAAAACCAGAAGTTTTTTGAACGTGGGATTATGATGCTGCCTGAAAGATGGCAAAAAGTCATTGATCAAAATGGGCAATACATTACAGAATAAAGTTATTTAGTTCCATGAAAAAATTGTCTTTGATTTTCTTTAAAAAATCCGCAATTACGTAGTTGCCGACCCAATAGTAAACAGTGAAAAGAGTCCACATAGAATTATCTTGGTTTCCACTTAAATAGTAATGACAACAGTAATGATAAAGACAATTTACAATCCACAGTGCACAATGTTTATTAGAGAGTTTTGTTTAATATAGAATAACAATTTTATTAAAGGGATTCATATTCCCAAAGGTGAGGGGGCGAGGTTGGGCAAAACACAGGAATTTCTGAATAGTAAAAAAAGAATTCATGCCTAGAAGGTTATATCTCTTTAATTGCTCAATGCAAAATAATTATTAATATTTGAGTCCAATATAGTTATAGGAAAAGCTTCACTGTCTGAAAAACCTATGGGTAAAAATGTATATTTAAAAAGCCTGTTTACATGGTCATGTATTTGTGGGATGTGAGGCATCTGGGCAAATAATATAACTCAAAACAATTGACAGGCACTTAAACTGTGGACTAATATTTATTATTTAACAGCATATATGACTGATTGCCAGATTTAGGCTCCTTGATTTGAGCATGGGGATGGATTACCTAGGGACAACATACAACTGACCCTACAAAACTGTAAACTTGTAAGTGTGAAAGAAGTGCTAATCATATGGACAGTAGGGAACTGGCTTAAAGCAGGACTGTTGCCAGGATACTTCAAGGTAGAAATAGCACAGTATTTCTTGCAGTGATTTTTTTTTAACCAAAAGAAATTTCTAGTTTATTGAAATAACATGCTGTCAATGTATTCTTAATTATGGGCTCATAAAAGTGAGTTCAATAAATATTAGCTAAATGTATTAATGAAAAATAAAGGATATAATATTATTAGTTTGTTCTAAACTTTTCTTTGTTCAAAATTATTATACACAAATGTTTAAGAGAATGAAACCTACAAAGAAAATAGAACACTACAATTATAATACAAAAGAAATGAGAGGAAAAATAAAAAATGCTTTGTAATTTATACCTACATTAACTGGAATGTTAACAGATTAAGTATTCCATTTTTATTCACATAAATAAAAAATTATTTTAATAATTAATATACTAAGATAGACTAAAAAAGAAAAGAATACTGATTTTTAACTATAATGTTTTCTATTTTAACTATAACACATAAAATATAGTAAAATATCTACTAATTTCCATCTTCATTATATAAAAAATGAAAGTTTAAAATAATGCCAAAATAGTTATTAATTCCTCTGGAAATAATTATGGAATTAATTATGGTAATATGGCCCATATTACCACCACATTTGTTATAATTTCCATTTACTATCACATTTGTTGAAATATCTTAAATATTTAGTTAATTCATATGATTATATAACTTTTGCCCTTTATGATAGATTAGAGTGAAAAAAAATACATTACTTGTAGGTTTATAGCTGCAATCAAATGCAGATTTTAAGAAAATATTATGGAATATGAGAAATAACAAATCTAAATAATAGACAATTCAGTTGATATAAAGAAAGAAAATTCATTTTCTGAAGTATACATTTTCATTTATTTCAGACTGGACAAGAGAGGGAGAATTAGAAACATAAATGATGAGAGAAAATCACTGATTGGCTGCTTCCTGCAAGCTCTCTAACGGGGGTGGAGTCTGCAACCAGGGGCAAGTGCTCTGACCAGGAGTCAAACCGATGACCTCCGGATTTATCGGTCAACACTGTACCACTAAGCCACTAGGCCAGCTGAAAATTCATTTTTAAAATATGTTTTTATTGACTTTAAAGAGATAGAGTGAGGGAGACTGAGAGAGAAAGAAACATCAATTGGTTGCCTCCAGTAAGTAAACACCCCAAATAGGGATCAAACCAGAAACTTGAGTCTGTGCGCTGACCTGGAATTTAACTGGCATGGTTTCCTTACATGGGAGCTCAGCCAACGAGCCCCATCAACCAGAGCAAATGTTCATTTTAAAAGTACTTCTGAAAGAAATAAAACATGTTATTTGTCTATTAGTGGTTTTGTTTTTTTTGTTTGTTTGTTTGTTTTGTTTTAACTAGCTGTATAGGAAAGTGTTTATAGTTCAGAATATGCCAATAATAACTTCTGGTAGAATACAGTGGAACAGAATGTATGTGGGGGAAACATGGAAAGCCTGGGTGGATTATTTTTATTACTTCCCTTAACTAATAAATGTGCACATTCTGTTAAAATAAGTACAAGGAAGAACAAACATATGAAAGGGAAATGAGAAGGAGGGCAATAGTGGCAGGTCAAATTTCAAAGAGAAATAAGATGTAGAAGAAAACAGAGATGAAAGGTGCATAATGAATTAAAAATAAGGAATAATTAGTGGGGTGATGAGACAAATTTGAGGTAACTAAAATAAACTTTTATTTCTGACTTCTAAATTATTATGTACAAATTTTATAATTATTTATCTTCACTGTTGAAAAATCAATCATTTTTTTCATTTTATTTATTAAGTTGATTGGTTGACATTGGTCAACATGAACGTATACATGAACATATAGGTTTCATGTGTGGATTTCTATGTTACAAGATCTGTATGTTGCATGGTGTACCCTCCACCCAAGGCCTACTCTTCTTCTGTAATCTCATTTTAGCACTCCTTCCTCCTCTATCCCCTTCCCTCTGGCAACCACCACACTGCCGTTTGTGTTAAAACGTTTCAGTTTTATATCCCACGTGTGAGTGAAATCACATGGTTCTTAGCTTTTTCTGTCTGACCTATTTCAGTTAGTGTAATGTTCTCAAGGCCCATCCATGTTGTTGCAAATGGCAGTATTTCATTCTTTCTTATGGCTGAGTAGTACTCCATTCTGTATATGCACCACATCTTCTTATCCAGTCCTCTATTACAGGACACTTTGGTTGTTTCCACATCTTGACCACTGTGAATAATGCTGCGATGAATATTGGGGTGCATATATCTTTGTGAATACATGGTTTTGAGTGGTTTTTTTTAGTACCTATCCAGGAGTGGGATTGCTGGGTTATATGGTAGCTCAATTCTAAATTTTTTTGAGGAATCGCCAGACCGCTTTCCATAGAGATTGTACAGTTTACATTCCCACCAGCAGTAAATGAGAGTTCCCTTTTTTTCCCAATACTTGTTTGTTGTGTTGTTAGTAATGGCCACTCTAGCAGGTGTAAAGTGGTATTTCATTGCAGTTTTGATAATAAACCATTTTTATAAAGTCATTTTCAGTTGGGAACAAATTACTGCTTTTTTATAGTTTATGTTCTAAAGATTTCTAAAGTGATTTATCAGCTTCTTGGACACAGACATGAATAAATTATTTTTATAATATGAAGGAGCTACTGGGGAACTGGGGGCAGCAGTGGAAGGGCAAGGGTGGGAATTTGAGAGAACAGTGTATGAAGAACTTTGACCTAAAAATAAATTTTATACTATGGGGAATGGCAGGTTGGAATTTTTTCCTTCTTCAGATTTTAAAAGACACCCAGAAATTTAGTTGACTGTAAGTTTAGTAAATATAACTGTGGGCCAGAATTACCACCTCAAAAGATGTTTCCTGAGGGAAATTAATGATTTTGGGGGACAGGTAAGGGGAACAAAAAACAAAAAATAAAAACAAGGTCATCAGATAATCTGTATAATACCTGTATTACAAAAATTGGATGTCATAGTTTAATAAGAAGATGATACATTTCAGAATATAGAGAATAAGTTAAGGAGATTAAGATCTCTAGATGCTACATCCTAAGAAAGATCAGAGGTAGTGAATATATTTAACTTTATAAAGGAAACTTGAAAAGCCAAATAATAGTAATATTCATATAGCTAAAATATGAAATAGGGTTTATATTTACATATGCACTTCTGATTAGAATAAGAAGTAGTCCATGGAAATTGATGAGACACATTTCAACCACAGTGTTAGAAACAACTAGGGTTGTTACTGAATAGGGTCAATTTCCCTGACATAAAGGGATGAACTTCCCATTGGGGAAATGTTGGATATTCATTTGAGAAAGATATAGAGCAGTTTCTTCCTTGGATGATTTATTTCTAGTCAAAGTTATCTTTGCATAATTAGACACCAATAGATGAACATTATGTAATAGTATTTGAGTCCTTGAGATTTTTAAGATATAAATTTCTGTGGATGAAGCATTTCTGTGGAAGAAGAGTAAAATAAGGAGGCAGAAGAGGGAGAGGGGTGCAGAGAGTGAGAGTGAGGAAAAGAATGAGAATGAGAACAAAAAAAATCAAGAAAATGAAATAAACCACATTAAAAATAGCTGTGTGCTTAGTTTTGCACTGCATGGAGTGTAAAAGAGAAATGGGAAATCCAAACTGAGCATATTACTTTTTTGGCCAAAAATTGAGGGATCAGAAAAGAGAATGAATTAATATTCAAATTCATAGTTAGCCTTGGAAGCACCAAGACTAAAACAGTAATATACCATTACTGTATACATTTAATTAAACTGATATGTCTCAATTTTGTAATCCAACTTGGCATAGCCCATTTTAATATACTGTGAGGAGGAGGATGTGGGTGACAAGAGACAGTTAAAGTTTATAAAGTTTCTTTTTGTGCTGATGAAAAGTTCTAAAGTTGACTCTTGTGATATTTATACATCCTTCAATATTCTAAAAGCCATTTAATTGTATTCTTTGAATGGGCAAGTCATAGGTTATGCAAATCATAGCTCAATAAATTATGAACATATAAATAACTATTTATTTGTAAAAATGAGTCATCTTTTAAGCTATATTTTAATTTGCATAACAGTACATTTTATAGCTTTACTAAAACCTTCAGAATTCTACAGTAATTACATCCTTAAATCTTTGCATTATATTTTGTATGCTATATTTTATGTTGAAATAAATATAAAGAAAAGAATATTAATAAAGGGATTTTAAATAAATTTGAATTTCAATTACTTTGAAGAAAACAATAAATGTTTACACTTCCCAAGTTTGTATCTTAATAGTATATGCATTATGAAACATAATTTGGTATAATGTTTAAATTTAAAAAAATATTTAAGTTCTGAGATTGGTCTATGGACCAGTTAGGTTCCTCAGAGAAACTAACCCTATAGAACACATATAGAGATAAATGGAGTTTATTATTCAGGGTTGGCTTACTGGATTTTGGAGGCTGGGAAGTCCCCTGATCTACCAACAGCAAGGTGGAGGGAGACCCAGGTGGAAACCCAAAGTGGTGTACTTGCTCCTTAAAAAACCCAAAGATCTGAGAACCGGAGACTAATGGTATAAATCCCCAGGTATGATTCCAGAGACCCAAGAACCAGAAAAGCTGATTGCCAAGCAGAAGATAGACGTCCTAATGCAAGCAAAGGGCATATTTTTCTTCTTCCTTTCCTTTTTGCTCTATTCAGGCCCTCAACAGATGGGATGATGCCTACCTGCATTAGTGAGGGTGATCTTTTTTTCTTTCTAAGTCTTCCCATTCAAATGCTTATCCCTCCTAAAACACTCTCTCACAGGCACACCCCAAAATATGTGTTCACTCTTTAGTCAAGTTGGCACATAAAATTGCCTATCATAGTCTATGTCTGATTAAGCCTCCATGTTAGTAAGTCAATCGGATTATGATCATCTCTCTTGTGTGTTGTTTCTATCTCCTCTTATACAGAAGGTCAGAACTCAGTTCCTGCTGTCTCTCACTGAAGTATGGTTACTTTGTGGAGAAAACATGTGCAAAGGTTTTGACCTCTTCTCAGACCCATGCCAAGGCTTCTCACTTCCCACCTCAACATTTATCTGCCAAGACAGTGGCCTGAGGCACTAACGGTAAACCTCTGTCTACCGGTATAAACTCAAAAGTGAGGGGGAAAAAAAAAACACCTGAGATGTATTTAAAATTTTCTCTCAAATTATTGAGAATCAACTGCCGATAGCATTGGTTGACTTATCCTTGCATTATTTCTCCCTCATTCCTTGCTTTGTTCTCTCTGTCCAATGCTGCTGCTTGCTCCTTGCTATCACATTTCCCCAACAAAATTCGCACGCCTAAATATTTTCTCTGGTCTCATTCTCTAGGAAACCTGGGACAAGACAGTTGTTGAATATACCTAATCTCAGGATTATTCAATTAACCTGTTATAAGTAAATATACTTTAGGATTATGTTTTAATAAATTAAAAACTGGAACTATTTTATGAGATCTTGTGCATTATTTTTTACATAGATGCAATTTTCAAAACTTTCCTCTTTTGCATTTTTTCTTTTTAATCCTCACTGAGGATATTTTTCCATTGACTTTTAGAGAGAGTGGAAGGGAGGGGTAAAGACAGGAAGAAACATCAATGAGAGAGACACATTGATTGGTTGCCTCCCATACATTTTCCAACCCAGGCCAGGGATCAAGCCTGCAACCAAGGCAGGTACCCTTGGATGGCATTGAACCCAGGACCCTTCAGTCCATGTGCTGATGCTCTAACACTGAGAGATCACATTATATAGTATGAAATCAATTTCTCTTTTGGTCAGCTTCCATTTAAATCCATTTGTATATCATGTTTCCTTAAGCAAAACTTTTTCCCCCTATAAAATAATTAGACTATGTATTTTGGTATCCTTTTGTTTTAAGTTTCTCCTTATTTAGACGTAGAGAGAGCAGACACAAAAAATGCACATGCATTTAAATTATCCCCACTCCTATCATTTTAAGAATCTGATTCTGAGATTTTTCTATGAGGAAGGCAATACATAGAGAAGTTGAAGAGGGGGGAAATACTCGAGTAGCTGTCTGCAGTGCAAAAGTGTAACCTTGTCAATCCCAAAATTAGTACCTTAGAGACTCATGTAAAAGTCAATAAGACTAAGTGATTAACTTACATGATACTATTTTTTTCAGCTAACTTCATATTTAAATTTAATACATGAGTTTATACAGTGGTGTATGATTTTACATAGCTAACATAAAATGAGCATATAGAGATTGAAAAATCTTCCCTCCCCACTTAAAATCATTGTATTTTTTAAGACTTAGTAAATATAAATCTTAGGGATACTTCATTTATTACCTTGAACAGTATTGCTTATTGTCCTGCCAGTTGGCAAACTCATTGTACTGGAGAACAAAGTTGTAATGACTCATTATCTTGTCTTCATTATGAGAGAGAACAATTGTTATTGTGTTTGGTCAAAAAAATTTCTGCAGACTGAGCACAGACCACCCATTTCTAATCAACGGGAACATTTGCTGAAATTACTGTTCCTCTGTTCACTGTAGCTTTTATTGTGGCCATCAGGATTTGCTCCTAAATTCCACTCTTGTATCTGTTCTGTTAATTTTGTTATATACAGGTGCTCTGCAAAATGCATGCTGCAGAAAATTGACATGTCACCAGAAATCTTTGTTTTGTAGAGTTTAGCTTTGTGACTAAGCCAGTTTGACCACAGAGGGTGGTTATTTCTGAATGATTCTATAGATTTTGGAATGGTAGGATTGTTGCTTTTGTAAAACAATCTACAAGGAGAGTTTACAATCAGACATTTCTCATAATGTCTGGATAATTAGTCAATAATTGTGCATTGTTAAATAAGAATTCTATATATTAATATTAATATGCATACTATTGGGACTGCAACAAACAGGTTCAGACATCCATGCTGACGTTTAGGAGGAAATTCTGGCAGCATTCTAATAAAACATCTAAGGCTCTAATGAAGTTAAACTCTGTGCACTAATATTGAATGACATTATTATTAAAAGCCCTGGCCAAATAAAGAATTTTAAAAGTGTTCATTTTTCTTTTATTTCTCTTAGAGGCACAACTGTCCTCCTACAAAGGCAGATAGAAACATCAGTTATTTTGTACTTACTCCTACTCTTCTCTCTTCCTCCACTGTATTCAATAAATTGTCCAGACTTTTATGTCTTCACATAAAATATACTTCATGCCAAAACCGGTTTGGCTCAGTGGATAGAGCATCAGCCTGCGGACTGAAAGGTCCTGGGTTCGATTCCGGTCAAGGGCATGTACCTTGATTGCGGGCACATCCCCAGTGGGGGGTGTGCAAGAGGCAGCTGATCGATGACTCTCTTTCATCGATGTTTCTAACTCTCTATCTGTCTCCCTTCCACTCTGTAAAAAATCAATAAAATATATATTTTTAAAAAAATCCTTCATTTTCTTTTTTATTTCTTTCAGAATATCACTGTTCTAATACACACTTTCAGCATTTAGCACTTGGAAAAATTTATCTTTACAATGGATTTCCTTATTTTCAAAATATTGTCCTCAATTAATTCTTTATGCTAATATAATAGTTAGCAGTTATATAAAGCCAGAAATCATAGCAGCCAAACAACAATAATGACCAGTTGCTATGATGCCCACTGATAATAGCAAAATAGCCCAATCAGAGGTTTGGTCTGGCTGACCAACTTTGTGGCCCTCCCCACTGCCAGCCTGCCCCTGATCACACTCTTGTGTCTATATGGGGGAAGCCATCTTTGACCAAATGGGGACAGCCAGCTTGTGGATTGGAGTGATGGTCAATCTGCATATTACTCTTTTATTAGATAGGATAGGGGCCTGGTGCACAGGTGAGGGCCATCTGGTTTGCCCTAAAGGGTGTCCTGGATCAGGGTGGGGGTTCTTTTGGGGTGTGGGGTGGCCTGAGTGGTGGTTTACAGGCCTGCAACCTCCCCTGGCAACCCAAGGAGAGGTCCTGGTATCTGGGATTTATCTTTTATAATTGAAACTTTGTAGCCTTGAGTGGAGGCCTGGGGCAGCCAGAGTTTGCAGACATTTTGGCTTTTTCCATCTCCAGGGGCAACCCAAACCTCCAGCTCACTTCGTGGTCACAGCCATCTTCACTGGGTTAATTTGCATACTCATTCCTGATTGGCTGTTGGGCATGACTTGTGAATGTTGTGTAGTGGTGGTTAATTTGCATAATACTCTTTTATTAGATAGGATATTATGTTCTTATAATAGTCATATAACATTTATTTTTCTCTTAAACTAATCAAATTTTTTATCCATAGATACATCACAGAAATAAAAATATAGAAAAATATATATGGTAAATTAGAAAAACAAATCCACAATTTTCTATTTTTATAAGATTTTTCTAGTGGAAGTGGTTGGTGATAAAATTTCCTAAATCATAGCTAAAAATTTTGTTTGCTGAAACATATCTCCAAACGTGTTTTTTATAATGAGGATCCTACTTCGGATTTAGGTAGTGTCAGGCCTCTGAATGTTGCAGTATTTAGAAAGCTACCATATTTTTCTGTATATAGATGCCCTCCACTTTTCCAACCCAAAATTAAGAAATTAATATTCTAAACATAAAACAGAACACATTTTTATTTAGTAATTACTGCAGGTTATGGTTATTTACCAGTACTGTGATATTATGCAGCATATCAATTTATTCAGGCTCTATTGTATCACTGCTCTCATCTTTATCACTATTAGTTCCAGACATATCAATTTCTTCAACTTTGATTTTATCACAGTTGTCTTCTGAGTCAGTCTATATATGTGAGATCATCCTCACAAACTGATGATGTTTGTTTATGTCCTCATGGCCAAACCTACTCTCCTCATGAAATTGAAGCACCATTTTGCCTTTCCTGTAACATCAACAATGTTCATTCCCTTTGCAAGCATTCTTGCCTGTCATTAAATATGCTTGGTTGACAACATAAGCCACTCTGGGGCACTCCATCATACAAATCTTAAGCTATTGCTCCAAGTTTGCCCATTTTACTGGCTTTCCTCTAAAAGCCTTCTTCCTTTTTGGCATCTTAAGGAGTTGTTCTTCCTGTTCTCTTCACTGTCTGATCATACACTCAGTGGGAGGAAGTCCAAAATGTCTTTCTGTAGCTATATTTCCATGCTCTTTTCCACAGATGATTACATGCAGTTTGAATTTTGCAGAGTAAGACAATCACTGATTGGTATTTATATTTTTTATTTTTTGATATCTTTATGGGCTCAAAAAGCTCTGGTCCCTGTTGCATCTGCCACTCTCCCCCTCTACTTCCAATTACAGAATCAGCTGATGTCAGTGACAATAAGGCTCGTGATTGGAGGAAGCTTGTTTGATAAGGTATGGGCAGCTAGGCGCACGCAGAGCTCTCTCCTCAGCTGACTTCCCGTGTACAAGACACCCCTCAATTTTCAGTCTAAAGATTTCAGAAAAAATAGCATCTTATACACAGAAAAATATGGTATATGCAAGAACAGAAGTCCTTTTAAACTGAATGGCAGGTATTAAGGACAGAGTTGTTTGTTTGCTTAATGTGTTGTTGTTTTTCAGGAGAAAAGATAATATACGACAATAGCTCATGTATATGCCCATTATTAGGTAAAACAAAATATAAACCAAAAAATAATATTAAATGAAAGAACTAATATTACAACTTTGAAGGCCAAGCTGACTAGGAGAGCAACACAGCAAAAATGAACAGGTGAGAAAAGTTTCCTTATTCCTCCCTGCTAAAATTGTGTGTCTTAATTTAAAAAGAAAATGTTATAGGTGAATTAAACTAATGTTGGAGGTACAACCGTTAGCAAGCAGGTATTTGTATGGCCAAAAAGAATGGCCTTATTATCATATCATCAACCTCTTCAATGATAACAGCTTCTTATATATTCCTTATGCAGGAACAAGACTAATGGACCACTAAGATAATTTCCTCATAGCATAACAAAGTGAAATTAAATATGAGGTGACAACTCTTTTCTCACAAATAATAACACTGAGTCTACTTTATCAATGTAAAAATGTGTTTATATGTTAACTAGATTTTACTGCCTTAAGATACTTAGAGACTTATAATCTACATTTCTCAGATAAGGAAGTCAAATCAGAAAAAAAATTAAATGAATGTATGTGTTTATGATTATATACATAAATGTGTTATTCTTATATCATGTAGATGGTTGGTAGTAAAATACACTTCAAATTCAATATTTTAAACATTTTAGGTGGGTTTTTTTATTGAACAAATTGTTGGAGATTAGGGAGAAAAATTATTTACTAAGCATCTATTATGAATTGTCATTATATAAGCTGCTTTGTATCTGAGACTTTATTTAATTCACCGAAAAAGCCGTAAGCCATGAAACCAATTTTCCTTAATTACAAAGTGTTCTTTCTCTTTCTATGTTACATAATTTCCTGTTTCCAGTAATACATATACTAGTATTTCTTTGTATAAGATAAGACTGCAAACCAATAAACATCATATTTATCAAGTTTAATCTCTTTCTCATAAAGACACACTTCAAAAGCTTGTCATGTTATTGATATTTTTTATTATACATACTTTTATTTTATTTATTTATTTTTTAATTTAATAAATCTTTATTCAGATTATTACAATTGTTCATCTCCCCCCCATATCTTCCCTCCACCTTGTTCCCTCTGCCCTTACCTCACCCCCCACTGTCCTCATCCATAAGTGTACAATTTTTGTCCAGTCTCTTCTGTACCCCCCACACTACTCCCCGCCACCGAGAATTATCAGTCCACTCCCTTTCTATGCCCATGATTCTATTATATTTACCAGTTTATTCTGTTCATCCGATTTTTTATTCACTTGATTTTTAGATTCACTTGTTGATAGACATCTATTTGTTGTTCATAATTTTTATCTTTATCTTTTTCTTTTTCTTCCTCTTCTTAAAGAATACCTTTCAGCATTTCATATAATACTGGTTTGATGGTGATGAACTTCTTTAGCTTTTTCTTATCTGTGAGGCTCTTTATCTGACCTTCCTTTCTGAATGATAATTTTGCTGGGTAGAGTAATCTTGGTTGTAGGTTCTTGCTATTCATCACTTTGAATATTTCTTGCCATTCCCATCTGGCCTGCATAGTTTCTGTTGAGAAATCAGCTGATAATCATATGGGTGCTCCGTTGTAGGTAATTAACTGTTTTTCTCTTTCTGCTTTAATATTCTCTCTTTGTCTTTTGCTCTTGGCATTTTAATTATATGTCTTGGTGTGGTCCTCTTTGGATTCCTTTTGTTTGTAGTTCTGTGAGCTTCCTGAACCAGATGAGGAAAGTTTTTGGTCATTATTTCTTCAAATAGGTTTTTAGTATCTTGCTCTCTCTCTTCTGATTAAATAAGACAATATTAGTATAATTTTCTGTATTATGGTTTCTAACTTTTATTACCCTTATATATTATTATACTAGAACAGACCACATTCAACTCTATTTTATTATACATTGTTTCCTCTTTTTATCTCCTCTCAGGCTTACCTTTTCATAAGCCCAGTGTTGTGCTTTTATACATTTCTCTCTTGAAGAAAGAGCAGTCTCTTCACAGGGACAATCCTTTGCTACCTATTATTTTATTAACAGACTAGTGTGCAAATAAAATACACCTTTGAAAGACAGATTCAAACACTTAGCTCACAGTCCACTTTTTAGTGTCATTAACATGCATCCAATGCTGGTACAATTAATTTCAGGTGTGCCTTCTCCCTGATATATATCTCTGCCATCCTGAGTATGGTATGAGTCATTGTTAAAATCATAATCTCTAGAAAGTATTCCCTCTAAGATATTCAACTTTTTTTTTTTTTCCAGAGTTTGTCTGGGACTACAACTACCAGCTTATAACAATATATTCCAGTTTCTTATCACATACATACACTACAAACATACCATTTTATGCTATTGTTCTAATTTAAGCTGACCAGATGTCCCACTTTTGGCGGGACAGTCCCAATTTTTAACAATATGTCCCATGTCCCATCTTTTCGTTGGAAAAAAAAAATCGGGATTTTTAAAAATGCCGTGGGACACGAGGAAAATTGTTAAAAATTGGGACTATCCTGCCAAAAGCGGGACGTCTGGTCACCTTATTCAAATTGTCTTTGGAAGAATGTAAAACGAAAAACAGGTAAGAGTATGGGGATATGTTTCTTGATGGTTATTTAGTGATATTTAAGAGAGATTGTATGAGAAAATTTTCAACCAATAATATAGGCAGTAATTTATCATGCTCTCCTTGTTGAATTCATGATATTGTCTGTTTAACAGATAAAACATCAGGCAGATTTTTTAATTTAAAAAATCCTAATGATTATAGAAAATATGAAGAAATTACGACACTGGTTTCCTTAACAATTATCTATTTTAATAGAAAATATTTTTTCAGGCAACAATATGAAAACATACAAATCTACAAAATACCTTACTATTTTTAAAAAAAATTTTGAGTGCTTACATGAAGATAAAGTTCTAAGAGAGGAATGCTTTAGAATGTTAAGATAGAGATCAGAAGTATTCAATGAAAAAAAAAATTGAAAAAAATTGAAATAACCAAAAAAATCTTACAAAATGATGAAGAAAGAAAAGTCAATATTCTTTTATGTATAATCCTGGAACATTTTTCCATATATATATATATATATATATATATATGCATATGCATATATATATATATATATATATATATAAATATATATTAATCTTAATTTAACCTGTATCAGTGGTAAGATATTCCCTGTTAGGACCATTCTACTACCTTATTTTTAGAAAGTTATCCAACTGTATATTTATCTTTAATTTTTTAAATTGAATTTATTGGGGTGACATTGGTTTACAAAGCCACACAGGCTTCAAGTGTACAACTCAATAAAACATTATCATCCAATCGCCCAAACAAAGTCTGTTTCAATCTCCATTTTACACCCCTTTGCCCACTTCACCTATCCCCCCTCTTCCCTCTGGCTATCACCACACTGCTGTCTGTATCCATGTGTTACATATACATATGTTTTGGCAAATCCCTTCAACTTCTTTCATTCACTCCCCCAACCCTCCTCTTCTTCTTTTTCACTTTGCCTTTCTTTTCTTTTCTTCTTCTTTTTTTTTTTAAATAAATCTTTATTGTTCATATTATTACAAATGTTCCTCATTTTTCCCCCCTCCATTACTCCCCTTCACCAGGTTCCCACCCCACCCTCTGCCCTTTCCCCATCCCCCATTGTCCTCATGGATAGGTGCACAGTTTATGTTCAGTCTCTTCCCGCACCCTCCACTCCCCTTTTCTCTGAGAATCGTCAATTCACTCCCCTTCCATACCTATTCTATTATATTCACAAGTTAATGTTGATCATTAGATTTTTTAATTCCCTTGGTTTTTAGATTCAGTTGTTGATAGTATTGTATTAATAAAATAAATATTCACAACATATTTTGTGTTAATATTTTATTCAAATTTAATTGATGTTTAACTTCTATTCATATGATTTTATTTTTAGTATTTGTGAAGAACATGTGAAATATTATTGTCATATAAATCCTGTACTGTAGTGCTAGATTATCACACAGTGGCCATGCATGACCATTCAACAATACTTTGCAAAGTTATAGAACGTAGAGTTTCCTATTCTCCTCCCTCTGCAGGAAGTTCAGGTGATATGTTTTTCAACATTACTAGGGAAACCTGGAGAAGAGAGACTCAAAAGTTTTGCTACTTATTATAGCTCTGCTTTCCTAAATAAAAGCTAGCTGTGATCTTTTGATGAAGTAAGACTTCTATTCAGTCAAAGAAAAAAAAAGTTTGGAGTCTGGGTGAGAAGAAGATTAAAATGGGAAGCTTCAAGGCAGTTTTCTCCAATGCACTTGTACAAATAAAGGCTTGTCCAGAATATGTTGTGTGCCTATTGATTATTATTTCATCTGGAGTTTATTTCCAGTTGAATTGTTGCAACTTGGTTTCTACTTTTCCTTTGAATCGCTGGTTTTAGCAATTGTCTTTCACATTTACCTGCTGAGTTTTCTGCTAGTTTATTTTTACAACTTTTTGAGATGCTCCTTATGTCCTGAATTTTCCTGTTTTAAATCTTACCCAGGTTCCTGAAACAGTGAATACCTGGGAAGACTTCCTTGTGCTCATGTATATTCAATGTGTCTAGGAAGCAATAGTAGCAGTTTAATATTTGCTGAGATCATAGTTAAGTCATTCCTCTTTTACTCTTTTTACATTTAAGATGACAACCTGAAATGAATGTGAGATAATTTTTTTTAGAGCTATATTGGTAAAAATTATACTGTTAGAAGTCAAATGGGTACTCAAAGTTTACCATTTATATAGTGCTTTCCAAACAATTTTTAAAACCATTATTTCATTTCTACCTCATAATAAGCATGTTAAATCCATGTGTTTAGAAATGATAGAATTATCCACATTTAAAAGATAAGGAAGTCAATATAGAAAACAGGAAAAAAAAATTCTGATAATATCTCAGCAACCTAATACAAGTGTTGGAGTACATTCTACATCTCTATTTTTTTAAAAAAACTATGGTAAGGTTAAATATTCCTTTATGGATTCAGTATTAATAACCAATAAAATAATAATATGTTTGAAAATTATTTTGGAAATATATATGATGAATTTTATTGAGGAAGTAGTTGAGAGTTGCTCTTTGAAAGAAAATTTCTATTTTAAACATATTGAAAAAATAATAATAAAAAACAATATTAAATATATATATATATATATATACATATATATATATATATATATATAAAATAAAATACATATTTTTTGTGTCAAAGTTTTCCAGCTATTTGCACAAAAATGACCAACCACCAATATATCATCACTAAATATAATTTATGATGAATTGAGTACATATACAGGTCTTAAGTGAAAGTTTTTAATAATATATTTATTATACTATACATTTACTCAAAACTAGATAAATATCTAAAATATATTTGTAATAGCATTGGTATTATTAAATCTCACAAATCTATAAAATATATATTAATAAATAAAACTCAAGGGAATTAGAACAAATCATTTTAATAAATAGCTAGCAATTTTAAAATTTCCTTTTTGGTTCTGTCACATAGAATAATTTTCTCTGTGAGGAATCTGTAATTTTTTTGTTAAACTTTATTGTTGAAAGGGGAACTTTATAACTTTTCTTCTATTTGTTGTTTGATTTTGTAATTCTTTATTGTTAAAAGTACTACATATAGTATTACCTATGTCTCTTTTTCCTCCCATTGACCTCTCCCCAGCCATACCCCCAACCCCTCAGCACATGCCCTCACCCCCCTAGTGTCTGTGTCTATTGTTTATGCTTCTATGCATGCATATAAATCCTTTGATTAATTTCTTACCCCTGACCCAAACCCTCCACTACCTTCCTTCTGAAATTTGATGCTTCTGTTCAATGCTTCTCTCTCTCTCTGGATCTATTTTTGTTCATCAGTATATATTGTCCATTATATTCCACAAAATGAGTGATATCATGTGATATGTATCTTTCTCTGACTGGCTTATTTCGCTTAGCATAATGCTCTCCAGGTCCATCCATGCTATTGTGAATGGTAAGAGTCATTTATTTTTTTACAGCAACAAATTATTCCGTTGTGTAGATCAAGCATGTCAAACTCAAAAGCTAACCCAGGCCAGATAAACAAGGCTTAAATTTATGTGGGCCACAGAAAAACAAAAGCTTCAATTTTCATAGAATATAGGTTTAGTTCAATAGAGACAGGCTGAATACAAAGGGCTGAAATAAATATGTAATCGTTAACATAAAATAATAGAACATTTTAATAAAAATTAATATTTTCTCTTGAACATTAACTTACTAGACATTAAATAACTGCACAAATTAATAACAGAAATAGAGTTATTTTTCTCATTTTCCAAAAGCAAAATATATCCTGTTGCACACACCAAATAAGTAAGTACAAAGCTAATACTGTGGCAATTGACTGCTAAAATACTAGTATTCGCTGCTAGAATTAGTGGAGAGAAATGGTGCACCTATGCGTTAGGTGCATAAGGGAAATGAATGCAACACTATTATAATAATCAGTCATTAGAGAATATTGCAGTTCCTTATTGATAATTATGAATAACAGAATATTATAAAAGTTACAGAATTTTTATTAAAACATTTCTTACATAGTGTTGTATTGACTGTGCCACAAAAATATTTGTTATGGGCCTCAGGACGAGTTTGACATGTGGTGTATATGTACCACAGTTTTTAATCCACTCATCTGTTGATGGACACTTAGGCTGCTTTCAAATCTTAGCTGTTATAAATTGTGCTGCTATTAGCATATGGGTGAATATGTCCTTTCTAATTGATGTTTCTGTTTTCTTGATTCAAAGAAAAATAGTATTCCTGGAAGTGGGATTACTGGGTCAAATAGGAGTGCCATGTCTAATTTTTTGAGGAAACTCCATATTGTTTTCCAAAGTGGCTGCACCAGCAGTGTACAGGGTTCCTTTATCTCTACATCCTCACCAGCACTTGTCATTTGTGGATTTGTTGATTTGTTCATGATAGCCATTCTGATGGGTGGGAGATGGTACCTTATCGTTTTGATTTACATCTCTTGGATGATTAGTGACTTTGAGCATGTTTTCATATATCTGTTGATGTTTTGTATGTTCGCTTTCAAAAAGTGTGTATTTAACTCCTGTGTCCATTCTTTGATTGGATTGTCTATCTTCCTTTTGTTAAGATATATGGGTTCCTTATAAATTTTGGAGAATAGAACCTTATAGGATATAACATTGGCAAATATGTTTGCAACTATCTTGAGAAAGAAGAACAAAGTTGGAGGGATCACATTACCAGATATTAAGCTATATTACAAAGCCACAGTTCTCAGAACTGCCTAGTGCTGGCATAAGCACAGTGGAAAAGAACAGATAATCCAGAAATAGACTCAAGCCATTATGCTCAATTAACATTTATAAAGGAGTCAAGAGCATACAATGGAGTCTCTTTAATAAATAGTGTTGGGAAAATTAGACAGATACATGCAAAAAAAAAAATGAAATTAGACCAACAACAAACACCATACACAAAAATAAACCCAAAAGGGATAAAGGTCTTAAATGTAAGATGAGAAACCATAAAAATCCTAGAAGACTCCTTAAGCAGCAAAATATCAGACATATGTCATAGCAACATCTTTACTAATACAGCTCCTAGGACAATGGAACAAAGGAGAAAATAAACAAATAAGACTACATCAAAATAAAAATATTTTGCACAGCAAAAGAAACCAACAACAAAACAATAAGAAAGCCCATTGCATGGGAGAATTTTTAATCTATTATGCATGTTTTCTCTTACCTCCCTGCCTTCCTGAGCATTATTAAAATAGTGATTTATACTTATTTTCTGATCATTTCAACATCTCTATCTTCCTGGAAATGGTCTTTACCAATTTCTTTGAGCACATATTGCTATATGCTGTGTGTTTGTGTGTGTGTTGCATAAATTGATATTGCAACTTAAACATTATGTTATTTTTAGACTCCTAGAGGATTGGTGCATGAAATTCATGCATTGGTAGGGTCCCTTGGCCTGGCAATCAGGGCTGATCAGGGCATTCTGGCTGCTGATTGGGGCCTTCCTTCTGCCCACCAGCTAGGGCTTTCCTTTGTCCCACGTCACCACCTGGTGGTCAGCTCATATCATAGAGAACAATTGGTCTCCCTGTTGAATTCCCATGGAGACAATTTGCATATTAGGCTTTTATATATAGATAGATTTTGCTACAATCCTCTGAAGAAGTATTTTTTTACCCTTATGTAACATTTATCACTTTTAATTGAAGTATAACTGACTTATAACATATTAGTTTCAGGAAGGGGGATGTATAGCATAATGATTCAATATTTGTACATTTTGTTAAATAATCAGCACAATAAGTCTAGTTAATGCTCATCACTATATATATATATATATATATATATATATATATGTATATGTATACATATATATATATAAACTTTTAAGATCTACTTTTATTATATAATCAACTTTTGAATATGCAATACTATAGTCACCGATCTGTACATTACATCCCTATCACTTATTTTTATAACTGGAGATTTAATCTTTTGACACCACTTATTTCACTCCCTCTACCCTTGCCCACATCTGGCAACCACCAATCTGTTCTCTGTCTCTATCAGCTTAGGACTATTTTTAAAATGTGTCTGTTTTGTTTTTTAGATTCCACATCTAAACAAGATCATAGTATTTATTTGTTTTTCTCAGTCTGACTAATTTAACTTAATACCCTGTCAGAACAAGGTCTAATTCTTTAAATACTGACTCCTAAATCCTTCTCACAGCACTAATTGTGTGAACAAGTTCCTTCTGGACCCTGCTCACTATACTTACTGCTGGGAACTCATTTCTACTTCACCCTCTGCTCACTGAGCCAAGTGTTGGAAGCACTTACCTGGTACTGTTGGGTCCAAGCCCCTCTGCCTTTTTTCACCTGCTCCTACTTCTGAGAAGGTTCCTGAATATCTCTGCAACCAGCTGCCTCCCCCAACTGCTATGCTGTGCTGGTAGAGGGAGTTGCCATGAGAAGTTGTGGGCAAATGAGAGAGTCTTTATTGTAGAAGCTAGTGGCTATTTGGCCATTGTTAACAAGGAGCCACTAAACAAAACAGTTCTTTAAAGCAAAGTCCCATACAATAGGTACCCATACAGTGGCGAGGTACTAGTAGCCTCTGAATCCAGGGCCATTGTCTGTGCAGCTGCCCACTGGTCAGTAGTCTCACCCTAAGCAGTCCAGCCTTACGTAGGAGCAGCCCCACTAAACAGCCACTCCAGCCAGTATCTGAGCAAGCTACTTACTGTTCACTACCATACTTTATACTACTTAGACAAAAGAGGCTTTTTGCCAAAAGAGTGACATCAGTCTTTTGGGATATAGAAGGGTGCTCTTGCACAGGGCATAGATTGTTGAGTCTTTGCACCTGCATACAGTCTTTGCCCTGGACACCGTAATTAAGATTCCCACACTTAGAGTGACCTTGGACATCTGGTGTACTCTGAACAAGGCTTCTACACTCTAATTGGCCTTGAGCATCAGGTGTACTCTGAATAGGGTCACTACATACTTTCAAAGTTCATCCATGTTGTTGCAAAATGGCAAGACCCACTCATTCTTTTTTATGGATGAATAATATTAATTTTATTTATTAATTCATACATCGATGTACATTTATTGTTTTTATACCTTGGCTATCAATGCCAATAATGCCTAACAGGTCCAACAGAAGTTTGTGCTTTTATTTTTTTACTTTTTTGTTTTCTTAGCTGCAAGCTGTTTTGAATTGCACCCACTCATGGACAGTTTGGGATTCATCTGGAGACTTTGGCAGTGTATGAACAGAATTTCTGGTTCTTCTATGTGTCTCCCTTCTGTCCAGCATCCCCTCCCTCATTTTTCAGCCATTAAACTTCCCCAGACTCTGTCCTCTAGTTCTTCAGGCCAGAAATACTGCAGGTTTCTATTAGAAATGCAGCCACTGTGTGACATGCTGGCATTCTAAAGCCATGAAAACAGGAAACTCAGTCTTCCCTGGTACTTTCTTCCAGTTCTCCACTTGCTGACAAAATAAATGCCTGAGTTTTTCATCTTCTAAGACCTTCAAGTAGGTCCCCACTCTCAGGATTTATCTTTATTATGAATGGGGAGTTCAGCCTGTTAGAAGCTTACTCAGGCATAGTGGAAATAAATTATTCACACTTCAATTTTAAATTCCACTAGCCAAATATTTAATATTATTTCCTTTTGTTAGACTAAAGATCTATTTTTATAACTGTGATTAAAAATATGTTACAATAGAATATAATTACTAGCCAAGCACGTGTACATATTCACTCACTAAGTTGAGCAGAGGCTCTATTTCCAAACTGTGATGGATATTTAACATGAAAGAAAAATGAACTTGCTTGTGTTAACCAATGATATGTTGAGCTGTTTGTTACCACAGCATTATCTAAGCCATCATGACAGAAACATGATAACAAATAAGAAAATGCCTGGTAAAACTCTGTAAAAAGTTATCTGATAACTGACATACGGTGATTGGAAATTTACACACAGTGCCTATTGTACTTAATTAAATGTTAAACATATTAAAAATGTGGATTTTGTGTATTATAAATTATTTAAATTTAATAATATAGATATAAAATATTTTTTTACCTATTCAGATTGTTTGTGGCCACACAAATATATTTTTTCACTAATAATAGTTTAATTTACTCAGTAATGATTATCCTGTAGCAGTTTTTTTTTTTCAGAAATAGATTGTACAAAGTAGTGAGACTTTCTTAAGCCATAAATAAAATTACATGTTTCAGAGTGCCAAACTCTCTCTCATGTTGTTATTGTGACTTCATCTGCATGTTACTTTATTATACAAATCTACTTTCTCTAGCCTTTTCTTTCTCAGATCCTTGCTTTACCTAACAAGTTTAAGATGTATAAAGAATTAGCAGCTGTAGAACTGCCATATTAATATCCTCAATTAAATTTATTAATTTGATCTTGCTTTCATGACATCATGTTTACTTAATAAAATTTTATTGGTAAATCATACATAATTATTTTTATGAGTTTCTGTATCGCATAGCCATACAACACACATACAGAAATACACACACATATCACATACGTACATACACTGTTCTAAAACTGACAAAACATATGCAGTATTTCAGATGTGTCTTTTCAGAAAACACGTTGCCTCTATTTTGAGCAGGTTATTTACAATCTGAGAAAAATCAAGTGACAAGCATATAAAAATGTACCTCTGATTACAATACAGACTATATTAGAGTACAGCCAAGTATATTCAATTTCACATGAGAACCAGTATTTCAGAAATACAAATTTAACAAGCCAACTTGTATTAGCATCTGAGGAATTACCTGGAATCCTGGAGAAACACATGCTGAGCAGTGAGGAATTACTTGTTGTTGTCAAGGTAATGCATAATCTAAAATTCAAATAAACAGACTCCTTCTAGATTATACCATAGGTAGGATACTGCTACCACATACAGCTATGTGAATATCTTGATGTTATATATAGGAGGGCTAATCAATATAGTACTTTTCTTGAAATAGAGCAAATTATTAACATACTTAGTAAAGTTGCACAATTTCAGTAATTGTCCTGTGACCTTAACTGAAGCTACAGGTCCACAGTAAAAGTTGATTAAATATTGTTCTTGAATTATAGAATGAAAACTCAAAAAAGAAATTAAACAGAATAAATATGCTCTTTATAATAATTTTAAGTTAAAATTAAAATTCAGAATGAAGTTTTTTTTTTTATATATTACATACTTTTACAAAGTATTTTTAGGTATACAACATAATGTTTTGATATCCTAATAATAAAGAAGTAATATGCAATTTGACCCTCACGCCCTCACAAGATGGCTGCCTATGACCAGGCCAACAGGGGAGCTTGTGAAGGACAATCAAATGACTGAACAAGCAGGCTACATGGGGCCACCAGGCTTGCAGAGGAGTTAGTGAGGGATACCCCAAATGACTGAACAGCAGGCTGTGTGGGGTAATCAGGCTGATGGGAGTGGGGAGGCAGTTGGGGGTGGCCAGACCAGTAGGCAGAGCTGTTGGGGGTGGCCAGGCCAGCGTGGGGGTCAGTAAAAGGTGACCAGGCTGGAGGGGAGGCTGTTAGGAGCAATCAGGCCAACAGAGGGGGGAAGTTGAAAGTGACCAGGCCAGTGGGGGAGGGGGCAGTAAGAGGTGACTAGGGTGATAGGGGGGTTAGTTAGGGGTAACTGGGCCAGCAGGGAGGGGGTAGTTAGGGGCAACCAGGCTGGCAGGGAGGGGCAGTAAGAGGTGACCAGGCTGGCACGGGAATGATAGTTAGGACCAACAAGGCCAGCAGGGAGGATGCAGTTGGAGATGACCTGGCCAGCAGCAGGGTGCAGTTAAGGGTGACAAGGCTAGCAGGGGGAGCAGTTAGGGGCAGCCAGGCTGGCAGGCAGGTGAGTGATTAGGAGCCAGGAGTCCAGGATTGTGAGAGGAATATCTGACTGTCAGGTGTACCCCAAGGAATCGGACCTAAACAGGCAGTCAGACATCCCTCAAAGGGTCCTGGATTGAAGAGGGTACAGGCTGGGCTGAGGGACAACCCCCATGTATGAATTTCATGCACCAGACCTCTAGTTTGTATATAATATAAAATAATCACCACAATAAGGCTAGTTAACATCCATAATCATACTCAGTTACAAATTTTTCATATTGCATTTTAGTCTCAAATCAATGGAATTAGATATATGTGCAATTAAATAATGATCTTTAGAAGACATAAAATATATTTGGTGGAAAAATGAGGGTACTAAGATTCAGAACATTTAAAATAAACCTAGAAAGTTACCTATCTATATACAAAGGAATAAACTCCAAAGTCTTAGATTTTATATATCATGTTCAATGTTCTTTCATATATACAACTGGAAACCCAGGGGTAAAAATTCATGGATTGGTGGGGGGTGTCCCTCAGTATGGCCTGCCCCCTCTCACAGTCTGGGGAGCCCTCAGGGGCAGGAGGCAACGTGGCAATCAGGGGAACGTGATGCTCCCATCACACCTCTGCTGCTGCCACTGCTGGCAGTGCAAGCCTTGGCCAGCCCTGGTTACCTGAGGCTTGGGCAACCCTGGGCAGCGGGGCACCTACCATCCAAGGCTTGTCTGCACCTCAGGCTGGCCCTAGGGGTTTGAGGGACTGAGGGGTCTGGGGAACTCTAGAGGCAGGCATGCAGAGCAACTGGATCCACCTGGGGGCAGGTCTGGCTATGCCATACTCCTGCTGCCCCAGCAGGGCTGAGGGGACTGGGTGTCACCATCTTGTGGCTGTGGGTGTCACCATCTTTGAAGGCGGGGCAGTAAATTAGCCTATTCCCTCCTTATTAGCTGTAGATGCCACCGTCTTTTCAAAGGCATGAGGGTTCGTTAACATATTCCCTCTTTATTAGATAGGATACTGCATTTCAGTAACTATAGTAATTGACAATAAGGAATAGAAAACACTTGTGCAAAGGAAAAGTAAAACAAAAAATGTGGAATTTAGATATCAGCTATGCAACTGAAAGAATGAAATATGAAAAAACAAATCATTATTTTATCCTAAATATGAATTCATTGGCATGAGCTAGTTAAAACAGCAACAATAACACTCATTTTGTACTTAAAAATACTTCTAATTCTTATACTTCTGATGTCTTTTAGAAAATAATTTAATCTGTCTCCTTAAAATGTTTTCTTCTTTAAAAGATAAATGAGTGTTTCTGTTCAGTTCATGGTGTTTTGTACTGAGTGAGCCTATACTTTTGAAAATAATAAAAATGGTGATGTTTATACATAAAAAATCATTTTGTTTACAGGTTTCATGTTAGTTAAGGTTTTGTAAATTTTATAGAAATTTTTCATTAAATTTGTATAGCAGCAAATATTATGTAATCACCTAGTTTGGGTAAAAGGAAATCAAAGAAAATCAGCATTTATTGAGTCTTTTATACACTAGATATCTTGCTACATATTTTACATTATATTGCTGTTTAATAATTACAACTAATAAAATAGTTATAATACAATGTGTTAATCAATAAGTACTTGGGACAGCATGTCAAGAGTCAAGATTGAAAAACATAATTTAGGGAAGCATTCTATTTTGAATAAATGGTTGAGTTGTTTTAATTTTATATTTTAGGATTTGCAAGATGGAAAGAAGAATATTTAGGTATATGTATGGCATCTATAGTATCTCCTACATGTACCCTTCTCATTGAGCAGTCAGGTCTGAGAAGATGTGGCTCTCAATTAACTTTGAACATTAAGAATTTTATTTATCAAAGACCACAATTCTTTTATTAGTGATGGTGAATAATCTTGCTAAGAAGTCTTTTAAATTCTACTTGTAGACATGTGTGTGTGTTTTTTTCTATGGTTGTTAAATTGATTTTCTGTAATTAAAAAATAAGCTTTTATTTATTTTTTTCTATTTATTAGTTTTTAGCTCACTTTACTTAATTTTTTTAAACCTTTCAACAACTAGATGTGAGGATCATAAAGGCGTAGGCTAATTAGGAGAATAATGAAAAGGGTTCATTACTCAAATAAGAGAATGAGTTAGTTGTATTTTATTTCCTACTTAGCTCTGTAGTGATCTTTCTAGTTTCTGCATTGTTTAGTCAATATTCCATTTAGTCTCAGGATAACTCTATGTGATAACTTCTAAAGAAAAAAATGTTTGCTACCATAAATTAGCCAGTGAATTTAGTGATGCAGGGAGAACAGAAACAGAATTTCTACTTCTCTTCCAACTTAGTAACAGCCTATCCATAGGAAACCAGGCAACATCTTTGCATAATATTGTTGCTATTAATGAGAAATTAATTCTCTATTGAAGAAGTTGAGAAAACTAGGTATTTGGCATGTGTATATAGGTTGCTGATAATATAAGAAAACGCTCTAGAGCATGTTATACATGGAAAGGAGAATGAGAGAAAACAGTTCCTGAAAAGGGTTTCCCATTGTATCCCAAGAGGTTTAACTTGAGTGACTTGTTAGCTCTTCCTAACCACTGAGATCCCAAAATGGAGAAAAGTTTCTTATAATTTCATAATGACAGGTTAATATTGGTAACACAGCATAGTTATAGTTACTAATAGTAGGGCAAATAATATTTTATCTATAACTTAACTTTATGTACTCTGTGCATAGACAAGGTTAGACAATCATTATAATGGTTTGCCTTATTCTCAGGGATACATTGCAGAACCCCAGTGGATGCCTGAAATCATGGATAGTACCAAACCTTATATGCGCTATGCTCCCCCCCCCACCACACACACACACACATCTATGACAAAATTTAAATAATAAATTAGACACAGTGAGACATTCACAACAATGTGAATAATAAAAATCAACACAATGTACTATAATAAAAGTTTCTGAATGTAGCTTATATCTTAAAATATGTTATTAAGACTCATCCTTCTTAATCTTGTGGTGGTGTGAAATGATCTCATGGGCTGGGAGCACACACAGTGTGAATACACTGGACAAGGGGAAAATTCCCATCCCAAGCAGGATGGAGTGAAGTGGTGCTATTCAGAAAGGTGCACAATGTAGAATTTATGAATTTTGTATTTCTGAAATTTTTATTTAATATTTTTGGACCATGGTTGACCATAGGTAACCGACATTGCAGAAAGCAAAACCACCGATACTGGGGGAGAACTGTGCTGGCAAGCAGAAGAAGACTAGGACTGAAATAAGTCAGTAGCTGCTGCATGTATCACAGGCAGAAACCTAGATACTCTGAGGAATGTTAATAATTTAAATTCAAATACTGAGAGCTTGACTCCTCAAATGGTTTTAAGATAAGTCTGCAAGCTCCTTGCTACCTCAAGATTTCCTTGCCATTACTGTGGTCAAGTGGTCTAGGTTTAGAACTTCAATTTTTATTTTTAGTTTCTCTCTAGGAAGTTTCTCTCTCTCTCTTCCTTTATCTCTTGAGGAAGGAAGAGGGAGAGAGATAGATACATCAATGATGAGAGAGAATCATCATTGATTGGCGGCTTCTTGTATACCCTCTACTGGGGATCAAGCCCTCAACCTGGGCATATGCCCTGACTAGAAATCAAACCAGTGATTTCTTGGTTCCTGGGTCAACACTCAACCACTGAGCCATGCCTGGATATGCCTGGATGGGCCATCTCTCTTTTATATCTCACTCTGAAAAAAATCAGCTGCCATGTTTCAAGGACACTCAGGCAGCCAAGACAAGATCCACATAGTAGGGGACAGAGGTTTTCAGTCAGCAGGTAGCATATATGTGAGTGAGTTTGAATATGGATACCCTGTGGCTTGCCAACAACCATGTTAATGAACTTGGGAAAGTATCTTCCCTCAGTTGAAGCTTAAAATAACCATAGTACTGACCAAGAACTCAATTTTAAACTTATGAGAAACCCTGTTCTAGATTCTCCCAGCTAGCTCCTCCTAGATGTCTCAGCAGAGAATCAGTGAACTGATGAAAGTTTATTGTTTTAAAAAAGGAGAATCTGCCAAAACCGGTTTGGCTCACTGGATAGAGTATCGTCCTGAGGACTGAAGGGTCCCAGGTTCGATTCCGGTCAAGGGCATGTACCTTGGTTGTGGGCATATCCCCAGTAGGGGGTGTGCAAGAGGCAGCTGATTGATGACTCTCTCTCTCATCGATGTTTCTAACTCTCTATCTCTCTCCCTTCCTCTCTGTAAAAAATCAATAAAATATATATTTTTTAAAAAAAGAGGAAACTTGGGGTAATTTGTTATGCGGCAGAAGGTAACTAATATAACTCCAGAAACGGTCAGGCCAAATAAAGTAAGGATTTCCTCTTCTAAATATCAACATTTGCCAATTTTCTCTAAAGTTTTCTGAAAGCTAGGCTAATAATGATAAGATTATAACAATAAATAAGCTGTTATTGGTCTTTAATTTGTGACATATACTACTGCTGCTTCTAATTTAATAGGTATGTGAAAGTAAGAGAATATGCTTAGACAATGTACATAATATTTATACATGCTATATATATAATTAAAGTATAATTGATTAAATTTAAGGAATCTACTTGCATTTTCTCTGCTCTTGTTACAACAGAAAATCAAGATTTTATCTTATCATAAACATTACTATTCCCTGTACCTTTAAAATCTTTATTCAAATACCAAATTTTTCTTTATAGTTGATGCCTTTCAAATAATTATGCAAAATAATTTCTTCATCATTTTTTCAGTAAGTGAATCAAGATATGATACAATCGATTAATAATAAATTATGATTATTTTATCTCATTATAGTAAAACAATTAGTTAATTTCTTTGAGGAATTAATAAAACATAAAAATGAGCCCTAGCCAGTTTGGGTCAGTGGTTAGAGCATTGGCTCATGAACTGCAGGGGTCGATTCCAGTCAAGGGCACATACCTGGGTTGCAGCCTCGACTCCCTGCCCCTGTCATAGTATATGCAGTAGGTAACCAATAGATATGTTTCTCTCACATCAGTATTTCTCTCTTTCTGTCTCTTCCCTTCACTTCCAATCTCTCTAAAAATAAATAGAAAAAAAATCCTCATGTGAGGATTAACAAAAAAATAAAAAAGAAAAGAAAATACAATGAATTTAATGATATGGAGTCATGAGAACGAATTGAACATTTTTTATTGATGCTGAAGAAGTATTATTAAAAAAATATAAATCCTGCCCTAATTCATATTACAAAAAAACATGTAATTAAATAAACCACACAACACAACAAATTCCACCAGTAAACTATATGGATGCATTTGTGTGCAGAAAGGCTTATTATGCAGAGCAGACAAAAAGGCAAACAATGTGCTTGTCTCAGGTGGTTTGAGAAGGGAGAGTTCCAGTTAACGCAAACGTGTTTTTGCAGCCAGGGTTCGTGAAGCATCGGTGGTGTTGACTTTCTGTTCAAGAATCTTTCTTTCATCCATTCTTGTACGTCTGTGTTTTCTTTTCTCTTTTATGCTTTGTCAGTGCTGCTGAATGCTGATGAGACAACACTTGGTGTAAATATCCTCCGGCAATCATTTTCAGATGATAAATTTAGGATCTAAAAACTTAAACTTTATTTTATGAGTGCAATTTGGGTTAGTTTGCCCAATTACATATGGCAGCCATGTGATTCTGAGGATAGTTAAGGGAAAAACTTAATGCCAAATTTAATGAGGTTAAGGAAAAATTAATGATAAGGACTTATAAAAAAAAGCCCAGACTTTCCAAGTAATTTCTAAGAATTTCAGGAAAAAAAATGAACATTGTTATAATGTTTTATTTAATAGAAAAGTAAAAGTTTGATTGAAAAAGTAAATTGTTCTATGTTGAATAGAGTGAGCCACACTAGAAATAGGAAAGAGGACTACAATCCTTTTTTACATTAATTTTCTGTGTTTGAAATGTCACTTATTTACCAAATAACTTCAGCATTAAAATAAAGTTAATACTTTCAACAATAAAGATAAATTTTAAAAATAGATAATGATACCTGCTTTTGCTCAAATGATGTACAATAATTTACAAAGTAAATTCTAGTGTAAATTCTAAGTGAGTATTAACCCAGATATCAGATAATGTCATTCTGTGTAATAAAATTATTTTATTTAGATTATAATTAAATTTTTATATACATACTAGTGGCCCAGTGCATGAAATTTGTGCATGGGGGAGAGTTCCCTCAGCCTAGCCTGCACCCTCTACAATCTGGAACACCTTGCGGGATATCTGAATGCCAGTTCAGTCCAGATCCCACAGGAATGGAGCCTAAACCGGCAGTCAGACATCCATCTCACAATCTGAGACCCTTGGCACCTAATTGCTCATCTGCCCGCCTGCCTGATTGCCCCTAACTGCCTCTGCCTGCTAGATTGCCCCTAACTGCCCTCCCCTGCCATCCTGGTCATCCCCAACTGCCCGCCCCTGCTGGCCTGATCTCACCCCCAACTACCCTCTCTGGCAGGCCTGATCACCCCTGACTGCCTCGGCCTCTGCCACACCACCATGACTTTGTCTGGCAGGAAGTCGAATGGCTGCAAAATGGCCGGTTGACCCAGTCTAATTAGCATATTACACTTTTATTCGTATTAATAAATTACATAGGATAGGATTGCTTAAGTGGTGAGGAAACGCCTTTTTCATCAGGAGGAGATGCTCTTGGCAGACAAAAATACAAAATCCCTATGTCTGGACTGATAGCCAGCCATGTGCACTATATTGCCAAATTGGTAATTAAAAAATTGAATCACTTTCTTACACATTACACCAAACAACTGTTGCCCTTAAAACCCCTCCTCAGTTCCCACCTTAGATTCTGCTTTTGCCTTTCATTCAGATTAGGTTCTGATTGGTCAGTTTCTATGCCAGTCAGCATTTCAGGGTCTATCTTTGGGCCTGATCAGTGAGGCTGAGGCGGGGCTGATCAATGGCCACCCCAGGCTGCTGGTGAACAGGCTGAACTGCTGATCTCTCAGAGAGAGAGAGAGGCACGGCTGCTGGTGAGACACACACACAGAGAAGTAGAGTCTGATCCGCAGCCTCAGACCCTGCTTCTCTCTCCGAGCCTCACCAGCAGCCATGGTAGCTGCTGATCAGCTCTGCCCCTCTCTCTCCTGAAGAAATCAGCAGTTCAGCCTGCTCACCAGAACCCACCCACTGAAGCCTGCTTCACATGCAGCCTGCCACTCTGCTGAGCCTTAGGTCATTTTGGACATTATGGACCCTGGGTTTTTTTATATTAGGATAGTTTAAAAATCATATTGAACATAATGACTGATGATGAAAAAGAAAAGAATCCTAACCTGTTAGTTTCATCTCCACTCTCCCTCCCTTATCTTTATAATTCTGTGTAAATGTACTACTGCTCTTCTGCCCTTTACCCATATCTCCTGGCATCCTGTATCATCAAATAAGATTCACAACTTTAATTCCTCCAGCTTTCTGAAAACACTTACCCTTTTCCCATTCTGTGGTTTTATCCCACTTGTTAGTTAAATCAGTGATCAATGTGTATCTTCTGTATAATTATAGTATTTTTTTAATCTAAATGCCACATATTGTGTTTTTTTTTTTTTCCTGGAGTTAGTATATCCCTTCAATATGTTCGCTGATTTATTTATAAATCTTACATTGTTATTTCAGCTATTTCACCATAGCTGCCAAATGCCTATAAATATTTTCTAAATGCTCAATTGTGTAACTTCCACTTTTTTCCCCCCCTGACATCTTCCCTCTCAAAATATTTTTATGTCATGCTTCAATTTGGAATCTTTGTGGCCTAATTCACTACTCAAGTCATGAGACTGTTTTTTTTCTTTTTTTCTTTTCTTTTTCATTTTGAAGATTTCTATTCAGACTGTTTTCTGTAGTAAATCCTGTTTGCTAGATAGCTTGCAGTATTCTTACTGCTTAATTGTTAGATGCAGCATAGTCTCCATAAGAATCCAAGAAAGAGTACAAGAGAGGTCAATTTTCTGTATACCCTTGTATAACTCTTTATTTTACCTATGCTTTTGCTCTATAGTCTGATAGATTTAGTGAGTTGAACGATGGCCTCCAAAAGATAAGTGTGTGTCCTAACTCCCATAACCTATGAAGGTTATATCTCTTAGAAAAAGGGTCTTTGCAGATATAATTAAGTTAATGATCTCAAGATGAGATTATTCAGGAAGTGTTCCTTAGATCCAATGACGAATGTCCTTAGAAGAGAAAGGCGTTGGGAGACTAGTGGTCAGACACAGAAGGCAGGAGGCCATGTGAACATGGAAGCATAGACTAGTGACATGCAGCCCCAAGCTAGGAATGCCTGGAGCCACCACGAGCTGGAATACATACTCAAGGAAGGATTCTCCCCTAGAGCTGTAGGAGGAAGCATTTCCTCAACACTCTGATGTTAGACCCCAAGTGTCCAACAGTGTAAAAGAATACATTCTATTGTTTCAAACCACCAAAATGGTGAAAATGTCTTATGTAGTCCTAGGAAACTCATAAAGTTTCATAAAATAATTTTATGTAGAAAATGTTTTCAATCAGTATCATATTTTAAATTATTTCAGTCTTGTGTTTGGAAAACTCAAGCAAATTTAATTTTCAACAGTTTTTATATAACAAATTTAGTGTGTGTGGGGGGTTGTGTTTCCCCCCCCCCTCTCTTTTTTAAAACTTTAAGATATTTGCTATATACCTCATATTTAAAAAATGTTATGCTGTCACCTTGGCAATTTTGAGATTAGCACTCACTGGATCCTTCCTGGAAAGTTTTTGGTTTTTCATATGCAGTAATATTCTATGGCTTTGTTCTGACATTTCTTTTTATCATATGATTACCTGATTCTTAAAAGTAATTTCTAATTCTCTCATTGTTTCTATCATTTATACCTTCTGTCATTTGTTTAATTTTGTTTAAAATTTTAGGAAACTCTGATTTTACCTATTAAATTTTATTTATATTTTTTTAATTATAATTCTATTTTTATATCTTAAGAGACCTTATTGTTCTCCATTTTAATAACTCATAGAACCTTAATCTAAATATTTTCTATTATATTTATGAAATTTAAAACCTAGATTCTAGCAATCCTTTCTCTTGTTTCCTCCTTCTATTTTTGTTGTATTAAAATTCTGCTTTTCTATCATTCATTTTGGTCTTTCTTTACTACTGGAAGATTATCCCCCATGTCTCTTATTGGCTTTTCAATTCTACTTACTTAGAAATTCTATGTTTAGGGCTGGACAGCAGTTGTGTTGTCTACCAATCTACAAAAGATGACGAGTTGTTGGCTTATATCATCAGTTCAATCTACATAAAACAGTATATAGAGGTATTTTCCATGGAGAAGTTCAGTTTTTCTCTGGAATAAACTTCCAAAATTCTGGAACTCCTGGTCTAAATACAGGCCAAGCAAAAAAAGAGGTCATTTGATTATCTGTTTCTTAGGGTAAAATTTCTCCCCACTTTTTCAATTCTATATGTCACATTCATTTTTTGCTTCTTCTAGAGAAATCAAGATAAAAAGTGTTCCAGATAATATATGTCTATGCCTGAGAGGGGATTGAGGAAATTTCAGTTTAAACGTTGGAGGAGAAGAAACTTATAAACCTAACCAATATAAATACTGATTTTACTATTTTCCTATCTCATTTCATGCCTCATCTGAGTCTCTGCAAGTTTCTGCTGAGGCTCAGAAACTTGATTTTGAAATTAGCTTGATTTTCCTTTGGGGTCTGCCTTCTAAGAATCAAGGTTTAATGCATATTTTCCTTCAGTCCATACTTTGCTGATGAGTAATCAACACTATTGTGTCCAGTCAAAGGTCTAGTTTGTCTCATTGTAGAATCCTCAGTACCAAGAACAATTTTTGAAGTATACCACATTATGTATTGGTGCACAATAAACTGTCAGAATGTGATACTTTTAGTCTATGAGTTTTTAAGCTGGATAAAAAGATATAATCATGGCCACATTTTATAAATTTGATTATGAATTACATAATCTCTTATTTGTAATATAATAATTAATGATTCTAAAAGGACTATGATATCAATTGAAAAGTATATTTTGATAATAACATTGAAAAGTAAATTTATCAAACTCTTCTAAAATGAATATTTTACAGAGAAATAAATAACATATTTCTGTTATTAATATTTAAATGTACAAATGGCTTTAAAGTATAGGAAATGGTAAAATGATGTAATTATGCAATCTTCAAATAAGGAGTCTCTATGAATAGGTTAAGATCAGAGAGAAATTATATCAAGTCTTAACTAAAATGATTAAGTCTTCATAGAACATCATTTAAAAAAATATAAATTAGGATCAATACTGAAAACCAGAATTGCTGATAAATTAGCAACTTTTTAATTTTAAAATAAAAAATAAAGGAATTATAGAATATAGTGATAAATTCAAAGCAAAAATATGATATGATGAAACTTGATCCAATGAATCTAGATATCATGAGTTTTTTAATATAAAGAAAATTATTAATGAAAATTTATTATTTTTATTATTATTATTGCAAAAAAGCTATAGAATTGAAACCTGCACTTTAAAAAGAATAGGGAATCTCAGAAAAGACATAGTTGAATAAAACAATTTTATTAGCCATAATCAAAGACAAAGATAGTAAGGAAAATATATTTGGGAATTTTGCTACTGAAGCAATTATGGTTTAAAAATCTACAATTAAAAAAAAAATCCAGGTTACTTTTAACACAAAAATCATTGGAAAGAAGCTAATAATGTCAAGTCTATGGGCTATATCTACTTAAAAACAGCAAATAAAACATTTCATAGAGTGTCATTGAATAGTGATAAAAAGCTTAAATTGATTTGGATTATAGCAGAGCCTTGTGGATATAAACTGAGTGAAGTATATCAAACAAAATGTCACTGTATTTAATGGAGTGCCACCGGGATCAGTGGAGGGCTGATCTTATTTAACAACTTAATTAATAATGTGGTAGATGGAGAAAACAATATGTTATGAAAATTGTAGTTAATATCAAAGTGGAAGTGTTGCCAACATCAATTAACATAGCAAAAATACTTTAAAAGTGAAGTTGAAGACGTTAGAATTATTAAGAAGAAAAAATAAATCATAGGTTTAATTTCTTAGAAATTAAATAACCAAAAAACTTTGAGGGGAAAACAACCTGAATGATACTTACAACTAAAAAGGTGAAAGCAGAGAACCAAGATAGTGATCTAGATAAGCACTGCTACTAGCCACTTCCCACAACCACATCAAAATTACAACTAAAATACAGAAAAACCTTTATTCAGAAATGCCTGAAATCTGACTGGATGGAAGTTATACAACCAGAGAAGTAAAGAAGAAAGCACATTGAGTTTGGTAGAAAGGTAGGGATCAAGCTGATCCAACACCCCTGATTAGCTTAAACAACAACAACAACAACAACAAAACAAACAAAAACGACAAAAAACAAAAAACAAACAAAAACAGAAGGGATAGCTCTACTGTGGCGGCCTCCCATGAGAAACAAGGAGTACCATCCCTTTGCCAAACCCCTAGCATAGCATTCCATGGCTGGAAAGAGACACAGGCAGTTCCCTTTAAAGGATTGGCACATGGGTTTACTTAGACTTGATCCCTTTGGGCTCCAGCACTAGGGCAGCAGCTTGAAAGGGATCTGGGACAATCTGGGAGGAACTGGATTGCCTGGCATCAGCCCAAGAACTCCAGGGTGGCCAAACAGGAGTATTTAAAGGGGTAATTGCTTCCATGCTAGGACCTACCTCATTGCAGACCTGACTGGCAGCCAAATATGAGTCTCCACATGGCCCACACTGTTATCTACATTGGTGAATCCCTGAGACCCCATTCCATCCAGTTGGCAGCCCCTCCCAAGCTTTTTGCAGTAGGAGTTTTCCATACAAATGGCCTGCCTGGCTCAAGCTTTAGACTTTCCTAAATACTCTTAGTAAAAAAGGATCTGTAGCTGGTTATCAGCATGCCTCATATCTTTCAATAAGATATTCAAGACCTGGCACTAGCACTAATCTGCCTTGCTTCTAAGCCCAATACAAGTAGCAGCCATCTGCAGATCATTTTGTAGCTCTTGCAAGGTGGCCCCAGGCAGTGGCAGACATTTCACTTCCAGGGAAGCCCCAGAGCCAGTGTACCTGGTAGACAGCTTCAGACCATTCTACAATAGATTGCAGGGCTACACATCCACAATTACACACTCAAGGGGCAGACTCAGTGAGCACCAAAGCCCCACTTAAGCAAGTCCTGCTTCACAGGGGTGTCTCCTGCACAGCAGTTCTTCCACTGTAGTCACAGCTGGTCCTCACAGCCAGCTTTGAGGTCAATTTTCCCTAGCGACACCAACAGAAATGAAGGCTCAACTACAAGAGTGCCAAGTTCGAATGACTGTGGAGGCTGAGTCACTGGGCCCTACAGGACACATACTACGCAGACACTCTACCAATTTCAGGAGACCTAGAAGCTCTACCTAATATTCAGAAACAAAAACAAGGAAGCAGTCAAAATGGGAATACAAAAAGACACCTCACAAATGAAAGAGAAGAAATCTCCAGAAACAAAAACAAAAACATGCAATGAAATGAAAGCAAACAAACTACTAGGTAAGAGAGTTCAAAACAATGGTTATAAGGTTGCTCAAGCTTGTTAATGATACTTTCAAGGAACTTAGTGTGACTTTCAAGAATCTTAGTGAAAAATTTCAAGAACCTTAGTGGTGCAGCAGGACATCTGACACAACTGATTTATCTTCCTTTCTCTTTCTTCCTTCCTTCCAGGATGTGTGGTGCCCTGGTGCTTGGTAAAACATGAAGGAAGAAATGATCAAATTTATGATCTCAAAATAGAATATGAGGAAGTAGAAAGTACAATTATAATAAATAAATATTTTTCTCTGAAAGGTAGCAAAGAAGTGGGGAGGGAGGTAGCTAGAGGGGTACATGGAGGACTTTAGGACACGCTGTGACATTACAGAGTGCCTTATGATAAATGGAATGATTCCCTAGAGAGGGAGCATTTGATAATTTAGGTGAGAGAATATACAATTTTTGGAGCAGGGACATTACATATGAGTCAGGATTCAATAGATTCAGGGAGAAGGGAGTAAAAAATTCAAATTTGGCTAAAAAATTCAAATTTGTTTATATGTATGGCAGTAAGAATTATTACCAAAAGTTGAAATAAAACAGACTATTAGAAGTTTAAAGAAGAATGAGGTGTAAAATATCATATGGAATAAAATTAATTTAAAGAAATGAGGCACAATTGTCTGCCATGTAACATTCTATTTGGTGCAACAAATTTAAGTTCCAATCAGCATGGCTTTGTCATTTTCTGCAATCTTGTTTAGTTGCCTGGGTTTAGATACAGAAAGAAGGTCTTCAAACAGGAATTTATGAGTGGTGGTAGAGGGGTACATAAATTAAGTGCATATTCAGAACAGCTTTTGTTATGTTGTGCCAAGAATTCTAAGCAACATGAAAGGAATCATGACAAGATATAATCAGGCCTTCTGAATTCCAAGCTTTTTTTATATATAATATCTGCAGCACAATTACATGAGCAGGAAGAAACATGTAATAAATATGTTGAATGCCATTCAGAGCTGAATCCTTTTTGTAAGAATTCATAACAATACTATCTATATCTATATCTATATCTATCTATATATCTATCTATATATCTATCTATATCTCTCTCTCTGTATCTATCTATCTATCATCTATCTATATAGTTAGATATCTATCTATCTATCTATCTATCTATATATATATAGAGAGAGAGAGAGAGAAAGAGAGAGAAAGAGAGAGAGAGAGAGAGTCCCTGTCCAACCATCCGACCGGGACTATGAAGTGCACTGACCAACACTGGAGCTGCCATGCTGCAGTGACTTGGCAACTGTGGTTCTCAAGTGACGCACCCGGGAACCAGAGAGGAAGGAGACTGATTCTGGGGTGAATCACCCAAGAACCTCCTTCTGGCAATCCAGGACCCCTCAGGGGATTTCAGAGAGCAGTTTCAACCTGATCCCCATAGGCCAGGTTGAGGAACCCCTCATGTTGGAGGGACCCCGCTCACACTCTGCAGATGCCTTTTGAGTGGTGGGACCGCTGCACGTGTGGCCAGCTGGGGAGGGACTGTGGAAGTTTGGCTCTAGGATATGTCTGGCCTGTCTCACCCAGCCCCACCCTGCCGGCCACCTTCTAATTAATTTCCTTTCAATGTGCATGAATCCATTCACCAGGGCACCAGTCACTTATAATTCTGTTCTTGCGCTTGTTATTAGGTAAAACATCCAGGGACACCAAACATAAATTGTTGTGGTTTTTTTCCTCCACAAGAGCCCAACAACCCAAACAGTTTACTGCTGAGAAAAATCTAGCAGCTCTAAAATGCAGATGACAAGCATCATTGTAATTCTAAATTTCTTTTTTTTTTAAATATATTTTATTGATTTTTTATAGAGAGGAAGGGAGAAGGATAGAAAATCAGAAACATTAATGAGAGAAACATCAATCAGCTGCCTCCTACATGCCCCTTATTGGGATGTGCCCACATCCAAGGTTCATGCCCTTGACAGGAATCAATCCTGGGACTTTTTAGTTCGCAGGCCAACACTCTATCCACTGAGCCAAACCAATTAGGGCTGGCTGGCGAGCAGTTAGGCACTGATCTGGCTGGCAGGGGAGTGCTTAGGAGGTGATCAAGCTGGCTGGCAGAAGCAGTTAGGGGCAATCAGGCAGAGAAAGGTGAACAGTTGGGAGCCAGCAGTCCTGGATTGTGAGAGGGATGTCCCTCAAGATTGTAGAGGGTGCAAGCTGGGGTGAGCGACAACCCCTCTCCCTTATGCACGAATTTCATGCACCGAGCCTCTAGTCATTTATAAATGGTGAACACTAGCAAGGAGATCATTTATGGTATAAGGAATGCTGCAGAGAAATTCATTGGAAAGAACTCTAGAGCAATGAGTGCTCTAGGGGAAAAGCAGATTTTAAGTCAGAGAAAGAAGTTGAAGGAACTGTTCTGAAAGGAATTTGAGAATATAGAGAATTTTGCTGCCAGTGGTCCACAAGCTACAAAGGATTTAGAAGAAGGGTTTGAGAAGTTGAAGATGGTGAATGATAAAGAAATTATAGAAATGCACAAACTTTATGATGAAGGAAACTTTCTTTGGAATCTTAGACTTCTTATGATAACTGGAATAAAAAGGGATTAAAGGTATGATAGGATTATACTTCATGGTCTCTTCAGTATGTACTAGAGGCCAAGTGCATGGAATTTGTGCACTAGTGGAAGGTGTGACCTGTGGAGATCGGCCAGTTGTAGGAGCACTGCTCATTCCAGTCAGCCAAGTAGTGCTCCCACTGTGGGAGCATGCTGACCCCCAATGGGTAGCTCCTACATTGAGCATCTGCTCCCTGGTGGTCAGTGCATGTCATAGTGACTGGTAGACTGGTCATTCTGGTCATTCTGCCATTCAGTTGCTGGGCTTTTATTATATAGAATAGTATCTATACTAATAAAAGGGCAATATGCTAATTAGTTCAGGTAGACCAGCATCTTCCAGAAATCCGACTTCCTTCTTGAAAAAGCCATGGTGGTGGGGGCTGAGGCAGAGGCAGTTAGGGACAATCAGGCTAGCAGGGATGGACAGTTGGGGGTGAGATAAAGCCATTAGGGGAGGGCAGTTGGGGCAATCAGGCAGGCACAGGTGCAAGGTAGGGGTGATCAGGCTAGCAGGCAGAGGGGTTAGTGTGATCAAGTAGGCCGGCAGGTAAGTGGTTAGGAGTCAATAATCCTGGATTGTGAGAGGAATGTCTCACTGCTGGTTTAGGCCCAATCCCTGTGGGGTCAGACCTAAACCAGCAGTGAGATATCTCCTGAGGGTCCCAGATTGGAGAGGGTACAGGCCAGGCGAGGAATCCTCCTCTATGTATTGTACATATTTTGTGCACTAGGCCTCTAGTCTATATATATAAAAGACTAAGCTACCGTCGCATCTGAAACAACTGAGCAGGATGTGTGTGGTGACCAGGCCAGCAGGAAGGTTAGTAATGGGCAACCAAATTACTGAGCAGCAGGCTGCATGGGGGGACAGTTAGGGGCAACCAGATCAGCTGGGAGGTCAGTGATGGGTGACCAGGTTGGTGGGGGGAAGTTGGAGGCCACTATGCCTGCAAGGGGGGAAATTAGGGGTGACCAGGTCAGCAGGGGATTGGGGGGAGGGGTAAGGTGTGATCAGGCAGGCAGGCAGGTCAACAGTTAGGAGCTAGTGGTTCGGATTGTGAGAGGAATGTCCAACTGCCAGTTGAGGCCCGATCCACAGAGGAGGAGCAGACTGGGCATAGGGAACCCCCTTCCCCATGCATAAATTTCATGCTCTGGGCCTCTAGCCCATATATAAAAGCCAAGTGACCAGAATGCCAGAACAAGCAAAACGAACAGAGTGACCAGTCTCTGTGACATGCATTGTGGCTTGCCAACTGGCCTGATTGGGGTCCATCTCTCCCCTAGAACCCCCTCTCTGGTCGGGGGGGGGGGCAGCTGGCCAACCTCCCATGTAGTGTCCCCTCTGCTGGCTGGGCCTGATTGGCTCCATACGTGGGCCAGCCAGACCCTACCTGTGCATGATTCATGCACTGGACCTCTAGTATAGTTACAAAAACGTGTATGTATTAGGATTTCATATCTCATAAGGTTTATTCCCTGGGAAGCCAATTTTGAGAGTGAGATCAGAGTGCACAGCATTTGATCCCTAGGGGTAAAAACCTGTAGAATTTGCCCAAGCCAGTTTTGCTAAGTGGATAGAGCATCGGCCTGTGGACTGAAGGTTTCCAGGTTCAATTTCAGTCAGGGCACATGCTCAGATTGTGAACTCAATCCCCAGTAGGGGACATGCAAGAGGCAGCCAACCAATGATTCTCTCTCATCACTAATGTTTCTATGTCTTTTTCCCTCTCCCTTCCTCTCTGAAATTAATAAAAATATATTAAAACAAACAAACAAACAAAAAACTGTGGAAATTGATGGAATGAAGCAGGACTGGATAAAAGGAGCAGTTTGACTGTAATGCAGGTCCATCAAACAACCCAGCGGACTCCATTTTAACAAATGGAGTTGGATGATCTGTCAATCTTATCTAAGCCAACTGAGGGTCATCAGCTGACAGGACTTTTAGCAACCAAGGGAATGAATCCATAGTTCAAGGGGAAATCTGGGTGATGTAGCAGGGCATCTGACACAACTGATTTATCCCTCCCTCTCTCCCTCCCTCCTCCCTCCTTCTCTTCCTCTTATTTTTTTTCTTTTTTTTTTTTTTTTTTTTTACCTTCCTTCCTTCCCTTCTCTTTTTCTTAATATACTACAATACACACCCATTGCACAAAATTCATGCAAGGGTAGGCCTTCCTCCCCCAGCTAATGACACTGGCTTCCCTCTAGTACCTGGGACTGGGCTTCCCTCGCAGCCATAGTTATATCCAGAAAGGACCAGCCTAACTAGCATATTACACTTTTATTATTATAGATATTCATTATTGAAAATATTACATATGTACCCTCTACTTGATCCCTTCCACCATCATCCCTCATCATCCTCCCAGGCCTTTACTTCACTATTTATTGTCTATGTCCAGGGGTTATACATATCCTATCTAATAAAAGAGTAATATGCAAACTAACCATCATTCCAACACACAAGATGGCTGCCCTCATGTGGACACAAGATGGCCACTATAAGATAGCCAGAGGGGAGGGAAATTGGGAGGGACCAAGCCTGAAAGGGAGGGCAGTTGTGGGTGATCAGGCCAACAGGAGAGGGCAGTTGGGAGGAGCCAAGCCTACAAGAGAGGGCAGATGGGGGCAATCAAGCCTGAAGGGGAGGGCAATGAGGGGTGACCAGGCTGCCAGAGGAGGGAAGCTGGAGGCAAATAGGCTGGCAGGGAAGTAGTTAGACATCAATCAGGCTGGCAGAGGAGTGGTTAGGGGGTAATCAGACAGGCAGGCAGAAGCGGTTAGGGGCAATCAGGAAGGCAGAAAGGCGATAGTTGGGAGCCAGCGGTCCTGGATTGTGAGAAGGATGTTCCAAATTAGAGAGGGTGCAGGCTAAGTTGAGGGACACCCCCTACCCTGTGCATGAATTTCGTGCACCAGGCCTCTAGTGTGCATATAAGTTATTTGGTTAATCTTTAAGCCCTCCCTCACATGCCCTTTTCCAGTCAGTTGCATGTTCCATGTTTCTAGCTCTATTTGTCACATTGTTTTGTTCATTGGTTTCTACATATAAGTGAAATAATGTGATATTTATCTTTCTCTGAATGGCTTATTTCAGTTACTATAATACTCTCCAGATCCCTCCATGCTGTCTCAGAGGGTAAGAGATCCTCCTTTTTTATAGCTGAAGACTCCATTGTGTAAATGTACCACAGCTCTTTTATCCATTCATCTATTGATGGGTACTTGGTCTATTTCCAGATTGTAGCTATTGTAAATTGTGCTGCTATGAGCATAATGAGGTACCAACTCACCTCTGCCAGAATGGCAACCATCAATAAATCAACATATAATCAGTGCTGACAAGGATGTAGAGCAAAGGAAACCTAGTGCAGTGCTTAGGAAAACAGTATGGAGTTTCCTTAAAAAATGGAGCTAACATATTTAATCATAGAGATTCTTTATTTGATAATTGTGGAACCTGTTATAAATAATTTTCACACTTAACTGATTTGAAATAATGGGTGAAGCCAGACTAAGCTTTGAACAAAGAAAATGTACCCTAAAGTGGCACTAGACTTTTTTTTTCTTTTTTTTATGGGGATACATAAAAAATAAAGTTTGTGGTACAAAACTGGCAACAATTGACAATTTGAAGGCACACAGATACCGAAATAAATAATTCTCAATGTTTGCAATTCCATTGCTTCAAGTTATCAGCAGTGCCTGAACCAGAACGATCGTCAGTTTGAAAACAGGTATTGAAAAAAAAAAAAATTCATTTCTGTAGATTCTTTTAAATGTTGAAAATGAATTATCTGCTAATAAACACTGACTTGATAGTCCTTCATTGTATTAGATTTTTGGGGGGACACCCTATACATTAGAGTGGATTATACATTTATGTTGTCACTTGATTCATAAAAGATAAGGGATTTTAAATAATTAAGGCCCAGCTTTTCCTTGGTATCAAACATCTACATTTCTGAATAAAATACTTTGCTAGTCAGAAAACTACAGAATTAAGAAATACATATATAGTGTCAAATCTAAAAAGTAAGATTTCTCACTGCTTTCTGAATTAAAAATAAAATCTTCTGGAAATCCTGCCACATGGCTTTTTTTTTTTAATTCACATTTATTTTGTATACCTGTCAAATCTGTTCCTTCACCATAGGCCCCCTCTGAAGTACCAAGTGATGCCTCATGTGGAGGTATTGTCTGCAAATGCTCTAGTTGTCAGGGCTACTTTCAGAAGGTGTTTTCAGGGTGCCATTCCCTGGCACTAACTCTGTTGTGATATTTTCTGCATGTTGACCTCACTACCTACTTGATATGCAGAACACTTTGGTCTGTCTTCAAAATGCGCTGCTTAAGAATGCCCTTGTCTCCTGTCCTCTCCCTGGATACTGTGTTGGAATGGTAGGTGCATTATTCTTCTTGATAGGTTTCTGAATTTTGTGATAGATCTATGAATGTGTATGCTCATTTTGAAATACAGTTCAGTCCTTCAACAGTCAATGACTAAGCTCTCTGACATGCATTCTTGAGAGGAAAACTGTCTTACAATGTGTATGCTTATTTGAATTAGTGGAATTACTCCATTTTTGTTATTTTAACTGTACATGTTGCTGCATCTCCTGCCCTCCCTCCCCCCCTTGTGCTTGCTTAGAAGCAGAAAATAATAGATACCGGGAAGCAAGTACTTGTATCTATAAAATTTTTTGTACAACATTTGGTTATGTCATTGATGTGCAACTAAACCAAATCATTATTGTTGAAATTGTCTTTAATTTTTTAAAAATAGTTACTTGATGTTTTAGACTATATCATTTTTAAAACACATATACATTATATACTAGTGTATTTTCCTCTCAAAATTTTATTATAGTACACCTTGGGTTTTCTTTAATTCTATGATATATTTCTATTTATCTTAATAAGTTATAGTCTACCTGCCTGATTTATGAATATAAATAACACCTGCAGGTGATGTAGTAAGCTAAATGGATGGCTGAGTGAATGAATGAATGAATAATTAATCAAATTATTGAATGAATGCTTCTAGGCCAGTATGTTCATCATAACATTACTATGTCAGTAGTTATGCCCTTGGTTAGGTGAGCTCTCTATGAGTTTTTTATAAGTATTTGAGCCAATATTTGATTTCATGTTCCCATTTTACCATCATTTTAATAAATAATATTTTGAAATGATTAGTACAGATAGCTTTAGCAGGAGCTTTGAACTACAGGCAGTATTTGTTCTCTGCTTAGGAAGTTCAGCAGGCATCCTTTTGACCTTGAAGTCAGGCGGGAATGTCTACCCTCTTAAGGAGAGATGCAGCTTGAATTCATGTAGCGGTTAATACAGAGCACCATCAATTTAATTAGTGTAACCACTTGAGTCCTGCTGAATAAGCCTAGTACATGGGGTTAATCACTTATCAGGGGGAAAGGATTAGACATGTGCAGGTATAGCACTGTCATCCAGTAGGTGATAATCTGAGCTATGTGCTCTGTCCTGCCCACTGGGTGGCAGAGCCAGTGAAGCATTCAGGAGCTGAATTTTCCTGGCTGTTTAAATGACTCACATACTACTCAGGACAAATTAGCCTTGAGGTTTCTTCAGCAACAGTTCCTTAAATGAATGCATCTTTTTCTTTCTTTTTTTAAAAGATGGGTTTTTCTCCCAGATTTCTAAAGGCATTCATTTTACTTTTTTTCATTTTCTTTCTAAGGAAATAACATATGATTCTTGTTGACCCCTAGAGAAATATTAAATAGGACGTTTTCTGGCTGTCACCATATCCTATCTAATAAAAGGGTAATAAGCAAATTAACTGTCACTCTGTTACAAAGTTTGTGGCGCCCATAGCCACAAGATGGCGGCTCCCAGTTCTCTCAGCCCTGCCAAAGTCCACCAGTTCCTGGGGTTGGGGGTGGCCGCCGAGAATGGTCAGCGTGAGTGGCCTGGCATAATGCTTGTTTTGTCACTGTGGCAATGAGGCAAGCATTCCATGCCTGGCCACAGATGGCCCTCTGGGCTGAGGAGAGCCTCTGGGCAGTGGGTGTGGATCAGACATGCACCGCAGAGAGCTCCTGGCAGATGGATTCATGCACATGGCTACTAGTGCTAATATAATAATAAATTTTAATTAGTGGAAGACTACTGGATCTCCTAAACCATTCCTTAAGACTTTTTTTTTTTTTTTTATAATACCCAAATTTTGGAAAACATGGCAGCCTTGTATGTTTGTTGAAGCATTTAATTCAGAGTTTGTATGGTTAATCTGGGGAGTCTCTGAATAAGTCAAGGCTGCTAGTCACACAAAAGTAAAAAAATATAAAGCTGACTAACTTTAGAAGAGTTATCAGATATAAATGCTAACACAAACTTCATGATTAATTTTAAAAGATTGGTTTATATTTAATCATAGGGATTCTTTATTTAAGAGTTGTTGAAACTATTATAAATAAACCAGAGGCCCAGTGCACACAATTTGTGCATGGCTGGGATGGAGGGGATTGGGAGAAGAGCGGTGTCCCTCAGCCCAACATGCATCTTCTCCAATATGAGACCCCTGGAGGGTTGACCAGCTGCCTGTTTAGGCCCGATCCCACCGGGCAGTCGAACATCCCTCTCACAATCCAGAACTGCTGGCTCCCAACTGTTCACCTCCCTGGCTTCCTGATTGCCCCTAACAGCTTCTGCCTGACATCCTGATCACCCCCTAACCACTACCTTGCCAGCCCAACTGTTCCCCTGCCAGCCTATTTGCCCCAAACTTCCCTTCTCTGCTGGCTTGGTCACTCCTAACTGCCCTTTCCTGCAGACTTGATCATCCCCAATTGCCCTCCCTCGCAGGCCTGGTTTCTTCTAACTGCCCTCCCTTGCAGGCCTGGTCCCTCCCAACTGCCTTCCCTTGTTGGCCATCTTGTGGTGGCCATCTTGTGTCCACATGGGGGCAGCCACCTTGTGTGTTGGAGTGATGGTCAATTTGCATATTACTCTTTTATTAGATAGGATAGAGGCCTGGTGCACGGGTGGGGGCCAGCTGGTTTTCCCTGAAGGGTGTCTCAGATCAGGGTAGGGGTTCATTGGGGGGGTGGGGCAGCCTGGGCAAGAGGCCTGTGGTGGTGTAGGCTGGCCATTCCCCTTGGCCACCCAAGTGGAGGCCCTGGTGCCTGGGATATATTTATCTTCTACAATTGAAATTTTATAACCTGGAGTGAAGCTAAGCCTTCTGCTCGCTCAGTGGTGGCAACTATTTCCATTGGGGATTATTCACCTTCTATAATTGAAACTTTGTAGCCTGGAGAGAAAGCCTTGGCTGGCCAGAGCAGGTGGAAATTTTGGATTCCTCCATCCCCAGGGGCAATCCTAGTCTGCTCTCTCCAGATTTGTGGCTTCTGCCATTTTTCTTGGGATTTGTCTTCTGTAATTGAAACTTTGTATCCTTGAGTGGAGGCCTGGGCTAGCCAGGATGTGCTGAAAGCTTTGGTTCCTCATTGCCGGGGAAACCCAGGCCTCCCTCCAGCTATCTGTGGCAGCAGCCATCTTGGTTGCAGTTAATTTGCATATTTGCACTGATTGACTGGTGGTCATGGCTTGTGTTTGTAGTGGAGTGATGGTTAATTTGCATATTACTCTTTTATTGGGTAGGATTGTGGGATGCAAGAACTAAATAAGATAAAGAATTGGTATAAAGTTTTACTAATGTAAGATTAATATATTCTAGAGATCAGATACATGACATTGTGCCATTAGTTAACAATATTGCATTATAAATTTATGAGGTCTACTTGCTTAGAATTTTAAGTGTTTCCCTTAGTCCCTTTGGGCTGCTATAAAACAGACAAACAAACAAACAAATGATAGTATAACTTAACATTTATTTCTCACTGTTCTGGAAAACCCAAGACAAAACTGTCTGATTTGGTGTCTGATGAGAGTTAGCTTCCTAGTTCATAGATGCTGTCTTTTTGCTATATCCTCACATGTTTAACAGGAAGAGGCTAGGAAGCTCTCTGAAATCTCTTTTATAAGCACTCCTCCCATTCAAGAAGGTCCCACCCTCATTATCTAGTCATCATTCTCATTATCTAGTCATCACCATTTCTCAATACCATTACCTGGGAATTATTATCTCAGCATATGAAAATTTAACACATTGTAGGCAGAAGACAAGCATTCTCATGTTTTCATATTACACAGTGTTTTACATAAATGTTAAAGGCAAGACTTAAAATTAATACCCATTGCATTTTGAAGTTATTTATTACATGTTCTTACAAACTAATATCTTTTTAAAGTATGATAGTTGTAAAACATTTTTTACTCCTTCAGTAGAAACTTATCTGGTCACTCGGTAAAGCTAGCAATAAAACTGCTGGTGCACAATGTGTCAATTTAGTGTTTAAGGTACAAATGCATGCACATATATAAATGTTTTCTTATTTATTTTAATAATTATATAATGCTATATATTAATGAAGTATAACTATTTCAATAAGCAAGAACTCATGTCAATGCTTTTAAAAGTGGGTATATTATTTTGCCACCTGCTAACAATGACATTACTGCTGATATTAATTTGTACCTAGCAAATCAAAAAATTATAATCAGGATGGTAACAAATATTATATTTGATCAGGTAGTTGGTACTTTAAGGATGTAGTGTATTTGTATAATAAAACATGTGCAAGGTGATAACAATTCCATGTGGTGCTTCAAATAAAATAAATTCAAAGAAAGGAAAGGTTTTAGCCAAAAGGATCATTGCCAAAGGGAGAGAGGAGGCTGTTACAATAGGATGAATATTCCAACAGTGAATTGTAAAGATCAAATAGAAAAAAAAAATTATTCCCTCCTTCCTTTCTTTCTTCCTCCTTCCCTCCCTCTTTCCCTCTTTCCCTCCCTCCTTTCTTCCCTCCTTTCCTTCCTTCCTTCCATTCTTGAGCAAACAAGGCTAGAAAGACCCAGGTGAGTGGGTAGCTGATATTGTTGGACAATTAAGAAATAAATATTCGTCCTTGAGGTCTGTGGGTTATTTGGAATATCTTTAAAGTAGCAACCATCATGCTTTCCAATGGCCAAAGGTGGGGCTAAATTCTGGGGTCTGTGGGCGAAGTGAAGCTCAACTAAAATTAGATATTTTGTCCAGATTGGTATGTGGGTTAAGCCAATTCAGCTAATCATTTATGAGAAAAAAGTTTTTATGTTTTTCTCCTAGTTTCTTGGTCTTTTAATCACTAGCAGTAATTTATTTAAATTTTCTGCACAAACTTGGGTTTAAAATGGAAAGGAGTTTTTAGGGTAAAATATGCAGGTTTAGGGTGTTTTAGGGATTAGGGGTCTGTGGGGGAGAACCTCAGGGCTGCAAAGCTGGGAGCTGCCAGAAGGCATACATTCACAGAATAAGGAGGCTGGGAGTGGCCAAAGGTATACATTTACAGAATAACGGGAGAGGAAACCACTCATTCACAGAATAAAGAGGAAGGCCATAAGGAGTAGAAAAATAAAAGGGAGAAAAAGAGGGGAACCCCAGGTGGGGTTTGAGCTGCTATAGAGACCAATCAGAGGAGCTATCAGGACACAAAGAACTGCAACCTATATAAACCTTTAAAAAAGATGGAGTTAGTGGGCTACCCCTTTGTAACCGCCTTCCCACATGGGAGTGTGTGCTTGTTTCCCAATAAATTTCCACCTTTTCCTATACCACCTTTTGTCTGTGGCTTCCTTCTTCCAATCCACCTGGACAAGAATCTGGCATCCTGCCCAGAGGAAAAACCATGCATTCCAGTTTAATTTTTGCATTTCAAAATTTAAACACACACACACATACACACACACACACACACACACACACACACACACACACACAGATTTACCTAATGCTTAATATGGGGGTAGGCTGAGAAACGCATACTTAGCTGTGTTGTCACTGTGCATGCAACATAAAGTGCACTTACCAACCTAGATGGTATTGCCCACTACACACCTAGGTTATATGGTATAGCCTGTTACTTGCAAAGCTACAATTCCATACAAAAGAACCAAGGATTCAATCAAGGACAAGAGAAAATGATGCATTAAAGAGACATAGTAAACATGAGATGTACAAGGTTGCTCCTAGTGTAACATGGCATACTCTATTACAACAAATTATTTTTTATAGATAGAAAGTGTACTCTAAAATAATAATAAAAAGTAAAGTATAATCAATACGTAAACCAGTAGCAGAGTAATTTGTTATCATGATTGAGTAGTATGTACTGGACATAACTGCATGTGTTATACTTTTATAAGACTGCCAGCACTGTAGTTTTGTTTGCACCAGCATCACCACAAACCATGCGAGTAATGTGTTGCACTACAACATGATGGTAGCTACAATGTCATTATCGATAGGAATTTTTCAGCTCCATTATAATCTTACTAGAGTCCCGGTACATGAATATGGTGCACTGGGGTGTCCCCAGCTCGGACTGCACCCTCTCTGATCTAGGACATCCTTTTTGCAATCCGGGATCATTGGCTCCTATCTGCTCACCTGCCTGCCTGCCTGATGGCCCCTAACTTGCCCCCCTGTAAGTCTAATCTCCTCTACCTTGCCCCTCTGCCAGCCTGTTTGCCCCTAATTTGCCCCCCTACTGGCCTGATCACCTCTAACCACCTCTGCCTCAGCTCCAGCCTAAGCCACATGGTCTGGCCTCCCTCTGGTGGGAGATGATCTGGCAGATCAGGGGAAGGTGCAATCCTCAATATCCCACAACTGTTGCCACTGCCAGCCTGAGTCTGGACCTTTTGCAGCCGCTGAGGCTTTGTCAGGAAGGACATCAGAAAGGTCATCCGGAAGACATCTGCTCTAATTAACATATTACCCTTTTATTAGTATAGATGGGACCTCAGTCATGTTTGCAATATGCAATCTCTCCTACTGTGTAGACACCAACTCATTCCTGTTAGAACAAACAGATTCCAAAAACACAATATTAAAAACAGAATTTAGCAGTGGCTAATGTCAAAGTAGCAGGAAATGTACCAAGCACAATTGAAAGTCATTGAAATGGAACATACCTTTAAAATTTTTTTATCCTATGAGATTATTTCTGATCATTTGAGAGTATGCTGCATGAATTGTGTAACTTAGCTGGGAGTTAATGAAATATATATTTTTAAATCCTACTAAAATAGAACTTACATAAAGACAGGAAAATTAAGGGTATTCTAACTTCAATTAATGCCTTTAATAAATTAGAACCTTTAAAACTTAGTAATGTTCAATTTTTCTGTGACTTGCTTTGGAAAATATTGATATCTGGATTCTAAAAATAATCATCCTGTGTTCTAACCCAATAGCTCTGTTGTAATTGAAGAACATGCTTTGAATTATTTAAAAACTCTTAAATTTATTGAGACTTTTTTATTGGCCCCATGGTGAAAAAACAATGTGCTATTAAAAAGTATGTATATGTTATGTTCTTGTTGGATAGAGTGAACTAATATACCAACTATGTAAAAAATATTCTTGTCATAAAAGCTGAGTGTTTGTGCACCATCCCTTCAGTTTACTTGTTGGAACCCTAAACCCTTCAGGATGGTATTTGGATTGAGACCTTGGGAGGTAATTAGAGTTAGGTTAAGTCATAGGGCTTAAGGCTTCATAATTTGATTAGTTCTTTTAAAAGTGGAAGAGAGGAAGATTGTTCTTTCCTCACCATGTGAGGACAATGTGAGAAGATGGCCATCTGCATGGCAGCAAAGACATCTTTCCAGAACATGGCCATACTGGTACCCCCAGTTTGGACTTCTATCCTCCAGAATTGTGGTAAAATTAATTCCTGAATATGGTGGAATTAATAAGTCACCTAGTCTATAGTACTTTTTATAGCAGCTTATACCTAATATATTCACATCATAATATATATGCAACATATTATACAGATTATATAATAGAGAGAATTGAAATAGTTTAAAACCCAAGATTATTATTGGTGAGTTTACACATACTTTAGTCTATATGTACATATCTATACCTCTTTCAATCAATAGATTTATATATCATAATTGTATAAATTCTTTTTTTTAATATTTTATTGATTTTTACAGAGAGGAAAGGAGAGAGATAGAGAGCTAGAAATGTCGACGAGAGAGAAAAATCGACCACCTGCCTCTTGCACACTCCCTACGGGGGATGTGCCCGCAACTATTGTACATGCCCTTGACTGGAATCGAACCTGGGACCTTTCAGTCCACAGACCGACATTCTACCACTGAGCCAAACCAGCTTTGGCTGTATAAATTATTTATATAATTATATAATTATATAATATCTATTATTCTTAATATACTTATTAATTACCGGCAATATCAGAAATTATTAGTAGAAATTACTTTTGTGTTTAAGCAAAATGAATAAAAATTATGTTTCTTTTATTTTTAAATGCTACATCAATTTTTCAATGAAATTATCTTGAAATCAGTAATAATGTCCACTTGATTTCTAATCATAAGAATATCAATGACAAAAAGAAACTTATAAGAAAGAAATCTAAAAATTACAAACACTATTCTGCTACTTGCTAGCTTCTTTGACCAAATTACACAATTATCAGTTTTCTAAGTTTCAAAATGGAGATTAGTTACTGGTATAATTGTACATATTCCACAATGTAATAAGAAATAATTAAAGATAGATAGTAAATATTTGTGATAATTATCAAATTTCCCCTAACATCTCCCTTATTCTTTCTTCCCTCTATTTAGCTCTATATTTAATGTTTCAGAGAGATAAGTTTTGATATAACAAAACTACAAAAGAGGGAAAATAACTTTACTGAAATTGATTCTTGAAACTCAATTATAATCATACATAGAGAGGAATTTTGAGCTTTGCCTCCTGAAACACTGGCATAGGGAAAAAGGGAAGAGAGAATAGCAGTCACAATATGGTCACACTAGCTTCTCAGCTAGTATTTGTGAATTAGAGAATGAGAATAATCCTGCTGACCTCTCAACTGGAAACAATGTAAAGCTGCAGCGCCCTTACTCAAACACTCCATTCAGAATAACACTGGAGCTGCAAATATTAAATAATACATATTAAATTGTTTTTATCTTTTTTTTAAATTAAATCTTTATTGTTGATGAAAGTATTACATACATACATCCTCTTCCTCTCCCCCCCCCCCATTAACCCTTTCTAGCTACTCCAGTCTCCTGCCCTAGGCCTTCACCTCTCTATTGTCTGTGTCCATGAATTATGCATATATGCATACAATTTCTTTGGTTGATAGCTTCCCACCCATCCATCCACCCAAAATTTTTTTCAATATATTATCAAAAAATTCTAGGTATGTTATACCTGTCATATTTCTATGACATCTGTCCTTTAAAATAACAGAAACTTTATTTCCTAAGTACTAACATGTATGTTAATTTCTGAAGGATTTTGTCAGTATTTTCCATATTATTAAGAAAAAGTAATCTGTCAGTTTCAATACCCACAAAATTTTAATAACAATAATTAGTATATTAAAATGTAGTAATATAGGCTATTAATGGACATGTCTAATTCATATTAGTGCTCAGGCTCATTGTCTGTGGGGAAAATGAAACTAAAGTTAAATGCCTTGTTAAAGTGATTACCACAATTACATAACATAATTTTAAATGGTCACAGGGTAATTAGTTCATTAAAATCATTACTGTGTCAGTAAGCTGAACACAAATCTGACATTTATTTCAAATAACATTTTTTTAATTGATTGAAAATTCTTGAAGTAATAATATTCAGAAAATACCAAAGTGAGAAATAATATTGGTATACACAAGATGATGTTTTCTTACTATTTTATTGGAGTTTCTGCCAGTGGATAATTACAAATAAAGATATGGCAAAGTTGTGCATGACTGTCTCTCCCTAGGAAACCTTCAGAATTATAGTTGTTGGTTTTTTTTTGTTTGTTTGTTTGATTTTTATAACTCTGTTATTTGATAAAATCTTTCTTGTCCTTTTTTTCTCTAGAAGTTAAGATAGTAAACTTCAGTTGACAATGCTTATTTAGATGCCTTCTCCAAATAACAAACAAAGAAGGGAGGGAGAGATGGAGAGAGGGACTGAGGGAGGGAAGGATAGAAAGAAGGGAAGAAGAAATGGTGCATTACTATTACTAATCAGTCAAAAATGTACCAATTTTTTGAATTATATAGATTCTTAAGACAGTGAATATACACAATGACATAACTCTATCAACAGCTGAAGGGTCTTCCATAGTTTCACGAATGCTGACAGGAGACACATAGCTCCTGAAACAGAGACAAATGTCTTTTGACTTAGTTACTCACATTGGTTAAGCACATCTTTCAAGTCCCATGGAAGTCATGCAGATGCCAGCCTCCTTGGATGCTATGCAGAAACCCTGAGCTTAATAAACCCCAACCTTATAACAACATTCAAACAAACATACTCAACTTTTGCCCCAGAGGGAGACATTATATTGTCCAGTAAACTAGTCTATGATCTGATCCAATTCAATGTTATCTTTCTCTTAAAGGATTAATTGCTATACAAACATTTTAGAAAAAGGTGGTCTAGAACAAAACTTGTTAGTATCTCTGTTCACACAATTTGCAGAAATGTGAGATCCCTGGAGAATTGTTTCCAATTGGTTTACCTACTAAATAAAAAAATATACTGCATATATTTATTTACATAGAGATACTATTTCAAAATGTGTACATACAACTCTAGATTCAGTTATATTTCATTAGACAAATTACTTAACCTTTGAACAGTATTTTTTTATATTTAAAATGGGATAAATTGTAACTACTATATATCTCTATTAGAAATTTTATAAAATCCACTCTGATGATGTATGTGAAAAAAATTAAGTAAACTTTAAAATAAGTTACAGTTTTATTTATCAGTTTAACTTGAAAAAGGTCCTGTTTTTATTCAAAAAAAAATATTTGTCATACGTTAACCTTCCTGTATTATATGAAAAGAATATTGAATAGTTGGTTGTAAAATTTATAACAATATGTTGTTCACCTTTTCCTGTTAAAGAGCATTTTAAATATTCAACAATTTATTCCAGAATATAATTCACAAGCACTGCTCTCTAAAATTATAATAATTTGATTGAATTTTTATGAATATCTACATATATAAAAGACTAATATACTAAGTCTTCATTGAGGTGATGATGCCATGTAGCAATGCCCAGCTTCCTCTCCCTAGTGACCACAAGCCTCCTTGCAGTTTCTTCAGCCCAGGAACATGACTTGCTTTATAGCCAGGTGCAAACATTTCACACTTTAACCAGATTTTTGTGAAGTGTTTTCCCATGCCTCATATTCTTTAATCTTCACAGAAATCCTGGAATAGGTAGACAGAAGACTCAATGGAATCCTATTTTCTTTTCATTAGCTGGAAAATAGAGCTTTAGAACGTTTAGAAACTTGACCAGACTGAAAAGAAATAAGAAATGATGGACCTTGAAAATGACTTCAGGTTTTCTCACTGCGCAGAATATATTCAAACACTGCTTCAGTTAAATACTTTACCCTTTGTTCTTCCTGTGTGCTTTACAATAAGAATCTCTTTGTGTCAACATTTACTGCTGTGTTCTGACAATTATCTGAAAGAGAAGTTGAAGTGCTTCACTGGGCTGGAAAAAGTTTAGCTACATCAGAAAGCAGGTCTAATTAAGGAAGTTTATTCTCTTTATATAAAAGGCTAAGTTGCCTCTCTCATGCGTGATACATGAGATACATCAAGCTCTCATTGGTGTCAATCACACGTGTGTTTTCATCTGTCATTGTCAATCATGAATTTGACACTTCTATTATAGAGAAAGGGCAAATAGTGATATTAAAATATTTCTTCTAATTAATTTCCTTTCAATGTGCACAAATTTGTGCAAATGGCCACTAGTGTGTGTGTGTGTGTGTGTGTGTGTGTGTGTGTATGTTTGTGTGTGTGTATGTGTGTGTGTGTGTATGCATGTGTCTGTGTGTGTACATACTAAAGGCCTGGTGCATGAAATTCGTGCATGGGGGGAGGGGGTTGTCCCTCATCACAGCCTGTACCTTCTCCAATCTGGGACCCCTTGAGGGATGTCCAACTGCCCTAATGGGATCAGGCCTAAATAAGCAGTCAGACATCCCTCTCACAATCCAGGACTGCTGGCTCCCAACTGCTTGCCTGCCTGTCTTCCTGATTGCCCCTAACTGCTTCTGCCTGCCAGCTTGATCACCCCTAATTACTCCCCTACAAGCCTGATTGGTAACTAATTGCTCCGCTGCCAGCCTGTTTGCCCCTAACTGCCCTCCCCTGCAGGCCTGGTCACCCTAACTTCCCTCCCCTGAAGGCCTAGCCACCCCTACCTGCCCTCCCCTGCATGCCTGGTCCTCCCAACTGCCTTCCTCTGCAGGCCTGGTCCCCCCAAACTGCTCTCCCCTGAAGGCCTGGGTATCCCCAACTGCTTTCCAGTACAGACCTGGTCACCCCCAATTACCATCCCCTGCGGGCCTGGTTGCCCAAACTGCCCTCCCCTGCAGACCTGGTCTTCCCCTAACTTTCCTCCCCTGTAGGCCTGGGTTCCCTCCAACTACCCTCCCTTGCTTACCTGGTTGCCTCCAACTACCCTCCCTGCTGGCTTGATTGCCCACAACTCCCTGCCCCTTCAGACCTGGTCACCCTCCCCTGCCAGCTATTTTGTGGTGGCCATCTTGTGTCCACATGGGAATCTATCTTTGACCACATGGGTGAGGCCATCTTGTGTGTTGGAGTGATAATCAATTTGCATATCACTCTTTTATTAAAAAGGATGGTATTAGAAGTCAACATCTGGCCAAAACCGGTTTGGTTCAATGGATAGAGCATCAGCCTGCAGACTGAAGGGTCCCAAGTTCGATTCTGGTCAAAGGCATGTGCCTTGGTTGTGGGCACATCCCCAGTGGGGTGTGTGCAGGAGGCAGCTGATCAATGATTCTCTCTCATCAATGTTTCTAACTTTCTATCCCTCTTTCTTCCTCTCTGTAAAAAATCAATAAAACATAAAAAAAGAAGTCAACATCTGGACTCTAGGTATGCACATTTCTAAGGGTATCTTATTAAGGCCATCTTATCTGACAAAAAAAAATATGAATTCTAACTTTTACAACATATAAATAAATATGGTTCTGTATACAACCATCTATAACTATATTAATAAAGTTTTATTTTATTAGTGTTTTCACTCCTAATCCACTAAAAAAAAAATAAAAAAAAATCATTCTAGCCTCTTTCCCCTAGGATCTGTGAGTCCTCACTTCAAAAGTGAGAAAAGATATTCTCAATATCTGGCATTTATTTAATTGTTCAATTCCCACATGCATAGTTAGCAACATCAGAATTGTTAACACACACCCAAAAAATGAAGCAACTTTATTAACTTGTTTACAATGCGTACATGCATTTTCTTTTGCCTCCAATCTTATCGTATTCACTTGTTTTCCAAATTAGATGAGCACCTTTTCTGTATTGCCCTTACTGTTGTAGCTTCATACATTTAAAATTCAGTTGAATTCTCTCATTACAATTAGTTCTTCCTGAAATTCCCTTCTCTCCTAAATGACTTTCTTTTTAAATTGGCATACATTATGGTGTTCCTTTTACTGTAATGTGGTATTGATTTCATAAAACACATAATATCATGTATCCAATATTACATTATCATATATAATATTTCATGATGCTAAATATTTCTGGTACTTCACTTACTCATTACAACTTCTCTTTGGGAGAGACCCTACTTCCACATCTTGGGAAACTTCTGGTCTGTTTCTCTAGTTTTGTATTATTTGTTTTTTAAATATAATGTAATTGGAGTTATATAGTTTATAGACTTTACAGGCTGCTTCTTTTATTTAGCAATATGCTTCTAGATTCCTCCACATTTTTCATGAATTGAAAGCTTATTTTTTATCACTGAAAATATTATATGCATGTACCAGTTTATTTATTCAGCTACTGAGGATATTTTTCCTGATTTCAGTTTTGAGAACTATAAAAACAAAAACAAAAAACAACCACCACAACAACAACAAAAAAAATTGCTTTAAGCATTCCTGTGCAAATTTTATGTGAACGCAAGTTTTGAAATCAGTTGTGTAAATAACTAGAAGTACAATGCTGGGTTGTGTGGTAAGACAAGGTTTACTTACTTTATAAGAAATTTCCAAATTTTATTTTAAATTGAATAGCTTTATAATATTTCCACCAAGAATGGATGATAATTTGTATTACTCCACATCCTCACCAACAACTGGTATTGTCATTTGATTAAAAAAGCCATTGTAATAGTTGTGTAGTGGTATGTATTGCTGTATAAATTTGCAGTTATCCCGTAACGAACAATATTGAGCATTTTTTCAGTAATAAAAAGCATTTTTGCTTTTTATCTGAACACTAGAGGCCCAGTTCACGAATTTGTGCACAGGTGGGGATCCCTCAGCCTGGCTGCGGTGGGGGCCAATCGGGGCCATCTTGCCCAGTCCGACTTGGGCCTATTGAGGCCAGCAAGCTGGGGAGTGGTACTTCAGGAGATTCACCAGCCATGGGAAGTTGGCTGTGGGAGTGCACTGACCACTAGGGGGCAGTTCCACTGTCTGCCCCTGGTAGTGTCATAGCTACTGTCTGGTCATCCAGTCATCCATTTGTAATGATCTCTTAGGCTTTATATATAAAGATTTTATTTGACGGGTGTCTGCACAGCTCTATGGCCCATTTTTAATGGGTTATTTCCTAATTGTTGCATTTAAAGAGTTTTGGATATTCCATCTTTATTATACCTTGTATATAATCTACATTAATAAAAGAGAAACATGAAAATTGACCATACCTCTGCTATGCCAACAAGCCACACCCTCCAGCCAATCAGAAGTGAGTATTCAAATTAACCTAACCAAGATGCCTATTGCCAAGAAGCTAGAAGGAGGCATGGGTTTCCCTGGCAAAGGAGGAAGCCAAGCTTTCTGCCTGCTCTGGCTGGCCCTGGCCTCCACTCAAGGCTACAAAATTTCAATTATAGAAGATAAATAAATCCCAACAAAAATGGATGCAGCCATGGAGCTGGAGAGAGCAGGAGGCTTCGGTTGCCCCCAGTAATGAAGGAAGACAAGCTAATTGGCCTGCCTTGGCCTCTGTTCAAGGCTAGATAGTTTCAATAATAGAAGATAAATAAATCCCAGATACCAGCTTGAGATGCCAGGGTGTGTGGCTGCCCTGCAAACCACCACAGGCCCCTTGCCAAGGCTGCCCAAACCCCAAGGGAACTCCCCCCCCCCCCCCCCCCCCCCCCCCGTGTACCCAACCTCTATTCTATCTAATAAAAGAGTCATATGCAAATTGACTGTCACTCCAACTCACAAGATGGCTGCTTCCGTATGGTTAAAGATGGCTGCCCCATGTGGGCACAAGATGGCCACTACAAGATGGCTAGCAGGGGAAGGCAGTTTGGAGGAATCATGACTGCAAGGGAGGGCAGATGGGGTGAGGCTGGCAGGGGAGCAGTTAGGCATCAATCAGGCTCACAGGGGAGTGGTTAGGGGGTGATCAGGCTGGCAGGAAGAAGCAGCTAGGGGTAATTAGGAAGGCAGGCAGTCAGGCAGTTGGGAACCCTGAATTGTGAGAGGCAGTTGGACATCCCTCTATGGATCCCAGATTGGAGAGTGTGCAGGCTGGGCTGACTGACACCCACCCATGCACAAATTTCATGCACTGGGCCTCAAGTTCATTATAATTATACATAAGTATTTAATTTCTGATAATATTACAAATATTTTTATTTAAAATCTAATTGTTCATCACTAATGTATAACAAAACAATCAACCTTTATAAAATAATGTATATCCTTGCTATACACCTTTGTTTGCATTAGGTCTTTTTATGATGATCCTTTGGAACATACTACATGGGCAATTATACTATTTACAAACCAAAACAACATTATTTTATTACTTAACTATCTAAAGATATATTATATATGTTTCTTATCTTATTATGCAACCTAAGATTTCCATTACAAATTTGAAAGGGATTGGTAATAGAACACGCGTGCATTTTACATGATATTAAGCAGAAGTGTTCAGTTTCTCACCTTTAACTTGATTAGCTGTAGAATTTCTGAAGATGTTCTTTATCATGGTGAGAAAGTTCTCCTGTATTCCTATGTTGCTGAGCATTTTTATCCTAATGAATGATGCCTTTTGTTAAGGCCTTTATCTAAATAAATGTGAACAATTATTTTCTTTATCCTGTTGATGTGAAGGATCACACTGAACCTTTTTTTCTTCCATATATAATCAGATTTATATGCTTGAAATAAATCCCACCTTGCTATGCTATATAATTTAGTTTAAGTATTGTTGAAATTGGTCCCTTATATTTTGTTGAGGTAAACTTTTGTTTCTTTTTGCATTTGTGGTCATAAGAGACACTGGTTTATAAATTTGTTTCTTATAATACCTTTATCTGGTTTTTATCTTAGGGTAGTTAATATTGGACACAAAGAATTTTATGAATTATTTTCTCAATTTCTATTTTCTGGAAGAGATTATACAGAACTGTTATCATTTTTATGTCTTTTAAACAGAACAATAACTTATGTTTCTATCTTGAATATGTTATTCTCTACGGTAATGTCACCACCTATAAACCCTGCCAGATGAGCTATACTGTGTTAAGGAAAGATGTTGAAATTATTTTGTTCATAATTTACTCTTTTAAGAAAATTTATTGACTTTTTAAGGATGTAAACATCTATGTATTTTTATATTCAATTAACAGAAGCTTTTCTTAATCATTGCTATATTCTCAAATGAGTAGCACAATACAGAGTGGACACTCAGTAACTCTCATGCCTTATCATGGAACACACACACACAAAGAGACATCGGGCAAAATGTTTCAATAAGTGAAAATAGAGTAGATCACTTGGTATAAAAGAAATAATTGTGTGACTGCAATGCTTAATGAAAGCAGTAGGAGATCACTACTTGCAGACAGTTGAGGCATGGTGAAACATTTTATACCAATTTGCCTACTGCAAATGAATAGGTTGAAAGAATTGTGGAACTAAATTTTCACCACATGCTTTGGCAACTAAACAGCTATACAATTTTTAAAAATGTCACATTACTTGAACTAGGTCTTTGAAATGATAGGTGGATTTCAACTCAAATTGTTGAAATCCTCACTGTCATACAAATAGATAATGAGCATGTGTCAACGTCACATTTAACTTAATGAGAGAACTGCAGAGTGGCAGGGCTTATTAAAATTGGATATGAAGAACTAGGAGTTATAGTCAGTCTGGAAAGAAATGTTGAAATATGATTGTTAGTTTTAAGAACTGTGAAGAGTCCAATATTTTTTTTTTCCAATTTGCAAGCTAACAACTTAGCTTTGCTACAGTTTTGTGGGTGCTTATAGAACACATGACAGTGCCTGGTCAAAAACAGAGTACAGTTAATCACTCCCAGAAATAATAATTAGAGTACATTGTTTTTGTATTAGTTGTAAGAGCTCTAATACCAACTGATAAAAGTTAGACATGTCAAGAAAAACAAATAGCACTAGACAGGTTTAACACGAAAGACAACATTGTTTAAAAACTATTGCAAAAGGGGAGGGAAAAAAGCCAAAGCACAATCCCCATCTGGGAACCAGAGGATTTTTTCTCTGCAGCTGTCTTTGAGGAGTAAAAAAAAACCTATCTGCTCAATCCCTAGACAAGAAGTCAGGAAAAACAGCAAGCTATTTTGATAGAGGAGAAAGATTGAGCTCACCTGTACTGAAAGAAAGGGGTGATGGTTTAAGTGCATAGAGTTAGTAGAAAAGTACCATAGGATATTAGCTGGAAGATGGTCAATGTGATCTAGCCACTGTGTTTGTTAATTGGTTCTTATCTAAATTAGGCTCTTACTCTCTCAGAGAGAGAGCTCTATGTTTCTTTCTTTTTAGGATTTTTTTCCTTTTTAAAAAAATATTTTATTGATTTCATACAGGAAGGGAAAGGGAGAGAGAGATAGAAACATCAATGATAAGAGAGAGAATCATTGATTGGCTGCCTCTTGCATGCCCCCTACTGGAGATCAATCCTGCAACCCAGGCATGTGCCTTTGGCCGGAATTGAACCTGGGACCTTTTCAGTCCATTCAGGCTAACACTCTATCCATTGAGCCAAACCAGCAAGGGCTTTTTTTCCTTTTTAAATTAAATTTATTGGGGTGACATTGGTCAACATGAACATATAGGTTTTGGGTGTGAGTTTCTACATTGTTTCTTAAACTTTTTTATTGTTGATGGTATTACAGATATCTCCTCTTTTCCTCCTAGCCCCTACCCACCCCATGTCTTCACTACCCTATTGCCCATGTATATGGACTAGACCTATAAGTATATAAGTTATTTGGGTTATTTCTTCTCATCCCCCAATCCCACATTGAGGTATGTCAGTCTCTCCATGCTTCAGCTCTTATTTTGTTGATCAATTCATTCTGCTCATTAGGTTCCACAAATAAATGAGATCATGTTATATTTGTCTTTCTCTGGTTGACTTTTTTTCACTACATGGTCTTGCAATATCACTTCTAGATGAAAACCAAATATATTGAAAGCAGAATCTTAAATAAATATTTGCACATGCATGATCATAGCAGCAATATTTTTCAGGTCCATCCATGCTGTCCCAAAAGGTAAGAGATCCCTCTTATTTATAGCCGCATAATATTCTATTGTGTGAATGTCCCACAGATTTTTTATCTATTCATCTATTGAAGGGCTCTTGGGCTGTTTCCAAGTCTTAACTATTATAAATAATGCTACTGTGAACATAGGGGTGCATTTACTAGTATTCTTTCTGATTGGAGTTTGGGTTTTTTTAGGTTATATCCCCAGCTATGGGATTGCTGGGTCAAATGGAAGTTTCATTTTTAATTTTTTGCATGAAACAGATTCATCTTATATGATCTGTTTCTAGATTTTTTTGATAAAATGTATCCCATTATGGGTTAAAGAGACATCATGGTTAAAAAGTTAGGAATTACACATAAATCTCACTAATTTTCCTCTTGCTTCTCAGGGCAAAGCCAGGGTTTACAGGTTGAAACAATAAGCCTTTTGTCCTGTGGTAATTTGTGAGAACAAAATTTTACATTTGGTGTTTAAAACGCCTCCGCAGTTTTATTTTTATGAATATCAGATAAAGCAAAAAGAAAATGATATTTCAACAGAAACAGGAAAAGATTGAGAGGGGGTATAGGTGAGTGGTTTGGTTGAGTAGTCTTATTAAAAGTTTCTCTTTACTGGCATGAAAAACATGTGTTCAGAATTTTTAAAAAGTAATTTAAAAACATGATAAATATCAACTTAAAGTCAGTAGGATTTTGAAATAAAATATAATGAGAAAATAAACTTTTATTTGGGCAAATTATACAAAGGTAAATTATTACTATTTTTCTAAAAAAATTGGTAAAATATACCATTATAACTGTTCAGTAATATTAAGTATAAGCATAAAATTGTGAAACAGATCTCCAGAAGTTTTTTTTTTTATTTTGCTAACCTGAAACTCTATACTACCAAATAACAGCTCCCCATTACCAACTACCCATAATCCTTAGCAATTGGCATTCTGCTTTCTGTCTCTATTATTACTCTAGGTACCCCAAATAAGTGGGATTATACAGTACTTATCTTTTGGTGAATGACTTATTTCATTTTGCCTATGAAGTATATTGTGTTTATTCATTCATTCTGGCTTGCTTTGAACTTTTGGCTATAGTAAATATTGCTGCTATGATCATGCATGTACAAATATTTATTCAAGACCCTGCTTTCAATATTTTTGGTATTCACCTAGAAGTGAGTTTGCAAGACCATGTAGTAATTTTATTTTTTTAAGTTCTTGAGCAACCAATATATTGTTTTCCATAGCAGTAACACAATTACATTCTCCACAAAGTGCATACAGGTTCCATTTTCTCCACATCCTCACTGACACTTGTTCTTTGCTACTTTTTTAAAAAAATATATTTTATTGTTTTAGTACAGAGAGGAAGGGAGAGAGATAGAGAGCTAGAAACATCGATGAGAGAGAGTCATCGATCAGCTGCCTCTTGCACACCCCCCACTGGGGATATGCCCTCAACCAAGGTACATGCCCTTGACCAGAATCGAACTCGGGTCCCTTCAGTCCCCAAGCCGATGCTCTATCCATTGAGCAAAACCGGTTTTGGCTACTTTTTTTTTTTTTTTTAGTAGTAACTATCCTAGTGGGTAGGAGGTGGTATCTCATTGAGGTAATCGGAACTTTTTACTAACACTAACAGCATACTAAGTATTCTAATGTCAAGTTTGAACTACGCATCCTCTTTTTTCTATTTAATATGAAATATTAAAAATCATTAAATTTTACAATATTTTAAACGTATGTGCATACTTATATAAGTACATATCTACAAACATATATATATACATACATATACATGCATGCATAAAGATTAATATGAAAATAAATAAACATATGTGAGATCGCAATGATTTTTAAATCTTCCAAACTTAGTTTCAAAATATAATTAACCATAAACTATTATACAATAAAATGAATTTTTTAAAATATATGTACCATTTATAAAAACAAGTAAAGGCACTTAATAACAGTGACCTATTATTCTTTTCTTCTTATCTATAATTTTAGTTTTTTTTAATTATTTTTTACTGAACCAATGATCATTTGTTAATTAATTCATTTCAAATAATAACCCCAGATCTTTATAGTGATTAAAAGATCTAAAAATTATATTTAAACTTAACATTTTAGCACATCACAATTTCTGTATATATTTTGTTTATATAATTTTATAGAGACAGCTCTTCAAGTAGCTAAGTTAACCAAAAATAATCCATTTGATGTAGATATTTATTTTTGTAAGTCAGTTTAATTGAATTCATATGTTTACATTCTCATGAATTTAAATGTTTTATGGAAATATTGATAACTCCTCTGACCCATAATATTCATTTGACAGCTATAGACAGATCATCCGAACAGAACATCAACAAAGTAATATCGGCCTTAAGACACATTAGACCAAATGGGACATAATTGACATTTACAGAGCCATTCATGCCAGAACATCTGATTATACATTCTTCTCCAGTGCACAAAGAAAGATCATATGTTGGGTCACAAAACTAGCCTCAATAAACTCCAGAAGATTGAAATTATATTGATACCATTGTAATGTACCCAATTATTAGATAACAGGAAAGGAACAAAGGCATGACTGAGATCCTCCCCCCATCTGATGGACAGAGAATGACAAAAACTGCATCTGCAGCATGGACATTCCTGAGAACCTAACCAGGCACCTTGTGTGGACTGTACATTGAACCACCAATCAGCACCTGCCAAATACTCTAAGCCCCAAATTCCTAAGTCCCTAATTATGTGCCTTATAAGAATCCACCAATCAGCATGTGCCGAGTACCCTGAGCCCCATCCCTTCCATTTCCTCCCCTCAAAAGGCGCCTTCACCCCACACAGATGCTCTCTTGCTTTGGGAGACAGCCCAGCAGGGATCTTCTCCTCCAATAAAGCCTGTGTCCTGGTCTCCGAATGTCATTGCTGCTGGTGCAATTTAAGTCATTCTCCGTCCATTGGTTGGGGGAAGGAAGATCTATCAATGACACTTGTGCAGCTCTGCCAGGAAGCTGCAGTTTAGACACATGCCCAGTAAAGTCAGGGCCACAGAGGGCACCTGAGAACAGGTCATTGGCCAGAGTGGGTGTGGCCACTGCAAGGCAGAAAGATAAGATCTTAAACTCATGATACATGCAGATTCTCCTTGTGGGTTCTTATCCTAGGAAGTTTGAAGAATAAATTAGCAGACGAAAATATTTTAAGTAAAAATGTGGAAGTTTATTGGAAGCATATACAAACTCCCTGTGGGTAGGGGAACCCAAATGGGAAAAGCCTACCAGTACTCTCTCTCTATAAAGTGGAGGGAGAGGGGGAGGTCTAAATCCTTCTCTCCTGAGTCTCTTTGTCTCCAGTTTATAAATGCTGGGAGCTCTGTGTTAACATGACCCTTTCCAAGTTTGTCCTTCCTTAATTTATGACACCTCAGCTTTCCTAATTGGTCATTCTTCAGAGTACAAGTTTCAAAGGTCAAGGCCCACCTAGTGCCCTCCTCTTCCTCTCCCCTCATCTTGCAACATTCCTCTGTCCTCTGTGAAAGTAACACTTCTCGATTCTCTGTGAATGTAAGATAAGCATTTTGGCATCTTGAAGCTATCTCCTTCCCATCACATATGCATTTTTCTTTCATGGACCCTCCTTCTTCCCTAAAACTGCTTTTACTGTCTCTAAAATTCCTTTCTCCCCTAAACAAAGGATTTACTGTCTTGCTTTCTTAGTTTGCACTTCTGGCCATAGCCCTCTCACAATCCTGCCTTAGTCCAAAAGGCCCACTGTCATGTGGACCCCGGGCATGATGGACCAATGGACTTCAGCATGTGCCCTGACTGGGAATCGAACCATGACCTCCTGGCTCATAGGTCCACACAACCACTGAACCATGCCACAGGGCCTGCTTATTTTCTTTTTGCATCTAGGATAACATACCTTTGAAATGTCATTTCCTCTTTTATTTTACAGACTCCTCAGGGAACAACCAAAGTATCAGAGCAGAGACCACGAATACAAAAATACCATATTATTATTGTTATTTTCATCATGTTAATCAATGGCTGTTAATGAACCTATACACAAAAATGTAAGAGAAGTATGTGTCAATTCATTTTACTTTTTATCCAATCCCACAGATTTTTCTTCCTGGCTTCTCCCATCTCCCTTTCACTAATGAATTTCATGTACAACAATCTTTTGTCACCATATATTTGGCCTCATTTACTACCTCTAACCCCTTCCCTCTGTTAACCACCATATTGTAGCTGTCATCCATGAGTTTCAGTTTTATATCCCACCTATTAAGTAGTATATTGTTTCATGTCCACATATTTGGGGATTCTTTCTTCCTTATTGCAGTTAGTTTCTAATTTTAAAACATTGTGGTGGAGAATATGTTTGGATTGTTATCGGAGAAATGCATGGATAGTCTTTCTCCATTGCAATGCTGGAATAAGGATTTCCAGAGGCCTCCGGGGGAGGATGGGAGGTGGTCGAAAGCTTTATTTGTGTGGAGTTACAATCCTCAATTTCCAAAGTTCCATTTTATTTTTTATCCATCCTAGACAAAGTGCAGCTGGGGATTCAGCAGAACTAGAAGCAAAGCCAGTGTTCAACATTTCTGTGCCCTGGTGGAACTGGGTCTAGTTTAGCATTAAGCTGAAATCAAGTGTTAAAAAAAGAAAAGAAAATAGGGTAAAGATTGACCTTTGTCAGGAAAGACATATGGCTAGGACATGGCTATCTGCTACCACTCACTTTTATTTAGAAAGCTTTATTGATTTCAAAGAGAAAGGGAGAGGGAGAGAATCATCAGTGACAAGAATCATTGACAGCTGTTTCATGCACACCCTACTCTGGGAACTGAGCCCTCAACATGGGCATTTGCCCTAACCAGGAATCAAGCCTTGACCTCCTGGTTCATAGGTGGATGCTCAACCACTGGCAACCAGTTGCACAAAAAATTTTCATTTCAGACTATCCTATATGGTTACTTTAGGTCTCTGAATTTGTAAGGCTACCACACAGGCCTCCCCTGAGCTTGCCAGGTTTAGTATATGACTTCTTTTTTGTTCACAAGGGTAGTGATAGAGCAAAATAGAGAGTAGGAAATATTCAAAGGCAAACAAAAAACCTGTATGTGTTGCAGGAGCAGAGTTTAATAAATTTGGATGTTTAATTGGAAATAACGATAAGTTCAACTTTAGATGAATTTGTTTTAGAAATTGGTTATGGCAAAAAATTGGCACATTATTTTTGTTAGCTTTTCTGAATTTTTCTCCTAAAAAATTGCCCATGTTGATAAAAATTATATGCTACCTAAATATAAGTGAAACATAGCATCTATATGTATTTTTTAACAAAATTTATAATTATTTATGATTTATCTTTTTGGCAGTTTTTAGCATTGTATCCCATTATTTATAATACAAAAGGCAAATAAGAGTAAAAAAATTGTATCTTATAAATAATAATATGCAAATTGACAATCATTCCAACACACAAGATGTGGACACAAGATGGCTACCACAAGATGGCCAGCACAGGAAAGGGTATTTGGGAGGGACCAGGCCTGCAAGAGAGAACAGTTGGGGGTGATAAAGCCTGTAGGGGAAGGCAGTTATGGGCAGCAGAGGAGGGAAGTTGGGGGTGACTGGGCTTGCTGGGGAGAGCGGTTGGGGGGTAACCAGGTCTACAGGGGAGGGCAGTTAGGGGCAAATAGGCTGGCAGGGGAGCAGTTAGGCATCAATCAGGCTGGCAGGGGAGTGGTTAGGGGTTGATCAGGCTGTCAGGCAGGCGAGCAGTTGGGAGCCAGCAGCCCTGGATTGTAAGAGGAATGTCCAACTGCCCATTTAGGCCCATTCCTACTGAGATTGGGCCTAAATGAGCAGTCAGACATCCCTCAAGGGGTCCCAGATTGGAGAGGGTGCAGGCTGGGCTAAGGGACACCCCCAGTGCACAAATTTGCACTGGGCCTATAGTAATACTTATAATATGTTAAAATATTCATTGTTACATTTCTCATGTCGCAAAGTTTGTGTTAATCTGTTTTCCTCTTTAAGAATAATAGTATGCTAACTATATGGTAAATTTAATGGACATAAGAATAAATAAATTTATTCAAGAATTACTGACTCCTGAAATACTTTTGGTAAAATTTGCAACTCATAATAAAACATCTCTCATTCTAAAGAGTTGTGAACAAGGGTGAACTGCAATATTTTGCTGTGATCTGCAAAGATTTTCTCAAAATAATATAGAATATAGTTCAAATAAGTGCATTTTTATAGTTAACTATACACATATTTTTACCATGAAAAATATTTTAATCTGGAATCTTGCTCAGAGCATATGAGATAATATCTCATTTTCAATTCAGCTGAGCAAATCTTGAATATAGAAATTAAATTTTAAAGTGTGACGAATGCAATAGAGTCATGACTCTGTGTATCAGACAGAATTTTCATCAGTGGACTTGATATTTTCTGTATCTAAATATAGCTTTAAATTCATTATTATTATTTATGGAAAAAAATTTTAGTTTACTAGAAAATATTTTAAAATAAGAATACTTAACGATCCTTTTCTGATTATTGCTCTTAGAAATAATTTCTTGGTGGGCACTGTTACAAAGAATTCTTATATGCTGTACAGTTAATATGGACTATTTAAGCAGAGGGAAAAATATCTATATCATTCTTCTCTTTTTCAAATGCAAAAGACAAAGAGAAATGTAGGGACATTTTGTTGTTGTTGGCCACATGCTTTTTTTTTTGTTCTTAGAAATGTCACTTAACTTTTAGTGTTCAGTGCCCTCCTCCCCGCTCTTCTCTGGAACTCACTGAGCCTGGCAGCCTTGGCAGGAATCCTTGACAGCTTGTCAGGCCCAAGGCAAATGCATGTAATCATTCCTCAAGTAATTAATAATTAATTATTGTTCATTAATCTTAAATGAGCGGTAATTGGGAATAATCAGGTCTTTAAAATAAGAGAAAACACACACAAAAACATTGTTATTTTAAAAGGAACTTTTTTAGTTCAGGACTTTGTTACAAGTCAAACTAACCCTGGGGCTAATTGTGAAAATCAGAGAAACAAAGAAGCATAGAGCATGCATGAAACCTGCTACACATGTTCCCTGCACCTCTAAACTATTCCTCTTGAAATTAACTCCTCCTGAGGTTTAAATCACAAGACAACCTATTTTCCATGGTAAACCATAAGTATACACATACACTCCTGCAACCGCACCCTCCCCCTTCCCCCTGCCTCCCCCCCTCCCCTCCTCACACACACTGCCATAGTGGTTCTGTTTCCTAGAAAAGCAGGTTTTCTCCTAGGCTAAAAGAAGTGGCTTTTTAGAGCACTGACATTTGAATGGTATTAGCTACTTACCTGTCAGAGATATATTTTTATGAACAATAGAAACAGTTTCTAGTATAATAAAGAAGAAAAATCTGATGAAATCATTTTAATAAATGTGAATAATTAAATGCTATTTGTGTTCAATTTTGTTCTGTAGTTATTCACAGTATCACCAGTTCTAATGACAATGTGTTGATGGAGAAAAGCTAAAAGCTAAAACACCTTCTTTTTTTTCTTTTTTGTTGTTGACATTTTTAGAAATCTTGCAAAGAAGGAAAAAAACAAAAGGGTCCTTTAAAACTAGTGAAACTAATAATAGAACTGAGTTTTGGGGGGAGATGACGCTTCTGCTGCTCATGTAGAAATTATTTCAGAATTTGCAAGCAGGAGGAAAATAAACCTTTACAATCTCTGCAAATAACAGAAGCAGGTTGCAAATACAAAAATTCATGATTATCCATATCTTCTCTGACTAATATGTAATATATAAACATAATATACAATATTATTTTGCAAGGCATGGTTCTCTCCAGTGATGTTGCATGGAATGAAAGGGTTAAATCTTACACATCCCATGTTATCTGTCCTATTGACTACTTCTCCAATCTTAGCCCATTAGATTTTGCATCACAATATTGATTCTTCCATTTTTGCCAAACATTTTTTTTCGTTAATTTTCATCTTCCAATTCCTAACAGTTAGAAATATAGGGGAATATAATCCTTAATGACCATTTGTAAGCTTCCCATCACAGGAGAACAAAGACCAGGAATCAGATCATATAAGGACTTAAAAGAGTCCTAAGGACCCCTGATAGCACATTGATACTCCATCCACATCCCAAGCCCACCATCTCAGTCCCAGACACACAGGCCCACAGCTTCCTGCCAGAGACTGCATGTAAGGATGAAACTCCAGCTCAATCCCCTTAGCTCAATACCCTTCCCTTTGGATATCAAATCTCCCCACCCCTTTTCCTTAAATAAATTCCATTTTTCTTAAATCACTGTCTGCAAACCAATACATTAACCTTTCACCCACTCTACAATTCTCTCCAAACACTTATTTCTCTTTAAAATATTACTCAAGCCGAAGCCAGTTTGGCTCAGTGATAGAGCGTCGGTCTATGGACTGAAAGGTCCCAGGTTCGATTCCGGTCAAGGGCATGTACATTGGTTGTGGGCACATTCCCAGTAGGGGGTGTGCAAGAGGCAGCTGGTCTATGTTTCTCTCTCATCGACATTTCTAGCTCTCTATCTCACTCCCTTCCTCTCTGTAAAAAATCAATAAAATATATTTTAAAAAATAAAATAAAATAAAATATGACTCAAAATGATTTTTTAAAATTTTTTGTTTCTGCTCAAGTGGATTTAAGAAATGGAAATGTCTTTGATTTGTGGCTTTAATATATAATAAAATAAATATAAAATAAATAATATAAAATATATTACAGTACCCTATATGACATATTCCCTATAACTTTTCCTCAAGAAAGTAATTTTGCTTTAATACATATGTTTGTTTCTTCTTTGGGGAAACCCTGTGAGGTATGGAGTTTAATAATATATTTAGAGGCCAGTGAGTTTGTTGCTGGTCGTTTTTGTTTTCCCAAGACATACTTCCTGTATTAGTGAATGAAAACCATGTAATCTAAACATCAAATCAATAGTGAGATAACAATACCTGTTAGTAAGCATAACTGATAAAATTGCATAATGTATATTAAGACACTTTGAAGACTGAAAAGCACAACTGAAATTATCATTGTCTGCTTTATCACACATCATTGTCCATTACATTTTTTGATACTTACCTTATATATTTCTATCAAGACAAATAAAATAAATATAAAGTATCTCTAAAGTCCAACCAAAAAATAAAAACCTTACAAGAGAGACACTGAGTCACTTAAAGAAAAATTCCTCTATTTTTATCAAAGGCTGCAGAAGCATACAGACAGCATTTCAAGTCTTAATTGTACTTTTTTTTTTCTTTCTTGAAAATATATTTTTATTGATTTCAGAGAGGAAGGGAGAGGGAGAAAGAGCTAGAAAGATCAATGATGAAGAGAATCATAGATTGGCTACCTCCTGCATGCTTCACACTGGGGATCAAGCCCACAACCCAGGCATATGCCCATGACTGGAATCAAACCCAGGACCCTTCAGTCCACAGGCCAGAGTTCTATCCACCGAGCAAAACTGGCTTGGGCCCTAATTGTGCTTTTTGTTGCTATCGAGTCTAAGTAAGTTTTGCAAAAGTTTATTAACACTAAGTATTTTACTTGATTAATTTGGTGTTTAGTTGATTAAAAATGGCACATTCGTACTACAGATTAGTCTGTTGTTGTTTTTTTTAAATATATTTTATTGATTTTTTTACAGAAAGGAGGAGAGAGGGATAAAGTGCTAGAAACATCAACTAGCTGCCTCTTGCACACTCCCTACTGGGGATGTGCCCACAACCAATGTGCATGCCCTTGACCGGAATCTAACCTGGGAACTTTCAGTCTGCAGACCATCACTCTATCCACTGAGCTAAACCAGTTTCAGCTAGTATGTGTGGTTTTTTTTTTAATCTTATTCTATATATGCTAGTTAAGGAAAATACTAACTAATAGTTTTTTCAATGAAGTAGGCTAAGAAACAATATTTTTAATATAAATATGTTGTTGCAAATTATATCTATACATTTATGCATTAAAAATTTTAGTCACGATAATAAGAATGAGTTGTTTCATACCTTGATTTTGAATCTGTACACTTTTCTACTCCACCTTCCCTTTTTTTCTGATAACCAATATACAGTTATCTGTGTCTATGAGTTTTTATTTGCTTATTTTTCTTGTTCATTTCTCCATGATCATGGGATTAGCTCAACTATCACTCAAAGGCTTAAGTGTAATATCAGAGAAAATAGAAAACAGTTCTGATATATCTATGTGATGAAATATATGGTCATAATAATCAGGAGTACAATAAGTAACTTCATTTTAAATTTATTTTAAGACTAGAGGCCCGATGCATGAAGATTCATGCAAGAATGGGCCTTCCTTCCCCTGTCTGCCAGCACGGCCTTTGCTCTTGCCCAGAGCTGCTTTTCTGCCTTTCCATGCTGTCCAGAGGCCCAGAACAGCTGGGGCAGTGCAAAATGCCTGTGTTGTTGCCATGGCGATGATGCAAGCATCTCGCCCCACACCTGGCCATTTGGCACTTGCATATGCAAATTCACCCACCATCATTGGTGGGTTAATTAGCATATTTGCTCCAGATTGGCTGGTAGGCATCATGAAGGTGTGGTCAATTTGTATCTTACTCTTTTATTAGTGTAGATACTTTTTTACATTGCTCATAAGTTTTTTTTAATATATATTTCTTTTTTTTATTTTTTTACATAGAGGAAGGGAGAGAGATAGAGTTAGAAACATCGATGAGAGAGAAACATCAATCAGCTGCCTCATGCACAACCCCTACTGATGATGTGCCGGCAGCCAAAATACATGCCCTTGACCGGAATCAAACCTGGGGACCCTTCAGTCCACAGGCCGATGCTCTATCCATTGAGCCAAACCAGTTTCTGCTGCTCATAATTTTAAAAAAAGAATACTCATTATCTACCTATTTAATTTAGGTTTATTTTATTAGCAGATTTTTCTATTGGAAAATGACAAATAGACACATACATTAATACTATATTTTCTTTCCTGAAGAAGAAAAGAAATTGTCTAAGTCATATTTTATATGCCTTTATATAGCCTTGTTGTAGGTTAATTATCAAATGAATCTATCACATGACTTCATCACATAATTAATATTCTACAGTAAAAGTTATTGTACAGGTTGGACATAAATACAAGTTATATTATGTAGTTCTATTTCCACTCTACTTATTTATAGATATATAAATATGTTATTTTATAGAATGAGTACAATCAGCTTCCCTTAATGATAAATGTAGAAATGCTTTACAATAGTCACTTCTCATTTAATCTATAATTAACCAATAAATAAGACAGAAAATCAATTTATTTGAGGGCCAATAATTAGTGATTTTATATGATTTGATAAATGAGACAGATTCTTTTACTGCTAGTGATAATTTCATTCTATAATTTGGGTAAATTCAGAATTTTATAGTTCCTTCAGTTACTGAATCCTACAGTTTGTCACTCTAAGCATTATTTTGGGCAGAAGAATGGGATAGTCTATTGGGGGAAGTGAGTTCACTTTCAAGAGAAATCTATGACATTTAGTTAATAAATCTAAGAAAAGAATGAATTTTCTAGGGTTTCCTTTTCTCCTATGCCTTAATTTCCTATTGGGAAAAAAAAAATCTGTTTTCAACCGAAAATAGATTATTCTCTATACATCAGAGCAGGATTTTCATTTCCATCCACTTTTTTAAACAGAGTGTCTGAGATATACAGGGATGATCTTGACTTCTGATATAAATAATAACACAGGTGATTTCACATTGAAAATTTTTGCAAACCTAAACATGTTATATTAAGCCAGGATATAATAGTGCTCAGTTATTCAGCTAAAAATAGGAGCATGATTCAAATGTACAGAATAAGTCTCTTCCTCTAGGTTACTTATGCTTTTTTTTTTCCTTGTGAGTTAGTTTACCTTATAGGTGTATTATATAGTATAATGTACAGAATAATTCTATTTGGATTTATATTTTTCATCTTCTCTTGGGCCTTAACATTTTTAAACCTCATTCTCTTCACTTGTAGTAAAAGACATGACTATATCCTCCAAGTAAGCTCATGGTGACTTTTAAATCTCATTCATAGCTACTACTCAGAAAATGTTAAAAATAGTGTTATTAGATACACCAGTCAATAAATGAGCTTTTCTGTTTTAAAAGTGTTTCCTTCTTTATTTATATTCAATTCTCTGTGTTTTATTTGCACATGAAGACTTTTAATCAAACATGAGTAAGTGATATCTTGAAGGACAATGCTAAATGGCTATTTTTCTTTTTTATATGCTTTTAAAAAAATAAATTTGAATTAACACACATATACTTTCTACATATGCTTCTATAGTTAACATAACGCAGATTGTGAAATGGTTAAAAACACTCCTTTCATATCAGCTGATTCATTCAGAAGGGTTCTATAATTACATGTATTGGTAATTAGAAGTATTGCCAGAATGAGAAATTCAGTATGGAAATCAGAACTTAAATAAACGTAAAAGGAGCTAAGAAATGGGGCTTTGGGAAGTCCAAGTACAAAGTGACAGCCACCATATCTGCCTGGAATATCAGCAGTGGTGAGGAGTTGAAATTGTAAAAAACAAACAAAAACAAAACAAAACTGGGAAACCCTGCATATCTACAGTAGATGCTTCAAGAGCACCATGAAAAGGGAACTGATGAACATCTAGAACCTTTTGAAAAGCTTTCAGAAAGCCCTTCAGGAAGCTGTTTCCTCTGTGAGAACCATGCTTCTATGGGAACTGCCACTTTTATAGCTCTGGAAAGCAGGGAAAAATGTTATAAAATAGTTTGCCCCTAATTATCATCAGGGCTGTGTACCAGAATCTACCAAAAATAATGATTTGGTGCTTTCTTTCTGACTTACAAGTATGGCTGGGCTGGTTTCTTGGCCCAGTCTAAAATCTGGAACAAATATGGAGGATTTTATGTGAAACAATTCACCAGCCTCTGATAGAGATAGTAGTGCCAAGCTGACAATTTGTTACCCAATACATTTTACTAAGAGCAGGAATCATCTTTCTGAACATGGCAATCTGAACAGAATGAGAGAGAGAACAAAGGAAGTTACTGTCTCCTAAAATAATCTCAAGGAACACCTTTTCTCAAAAGTATAAAAAATACAATACCCAACAAGTTACGTACTTTGATAAAGCAATAGTTATCCATTAAAAATAAATAAATAAAAGACATTTGTTCTACTTAGGATATTGATACAGGCAAACCTATCTTATGAGTGCACTGGCTGAAAATTATTTGATTTTTTTGTAATTACATAAGCATAAACTGAATTATATGGATTATGAGTAAAACCACACACACATTTTCCTTCCTTTTAAAGTTTTAATCAAAGATAAGATTTTATAGGGATTATTATAGCTCACTAGTATGGGATAATAGTGGCCTAGAGACAGAACCAAACCAGCAGTAATTTGAAAAATATAACCTTGCCCTGGCTGGCCTGGCTTTGTTGGTTAGAGCATCGTCCCTTAAACTGAAAGGTCATGGGTTCGATCCCTCCTCAGGACAAGTATGGGAGGCAAGCAGTCCATGTGTCTGTCTCAAATCAATGTCCCTCGCTCTCCCCCTCCTTCCTCCCTTCCACTTTATCTGAAAAGCAATGGGGAAAAAGTTTTATTAATTCAAAAAGTAAAAATTGCAATTTATTATAGGTCCATGTGCTATTTTAGTTTTTAACATATGTGCCATAAAATATATTCTGCACATGTATTTGATTCTATAATATTGCTCAACCCATTCTTATAAATTAATTTCCTCCCCATTGATTATATCCATACTAGGCTGGGCTGAGCCCCATCATTTCTTAGAAGATTATTAGAATATCCTCCTAACCTTTCTTTTTACTTTTACCTTTGTGTTACCATTGCATGCTTAATTTCTCTACTCAAAATTCTGCTCTAGGCCCCATCTCACTCATAGTAAAATAAATTATTTACAATGACCCTCCTTTTCTTCTTCTGTCCAACCAGTCGTCTCTCAGATGTAGCTTCCTAATAATACCCTGTTCAGAAAAAAATTGGCCTTCTTTTTCATTTTTCACAAACATGGCAGGTATGTTCATACTTCAGGGACTCAAAAAACCCTGAAGTTTCTTTTCTCCAGAAATGTGTCCTTGATATTCACAACTTATTCACCCTTCTATTCAGATCTTTATTCAAATATAACATGCTTCTCATCTAATATAATCTGGGCCCCCTAACAAAAGTGAACACCAAACACCAAAGTTGCTCATAACTGCTTGTTAATTCTCTGACTATCTATGTCCTTCGCACATTTCATCATCTAACATGCTAATTTGAAGACCTTACTTTAGAAAACAAACTCCTTGAATTCCTGGACTTTTTTATTTTTTGGGGGAGGGTCATTGCTATATCCCAAATTGTTAGAAAAGTACTGGTAAAACAGCTGGTGCTTATTGAGTATTGAATAGAGTGATGAATATCAAAAATATATAATACTAGGCACCTGTTGCAGGAATATTTCTACAAGACTTCTGGTGGGCTTCCCTCCCACCACCCCCACCTCTCCGGCCCCCCCACCTCTCCCGCTGCAGAGGGCAGGATAGGGAAGGTGGGATGGGTGGGGTGTTCCACCACCTTCTATGCAGCCTAGCACGCTGCCACCACCACTGTGAGCCTTGCCCCTCATGCCATATCTGCTGTGCTCTCCACTGCTGCTGCCTCTGTGGCCTTGCCAGCTGCCACCACTTCTGGGGCCACATGCACTGCTGCTGTGTGTCCCACCCCACCCACCTGACCTGCCGCCCCCACCGCTTCCACCACCCCCACTGCCTCCAGCCAATGTTGCCTCTGAGGCCTTGCCTGCTGCCTCATGCCATCACCACTGCTCACCTCCCTCTGCCCCACCCTACCCCGAAGGCACTTCCAGTATTTTCCCACCTACAGTTGCAGACACCTTGCTTTCCATTTTGTCTCCCTCTTCCTTCTATGTTGTCTTTAGTCTTCACTCCTCCTTCTGTCCACACATGCAAATTAATCACCATCTTTGTTGGGTTAATTTGCATACTTGGTCTGATTGGTTGGTGGGTGTGGTTGGTGGGCATGGCTTGTGTATCAGAGTGATGGTTAATTTGCATATTACTCTATTTATTACTCTATTATTAGGTTAGGTATTTAGACATTTTGATAAAATTTAATATAATCTTAATAAATGTTTAAATACTTCCACAATAAAATCTTTAAATATAATTTTGATGACAGAATTATCATCAAATTATGAACATGAAAACAAGCTAACAAAATTATGTAATGACTTCTACACCATCATATTAATATTGAAACTCAGTGATTCCTAAAAACACATCTGCCCACCTGGGCCATCTCAACACAAATCTGCAATCAGTCAGGTTGAGATAGTTAATATTACTTCTGAACACTGACAAAGATAGGCATCTCTTCAACATGAACATTTTCCTGCAAATATTTTGCTTGTTTTAATAAAATGCTTAAATATGAAACATGTTTCTGTTAACATTATCCCAAGGTAAATGTGAATAACCCTTCAGGTCAAAGTAAAATGAATGAATTGAGCAAGACTGGCTTTCTGACAGAAACAAGGGTTAGTGCTCAAGTCAGAAGAACTATCTATCTGATGCATTGAGTTTTGATGTTTAATTTATAAGAAAATTATAATAACCTTGTCTGCTAAATTAAAGAATAGAGAGCAGATAAAAGCCTTTGCATTACCTTAATATCAAACTATGAAATCTCAAGAACATAAAGTGTACTTTAATTTTTTAAGGCTGTTGTGAAAGACGTTATTACATAGAGCAAAAACTTACTGGATATTTTGTAGACAAAAATCCTATAAAACAAGGGAAACATTAATTTTAATTAATTGCAAACTATAAGCATTGTTATTATATTTACTTCTTTTGTAAAAAATATTCATTATATTTTGTTATACAGTATGCTATTTATGTGATTAAAATATCTGGGCCCTTCAAAGATGAATGGCAATTCACTTCTGAAGAAAATGTCATAAATTTAAATATTGTATTTAATAGAGTAATTAAGATTGCATTTATTAGTTTTTCATTCTTTAAAAAGTATTTTATTGAGAAGAGAAAAATAAAATGTAACAAAATTACTTTGGAGGGAAGTTATATTTGTCATACAGTTTTGAACAAAATTTACATGAACTCTAAGCATTGTTAATTTTGTACTTTGACATAAAGAAAATAAATGTTTTTGTGAGACTAAAATTTCATTTAACGCTTCCTTTAAGTGGTGCATCCATGTGGAAGTTGTCGTGGATAAGAGGTTACCTTGTTGTGAATAAATATAACTGCATCACAATCAATTTTCCATATACTCCTGCCATCCCCCCAACCCCCAACCCACTCAGCCTCCCCCACTAACAACATCCTGCAGTAGAGTGGTACAGTGTTGATAGTAGGGTAGATTGTGTTACTGTATGTGTGTGTTTGGGAAAGGGAGGGGATATATTTGGGAACTCCTTGTACTTTCTGCTCAATTTTTTCTGTGAAACTGAAATGACTCTAAAAAAACAAATTTTATTTAAATGAAGGGCAAATCAATGGTTACCATCAACACATAATGATAGAATAATAAAGAATGTAAGTTAATGACAAAAGCTGAAATTTTGTGTTTATATAAGAAAATTCTACTTTCCTTCTTGTTGAATACTTGTTACTTAAAATAACTGATCTCTATTAATATGGATAGGCTAACAAAAATGTCACTACTAGGTATTGCCTTTATACATGGCCTTCATTAACACTAAATTTATTCTTGGAGTTCTTGAGCTTGATTTTATAAAATTGTATCTAGATGTATGATTTCATTTCCTTCTAACGTTTGGCTGATTTGCAGAGTCATTTGGTACTTGTCTGGCTACATTATGGCATGTTATCAGCCATGTATTAGACAGAAAACTAATTATTTCAAAGAATAACAACATGGAAACAGGAAGTATATAGAGTTGATTTGGGGAACACTCTTCCTCCCCAGGGAGGGTGCCCATGAGACATGCAACCAGGGGAGCAATGACAGCAGCAGGGCTTCCTCTATTAACCCCCTGAACCTGTCTCCCAGGCCTCCTTTCCTCTGACTTCTCAGTGAGACAAAGCAGCCCTGCCTAGGCTCCTTTCTTTCCTATAACATTTTTATTTTTATTTTTCTAAATATATTTTATTGGGTTTTTTACATAGTGGAAGGGAGAAGGATAGAGAGTTAGAAACATTGATCAGCTGCCTCCTACACGCCCTCCCCCCCGCACTGGGAATGTGCCTGCAACCAAACATGCCCTTGACCAGAATCGAACTTAGGACCTTTCAGTCCACAGATTGAGGCTCTGTCCACTGAGCCAAACTGGTTAGGGCCCTATAACATTTTTAAAAGGTCTTTATTGTTGAGAGTATTACAGATATTCCCAATTGCCCCCCTCCACCAGGAGTACAATGGCTGTTTTAAACAAGGCATGTCTTGAAAGCACTATAAGTCAAGTGAACAAACAACTGCTGCCTAAGTGAAATGTTATAGTCGACACAAACAAGAAGCAAACAAAATACTTAGGAGGAAAAGCTGGAGAGATATTTTCTTTGGAAATTAATATATTAAAATGTTCACATATATAGGAGAATTTAGGAAACCAGGATACATACTCAGAAAAGACCTGAAAAGTCCCTAAGCTTTTACCTCTAACTTATATTTAGACTAATTATTAATGGGGAGGTGACAAGACCTTGGTTCTTGTCTTCTTGAAGGAAAGATTTCAATGAAGAGACAAAGTATAGCAAAGTTGGAATTGATTGGCCACAGCAAAAATATACTTAGGACAGTGAAACAAGGAAAGGCATAGAAATAACAGGAGAGCCCAGATGGGGATGCTTCGACTCATTGAGAAATCAGAGAAAATGGGGTATTGGATTCAGGTTCAGGGAGTTATCCCAAGACCAGCTGCCACTGCTCATTGCTCACCTGGTTGCAGGTCTTCTGTGGACCCTTAGAGAGTAGGGGGAAGGGAGTGGCTTGGGAATGCTCTCTTGGGGGAGAGTGCACATTAGGTCTTTGATCCTGAGCATATTTATTTCTCTCTTTCAGGTGGAAGGCTTAGGGCAGGTCTCAGGGGAGGGTCTCAATAGAATAGTCATCAGCTTTTTTGGGTGTGTTTTATCAGGGTCATGTTCTCCATTGATTGTTGGGAGCCAAAGTAGGGCACCTGGTCCAGGAATCACTAGTCTGATTTTGCTGTCTTTCTGGAGCTGGAGCTGAAATACAACTGAGGCCTAGATGCTACCTTTAGGGAGGAAAAGTCAGGAATCCAAACCTCATGACAAGCAATAGGGAAGGAAAGGTTACCCTGGGGCTGAGGTTCTTGTTTTCCAGTTTTGTACCTTGCTACGCATCCAGAGCTCTCTGCCCTGGTGAGTTTCTGTACATTGTCTGTTCATGTTTGTCTAACTGCCTATAGCATTAGTATGAACAGGAAACAAAGACTAAGGCAGTTATAACTGCCAGCTTCGGGAAGTCACCCACTGCAGATACTATCATGAGAGTGCACTAAGGAACACAGAAGGCTGATGGCCAATGCTAATGCACCCAATTGTTGAGATAATGGTGGCTCAAAGCAATTCCCCTAACCTGGTAATCCTCTTACTATTTATCAAGCTTTACCTTTGATATGCCCGTATGCATTGCTAAAGGGAAAATGTGTATTCAAGTAAATAAATAGCACACCAGGCCAGAAGTCAATGTGTCTCTTCAAGAAAGAGGCTCCCCCTAGCCTCCAATGGCTTCTAAATTCATATTTATTGTATAACATTTTCATATGTGTGTCAGCTCCTCTTTCTGATCCTAAACCCAGCCATATAGGTTGTGGCAGACAGCTAATCTTAGAGAGTATTTCTACACAAAGCCAATTTGCAGAGACATGGAGGTGTTGGTTTTCTATTTTTTATGTTTTTTTTTTGTTTTTATTATTAAGGCATTTAAAGAAATATCTCAAAATACTATCTGACCACCGTCTACAAATAGGGAAGTCTGGGACCACACATTACAAATAATACAGTCCTAGAATTATTTTAGAAAGTACCAAACAAAAAATCTCAACCCACAGCAAGAAAGGAATTAAACCCCAATGAGGTGGCAGCAATCTGATTTTTAAAGTTACCATTTTACAATATTGAAAATGTCTATTTTTAACCCAAAACAAAAAACAAATAAATAAATAATAATTTGCATCCTTTCATAGAGGAAACACACAGAAAATGTTCTTTGGAAAGCACAGACATTGGACTTACTAAATAAAGTCTCTAAGTCAACTGTATAAAATATACCTGAGTATCTAACAAAAACATGAACAAAGAACTAAAGGAAGTTAGGATAATGATGTCTTAATAAACAAAGAATACTGGTAAAGATACATAAATTGTAAAAAGGCACCAAATAGAAATTATGGAGCTAAGAAATACAAATTAAATGAAATTTTTACTAGGTAGTATCAATAACTTCTCCAAAGAAGATATACAGATTGCCAGTAGATGTATGAAAAGATGTCCAACATCACTAATCATCAGAAAAATAAAAATTAAAACCACAATGAGATATGACTTCACACCTGTATAATTGGCTATCACCAACAAGTCAACAAACAACTGTTGGCAAAGAATTGGAGAAAAGGGAACCTTTGTGCAGTATTGGTGGGAATGCAGATTGATGCAGCCACTATGAAAAGCAGTGTGAATTACCTCAAACAATTAAAAATGGATACATCTAGATAGCAGCCTAGAACAAATCTTATTACTACATAGAAATCCTAATTATAATGATAATAGGGACACTTCCCCAAATTAGATGAGATTATATTTAATTTGTTTTTTGGCATATTACCTTGGTTTTCTCTCCTCATCTAACACAGGTTTTGTAGCCAATGTTCAACTGATGACCAATCTATATTAGAATAATCACTTTCCTTAATATGATCTGAGAAATTACTTTATGCAGCTAAAAATTATTCAGAAACCTTATCATACTCTTCTTGATATTATGTTTATTATAAATATCTCCAAATATACATTGGTAACTTTAAATTTCTAGTTTTTTGTTTGTTTCCACCTAAAATCCTGCTGAGTTAGTTTTTATAGTCCTACGCAAAATACAAAATTTTAAAAAAGGTTATATAAACTATGTTTTTTATTGCTAATTTTGGCTCCAAATTTCAAAATACTGAGATTCCTTTAATGCTTGAAACTGTTATGCTAAATATTATTTACTATTTTGGCATTTTATCATATTTAAATAACCAGTATTTAAATTTATTGAGAAATCATCAGATGGCAAATTTCACAAATAGAATCCTGAACTCCTTCACCAGATGTCATCTTAAATATGTCATTTAATAAATTATTGCTTTAGATTAGCTTCGAAGTAATTACTAGGTATCACGAACCCACAGAAAACTGCTAACCAGAGTAATGGTACTAGTCACTGTGTGTGGTAAGGATGTATGGCAGGGTAAACTGTTTAAAAATTTTTTGATTTATTTAAGTATAGTTGGTATACAATTTTATATTAGTTTCAGTTGTACCATATAGTGATTCAACGTTTATATATCTTACAATGTAGAAGCCATTAAGTGAGGCTACCCTGATTTTTCCTTTCCTCCACACCTTAATTTACAAACAAACAAATAAATAAACAAACAAATAACATTCCTATGTCCTCTACTTCCAGTCCAAAAAGCCTACTTCATCAAAAACACCACACTACTAAATAAATAAGCTCATGCTACAAAAACATTAAAAATTTTCAATATCCTAAAATATATTTGTGATAGTTTGAGTTGTGTTTCTGTCCTTTTTTTCTCAATGTTTTTATAACCTGTTTATCAACTTTTAAAAATCTTCTATATTTTATTAATTCAAAGGTAGAAAAATAAAAAAATAGATAAATATGTTATTAGAAAGTACTAGTTTCTTAAAATTATACTAATAATAATTATAGTAAATCATTTGGCTTGCATTTCCTTTTTGTGCATATTCAAACAAGGAATGCATATTTATTGTGAGGTATTTAGTACATAATATATACTGGGCAATTTTTTCTATATCTGTAAAACTAAATATGACTCATTTTTCTGTCATTGCTTTTTTTAATATATTCAATATTTTAAATAATTTTTTTAAACCCCACACTACAAAATAAATAAGTTCTTACTTATACAAAGCCCATAATTCTCCTTTGTAATCATACTTTTCTGGCAGAGATAGCCACTGCCAAAAATGTATGCCATTAATATAAGACTTCATTGCCTATATTCCCTTGCTTCTTCCAACTTTCTATAGGAATATATTTTTCTTGATTTAAAAAAAAATACAGATAATAAAACCGGTGGGAAATAGAAAGGTGAGTAAATGACATTATAATGTGACTTACCACATTATATGTGAAATAAAATAATGTTAATTCAAGGTAGATTGAGATATGTTTAGGATATACATTATGCTGTCAAGAATAAACACAATAACATGCAAAGAGGTATAATCATAAAGCTAATAGAAAAGATGTAATGGAGTCATAAAATTTAGACCATCTCAATAGCAGGAAAGAACAGGGGAAATGTAAAAAAATAAATAACAAAATGAAAGACTTAAAACCAATTACAACAATAATTACATGTAATGAACTAAACACTAATGACAAAGAAGAGATTGTCAGCCTGGAATTTTTTAAAGAATCAAATGGAACTATAAATATAAAGAGGTGCTGGTTCAAAGTAAGAAACTGGCCAACCACTTACCATGGCTGAATTATGCATAAGAAGTCATGTGTGGTTTTATTAGTGTTCCATGAGTAGACTTCAAGACAAAGAATATTATCTATGATATAAAATGACAATTAAACTTGGTAAAATTATAAATTAACAAAAGACATTGCAGCCAACGGGTGTGGTTCAGTGTTTGAACATCAACCTATGAACCAGGAGGTCATGGTTCGATTCCCAGCTAGGGCACATGCCCAGGTTGTGGGCTCGATCCCCAGTGCGGGGTGTGCAGGAGGCAGCCAATCAATGATTTTCTCTCATCTTTGATGTTTCATCTCTCTCTCCTTCTCCCTTCCTCTCTGAAATCAATTAAAATAAAAAGACAAAAAATAAAAAATAAAATAAAAAGATATTGCAATAATAAATATAAATGTACCTAACAAAAGGGATAAATAGAAAGATTCAAAACTATGTAAAAGTTTATCACCCCTTTCTCAGAAAAAAAAATTAAACAATTTAAATAAAACAAACAGGAGAGAGATAGGAAATCTAAATAACATCATCTGAATTTACCTAATACTAATTATGAAATAAATCCTTCAGTAAATGAAATACACCCATTCTTTTCAAGTATACACGGGACATTTGCTAAGATAAGTCATAGTCTACAACATACTCTCAATATTTTTTTTCACTGGATCAAAATGCTCCAAATTTATTTATTTGGGCCATAATATGGCTGAATTATAAATGAAGACTTCTAGAAAGAAACAATCCTGAAAGAAAACTTGTGTCAAATAATTAATCACAAGGGAAAACAAAGTATTCTGAACTGAATAATAATGAAACATAATATATCAAAAAGTGTAGTTTGCTGCTAACATGTCTGCAGTGTGAAATTTATAGTTTCAAGTTTCCAACCTGAGTCTTGGAGAATAGTTTGATGTTAGCAAGGTACACTTTTTAAAAACATATATATTTTATTGATTTTTTTTACAGAGAGGAAGAGAAAAGGTTAGAGAGTTAGAAACATCGATGAGAGAGAATCATCGACCAACTGCCACCTGCACAACCCCTACTGGGGATGTGCCCGCAACCAAGGTACATGCCCTTGACTGGAATCAAACCTGGGACCTTTCAGTCCACAGGCTGATGCTCTATCCACTGAGCCAAACCGGTTTCGGTGCAAGGTACACTTTAAGGGAAGGTTGTTTCAGGCAGAAATGTTAGTACCATGTTTCCCTGAAAATAAGACATCCTCTGAAAATAAGACCTAGTGCAACTTTGGGAGAAAAAATTAATATAAAACACTGTCTTATTTTCGGGGAAACAAGGTACAAAGCTTAGATGTAAATAAATGGAATGACAGATTCAAGAACATGAAGGTGGTTGGATATGCATGGGGTATAGAGTTGCAATAGTAAGTATGAGAAGATTCAACTGGTAATATTACAGGCGGTAAGACAAAGAATAATATATTATGATTTTTAAAAATTAACTGTGTCCCAAGAGCATGAGTGCATTATTGGGGTCCCTTGCCTATAGTGCTGGAGATAAAGATGTTGTTTAGAAAATCAATATGGCAATACAGAAAAGAAGATAACTGGCAAAATCATAATGGAGACTGTTAAAATAGATGTGGAGAAAGGCAAACACATTATAATATGGTAAATAATTGGAATATGATGGACACAATCTTTTTTTTTTTAATTCAGCATGTATTTACAGAGGACTGCAAATTGTTAGATTTTATGCCAAATGCCCAGAAGTATAATGAAAAATATACGGTCTCCTGTCTTACAGAATCCCTAATGCAGGGAGAAGCACAAATTCACAATAGTAAGGAAAAAGCTCTAAGAGCAGTTTCACATTGTATATCAGAGAAAGACTAATAAATGTTCATTTGTGGTTTCTGTCATTGTATATGTTGGGAAGGATAATTTAAGTGTGCCAATAAAGTTACTGATTGAGTCTTAGGCATGATGGTGTCACATTAACAGAAATAGGAATCTACAATAATCAGCTCTGGAAGTAATTTTCTCTTTAAAAAAATCAGACTTAATTTCCTATTATTTACCATAAATTCCTAAAAAATGTGCTACCACTTTAGGATGAACTGATAGGATGATCTTCCCATGTGAAAAACAGTTATAAGTACATGACATTTTTTCATCACAAATTATGTTTCTGGACAACCAGCACACTTCTTTAACATCATCTACTAGTAGGTCTATGCTATTCTAAAATTATTGTCATAAATTTTTGGTAAGTTTCTATCCATATATAATGAGATTACAGTTAAAAGCACCATAGAGTAAACTAATTTATTTGCTAATATTGAATATTTTTCAAATACTCTTTCATTTTAAAAATACAATGAAGTATTACATTGATCACAGGATCATGTTTCATGGACACTTGTGAGAATTACTAATGTCTGAGTTTGTTGTTTTCATATATAAGTTTTATTATACTTCCAGAATAAATTCATCCCCCATGCTTTATGGTATAGAAAACAAGGATGCTAGCATCCCACATATCTTAACTTAAAAGTAAATTCACAATGCATTTTAGTACCTGATTATTCTGTGAAATAAAAACATCAACTGGTTCCATTCTCAGTACTTGTCAGGTATATAGTCATATATATATATAAATAAATTTATTTTTAAATTGTTGACATTATTGCAGATGTTCTCCATTTATCCACCTTTTGCCCATGCTCCCCCTCTCCACGTCCCTGTACACACACACCTCTAGCCCTCACCACACTGCTGTCTGTATCCATGGGCTACGCATATAAGCTCTTTGGCTAATCTCTTCATCTTCTTTCATTCCAATCTCCCCCACCTCTTTCCATTCTGACAGCCATCATTCTGTTCCACGTATCCATGCCTCTGGTTCTGTTTTGTTCATCAGTTTATTTTGTTCATTAGATTCCACATATAATAAGGTCAAATGGTATTTGTGTTTGTCTTCTTTTGCTTAGCATAATACTTTTCAGGTCCATCCATGCTGTCAAAGGGTAAGAGTTTTTTTATTTTTTCATTTTTTTTATTTTTTATAATCATGTAGTATTTCTTGTGTAAATGTAATATAACTGTTTTAGTCATTCATCTATTGATGAGCATTTGGCCTGTTTCTAGATCTTGGCTATTGTAAATCATGCTACTGTGAACAAAGGGGTGCATAACTGCTTTCAAATTGATGTTATGGGGTTCTTAGGAAGTATTCCCAGAAGTGGGATTGCTGGATCAAAAGACAGTTCCATTTTTATTTATGTTGAAGAAACCCCATACTGTTTTCCGCAGTGGCTTCACTAGTCTGCATTCTCATCACTAGTACATGAAGGTTCCTTTTTACACATCCTCCCCAGCACTTGTTTGTAGATTTATTGATGGTAGCCATTCAGGCAGGTGTGAGGTGCTACTTCATTTGTAGTTTCAATTTGCTTCTCTCTGATAATTAGTGATGTTGAACATTTTTTTTAATATGTCCATTGGCCAATATATCAATTGTCCTCTTTGGTGAAGTGTATATTCAGGTCCTTTGTCCATTTTTTAATTGGATTGTTTGTCTTCCTGGTGTTGAATTGTATAAGTTCTTTATATATTTTGGAAATTAACCCCTTATCGGATGTATCATTGACAAATATGGTCTCCCCTACAGTGGGTTCCATTTTCATTTTGTTGATGGTTTATGTTGTTATGCAGAAGCTTTTTAGTTTGATGTAATACCATTGGTTTATTTTTTCCTTTGTTTCCCTTGTGTTAGGAGATAGGTCGGAAAAATATTTATACAAGATATGTCTGAGATTTTTACCGCTGATGTTTTCTTCTAGAATATTTATGGTTTTATAACTTATAATTAAGCATTTTATCCATTTTCAGTTTATTCATAGTTATGGTAGATGTTAGTGATCTAGGTTTATTTTTCTTCATGTACCTGTGCAATTTTTTCAAACAACATAAATTTTTTAAAAATATATATTTTTTTAATTTCAGAGAGGAAAGGAGAGGGAGAGGAGATAGAAACATCAATGATAGGAGAAAGTCATTGATTGGCTACCACTGGGGATAGAACTCAACCCAGGACATGTACCCTGACCAGGAATTAAACTGTTATCTCCTAGGTCAATGCTCAATCACTGAGCCATTGTGGTCAGTCAACAACACCATAAAATTTTAATGAGTGTGCAGTGTCTATATATAATTCCTTTTTTCTTTAACCTTAAAGGCTCCACTTATTTTGAAATTTTCTCAAGTTACTGTTTTATTTGGCATTATTTTAAGTGAAGTTGTTTCATACACTTTTAATAGAGTGTACTTAGATTATTTTGCCACATTTACATTCCATCTGAAATGTGCTGGGTTCCTAAATTATATTTTTTATTTGTTTGCATGCTTAAAATTACTGAGATGTAAAATTCTCTAAATTTTGATATATGTTTAATGCTTTGTATTTTCCTTTTAGTACTGTACAGAATATGTCACTTCCCTAAAATACACAACAAAAACTGCATTTCTTTCATTTATCCAATCTGTCTGCAACCACTGATCTGTTTATCATCTTTATAGTTTATAATTTTCCAGAATATTATATAAGAATAATCATCACAGTGTGTAGACTTTTTAGACTGGATTTTTTCAGATAAAGATATAAGTACTTTTAAAATTCATACTTTATTTTTGCTTCTTGAGACACTTTTTATTCTGAATAATATGATTTGCATGTATATAAAAATTTATTTATTTACCTATTGAAAGATAATTGCATTTAGTTTAGTTGATTCTAAATAAAATTTCTATAAATATTTATGTGCAAGTTTTCAGTGGACATAAATAAACTTAGCTAGGAATAAAATTACTGGGTCATATGGGAAATTATGTTTAATCTTAAAAAAAAGATAAATTATCTTACAAAGTGGCTGTACCTTTTTGTGTTACCATCTACAAATAATAATGCTTATTGCGCTGGATACTCACAACTAGTTGGTATTGTCAGGTTTGGGTTTTGAACATAGTAATGAATGCATAGTACCTCCTCCTTTTAGTTTTAAGTCTGCTAATTATATTGAACATTTATATAATTGTTTTCTATTGTATATATGTCTTCATGGTGAGGTACCAGTTCAGATTATTGTACTTGCCCATTTTTAAATGGATGAGTTTTAAGGGTTCTTTGCATATTTTGAATTGGTTTTCTCTATCATATGTATATTCTTCCAGTTTGTTTGTTTTAATTCTATTAACAGTGAATTTCATAGAAGGTTATACTTTTTTAAAATAATATATATTTTATTGATTTTTTACAGAGTGGAAGGGAGAGAGATAGAGAGTTAGAAACATCCCCCCCTATGGGGGATGTGCCTGCAACCTATGTATATGCCTAGGACAGGAATCAAACCTTGGACCTTTCAGTCTGCAGGCTGACACCCTATCCACTGAGCCAAGCCAATTTCGGAAGAAGGTTATAATTTTAATAAAGTAAAATAATATTTTTTCATTCATGAATACTGTTTTTATTTTTATAAATGTATCACCAAACAGAAGAGCTTATAGATTTTGCTCCACGTTTTCTTCTTACAGTATTTTAGTTTTGTATTTTCATTAGATCTAAATATATTTTGAGTTATTTTTTTGTGTAAAATATAGGGCTATATCAAAAGCTCCTTTTTGGTATATAAGGTGTCTATTTTCCCAGTATGATTTCTTTCTTTCTTTTTTTTATATATTTTTGTTGATTTCAGAGAGGAAGGGAGAAAGAGATAGAAACATCAATGATGAGAATCATCGACTAACTGCCTCCTTCACACCCCTCACTGGGAACCGAGCCCGCAACCACAAGCATGCACTGTAGACCAGAATCGAACCTGGAACTCCCTGGTCTGCAGGGCAATGCTCTATTCACTGAGCCAAACCAGCCATAATATGGGCCAAGTATGATTTCTTGAAAAGATTTTCCTTTCTCTATTGAATTGCCTTTGTTTATCCTATTTAACTATGAGGAATATGCAAATTGACTGTCATACCCTCACAAAGATGGCAGCACCCATAGCCACATGATGGCAGTGCCCAGTCCTCTCAGTCCTGCTCCAGTCCCACAGTCCTTTCAGCCCAGCAGAAGGGGGTGGCAGGTGCACAGTGTGGGTGGACCCTCCCTCAGCCCCCAGACACCTAGGGCTGGACCAAGGCACAGGTACACCTCGGACCTTGGCTGTTCAGCTGATTCCTGAGGTGCAAGCAAACCTCAGATAGCAGCTGCCCAGCTGATGCCCAACATGCAGACAAGCCTCAGATGGTGGCTGCCCAGCTGCCTAGGGCCGCCCAAGGCTCAGGTAACTAGGGCCCACCTAGGCTTGCACTACTGGTAGTGGCAGCAGCAGAGGTGTGATGGGGCGTCGCTTTCCCCTCATCACCAGTTCATCTCCCACCTCTGAGGGCTCCTGGATTGTGAGTGGAGGCAAGCCAGGCTGAGGGATCCCTACCCCCAGTGCATGAATTTTCATTCACCAGGCTTCTAGTTATATTTACACTGCTTATTTGTAACTTCTACATTCCATTTCTTTGATCAACATGTCTGTTCTTTAACCAGTACTAGCCTGTCCTGATTTATATTACCCTAGAGTAAGTCTTGAAACAGGTAGGATCAGTGCAATCAATATTGCACTTCTCCAGTATTGTTTTGGTTATCCTGATGTGCTGTTAAATAGAAGTGGTGAGAAACAACACCTTTACCTTTTTCTAGTTCTTATGTAAAAGTGTCCATTTTCTCACAATTAAGCAGGAGCTAGCTCTGAGTGTTTTGTAGATATTTTTTTTTAGCAAGATGAAGATAGTCATTTATATGCTTAGCTTGTTGAAAGTTCTTTTTAAATGGAAATAGTATATTTTATCAAGTGCTTTTTCTGAATTAATTTATAAGATCACATGATTTTTCTTCTTTGGTTATTTATTATTTATTTATTTATTTATCTTTATGTGGTGGATGACAATGATTGATTTTTAAAAGTTGAACCAGTCTTGCAAACTGGAACAAATCCTACGTGTTCAGGACATAGCATTATTTCCATACATTCTTGGATTTTTGTTGCTTGTATTTGGTTTGACCTTTTTATATTTACACCCATGAGAGATATTGTTTTTATAACTTTCCTGTAAATTCTACAATGTATTTTTGGTTTTGGCATCACTAACTGAAAACAAAGTGCCAGTAATTATTTGGTAGCTTACTTATAGAAAATCTAAGGGTTGTGATATCCAGAAGGGAGTGTGCAGGAGGCAGCTGATCGATATTACTCTTTCATTTGTGTTTCTAACTCTCTATCTCTCACCCTTCCTCTCTGTAAAAAATCAATAAAATATATTTTTAAAAAAGAAAAGAAAATAGAAGGGTTGTTAGGATCATGGGAAGGGTAGTTTGAAGTAAAAGCGAGTTATTATTGTTTTCCAGAAATGTTTTGCTCTTCACTATGTATTTTAGTTTGGATATTTGCCTAATAATTCTGTCATATTTTACTGGCAGTGATAAAATATACCTTAATATTTTCCTATTAGGAATAAATATATTTTAATATGTAAAATATCTAGCATAATATCAGATTCAGAGTAAACATTTACTGAGAAATCATCATTTTGTTTGCCTTTTATGTGGAAAAATTAGAGGCATAGTAACTACTAAAATGTAACTTTAGTATATTTAAATCTTTACATGATGCTAGACTAAACATTTATTAATAATAGAATATTCTGATCTCAGATAAAATTGCACTTATTTATAGAATGATTAATACTACATAAAATATTAGAATTTCTATAGTTTGTACATGTGTATAAACTGAACTTATGTTTATAAGTTTCTGACATAACTTTCTTAGTGATAATGAAACTAAAATTTAATTATTCAAAAGAATCATGAAGGTATTTGATATGAAAATATTTTTTCCAAAAATTTCCATTTATTGGAGGTGACAGAAAAGCTCAATAGAAGATGTATCATAATCTATTAATTCTCCAAAGGTAATTTCTATAAGGAGATCACCTTTTAAGAAGTCGTTATTAAGTAATATGTGGAAGAGTTCAAATAAACTAAGTGTGCTTAGATTTTATTTAATTCTTATTTATTTATAAGAAATATAGATATGTAATTTTAAAATAAAATAATTTTCTTTAATTAAATAAGTGCTATATATCATAGTAAATCATACTTAGTTTTCTAAATGTAATAGTTCTCCTGAAAAATATGTACACACTGCTATTTAGAATCTTCATATGAAATTTGGCTCCATAATCATTTATTATATGCAAGCAGCTTCCAATGTTTTCTGAGATAAATGGTTGTAGACCAAATTGTGACAACAAAAGACTTATGCACTGAATTTGATTTAGTGTCTTCAGGGAACTATAGAATACATTATTCTTATCATGTAACTGAGAACTTGGTGTTGACAACAGAACTAGTTTATTTACAAGGATACTAAGATGTTAAGAAAAAAATGAAAGTTTATTTAATTACAATAATTTAGTATTTTAAAAACTTTAATGCTAGAGTCAAAAAACAAATTTGACAAAGTCAAGTAGGTTATAATAAATTATAATTATACTAGTAATACAAAATGAGGCAAATGTTGGATTATAGTCTTTTTTATGGAAAATAATGTAATAATCCTATCTAATAAAGAGTAACGTGCAAATTGACCAAATTTCCCCTACACCCACAAGCCATGCCCACCAGCCAATCAGGAGAGGATTGCAAATTAACCCAACCAAGATAGTTGTGGCCACAGAGCTGCAGTAAGTAAGAGGCTTGGGTTTCCTGGCAATGGAAGAAGCCAAGCTTCCCTGATATCCTAGCCAACCCAGGCCTACACTCAAGGCTACAAAGTTTCAGTTATAGAAGATAAATAAATCCCAACAAAAATGGCAACAGCCAGGGAGCTGGAGAGAACAGGAGGCTTGAGTTTCCCCCGGCAATGGAGGAAGCCAACATCCCACAGCCCTGGCCTGCCAAGGCCTCCGCTACAAAGTTTCAGTTATAGAAGATAAACAAGCCCCAGATACCAGAGCCTCCACTTGAGTTACCAGGGGGCATGGCCAGCTTGCAAACCAGCACAGACCCCTTGCCCAGGCTGCCCCATGCCCGAAGGGAACCCCCACCCTAATCCTGGACACCCTTCAGGCAAACCAGCTGGCCCCTACCCATGCACCAGGCCTCTATCCTATCTTATAAAAGGGTAATATGCAAATTGACCATTACTCCACACACAAGATGGTTGACCCCATGTGGTCAAAGATGGCTGCCCCCATGTGGACACAAGATGGCTGTCACAAGATGGCCAACAGGGGAGGGCAGTTGGGAGGGATCAGGCCTGCAAGGGAGGGCATTTGGGGCGATCAAACCTGTAGGCAATGGCAGTTAGGGATGACCAGTCCTTCAATGGAGGGCAGTTGGGGGTGACCAGGTGTGAAGGGGATGGCAGTTATGGGCAAACAGGCTGGCAGGGGAGCAGTTAGGCATCAATCAGGCTGTCAGTGGAGTGGTTAGGGGGTGATCAGGCTTGCAGGCAAAAGCAGTAAGGGGCAATCAGGAAGGCAAGCAGGATAGCAGATGGGAACAAGCCTTCCTAGGATTGTGAAAAACATGTCTGACTGCCCATTTAGGCCTGATCCTACCTTTATCGGGCCTAAATGGGCAGTCGAACATCCCATGAAGGGTCCCAGATTGGAGAGGATGCAGTCTGGGCTGGGTATGCACACCCCCGTGCATGAATTTTGTGCACCAGGCCTCTAGTTAATAAATAACAATACAAGAATAAATTGTGTATTGTGTACTCATAATTGTAAACCTAATTTGCTCCACCATGTATTTCCATTTATAAAGACGGAATAAAATAATAACCGTTTGAATCATTAATATTTTAATAGTTACCACAGTAATAGTAGTACAAGTTATATATACCCACAAACTGGAGTTACCTTCCTTAGCTCTCAGCGAAGTTACAGGTCTAGACAATTTCTTATGCATAGTCATTTCTTCTTCCTGAATGGACAGAGAATTCTGTCTCAGAATACATTTGGTCCTTGGTTTCTTAGCTGACTATGCAAGAAAGGATATCAATTAGGTACAAACGAAGTGGTCATCTTTTGATGTGGCCATCTGTCCACTTAAAACTTGAAACTGATGAAAAACTTAGTTCACAAAGGCTGGTGCACAGCTGCCAGATGGCACTCACTTGTGACCACCAGGGCTCAATCTATATTTAAACAATAGAACCAACAATAAAAATTGGCTTATTGACATTTACAAATTTCACTTCAGAGTGAAGTATGAGGATTATAGGCTTCTGACCAAAAGTCAATAGTTGAAGTTAATTTCTGAGTTACACAGTTAGATAAGTGATGATGAAGCATGATTATCTCTTTGTGTCCCAAATTCAAACTTTAAAAATTTTAGAATGTCATCTTCAGCAGTTTCACATTCTTAACTTTTAATGTGTATAATATTTACCTGATAATTTAGCTATTATATATTTTAAGATGTTTGCCTTCTATATATAAGAACAAAGACTATAAAGCATAAAGACTATGAAAATACTACAGAAAGATAAAACACTTTCTATGTTCTTGAGGTAAAACATGTAATACCTAATAATTGAAAAAATTATAATAGACATTTTTATTCATATTGCATAACCGAGGAAATGGGGTTTTAGAGTAAATAAATTTGTCCAAAAATATTAATTTACTGAAACAAGTGCTAGACTAGGGATATTAAACCAGCAATCTTTCAAATCTCATTATAATTTTAAACAAACTACCTTTCTTTTAAGAGAAAACTAAAACCAATAATGATAATAATATGCTGGTTTACTCACTTTATTGAAAATAAATTATTTCTTAATTGATGATGATGATGATTTCTGCTTACTGAGTTATTAAGTTGAGTGCTACAATATATTTATCATTTATATATAGTGTTTAAAACACTTCTTGATATAAAAATGTTATTAACATCTACAATTACCCAGTAATTATTAAAAGATAGTTAAAATGTTATCTGTTAATACTAAACAACTTAAACATCTTTTTGTTGAGGCTTTTGTTTTATTTAACTTGAGTATAGGTTTTATTGGTTCATGGCTGATGTCAACTCTAGAGTGAGCTTGGTTCCACAGTAGCTATTCATCAAAAAAAGAAACCACTGAAAAATCCCATGGCCTAAATCAAAGTTCAAAAATAAAGACGTAGAGCAGGCTGGCTTAGCTCAGTGGTTAGAATGTAGACCTCCAAACTGAGGGGTCCTGGCTTAGATTCCTGGTCAAGGCCAAGGCACATGCCTAAATCTCAGGTTCCATTCCCAACTCTGGTCAGGACACCAGCAGGAAGCAACTAATTGATGTGTCTCCTGTGAATGTTTCTATCTATCTATCTATCTATCTATCTATCTATCTATCTATCTATCTATCTTTATCTATCATCATCTATATCTGTTTAAATACTCTCTCTCTCTCTCTCTCTCTCTCTCTCTCTCTCTCTCTCTCTCTCTCTCTCTCTCTCCTCTCCTCTCCTCTCCTCTCCTCTCCTCTCCTCTCCTCTCCTCTCCTTCCTTCCCTCCTTCTTCCCTTCCACTCTCAACTGTAATCAATGTAAAAAATGTCCTTGGTGAGGATAAAAAAAAACAAATGAGGATGGCAGATTTAACCTTTCCTGGGTTATGGGTTTTCTTCCACTCAGGCATGAGCACCAATTATGACAAAAGAAAAACTTCCATTTGCATTTTTACTGTTTACCGTGTGTTCTTATCTGACTGATATAGAAATGTCTCCCATATTAATTTTTCCCAGAAATTATAGGTTGATTATAGCTCCTTTTGCTAATAATAACTAAATCCAAGCCTTATTATTTGGGAAACAATAAAACACTTTGTTTCATTTTATTATTTGGGAAACATAAAAGAAACTGCTCTTACAATATTTGCCAAATTATTGGTACTCCAGCATCATCATTGCCCTTTTGAAGGCACCATAAGGTGCAAATTGTACTGATGACATTGTTGTTGACTTTTGGTGTTTTCATGAGTAGAAGGACAGCTCTAATCTTGGCTTATCTCACTTCTGCTGACACAAACATATAAACATTCATTCGCCATCATCAATTTATCTAATTAGGTATTTCTCCAAACGTATCTCCAAAGTCACACTTAATCCACAGTATCTGTACTACATATTATGATATAACTGTGCTTTTCTAATAGAGCATATTTTTTTTTTCTAATCAATAGAGCCTAGTACTTATTTCCCTATGTCCAACCTGTTAGCAGAATTTCTTGCCAATATTATGGAATCAGTTTATATAAAAATCATGTTATTGTCTGTTTACCATACTCCAGATGCAGAGAGGAAAACACTGTATGTACACATTCTAAACTCAGAAATGTGGTATCTATTAAGACAGAGATATTGACAGATAATTGTATCAATACCCTATTAATATAGAGAAATAAATGAGTATGCAGTGATAACAAGGCGAGCATTTAGACAAGATTTTTAAGAAACAGTGAAACCTGAAATTAGTCATGAATGTATAAGTAAGTGAAGAAGACTATTTGGTGGGAATTGAAGCAGGAAAAAATGCATAATTAAAAGCATAGAGATATAGCATAGTATGTTGTATTCCAGGATCTGCAAGTATTTTGTTGTAGAAATGGTCATCTGTGAGTCAATAGAAGAAGGAGGTCTTAAAAGGCAGTTGGGTAAATATCTTAAATTGTACATTATAACTTTAAGAATTTTATAAACAATGGTAAAACCAATGAAGTGTCTTTAGCAAAGGAAATAAAGTCAAAGTTTTTGACTGTAAGTACAGAGGAGCTATTAAAGGAGAGAAAAAATTAAGTTTATAAAAAAGTTTGATTTTCTTTCTAACTTAACTTTTGAACAAGATAAATCTTAGTTTAAAGCTTGGTAAAGAAGGGATATCCTATATAATAAAAGCATAATATGCTAAGTGTCTTGTCCACCAAATGGCTGTTCAACTGATTAAAGTGCAATCTATACTAATAAAAGGGTAAAATGCTAATTTGACTGGGTCAACCAGGCATCTTCCAGATATCCCACTTTCTTCAGCAGGGGACTGAGGCAGAGGTGGTTAGGCATGGTGGTAGGGTCCAGGCAGAAGTTGTTAGGGGCCATCAGCCAGCAGGGGAGCAAGCAGTTAGGGCAAAATCAGGCCAGTGTGGGGGAGTAAGCAGTTAGGGGAGCAATCAGGCCAGTGTGGAGGAGCAGGCAGTTAGGGGCACTATAGGTGGGCACAGGGATGCAAGAAGTTAGGAGCACAATCGGCTGATGCAGATGAGCAAGCAGCTAGGGGCCAATCAGGCTGGCATGGGGGGGGGGGGCGGGGGAGGGCAAGCAGTTAGGGGAGTGATCAGGCGAGATCAGGCCAGTGCTGGGGAGCAAGCAGTTAGGTGGCGATCAGACCAGCAGTGGAGTGAAATTGGGGGAGATCCTGGTGGCAGGGGTCAAGGTAGGGGTGATTAGGCCAGCAGAGGAGTGTTAGTGGGCGATCAGGCAAGCAGAGGTGGTTAGGGGTGATCAGGCAGGCAGGTAGGCAAGCAGTTAGGAGCCAGCAGTCCCAGATTGTGAGAGGAATGTCTGACTGCCAGTTTAGGCCCAATCCCTGTAGGTCCCAGATTAGAAAGGGTGCAGGCCAGGCTGAATTCATGCACTGGGCTTCTAGTCTATATACATAAAAAGAGAGTAACCGGAATGCCATAATGACTGGAACAACCAGTTGCTATGATGCCCACTATGGCCAGCAAAGAACCAGACCTATCTGGGGGCCAACCTCCCAAGGCCCCTCTCACCCCTCATCGGCCTCTACCACACCAATAGGGGTAGCGCTGCTGTGGAGGCGGGAGAGCCTCGCACTGCCACAGCTGTGCTGGTCAGTGGTGAGCCTGGTGTTGTCTGGCAACCTCTCGCCAGCTGAGCAGCACTCACACTGTGGGAGAGCACTGACCACCAGGGGGAAGCTCCTGTATTGAGCATCTTCCCCCTGGTGGTCAGTGTCCATCATAGCAACCAGTCGAATGGTTGACTGGTTGAGTGGTCAAAGGGTTGCTTAGGGCATTATATATATATATATAGTTGATCCCTCCCTGTGCAAAATTTATAAATTAAACTTTATCATAGGTATGTATGTGTAGGGGAAAAAGCATAGTACATATAAGGTTTGGTACTATAAGGAGTTTCAGGCATCTACTTGGAACCTTGGAAAATATAGACTGTGGATAAACAAGGACTACTATATATTTCCTTTATTTTTTGTTTCAGAAAAGTGGTGAATCTGGTACACTGTATAAAAATGGAAATCCAACTTAATTTTGTTTTGAAAATAGAAAATAAAAAAGTGTCCAGAGAATAATATGTAATAAAAAAAAATAATAGTTCTCAGCAATTATGTGCTGTGTCATTGAGATGTGGAATAAAAATTCTAGAACTCCTAATTATGTTCATTAATTCAAATGAAGTATGAAAAATTAAACAAATGCTACATTTACTATGCAACCCTAAAGCACACTCAATGGGTGCATATGTCTTACTGCCACATTTTACTTCTTTCAATAAAGAAATAGCAAAATCTACAACATGGAATAGAGATCATCTTACTCTTTGTTTTTATTGAAATGTACTATAGAATATAATCTATATATTCAATACAGTTGCCTTTATAAAAATGGAAAAAATAAAAGAGGTTACTTGCAATATCAGAAATATGCTACATAGTACACCTGACAAGATTTTTTTGTCATTGAGAAGTTTACTGGAAATCTTAAATTAAACTTAAACTGAAGTTTTATAGAAGTGCATTTCTAAATTTGCTGACATTTTTAGTCATAATAACTATCAGTAAGATGCAGCTTCACAGATTTTTTTTTAATGATGAGCAATATGTACCTTTAAGCTAAATGAGAGTTAATATAAAGAGTTGAGCTGCTTTTAAAATAAATGCATTGTTGTATAGATAGATAATTTTGAAAATTAGTGTTTCTTACTTTCAGAAATGCCTTTTTTTTTTAAATAATTTTCATCTCTGTATCCTTTTTTGCTCTGATCACCATTAAAACCAATTATAAAAATAAATAGAAGTTAAAATTAAACTTTGATTTGTTCTACCACACATAATTAAATTCAGAATTTCAGAAATAGTGTATCTTTATTATGTGCTCAAATGAAATCACAATAATTAATTGAAAGTCAAATAATAATATGTGTAAAATAATAATCATAGATTTTCATTCTCATTTTTACCTTTTTTATAATTTAAATTTTATTGAGGTGACATTACTCAACATGAACATTTAGGTTTCATATGTGGATTACTAAATTACAAAATCTGTATATAGCACCATGTACTCACTATTCAGAGTCAAAGCAAAGCTCCTATCACCTTATAGTAGGACCCCTTTCTCCCCCCACCTCCTTCCTCAGGCAACCACCACACTACTATTTGTATTCACAAGTTTCAGTTTTATATTCCATACTAGAGGCCCAATGCATGAATATTTGTACAAGAATGGGCCTTCCTTGCTCTGGCTGCCAGCACCGCCTTGTTCTGGCCAGAGCTGCCTTTCCACCTTCCCACGCTGCCCAGAGCTTCGGGGCAGTTCAGAACACCTGCATCACAGCCATGGCTATGACACCAGGGTCTCGCCCCACTCCCCGCCACTTGGCACCTGCATATGCAAATTAACCCACTATGTTGGGTTAATTTGCATATCACTCCTGATTGGCTGGTGGGCATCCCAAAGGTATAGTCAATTTGCATCTTTCTCTTTTATTAGTGTAGATATGAGTGAAATCATAGAGTTCTTAGCTTTGTCTGTCTCACTTATTTCATTTAACATAATGTTCTCAAGGTCCATCCATGTTGTAAATGATGCTATTTCATCCTTTCTTATATGGCCATGTAGTACTTCATTGTGTATATATATACCACATCCTCTTTATCCAGTTCTCTATCTCAGGGCACTTTGGCTGTTTCCATTTTTTCATCACCATGAATAGTGCTGCAGTGAACATAATGGTGCATATATCTTTGCATATAAATGATTTCAAGTTTTTTCATGTATAATATACCCAGGAGTTGGGTTGTTGAGTCATATGATAGCTCTATATTTAATTTTTTATATAACCATAGTGGTTATATCAGTCTACAGTCCCACCAGCAGTTAATGAGGGTCCCCTTACCTTTTTTAAGAGTGCTATTTTGAATATACTTACAGTATTAAAGCAGGAACATCAATGATTTATAAATATTGATAAATGTTTGCTTAAAATCATAATAAGGTACCAATTCACTCTTTTCTCTAACTCTAAGAATATGAGGTAAAAATAATGTAGGTCACTGCTCTATGAGAGTTCCTTATTTTTGTTTTATGACTTTGAGAATTAAGTGTCTGTTTTTCACAGTTGCCACAAATATAATTGAAACATTTTAATAAACTTCATTCAAAATTATCATTTCTTTTAAAAAGAGCATTTTAAATTTCCATTTAAAATAAATTAAGGCATACCTGTATTTATTTTATATGTCTAATATTTCTGTATAGCAATTGTCTGTGTTTGCTTTAATATAGTTTTTATTTTATCTGTAGAGAACTAGATCTGGTGATAAGCCTGCATAACATCCAATACCTATATAATCTGAAAAATAACATATTTATTTTTTAATTATTCCTTAACATTCACTATTTTTATCAGTATGAAATTATACATGTAAGCATTAGCAATTTCAAGTGTATCTTTTTATACTCAGTGGTTACTTTTTTCTATGTAAAATCATTGACTTCCATTTTGAGGAGATTTCACTAATATTATAAAATAAAAACAACTGATTTTTAAAATTATCCGATATTTCAAGGGAACTTGAGTATATACTTGAATCACTTAAATGTATGCAGTTTCTCTGTTTCTTTTAGTTTGCTTTATGGATCATTGCTATTATCCTGAAATTAGCAATGAGTTTTAATGGATTTTCTCAGAGCTCTCTTATGTAGAAAAGAAGCCTATTCTGTTCTTAATAACAACAAATATCGGAATGAACTCACTTGCACTTTACATGGTTTATAAATTAGGAGCATAAAAAGAAAAGCGTCTGTTTCAAGAAAGGCTATAAGACATCATTATGGGATCTGTAAATGCTATTGTAAGCAATGACCTACTGCCAAGAAATGCAAACCTAACTAGAAAGAAGTCATGCTTTTCCTGGCAAATTTAAATATAATTTTACATGGATTTAACTCATTAATATAGTAAGTCAGCTAGGTATGGTTTAAATCATGTGCCTGATTTAGTAAGTGTTATAAAAGCAATATTTTGCTGCAATATAGAGTTTACAGACCATTTTTGCATACCCTTACATTATATTTTAAAGACAGATATAATCCTGTTTACTCTTTTTTATTTTCATTACTAAGCATAATAGATCTCAAAGCCATTAAGCCAAATTCCTAGGTAAGCAAGTTTTCATAGCTAGCATTAGGAAAAACAATGCCTCTTATTCAGGTCTCATGTCCAAGTTATCTTTCTTTTCACTACTTCATTTCAAAGTTTGGAAAACAAAACCACATATAGCAAATCTGAGACAGCACTATCATATAAATCAAATAAAGATAATTTTGTATATCACTAAAAGTGCTTGGAATCCAAACCAAGTAATACAGAACCATTTCTCCGGATTCTGTTTTTAATTTTCTTTTAATTTCAACACTGTGATGCTACCCATTAAGTAATTTTTTTTTTTGCTATTATATCCTTAATATGAAGTCACATGGGTTGAAATAAGCTTGGAATTAACTCAGGTATGTAGTGAAAAGAGCAGTTTTGTCTGATCTATTTTGAAGCATGTTTGTTAACTGGTGAAGATTTAAGAGATACAATACCTCCAAAATAAAGTTTGTATAAAAAGAGAAGGGTAGGAAGAAGCCCAAATAAAGAAAATTTCTCCTATCAGAATTAAAAATAAAACAAGTGGGCAAACCATGTGGGTGAAAATAATTTGAATAGTAGTGTAATAGGATAATCTCTCCATACTGTGTACCATTCCATAGTACCTCATACAAACGCATACACATTGTATACATTCTATATCTGGGTGCATTTAAATAAATGCATAACTTCATAATGTATATAGATATTCCTAGAATTTAAGATTATTTTTAAGTGGCAAAAATGTCTATGTATATTGAGACATATAAATATCTAATATTTTTAAGTTTAGAAATAAATATGAAATGATACATATATATTTGAACAAATGAGCCTCTCTTTGGTTTCCTCCCTCCTCTCTGGCTTCTTCTCAGAGAGTCTTTGCTAAGTAATCCTCGTCTGTCTTCCTTCTGTCTTGTTGAGCCATGAGGCCCAGTTATCTTCTCTATCAAGACTTACTTCCCAGGCACACTCCCCCAAGCCAACAACTTCAAATCCTATTTAGACAAAGATGACTCCACTTACATTTAGTTTCCCTATTTCAAATTGTATCCATTATCTCAAAACTCACATATTTTAACATGGCAAAATATAATTCTCAATCACCCTCCCAAACCTGATTCATAAACAGCATTTTCAAATTTAGTTTTACCCTCATTAACTCAGAAATTCATACCCCCAATACTTGGAGGCATCTTTAACTCTTTACTTTCTGTCATTTTTCACATTCCATTCAACAATAATTCTGTCCATTCCACCTAATATAAAATCTCCTTCCCTCAGTTCTTACCTCTTCTATTAATATTCTGGTTCAAGTCACCATTATATTTCACCTGCACCACTGACATACTAGTAACCTAACACCTTGACCACAGTCATTATTTAAAAATATATAGCACATAGCTTTACATATTCACTTAAAAGTTTCCAAAGGCTTTCCATTCCAGTTGAAATAATAATCCAATTCCTTACAGAGAACTTCCTAAAAGTCCTCAGGGAGCCCTTGACATTAGTTCTCAGAACCCTTCCTTCTCATTGCATTCAGGCCAAGCTCAGAACCCTTCATCTGAATGCTCTTCTAGAGAAATTAATGTTGCTTTCCCTCTTATTCTTTATCTGCTCCAGGTTTACTACATAAAAAAAGGTGTTCTGTGAATACTCAGTATAGTATACAAGCTTGAACCATATGAGATTGCCAATGTTCATCTTGTTTTTATTTAATGTCTGTTCAACCATAGTAATCTTTACTCTTCATTTCTTTTTCTTTCCTTTCGTATGATTTTATTGACTTTGCAGCACCTAATAATTATCTGACTTCATAGTGGTTTTTCACTTGTTTACTTGTCCCATTCTGTCTCTCCCCACTAGATATGTATAAAAGCTATATAAGAACAAGACTTTGTTTTGTTCTCTTTGAATAGTTTCTAGTATAGAAGAAATCAATAAATAGTCTATATATAAATAAGTTCACACTTTACAGATTAAAATAATAAGCACTTTACCTATTTCATTTCATAGAATGAAAATTGGAAGATCTCTGATAAAATCAGTCATTTGTATAATTGTAGATTTTATGCCTTATCATATGTTTCATATTTGTTTTATTTTAGTTTCTATTGTTGCATATTTTCATGTTTGATCAGGAAGTTAATTGTTATTCTATGAAGCCTATGGAGAATGGAGAAGCATAGCAACTCTAGCTATGAGCTGTTATAAGTTTCTACAATTTTTCAGTAAATTATACTATGTGTGAAGCACACTGTGCTGGGACCTGGATGGAAAACACACACACACAAAAACAAAACAAAATAAAACAAAACAACAAACAAACAAACAAAACATATTATTTTCATGCAGGAAAAGCATCTCCTTAGCATTTCAAAAGCTGTATGATAGTAGTAATCTCAAATTCTCAACGAAGAAAAAAGCAGAGTGTGCCAAGGGTCATTTATCTAATATTTCAGAAGTCTCTAAGTAAACCTGTAACATACATTCTCTCTTTTTCCTTTTATTTCCTAGTCTGTTTTTCTAGTATCAATTTGTTTTCAAAATTTATCTATCTCTCTTTATTTCTATTGCTATATCATTGTGATTTAAAATTAAAATAGACATGTAAATTATAAATAAAGTTTCAAATTATCAAGTTAAACACTTAATTATATATGTGTATATATATGATATATATATGACAATATCCTAATATATTCCTTAATTAATTTCATTTTAAAATTAAATTATAACGTAAGGTTTATTTTCTTTTATTAAATTGAAGAAGCAAAAACAAAAGAGATCACCAAATAGTTCTAAAAGAATAACATGCTTTGAATTACTTATATTTCACATAAGTATTACTTTAAAAATGTAATGCTTTACATTTATTTATATTCACTATTAAAGGTTGAGTGACAGTTTTCACCTCCTCATTTAACTTCCCTCTAATAAAATTGGTGTTTTCTAAGCTTGGTCAGAAAAAAACATCAAGATACTTCTTAAAAATTAGTATTAATTTATACTGATGTGTTTTAACATCTTCTAATGGAAATATCTCAAGGATACACACAAAAACAGAAAAAGCATGTGAAACAGTGGTTTTCAACCTTTCTAATGCTGCGACCCTTTAATACAGTTCCTCCTGTTGTGGTGACCCCCAACCATAGAATTATTTTTGTTGCTACTTCATAACTGTAATTTTGCTACTTTTAATGAATTGTAATGTAAATACCTGTGTTTTCCAATGGTCTTGGGCTCTACAGCAGTTGTTCTCAACCTGTGGGTTGCAACCATTGGAAAACACAGATAATTACATTACTATTCATTAAAAGTAGCAAAATTACAGTTATGAAGTAGCAACAAAAATAATTCTATGGTTGGGGGCCACCACAACATGAGGAACTGTATTAAAGAGTTGCAGCATTAGGTTGAGAACTAATCTAAAAGTACCTTTATGTCATCATTAACCCCTACCTTCAGTAATTACCAACCATGACCAAGTGTTTTCTATCTATACTAGAGGCCACGTGCACAAAATTCGTGCATGGGAGCCAGAGCTGGTGGTGACCCTCAGCCCAACCTACACCCTCTCCAATCTGGGACCCCCTTGGGGGATGTCCGACTGCCTGTTTATGGATCAAACCTAAATAGGCAGTCAGACATCCCTTTCACAATCTAGGACTGCTGCCTCCCAACTACTTGCTTGCCTGCCTTCCTGATTGCTCCTAACTGCTTCTGCCTGGCAGTCTGATCACTCCTAACCACTCAACTGCCAGCCTGATCGCCCTCAACTGCCCTCCCCTGACACCCCAGTCACCCCCAAATGCCCTCCCTTGCATATTCCCTCTTTATTAGATAGGGTTTTTTCTTTAACATATTGGACAATCCTAACTGGTTTGGCTCAGTGGATGGAGCATTGACCTACAGACTCAAGGTTCCCAGGTTCAATTCTGGTCAAGGGCATGTACCTTGGTTGGAGGCACATACCCATGGTCCCTCCCTGGCTGGCCAACCTCCCATGTGTCTCCCTGACCTTGATAATGCACAGGGGTGGGTCCCTTGGCCTGGTCTGCACCCTCTCATAATCTGGAACCGATCAGGGGGTGTCGGAGAGCTGGTTTTGGCCCCATTCTGTAGGCCAGGCTGAGGGACCCCACTGGTGCATGAATTTGTGCACTGGGTCTCTAGTACATATATAAGGAGATACGTTTTTAAAAAGACTGAAGAAAACTTTGAATTAGGGTGAATAAAGAGATATTTGAACTTATCATTTTAGGGTGATTATTGATAACTGAATAATGATTTAAAAGTTGTTCTGCCCCTTAACAATATTGCTACCCTTAATGTGCTTTGAATTGAATTAAACCAGTAGTTCAATTTTTCTGGATTTATTAATGGGTGATTACATTTCTCTCTTTGCTTCTTTGCTTCTCATGTGAAGCTATACCAAGTCATATGTAAACAAAGAATGAACTAATTGAAAATCTTGATGAATATGTTCAAAACCAACTTTTACAGCCAAACAGTGCTAAAAATATAAATTACAGAGGTATAAATGCATTTGTTTATCTATTTTCTTTATTAAATAAATATAGCATAGTATATTAAAAAGTATATATAAAATTGCATATTAATATTATATCTATGACAAACTTGGGAAAATATGCTTGCAGTTGTTCATATGGAAAAAAATACAATAATTAATAAATAATAATACAAGAATAAACTCTTTGTTTTGCATACTCACTAATTATAAACCTACTTTTGTACTACTTTGTATATTAACTCAAATCCATAAATAAACTATGGGTGAAAGCCTATGCTATATTATTCATGGAGTTTCTAAAAGTAATATAAACTTACTCTGATTTTGAGAAAGGTATAATAGTTTAATATGAGTGTTTACTTATAACACAAAATAAATAATACAAAGAGAAGCAGTTTTACATGTTATTAATAAGTTAATAGGATTATCAAATAGTATATTATTATTTCATAGTCATTTTAATAGGTTGTTTTTAACTATACTTTTGAAATCTTTCTTGATTATGATCAGATTATAAAGGCACAACTTATAATTTTTAAAAATAAATTACCATCAGTCTCAAGAATTTCAATGATTTTACATCAACATTTAAAAAACAAAAACAAAAAACCAAGCAAGTTATTTTAGAAATCTGTGGTGAAAAAGAGAGACCACAATTAAATATAGTGACAAATTTCATCTGTCAGCCATCAACATTGGGTGTGCAAAGTATTAGGAAAATATAATCAGAGAAAACAATATTAATAGAAAGATAAGATATGGCATTTACTTCTACTTTTGTGATATATTACAGGTGGTTCACCCAAAGAGAACTGGTGGTGCAATTTTGCTTACTATCTATGGGGGTGTTTCAGTTTTGTTTATTCATTTGTTTTTGTTTAGTTTTGTTTTTGTTTGTTTGTTTTAAATTCCACATCTAAGTGAAATCATGCAGATTTTACTTTCTATGTATGAGGTAATCAACTTTGCATAATACCTTCTAGAGATCAAACATGTCAAACTCACAGCCTGCTGGCTGCATGTGGACCACAATGAATACTTTTAATACTTTTAATAAAAATTTTGTAACTTAAATTTTACAATACTAGTATCCTATTATACATAACTAGAGGCAAGGTGTAGGAATCCATGCACTGGTTGTGTACCTTTGCCTGGCCTGTGCCCTCTCACAATCCAGGATATCTCAGGGGATGTCTGAGAGTCAGTTTTAGCCTGATCCCCAAAGACCAGGCCAAGGCATCCCACCAATGCATGAATCCATGCACTGGGCTTTTAGTATGCATGTAAGATCTTTGGTTAATCTCTTCCTGCCCTCCCCCCTTTCCCCTTCCATCTGAGATTCATTAGTCTGCTCCATATTTCTATGCCTGTGCATTGAGCATCTGCCCATGGTGCTCATTTCACATCATAGCTTCTGGCCAATTGGCTGGTCGGCTGGTCACTTATATAATTAATAACAAACTATAATGTTCACTAATGACCGATTACTATATCATGTTGCATTCATTTCCCTTATGTGCCTTATTTGCATGCACATAATTTCTCTCCACTAATACTAGCAGTGAATATTTTAGCAGCCGATTGCCACATCATTAGTCTTGGACTAACTTGTTTGGTTTGTGCAACATGAAATATTTTGCTTTCAGAGAACAAGAAAAATAGGTTTATTTATGTTACATTTATTAATCTGTGTAGATATTCAGTGTCTGGTAAGTTAATATTCAAGGAAAATATTAATTTTTATTAAATGTTCTATTATTTTATGTTAATGATTATTCATTTATTTTAGACATCTGAATTCAGCATGACTCTATTGAAATAAACCTAGGTTTCTATGAAAATTGAAGCTTTTGTTTTTTTGTGGCTCACATAAACTTAAATCTTGTTTATTAGGCCCATGTTAGTCTTTGAGTTTGACATGCTTGTTCTCTATCTTTATTGTTGCAAATGACAAGATTTTTTTTAGTGCTGAGTAATATTGCATTGTTTATATGTAACACATATTTATCCATCCATCTACTGATAGAAATTTAGGCTGCTTCCATATCTTGGCCAGTACTAGTAATGCTGCAGTGAACATAGAGATGCATATAAATTTTTATATTACTTAAAAGTAATATTGCTGGTTTATGTGGCAGCTCTACTTTTAATTTTCATAGAAATCTCCATACTGTTTGTCATATTGTCTGCATTAATTCACAACCTCACTAACAGTGTATGAGGGTTCCTTTTTCTTCACATCTTGGCTAGCACTTGCTATTTGTGGATTCATTGATGATAGCTATTCTGACAGGTGTGTCATGATAGCTCATGCTAGTTCTAATTTGCATTTCACTAATAATCAATAATTAGTGATTTTGCGCATTATTTTCCTGCCTTTCAGCCATCTGTCCTTATTAAGGAATGTTTATCCAGTTCCTCTGCCCATTTTTAATGTTCATGATCTTTTTCACAAGGGTATGTTCCTTATATATTTTTTAAATTAATCCCTTATCAGATGTGTAATTTGAAAATATCTTCTCCTATTTTGTAGGATGTCTTTTCATGTTGTTGATGGTTTCCTTTGCTGTGCAAAAACGTTTTAGTTTTATGTAGTTTTATTTGTTTATTTATTTTTTTGGCCTTGCCATAGGAGATATATCCACAATGACTAGTTATGTTAAAGAGAGGGAAATACACATACACACACACACACACACACACACACCAAATTCTCTTTGAGAGAAGATTAAAGACATTCAGTTGTCTTCAATAGGATGAATATATATATGTGAATTAATATCTACTTAAGTTTTGTTTCTGTCTTTATATATCTAGATCAACTTACATTTGGAAACTTTTCAAAAATTAAACATATTTTTATGAACTTGCTAAAAAAAACAAACAAACTGATGAATGCCCTGGTCAGTGGCTCACTTGGTTGGAGTATCATCGTTTTGTACACGAAAGGTTCTGGGTTTGATTCCTGATCAGAGCACATACCTAGGTTGTGTGTGCAATCCCTGATTGGGCTCCTCAGGGAAGCAACCTATTGCTGACTTTCTCTCTGTATCCCTTCCTCTCTTCCCAAAGCCAAGAAACACATATTCTCAGGTGAGGATAAAAAATAAAATTAAAAAAGATTGAATATTTCCAATTTTTGTTTTTCGTTGACTTTTAAAATCAACATTCAATTTATTTCTTTTTGGAATATTTGCCATCACTCTCCTATTATCTAAAGCATTTTTAGAGACCAGATTTCTTTTTTTAGTTTTTAATTTCGGGTTATAGTTTCTTAATAGATAACAAAGGTGAAATATTTTCTGACATGGAAAATAATAAAATGTAACTTCCTAGTATTATTGTTTGAATAAATGTATAATATATTTAAATTTGCATAGTTATTTAAATAAAAAATGCATAAAACAAAACATTAATGATATTTATATATTTATACGATGCTTTATAAGTTTCCAAGAATTTTCACCTAATGTGTGTAACTTAAACCCTGGAACAATCACATAAAGTCAACAGAAAAACTATATTTCTCTTATTTAAAAATGCAGCAACTTGATTTCTTTCTTTAAATGCATTTTTATTGTTGAAAGTAGATACCTCCTTCTTATCCCCCATTAATGCCCTCTACTCCATCAGTAACCCTATCCTTCACCACCACACTATGTCTGTGCCCATGGGTTATGCCTATATGTATGTAAGTTTTTTGGTTGATGGTCCCACCCACCCCAGCCTTCCCTCTAAGATTCATCAGTCTGTTCCATGCTTCTATGTCTCTGGATTGATTTTGCTTACTAGTTTACTTTGATCATTAGATTCCACATATGAGTGAGGTCCTGTGATACTTGCTTTATGATTCACTCTTGAACTATCTAAATGTGTATTGACATTGTAGCAGTTGCTAGCATATTAAAAGGACCAGATATGCTGCTCAAAAGAGTGAAATAGCCAAGAGATACTGCAATAAAGAATGATGGTGACTGCAGAGAATAAAGAACATAAAGGGCTGGCAACAGTCTAGTTCCCACAGCTTTCGGCTCTGTAGAATGTGGGCAAGTGTTTCTCAAGTGAGTAAGTTACCCTGGACTCCTCATGCATACATACATTCCACTCCAACATGTCAAGATGCCACATGCAACACAAGGAGCTGTCAGTTTGCTACCCATAAAAATTACAGTAAACCACGCAGCTTGTGAAGTCAGATGGGCTAGAATCAAATCACTCATATACCACCTTACCTTGGAAGATACTTTTTTTTTGCCTCTTTTACTTGGATAATGTTATTAATGCTATTATTTACCTCAAATGCATATTATGTGAATAATTAATATAAGTATAGCAAGAATAAATGTATACAATATAATCTTATTTATTGAGAAAATTCTGAGGAAAATTATTAGCTATGCAAGTGGAAAGATAGAAGAAAAATAGCTATAAAACAGCTTTCAAAATAATTGCAACCTAATACACAAGTTAAATCTACAGCTACTCATTGTTATTAATATACTATCTAATAATATAATTTCCATTATGTCTTTTAAATAAAAACTTACCAGCTTATTCAACATGTCTTCAGATAATTTAGCAGTGTAAAGCAAATTAATTATGATAAAAATTGTCATCACTTTTAGCCAGGGTTTCTCAACCTGAGCCCAATTGACATTTGGGACCAGATAGACAAATCTGCTGGAAATTGTGGGGAATTATCCTGTGCATGGTGGAATGTTTAGCAGCCTCCATACTCCTTTTTATTACATTCCAGTAGAAGCTTCTCATATGTGACAAAAACCCCTTTAGACATTGCCAAATGTCCCCACGGGAACAAAATTGCTCCCAATTGACCACTACTCTTTTATTCATCTGTTGTTTCTCTTTTATCTAACCTCAGGAAAGGTCTTCTGTAATATCCATAGAATAATTGTCGAAAGAAAACTAATAATGTGTAAAAAAAAAAAAATGCCAATCTTAGCCCCTTAAGGGAAAAGAGAATAGTGTTTTGGAAGAGAGGTTCATGGCATGGGTAATAGTGTTATTATAGATCTGGAAAATGTCTGCTTTCAGAATTTTAACACCAGGCTTAATATGACTTCAAATTTAAATATGCATTAGCACTGGAATGGCATGCAGTGCAACAATGAAACATAAAAATTCTTCTTGGTCCTAATCCATATCTAGGTTTTAAGGGAATGCTAAAACAAAGACAGAAATATGTGTAGAATACCAAAACCTATTAGTCTCTATATGTGAACCATTCTCTTACTTTATTAATAATTAAATTTAAAATTTTGTGAAAAGGTGTATGCATGAATAAAGTATCACATCCTCATAGACCTAACAATAATGCATAGATTTCTGGCCTTCCTTATTTTAAAGTTTATTGACATTATTCCTTTTAACAAATGTTAATATATATATATATGTGTGTGTGTGTGTATGTGTGTGTGTGTATACATATATATATATATTTATATATATATTCAGAGATTTTTCTCAGTGCTGACAATGATTCTTATAAAATACCTTTTATCTCTGTATTATTATATGTGACCAAAGAACAATTACATTATCAACAATACTTTCTAAGCTGAGAGCATTTGAAGTTATTTGTAGAATCAATAAATGCGGATTACATAAGGATAATTTCCATTTAGAATGACAAAAGAGAAGAGCTCAGTCATTTTGTTATTCTAAATAATATAATAATGTTATACTTTAAGGCACAGAGAATCCTGTATGTATTTCTGTGTTATTTTTTTCCCCCCTGTGTTATGCTTCTAGGCAGAAAGAGTACTATACTGACATAAAAACAAATTAGTAAATGAGAAGAAAAGTGTTTGGAGATATGGGTAGTTATGGATAGTATCTTCAGAGGTAGAGCTTTATTTAATTGATTAACCCTTTGTACTCTCTACAAGGTCTGTAGATGCAAGCAGCGGACCTTCCCCACACACCACGCACATCTATAACCACAAACGTCGCATATCAATTCTGGTCAACAATTTAAAATCAGACCTGATGACATTTCTGGGTTTGTAAAGAAAATTATGGCAACTTAAATTCATAAATATCCCAGCACATATGGGAAAAATGGAGATGGTTTCCACTTTGGATGCTTGGCAGTTAACTGGTTAATTACAGTATTAATTTAAAGGCATTTTAAATTTGTTTAAATTCAACAGGTAAAAGTAGTTACTCTGGAGGAAGTGGGTATGTGTGCAAGCCAAGTTCTCATTTTTGTTATGGCCCATTTCATCCTGAGGCTCTGAACGAACTTTGAAAATGTACTTCTAATATTATAGCATGTAACTTGAAATCTCATAAACTAAATGAATAAATTTATACCATAGTAATTAGAATTCAGTTTAAAATCTTACATAATAATATCTATTTAAAATTTATATAAGCATTTATATTTTTTAAAATACCATGATTCTACTCATCAGAATTTTAAAATATCCTTGATTTTTTTTTCATTACTTAATAACATTTTAGGAAGGAAGTACCTTTTATCTCTCTTAAGAGAACTTAAAACTACATCTTATTTGAGCATCTTCTGTAAGTTCTACATATTAAATTTTTTTCATTTAGTTCATTATTTTATTTCATATTATGCTTTCCTTTTCTACAGTTTTATACAGTTTTAAATATTTTAAATATAAATATGCAAATTGAACATTTGATTTTCCAGAAGTTATAGGAAGTCACCATCTACATGAAAAGGGTTATATTTGAACAGCTACACAAATAGACAGAACAATAATTCTGAATTTCAAAATTCTCTATCCAGAATATTTTCTCAGTTGTTTTTCTATTAATTTTCAAAAATGGTTTAAGTTTAATACTTGCCTATGTGTATAATATTTATTATAATACATGTGATATTTGCAGGACAATTATTATTAGTTTCCATCTTCAAGATTTATTAAAGAGTTAACCTATTTCTTTAGACTGGTGTTTGTTTGTTTTTATTTGTTCTGTCAATGTTTAAAGTTGATTGATTGATTTTTTTCTATTTGTTTTTATTTTTTTATTGATTAATTTGTAGTGGTGTGCTTAAGTTGAAGCATTGCACACTTTGAATTTTACTAAATGTAAGTCAATTTCTTTAGAAATGTCTCTTCCTTGTTTTAAAAAAATCTTAAAAATGGTTTAGTTTTTAAAATCTATCTTCTTTTTGTGTATATAATACGCTACTTTTAGTATTCAATCTGCTTTTCATTGTGTAAACTTGTAATGAAGTACTTAAACACTATACTAATTAATTAGTAAAAAATTTTCAAAAGAGCTACTGGCAAACTGCATGTGCTACCACTCTCCTTCAGTAAATGGAATTTCATAATTATCTATTAGTATACCAGAGGCCCATTGCATGCATTCATGCACCAGTGAGGTCCATAGGCCTGGCCTATAGGATTGGGCCAAAACCAGCTCTTCAACATCCCTGGAAGGGTCCCGAATTGCAAGAAGGCACTGGCCAGGTTGAGGAATGTGATCGGTGCACAATCAGGGCCAGGGAAGGACTGAAGAAGTTGGCCAGATGGGAGGGACAGTGGGAGGGTTCCAGGGCATGTCTGGCCCATCTTACTCAGTTCTGATCTGCCAGGTCCTAGCAGCAAGCTAACCTTCTATTCAGAGCATCTTCCCCCTGGTGGTCAGTACACATGGTAGCAAGTGGAACCAAAAAAGAGCTCAAATAGCCTCAGTAATCTTGAGAAGAAAATCAAAGTTGGAGGGATCACAATACCTGATATCAAACTATACTGCAAAACCATTGATATTTGACAAAAGAGGTAAAAACCATACAATGAAGCAAATACAGTCTATTTAATAAATGGTATTGGAAATATTGGATATGCACAATAGAATGACACTCTCTTTTGTCAAATACAAGAATAAAATAAAAACAAATTGAAGACTTAAATGTTAGACTAGAAACAAGAAAAATTCTAGAAGAAATGTTAGACAATAAAATCTTGGACATTTCGCATAGCAACATTTTTTTCTCTTCTATTTCATCTGGCAAAGAAAAAAATATATATAAGTAAATAAGCATACAGGACTACATCAAACTAAATCCTTTTTACACAACAATGAAAACATCAATAACATCAAAAGGCAGCCAACTCAATGGGACAACATACCCATCAATGATATATTTGATAAGGTGTTAACATCCAAAATGAATAATTAATATATAAAACACAACACCTAAAAATAAATAAAATAATTTAAAAATGGGGAAAGGACCTAAATAGACAAGCTTCCAAAGAGGACATGCAGATCACCAATAGACATATGAAAAAATGTTCAATGTCACTAATCATCAGAGAGATGAAAATTAAAACCACGATGAGGTATCATTTCATATCTGTTAGAATGTCTGTTATCTAAAAGATAAGAGATAATAAGTTTTAGCAAAGATGTGGTGATAACGGAACACTTGTGCACTCAGCCAGGATAGAACACAGCATGGAGGTTCCTCAAAAATATTAAAAACAGAACTACCATATGATCTATTGATAGTAATCTCACATCTTGGCATACATTTAAAAGAAAATCAAAACAGGATAGTGAAGAGTTAGTGGCACTTCCACACTCATTGGCATTATTCACAATAGCCAAGATATGAAAAAAAACCTGTGTTAATCACAGGGTTAATGCATAAAGATGATTTGTGGGAAATATATGAATATTATTCAACTATGAGAAAGATCCAATGTGAATGGACATTGGGGACACTATGCTATCCTGTATAATAAAACCATAATATGCAAATTGACCAAATGGCAGAATGACCAGTCACCATGATGCACACTGGTCACCAGGGGGCAGACACTCAACACATGAGCTGCACCCTGGTGGTCAGTGCACTCCCACAGGGGAGCGCTGCTCAGGCAGAAGCCAGGCTCACAACTGACAAGAGCAGTGGAGGTGGCGGGAGCCCCTCTTACCTCTGCAGCAGAGCTAAGGACCCCTCGGGGGATGTCCTCCTGCCAGCTTAGGATCACTCCCTGGCAGGCAGACATCCCTTAAGAGGGCCCGGACTGCAAGAGGGTGCGGCTGGGCCGAGGGAACCCCTCCCCCAGTGCATGAATGACGAATGTGATGTACCGGGTCTCTAGTGTGGAATAACTTAAAGAGACAAGGACCAATACCATATGATCTCACTTACATGTGGACTCAAAATGATATGTGAAACTCAGAAACGTAGTAGAAAAGTATTTGTCAGGTGCTGCAAGGTGAGGGAAACATAGAAATGTAGGAAAATACAGAACGCACACACACGCATGCATTCTCATACACCAAAAGCTAGGTAGCTAGAATCATGCTTCATTTTAAAACACTAAAATTGTTTTCATTAAGTTACGAATAAGATTAATAGACCATTCTCCACAAGACTTTCTTACTGGGTATAGGTTACAGGGCAACAAACTTCAAGAGAGAAAAAAAGAAATGCACATGCCGATTGGATGGATAAAAGAAACAAACACCCTCACAATTGTTTTTATATGGCATACAGTAACGGACCATTATGATAGCGGTGTTACTTGGAGTGGGTCACATCAGTGTACTAATTTTATTAAGTAGCTAACCCCCACCCCCAGTGAACATTTATGAATGCATTTTTTGTTGTTGTTATCAAAAGAAGAAAAAGAGTTGCTACAATGTGCAGCCTGAGCTTCACAGCAGGAAGGTGTGTGGTTGCCTTTAGACTCGCCATGCCACGCTGTGAGAGCCTGTGGAGCCGACAAGTGGAATCGTGGAAGCGCAGCATTTACTAGGGACACACCTTCATGTTCTTGGTGGCTCTCTCTGAAGGTGCTGTGATCTGGTTATAAATCATTATTAGAGGGAACACAAGGGTACAATGAAGACAAAAGAGAACTAGTGTAACCAGCAAATCAAATTCTATATTTTTAAGGAGGAAATGTGCATAATACTAGAGAAACTGTTTCTAAACTGTTTTTTTTTTATTGTTTAAAAACCACCTGTGAATTTTTAAGAGAAGAAATAAAAGAGATAGAGTTGACAATTTAAACATTTATATTTAGCTACGAAACAGTTTGCATAATGTAATAAAACTGGGAAAAGGAAAGGCAGTGTCTTGAGATATGTCTTTCCTTCCTTAAAAATGTCACAAATATGATGAGGGGCACTTAAAGTAAAATATAATTATATATTGGGTCGGCAACTACGTAATTGCGGATTTTTTAAAGAAAATCAAAGACAATTTTTTCATGGAACTGAATAACTTTATTCTGTAATGTATTGCCCATTTTGATCAATGACCTTTTGCCATCTTTCAGGCAGCATCATAATCCCACGTTCAAAAAACTTCTGGTTTTTATTAGCAAAAAACTGAATCAGGTACGATTTGACATCATCATCATTATTGAAATTTTTACCATTCAAGGAGTTTTGTAAAGATCGAAACAAAAAGTAATCAGATGGTGCAAGGTCAGGACTATATGGTGGATGTGGCAAAACATCCCAACCAAGCTCCATTAATTTTTGCCAAGTGACCAAAGATGTGTGTGGCTTTGCATTGTCATAATGGAATACAACACCTTTTTGATTTGTCAATTCGGGCCGCTTTTCTTCAACTGCATTGTTTAATTTCGTTAGTTGTTCAATGTAGACATCAGAATTGATCGTTCGGTTGGGTGGTAAGAGTTCAAAGTAGACAATTCCTTTGTAATCCCACCAAACTGATAACAAAACCTTCTTTTGATGAATATCAGCTTTTGATGTTGTTTGAGTTGGTTCACCTGGCCTGCTCCACGATCTTTTCCACTTGATATTGTTGTAAACAACCCATTTTTCATCCCCAGTTATCAGTCGTTTTAAAAATGGATCATTTTCATTATGTTTCTTTAGCAAATCGCAGCTGCTAATGCGTTGCGTTAACTGTGATTCTTTCAGTTCGTGAGAAACCCATGTATCGAGTTTTTGAACATAGCCAAGTTGTTTTAAGTGATTTTCAATGCATGTATGTGATACATGAAGCTTCTCTGCAATCTCACATGTTGTACTGTGACAGTCCGAATTGATTATTGCTTTGATTAGGGCGTCATCAACTTCAACTGGACAACCAGAGCGTTTTTCATCTTTGAGTGAAAAATCACCAGAACGAAATTTGGCAAACCAATTTTGACACTGCCGTTCTTTTAAGGCTTCGTCACCATAAACAGCACATAACTTTTTATGAGCTTGCGATGCGTTTTTCCCTTTGCGGAAATAAAAAAGCAAAATATGATGAAAATGTTCCTTTTGATTTTCCATTTTTCAACGAACGCCAAATGAAAACTACAAAACAGATCAAAAAACTTTTTTTACTGATTAACAGCTGAATAGCCAACTATCAAATAACAAAATGTGTTTTACATTTGTACTACGTCTGCAAACCTAAAAATTCAACTGAATTTTTGTTGTGTGAAACCCGCAATTACTTAGCTGCCGACCCAATACTTCCCAATAATACCCATTTAGTTTTTATTTATTCATATTCACAATAGTAATTTCCCCCACTGTCTCAAAAAAGTATGTTTTTACGTTAGTTTTTCCATGTTCTGTATTTATGTTGGCAATTATGTTTTCAGTGTTTTACTCAATCACCATCTTTAGTGTTCTCTTGAACCAGATATACTGAAACAGTTTAGGAGAAAATTTTATGACTTACATTTGATCAAATCACTTCACTAAGTACTATTTTTTATTTTTTAGAAATTCCATTAACTAGGACCCTGTGCACAATTTGATTATTATTATTATTATTTTAAATATTTTATTGAATTTTTTACAGAGAGGAAGGGAGAGGGATAGAGAGCTAGAAACATCGATGAGAGAGAAACATCAATGAGCTGCATTCTGCACACCCCCTACTGGGGATGTGCCCGCAACCAAGGTAAATGCCCTTGACAGGAATCGAACCTGGAACCCTTCAGTCCGCTGGCTGACACTCTATCCACTGAGCCAAACCGGTTTTGGCTGATTATTATTTTTTTAGAAACATTACTACATGTACAAAAAAATTATACTTTCAGTAGTTGGGACCAAACTTCTTAAAGAGGGATATGTTGTTTAGGAAGGCAACCAAGATAAAATTTGTGACAGTGATAGTAAAAAGTGAGATCCTAATGTCAATAATGAAATGGAGGCCAATGCCCTTCCCTGTTACGAGTTCTGATTTGTCCACTGTTAGATTAGAGGGACAAATAGGAAAGGCAAGAAAAATAAAAGAGAAGATAAATAGTTGTGCCCCTCTTTGACATGAGATGAAGGGGTAATAAAAACCTTTTTTTTTTTTTTTTTTTTTTTTTTTTTTTTTAGCCCTATCCAGTTTGGCTCAATGGAGAGAGTATCTGCCTGCAGACTGAAGGGTCCCAAGTTCAATTCCTATTAAGGGCACATGCTGGAGTTGTGGGCTTTATCTCTAGTAAGAGGCTTGTAGGAAGTATTGATAGTCCATCAATGATTCTCTCTCAAAATTGATGTTTCAATCTTTCTCCCCCTCTCCCTTCCTCTCTCTGAAATCAATAAAAATATATTTTAAAAAAACAAAACTTTTTTTATACAGTCTCATGCCTAGAATTTTTCATTCTAACTGCAGTGGCTAATACATCTATTATAATGTCTCTAGTGTTTCCATAATAGTTGGGCCCTTAGGACTAAGATATACATGTATATGAAATATATGTAAAATAATCTACATGTATTTATCCTATAAAATATCCTTTATAATCAAAGCATAATATACAAATAGAACAAACAGCAGAACAACCAGTCAGCAGGGGGCAGGGCCAATGAGCAGGTGGTGCCAGGCCAGTCAAGGTGCATGCCAGTGGGCAGAGGGAAGGGATGGCAATCAGGGGGTGGCAGCGACCAACAGCAGTGGACAGGTAGTCAGGCAAGGGCAGGGCAGGCTGCTCCCCAGCTGGCACCATCCCTTGATTGGCTTGCCTGGTTGCCTCTTGCAGAGAGGGAGGCCAGACTGTGGCTTAGGCCTGTTCCCTATGGATAGTCAGACATCCCTCGAGGACTCCAGGACTGTGAGAGGGTGCAGGCAGGGCTGAAGGAACCAACCTGAGTGCACAAATATTTTGCACTGGGTCTTTAGTGTATATATATATATATATATATATATATATATATATATATATATTAATATATATCATATTGAATAACAGTCTTCATTTCTATTTTCTTAAATGTCTTTTTTTATCATGAATAACTGTAGGCTATGTTAAAGGATTTTTCAGTCTTTATAAAGATAATCACATAGTTTTATTACTTAGATTTATTAACATGGCATATGGTATTAGTGGATTTCTTAATATTGAATCAACATTGCATCCCCAGGATAAATTCTACTCCCTCTCCTAAGGAGGTGGTGTTACTTAGTTATTTGTGGGAAATTGTATTCCCTGATTTTCTGCAATAATTTTCTGGATGTTAGTTTTTTTCCTTCATATTTGTGATATTGAGATATTTTATATGATTTCTATTCAGTTGTGTGTGTTTTTTTAGTTTTGACATGTTCAGTCATAATTTTTTTTTATTTTTCATAGAGATTTAATAGCTGTGAAGTTATTTCCTATCATTGTTTTAGGTTAGCCATAATTTTTATAATGTCTTAAACTTGCAGGTCAAATATACTTGTCTATTGTATTTATTTTGTCTCTATGCCCAACATACACACTATAATGCAGGATTCCACAAGCACTAATTTTATAAATTTTATGTTTTTTAATGTGTGTGGGTTTTTTTTTAAATTGATTTAAGAGAGACAAAGAAAAAGACAGAGAGAGAGAGAGAGAGAGAGAGAGAGAGAGAGAGAGAGAGAGAGAGAGAGGAACATCATGTCAGTAAGAAGCATTATCAGTTACCTCTCTCTTGTGCCATGACCAGCAATCAAACCCACAACCTTTTAGTGAAAATGATGACACTCCAATGAATGGAGCCACCGGGCCAGGGTGGGACTAGTTTCAGTTTGTTTTCTTCACTAATGCATCCCTGAAACCTAGAAGAGCCAGCCATGCAGCACATTTATTGCCATTGTAGTGAGAATTGAGTGTTTCTATTTAATACACCTTTTTATTTTGGGAACTCACCTTCCCCATTGGAAAAGTTTAATACTACTTCATTTACCTGAAGTTAAGTAGTCACACACACACACAAATCCCCAAACAAAACAATAAATAAATCCTCCATAAAATAATATCTAGCCAAAACCAGTTTGGCTCCGTGGATAGAGAATCAGTCTGCGGACTGGGGGATCCTGGGTTAGATTCCAGTCAAGGGCATGAAACTTGGTTGTGGTCCCATCCCCAGTGTGTGTGTGTGTGTGCAAAAGGCAGCTGATCAATGTTTCTCTCTCATCGATGTTTCTAACGCTATTCCTCTCCCTTCCTTTCTGTAAAAAAAATCAATAAAATATATTTTAAAAATAAATAATATCTAGAGATATGTAAATGATGGTTTCTCTTTCTTTTGTATCACTAGTTGTGGGGAGGGAGCATGGTCCTAGAACTTGTCAACAGCTATTCCCTGTACCTCATGAGAGAGTCAGTCCAGAGTAGAAAGAGAGGTAAGCCAAGATGAAAAGAAGTTTTACAAAGAGAAGGGTCTGTAGAAAGAGAAAATTGGGAATCTCTGAACACAAAGTAACAGGTAGATAGATGTAAAGTCAGGTTAATCTAAGTCCTTTAGATTTAATTTATTTTTCTAATTTTATTTTTTTAATTGCACTTTACATTCAATATTATTTTTTATTAGTTTCCTATGTATAGCATTGCAGTTAGACAATAATATACTTTAGAAAATGACCCCCCCCCCCAATATTTTTGGGGAGGGATGGAAGTTGATTCAATCACCAATGACCAGTGATTTAATTAGTTATGTCTATGTGATGAAGCCTCCCTAAAAATCCAAAAGGGTGGGTTTGGAGGGTTTATGAGTTATAACACATGGAGATTGGGGGAGACAGCATAGACACTCCATATTCCCTTCCTCTTTACCTTACCCTATTCATCTCTTCAATGTGGCTGTTTCTGAGTTATTTCATAACAAACTGGTAATCTAGTAAGATAAATGTTTTTTTTTTTTCTGAGTTCTGTGGGTCACACTAACAAATTATTAAAACCAAGGAGGGGATCATTGGGATCTGAAATCTATAACCATCTTGTAAGAAGCACAGGTGACAAGCTGACCTTGCAACTGGCATCTAACATATGGGGAGGGGCAGCCTTGTGGGACTAAGCCCTTACCTTGTGGAATCTGAATTGGGATAGATAGTGTCATGATTGGGTTGAATTATAGGGTGCACAGATGGTATCTAAGAATTACCTAGCGGTGCTGTGAAATCCTCCCATACCCACATTTTAATTGGGTGCGGATCACAAAATAAGTATCAATAACCTGTGAACAGAAAAATAGTTAAATGATCACAGGCAAAACAAAGTTTACCCTAATGAAACAAAATTACTTGAAAAATAATTAATACCATCATAATCAAGTAGGATATTTCTTTGTCCCAGTAATAAGGTACTATAGAAAATACTCCAACTATATATGCTGAATTTGGACAAAAATTATCAAAGTCATATAAAAAGTGAATAATACTAAATATAAGTTAAAAAAAATAAATCTCTTTAGGGGAAAATAGAGAAGTGCTTATACCCTGACTATTGCTAAACACTTTAACGATTGAAAGGCTGCTAGAAAATAAAATGTAAATGGGTCTTTATGAAATAAAGTATTATAAAGATTTATCTGATTTTAAGTGATATTTTTTCAGAGTTTTGTAAGTGAAAAAGTTCTTCAGAAATTAATTTTAGGATATTTAACATATCCTGGAATTATGTCATTTTTCAACCTTTTTTTACTTGAACATTTGAATGAAGTAACAGACAATGAATGTTGAGTGAATTCTGCTAGACTGTTGCTATGAGGCCAATTCTAAAGTGTCATGATTGAATACCTCATCTGCCTCCAAGAAATTGGTGTAACAGTATAATGGAAATTAAGACACGGTCTGGCCAAGAAAAAATACTGGACAGCCATCCCATGTTGTGAGATGATTTTCTTGCATCTTCTACATTTCTGTACGTCATGCGAGTAGGTCTCTGACCATCTTTGTAGTGAACTGTCTTTTCAAATATGTTTGTATAGCTAACAGTTTTAGAAGCCAGAAATAGTATTTTCCTTTAGAGAAAAGGACAGATTCATTTCCTATTCAGAATATAATAAAGGTAGTGTCAGTCTCCAGGTCAAAAGTTAGGCACCTTCCTACTTGTTGACTGTTATAGGATATTCAGCTTATGCTCAGGGTTCATCTCCTATAATGCACCCAGACTTTATAGAAGGTCTGTGCAGGGATAACATTTTCTCCATGCTGTCTTGTGGAAATTAGAGCTCCAGGAACGGGTGAAAATGTTAACATGCTTTACTGTTATTAGTTAGTTGTAAAGTCCTTTGCTATTACTCAGATGTCTTGTGTACTTTGTTGGCATCCATGAAACTGTAGAAGGCTAATTTCACAGTGCTTGAAAGCCAAAGCTGCCTTTAATTGAAGAATTTCATGACACTAAGGAAAAGTAACCAAAGAAAAAGATAGAAATAGTGATGATTGTACTGCATTTCTGAGACCAGTCTACATTATAACAGTGTGAAATTCCTCCACATAAGGAATATTTGGGTGAATTATAGATGAAACCCACCCTCATCGGTAGGCAGAAAATGAAACCAAGATGACTTTTCAAAGTAATTGGCAAGAATTTTAAAGTGTATATATTTTCAATATCATATCTAGGAAAAGAAAAAAACAAAAGTCTGTTAGTCTGCATTCTCTACAAAAAAAAAAATTGACTCAATAACATTTATGTTGCATGCTCTTGATCAGTTTAGGCTTCTGTAACACACTGCTTTACACTGAGTGGCTTATAAGCAGCAGGTATTTACTTCTCTTAGTTCTGGAGGCCTGAGGTCAGGTGCCGGTGTGGTCCAGTTCTGGTGAGGAACCTGTAGGTTGCAGACTGTCAACTTCTTGTGTATTCCAGGACCCTATCTACTACTGCCATCATATTGGGAATTATATTTCTACATATAAATTTTAGAAGCACACAAACATATTCAGTTTATAACATGTGCCCAATTTTGTAATAATTTTCTGTCCTACTCAAAAGAGTGAAACCTCTATAACAAATCAGCGAGGTTCCCAAAAAGAAATTTGAGTTGAGTAGGAGGAAGAAAGAAAAGATGAATGTTGAAAAACAAATAATCTAAGGACTATTGTAACGGTAATAGAAATTCAAGGTGAGGCAATTATTCTTTCTGATTTTACAGGCTGTCTTTGAATACATACAAGATGTTACTATGTGCAAAGGTCACTTACATAAACTACATGAATCAAATTGTGCAATTGAAAGAGATTGACAAAATGCTTTGCTAAATAATCATAGAAAAGTAATGTATAAACTACATAAAGAGCTTTTATTGTAGGTCCCCCTGCCATTTATGAAATATTTCCCAACGTATATTAGACACAGAGAGGGAGAATAATATAAGGATACGGAGAAGAGAATCTGGGCAAAGGATCCATAATCAAAATGTAGCATATCAAAAGGGGGTAGAGATAATAGGGTATGATGGGCTGTAAAAAACTTAAAAATGAAACAAACCTGAGTACAATTTACTATTTTGTTATTAGCTCTGTGTGCTGTGTCTTAGATGTTTCCCTTTATTAACCTTCTGAAATAAAAATAAATCTGAACTATTCTTAGATTGTTGGTCTCTTTTCACTTACCTTATTCAGTTAACCAATCTCTGAGTGTATGGGATTTGCCCCTCAAAGAAGAAACGTGCATACTTCTGGAAGCGCTCAGCCTGAGATGTTTTCCTCAGAAAGCTACCACAAAGCTACCACAGCTTCTCCAGAATCATTTCAAATTCCAAAAACTAATGCATTACACTCTTCCAAAAAGTCAAAGAACAATTTGGGGAGCTTAAGAATATTGCTATAGCCATCTCATTTCCACAAGCCATGCACATGTGTCAAACACAAGGCCCGCGGGCCAAATCCGTCCCGCCAGGCCTTGCAATGTGGCCCACACGGCGCTGTCATCACTGCACTCCGCTGCGTTTCCATCACAAAGACAGTTTATGACTGTTCAGTAAACCATTCGGCCCGCGATTTAGGCGGGATTTTAGATTTTGGCCCCTTCTCTGATTGAGTTCGACACACCTAAGCCATTGAATAAATACAATTTCAACAGCTATTACAAATATAATTGTTTCTTAGTAAAATTTAAAGTTATCTTGTGGAATAATGATAGGCTAGATTAGTGAGGGAAGATATGTAAATATTGATTTCTTTTCAGTTCATCACTCATGTCATCAGCATGAGAGGCGGCAAAGCTTTATCAACTTAAATTACTTGGGAGGATTGAGTTAACATGGATTTGTGGCACTGGACTTTTCCATTTTCAGTGGGGAAATTTCACTTAGTTATACCATTTTCTCCCTCAAAGAGTACAATAAAGAGTCTTCCAATGTTTTTAAAAGTTACTTTGAAGCTGTACTTTTCTCCAGATATGCCCAGAAGTTCCCTTAGTTCATACAAGCACATGTGAATTTAAGTATCTTATTTTTTTTTTCTCTATTTGCTCCTCTTGGCACCTGTTCCTCTTTCTGTATTGCACTATCCACAAAAATTTTTCAACACTATTTTAACCCTAAGGCACAGTACAGCCTCCTGACCTGGAATCTTTTCGGTTTATGAAATCTGCCTACTGGATAATGCTTTTCCTTTTCCTTCATACACCTCTGCTGGAAAATGACCCAACACATTTCTGAACTAAAATTGCCATATATATTACAACCCTGTGCTCTGAGGGGCTCTGTAAGAACCCAGCCTGTACTCTAACATGTGGAACTTCCAAAAATATGGATTTTTGATGCTTATAAATTTTTCAGGCTTTTCATACTGGCAGCAGAAGCAATCTCTTTCTTATATATACTCTACTGTAGCACTGGGACATGACTGTGTGTTTGTGTAATTTTCCCTCTCTCTCTCTTTCAGAATCTAGCAGAGTCTGTAACAATTGTAAAGTTGGCCTCATTGTTTCTCTTCTCTTTTTAAATTATTTTTCTTTTTTTTAAGGGAGTTCTTCCAGCTCACATTTCACCTATTTTAAAAACTCACAAACATTTGTCTTCCTAGGCTCTTACCAAAGTGTTAAATTAGCAAATAAATTCTAAAGTCCTTCAACTACTACCATATTTTCTGGCGTATAAGACGACTTTTGAAACAAAAAAGCCAACCGAAAAATCGGGGGTCGACTTATACGCCAAGTATATCCCGAAAAACCTCTCAATATGTTGCTAAACAAATTTTCCAACTCTATACTGCACCAATCACTGCAAGGCTGCTCGGACCGCCTCTCTAACTCAGCCAATCCAAGCAGGCTTTTTATGCATGCAAATTATACATGTTCTGTACTCGAAGCTACACTGTGTTCTAGTAAAAAGCCTGCTCAGATTGGCCAGAGTCAGAGAGGCGGTCTATTAAAAAAAGAACTGGTGTTGCCTCGGAAGTGGGGGGTAGTCTTATACAGTGAATACAGGCCTAAACCTATGTTTTAACTGTAAAATTAGGGGTTCATCTTATACGCCGGAAAATACGGTAAGTTAAAAAATTCTATCCGTGTTCTGCTTCATAATGGTATGTAATTCTTCTCAGTATGTAACCTATTTTGGATCTGCCTGAATTTTAATACTACTTTTATTTATTTTGTTTGAAAGCTTTATCTGTATATTTGCTAGCATGTTTTCTCATAGCACGTACCAGGCTTGCTCCTCCTCCTATACTAGGCTAGTTTGCCATCGGGAGAGTTATGTATCGGGGGATCCAGGCCTGCATAGATTCCTTGCTCACAGTGCCTATGACAGCTTGAGTCAGAGGCATGTGCATGAGGGAGTTTTATCTCTGATTATTAGATGAACAATCCCAGGTGTCTTCTGTCATTCACTCCTCTTGCTTCTCAGGAGGGATTTTATTTCACAACCAAGGGAGGAAGCACTTTCCTTTCTTAGCATAGATTCTCCTTACTCCAGTCTCCATCCCTCCAAAAGGGACATTGATACTACACTGCAAGTAATTCTTCAATTCTGGTTCGGCACTGCTAATAAACATTTCTGTGCATTTTCCAATGTCCAGGAATAAATATTATTATTAAGTTTTTTAGATTTCTCTAGATTAACCTAATCACAGCAAAATTACCTAGTTCATTTACACTAAAACCACTTAGTCATCTGCTTGCTACCAGCAGACCCTTGAATGATGGTTTATTTGTCAGTGGTCACATCTAAGTAAACGTACCATTAAATATGACATTGTTAAAAATTTCTCACTGGGCTTCATGTTTACAGTATGATTTTTTTTTTTTCTGTTTTGAATACAAGCCTTGGAGCTTTTTAATTTTTAAGTCCTTTCAATTGTTTCCTTTTCCCTAAAGTAACTCACTTTTATAAAGATATTCATTAGTGATCAAAGCATGAATATATAAATACAAATGTACCCTATCCTGGATCATCCCATTTTTTAATGATCTGGGAAAGAGCCTAGGTCATCCAGATAAAAACTGATAAGATGGTATTCCAGTATTTGGTTTTTCAATTATTAGCAGAGTTTTATGCACTAATAAATCAATCTATTTCTAAGTTAGAAATGTTGAATCAACTCAACTTGTATTGGTACGTGTTTGTCATCTCATATATGTGCCGATGTCCACCATTCCCCTTGGCCTCTTGCCCTAGCTCAGGCCTTCACCACACTATTGTATATGTCCATGACCTATTCATAAAGAGTATTATGCTAAGTGAAATATACCAGTCAGAGAAAGACAAATATCACATTATTTCACTTATATGTGGAATCTAATGAACAAAATAAACTGACAAACAAAATAGATCCATCCAGAAGCATGCATGCCTCAAACCAAATAACAGATCTCAGTGAGGAGGCTTGTGGAGGGGATGGGAAGAGATTAACCAGTGAACATATAGGTATATATTCATAACTCATAGATACAAGCAATAGTGTGGGAAAGGCCTGGGGTGTGTTGGGGGTTGAATGGAGGGGGCTAAGAGGAAGGAAATGAGGGACATTGCAGTTTAAAATATTTAGAAAAAAATCCCATATATTTATGCCTAAAAGCTTTCTAATTTACTTCCTTTATGTTTCAAAATTATCTTTCACATATGACTATTACTTTTGTTTAGTATTAGATAGAGCCTAAACTTTTAAACTTATTGTCCTACATAAACCTATTTTAAATTCTTAAATATTTTAGAAGAAATTTCTTCAATAATGAGAAGAGCTTACTTATGCTTTTGACAGTTTTAAACTCAGACATAAAATTAATTCTTAAGTATTAAATATCAAAGCAAAAACATTAGGAAAACATTGAAAATTAAAATGTTTATTCAAAAACTTAACATTTAGCTGTAGCCATTTTTTAAAATGTTTGTCTTTTTTTATTCCAGTTCTACATTCTAAATTGTATTTTAAAGTCACCTTAAGCAGTTAATCTCTTCTCAGAACACTTTTAAAGACACATGGAGAACAAATATCCTCTAGAGAACATAATTAATGTTTTACTACATTGAAATGGGTATAAATAAATTATTAGCTTTATTTAAACTGGGTATGGAAAAATGTGAGGAATTTTTAACTGATATCAATATACTGATGAGGAAATAAAAGTTAGATTTGGAAAAGGTAGCTAGAAAAAGGAAACTGCTCTATAAAGAAATGGAATTATAAAGCCCTATTACTTCACAGGATATTGGAAATTGTAAGCAAAAACAAAAAAATCATCTGTATATTTACATTTAAAACTAAGAATGGAATTTTAATAAAGGATATATCTTTTAATGTAAACAGATTATAGTGTTTCATGTTTCATATGTAACTTCTAAAGATTATATGAATAAGTGCATATTAATTTGCACAGACAAGGTTAGGTAGAAAGCCGCATGTTTATGGTTATAGGAATGATTCAAAATACATGTAAGTGAAAGAAATGCTTTTAAGGGAAAAAATATCAAAGCAAACCAAAATTACTTAATTCCTATACTTATCTCTAGTCCCAATTTATTTCTGTGGATTTTTCTTCAATTTAAAAAGCTTTTTGCTTTGGCCCTAACTTGGGGTTGTATACCTATGTCTGCCAGTATACCATTTTTATACCACGATCACAGGTTATGTTTTGTCTTGCTGATTTAATGACACACAATCCATATATCTAATTTTGGTCTCTCTTATGTATTTAGTTTTAGGATCTTGTCTTATAAACTACTTTGAAGCCAAGGCCCAGGATTCTCAATGCCTAACCATTTCCTAGGTATGGCCCTTGAAATAAAAATGAACAGATTTTACTTCACCTTAATAAGGTCTTCATACTAGTAAAGAAAAATTAAATAAGTATTTAAAACAATATATGAGAAAAATTATTTGGAGGCCATGATAATGTAATTAAAAATTAAATATAGAAAAGTTAAATAGAGCATTTGTCCAGTGTTTGAAGATGGTTACATTACTGGTTTTGATCCTTCACTGGTTGGGTGATGAAACAAATCATATAACATCTCTAAGCCTCGTTTCTTATATCTCTAATGATCTTAATAAGATAATCATGTAAAATGCTGAGCTCCCAGCCTATCACATACCTTTCCACAAATAAATAGCCTTTAAAAATATAAACAAACTGAACCAATAAGATACATATAATGCACTTATTTTTACTTCTCTTTACTTTTTAAAAAATTTACAGTTAACATACAATATTATATTAGCTTCAGGTGTACATCCCAATGATTAGTTAGACATTGTATAACTTAATAAGTGATCCCCCCAATACATCTAGTATCCATCTGATATCATACATATTTATTAAAATATGATTGACTGTGTTTCTTATGCTGTAATTTACATCCCAATGACTATTCTGTAACTAACAATTGTTACCTCTTATTCCCTTCATCTTTTTCATCCATTTCCCCAACTCCCTTCCCATCTTAAAAAAAAAAAAAAAAAAGACACTTGAACATTTCTTGTAATAATAATTTGATGGTGATGAACTCCTTTAGCTTTTTCTCCTCTAGGAAATCTTTATTAGTCTTTCAATCCTGAATGATAGCTTTGCTAAATAAAGTAAGCTTGGTTGTAGGTACTTGTTTTTCATAAACTTTGATTATTTCTTGCCAACCACTTCTGGCCTGCAAAGTTTCTTTTGAGACATTGGCTGACAGTCATATGGAAGCACCCTTGTAGGTAACTAACTGCATTTCTCTTGCTACTTTTAAGATTCTCTTTGTCATGAACCTTTGACATTGTAATTATGATGTGTCTTAAAGTGGGCTTCTTTGCCTTCAACTTGTTTGAGACTCTCTGAGCTTCCTGCACTTGTATGTCTATTTCCTTCACTAGGGAAGTTTTCCATCATTATTTGCTCACACAGTTTTCAATTCCTTGCTTTCTCTTCTCTCTTCTGACACACTCATGATGCAAATGTTGGTATGCTTGAAGTTGTCCCAGAGGCTCCTTATACTATCCTCATATTTTTTGATTTTTGTTTTTTTCTACCCTGATTGGGTATTTTCTGCTTCCTTATATTGCTGACTCAGTTTTTTGCTTCATCTACTCTACTGTTGATTTCCTGTGATATTCCCTGTAATATATTCTTCACTTCAGTTAGGGTATTCTTCATTTTTGACTGGCTTTTCTTGTGTATTTTCTATCTCTTAGTTGAAGTTCTCACTACATTCATTGAGCATCCTTACAATCAGTGTTTTGAACACTGAATCCAGTACATTGCTTGTTTCCATTTTGTTTATTTCTTCTTCTGGAGTTTTTTTATTGTTGTTGTTCTTTCATATGAGCCACTTTTCTTTGTCTTCTCATTTTGGGTGACTCCCTGTGTTTGTTTCTATGTATTAAGTAAAGCTGCTACATCTCTTGGGCTTGGTAGAGTGGCCTTATTTACTAGGTCTGCTTCAGGATCCTGTGACACAGCCTTCCCAGTCAGTTGAGCTGGGCTCTCCAGGTGTTCCCCCATGTGAGCTGTGTACACCCTCCTGCTATAGTTGAACCTTGATTGCTGTTAGCACCTCAATGGAAAAGATTACCCACAGGCCAATTTTCTTTGAGTACAGGCTGTGCAGGAGTTGAGCCCAAAAAGCAGGGCTTTCTTTAATGGGACTCTAGTGCTTCCTGAGTCTGACCCTAAGTGTGTTTTTTGTGGAGTACATTGGTGGTGCTTCCATGTGGTCTGAAGCTGCCTACTGGGTGTGCTAGCTCTGGGGCCTCTAAGGAAGTGCAAGCCAAAGTCAGTCATTACCTGTGCCCTGCTGGGGCCACCCAGCATGAGCTACAAAGTGATATGCAAATGGTTACTATTTGTGCTGGGCTTGGAGTTACCAAGGCTGACTGCCTCCAGTTCTGGGCCTGGGGCTTCTTGGTGAGAGGTATGTAGCACACAGAGGGCAGGTGCTACTTATTTGAGGAATTTTAGGAAATCAGAGCATCAGGCAAGACAGGAAAGAAAGGTCCTTGGGAATGGTTTGAATTGGACCCCCAAGTTAGGTGGAGCTCACAGTAAGGGGAAGGCCTCCCCACAAAAAAACAATGGGAGAAAGCTCCCTTCCAATTCTCACCCTGATGCCAGACAAGTCTGTTTCTCCCCATACGTACCTGGTGCCCATGCTGGAGCTCAGAGTGAATGAGTCTGAGTAAGTCTATGCACAGCCCCTTTCAGAGGAATGCCTGGGACTCTGGCCACCCTCCGTCTCACTCAGCCACAACCTGACCTGTTTTTTACATCTAAAAGTTATGGGGACTTCTCTTTCTGCCTCTGGAATCCTTGACTGAGAGGCCTGGTGTGTGACTGGGACCCCTCATTCCTTAGGTGTTACCTCTATAGCCAAGATATGCCTTCCAGCTTTTAACCACCACACGTGTGTGTGGGACCAGTCCATTTTGCATCCCCACGCCTTCTACCAGTCTTGATGTGGCTTCTTCTTATGTCTTTAGTTGTAGAACTTTTGTTCTGCTATATTTCAGGAGGTTTCCCATGATGGTTTTCTGTAGTTTAGTTGTAATTTTGATGTGGTTGTAGAAGAATTTGAGTATGGAATTTATTTATACTGCCATCTTGACCGGGGCCTCTAATTCATCTTTTATATAATTCATAAGAATACCACATAAACACTAGCAAAGCTATAAATAAAAATAACAAGTCAAATAAACTTATTCTCAAATAAAGTATTTGTTATCTTACAGTTTTTTGAATCAAATCAGAAGTCAAATGGTCCTATTATATTGTTGAACAAGTAAAGGATGAATTTAAAAAAAAAAGAAGAAGGAAGGAAGGTAGAGAAGGAAGGAAGAAGGAGGGAAGGAAGGAAGGAAGGGAGGAAGGAAGGAAGGAAGGAAGGAAGGAAGGAAGGAAGGAAGGAAGGAAGGAAGGAAGGATATATTTCATCAAAGAGACATTTGTCCATATTTAGATAATAGTCATGATCATGTGCAGCTTTATATAATACAGATGAAATAACATTTCAAGATGACAATCATTGAAATCTATGGCTCAGAGGAAATAAAACTGTTTAAATTGGCAGATTTAATTCATCACTAACAAAATATTTGCCTACTTAATTTGGCTCATTATACTCTCTGTGGGCAGGTTTTATTTAAATTAAAAGAAAAACAAATAGAAACTATCAGAGTTAAAAAAAAAAAAAGCCTGACTTATTTTATATATTATTGTCTTTAAGTCAAAGGAGAATAAAATATCCTCCACATTATATATTTCTATAACTAAGGTGGGGAATGGGGAGCAGAGCATAGAAAGATAGATTTCTCTAAAGAGGTAATTATGACAGTTCATGAGCAATTGACTACAATCTGATAGTGTAATATCTCTAACCATATCATTTTTGCTGTGTATGATATTCTTAAACTATCCATTATTAATTAAATCAAACATAACATAATAAAAACCATTTGTTATTCATAGGTTATAGTGAGATAGGATAAAATAAAAATGTTTTTTCTTTGCTTTTTTAAATGAAAAGTTAGTTCTAGTAATAAAAAGCTATAATACTACAATTTTATTTTTAACTACAAATGACAGTATACTAAATATTATAAAATACATTATATATATATATATATATATATATATATATATATATATATATATATACAGTTCTACGAAGTAACTTGATTGTGCACTATTTGAATTTGTAAATGATTTGGTGATTCAAGACATACAAATCTCTGCATATTTAACATATACTATATACATCTATATATATAAAAGCCCAATATGCAAATTGTCCCCTTGGAAATTTGACCAGGAGACTGGGAGTTTGATTGCTCACTATGATGTGTGCTGACCACTAGGGTGTGGCATGGAATAAAAGAAGGCCCTGGTCAGCAGCTGGCAGCTAGGGAAGGAAGGCCCTAGCTGGCAGCCAGAAGGCCCTGATTGGCACTGATCACCAGCCAGGCCTAAGGACCCTACCCATGCATGAATTTTGTGTACTGAGCCTCTAGTTTTAATAAAAATTATATAGATGACATTTTAAAATTGAACTCTCATGGATGTGTGCTTTGCAAATACGTGCTACGATTCCACAGGTTGCCTTTTCTTTTTGTTATTAACTTTGTTGTGCAGAAGCTTTTTAGTTTGATGTAATTACACTTGTTTATTTTTTGCTTTTCGTTGCCTTTGATTTTAGTATCAAATTTAAAAAAAAAATTACCAAGATCAGTATCAAGGAACTTAACTCGTATGTTCCCCCCCCCCCCCGACCCATCAGGGGAGATGTCTGACTGCTGGTTTAGGCCCAGTTGGACATCCTTACCTCTGCCACGGAGGTGAGAGAGGCTCTGCCATGACCGCTGTGCTCGCCAGCCATGAACCCAGCTTCTGGCTGAGCGGCAAGCCCCCTGTGGGAGAACACCAACCACCAGGAGGCAGATCCTGCATTGAGCATCTACCCCTGGTGGTCAGTGCACATCATAAAGACCAGTCATCCCACAGTTTGGTCAATTTGTATATTAGCCTTTTATGATAGAAGATATACTATGTCTTGGAAGTATCACAATTTGTTTATAATTTCATTGACTGAAAATATTTGAGTTAATCCAGTTTTGGTAATTATGAATAGTGTTGCTACAAATTATGTATATATTATTAAGTATACCAATTTTTTTTTTCTCTGGGGTAAATACCCAGAAATAGGATTGCTGGGTCATTTGGTAACATCATAAAAAACTACCAAATTGTTTTCCAGAGAAAGCATATACCATGATACTTTCCAACCATCAATGCATGAGGGTTCCAGTTACTTCACATACTAATTCATAGTTTAAATTTGTATTTATCCTAAGTAAAGTTGCCTCTTGTAAATAAAAACAGTACCATTGCTTACATGTAAATATACTTTTTATAATTTGAAATATTATTAGTATTTTAAAAGGTAGGTTATATGATGAAGAGATAATTCTTACTGCTCTAGAAATTTTAAGAAATGAAGATATTTTTTATGTGATCAAACATTGGTTACACTTTAAATATCTCTTTCAATAGCATAACAAGTTTTCAAATTGCAAAAATATAGTTATTTTTTCAGTCTAGCAGGGCATCAAACACTAATCTTATGGAAACTGATTTTATACTTAAAAATTTGACAATTCTGATGAGTGGACAAACTCCTCAAAATATAAAAATTATCAAATATAATGGCAATAGAAACTTATAATGCAATTAGAAAACTTGAGTAGTATATCTTTAACAAAAACTGAATCATTTATTTTTAAAAAAATCATTTGAGAAAGACTTCCCGGGCTCACCTTGCCTCTGGCTTCATTTGGGAATTCTCCTAAATATTTAATTTTAACCTTAATCTTAATTCTATTGTATTCAAAGTCATACAAAGAATAATGAAAAATAAATGTTACTTCCAACTTTTTTGAGACTGGCATAAATTTGATTCTGTCTAATACCCTGCTAATGTGCTAAAAAAGAAGAACTTTCAAATTTGCTTTGCAATATGAGGATTTGTTTTAGACTTCTATCACTTATTGGCTATGATTGCAAGCAAGATCTTTTACCTTTGAATTACGTCTCCAAATGCTTGTTTGATAATTAATTTATATATGTGAGAGAAAAAAAATAGAGACAGAGATACACAGAAAAATAGAGATGAAAAAACAAAAATCTTAACACAGTATTTGGCATATACTGAGTGCCCTTATATGATAACAGTATTTTTTTAAATATTTTATTGATTTTTTTAGAGAGAGGGATAGAGAGTTAGAAACATTGATAAGCTGCCTCTCATACCCCCTACTGGGGATGTGCCCACAACCAAGGTATATATGCCCTTGATCAGAATAGACCTGGGAACTTTCAGTCCGCAGGCCGATGATCTATCCAATAAGCCAAACTGGTTTCAGCAAGTTAACAGTATTAATAATAATGTATTTGATAAGTAAATTTATTTAATAATTGTTATATTTACCAATATTATTTTCAAAATTACTATTATATCTAGACAAAAGAAAAATGTTTACTTTTTAATTGTTTTTAAAAAGGTTCTACATTTTAAAAATATGTATAATAATGGACATAAAATGTGTGAATAAGGCTTTTTTTATAAATAATTTTGATCATTTATTTGGATAGTAATTTTTAGCATTCTATATTCTATTTGTTAATATATATTATTATATCCTCTTATTTAAATTTCAATATCCTCTTATTTAATATTTCCAAATTAAGAATATGTTATTACATTCTCTTTTAAAAAAATATTTTATTAATTTCAGGGAAGAACAGAGAGGGAGAGAGAGATAGAAACGTCAATGATGAGAAAGAATAGTTGATCAGCTGCCTTTTGCACACCCCACCTGGGGATCAAGTTTGAAACCCAGGCATGTGACCTGATTGGGAATCAAACGATGTCTTCCTTGTTCATAGGTCAATGCTGAAGCACACAGGCTGGCCTTATTACATTCTTTAAATGATAAATCATTCCAGTTTTCAAACAAAGTTCACAGAATTCTAATTATCCTGTATTTTACCTTGTCATCACACTGCCATTGTTAGGAACATTGTTTTTGAGATTGACTTAGATCCCTTTCGGCTGCTATAACAGAGGTCTATAGACTGGGTGGCTTATAAACAAGAAACATTCATTTCTCACAGTTCGGAAAGCTAGAAGTCTAAGCTTATGACACCAGCCAATTCAGGGTCCGTTAAGAGCCCACTTTCTGGTTCATAGATGATGCTGTGTCGTCACATCATCAGAGGGGGAGGGAACTCTTTTTGGTTTCTTTTATAAAGGCACCGATTTCAGTCAAGAGGCTTATGTCCTCAAAATGTAATCAAATCCCAAAGTCCTTACCATCTAATACCATAACCTTAGAGGGGTGGTTTCAACATACGATTTTTTTGGGGGGTGGGGGTGGGGGACATTGAGACCACATAGCTCAGACTTATCAACCATAATGGCTGAATTATTTTCTGTTAAAAAAAAAAACCAAAAAAATAAAAAAATAAAAACATCATGAGGACTTGATTGTAGATAACTGCTTACTCATTCCCTATACAAAATGGCAAAGGCTTGGGGAAGATTTTGGATGAGAAGTGTTATGAAAATAATTTGGAAGAAATAGAACTAGACCTGTCAGAGATGCTAAGTGGAATACATGAAAGATAAATAATAAAGAAAAAATATTCCTAATACTTGTTAAGAGTCCTGGTAAAAAGATAGAGTTCTAGAAAAAGAGACTATTGTAGTTTCAGAAAAAATATTCTCTCTGGAACCTTCCTTAAGTATTGGCTACCTGTGCAGATCTTACATTATCTCACAAAGTAACACAATTGAAACTACTTGAAATAAATTAAAATTCAAAAAACTATATAGATATTTAGAAGTTATGACAACATTCTAGAATTAAGACCTTTCATGAACAAATGGAAGCAGAATCTGCTGTGTCATAATTGACATGGTTTTTAGCAATAAACATTAGGAGGTCATATTGCTAATTCCGGATACTCTTGAATGAATAGGATAATTTAGATTGTGAGTGGAAGTGACTGCAAAATTTTATTAACAGACACTTTGGTGTAATATAACAATTATCCTGCTGCAAAAGGTGAAAAAAGGAGGTTGGGAAGATCTATCTTGACAGTGGAAACTCTTCCATTCTCCCATTGACTCAAAAACAAATATGTGTGTGTGTGTGTGTGTGTGTGTGTGTGTGTGTGTGTGTGTATACATTTGTATGTACATATATATATTTTAAATTTATGGAAATATGGAGCACAAACAGATCTAAACTAGTTGCACACAGACTAATGTATTAAGCAATTTTAAAACACATTATGATGATGCTAGATAATGACACAGCTCATGGACATGATGGTCAAAGTAGACCCCTATCTGCTACCATCATTACACTTTATGATGCCAGTTTAGTAAGACAACCTTACCCACATTAACTCAATATGAATGTTTTAATCTTTCCTTTGGAAATATTTCATATAATTTATTGGTAATGCTTCAAAGGCTGTGCTTATCCTTTTTATTCTCCTATTAACTTTTTTTTTACTCCTCTCTGCCAACCTTTTTGAATCTTTGTTATATATGATATCTTTAAAGTAAGAAAATGTACTTTTTCAGTACTTTTAATGTGCTTTATTTCAGCAAACCAAATGAAGTCCAAAGAAAGACATTTAATTTTATTAGTAATATTCTAATTTATTAATGTCTAGGCTAGTAGATAAGCCGTTAGCAAGCACTTTATATTCATTTTGGCTGTACTCATTCATTTTATGCATTCTCTACTACTTTCAACTGTTATCAGTTTGAGATAAGAGAGTTTCATGGTGACTTACACATGATGTGCCTTTGGAAGAGCTCAGGAAAGAACTGAGAAGAGTGAGATGCGAACACCACAGCTTCTAAAATTTGCCTTATATATTTCACATATGGGAGAGCCTCTTTCTGCATTTCTTTTCTACTCCTTTACATTTCTTTTTTTCATTTACTGGGTGACATTGGATGATAAAATTATATAGGTTTCAAGTGTAAAATTCTAAGACACTTTATCTGTATATTGCATCATGCATTTAGACCAAAACTCAAATGTTTTTCTGTCACCATGTATTTGACCCCCTTTAACCTTTACCACCCACTCAGCTCCCTTCCTTCTGCTAAATACCTACTGTTGTCTCTTTCTATGTGTTTTTGTTTGTTTGTTTGTTTTCTCTGTTCATTTGTTGCTTACAGTTTTATATCCCACATATATGTGAAATCATATAATCTTGATTTTTTTCTCTATGACTTATTTTGTTTAGTATGATATTCTCAAGATCCATCTATGTCACAAATTGCAATATTTCACCTTTCCTTATGGGTGAGTAGTATTCCTTGCCCATATGGAATGTGGAAATAAGTACCACGTCTTCTTTATCTTATCATCTATTGAGACGACACTTCAGTATTTTTCATTCCTTGGCCATTCTATATAATAAAAAGCTAATATGCAAAGAGACCCCTTGGGAGTTGGACTGCTCACTATGTGTGCTGACCTCCAGGGGGAGGCACGGAACAAAGGAAGGCCCCAGCTGGCAGCCGGCAGCTGGAGGAAGAAGGGCCCTTGCCAGCCCTAATCTCAGCCAGGCCTCGGGACCCTACCCATGCATGAATTTCATGCACCGGGCCTCTAGTAATTAATAATGCTGAAATGCACATAAGGGTGCATATTATCTTTGAAAATAAACGTTTTCAAAAATTTCAGGCCGGTACCCAGAAGAGAGGTCGCTGTGTGATATGGTAACTCTGTTCTTAATTTTTTGAGAAGCCTCCATATTGTTTTTCATAGTGGCTGTATCAGTTCACATTCCCTCCAGCAGTGTACAAGCATTCCTTTTTCTCCGCAACCTCTCCAACATTTAAGTTTTTCTTTAATGATTCACAGGGAATTTATGATCATCATTTTTAAATGTAAAGTGAGTTGAAATATCACATTAAAAACTTACTAATTTTGCCAAAACTGGTTTGGCTCAGTGGTAGAGCATCGGTCTGCGGACTTAAAGGTCCCAGGTTCGATTCCGGCCAAGGGCATAAACATCAGTTGCAGGCACATCCCCGGTAGGGGGTGTGCAAGAGGCAGCTGGTCGATGTTTCTCTTTCATTGGTGTTTCTAGCTCTCTATCTCTCTCCCTTCCTCTCTGTAAGAAATCAATAAAATATATTTTAAAAAATGAAGTAAAAATGCTTCTTACACCAAGGAAAATTATTAATATCCTGCTTCATTTTACTTTTTCTTAGAGACTATTTCTAATGTAGCACAGTGATTTAAAATAAATTTTTGGTAAGTGACAATGTTTCATTGTTTAAAATTTTGAGTTGTAGCGGTAATTACATTTGATTAAGTACTGACCCTCTTTCCACCAAATCTGATACAAAAAAGATTTTTTAGCCTACCAGTCTGCCAGGATGTTGTTTACTAAAGAATAACATTTCTCTATCTTTTCAGTAATTTTGAACTCACTGTAAACAGAACAGTGGGGACTAAGTGTGTAAAATAGCTTGCTGAGAGTCAGAAAAGGAAGTCAACAAGGCTAAAATGTCATTCTAAGAGGTAGGAATTTTTACTTTTTTATGCTTATCTAAAAAATAAAAATTGCAATCTCCACAATAGTTATTTTGCGGTGATTGCAGTAAGGATGGTGTAGGAAAAATTATCACAAACCTTGTCTTATCTTTGTTTCAGAGAGGACTCCAGTTGAACTGACTGGACAATGAGAATAAGTAAACTAACTGTTGATAAATTATAGGCCTAGAGAGATGTCATGTACTTATATGATGAGTAAACAATAACAGAGAACTATGAAATGCGCTACAGTATAAACGAGGGCATTCCTATAGTGAGTCAGAAGGGAAGCATACACGGCCAGCCAACGTGGTTCAGTGGGATAGTATTGACAAATGGACCAGAAGGTCAGGATTTGATTCTGGTCAGGGCACTTGCCAGGGTTGCAGGCTTGATCCCCAGTGTGGGGCATGCAGGAGGCAGCTGATCAATCATTCTCTTTCATCATTGATGTTTCTATCACTCTCTCCCTCTCCCTTCTCTGTAATCAATACAGAGAATCATACACAATCGACTTGATTTAATATATAAACAAATGCTTCAGAAATTTTTATTTTTAAGTAGTTGGAATAATATAGGAAGTTTTTATCTGTATAAAGTAGCAATAAGGCTCCATCAAGAAAAAAAAAATTGGTGAGAGACTAAGATGTGTGTTTATGTGAAAGGAAAATACTTTATTTCTATAAATGAAGGGATAGTTGGAAAACCACAAAGACTGTGTTAAAGGTAAACTGGCAGTAAGGCCTCATACTTGTTATGAGTGATCTTCACATTAGTGAATGATTAGGCATGATTTTCCAGAGAAACAGAATCAATAAGTATGAAAGCTGAGGGCTCTCAGGATCTGCAGTAGGCAAACTAGAGATTCAGGAGAGTCAATAGTAAATTTCGCTCCCAGTCAAAGGCCTGAGAACTAGGAGAATGAAGTGTGAATTCCAGCCTTATTCTGAGTTTGTTTTATTGATTTTTTACAGAGAGGAAGGGAGAGAGATAGAGAGCTAGAAATGTTGATGAGAGAGAAACATAGACCATCTGCCTCTTGCACACCCCCTACAGGGGATATTCCCACAGCCAATGTACATGCCCCTGACTGGAATAGAACCTGGGACCCCTCAGTCCGCAGACCAATGCTCTACCACTGAGCCAAACCGGTTTTGGCCTTATTCTGACTTTGAAAGCAGGGGAAGACAAGTTTCTCAGCTCCAAGACCTGAAGGCACAAAGAGAGAATTCTCTCTCATTCAGCCTTTTTGCTCTATTCAAGCCTTTATGGATTGAAACACACAAACATTGTGGAGGGCAATCAGCTTTATGAAGTCATTTGATTCAAATGTTAATCTCATTCTTATACAGTCCCATAGAAATATACATAACAATATTTAACCAAAATGTTTAACCACCCTGTGGCCCAGTCAAGTTAAAACATAAAATTAAACATTAAAGTGATTCCTTTGATTAGCCTGAAAAAGAAAATGTATGAGAACACAGAAAAAGATAAAAATATTAAAAGTGTCAGAAAATATAGAGAGAATTTTTTTTTTATTCATACAAGTGATATATATCAAGAATTTACTGTATCAGCCAATATCTGGACACTAGGAATTAAAAGGAACATATCAGATGTAGTCCTTATCCTCATGGGGCTTAAGTATAGAAGTTCTGAACAGTAGAGACAACATAAAATTGTACTGATATTTAAGAGAAATTAACGTTTCAGAATGCATATACTCAATAACAAATTAATTAAAAAAGAATGAGTTATAGGAAATCACCCATTGAAGGTAAAGGCTGTATCATCTTACCTAATAATAGAGAAACATGTTGACCGTATCTTTGCTAAGTCCACAGCTAATCAGAGTGAGTATCCAAATTAACCAAACAAAGATGGCTGTTAATTTGCATACATACCTGAGTCAAGGAACCTCCTCATCACCCAAGTCATTCCCAGCTGGCCATCAGGCAGAGGCTTTAGTCTTGGGAAGGGACCAATCCTGCAATCAGAGATGCGGGTAGGGAACCCTTTCCCAAGCCTAAAGCCTGTGGCAAAGGCTTTAGGTTTGGGAAGTGACTGAGCCTGTGATCAGAGGTGGTGGGGGGAACCTTCCCAAGCCTGAACCTGGGGGGAGGTTTTTGGCTTGGGAAGGGGCTGAGCTTGGGATCAGAGGGAAGAGGAAAATATCAATGGAAACATATCCTCAGGTGAGGATAAAAAGAAAAATAAAGAAAGAAATATCATATCCTATGAAAGACGCATCTTGAAAACACTTAAAGAAAGTTGACCCAAGAAACTAGAAACCAATCAGAAAGGATATATGCACCCCTATGTTCATAGCAGCACAATCTACAATAGCCAGAATTTGGAAACAGCCTAGGTGCCCGTCAGTAGATGATTGGATCCAAAACTATGGTACATCTACACAATGGAATACTATGCTGCCATAAAAAAGAAGAAATTCTCATCATTTGCTGCAACCTGGATGGAATTGGAGAACATCATGCTGAGTGAAATAAGCCAATCAATGAAAGAGAAACACCACATGACCTCACTCATTTGTGGATGATAAAGAACATTATAAATTGATGAAACAAGAGACAGATATAGAGACAGTAAAGCAACAGGCAGACTGTCAAATTACAGTGGTGAGGGGAGGAAGATCTGGAGGAGATAATAGATCAACCAAAGGACTTGTGTACATGCATATAAGTACAACCAATGGCCTTAAAACTCTGGGGAGGGAGGGTATGTATGAGGGAGGGAGGGGGGCAAAAAAAATCAATAAAATACATTTAAAGAAAAGAAAAGAAAAGAAAGTTGTTGTCTTTTCATGGTGAAGGAACTGGAGTCCCTGTTGATGAAAATACTTTGGCAGCAGCAGTGACTGGCAGTGGCTGCAGCAGCGGGGTTATGGAGCTGGGGCCTTTGCCTGATCAGCCCAGTCGCTTCAAGCAAAGGGAGGCCAGACTGTGGCTTAGGTCCACTCCCAAGGGGGGCGGGCTTAATCCATCAGTAGGACATCCCCTGAGGGATCCCAGTATGTGAGAGGGGTCAGGCTGGGCTGAGGGACCCCTACCCAGTGCATGAATTTCATGCACCAGGCTCCTAGTTACATATATATAAGCAGAAAGTTTTTTTCCTCATCTTAAAATAATATAGTTTCACCCTGGCCAGTTTGGTTCAGTGGATAGAGCATCGACCTGTGGACTGAAAGGTCCCAGGTTCAATTTCGGTCAAGGGTGTGTACCTTGGTTGCGGGCAAATCCCCAGTAGGAGGTGTGTAGGAAGCAGCTGATTGATGTGTCTCTCACATCGATGTTTCTAACTCTCTCTCCCCCTCTCTTCCTCTCTGTAAAAAAATCAATAGAATATATTTAAAAATAATAATTATATAGTCTCATTACTACAAAAATTATTTCTCAATAACCATATTCTTTCTGACTGTTATTTGTTGTGACTTTAATAATTAACAAATATCTAAATTATGGAAGAATACACAGAACATTTAACTTTCTGAAAAAAATCTAATATTTTTAGACATGAAACATTGATCAAATTATAGAACTGGTGTTTCATAAAGTTGTATTACATAATTTTTCAAAATTTTTCATAATTAACAAAAATGTTGAATGTATTTTTTTAAACCATGCAAGGTAGTTTTTACTTTATTCTATTTCACAGAAACAAGTCACTAAGTTAGCCTACATTTAAGAGATGTAGGCTAATTTCTTAGGCTTCACCTCTAAAAATATTGAACAAGTTTTATTTTATTTTCATAATTATTCATTATTGAATTACTATATTATATTATTAATAATTATTGAATAACTATATGTATATAATATTAGTGTACAACTCTTAATTCTATGTTTTTCTTCAAAATTGAGTTTTTATACAGTAAGGACCAATAACTAATCTGGTACTAATGACATAGCAGAGAACAAGAGTGGAAAAAAAAAATAATTCCATGAGACTTTTTTCAATGTTGGGATAAATGAAAGAAACTAAACATATGAAGAAGAAACATACTTCAGATTGGGTGAAGAAGATAACTTTTATGTTCAGATCTAATGGCAAAAATATGTGGCTGTGGGAAGAGTATTCCAGCAAAGAAAAAGACATTTGGCATGCATGAGGAATGGAGTCTTAAGGAAAAGGTTAGTTTGGGAATAGCATTGTGGAAGCCAGATTGTATAGGGTTGCCATCAGGATAAAGAATATTAATTTATTCTAAACATAAAGAGAAACATTTGGAAGATTTTAAGTAGGTTAATATGATGTCTGTCTTTATTTTGAAGTCTGGTATTTTGAACATAAAATGGACTTAAGGATGTCAAAGAGGAGGCTTTTTGTTGTTGTTGGTTTTATTTGTTTTCATTTTTATGTAATAAGCCATTTGAGAAATAATAGTGCCATAATTAAAGAAAAATACATCTATTGATTACTAGTCATATATGTATAAATCAATTGTAAATATGTCTCACCATACTGTTAGAAATTACAAAATATGCAGTGGATGGATGGAAGGATGGATGGATGGATGGATGGATGGATGGATGGGTAGCGATAGGAAAAGGAAGACTGAAAGAGAGAGAGAAAGAGAGAAATATGTAATACATATTCATACCCTAGGACAAAAGTCTTTCTTTAAAAGCCTTGGAAATAAATATTTCAGATTTACTGGCCATAAGATCTCTTTGCACCTAATCAACTCTGCCTTTGTAGCATGCAAACAAGCATAGACTATATATAAATGAATGGTTGTAAATCCAATAAAAATGTACTTACAAAACTGCTGACAAGCCAGATTTATCTAAAGCTTGCCAATTACTACTACAGAATATAATGTATGTAATTTATAACTTGATGAATAAGACTAAATTAAATACAGTTTATAAAATGCATAGTTATAAAATATATGATATGTGATGATTGTGTTTTATTATATAGTATACAACATATAAATAATATAATTGTATAATGTGTAACATATGTGGTATATAATGCACATATGATCTACAATAAAACAATGTATAATATATAAAGTGCATTATAGTATCCATAACAGTAAAGATACTATTTCTATGAAATCCAGTTTCTTTTTCTGGTATACTGATAAAATCTAATGGAACAAGCAAAAGCAATTAAGGAAATAAAGAATTCATTAAAGGTATTATTTTTATTATTTTCTTTAATTGAAACTATCTTGTGTTATCATAAAAATTCTTTGGAATATTTTATGTTTTGTTTATAAATAAACAAATTAATAAACTAAATAAACAACAAAACAATCTAAAATAGGATGAAATAAAATAATTGTAGTTAGTTGGGAAGTATTCAACCTAGTCTCTATGAAGAGAGGCTGATGAAAACTCAAAGATAGGAATCACATAGTTTTTGAAATTCTGGGAGCAGTTTCTTCTAGCTTCTAAGGTCGTTATGACTTTAAAAGAACAGAGTTTCATGCACTGGACCTCTAGTTTTAATATAAGTATAAAATTACTCTTTCTATGGAATGAATCTCAAAATTAAGATATAGATTCCTTCCATCACTCCCCAAAATTTACCCTTGACACTTATGCCAAGTTTCTGGAACTTTCTAATATATATATATATATATATATATATATATATATATATATATATATTAGTTACTATATATAATATATATTAGTTACTATATAATATATATATATTAGTTACTATGTAATATATATTAGTTACTATATAATATATATTAGTTACTATTGAATATATTATATTATATTATATATATATATATATATATTAGTTACTATATATAATATATATTAGTTACTATATAATATATATATTATTTACTATATATAATATATATTAGTTACTTAGTTACTATATAATATATATATCTATTAGTTACTATGTAATATATATTAGTTACTATATAATATATATTAGTTATTATTGAATATATTATATTATATATATATATATATATATATAGATATATATATATATTAGTTACTATAGTTTTGCCTTTCTCAAAATGTCATATATAAATGGAGTTATTCAGTATGAGTCTTTTGAATCTTGCTTCTGTATTTATATATGTTTGTATTTATATATCTTTCCAGAAAAATAAACATTTTCTAATAATTAGTTTCTGTGTCTGAAGAAAAGTTATTTATTTAAACATATATTTTCAATGCCATTAAATATTTGCTATCAATGTGTGTAGGTCAAATGATAGGTCTATTTAGACTTAGTTTTAAATAATAGGTAAGTAGATAGATAGGCTGTCTTTAAGCATCCTGGCTATTCACTTTGCCAGTGAGATTTTTTTACTAAGATCTAAAAATGAAGCAAATTCCTGTATACAGAACTTAGTTCCTGACAATTAATGCATATATTATATCTAGCTAGACAACAGAAATTATTTGGGACTTTGCCCTACATCATAGTTATCTATTACTAGAAATTAAAGTCGGATATGATCCAAGTCTTCTACTCTTACTATGCAGGTGGCATTGGCAATTACTTAACATTTATATGCCTCTATTTCTTAGTATGTTTCTGTGAGGTTTAAATATAAATTTTTTACATTTTATTTTTCTTCATATTTTAATAGTCTTGTTATAATATAAAAATTATTATCCTACTAGAGAGCCAGTGCACAAATTTGTGTACCAATGGGGTCCTTGGCCTGGCTTGTGGGATCAGACTGAAACCAGCTCTCTGACATCCCCCAAGGGGTCCTAGGTTGTGAGAGGGCACAGGCTGAGAGACACCCACCAGTGCACAATTGGAGTGAGGGGGGACATGGGAGGTTGGTCAGCTGGGGAGGGACCACCGGAGGGCTCCAGGGAGCGTCCGGCCCATCTTGCTCTGTGCCAATGGGCTGGACCTCAGCAGCAAGTTAACTCTTAGGTCGGAGCATCTGCTCCCTTGTGGTCAGGGCACATCATAGCTACTGGTTGACTGATTGTCTGTTCCCTGATGGTCAGTACACATCATAGTGAGTGGTTGAGCAGCCTTAGTATATCATTAGCATATTATACTTTGATTGGTTGAATGGACAACTGGACAGCTGGACACTTAGAATATTAAGCTTTTATTATACAGGAACTAGAGGCCTGGTGCACAGATTAGTGCACCGGTGGGGTCCTCGACCTGGCCTGCGGGAATCAGTGGACCTCTGTGTTGCCACAGCCTGGCCTTACCTGCCAGCTCATCGTGCTCCAGCCCACTGTCCTAGGCAATCCCACACAGCACGAAGTAGTGCACAAAGCAGCGGGCCGCAGGGAAGGAGCCCGAGCCTAGGCTCGGTGCCACACCACTCCCACTCACCCCAGCCCCACTGCACCTGCTCAGGCACACAGGGGGAATGTCCACGGGAGAGCCTTATACTTCTGCAGCTGTGCTTGCCACCTGTGAGCATCTGGCACCCATCTGTCAGCACTCCCACTGTGGGAGCACACTGACCATCGGGGGACAGCTCCTGTGTTGATCATCTGTCCCTTGGTGGTCAGTGTGTGTCATAGCTGCCAGCCAGTCTCCTGGTTGTTCAGTCATCTGGTCATCTGGTCATCTGGTCATCCAGTCTCCCAGTCATCCAGTCACTTAGGCTTCTATATATAGAGAGAGAGATAGTAGAAGTTCCAAATTGTGTCCCATAAGCCAAATATAGGAAGCCTACTGCCCTGGAGCAAACTTCTCCTTAAACAGTTACACATCATCTATGGCCTCCCTTCATTTTCTTAACCTCTTTCTCCCTATGGCTTACATGCAGAGAACTGTTTTGTTTGACTATTTTTACCACAGTAGTGGCTAATAAAGAATGAGTTCACTACACTGTATCTGACAGTCTCAAAATATATTTTTATCTTATTTTAAGAGCAAATTCACCTGTTGCTTCTTTTTTTCTATCTGCTTCTTAAGAGATATTTATGTCCAAAACCAATTTGGCTCAGTGGATAGAGCTTCGGCCTGTAGACTGAAAGGTCCCAGGTTCAATTCTGGTCAAGAGCATGTACCTTGGTTGCAGACACATCCCAGGTAGGGAGTATGCAGGAGGCAGCTGATCAATGTTTCTAACTCTCTATCCCTCTCCCATCCTCTCTGTAAAAAAATCAATAAAATATATATAAAAATGAGATAATTATGTTTTCAATTTCATCATTGCAGCCTCTACACCATGGATTTATGCAGAGATGGTTGTGCAGTAATTTATGTCAAACTTTTCTTGGTACTGTCTGCCTATTCTGGTTAACACCTAACATGCAAAGAGTAAACAAGACTATTCTAAATTAAATATTCTCTATCATATATTTAGTGGGGAACTTTTTCAGGCAAAAGGAAACATTAATTGTTATTGCCAAACTTTGCGTTATTTGTATTGATATTTTCTAGAATCCTTTAAAGGAAGATGGAAAAAGGTTTGTATTTATAACATAACAAAAAAATGCCATATTACTATCAACAGGAATTGCCTCTTTACCTGCCTGGCTGTGCTACTCTTCCCTGAAGTTTTTGAGGTCTGGGCTTTGATTTTCTGAAGTCTAGAATAGCTGCAAACGTAAAATAGCCATTCAATAAGTATTTACCAAACGATCTTTCCCTAAGAGGATTGCACATGATTTGAATTGACTTTATGTCTATCATCTCCTTGCTTGTGTTATTCCATGAAAGCAGTATTTTAGATCTTCCAGATCAGTATCTCTAGGGTACTACTTGATTTTACTTTCTAAACATAAGTAAAAGGTAAAGAGTATGTAAGAAAATGGGAAAGAGAAGGAATAGTAAATTATTCTTTTCATGCAGAGAAGTTTGTATTTTCCTTGTCAAAGTATCATACTAGCAAGTCAGTGACCAAATTCTTTAATATAGAAAATTGGACTGGTATAATTGTCAATATTTAAATAAAGAAATTTTGTCCCTGAACTGGTGATGAAATATTCACAAATCTTGAAATATTAGAAATAAAATTATTTCAGAAATCGAACTAATCTAGCTTTCTTATTACTTTCCAGGACTAAAAACATGCATTTAAAAATTTGTAATGAATAAAAAGGTTTAATTCTTTCTGAAGAATTGAAAATAACTTATATGTTTAACCAGAAGGTAACAATGGGAAATTCACAATTCAGAAAGAATGCTACCTCCATCTGACATATTGTGTTTACTACATATTTCATCTGCTGCTTAAACAATTTGAATTAGCAATTCCACATTTTATTAATAATTTATTTAATATTTTTAATTGAGATATAAGGAAGAGAGTGTTAAAGATAGAGATATTGACCACCATTGGGTGGTCAAAAATGTTTAGTTAAATGAACTTAAATATTCTAATCATTTTGTTGTGATTATTATCCTAATTGTTTCCAGATCTAGTCAAATGAGATGGCATACTTAAATGTCAAAATAATTTCCACTATTTTTTCTAGGTATATTTTGAGACTAGAACTAAATATTTAATAAACAATTTTGATAAAATAAAATTATTTTATAATTGCTGTGCTTTAATGAACTTAATTTTCATGGAATCTGAACTATAAATATAATATACTCAAATTTCTATCCACATACTTAACTATGTACATAAAAACAAATCATACAAATACATAATTTGGTACACATAATATGAACTTTCATATTAGAGAGTACTGTTTAAATGTCATTATTAGTTACTAAGATAAACATTAATAATAAATGTTATACAAATTCCCAAGTGGCTGCATTTTAAAATATATACATAATTCAGTTTATTCTATATTTTAACAGATAGATTCTAAAAATCCCATTTCTTTACAGAATGAATATGTCCTAAAATATGCTGATCATATCTTACTATTCTGAATACAGATTTACTAACACAAAATAAAGAATATTATATATATAATATATATTTAATGAAATCTTAATTATTGGTTCTCAAACTGAAAGAGGAGAGTTATTTTCTTCCCTTTCTGTCATGTCTTTCTGAGTTAGGAATCAGACAACCACTAAACTTTTGAAGATAATAAAGAAACACTAGCATTAGAACACAGTTGTTGTTTTTTCCTAATATATGAGCAATACAAATTGAGTTTAAATTTTTAGCAATAAGAGCTTGTAATAAGAAATACATATTTTATGATATAAATCATTCAATGGTGATTCAATCCCCTAAAAATATTAGATTCAAAGAGAAATATAATAAAGAAAATGAATTTCTTATCTATAACGTATCTCTTATGAACTACAGATGAGAGTATTCGACTTGTGATCTAATAATGTTTCTCTTTTTCCAATGAAATAAGTAACCAAACAACAGAATTAGAAATATTTTATGAAGGTAAGTGATTCTGAGTGGATTAGAATTACAATTCTTTGTTAGCCTATCTTTTTTTGTTTGTTTTCCAGAAAAATCCTTGATTTAAAAAACACAGATTGTCACCTTATTGATAGTTCATACTTATTGTTTTATTATGCTATGCCAAACTCTATTTTTGCTTTCATGAACAATCTACCAATTTATTTACTTTATTTTTTACATTTAATTTTCTATTACAGTTGACATACTATTTTATATCAGTAGAAGTGTCCAACATCATGGTTAGATATTTATATAACTTATGAAGTGATTACCTCAATAAGTTAAAACCCAAATTACATCATACACAATTATTATAACATTAATGACTATATTTCCTACATTTTAACAACTTATTAATCATAACTGATGTTTAATTAAGTAAAATGTTCAGTGTTACATATGATCTCCTTTCCCTTTTTGTTTTAACAGGAAGGATGTCTGAAAAAATGTAGAAGCATTTCAAAAGAGATGCAAAAGATAAATTAAAAAATATTACATAAACGATGCAATGATACATCTTGCATGAATAATTATTTTATAACAAAAACCAAAGTGCTACCATGTGAGTATATACACTTTATTCTCTAACTGGGCTTTTATCTAAGAAAACACTCAAGTTAAAAAAAAATATTTAAATCCATTTTTCTTTTCTTGCTTCTTTCCCCATTTTTGTTGTTGGCATATTTTAAAGCATAATGTATTAGTTTTTAAAATGCAATGAAAGTTGAGAAGTTCCCTTTTCAATTCCGGTGCAATAGGATATGCTTAAATGCATCTTTCTAAAAATAAAGATATTGTCCATTATTGTAATAGATAGAGTCTATTGTAAACATTGTAGCAATAAAATTCATTTTGCCAGAGTTATTATATGGAACAGAAGATTTAATGTTATAGGAAATAATTAAAATGTAATAAGTGGTTTGGGAAACAGCACATCAATTTTGGTTAGACAGAAATTTTCTATTTTAATATCATCTTAAAATTATTCCAGAAAAATGCATTTAGCCCTAGCTCGTTTGCTCAGTGGATAGAGCATTAGCCTGTGGATTGAAGAGTCCCAGGTTTGATTCCAGTCAAGGTCACATGCCTGAGTTGCAGGCTCAATCCCCAATAGGAGGCATGCCTTCAGTCTCTCTCATCATTCTTGTTTGTATCTCTCTCTCTCTTTTCCTTCCTCTCCCAAATCAATAAAAATATTAAAACACACACACACACACACACACACACACAGAAGAATTCATTTATTAGAAAGTTATTCAAATACAGGGTGTCTCAAAAAATGTACACACACTGGAAGTTCAATCGATTTCAGATTTAACCCATTGGAATTAATAATTATTCAAAGTGTGTATATATTTTGGGGGAATACCCTGTTTATAATGTGCATCTATTATATATTTCTGAGTTAAAGCAATAAAATTGCAATGCTGTGTTAAGAACATTTCAGCATGAACCTTACATTGCCCACATCTAGAGAAAAATCAGATGTCGGTGGCTCAGAGGTACAATAGTTAATGTTACAAGGTAAGAAATGCTCATTATTTATATTATTAATGGCCCAGTGCACAAAATTCATGTATTGGGGGGGTGGTTCCCTCAGCCCAGCCTGCACCCTTTCCAATCAGAGACCCCCTTGACCCCTTGGGATGGGATCAGGCCTATACAGGCAGACAGACAACCCTCTTGCAAGCTGGGACTGCTGGCTCCTAACCACTCACCTGCCTGACTGCCTGATCACCCCTAACTGCCTCTGCCTGACTGATTGCCCCTAAACCCCTATCTGTCTGCCTGATCAACCCTAGCCTCTCTGCCTGCCTGCCTGATCACCCCTAACTGCTCTCCTCTCCCATGCCAGTCACCCCCAAGTTCTTTTATTCCCAGGCCTGACCACCCCTAACTGCCCTCCCCTCAAGGTCTGGTCCCCCCAACTGTCCTCCCTCCCCTGCTGGCCTGGCCACCCACAACTGCCTTCCCCTGCCAGCCATCTTGTGGTGGCCATATTGGGGCCACATGGGGACGGCCATCTTGTGCGAGGGCATGAAGGTCATTTTGCATATTACCTCTTTATTATATAGGATTACTCCATTGGTACTCATATTTTTCTTTTATCCAGAGTTTTAGGAAATATTTAAGAAAGAAATATTGTCAGACACAAACTCTTCTTTGACTTAATTTATCAGAATATACTGTAGAAAATGCCTGAATTAAACCATCCACCAAGTTGATCGTTGCTGGCTTCAACATTATATGATTTTTCAAACTCTTGTAAGAAGTCTTATAAGAAATTTCCACATTGTGAAATAGAGATTTTACTGGGATAGTGGAATAAATATATTTTAATACTTATATCAGCATTTATAAAGTAGTAATATATTAATATTAAATAACTCAACTTCTTTAAATAAGAAAGAAACAATTGACCAAAAATTTTAACTTACTTCCAAGAGTGCACTGGTATTTTGTGTCTAAATCAGACACTTACTTGGCTTGACTTGGTGTTATTTTTAAAGCTTTCATTTTTATACAAACAATGAAAAAACTAACTCATTAATCATTTATTCACTCATTCCTTGTTGCAAACATTTGTTTACCCAGCAAAATAGTTACTGGAGGCCAACTCTATTCTAATTCCAATGAAGGGCATTGTAAGTAAATTTGTTGCTAATGTATCTGTTTTTTCACTAGTGTACATTAATGGGTTAGAAAGAAGCCAAAGGATCAAATTATTACCTTAATTTGAGGACATCAGATAAAACACCTATTTAAATTTCAACTGGTCTTAGGAAAAAAAATATGCTTTTAAGTATTGTAATGGTGATTACAAGGTAGTAAATAAATAATTGAGGTGTTTTACGAATGCACATCTCTAATTAGTGTGTCTAGAGCATATGCACTAGGATATTTTAGTTCATACTAGAGCTTTATTTTTTATTTTTTTATTTTTTTATTTTTTATTTTTTTCATACCAGAGCTTTAGACAGTATTACAACAGGCCTTCAAAAAACAGATGTTTTATTTTGTCCTTTATGTTAACATTTAAAACCTGAATTCTAAGTGAGATCAAATGTAATGACATTTTTGTTAGATAAAATTAGAACCAGAGAGAGGAAGGATTAATAGTCAAGGTGAAAGCTAATTTGAGCACTAGAATATCCTGAGATCCTTGAATGACTACCATTTGGCTACTGTCACCAATTTGAAATCCTCCTTTACCCCAATAAAAATAATAATCTTAGCACAGCTCTTTTTCTTGTTTAGTTGTCCTCTGGGACAACCAACAGACTACAACAATTATAACTTTCTAAAAAAAAAAAAAAAAAAAAAAAAAAAAAAAAAACCCACACACAAGAGAAAACAATCCATATTTGCCACAGTAGGTTATCAATGAAAAAACTTATTATTGCAAATATTTTGTTTATATTTTTTATATTTTCCACCTTTCAGAATTCAGGGAATCCAAATGTGCAAATCAACTATGGGGGGAAAAAGGAGAAATGTGTATTTACTTGGTTTACTAAGGAGGCAAGTTACAATTCTATTACTAATCTTACTGTTTTGGGTTAGCTTTAAGGATATAAATAGCACTTTACAAGATTGTTAAGAATTTTTCTTGGTTTTAGAAACAGCCATTGGCATGGGTATTGAGCATATATTTGGACTGTTCAATTTTCTAATTGTTAAGAAAATGTAGAATAAGTAATAATAATATTATTATTGCTCCAGGAACTTCAGTCTAAATCTCAGCCATATATTTAAGTTAACTCTGAAATTCTGAATTTATTTACATTCTATGCATTCATCTCAAGAGCAAAGTTCTGACCACCTTATGATTTCATTTTGCTTTCAACTATTTACTGTATTGAGTACCCCTGTGTGCTAGGTGCAGAAGATACAGCATTGTAATTACACTCATGGTAATATGTGTTTACTCAAATATTAATTTAGTAGCAGAGTTAGTTTATAAAATATCCCAATACTAATTTACTGTAATTGTGGTACTATTGCAAATAAATGTAAGGTTCTCCAAAAGCACATACTAGTATTTCTCCAATTTACAGATTCAATAAAGTCTTCCCTATGGAAGTAATATTTAGAGTGAAAGATAAATAACAACAAGGAGACTAAGATATAGTTAAGGAAATGATTATTCAGAGTGTTAAGTGAGACAGTTTATATTTAAAGTGCAATAAATGTTAAGTTAAGTTGAGGGAAGAAGATGAAAATATTAATTCATTTAAGGGAAGGGCCAGGTGTGGTGTTAGCTTCACACAAACCTCAATTCAGTGACTCAAATAACATTATTTGAACTCTATCATCCTATTATCTCCTCCTCTAAGGCATAATATCCCTTTCTTAATAAGCTATGCTAAATAACATAGTCCTCCTACATCCTTCTGACATCACTGCTTTCCCTCTGCCAAACATGTTCACTTTCTGATCTCCAGAACCTCTGCATACATTATTTGTATGGTAACAGGGACTTTGCAGATGTAATTAAATTAAGGATCTTGGGAGCATAAATGTTGATAAACGTGGACTTGACTTGGGGTGGTAAACACAATATAATATACAAATGTATTATGGTACTGCATACCTGGAACCTATATAATTTTATTAACCATTTTCACCCAGATAAATTCTCTTAAAATGATAAAGTGATAAAAATGTGTTTAGAATAAAAATAAAGCCGAAACCAGTTTGGCTCAGTGGATAGAGCTTTGGTCTGCAGACTGAAAGGTCCCAGGTCGATTCCGGTCAAGGGCATGTACAGTGGTTGCGGGCACATCCCTGGTGTGGGGTGTGCAGGAGGCAGCTGGTCGATGTCTCTCTCTCGTTGATGTTTCTAGCTCTCTGTAAAAAATCAATAAAGTAGATATTTTTAAAAATAATAAAAATAAAATAATTATAGGAACAGACTTTAAATTTACCCAATTGGAATCATGTGGACATTCTTGGAACAAACACCATGGCCAGAGGGTGCAACATTCTTATTGACCTTCATCTGTCATCTCTTCTTCCAAAGGAAAATGGTAGAAGTTGTTCCTCATTTTTAATCTCCCATGAGTAATACTGAGTTGTTGTTTTATTTTTAAATTTATCTTTATTGTTGAAAATATTATAGATGCTTCTCTTTACCCTCATTCACCCCTCCCAACACACCACCCCTTCAAATTGGATGACAGATATTGATCGAATAGCATCAGAGGGAAGGGGATAGGAAAAAAGAGGAAAAGAAGGAGAGTGGCGGGGGATGAAAGGAAAAAAGATTAAATGAATGGATGGATGGATGAATGAATATAAGAATAAAGACACTCTGATAGAGAATAAGAAAATAACAATTACAATACAAATACTACCCAACAACTCAGGAATTATTTTCATCCTCTCCATATGAAAAGTGAATCAGTTTAATAGTAAGTGTCTATATGTTTTTAATGTATTAAAATTAGGAATATATTAAATACAAAATATTATTGGCTATTATGTTTTCAATCTGAAACATGACAATCAAATATAGGTAGATGTTAAAATAATATGAGCTTAAAAGAGTATACTAGTATAAAGTACATGCTAATATACGCTTATGTATATATGCTTATATTTACATCTATACTAATAAAAGCCTAGGTGGCCATCATGTCCTCGTGCCCTTGAACGACACCCCCACACCATCACAAGATGGCCATCAAAAGATGGCCTCCACAAGATTGCCAACAGGGGAGGGCAGTTGTGGGTGATCAGGCTGGAAAAGGAAGACATTTGGGGGCTATCAGGCAGACAGGGGAGGTTTGGGATAATCGGGCCAGCAGGTGAGCAGTTAGACGTCGATCCTACCAGCAGGGAACTGGTTATGAGACAATCAGGCAGTCAGGTGACTGGTTAGGAGCCAGCAGTCCCAGATTGTGAGAGGGATGTTCAACTGCTGGTTTAGGACCTATCCCTTTGGCAGGATTAGACCTAAACCAGCATCAAACATCCCCTGTGGGGTCCCAGGTTGGTGAGGGTGCAAGCTGGGCTGAGGGACAACTCCTAGGACACGAAGTTCATGCACCAGGCCTCTAGTCTACACTAATAAAAGAGAAAGATGCAAAGTAATCATACCTACCTGACACCCATCAGCCCATCAGGAGTGAGTATGCAAATGAACCCAACAAAGATGGCAGGTTAATTTGTATACACAGGCACTGAGTAAAGACTGAAGGCTCTTACCTGAAATACATTTTATTTGGTCCTGTAAGTTTTAAATTAACCCTCTCTCAAATCAATAAGAACAGATCCTCAGGTGAGGATTTAAAAAAAAAGACAACTTAAATTTTACTTTAATATATCAATGTAAAATGAATTACATATTATCTAATAAGGATATATATTTAAATCTATATAGTTAGCAAATAATAGCAAATCATAGATGAGTTTATCTGTTTTGCAATTTTGTTTTATGTTATTGGTTAGTTGCTTTGTTACATAGCCTGCATCAATGGTATATCCTTATATCCTTTTGAAATAAATGTTTTCAATTATCCTTATAACTCAGAAATATTCCTTACTCTTTATTTCTTTTTTATAAAGTTGATTTTAGAGAAAAGAAGGATAGGGATAAAGAGATAGAAGCACTGATCAGTTGCCTCCAACATGCCCCCTACTGAGGATGGTGCCCTCAACCCGGGCATGTGCCCTGACTGGGGTTTGAACCTGTGAACTCTTGCTTCATGGATCATTGCTCAACTACAGAGCAACACAGGTCAGGCAGACTGTTTAGCATGAAACCTGTTTTAAAGCTCAATTTACAAAATTCTATGTAGCTTTACTATGTGCCATGTTCTAAATGCCTTTCTAATAATAGATGATCTTGTAACAATTTATAATTATTTAGTTACTTATGTAATCTTCATATACAGGTAAGGAAACTGAACCTAAAGAGATGAAGTAACTTTTCCAATACCCACAGCTAGTAATTGGTAGAGACAGGATTTGGAGAGAGTCTCCAGAGTCTGTACTCTTAACTTGTATATGCTGCCTCTGTTAAAGGTAGGATATTTTACTGATTTCAGTTCCATGCCCAATTTTAAAAATCCAAATATCTGTAGCAGAGTTTAAATTATATAGAATCTTAAAACAAAATTCTGTATCATTTTTAAAACTGTGCATCTATATCAGCATTAGGATGTAAAGTCATGGAGGCTATACTGTGTGTTGTTAACTCTGCTGACAAGGGGTCCAGGCTGCAGTGTTGGTACCAGCATGTGTGACTGAAGCCTGAATGTGCAGGGACTCTTGGAATTCACTGAGTTTATGCGATGTCCTAATTCCTCAGAATCTAAATGATAACTTACAATAGAAACATATGACAGTATTTATAGTAAAGCATTGTTTCAATTAGGTAACAGGGAGATATCAGTATAATGTTGATAAATATGCTGTGATGCTTAGGGCAATTCTATAGATATTTACTACCTGTGGGTAGACTATAAACCAAAGCTAATCTTCAAGAGTATTCATATGACAAGTATGGTCAAAGGAAATCCTTGGGAACAATTAATCTCAGAAATTATATTTCTTATATTCCAGGGCTTGCTGGAAAAAAAAAAAAAAAACAGCTTAAGTAATCATCTAAGAACTCCTGCATAATTAAGAGTAGACCCAATTATTAGATTAGTTGACACTTTCAGGATATCCACTTATTAGATCACTGCTCTCTTAAAGTATTTGACATTATTGTGTTTTGTTTTTAAACAGCTTCATAGCTCATAAAGTGTGTTTAGGATGCCTAAGTAGAATTTCTAACTATAATGATATGCACTATTGTTTATGGCTTGTTGTGAAATGCAATCTTTGTGACATTTTGTTCGAATTTGTACATAAAAATTGCTATTTCTATTCCTTTGGAAACAATGACAAGTGAAACGATTACATTGTGTAATATACCAAGACCTAACTTATTTTCTTTCTTTTACTTATTTATACCCAAATTCATGCATCCATGAAGTACAGAATAAATGCCTCTTTCCAGACAAATATATTGCCTATTAATTCTAATTTCAGGAGTGGATGAGTAGCTGTTGTGAAAGGGTGTTTCTAAGTAAGAATAATTCAGTTTCAATCCTGGTATAATGGAAGTTTCATTTGTTCTTGAACCCAATGTATTGAGGTTTTATTAAAAGCTCCAGACTAATTACTCAATTAGGAATTCCGATCTTCTGCCTCATGCACAAATACACATTTTTTTAAGTTGAAGAAAGCTGACTCCCTTTGACAGGAGAATACATTTACATTGCAGAACACAATTCAAAATTCAAGGAAACAGTGATTTTGCAAAAGAAACATGATTAACGTGGGAAATAGTTTTGGTCTAAAATAAATACAGCCAAAACTCTATACCATTATTTAGTCACTAGGAGTTAAAAGATCCACTACATTAAGTTTTTATTCTCTCTTGGGTTTATTTCAAACTAAAATAAGCAAGAAAATAGGTCAAATAAATATATTAGATGTGATTAATATGTATTACTACTTCTCAATAGTAAATTGAGATTATTAATAAAATATATTATTGTTTTTAGAATGACTTTTAGAGAAATCAGCATTATTCTTATAGGAACAGTAAAAGACATAGTAAAAATAACTAAAACTTCAATGGTATTCTTATAAAAATTTATGAAATTTTGGAACAAAGTATCCTTATTGATTTTCAACAAGTTTATTCTTTTAGTTTTTACATCTTATTTATAACAAGCCAAACATATTTTAAATTAAATTACATTTTTACCTGTGGAAGGGAGCTATTATTGCATAGGTAATTGAGTTGAGGTCATTAACAGGAAAGGCTAATTTTGAAACATTTTTGCATATTTTAGATTAGCTTATGTTTATAAAGATATTCTATGAATTTTAACTTGTATTAATGCCAAAAATTAATTTTTATAAGTATTATACTTTAAATTTTTATTTTCTATTTCACATAGATTCCAAATAGAAAATCATTTAGTTATAAAAATATATGGTAGGTAGATAGGTTTTAAATTAAAATATTAATTGAATCTAAGTTGCTTTTATATAATATATAATGTTTTATGTTCAGAATATGCTGTTCTACATATTATATTTATGGATAATGAAATCCATGATCAGAATGCAAAAACAGTTCTGAAATCAACATTATAGGCAATCATGACTAACAACTCTCCTTCAGAAAGTGAAATTTCACTGTATTATTGAGGAATTTCTTGAATAAAGCCATAAAAAAATGAGAAACTAATTGCTTTAATAATATAATTATTATTTTTTCCCTTCCTATTCTGTGTATTTTTAATGAGGAAAAAAAAAGTGAAAATGTAGTTCCATGAACACAGAATGAAACGAGTATTATTTATTTATTATTAAGGTAAGGTTTTAAATATTTTTTTTTCTGATTAACTATGTTTGCTTTTAGGGAGCACTATGTACAGAAAATTAGCAATGTTATTATAGCTCAGTTAAAACAAACAAAAACAATTCTATGTATTGTCAACATTTTAATTTTTTCATAATTCATACATGGTGCCTGTATTTTTTTAAAGGAGCTTTATTTTTTTTAATATTTTTTTTCATTGATTTCAGAGGGTAAAGGAGAGGGAGAGAGAGAGAAACATCTATAATGAGAGAGAATCCTTGATTGGCTGCCTCCTACACACCCCCTACTGTGGATGGAGCCCCCAACCCAGGCATGTGCCCTTGACCAGGATTGAACCAGGCAGGACCCTTCAGTCCACAGGCCGATTCTCTATCCAGAGCCAAACTAGCTAGGTTTGGTGCCTTTATTTTAGTCTTAAACTTTATATTATCATAAATCTTTTGAATTAGATACATCCCATTAAAATTAAAGCAAGCAAGCAAACAAAACCACATTCTACATGTAGAATGCAGGTAGAACTTGCATCTGCAGAGGTTGATATGCATGTGTAGGTAAATGCATTTCTGGAGGCATCACACCATACAATTACAGATCTTGAGTCTCTCAGTAACAATTGTATTGAGTTTTAAAAAACCTCTCATAAAATAAACATTTAAAGTAGAGTCCCTTGGGTTTAGCTAAATAGAATTAACTTTTCAAGTAAATATCCTCTCCCATTCAAGTAAAATCACACCAATAAAAAATACAACTTAACATTTAGAATAAAAAAGTTGTTGCTTTTGGTTTTCTCCATTGCTGAGTAAATTGCTGTTGATTTAATTTGGTTTGGTGATGACTCTAAAACAGATTCCCATAAAAGTACCTTTGTTCTCTTCTGTTCTCACCTATTCATCTGAAAACCAAGGTCTTTATAATTTGAAAGCAACATTTTTTGACTGTTTCAATGTGACACATTATTTGGCAATTCACCCCTCACTTTAAAAAGTGAAAATCAAAATGAAATGAAATTACAATCATAATTTACATTTTAATAATTTACATTTTAATAAGATGACAAAAAAAAGTAGAAGTATAGTGTTTAATTTCCAAATGCTAGGGCAGTAAATATGTCCTGGGTAAGGAATATCCCCATTTCCTCTGGGTCATCTGAGCAAACATTGACATCACCTCGCCCTTCCTAATTAAAATGCCAACCTGCCTGATTTATACTGTAGTAAAATTCTTAGACAAACACTTTAAATCACACACAAAAATTAATTTTTTTTTCTTACATGGTTAAAAGTGGCTTAAGGAAGATTTGGCCAAGCTACCACACTATTCCAGTTTTTAACACATAGCTTGGGTCTAAAATATATAAGATTGAGATAATTATTAATATTGCTCTTATGTGAAATATAATTGTTATTACTGTTATACCCACATAAACTTATTTTTGCCATATTATAAAATTTGATAATTTGGTATATCCAGACATTTTTTTTTAAATCAGAGCTACTTATTTCATAAGTATATATTTGAAAATCAGAGAAATTATTTTTCATTAAAATTCTTCAAAAAATAGTAAATAAATGTAGAAAGATAGATTCCATACATGACTATTTCTTCTTTTTGAAACTGAAAATAGTGGTGGTGCTTACATCATAAATTTTTCCACAGGTAAAGCACTTGGAATCATGTTGGGCTTACATTAAAACTTTGTAATTTTCTATATATTCTCATATCTAAAGCTTTAAGAAAATCAAATAAATGAACACACATATACTGACAGTAATTGAAAATATTGGTCAAATTAAACTACAATTATAGAATATTAATGCTGTTGAGTCTGGAATATTTTCCATCTCACACAAAACTGTCTTAGGTTCTATATCATGGCTAACATTATTGATTACTCATTAACTTGCTCAATAAGTTTTGTACCATTGATTTCTTAGTAACCCACATCAATCTATATAGGAGCTGACCTTATCAAATCTAGTCATTTTAGCTTTGAGCTAAGACAGCTCAAGTGACTTGATTATTTCTATATTAAATAATCAAATTGTATCTTTATTCATCTGTCATTTCTTGAGACTCAAAAAGGTCTAGCAAGATACACTATTATCTAAATATTAGAATGCTTTTGGAAATTTTATAATGTAGTAGTCTTCATAGCTTTTACATTTTAATTATTTGCTCTAAAATATGACTGCTTTAGGTTCATTACATGTTGTGAAGTTTTATCATGAGATGAACTGCCAATAAGCATTTTGTTAACATTTTAGGAACAGCTTTTGGTACAGTACAATCAATTTTTCTAGAATATTTGCATATTTCAGTTAGCCAATTTAATGATCTCTGAGAAATTGACTATTATTCAACTGTCAAACTCAACAGTCTATCAACAATCTGATTTTACCCTGTGTACATTAGTGGAAAGGATTATTTGTTTTCTTGAGTAGGCCCTGAGCATTCCTGGTATTATGCTGGATTTGAATATCAAAAACTCACTTCCCCACAGATAATATGTTTGTATATTTTCAGAAAACAACTCCAAGACCATGTGGATTCCCGCAACATAGAGGAATTGACAGGAGTGCTCCAGCCATGAAGACAGAAGAGAATCAGTCCAGAGATGGAAATGCTGACAACTTACCATACTAGCAGACAGGAGCTATGTATCGCTGAAGGATGCCCAGGACCAAACCCGAGATGGTCGGAATTGTATAAACACCATTTGTCAACCAATCAGATCTGAAATACCATGGCTGACATGTACACATAAGGAACTGTTTGACATTGAAATGGGAACTCAAAAGAACTGTTGACCCAGAAAAGAACTCATTACAGACTGATTCATTTACCACTCACCATAACTATTATGGCTTGGCTCAGTTTCAGTCCTTATAAGGGAAATCTTTGTATCATATGATCTAACGCATCTAGGGGAAATAATGAACAACATAAATTGATTAACAGAAACAGACCGGGAGACAGAGAAGCAATGATCAGACTGTCGGGCCTCAGAGGGAAAGTAGAGGAGGTAGGGGCAAAGAGGAGATATCAACCAAAGGACTTACGTGCATGCATATAAGCCTAACCAGTGGTCATGGACAACAGGGGGTGGGCATACATGGGCAGCAGTTTGGGATGGGAATGGGGGGATGAGGACAATTATGTGACACCATAATCAATAAAGAAATTTATATATATATATATATATATATATATATATATATAAAATAATATGCCCAGGAAAAAAAAAGATACACTATTATCTATATATTCACACATCATTAACTGAACATCCCCCCCCAAAAAAAATAAATAAAATAAAACTCTTTGGAGACAATTCAACTAATAAGCTCTTTTATTTAGGCTAGTGAACATTGGTTGGTCTTATCCTTTGCTGTTTAGAGACCCCACTATAAAAGCATGGTGAAAACTGAGAAAACTCAAAAATTTTATCTAATATGTTTATAGATTTAATTTAGAATGAACTTCCAATCTTAAAAGTCCTAAGATAGATAATTGATCTTGCATCAATACTTCTTGCAGTGTAGATACACATATTATATGAGAGAGGGTATTTTTGCATAACTATTACTTCAAAGTTAACTATAAAATAATTATAATGTTTGGGCACATATATGTGAAAGAGGGAATTTTTGTATATTTACTTCAAATTAACTATAAAATAATTATAATATAAATCTTACCTGTATAATGAATAAGAATAACTGAAAAAAACAAATTTGCAAATTCTGTTTTAATACTTCATCTGTTCTTATCACCATCTTATCCTACACCCTGACATATTTTCTCTGATATAGATATAATTACAGATGAATTTATATTTTAAATAAATTCTTTCCTTCTAAAATAATAACAGTTATGGTGGTGGGCAAAATTTTTATTAAAAGTAAAATCTCTCTAACATGCTATTAAATAAATGTTTTGTATATTAAATTTACATTTATACTGAGAATAGTTTCAGGTCTCTGTATTTCTTGAATATTCGGTTAGCACAGTGGCTAAATATATGTGCTTTGGAGCTAGAGCCTACATGAACCACCATACTAATTGTACAAACTTTGGGTATAGGAGTGGCAATGGGGGGGGGGGGGGGGGACAAAGGAGAATATATATAAAACTCTCAACAATAAAGATAAATTAAAAAAAGAAAAGTTGCATTGGGTAACTTAATGGTTTCAATGTAAATTAGAAATAAGAAACAGCAACTGAAGAGAAAGAGAAAGTATATCATTGGGTTATTTAAAGACATAAATGAATTAAAACATGTAATATTAATATGGAGAAATCATATGTGTGTTATATTTTATTTAACAGTGGGAATAACAGTTATCATATTTCAACAACAACAAAATTATCTCTACTCCAATATTACAGTGTCATCCTAGACTCACTTTTGGTGTTTGTTTGGTTTAAGAATCTATTCAATACTCTGATTTTGTGTTTTTCATATGGAAGTTAAGATAATGAATTTTATCAAGGGACTACCATCATAAAACAAAACCTTAGAGGTAGGCCCTATGAAGATCACATTTGCAATGAGAATGAAACTACATAGGACAAACATTAAATAATTTTCCTACATTATTTTAAAGTATTTACTTTTCAGTTTACAACTCGTTAAAAAATTTATGTCAACTAAAGTCAATTTCATATCTCATAAAATTCATAATTAATGACTAAGCAATTTTTGCTTCTTAATTTCTACATTTTATCAGTTTAATATGTATAATTTCTATACATTTATGTGAGTACTTTTTATATTTTGAAGATTCCTATACCCCTTACTTGATAACTTAGTAACTATAATATATGTATCTATCTCTGCCTTTTATGAAAATTCACTTAGAGAAGCATTAACATTTTAAAAGTACATGAATTAACTTGTTCTCAGAATTTAAGTAACTTTCTAAGTTACTTAATACTGACTAAAGAAATCAGTAAGGTTCATTTTAGATCTATTTAAAAAATGTCATTCACTTGTCTTATTGATAATAGTCACTGTGACTAGTTTAAGGTGGTATCCCTTTATGGTTTTGGTTTGAGTCTTCCTTATAGATAATGAAGTTTAGCATATTTACATATATTTGTTGGCCATTTGTACATATTATTGGGAGAATTGCCTGTCATATGCCCTTTTATTTTTATTTTTTTATTGATATTTTTTTGAGTTGTATTAGTTTTTTGTATATACCCTTATGGAAGGTATAATTTTCAAATATCTTCTCCAACTTGTTTTTTTTGTTTGTTTATTTGTTTGTTTGTTTGTTTGTTTTGTTTCATGGCCAGGAAGGACAATCTCTAAGGGCCCCCACCTGCTCTCTCAGCCCTGCCTCCTGCCCTGACACATCCTGTTCCTTCTCTGAAACCTACCATGACTCCCAAGGCCCTTCTGGCATCTTAAGTTTTTGTCCTTCCACAACACATTTCTTTGAAAGACAACCTGACTTGCCCTGCCACCCCAATCATAGCTCTGTACAGAACCCCCATGAAGCAGAACAGTGCCAACATTTTCTTGACTCAAATCGAATTATCCTTCTCCTGATGCCCAAAAATAGCAGCTTCAATGTACAAAAATCTATTCCATTCTTATATATTAACAATTAAATTTCAAAAAGAGAAATGAAAACAATTTCATTTGCAATTTTAAAAAAAGATAAAAATACCTAAGGGGGAAAAAAAAAGAATATGAAGGAACTATTCACTGAGAATTAACTATATAGAAATGACTGTTAGCACTGGTTGACCAAATGACTGATTGACCAGTTGCTGTGATGCACACTGACCACCAGGGGGCAGACTCTCAATGCAGAAGCTGCCCCCTGGTGGTCAGTGCACTCATACAGTCAACCTCCTGCAGCTGGCCAACCTCCTGTGGTTCCTCCCCCTGAATGAGCAAGATGGCCCTGATGTGTCCCAATTGCCAGCCATGCCGAAGGTCCCCACCCATGCACGAATTTATGTACCGATCCTCTAGTAAGATATAATTGAAAAAAATTGAATAAGACATAAAGAAATGAAAAGACATTTTGTGTTCATAGAGTGGAAGAATCAACATACTTAAATAATTATATTACCAAAAGCAATATACAGATTTAATTCAATCACCATCAAAATCACAATGGCATTTTTAAAAGAAATGAGAAAAAAAAAATCATCAAATTTATAAAGAACTGCAAAAGACCCAGAATATCTAAAGCAATCCTAAGAAGGAAGATCAAAGTCTTAGGTAACACACTCTCTGACTTCAAGTTATACAGCAAAGCTACAATAGTCAAAACATCATGGTATTGTCAGAAAAAGATACACCCAGATTGATAGAATAGAACTGAGAGCTCAGTAAGCCTACATGTGTATGGATGACTCATTTTTGACAAGTAAAAAATGTACAGTGGGGAAGAGAATGTCTCTTTTTCTCCATCTTCTGTTGCCACCATCTAGAAGAGTGCCAGCCATCCCATGTGCCCTCTATAAATGTTTATTTATTAAAGAATAACATGTTGTGTAATCACTAATTGAAATTTTATTTCTATCTAAATTAGGAAGGTGGACAATTTATGCTGCTCAGTATGATAGGATTGTTTGGGGTGTATTTGTGGAATTATGTAAGACTCGTGTGGCTAAATATATCCATTTTAATGTACTGATAAATGTTAGATATATAACACTGCAAGTAAGATAGACTAAACTAATGGTAGAACACGTAACAGATAATATTTGCTCGCCAAATCCTCCAAAAACGGTTGATATATCTTCCTGGTACTTAGTGATTTGTTTTCAATAAAATATTTTAATTATTACAAACTGATTACTACAATCTGTCTTCATACCCATTTTGTACTGTTATGGTTTTTTTTACAGTACTCTTTAGCTGTTTTGGCAGAAGATGTAAATCAGTGAAATGCTCACTTTTCAAAGTAGGAAATATGCCAGTTGGGAATATTTTAAGCAGAGTACACAACTAAGTATATAATGTGTAATTAAATTACAAATGAAAAAATTACTAGTGGTGCCATTTTTAATTGAAATAAAAGAGGAAAATATTTCACAATTGATTTTCTGGACATGTGGGGGCCACGTTTGTGCAAGCACATTTGTGTCTATGTTCACTTTGGAAGATGTTATTCTATGGGAGATCAGAGAAAAGTACAAAATACATATTTAAATATTAATGGTCTATGACCATTGTTAAAATATTCCAATTTTATATCCCATGCTCCTATTAAGTGGTCTCAAAGGTTTAATAGGATCATTAACTTGATTACTTCTTTTTTTTTTCTATTTTGTTATTTTTAAATTTTTATTGTTGAAAGTATTGTATGTCCCACTTTTTCTCCCATTTACCCCCTTTAACCTGCCCCTTACCTAAACAGCAGGCCCTCACCACTCTATTGCCTGTGTCCATGACTTATGCACATATGCATACAAGTTCTTTCATTGATATCTTCCCACCCAACCATCCCCGACTTCCCTCTGAGATTCAACAGTTTGTTCCATGCTTCTATGTGCCTGGATCTATTCTATTCATCCATTTATTTTATTCATTACATTTCACATATGAGTGATATGTGCATTTCTCTAACTGGCTTAATTTGTTTAGCATAATACTGTTTGGGTCCCTCCATGCTGACTCCAAGGGTAAGATACCTTCTTTTCCACAGCTGCATAACATTCCATATATAAGCTGTGGTACATTTACACCAAATTATATATATATATATTATTGATTTTTTTACAGAGAAGAAGGGAGAGGGAGAGAGTTAGAAACATTGACAAGAAAGAAACATTCATCAGCTGCCTCTGGGGATGTGTCCACAACCAAGGTACATACCTTTGACTGGAATCAAACCTGGAATACCTCAGTCCTCAGGCCAACGCTCTATCCACTGAGTCAAATTGGTTAGGGTACCACAGATTTTTTATTCATTCATCTACTCATGGGCACTTGGGCTATTTCCAGATCTTAGTTACTGTAAATTGTGCTTTTATAGACATAGAGCACATATGGTCTTTCTGATTGTTATTTCAGATTTCTTAGGATATATTCCTAGAAGTGGAACCACTGGATCAAAAGGAAGTTCCATATTTAATTTTCTTAGATAACTCCATACTGTTTTCCATAATGGCTGCACCAGTCTGCATTCCTACCAGTATTGTACTAGGCTTCCCTTTTCTATACATCCTCCCCAACACTTATAATTTGTTGATTTGTTGAAGGTGACCATTTTGACAATGAGGTAATACCTCATTGTTTTAATTTTCATCTCTCTGATGATCAGTGACTTCGAGCATCTTTTTATATATCTCTTGGCCATTTTTATGTCCACTTTGGAGAAGTGTCTAGTTACATCTTTTGCCCATTTTTTATTGAATTGTTGTCATATCTGGCCTTAATTATTTGTTAAATTGCATTAGTTCCTTATGTGTTTTGAAGATTAATCCTTTATCAGATTTATTATTACCAAATATGTTCTCCATTACAGTGAACTTCCTTTTCATTTTGTTGATGGTTTCTTTTGCTATGCAGAAGCTTTTTATTTTGACATATCCTGTTTTTAAAATTTCCTGTTTTTAGTTTCCTTTGCCCAGGGGTCGGCACTCATTAGTCAACAGAGCCAAATATCAACAGTACAATGATTGAAATTTATTTTGAGAGCCAAATTTTTTAAACTTAAACTTTTCCTAACGCCACTTCTTCAAAATAGACTCACCCAGGCTATCGTATTTTGTGGAAGAGCCACACTCGAGGGGCCTAAAAACCGCATGTGGCTTGCGAGCCACAGTTTGCCAGCCAAGGCCCAAGGAAAGATTTCTGAGTTTGCTGGCTATGAATTCTTCTAAGATTTGTGTTGTTTCCCGTCTTACATTTAAATTTTGTGAATGGTGTAAGTTGGTGGTCTAGTTTCATTTTTTTTTTGCATGTATCTGTCCAATTTTCCCAACACCATTGATTGAAGAGACTGTCTTTGACTCTATTGTATGTTCTTACTTCCTTCTTTAAATATAAATTGAGTGTAATGGCTTGGGTTCATTTCTGGGTTCTATGTTTTGTTCCAAAGACCTACATACCTGTTCTTGTACCATTATCAGGTTGTTTTAATTACAATGGCTTTGTAGTATAAATTAATATCTGGTTTTGTGATAACTTCAATGTTGTTCTTCTTTCTGAAGTTCACTACAGTTATTAGGGGTCTTTTTTTTATTTCAGATGAATTTTTGGAGAGGTTGTCCTAGGTCATTGCAGTATGCCATTGGTATAATGTGAAGTGCATTAAATCTATAGATTACTTTGGGTAGTATAGACATTTTAATGATGTTGATTCTACCAATCCATGACCACAGTATATTATTCCATTTGTTTATGTACTCCTCTATCTCTTTTTTTTTTTTTTTTAAGCATCCTATACTTTTCTGAGTACAGGTCCTTTAACTCCTTGGTTAAATTTATTCCTACAAATCTTAATATTTTTATTGCAATAGTAAATGGCATTTTTTTCTTCTTTCTGTGAGCTCATTATTAGTGTATTAAAAAAAAAAGCCATAGATTTCTGGGTATTAATTTTGTAACCTACTACATTGCCAAATTAATGTAATAGTTCTAGTAGTTATTTTTATAGTCTTTAGTGTTTTCTATGTACAATATCATGTCACCTGCAAACAATGACAATTTTACTTCTTTTTCAATTTGATTCCTTTTATTTCCTCTTCTTGTCTGATTGCTATGGCTAGTACTTCCAATACTATGTTGAACATGAGAGGTAAAAGTGGGCATCCCTGACTTGTTTCTGTTCTTGGGGAAATGGTTATCAGGAAAGGGTGTTGGATTTTATCAAATACCTTTTCTGCATCAATTGATATGATTATGTGATTTTTGTCTCTTAATTTGTTTATGTGATGTTTTATGTTTCTTGATTTTCAGATATTGTACCAGCCTTGCATCCCTGGAACAAAACCTACTTGGTCATGGTGAATGATCTTTCTAATGTGATGCTGGATCCAATTTTCTAGAATTTTGTTGAGAATTTTATCATGCAAGTTCATCAGGGATATTGGCCTGCAATTCTCTTTCTTTGTAAAGTCTTTATCTGCTTTTGGAATTAGGGTAATGCTGGCTTCATAGAAAGAGCTTGGAAGTTTGCCTTCCTCTTGAGTTTTTTTTGAATAGTCTGAGAAGAATAGGTTTCAGTTTTTCTTTGACTGTTTGATAAAACTTGCCTGTGAATGTGTTAGGCCATGGGCTTTTGTTTGCTGGAAGGTTTTTGGTGAATGCTTCAATTTTCTCCTTCGTTATTGGCCTATTGTGATTTTTTAATTCTTGATTGAGTTTTGGAAGGTTGTATTTTTTCAGGAATATGTCCATTTCCTCTAGGTTGTTTAGTTTGTTGGAGTAGAGTTGTTCATAATATATATATATATATATATATATTTACAATCTTTAGTATTTCTGTGGGGTCTATTATTATTTCGCCTCTTTCATTTCTGACTTTCTTTTATTTGGTTTCTCTCTCTTTGCTTCTTGGTGAGCCTGGCTAGAGGTCCATCAGTATTCTGTATCCTTTCAAAGAACCAGCTCTTGGTTTCATTGATATATATATATTTTTTTTTGTCTCTAATTCATTTATTTCTGCTCTGATCTTTATTATCTCCTTCCTTCAGCTCACTCTGTGCTTTTCTTGTTGCTCTTTTTCTAATTCTTTAAGTTGTAGTATTAGATGATTTATTTCCAGTTGTTGTTTTTTTGTTTGTTTGGTTGGTTGTTTTGTTTTTTTAGTTAGGCCTATAATGCTGTGAACTTCCTTCTCAGGACTTCTTTCACTGTGGCCCATAGGTTTTAGATTGTTGTTTTTTTTTATTGTAATTCATTTGCAGGATGCTTTTAATTTCTCCTTTGATCTCTTTTGTTATCCAGTCATTGTTTAATAGCATGCTATTTAGACTCCAAGTGTTTGAAATTTTTGATAGTTTTTATTGTAGTTGATTTTTACTTATAGTTTATTTCTAAAACTAATATTATGACATTACTAGAGGCCTGGTGCATGAAATTTGTGCACAGGAGTGTGTGTCCCTCAGTCCACCCTGCACCCTTTCCAATCTGGAATCACTCTCCAATCTGGATGTTTGACTGCCCATTTAGCCCAAGATCAGGCCTAAATGGGCAGTCGGACATCCCTCTCACAATCCAGGACTTCTAGCTCCCAATTGCTCACCTGCCTACCTTCCTGATTGCTCCTAACTGCTTCTGCCAGCCAGCCTGATCACCCCTAACCACTCCCCAGCTAGACTGATTAATGCCTAACTGCTCCCCTGCCAGTCTGTTTGCCCTTAACTGACCTCCCCTGCAGGACTGGTCACCCCTAACTGCCATCTCCTGCAGGCCTGGTCCCTCCCAAATGCCCTCCTCTGATGGCCCGATTTCCCACAACTTTCCTCCCTTGCAGCCCTATTCCCTCCCAACTGCCCTCCTCTGTTGGCCATCTTGTGATGGCCATCTTGTGTCCACATAGGGGCAGCCATCTTGTGTGTTGGAGTGATTGTAAATTTGCATATTACTCTTCTATGAGATGGGATAGAAGCCTGGTGAACAAGTGGGGGCCAGCTGGTTTGTCCTGAAGTTCCCTTGGGGCATGGGGCGGCCTGGGCAAGGGGCCTGTGGTGGTTTGCAGGCTGATCATGTCCCCCAGAGACCCAAGCAGAGGGACCAGACACCAGGTGTTTATTTATCTTCCATAATTAAAACTATGTAGCCTGGAGCAGAGCCAAGCCTTCTGTTTTCTTTGTGGCCACAGCCATTTTTGTTGTGATTTATCTATCTTCTATAATTGAAACTTTATAGCTGAAACCAAGGTCTGCCAGGGCTGCGGGAGCTTGGCTTTCTCCATCACCAGAGGACACCCAAGCCTCCTGCTCTCTACAGCTCCGTGGTTGCTGCCATTTTTGTTGGGATTTATTTATCTTCTATAATTGAAACTTTGTAGCCTAGAATGGAGTCCTTGGCCAGCCAGGGTATGCAGAAAGCTTGGCTTCCTTCATTGCTGGGGACAACCCAACCCTCTTGCTTGCAGCCATCTTGGTTGAGTTAATATGCATACTCACTCCTGATTACCTGGTGGGCATGGCTTGTGGGTTAGCAGAGTAATGGTTATTTTGCATATTACTCTTTTATTAGATAGGATGGTCTGAGAAGATGTGATATCAATATTCTTGAATTGTAAAGATTTTTTTGTATGTCCTAACATGTGCTCTTCTTTGAGAATGATCCATGTACACTTGAGAAGAATTTATATTCTGCAGCTTTGGGATAAATGTTCTATAAATGTCAATTAAATCTACCTGATCCAATGTGTGATTTGGAGTCTCTCTTTTCTAGTTGATTTTTTGTTCGGAAAATCTATCCAGTGGAGTTAGCAGGGTGTTAAAATTACCTACTGTGAATGCATTTCTATAGATCTCTCCCTTAATGTCCTCTAGAAATATTTTTATATATTAAGTGCTCCTATATTAGGTGCTTTTATATTAGGTGCATATATGTTTACCATAGTTATATCCTCTTGTTTGTTTAATCCTTTCAGTATTATATAGTGGCCTTTATTGTCCCTTGTGATGGCTTTCATTTTAAACTCTATTTTGTCAGAAATTAGTATTGTTATGCCAGGTTTTTTTTTTGTTTTTTTTTTTTAATTTACATTTGCATTAAATTGTTTTTTCTATACTTTACTCTCATCCATTGTGAACCTTTTGTTTTATTTTTATTTATTTTTAAAAAATATATTTTATTTGTTTTTTATAGAGAGGAAGGGAGAGGAATAGAAAGTTAGAAACATCGATGAGAAAGAAACATTGATCAGCTGCCTTCTACGCACCCCCTACTGGTGATGTGCCTGAACCCAAGGTACATGCCCTTGACTGGAATCGAACCTGGGACCCTTCAGGCCAATGCTCTATCCACTGAGCCAAATCAGTCAGGGTGAGTCTTTTGTTTTAAGGTGGGTCTCCTGTAGACAGCATATAGTTGGGCCATGCTTTCATTTACATTCATCTATCTTTGTCTTTTATTGGAGAATTTAATCCATTTATATTTAAGATTATTATTGATAGGTACTTATTTATTGCTCTTGATTTTTTATGCTTATGTTTCTCTCTGCTGCTTCTTATTACAACAGTCTCTTAAGCATTTCTTGAAGTGATGGTTTGGTTTTGATAAACTATATTAGCCTTTTTTCATCTTGGAAGCTCTTTATTTCACTATCTATTTTGAATGATAGCATAGCTAGATATAGTATTCTTGGTTTCAGATTTTTGATTTTCATTACCCTGAATACATTAGTATGCAGAGTTGGTTTGACAGCCTATGGGAGATCCTTTGTAGATAACAAATTGCTTTTCTCTCATTGCCTTTAAGATTTTTTTTTTTTTTATTGTCTTTATTTTGGAGCATTTTAATGAGATGTGTTTGGGTTCTTCTTTCTTGGGACATTCTGTGCCTGTTGAACTTGTGTGACTTTTTCCTTCATCAGGTTATGGAAGTTTTCTGCCATTATTTCTTCAAAAGTTTCTCTATCCCTTGTTCACTTTAACTTCTGGCTTTTCTTTTCTTTTTTCTTTTCTTTCTCTTCTTTTCTTTTTCTTTTTGTCTACTCATTTTGGCTGCCTGTTTGGTATATGGCTATGAATTAGGTAGAACTGCTATGACTCCTAGTCTATAGTGCAGGACAATGTCAGACACTGCTTAGGACTGGTCCTGAATACCTTGTTTGGAGCTATCAGTAATCTATAGCTTATGGCTCCCTCTGCTGGGGCTGGGTACCATTGGAAAGATCAAAGATATGCTTCAAGGTTTGCTTTTCCTAGCCTTCAGCCCCAAATTAGATAAAGACTCAAACCTCCAGAGAACTGACTGCCTGCAGCATGATTGTTATTTAGTCTTGATGAGCCTCAGGCTATTAACCACAGTGTGGGGCAAGATATTTTCCAACAGGATATGGAAATTGTTTCCCCCAGGCAAAAATGACCTGGATGGTAAAAGTCTGCCTGGGAAATATGTCCTCTGCAGTATGAGGAAAAGAATTAGCACAGGGAACCCGGATGGCTGCCTTCAGAGCTGTAAACCCAGAGTCCCAAACCTGGCTTTTGTTCACAAAGCTCCATTCCACTCTGACCTCCCTCTGCTAGAGCCCAAGGTAAGTGGCTGCTCAGGAAAATGTTGCATCAGCCTTCTAAGAGAGTGCATGGTTTTCTAGCCATCTCTCCACATTGATTTTCACAGCCAGATCTCAGTTCTGCTGCTCTGGGCTGGGGGCTCAGCTTGGGGTTTAGACCCAAGAGTTCTCATTGGAAACCCCACATATCTGAGATATCCCTCTGGTTCTTCAACTGCTTTCTGTGGGAGTCTGGCCAGCCCTTTCCTGTTTCCATACTTCCTACCAGTCTCTATGTGGTCTCTACTTTTCATTCTTGGTTATCAAGATTCTCTCCAGCTAGTCTTCAGTAGATTATTCAGGATGGTTTTTCTGTCTTTCAGTTGTAATTCCAGTTTGGCCCTTGGAGTAGGTCAGTGTAGCTTCCATTTAACCCACTTCCACTTTAGAATCTCAACTTTATTACTTGATATTTCTTACTTTTGAATTCTAAGAAATTATAGTTCCTTCAGTAAAGAATCTTCATTTTCTACTGGTATATGTGTATATGTGTATATATGTTTAAATCCTCTCAATTGTTTCCTTTTCTCTAAAGTAACTCAGTTTTATAAAGATATTCATTAGTGATCAAGGCATGAATATATACTAAGAGGGTAATATGCAAATTGACCCTATCCTATATACTAAAAGGGTAATATGCAAATTGACCCTAAAGGCAGAATGACTGGAATGACCACTCGACCAGTCACTATGAGATGCACTGACTGTCTTGTGGTCCCTATCCGGCAGGTTTCGATTGCCCAATGGTGAATGGGGAACTGAGGGTGGGTGGCAGGTGACACAGCTGGTGCCAGGACAAGGCCCCCACCTCTCCAGTCTCCCCTCACACAGAAGGCCACCTGAGGCATGGGCTGGGCTGGTGAGAGGGCAGGAACAGCCTACATGTTGGTCCCTTCCCCTGGACATCAGGCTCTGATTGCCCAATGGTGAACAGGGAGCCAGGGTGAATGGCCCCACGGGGCACGGCTAACTGCAAACAGGGAAGATGGTCCTGATTGCAGACCAGGCCTAGGGACTGTACCCATGCACACATTTTTGTATGCCAGGCCTCTAGTCCAAGAATAAAACAACCTATCTATATAACTTTCAGAAGCAATACATATCTGAATTATCCTTTAAAAATGTTCTTGTTAAAAATTATGTTATTGAAAAAAATTGTTAGAATCAATGGTAATTTTAATAAGTAAATTTGAATGTATAAAATGTAATTAAATAAATGTGTTTTAATTCATGTACTATTTGCAGTCAGTCAGATAAAACCAACAATTTTGATAACTCAGCAAAGTATAGTTTCTAGACAATTCAAGATCCATTCTTCTCTCATTACAATTCCTTTAGAGATCCACAATAAACTTTAGTGATTTATTTTATTTTTCTTATAAGAGGTTGCTTAACATTCTCAGGATATCCTGAGAACAAAGTAAGCTTCACTACGAAACAGAACTTGGCACTGAGTCAATGTTTATATATCTCCAGTATGTAATAATTTCCAGTCCAATTGGGCTAATTGTATTGGTTTGTTTTGTAATGACTGATTATTATTTTATATATTTTAATAGCTTCATTTTGTTTATATCTTAGCAGCACACTTTCTTGTCAGTGTTCTGACAACAGTCGACTATCAAGTTGGCATCTATAACAGTAAACTAAGTACAGACTGCAGACTTCTCAGAAACAAGAATTCAGATCACCAGTCTCATTTCCGTGAAGATACCATATACTTAATATATGTAGAAGCCACAATGAAGCAAATTGTAAGATCATGGAAAACTCACTGATTCTGGCATGAATTCCAAGTGGAAAGGATGTAGAATCAGGGTATTCTTTGGACAGTAGCCAAATGTCAAATACATATGTAAAACATCTATAAATAAATATAAAATACCAAAAAATAAAAATAAATAAAAATATAAATAAATAAAAATAAGAATATTGAGAAAGCAATTTAAGTTGAAATAACAAAGGTAAACCGGATATGTAGGCCTGTGTTACATAGCCTAGAGACAAAGGATTTTCAATAGTTTCAAAATCTGAGTCTCTTGCAAGCATTGCCAAATGTATAGAAAACAAGATATTTATTTTATCCTGTTAAAAGAGAATGAACTGGTAAAAGAACACACACACACACACACACACACACACACAAAGAGACTTATCTATGAATTAATAAAATCCAACTCTTTCTTATAGTATATATAACATTTTAAAATAATACCATGAGGAACAAAACTGTCAAAAATAATTAAACTGTGATCTTATAATAGGCAAGTTTCAGTTCAAAAGTTAATCAGATTTTTTTTCCCTTGAGCCATATAAGATTTCTTGTTTTCCACCTATTTTCTTTAGGGAGTTGATTTTCCATCACAATTTTAGAGTGCAAATTTTTACCCAATTGCAGTACAGCTTTTATTACCTTCAGATGGAAAGTCAATACAATTTAGGGAATAATAACACAGAGCAACAAGAAGAGGTGCCAATATGGAATAATATTAATGGACTTTTGATAACATTTCATACAACATAGGAATCACTCTAAAAATTATTAAAACAGTTATTTTATTACAGATGTATAAATAAATATAAAAACACAACAACAACAAAATAATTTGCATTAGTTTGTAGCAACCTAAACATGAAGGCAAGATTATAAACTAATTTCAAGAAAATAAGAATACCAAATATCCCTCAAAACATAAACAATTCTAAATCCTATATAATAAAAGTTTAATATGCTAAGTATCAGACTATTCATTTGGCCAGTCGCTATGATGCATACTGACCACCAGGGGCCAGATGCTCCAGCAGGTAGGTTAGCTTGCTACTGAAGTCTGGCCATTAGGACTGGGTGAGATGCGAGAGACATGCCCTGGAGCCCTCCCATCATGCACTGTTGTGTTCTCTCCACCTAGCCCGTGACCTTTCTCAATCCCAGACCCCTTGGGGGATGTCAGAGAGCCAGTTTCAGCCTGATCCCTGCAGGCCGGGCAGAGGGACTAAGGAAACAAGTTACAGATAAAAATAAGGGATCTTGTAGCTTAGAAAAAAAAGGTAAAGGTAAAGGTAATAGGCCTGAAGAGAAGGAGAGGGCTGAAAAGGTATGGGCCTGCTCAGTAAGGACCCTGTACACTGGGTCCTTCATTATTTTTTATTTATTTAATTTATTGGGATGACATTGCTTAATAAAGTTATATAGATTTCAGGTGTACAATTCTACAATACATCATCTGTATAGTGTATTGTCTGTTCACAACCCCGAGTCAAGTTTCCTTCTATCACCATTAATACCCTCTATATCATCTTCTACCTTTCCTCACATCCTTTCCTCTTTGGTGAGCATTATGCTGTTGTCTATGTCTATAAGGTTTTCTTTGATTTGTGGTTGTTGGTTTTCTTTGTTTGTTTGTTTTTGTTTTTGTTTTTTGCTTAATTCTTTCATCTTTTTCATCCAGCCCTGTATGTAACTCCCCTCCCTTTTGACAGCTGTCACTCTGTTCTCTGAGTCTGTGTCTATTTTGTTTGTTAGTTTACTTTGTTTATTATATTACACATGTGAGTGTTTAGATGAAGTCTTAGCGGAGAATCTCAATAGAATATTCATCAGCTTTATTGATATGCCAAAATGAGATTCATTCCCCTGACTTCATCTACTTTTGCTTGTGGTTGGCACAAGTGGCACTAGTTGAATTTCCATTATCTTTCTTCTTGAGTAGGGTAACTTAAGGTATTTACTTTCTGGTTGGGGAGGAGAAGTGAAAAACATTTACTCTTGGTTAGGAGGATAGACTTTTGGGATACTAGATTCGATTCTTATGTCATTCTGGAAAAGAAAAAATTATAAAAATGGAAAATAGGTCAGTATTTTTCAGTGGTTATTAGACAGTGGGCAGCTTAATGATAAAGGCAATACACAAGGGAAATTTTAGAGTTGAGGGGACACTTTTGTTTTGTTCTAGGGCAGTGTATGCATACTTCTATTTCTATTCATGTAATAAAACCCACAGGCTGTACAAAGATTGAACTTTACTATATGTGTACTCTTCAAAAATTCAACCATAATTTTGGTGAATCTCAGAATGGGATGCAGACTGTGACAAATGAATTAATGTTATTGTACATATATGGCATCACTCCTCTGAATGAAGTATAAGTAAAAAGGATCTGCTTTGAGTAATTTTTGAAATAGTATTATGACTTAGAACTATAAGAATAAAAAAAGTAACTGTAGACACTTTTGTTGATAAGTTTGTTTCTCTTGGGGGTACAGGTTAACAATTCCAATTCTACTTTGAATATATAAATACAGGCATTGAACAAAGAAGTGTATTTTGAGATATACTCAAGCTACTTACATGAAATCCCAAGTTCCCACAAGCTCATATCACAATGTTGGAAAATGTGCTAATTATTTTTGTTTGCCATTATATTAATCTAATTGGATATCATTATTATAGATTATACATAGAAAAATAAAAAATTTCAACATTTATAAGAAAATAATCCCAAGTGGATTTTACTTCATAGTCAATATTACTAAAATAAATTAGAAATGTCAAAAGATTATCACACTTACCAGAAAATATTTATTATATTTCATTTGGGGGCAGTTTTTGTAAGAAGAATGTAGTTTATTAAATATCTAAAACAGACTCCTAATATATTTAATTTTTTAAATTGATTTGTTAGAGAGAAAGAAAGGGAGAGAGAGAGAGAGAGAGAGAGAGAGAGAGAGAGAGAGAGAGAGAGAAAGATGACTTTCAAGGACTATAATCTCTCCCAATATTTGAAGTGTCTTTCTATACTCAGAATAAAATTTAAATATTTGACTAACTTTATTTCTGTTTCACAGGCATTGATGAAAATATCAATAATGTAAAATAATCAACCTCCTTCCTCTTGTGCCTATTGCCTAAAAAATAAGCCAAAATTACTTTGACTGAAACAAAATTCTCATAAAGTGATTTTATCATCTGTACGTACTACATACCTTTGATCATTTTAGCCTTTAATTGTTCTGCATTCTTTCCTCACACACTAAGCCTACCTGGTTGTTTAGCTCCCCTGGAAACAATAGACTTTCATTCCATAGTGATCCTATTTATGCTGTTTCAAAAAATTAGATTATTCTTCCTTTCTCACTATCCCATGTCCATGACTCTTCTTAAAATTTTATCTCAATTTGCTTCTTTACTGAAAATGCCCCTTCAGATAGTTGAAAATTTATTTTAAGATCTCCTGATTTTATTTATTTTTTCTTCTTATTGAATTTATTGGGGTGACACTGGTTAACAAATTTATACAAGTTTCAGGTAAATAAATATAGATTTAATAGTTTCTTCTCTAGAGTTGTTCAACACTTATATAACTTCATACGTTTAATTATTTCAAGTTATTAGTAATTTTCAATTATTATTTCCAATTATAATTGGTGTGAAATATTCCATTGGTCTTGCCTAATTGTAATGTGATGAGAAGTAAATTATTTCACTTTGCCCAGAAAACAACAACAACAGATAATATAACTGTGATGTCATATACTGGTTGAAACAAAACACTAAATGGGATGAGATTTTTATATCAAACAAAAATGACTGTGTGAAAACACCGTATAACCTGAATAATGAGCTTCTTCATGTGAAGATTTCAACCTTCGGAATTCACAACTCATTGATACTAGAGGTGTGAATGCTAAGTAGATGACCTAAATGTTTCTTCCAAGTGAATGATAATTACCAATTAATTCCAATACAAAGAAGAATATAAAGGATACCTCAGATGTTAACTAATCAATTATATTACACAATTACTTCTAAAAGAGAAAAATGTGCATTCTCATTCAAATTTCACAATTAAATTTCCTATAGGAATCTCCCTTTGTAACCCTAAATTCTCCTGGAAAATGTGAATTTTAAAATTTATTTTACCAACACTTTAAAATTGCTTTGTATATCCCTATGTAAAAAAAATATATATATTTCTTTAGATACAGTACAGAGTGTAACCTAAGGTTTTATTTTTATTAGACTTTAAAATTTGCTACTATGTGTGAGATATGAGGAAAGGTCTTATTAAAATAATAAAAATTATGTTGATTAGAATGAAATAGTTGGTAGAGTAAAACTTACCAATGAACTTTTTTTTATATTGGATACTATTCACTTTAAAATTCTTTGCTGAGGATTCCATCAATGATAGAAAAACTTGAAACCTAGAGGGCAGGACATTAGTTCAAATTGATGGACCACAATTGATTCTAACCAATGTTTTGAATATGGTAAAAGAACTACCCAGAACTAACTTCAGGAGAGCTGGATTTGAGAAAGGGCAACTCATAGCTAAGTATCCAGCATCTTATCTTAAACTCAAATTAGAAGAAATCAATACCTGATTGAAATAGAGTCTTAAAAAAGCGTATAAAAGAGATGATAATGAACTCTGTAGCCATTTACATAAAATTTTACAATTATTAGCATAATCCAGCAAATATGAAAGTAAAATTTGACTCAATAGAATGGCTTATAAAACTGTGCTATGATTTTAATAAGTGCATTTTCTTCTATGAGCAAATACTATTTTGAATAAAATAAGACCTGATTTTACTATTTAAGAAATAGAGAAGGTAGAAATTGTTTCCTTGCTCTCTGGAAAGAGCACTGAAGAAAACAATTTCTAATTACTACGCACCTTCTTAGATGAATTAAACTTTCTTTAAATTAGACATTAACTGTTAAACTTTTACCTGAATATATGTAAACTGTTTTAAGTTTCAGTATGTTTTAGATAAGGCCACATATCAAAATGCTCTCATATTATCCAGCTTTTTTAAGCCACATAATAACTGCATATTCTAGATATCAATAAATCATAAATACATTCTGTTCTTACTTCCCTTTTTCATACCATTTGTCTGTCAAATCTCTTCTACTTCCACTTCTGCTACCCACTAACACATTAACGCTCACTTATATAGAATTTTTATTTGATCTCAGCAAACTTTCAAAAAACAAGATTTTATAGTCTCTCTGTCTTTTAGCTACATACACCACACAAGCAAAAAGGCAAAAAATTAAAACTATGAAAATAAATATTATTAAAAACTGAAGTTTAAAGATACTATATAGTTTGTTCAATCTTAGTTAGGTTTAGTGCCTCTCTACTTGCTCTTTAAAGAGTGAGATATATTTTATTACTTGCACTTTCTTATGCTTCAGCATAAATCATTCCTAAATATTGAATACTAGAGGCCTGGTGCATGAAATTTGAACATGGAAAGGGGGTCCTTCAGCTTGGCCTGCACCCTTTTGCAATCTGGGACCCCTTGGGAGACATCCAACAGCCAATTTAGGCCTGATTTCACAGGGCCTCAACTAGCAGTTGGATGTCCCTCTTCCAATTCGGGACCACTGGCTCTAACTGCTTGCCTATCTGCCTGCCTGATCGCCCCTAACTGCTCACCTACCTGCTTCATTGCCCCTAACCGCCTCTGCCTCAGCCATTGCCACTGGTGGCTTCTTCCAGAAGGACATCTGGAATGAATTCCAGGTCATTCAGCTGTTTCTCTTTCAAATTGATGTTTCTATCTCTCTTTCCATCTCTCTTCCTCTCTCTGAAATCGATAAAAAACATATTTAAAAATTACCATTAAACAAAGAAAACAGCCATCATATATATATATATATATATATATATATATATATATATATATGTATATGTATACACACACACACACATATGTGTGTGTGTGTGTGTGTGTGTGTGTGTGTGTGTAGATATATATCAACATTGGTCTGTGAAAAATAAATTGTTCAAAATTCATCTCCTGCCTATAATCCAGAACTACATATCTGCAATCAGCATTTTTTTTCCAGTAGATAATAATGGCTTCGCATTAGCTGCATATCTATTTTAAATAAAGTAATGGTTATATTGGCAGAAGAAAAAATGTGAATATTTTGGGAAGCTTTCAACTATTTTCCATATAACCATCAATGTACAATGGATTCTTTTATATTTTTATTTTGATCCTAGAACTAACTTTACACATTATACTGTTTTATCCATTTTATAAGTTAGGAAATGGGTTATTAAGGAAAAATAATAAATCAATGCTGTATACAAAATTATGAATCTGGAATTTTAATGCAGATCAGTCTAATTGCAATATAATGCTATTTTTGTACTGCACTAATTTTAGATCAAGAATGACTAGGTTGCATTGTCTACGGATAACAATAAAACTCAAACTTTGGGGAAAATCACATATATTAGATGTTTAGAAGATACGTAAATCCCAACAGAAATGGCTGCTGCCACGGAGCAAACAGAAGGGTTGGCTCCGCTCCAGGCTACAAAGTTTCAATTGTAGGAGATAATAAACCCCAGATACCAGAGCCTCCACCTGGGCTGCCAAGGAGTGTGGCCAGCCTGCAAACCACCACAGGCCCCTCACCCAGGCTGTCCCAAATCCCAAGGGAACCCCCCTGATCCGAGACACCCTTCTGGCAAACCAGCTGGCCCCCAGCCATGCACCAGGCCTCTATGCTATCTAATAAAAGAGTAGCATGCAGATTGACCATCACTCTAAGACACAAGATGGCTGCCCTCAGGTGGTCAAAGATCCTACCCCCATGTGGACACAAGATGTCAGCCTCAAGCTGGCCAGCAGGGGAGGGCAGTTGGGAAGGACCAGGACTGCAAGTGAGGGCAGTTGGGGATGAATAAACCTGCAGGGGAGATAGTTAGGGGTTACCAGGCTGGCAGAGGAGGGAAGCTGGGGGTGACCAGGCCTGCAGAAAAAGTCAGTTGGGAGGGACCCAGGCCTGCAGGGGAGGGCAGTTAGGTGACCAGGACTGCAGGAAAGGGCATATAGGGGCAAACAGGCTGACAGGGGAGCAGTTAAACATCAATTAGGCTGGCAGGGGAGTGATTAGGGGGTGATCAGGCTGGCAGGCAGAAGCAGTTAGGGGCAATCAGGAAGGCAGGCAGGTGAGCAGTTGGGAGCTAGCAGTCCTGGATTGTGAGAGGAACATCTCTTGAGGGGTTCCAGATTAGAGAGGGTCCAGGCTGAGCTAAGGGACACCCCATCCCCCTGTGCATGAATTTTGTGCACCGGGCCTCTAATACGGTAATAACCAATCTCATATGTACCTCATTTTAAACATGTGCAAGAGTTTATCTAACGTACATACATAAAACGTATCTCTGTAATGACATTTGTCTGTATATACATTTTTTGTATATTATATAATTTTCTAGGTAGTTGAAACATAACACAAGGGAAAGTGACATATATCAGTTCTGCAGTGATGGAGCCCAGTCAGTTTCTTCCTGGGCTCTGTCATTTTTAAGTAACACCATCTTTGTCATTTTCCTCTCCATTGCATACAGCTCGTGTACAGTTGACAGCATCTCCTTCATTGCTGTTCACAGTTCACTAACAGATATTAGTTGCCAATCATGTAAGAAACTTTAGCTTGATCATCAGTCTTCAGAGTCAGACTGAAATGGAAATGATAGGACAGGTCAACAAATAAGTGGTGCAAGATAACACATGACAATACAGAACATGGGCTTTATTGTTTTTAAAATAACCTGATTATAAAATTCCTGTGTTAGATTACAAATGGCCTCAGAATAGTTGCTATTACTTTTATTAAGAAGTGAAGCACAGGGGACTCGTTCTCCCTCCCCATGTGGGAGTCTGTACTTGTTCTTCAATAAATTTCCACCTTTGCTGTAATTAAAAAAAAAAAAAAAAAAGTGAAGCATATTTTCTCACCAAATCCAGCCCCCCCAGCCCAGCCCCTAGACAACAGATCCATGAACTCGCTCAGGCAAGACCAGCAAAAAGCTATTCAGGCAACCCATAGAATTGAAAGAAATGTTTCATTGTTTTAAGCCACTAAATTTGGGGTAGTTTGCTACATAGCCATTGATAACTAAAATTCTGTGTCTTGGTATTATAAAAAAACAAAGATAATGTTTATTTGGTAATTGTATGCATATTTATTTAGTCTCTTTACTAAAAATGAAGTCCATATCTATAACCCTTCATTTCTTTTCCACAATTACTGGCCAATTTTTAAAGGATCAGATTATTTATATTGATAGTAAGCATTAATGTCCATTATTATATAACTAGATGCCCCTTGTAGAAAGATTCCTATAATAGTGCTTTCTGCTGCAGTCACTACCCCACCTGCTTCCCTTCCTTCCCCCCCCTGCCCCACTTGCTTGCTTCTCAGCAGCTCTTGGCTTCTTTGTATGCATCCTCAGTATTTAGTCTGGTCTTGTTATGCAAATCAACAGCCATCTTGGCTGGGTTAATTTGCATACCTGTCCTGATTGGCTGGTAGGCAGGGCTTGTGTGCATAGCAAAGGTGTAGTCAATTTGCATGTTTCTTTTTATTAGGTAGGATATTAATGTATAATAGTAATTTCATTCATTTAATCCTTGTATCCATAAATTATAAAGTTATTTTATCTTGAAAAATAATTAATTTGTATTGTTAAATATATATGCAGATCAATTCATTCCAATATGAACTTACATTGTTTACTTTTTAATCAGAATTTAGTTCCATCCTGGAACAATTAAACCATATGCAAATGTAACATTGGAATGTTGTTGTCACCACACACAAATCCTGCCTTTGTCCTCTAGCCTCAGGTATGATTTACCTTATGTGATGTTTCTCTAACAAATATCAAAATCCCAATGGTTGATGACACACATAAATCTTTTTGAAGTAGCCACTCCTTAGACTTGGTATAATTCAGCAAATGGTAAAAACAGAAACTGACATTGAAGCATGCTGCAATATGCATAGTGAGCAAGGCCCTCCTGGGCTGATGAGAGAAGCTCCACTTACTGTTCAGTTTTGAAAAGTATAATTACAAAGTAATTATAATGCAGTTTTGTAATTTTCACAGTCTCTTCAGTCCAGATTTCAGTCTTTTCAAGAGGCACTATATCAAAGATCTATGCATTCTTTGCTAATGAAATAGGGAGAATGTTTTTCTCCCCTCTCTTTGATCTAATGAGTAAAAATCAAGTGCTCATGTAATTCATCCAGTAATTTAAAGTCTTGCAGCAGTGGAATCTTGCTCTGGGATTCTCAGGCTCAGAAAAAGTCCAGAATTGTCTATTTGCAGCCATGGGATTAGAGATGTCATCTCATCTGTGATTGGCCAGTGCTTATGTGAGGTCTCCAAAGCTGCATTACATCATAATTATAACAATTGTAACAATATATGCAGTGGACTTATTCTTTCCCACTTAATAGGGAAATTAACTAAGATTTAAATACACTATCACATATTATATTGTTTTTAAAAGGCAGATTTATAAAATGTATTTCAAATTTATTGATGCCAAACCTTTCTGTTTCCCACTATGTTCTGATGCCTTTGACATAACTTCCTTAAGTCTGAAATACTTACCTAAGTTAATTTTGGAGGGAAGATATAGTCTGCTATTGATGGCTCAAATATCCTACAATTGCATGTTTATAGGCATTCTCACAATAGCTCTTTAATGCTGGGATATAAAAATTTCAAAATTCTTAAGTGACCTATTTTCTCATGCCTGTGACTCATACATAAAGATACTGTACATATGATGTTAATTTAACATTCACTTAGCATCCATTTTGATTTCAGAGATATGTGACAAATTTTTATTCTGCACATTTAGTTAATAGCTCCATAAAGTAAGTCACCCTGGGAGAGACAGAACCCTGGGGTGAAGGGAGTGGAAAACTTTTTCCATACGTATAAGCCTCCCCTTGCAGTCTCCACAGAAGACTGGAAAATATGGCCCAGCATTTCTAGTACTTATGATTCCTTGAATTAAATATACATAATTGTTATTATAATTCAATGCTCATGGATTCTTAATAAAACAGTTAATTGAAAATTTGTTTTAGATGTGAAGTTTATAATCTTGTTAAAAGTAGTTTTCCATTCAATAACTTTAAAAGTATTTTTTTCAGTAAAACTTGCAAATTACTTGTTTAAAAATGCATCACTCATCCTGATAATAATTTAGTTGCATAAAGAAGATAGAAGTACAAGTTATTTTGCTAATTCCTATTTCCTATGTAGAGTGCTATTTTCAAAGCACTCTACATATGTTACCCCAGACAGACATTTAAAGCTATTCCATAAATATTAGATACAAAATTTGAGTACATTTTGATACTCAGTTTAGGATTTGATTTAATGGCACTGACCCTGACATCTATAATAATAAAAGTATAATATGTTAATTAGACAGCATGTTCTTCCAGAGGAGCTACTAAACAAAGCTGGGGCTGCCAGAGCAGCCCGGGTCCCAGGTGCTCTAGGGAAGCTGGTGCCAGCAGACAGGAGAAGGAAGGCCAACTTTTTTTTTATTTTTTTTTAAATATATTTTATTGATTTTTTACAGAGAGGAAGGGAGAGAGATAGAGAGTTAGAAATGTCAATGAGAGAGAAACATTGACCAGCTGCCTCTTGCACACCCCCTACCGGGGCTGTGCCCACAACCAACGTACATGCCCCTGACCAGAATCGAACCTGGGACCTTTCAGTCCACAGACCGATGCTCGATGCTCTACCACTGAGCCAAACTGGTTTCAGCAGGAAGCCTACTCTTGCATGAATTTTGTGCATCAGGCCTCTAGTTTAATATAAAAGAGACTCTTGTTTGTTAATATAAAAGAGACTCTTGTTTGCCTTTTTTGTGGAACAAATATGAATTACTTTACAGCTATATCTATATAAATTATAAATACATATAAAAGAGGTAAATTAATTCTATTTATAGTTCAAATAATTTTCATAGAAAATCTTAATTTCTGGAAGATTTTTCTTCTCACAGGCAGTCCAATTCAGTCAGCTGGCCAAAGTTCTCTCTCAATTCCTTGGGTGGATGTTTGCCCCTACAGGTAGAGTCTCAAAATGCTTACCCCACAGTTCATTTCTTCATTTCCTCTGCAGATCCAATAGTCACTCCTAGAATTAGAAGGGCATTTAAGGAATTCACTGTTTTTTAGTTATTGACAGAAACTTAAGCTTGTAGACTTCTGTTTTGACCTCAAATGCGTAAGGGCAAGCTAATATTGGAGCTTCAGATTAGTAACCAAAAGGATTTTTTTTTCCGTAATCTATGCTTTAGTTTAGTCCATCACCTGGCAGCCAGTTTTATATTTCATTCACTTGTAGGCTACCCCTTGTCTTGGCTTCTCTATTTTTTATCAGAAATTGTGGTTCAACCCTTAGACTCCAATCATTTAAAATTATTCAGCAAACTGTTGGGTCTTCTTAAACCTGGTTACTAAAACTATTCTGTGTTGTGGAGCAAACACGAGTAAACAAATGACCACTGGAGTCCAGACCAAATTAAAATTTAGGGAACCTTTTTAATAACTGGCTGGCTCACTGCTCTCTCCACTCAGCCCCGAGAGCAGCCCTGACCCTTTGTGTCCGACCATATTTATACCCATTCACTACCTCCTGTTTTTGCAGAGCAAACAATTTTAAAACAATTGAAACAAAGTAGTTTTTCTTAGGTAAAGTCAGCATGTCATTTATATGGTCCTGGCTCCTGCTGGAGTAAGTAACTGTATCCCATTATCAGGAAAGTTGACAGTGATCTATCTTCTAAGGCTATTTTGTTAGGTGTAGCTGGGATTTATGGCCAAGTCGACTAGAGAAAGCATGCTCAAAAATTCTCTCTCTAACATTCTGTTCATTATTTTCTATAGTATATTTTTCTATTATACTCTAATAACTTCTTTAAACAGACATTTGACTCAATAGGTTGTATTAAATCATCTTGCACTGTCACAAACTATGTATCTCATTTATTAGCTACTTCTACTATTATTTATAGAAAGATGGATAATAGATTGATAGAGATGTATGCATTGTGATGGTATATATTATAGTACATATACAAGCATATATACATATACATACATATATACATACACACACACACACACACACACACACACACACACACACATGAATATTAGAGGCCCCGCACATGAAATCCATGCATAGGTAAGATGTCTAGGCCTGGCTTGTGATCAGGGCCATCTTCCCCTGCTGCCCACAGCTGACCCCGCCCTCTGCCACCATCCAGTCCCAATTTTCTATTCACCATTGGGTGATAGGAGCCTGCTGACTTGAGGGAGGAACTGAGAGGTCAACCATTTGGCCCACTTGCCTGCCCTGTCCCTGCTGCCACCCACCTCTGGTTCCCTGTTCAACATCAGGAAATTGAAGCCTGCTGGCTGCGGGGAGGGACCAAGGGTCTGCCATTCCACCCACTCACCAGCCCTTCCCCCGCCACCAGCCACCCTAGAGCCTGACCACTGGGGGAAGGGTCTGAGAGGTGGTCAGTGTGCCTCATAGTGGCTGGTTGAGCTGTTGTTCTTGTCATTCTGTTGTTAGAGTCAATTTGTATTTTACCTTTTTATCATATTGAATATGCATATATCTATATCACTGTGTATAACAAAAATAAATACATGTGTTTTATACCAATACATAGATGTGTTTATACCAATAACTAACAAAAACTAAGTATTTTACTATGAGCCATACAACATCCTGAGCAATTTTCACATTTTGATTTATGACGCAGGTATTATTTCACATATTTTACACAAAAAGAAAGTAAAGCACAAAAGCACATGGCATTTAAATCACCTTCTTAATTTCATGCAGCTAATAAATGACAGAAGAGAAATCCAGTTATTCAAACTGGACTTCTCAAAGGAAACACTTTGTAATATGTACTAAGCAAATTTTTGAATCCTTAAAACCATACATGAGAAGGTGGTGTGCTATAAGCTTATCCTAAGAAATATGATTTTTGCCTTTACTAGCAAAGTTCCCTGACAGTGCCTAAGGAAACACAGTTGCTGTCTCTCATCACACCACATATTTCTGCAGTCAGGCCTTAGCCAGAAGGATGGAGAATATTGCTATAGGCAGCACTGAGAATTGCCTCTAGCCTAGCTATAAGGCTCCACTGAAATGGGAATACATTAGAACACTTCACCTATCCTCTACCTTAGAGGGAAGTCTTGGGACTGGGCGATAATTCATGAGAGGAAGTTTGAGACTTACCTCCCAATGTCCATTGAGTTTGGCCAATCTCTATAGGTATATAATCTATAATAATAAAAGCATAATATGCTAATTAGACTGGACATGGTTCCAGATGAAGCAAGGGCTGAGGGGGAAGCCCGGATCTTGGGTGCCAGAGGGAAGCCAGTGCCTACAGCAGGGTGAAAGAAGGCCTACACTTGCATGAATTTCATGCATCGGGCCTCTAGTGACATAATATTAAGGACGGACAAAGAGTAATTGTTACTTCAGAAATAAATTTATCTAATATGATCCTACTTAGAACATAGCCTAAGTAACTATAAACTTTATTATAATTATATAAACATTATATATATATAAATTATATAAACATTATATATATATATACATATATATATATAATTATAATAGTATGTGGGGGCCACATTTCTATGTTATAATTTGTTTTCAATAAAGATATTTATGATAATTTGGGAATTATTTTATTTAAAATTTTAAACAAAAATATACTTTCTTGAAACTCATCATACATGTGATATATAGAATACAGTGGTGCCTCACACAACGAACTCAATTCGTTTCCAGGAGCAAGTTTGTTATGCGAAAAGTTCGTTATGTGAAACGCGTTTTCCCATAACAATACATGTTAAAAAAAATAATTCGTTCTGTAGCATAAAATATGCTAAGATGACATAAAAAAAGATAAATTTTTTGTTATTATTTTTATTTAGATACTCCTTTGGCTACTTTGGCTGATTTGATTGCATCCTTATTTGTCAAAATGGTGAAAATGGTGGTCTTGCTGAGGCCAAACTCTTTGATGAGGTCATACTGTTTTACCCCACATTCACTCCTTCTAATTATTTCCTGTTTCATTTCAACAGAAATCACCTTCCTGCTTTTTTTAGAAGCCATGATATAAAAAAAATATTGAGTTTAACTTAAAAGGCCAACTGCCGTGATACGTGCGTGATTTAATTCGTAATGAAGAACGATTGCCGCGATACGTGCTTAAGTTAAGCTCAGTGACTAACGACTGCCTGCAGTGCCTGCGCGGAAGGATGCAATACATCGGCAGCGATCGTGGAAGCTCGGGCGAAGCAGTCGTGGAAGCTCGGGCAAAGCGGTCTTGGAAGCTCGGGCGACTTCGTTGTGTGAAACGAAGTTCATTGTATGAATCATGAAATGAAGTTCGTTGTGTGCAGCGTTCGCTGTGCGAGGCGTTCTTTATGTGAGGCACCACTGTACTGAATATAATTATCTAACATTATAAAAATAACATACCAAGAGAGAATAACATGAAATTGGAGTTGTGGTTCTTAAATATTATATTTAAAATTATAAATATTATATTCTGATTTTTAAATATTATATGATCTTTTTTTTACTGTGGCTGTAGCTGCAGTTTTGTTACCAATTTAGCATGAGACCACTATATCATAATAATGGAGCGTGAATTTCCTGCTGTGTGTGTGTGTGTGTTATACATATATATTTATAAACATATACTACACATATTACATATTAATATATTAAGCTGATTTTAATTTATCACCAAAAATTTTGGTATGCTTAAGCAAACTTTATTTTAACATTTATAGCAATACATATTTGTATGACTACCCCTTCCCTTCCACTCTCTCTAAAAAAAATTTAAAAAAAAATCAATGGAAAAAATATTCTTCTGTGAGCATTAAAAAAACACCTTTTATTGTATTGTATTTCAGGCAGATGAATGGTTTGAGAATTTTTTTCTCCATATAACTTTAATATAATTTATCTTTCATGATTCATTACATGGTATTATATTCAAACTTTTATATCTTACAATGTAAATTTGAATTCCTACTGTTACCTAATGAAAGGTTAACCTTATGAAATGTTAGACAAGGAATAACAATTAAATTATTCAGACAGATTCCAAACTTTAGAATGAATATATCTGATGTGTGTGCATGTGTAGTTTTATGGGCCAGAGTAGCTCCTAAGAAAATTCAAATTTCAAATACCATTGAACCAAGAAACAATGATATGATAAAGTGATAGTATACTTAAGGGGCAATAATATTGTTATGAAGTACATATTGAAATTTATTTTATGACAAAAATAAAATTAGATAAAGTGTATTACTAGAAGTAGGAGAGCATAGAAGTAGGAAATGCATTTTGTATTTGGAGAAATATGATTACATGTGGGTGAAGGAAGGAGGGAGAATTCTCAGGAGAAAACCTAAGAGAAGTATCAGGGACAAACATTTTTTTTAATCTGTTGCCAACTAGTTGCCTGGTCAGACAGATGTATATAAGGGTGAGCATAATCCATCTGTCAGGTTTACATTTCAAAAGAATACAGTGACAAATACATGAAGGGTTGAGTAGGGTTAAGTGGTAGATATAGTAGAAGAAATTATAGCAAGAGATCCCAATAAAATCCTATATAATAAAAGAGTAATATGCAAATTAACCAGCACCCAATACACCACAAGATATGCCCACTAGCCATGCCCACCAGCCAATCAGGAGTGAGTATGCAAATTAACATAAGATGGCTATAGCCACAGAGAGAGCAGGAGGAGACTTGGGTTTCCCCAGTGATGGAAGGAGCCAAGCTTTCAAAACCCTTTGGCCAGCCCAGGCCTCCACTTAAGGCTACAAAGTTTCAATTATAGAAGATAAATAAATCCCAACAGAAATGGCTGTGGTACGAGTGAGCAGGAGGCGTGGCTCTGCTCCAGGCTACAGTTTCAATTGTAAAAGATAAATCCCAGATACCAGGGCTTCTGCTTGGGTTGCTGGGAAGCGTGGCTAGCCTGCAAACCACCACAGGCCTCTCACCCAGGCCATCCCATGCCCCAAAAGAACCTCCACCATGATCAGGGACACCCTTCAGGGCAAACCAGTTGGCTTGCACACATGCACCAGGCCTCTATCCTATCTAATAAAAGAGTAATATGCAGATTGACTATCACTCCAACACACAAGATGTGTGACCCCATGTGGTCAAAGATCCTGCCCCCATGTGGACATAAGATGGCCACTACAAGACGGCCAGCAGGAGAGGACAGTTGAGAGGCATCAAGCCTGCATGGAGGGCAGTTGGGGATGATTAAGCATGCAAGAGAGGGAAGTTAGGAATGACCAGGCCAGCAGAGGAGGGAAGTTGGGGGCGACCGAGCCTGCAGGGAAGGGCAGGTAGGGGAAACCAGTACTGTAGGGAGGGTAGTTAGGAGGCAAAGAGGCTGGCAAGGGAGCGTTAATCATCAATCAGGCTAGCAGGGTAGTAGTTAGATCACATGTGTCAAACACAAGGCCCGCGGGCCAAATCCGTCCCGCCAGGCCTTGCAATGTGGCCCGCACCGCGCTGTCATCACTGCACTCCGCTGCGTTTCCATCACAATGACAGTTTATGACTGTTCAGTAAACCATTCGGCCCGCGATTTAGGCTGGATTTTAGATTTTGGCCCCTTCTCTGATTGAGTTCGACACCCCTAAGTTAGATGGTGATCAGATTGGCAGACAGAAGCGGTTAGGAGCAATCAGGAAGGCAGGCAGGCAAGCAGTTGGGAGCCAGCAGTCCTGGATTATGAGAGGGATTATCCGACTGCCTGTTGGATTGGTCTTACGAGGGCAGTTGGACATCCTTTTAGGGGTCCCAGATAGGAGAGGGTGCAGGCTGGGCTGAGGGACACTCTCCTCCCTGCCCCCATGCACAAATTTTGTGCACTAGACCTCCAGTATTGTAATAATTTTTATAAGTAATGGGGACTGATATAAGAAATATCTAGTGGTTAATACCGCTAGATAGTATATTTTGTTTGATATGTGTGTATGTGCATTTGTGTATGAGGAATGGATGGGGGTCAAAGAAGACATGAGTTCTGCCACCCAAAGAAGGTGAGATCTCTAAGCCTGAGCTAAGCAGTTCTTACAGAAAACCTAAACTCAACCTAGACCCAATCTGGTTCTCATCACTTGAAACAAAGTAATTGCACTGAAACTCTGAGCCATTTTCTAAGTCTGTTTTGCCTTGAGTTTTGGATTTTAATTGACATTGTGAAATAAATACTTAAACCATCCTAATTTTTATTCAAGCATTTTCCAGACCTTAGTTTCAAACTGATAAATCAGTTATTTCTCATAGAATTTTAAGTTAGTTAATACAAAAAAATTCAACATTAGGAAATGTTATAGTTTAACATGAAATAAATTGCTGTTACTTAATGAGAGTGATTTTTCTGGGTGTTTGACTGGTAGCATATGATAAAAATAAATAAATAAATCAATAAATTATGTCTTTCTGTTAGAATTGTTACAGAAAACCGAAGAGATGGGGTTACATTTATTATGTGCGGGTCCCGAGGAAAATGTCTCTCACATTCTGGGCCCCAACATGCAGGAATTCTCTCTATTTATATGTTGTTACCTTCTTTGTCTCCCAAATATGGGATGTTTCTGGCCCCTTTTGCAAGTTCTTAAAGAGCCTGCATGTGCCTGTGCCTTGAGACCTCAACCAAAGGCCTGGCCTGGTGCCAGCACTAAGTGAGAGGTTTGTGACACAAGAAACAAAACAGAGTCCAGGAAATTAAAAAGGGGGGAGGTTTTAATCTTGCACTCCCTGGTGAAATTCTCTGGTCCTAGGGTGGGCCAGGGAAATTCCTGCCAAAAGGGGGCATAAATACTTCTTTTATATAGCTGATAAGTGAGAGGAGGGTGGATGGCTTGAAAGGTGTGGAATTTCTGCCTCAGACCTAGGGGTCTAGGAAGGAGCCAGTTATCACTGTCACCATCTATCTTGCAGATGCATGCATGGGCTCTGGACTTCCCCCCTGCCTTGACTGGACAATAACCTTGCCTGGGGAAGGTTTAATAGCCTTTCTGAACCAGGAGTAGTCTTAGCAAGCAAGAATTTATAGAAGCCAAACAGCAGGGTTAAAATTTCAAACAGCAGTTTTTATATAGATCGATGCTTCAGAATTACCACCAAAATATATTTAATTTTTAGAAATTTTGCCTAGAATTTCAGAAATTTAATGTGGACTTCATAAATAATAAAGGTCAGTTGTACTTGTTAATTTAATAAAGTAATTTCACATATACAATTATATTATCAGGACTACCTGTCATTCATTACTTAGTTTTAATTCTCATTCTTTAATACTTATTATTTGCCACAGATGTTCATTGAATCTGTTAGAATTACCTAATTACTCTGAATCTTTATATTCTGGGACAATATGTTTCATCTTCAAAAACTTTGTTGTTTGTTAAAAGAATCATCTCTCTGATATTTCCAAAGCTGCTTCCCAAATCAGTCCCTGAGGATGTGCACTTAAAATATCACTACCGGTACCTAGGACGTCCCTTAAGCACTGTGTGATCCATTGTATTTCCTCTTGATACTTTCTGCTGTTCCTTTTATTCCAAGCACATAGATATCTCAAACATAGCAATTTATTTATTTTTTCAAACTAGTTGGCTGTCTGTCTCCCTCTGATAAGTTCTGTTGAGGGCAGGACAATCTCTGCTATTTTTCATGGTGCAGTCTCAGCATCTAACACAAAATGTAGTAATTGCTGAATGATTGCTAAGCAAGTCCTCTTCCTACCTGGAAATTATCTTATTTCCTGAATTTTTATTTTTATTTTTTTCCTTTCTGGCTTAGTTACATCCAAATATGACTTAGTTTTGCAACCTTTCACCATCCTAATTGCTTTCTGAAATTGAAACAGAAATTTTTTTGGGGGGGATGAAAAAGACAGGATTTAGGAAATTTTGGAAATTAAGGGGTCCATGGAGGAAGCACAAGGCTGCAGAGCAACAGAAGGTATATTTACATAGAATGGGGAGCTGAAAAGCTGAAACAGGTCCATTTCCATAGAATGTGGGCACTAGGAACAGCAAAAGGTCTATATTTACAAAACAAAGAGAAGGAAGCCCTTCATCCAGAAGGAGAAGAAGAAAGCTCAAAGGGAAGAGGAAAACAATAAGTAAGGGGGAGATCTTCAGTGTGAGGTTCAACCTGTGAGCCCAGGAGTTACTATAGTAACCTGTCTAAGGGAATACTGAGCAATCAGAGGGGATATCAAAGCACCAGAATCTGCAGCCTTGATAAGCCATAGGGAAAAGGAACGCAGTGGGACCCTTTCCCCCACATGGGAGTCTGTACTTGTTCTTCAATAAATCTCCACCTTTGCTATACCACTTTCTGTCCATGAATTCATTCTTGTATTCCAGTGGACAAAGAACCTTCAAGTGCATTTCCAGATTTTTTTTTTTTTTTTTTAACTATTTAAGGTACTTTCCCTTTACCTTCTTAGTTAAGAAAAAATGGCAATCACCATAATGGCATGAAAATATTTTAAATGAACTGTTTACTTCCACCATTGAGCATCTAAGATATAATGTATTAAGTGTTGTGGGGTCGAACCCTGGGTTCAAAAAAGACCACCGGAGGCTGATGATTTATTTAAAAAGCAGGCAAAGATTTATTGAAATATCTGGCCAGGACAGCTGCGAGAGCACCACACGCAGGTGGACTCCACACGACTGCACTGCTTCAGGGGCAGGTAGTTCCTTTAAAAGGTTCTGAGAAGGAAAACCCCTATTTTGCAACAAACTGCTGTTTGGAATTTTCTGCTGTTCTTCCTAGATAAATTGTTGCTTTCTAGTTTGCTTTAGCCCGTTTGCAGAATGATGAAGATAAACTTAGCTGTCTGACCTTGTAGGCCAGAGACCAGATATGCCCACAATCTCAATACCATGCCAAGTGCATTTTTTTTTTTTAAACCACTCAGACTGCGTCCTTTCCCTCTCCCCTTCCCAAAGGAAGGGAAGAATGATCATCAATGGCCATTGGCAGTTGCAGAAGCAACACCAAGAGCCGGCTTCACGCTCAGGAAAGAACGCTGCGCCTCCTCCTCGTGGTTTCAGGTGCTCTACACGATCAGAGGAACTTCTCTAGTAACGAACTATAGAAATGATCCCGGAAAGTATAGTCTTCCAAGTGCACTTTTTTAATTGGACAGAACTGTATTGCTTTCGAGGCCAGCATCGAGATAACCACTAAGTGCACATAGGGCTGGCTCTTTAATAAAGAAAAAGAAAGCTCTGCCTAAAACCTTTCTTAGAATTTGAACTCATCCTCCCTAAGCCCATCGAGAGACAAACAAAGTAAGTCTCTCTAAACTCCCCCTGCATCGACCGACCGCTCGGGAACTCTGCAACAGTTCGAATCACAGGAATGTTCCTTTGTTCTAAATTCTAAATCCTAAAGACTATATTCTAAAAACTGGGGTCAGCCCGCAGGGTCGTTCCCAGCCACATCCTGCTGGACATTGGAATGTGGCCCTATCTTGCAGAAGCAGAACTCAGTGGTTAATCTCCAAAGGTTATGGTCCCAGGCACAGGAAAATTGCCTTAGCAGGTTTAATATTCAAACAGTAGTTTTTACCAAAGTGTGCTTGCCACTATAGTTCATTAAGGTCCTGTTTGTTATTGTGGTGCTTCAAAGTTCCCCCCTGCCATTTCCTGATATTTATCTGAAACTCTTGCACAATATGATTATGTGGGTGCAGTCTCAGGGATATACTTTAAAACAAACAATGTATTCAAACTGCTTAGATCAATTCTTGCAAAAGCAGAATCCTTATTTTACAAAACTCAAGTGATACTTAAACTCATAGTGAAACAGACTTTTTGGACTGGAACCCAGATTCTTTGTCTGCCAGAGTCAAAGAATGAATCCGCAGTCAGAGGGTGGTACAGCAAAGGTGGAGATTTATTGAAGAACAAGTACAGACTCCCAAGTGGGGAGAGGGAAAGGGTCCCACAGAATGGACTCCCATGTGGGAAGGGGAAAATGTTCCCACTGAGTTCTTTTTTCTTCTGGCTTATAAAGGCTGCAGGTCCTGATGCCTTTATATCCCTTCTGATTGGTCAGTGCTCCATTAGACTGGTTACTATAGTAACTCCTAGGTTCAAAGGTCCAACACCACAAGGGACAGATGATACCCTCCCCCCTCATTATTCTTTTCGTTCTGATTTTCTTCCTTCTCTTTATTTTGTAAACATAGACTTTTTTTTTTTTTTTTTTTTTTTTTTTTTTTTTTTGCTACTTCCAGCTTCCTTGTCTTATGTGAATGCAACTGTTCTTACTCCATGCACCTGGCTTCCTTGTGTTAAGCCTTAACAGTTAAGGAGATGTACCTTCTCCCAGTCTGTAGCCCTATGTTTTTCCATGGACCCCAGTTCTACAAATTCCCTAAGCCTGACTATATTCCCCTAAAATTCCTGTTTCAGTAGTCACTAAATTCTGTCTTACTTTCAAGATATTGCTATAAACCAATTCAAGGATACATAACTAAAGACTGTGGAGCAATTAATAATATTAGATCAATGGTAAGTGTTCTGAAGTGTCATTTTGCAATGACTTTTTATTATAAGGTAGATCTTGTACTTTTTCTTATTTAAAATGAATTAGAAAACCCTCAAATATGACAAGAGAAAACACAAAACACTGGAGTTGGAACTCAGTATTTAGTGAGTCTTAATATCACTGAATGAACTAAAAAGCCCAGGTTCAAGTACAGATTTAGTGACAGGATAAACATATTCTCTATTTATTATAATATTAGAAATATATAGAATTGAGCAGTTTCTAGAAGAGACCAGAATATTATGTAATCATGTTCCATAGAGAAAATGGAAAAGAAGATAAAAACCTACAAGTCAATTTGAGTTACTACTTATTATTACTCATTCATCCACAAAAACTAATATTCTTCCTGGGATCTTGTCTCAGGGAATCAAAGAATAAAGCAATGGACCAGAGGCATTCAAACAAGGCAGGAGTTTATTGCAAACACACACACAGAGTTCCCCCTCAAGGGAGATTCAAATGGGTTGCCCCCAAGCATTCTGCTTTTTCCCTTATATCTGCTAAAGGCCAGTTCTTTGTCAATCTGTGCCCCTCTCTGATTGGTTCTTGGCTTATTTGCAACATTGTTCTCTTTCATTTTCAAGGGGGAAAAAAATCCTGTTTCCTTCAAAAACACATTCTTTGTTGGTTTCAGCTAACTCCACAATTCCTCCTCCTCACCCCTCATCCTAACTACCTAATTCTACTTTAACTCCTTTCACAGGGGTATTTGTGTTGTCCTCAATAGTTGTCTCATAGTGGTCCACAGACTGTGCTTTCAGTTTGAGTTGACATCTACCATTTTATTCTTCTGCTTTGGTTTTCTGTGCTATCCCTGCTGAGCTTAATCTGCTTCCATTGCTGCCTCATTGGCAAGGCACTGAGGACAATTTTGTATTGTTAGAGCTGTAGAAATTTCTGTATTCTAGTTTTCATCTCTTCTAAAAGAATGTTTGCCGGTTCGCTGCTCATTACCTTTGTGAGTTTGATGAATCAGTGTATTCTGCCAATCATCCCCAGTGAAGAAATTTCCATTCACTTTTTTTCTACTTTCTAGCAAATAGGAAACAAGATTTTTTTTTTTTAATTTTCTATATAGTATTTGAGAGATTATTGAAACAGCTTTAATTTTACTTGTTCTAGAAATGAGGACAAATTGAGTGACAAATTCCCATTATCAAATTATTTTTCTACTCTGCTCATTTTGTTTAAAAGAAAACAAATGGGCATTTCAACTTCTTCTACAGTTAAGATGATTTATTTTTTCGGTACATTTCTAATCTCTTTTTCCGATATAGTATGTCAGTTATAGTGATAATTTCTTAGATGCTCACTTTGAAACTTCAGATCATTAGGAAGTGGATAATAGATTATTGTGTACATAAGACTTCAGTATTCTTGCAATCATAGCATTGCTTAATTTATATAGAAAATTGTACATTTCCTTTAATAATAAATGCTTTTTCTATACAAATTTCTTTAATTTACAGATATACATTCCAAAATGATCCAATACTTAGCAAATTATATTATTTCAAACACCAGATTTTCACAGATTTTTTGAAACCTCTTACATACCAGGTGAGGTGCCATGTCTGTAATTTTTTATATCTAGATAATGACTGGCCGATAATAAAAGTTTAAACATTTTTTGGAAATTTTATTTTTGAAACTATTTTAGATTTAGAAGAAACTTAGAAATATAGTGTGAAAAGTTTCTGTATATCCTTTACTAGGTCTCCTTGATGCTGACATATTACATAGCAATGCTAATTTATCAAAACTAAAAAAATTAATAACATTCATACACTATAAAATAAACTGCACACTATTTAAATCTCATTGGTATTATTAAGAACTTTTTGTTGTTGTGGTTGTTCTGAGACAATGAGAAGGCTAAAAGGCTAATTCTAGTGTAACCCTGATTTTGGGGGAGCTAGCAATCTGAATCCATACCAGGAAGCTCAGTGTACATTCTTGATAACCTATAATTAAGTCACTCCCTCTTTCCCAGAAACTGGTCTTGCAGAACCTGTTACTGTGAACAGTGCACTACCCCAGAGGGAGGGTTATTGATGCTGGCTCCAGGCTAGACCATCAGATATGGCCTGTAGACCCCAACACCTGGGGGCCTTTTTGCAAGGCTCGCGAAAGGACCAGATGCATAATCCATGTTTGTGGGACAAAGACACCAAAAAGATATAAAAGAGAAGCCCCGTGCATGTTACTTTACTCATATCTGGAAAGTTATTCTGAGTCCACCACTGTAAATAAACAGTGTCACTCCTTTTCTCTAAAACCATTCCTTGGTTTTTCTTCGGTCTTCTGCAACAATAAAATTTGGGATAAAATATAGCATTTAGGAATTATTCAGACTGGGACAGTTTTACAGAACTTCTTTACTTCAAGGACCTTGAAATTTGAAGAGTATAGTCAGGTAGATTGTCTGGTCAAATTTACCCTTTAGAATTGATTTTCTTCCATTTAAATGTGACATGTCTTAGAGTAATTTTTTCATGTTTCTTGTTGGAAATTGGTTAATATTCTTGAATCTATGACTTTATCTTTTCCATTGAATTTGTAAAATTTATAGTCACTCTTTATTCAAGTATTTTTCTACCCCTCCTCCCCTTTTTTGAGACTTTAATGATATGTACAGTAGGCTACCTAAGTTGTTCCACAGTTCAATTGGTTTTCTGTTTATTTTTGTTAATTTTCATATATCTGTGTTGCATTATTTGTTAGTTTTATTCATGTGACTTCAGTTCACTAATTATTTCTTTAGCAATGTCTGTTTCATCAGTTATTCCATTCAGGGTGTCTTTGACTTTATACATTTTAGTTTTATGTCAAAAAGTTTTATTCATATGTTCTTTACATCTTTCATACTCTACTTCAATTTTGAACATATATATTGAATTATTATCCTAATGAAACAGGAATTTTAGGGGTAAAATAGGACAGGTTTAGGACATTTTAGAAATTTTGGAAATTAAGGGAATGATGGAGGAAGCACAAGGCTGCAGAGCAGAAGATATATTTCCATAGAATAGGGGAGCTGGAAAGAGCAAAAGGTCTATGTTTACAAAATAAAGAGAAGGAAGCCCTTCATCCAGAAGGGGAAGAAGAAAGCCCAAAGGGAATAAGAAAACAATAAGGAAGGAGGAAGTAACTCCTTTGAGCCCAGGAGTTACCCAGCTTTGGGTAGTTTCCTTAGGCTTAGATCCTTGTGTTGCTCAGTATGCCACCAAATACTTCTGCAGATCTCTGGTCTTCACTCTCTGCAGCTCACTTTTTCAAGGTGCCTTGGCTTATAAACTCCAGCTGCCCTTATTTCCCTTGACTATCAGGTTTATCTCTTCCACTCAGGAAGTGAGCCAGGGCAAATGGGTTCCCTCTTCTTCAAAGCAATTTATGAATGAAATCATAACATTCAATTTATTGTTTTCCATGTCTCAGAATTATCACCATTACTGATGAACATTGTATTAAAAACCATTTTCTCATTTATTATGACAGGCAGGAGATTGAATTCTTGGCCTGTTACTTCACTTTGACTGAAAGTATAAATCTAAAATTACTTTTATTTTAAAAAGTCCTTAACTTTAAAAAATTAAATGAACTAATATTAATTTATGAAACTATATATTAATATCTGTGCCAATATATTAATTTTGATAAATAATATGTATAATACATTATTTTAATGTTACAATATCCAGTTTACCAATTTGCCAATGTTTTTCAAGTTACCAGGTTGTATACTTTTTATACTATGCATTGTACTACAAAATCAGAAATATGAATATATCATTTCTATGAAATAGTTTTATTTTGATAGTTACATCTTGATATAATTATAAAATACAGCAAGTTGTATCACAGTAAAAATTATTGAGCTACTAAAGTTCTTATGTGCAAGGGAAAGTTGTTCTACTTTTAATTTTTTAACCACGTAAACTGTATTTAAATAAACAGACTGAACTGTAACACCAACTTTAAAATTGTTGCTATAATTTAAACTCTCTGACCTGTTGTTTTTAAGTATATAAATTTGATGATACTAAATCTGACATGTTACATCTGACAAGTTTCTCAGTGCTCAAAACATAAATTCTCAATAAAGATGTGTGTTTTTTCCCCAACAAACATTTATTGAATATTTACCTTATATCAAAAAACATTTTAGATTCTTGCATTCACACACACTATACAAAACTTATCTAAACTTGAATAAAATGCATGAACTATGGCTCAATATATGTATCTTTTATTGTCTAAGACAGACCATAGCAAACCTATGCGAGCCCATCAGCATAATTATTAGAAAACCAGTGGCCCAGTGCATGGATCTGTGCACATTACAGTGGCTCAGTGCATGGATTTGTGCACATTACAGTGGCTCAGTGCATGGATTTGTGCACATTACAGTGGCTCAGTGCATGGATTCGTGCACATTACAGTGGCCCAGTGCATGGATCTGTGCACATTGCAAGGAAATTAATTAGAAGGTGGCTGCTGGGGCAGGACTGGGCCAGTCAGGTTGGACATGCCTTAGAGCCAACCTCCTGGGGCCCTTCCTGGTCACCACACATGGAGCTGTGCCACGGTTTGAAGATGGCTCCAAAGTGAGCAGGGTCCCATGGAAGGTGGGGTTCCTCAGCTTGAACTGAGGGGATCAGGCCCAAACTGGCAGTCCGACATCCCCCTAGGGGTCTCAGAGTTTGAGAGGGCACTCTGCAAAGTTGCTGTCACTCAGCAGCTCCTGTATTGAGCATCGACTCCCTGGTGGTCAGTGCACATCATAGCTAACAGCCAGTTTGATTATCAGTCAGTTGAATGGTCGCTTAGCCATACTAGTGGCCCAGTGCACAAAATTAATGCACTGGGGGAGGGGGTTGTTCCTCAGCCCAGACTGCACCCTCTCCAATCTGGGACCCTTAACTATGTTTATATATTTATTAAAGTTTTTGTTGTTGATGTTTTTTGTTGTTTTTTTTGTTTTTGTTTTTTTTGATTAACAAAGTTACCTACTCATTCTGGTACTGCTAAATTATTTTCTTTATTATGACTGAATGTTGGAAGTTATCAAGTAAATAATCTGAACCTATAGAGATAATCTTAAAGTTTTTATTTGTTTTTGTTCATTTAATCTGATAACATGGCGAATCACAGTGAGATATTATATAATGTTAAAATAAATTATAATTTTATGTCAAAGTTAATGTTCTATTCTGGAAATTTTATGACTTGTTCATGATGCATTATCCTTTTTAACATGGCTACATTTAGTTTGCCATAATTATTTAGAAATTGTGCTTTAGTCCTTTTAAATTATTATTCTTGCATGTTATTGTATTATGTTTTTCTTGATATTTTCTTTAAATTCTAGTATACCCTGAAATTGTTTGTTTAATTTAGGATGTCTTTAAGGCAATATTTTTATGTTTATAACTGAAATGTTCTTAACTTATGATAGATTACTTATTTCTAAGAATTATATTGCTTTTTACATTTTTATATATTATTTTGGTTTTGCATTAACTTTGCTTAATTAAAAATAATACATATAATCAATCTAAATTTTGCATCTAATAATTCAGTTACTGATATAATTATTTACACAAGTTTCACTTATTTTAATAGGGCTTTCTTTCCTTGCACATAGTGTTTTTTTTTCAGTTTTATTTTGTTTTGCTAACATAAGCTTAGATTCATCATCTGCCTGAGTCATTGTCAGTGCAGAATCACTCTATTTTAATATCTTCATAAAATGTCTTTGTGTGACCAATGTAGTATGAGCTTGTATACATTTTTTTCATTGCTGCATTGAGTTTCTAAAATCTCAAGAATAATTGCAACCTACCAGCTAAAGTCCATAGTAAAGTCCCAATTAGCAAAAGTGCCTTCCTGGGCAGGAGCATTATTTCTTGGTCAGTCATACACACTAAATACATAAGCTTTGTGACCCAGCTGAACTGGGAAAAGTTCTCTACTTAGATTCTTTGTGCGTCTCTTTGTTTTATTCTTTTATTTTCATCAATTCTTGTACCTTTTGAAGAATCAACACTGGATTTCTTCTTTTTTTTAAATTTAAGTTCTTTATTGTTTAAAATATTACATAAGCCTCCTTTCCCTCCATTGTCCTCTACCCAGTCCCTCCTACGCTCAGCACATACCCTTACCCCGCTACTGTCTGGGTTATTGGTTATGCTCAAAAGCATGCATACAAGTCCTTTGGTTGATCTCTTACCTGCACCCTCTTCTGACTTCCCTCTGAGATTGGAAGGTCTGTCTGTTCAATGTTTCTTGCCCTATTTTTGTTCATCCGTTTATGTTGTTCATTATTTTCTGTAAATGAATGAGATCATGTGATATTTATCTTTCTCCAACTGGCTTATTTTATTTAGCATAATGCTCTTCAGGTCCATCTGTGCTGTTGCAAATGGTAAGAGTTTCTTATTTTCAAAAGCAGCATAATATTCCATTATTTAGATGGCCACCATTTTTTAATCCAATCATCTGCTAAAAAGCACTTACGCTTTTTCTAAAACTTAGCTATTGTAAAGTGGGCAGCTATGAACATAGGATTGCACATATCCATTCTGACTGGTGTTTCTGATTTCTTGGGATATATTCCTAGGAGTGGGATTACTGGGTTTTACTAAATGGTTACTAAAACCATTTTTAGTTTTTTGAGGAAACTCCATACTGTTCTCCACAGTGGCTGCACCAGGGTTTATTCCCACAAGCAGTGCAGGAGGGTTCATTTTTCTCCACATCCTGGCCAGCACTTGTCTGTTTGTTTATTTGTTGACGATAGCCATCTGACAGGTGTGATATGGTACCTCAATGTCATTTTGATTTTTATCTCTTGGATGATTAGTAACTTTGAGCATGTTTTCATATGTTTCTCAGCCTTCTGTATGTCTCTTTTAAAAATTGTCTATGTCCTTTGCCCATTTTTTGACTGGATTGTTTATCTTTCTTTTGTTAAGTTGTATAAATTCCCTGTAAATTTTGGAGATTGAACCCTTATCAGAGATAACATTGGTAAATGTGTCCTTCCATGCAGTGGACTTTCTTGTTGTTTTGTTGATGGTTTCTTTTGCTTTTTCATGTAGTCCCTTTTGTTTATTTTCTACTTAGTTTCCATTGCCCTCAGAGCTGTATTGGTAAAGATATTGCTACAATATATGTCTGATATTTTGCTGCCTGTGGATTCTTCTAAGATTGTTATGGTTTCATATCTTACATGTAAGTCCTTTCTTTCAAAGAAGAACTAAAACCTATCTTCCTCAGACTATTCCAAAAAATTCAAGAGGAAGGCACAATTCTAAGCTTTTTCTATGAATCCAGTATTACCCTAATGCCAAAACCAGACAAAGATACCACAAAGAAAGATAATTATAGGCCAATATCTCTGATGAATATAGATGCTAAATTCTGAAACAAAATCTTAGCAAATTAGATCCAGCATTACATTAGAAAGATCATTTACTATGACCAGGTGGGATTTATTCTGGGGATGTAAGGATGGTACAATATCTGCAAATCAATAAACATGATACATCACATAAACAAACTGAGAGACAAAAATCACATCATCATGTCAATTGATGCAGAAAAAGAATTTGACAAAAATGCCTTTTGATTAAAAACTCAGCAAAGTGGGAATATAAGGATCATATCTCACTATAAAAGCCTTTATGACAAATCTACAGCCAACATCATACTCAATGGACAAAAACTAAAACCATTTCCCCTAAGAAAAGGAATAAGTCAGGGATGCCCACTTTCACCACTCATATTCGACATAGTATTGAAAGTACTATCCATGGCAATCAGATAAGAAAAAGGAACAAATGGCATGCAAATTGGAACAGAAGTAAAACTGTCATTATTCACAGATGACATGATATTGTACATAGAAAACCCTAAAAACTCCATAAAAATTATTAGGTTTAATAAATGAATTTGGTAATGTAGCGGGGTACAAAATTAACACCCAGCAATCTATGGCTTTTTATACAGCAATAATGAACTTACTGAAAGTGAAATAGAATAAAAAACAATCCCATTTACTATTGCATCAAAATAATTAAGATACATAGGAATAAACTTAAGGAGGTAAAAGACCTGTCCTCAGAAAATTACAGGACACTGGAAAAGAGATAGAGGAAGACATAAACAAGTGGAAGAATATACCATAGTAATGGATTGTTGGAATCAACATCATTAAAATGTCCATAGTACCCAAAGCAACCTATAGATTTAATGCGCTCCTATTAAAATACTTACCGCATATTTCACAGACCAGAACAAATTCTCAAAATTTTATATATAGTAAAAAAAGAAAACACATACAAACCCTGTATAGCCGCTTCAATTCTGAGAATGAAGAACAAAGTTGGAGGAACCACAATACCAGATATCAAGCTATATTACAAAACCACTGTTCTTAAAACTGCCTGGTACTGGCACAAGAACAGACCTATAGACCAATGGATCAGAATAGAGAACACAGAGATGGACTCAAGCCATTATGCTCAATTAATATTTGACAAAGGAGACAAGTGCATAGAAAGGAGTCAAGACAGTTCCTTCAATAAATGGTGTTGGGAAAATTGGACATATATGCAAAAAAAAAAAAAAATTAAACTAGATCACCAACTTACACCATACACAAAAATAACCTTAAAATAGATTAAACTGGATTTTAATCTCAATATCAGCACATGAATCTATATTGAAATCCCGATATGTCTTACATTTATAACTTATTCTTGTCTAACCTTTACTTAGTGTTTTGTTTTGAGATATACATTTTCCTAGTAGTTCATTTGTGCACACAAACTGTTTCACTTTTTTAAAATTAGAAAGTAGCAGAAACCAGTTTGGCTCAGTGGTAGAGCGTCGGTCTGTGGACTGAGAGGTCCCAGGTTCGATTCCAGTCAGGGGCATGTACATTGGTTGTGGGCACATCCCCGGTAGGGGGTATGCAGGAAGCAGCTGGTCGATGTTCCTCTCTCATCAACATTTCTAGCTCTCTATCTCTCTCCCTTCCTCTCTGTAAAAAATCAATAAAATATAAAAAAATAAAATAAAATAAAAATAAAATTAGAAAGTAAATCATCAAGATACTTAATCAGATACTAGTATATGACAGAGTATCAGATAGTGCCTTTCACATTTTAGAATATATGAATAGAGGAACCTCTGATTGCAAACTGTATGGTCAGCACAAAAATATTTGGGCTGTCAGACAAGGCTCTTAATATTGTCAAACAGTGGAATCTTACAGAATTTTTTCTGCAAAATTGATACATTTTAAAAAATATATATTTTATTGATTTTGTACAGAGAGGAAGGAAGAGAGAGATAGTTAGAAACATCTATGAGAGAGAGTCATCGATCAGCTGCCTCTTGCACACCGCCTAATGGGGATATGCCTGCAACCAAGGTACATGCCATTGACCGGAATCGAACCCGGGACCTTTCAGTCCCCAAGCCGACGCTCTATCCATTGAGCCATCCGGTTTCGGCAAAATTGATACATTTTAATCATAAATCTGGAAGCATAAAAGTTATTAACAGAATAAATATTAGAAAAATGTCTTTTCCCAAACTTTATATGCTACTGAAAGTATGTTAAGAGAGATTGAGAAAAATAAAATACATAATCCTGCCAGGTTTAAGGATGACAAGTCTATATTTTTGAAGTGCCATGGTTAAATATACCAATACATATCATATATAGACTATTGAAATAAAATAATAGAATATAGTTTAATTTAAAATGAGAATAATATAAAATACATTTTTGTAAAATAATTCATATTTATTTCAATTTGAAAACTGTAAAATACATAAGGAAGTAATACATTTTTTATCATTTGTGAACACAAAAAAGCAATGTTTATTTTTAATAGAAAATTTTAGCAAGCAAGCAAATAAAAAATGGGACAATGATATAATAAAGAAATTCAAATTTGAGATTTCAAAATAAAAAACTTATTCATTCAATAACATTCTGGGAAATGAATACATAATTACAAGGTCAATCACAAGTCAAAATTGATGTTCTATGCTCTAAATCGACTTCAGTGAGCCAAAAGACAAAATAAAAAGATCTTAACTTGCTAAATGAAAAACAGAATATGAAGTGAATATAAAAGGAGAAAGCAAATGATTCAATGTTATAAAAGCCACTTGGTTATAAACCACTTCAATGTTATAAAAGCCATTATATAATTTTAACAACCAGAAAATAAGTTATTTTAAAAAATAAAATAAACACATTATGTTCTTCAAAAATGTCATATTTGGCAGATTTATTTGAAATCATTGGCAAAAATATTGGTTTAAAATCTTATCTGACTTGCAGTTATCGGTAGAAGTATTTCTAATTTTGTTCAAATATATTTATGAAGATAAATGAAAATATAGAAGCAATTATTGCCAACAAGAATTAGTACTGAATACCTACATCTTCTTCAATACTAAGAAGAAACACATACAAATAAGGTACTAGAGCACATTGACAAATTATAGGACATAGTCATAAATATACTAGTATAGTTATATTGCTCACCTCAAGTTTAATAGGAATTCTTTTTAATCTTACCTAAAGCTGTCTTTTAGAGATTATCCAAATGCTCACCTCCTACTCAAATATTATAAACTTGTACATATTTATTTAAATAACAGAAATTCATAAAACAGCTATAAATGACATGTTGACTGGTAACATAAGTTGTAAATGCTATTGACTTAGAGTCTAACACATAAGCAAACTAAATTCTATATAATTCAGCTAAAAAAAGATTAATGCAGTGTTTTAAATACATAGAAAACATGTGGGATGGCTAGAGAGCATAGCTCTTAACTCGCCTCTAGGATATGTAGCAAAACTCTATGGGAGAGTGTACCAGGGATGAGCTAGGTGGACAAAGAGGAGCCTGACAATACTCACAGAACCCCAGTGAAGTGTTCAATTAGTTTCAATATATATATGTGGAAACTACCCAAGATATGTTATAAATGGGGGAGTAAGACTTCTGCTGGTTTTTTTTAAGGATCATTCCAACTTGGCTCTGGGAATTACACTGGGAAAGACATGTTACTTTAAAGGATTCATTATACTCACAGGTCCTAAAGAGGGAGGCATAGCATGTCCAGAGGGCCACACAAAGTCACCCGAAGCCTAATGTTTTTCATAGCAGGCAAGGAAATGGCAGAGCAAGTGCCTTTATTGAGAGTCATGAGTGTGGTAGCTCAGAGCTAACAAGAAATGTTCTTGTTGGGCAATTTGAATATAAATGAATCAACATGGAAAAGTGGGCAAGAATAAAATAAAGTATTTTGGAAGATCTTGCTTCAATAGTATGTAATAATCTAGGAATGAAAATGAATTAGAGCATCTAATAAGTCATAAAAGCAAGATATAAAAACATAAAACTCTTTAATTTATGTCAAAATTTATATTTTCAAAGTAAAGAAACTTATGTGCAATACAAAATACTAGCATTCAACATGATAAAATATTCAATGTATGATCTAATAAAAGATTACCAGAAGTGCATTAAAATATGACCCATGATAAGAAGAAAGCAATCAATAGAAATCAATTCACAACTGACACAGATGTTAGACTTCATAAATAAGGACATTAAAATATGTATTACAGCTGTATTTTGTATGTTTATAAAGTTGTTAAGTGAAAATATGAAATATATAAAAGATCAGATATGATTTTCTAGAAATGAAAACTGTAATAACTAGATGAAAACCAGCATTTGAGAAACCTCAGAAGCAAAGATTAATAAGCCGGGCAGAAAAGGCATGGAAATAAAAGCTATTTGAAATGGAAAAAAAAAAGTTTAAAAACATAATTTAAAAAATGGAGAGTTTCAGTAGGCAGAGGACAATGTCATGTCATGTGCCTGATAGAAAGGCAGAGTCCCTGAGGGGTGGAAGAGAGAAGAAATATGGAGATATTTGAATACATAATGATAAAAAAGCACAGAACTTCAGATCCAGAAAACTGAAATCATCTCAAAGTATAAACAGAAAAAAGAGAACATCTCATATAAAAATCAAATATTTTTTATTCCATATGAATTTTTGAGAGTTTGTTCTATGTCTATGAAAAAAAGACCCTGAGTAGCCACAGAAATCCTGAGAAAGAACAAAGTTGGAGTGACCTCAATACCAGATATCAAGCTATATTACAAAGCCAATGTTCTCAAAACTGCCTGGTACTGGTACTGGCACCTATATACAATAGACAAATGAAACAGACATATAGACCAATGAAAAAGAAAAAAGAACCTAGAAATCAACCCAAGCCATATGCTCAATTAATACTTAATAAAGGAGGCAAGAGCATACAATGGAGTCAAGACAATGTCTTCAGTAAATGGTGTTGAGAAAATTGGACAGATACATGCAAAAAAATGAAACTAGACCAACTTAAACCATACACAAAAATAAACTCAAAACACACAAAGGACTTAAATGTAAGATTAAAAACTACAAATCTTAGAAGAATCCATAAGCAGCAAAATATCAGACATATGTCATAGCAATATATTTACTGATAAAGCTCCTAGGACAATGGAAACAAAGGAGAAAATAAATAAATGAGGCTAAATCAAAGTAAAAAGATTTTACACAGTAAAAGAAATAATCAACAAAACAAGAGAACCAATTGCATAGGGGAACAAATTTGCCAATGTTTGGAGATTTGGTCTAATCTCCAAAATTTCTAGGGTATTCTCACATCTCAACAAAAGGAATATAATTAATACCAAAAAAATGGGCAAGGGAACTAAAAACACACTTATCAAAAGTGGACATAAGACTAAGAGACATATGAAAATATTCAAAGTCACTAATCATCTGAGAGATTGAGGTACACTCTCACACCTGTCAGAATGGCTATCATCAACAAATCAACAAATAAGTGCTGGTAAGTATGTGGAGGAAGAGTAATCCTTGTGCCCTGCTGGTCGGAATGCAGACTGGTGCAGCCACTGCAGACAACAGTATGGAGTTTCCTCAAAAAGTTAAAAATGGAACTCCCATTTTATTTTTGTTTTTTGTTTGTTTGTTTTTAAATTATATGATGTTTGTTATTTATTTAGCAAGTATTCTGGAAAAGGGCAGTTCCAAAGTTTTTTAGCTGTTTTGTTTCACTTTTCAAAATATCGTGATTTTTGGTCTTTTTTTTTTTTTTCTAAATAAATCTTATTGTTCAGATTATTACAAATGTTCCTCTCCCCCCCCCTCCCACAATTGCTCCCCTCCATCAGGTTCCCACCCCACCCTCTGTCCTTTCCCCACCCCCCATTATCCTCATCCATAGGTGCACAGTTTTTGTTCAGGCTCTTCCTGCACCCCCCACTCCCCTTTTCCCCGAGAATCGTCAGTCCACTCCACGTCCATATCTCTGATTCTATTATATTCACCAGTTAATATTGTTCATCAGGATTTTTAATTCCCTTGGCTTTCAGTTTCACTTGTTGATAGTTACATATTTCTTGTTCATAATTTTAATCTTTATTTTCTTCTGCTTCAGCAATTTATATAATTCTGGTTTGGTGGTGATGAACTCCTTTAGCTTTTTTTTATTAGTGAAGCTCTTTATTTGGCCTTTGATTCTGAGTGATAGGTTTGCTGGGTAGAGTATTTTTGGCTGTAGGTTCTTGCTATTCATCACCTTGAATATTTCTTGTCACTCCCATCTGGCCTGCATGGTTTCTGTTGAAAAATCAGCTGACAATCATATGGGTGCTCCTTTATAGGTAACTACCTGCTTTGCTCTTGCTGCTTTTGATATTCTCTCTTTGACTTTTGCTCTCAGAATTTTAATTATGATGTGTCTTGGTGCGGTCCTCTTTGGATTCCTTTTGTTTGGGGTTCTGTGGGCTTTGTGGACTTGAAAGTCTATTTCTTTCCCCAGGTGGGGGAAGTTTTCTGTCACTATTTCTTCCAGTATTTTTTCGGTATCTTGCTCTCTCTCTTCTTCTGGGACCCCCATAATTCTGATGTTGGTTTGTTTGAAATTGTCCCAGAGGTTTCTTACACTATCTTCAACTTTCTGGATTCTCTTATCTTCTTGCTTCTGTGGAGGAGTGTCCTCTGGCTCTTTGTGTTCCAAATCTTTGACTTGATTCTTGCAATCTTCCATTCTGTTTTTAGGCCTCTGTATAATATTTTTTATTTCAGACAATGTATTCTTTATTTCTAGTTGATCCCTTTTCATATCCTCATAGGTCTTGTTTATTTTATTGGCCTTTTCTGGGAAATTCTTGAAAAACCTTATAACCGTGGTTTTGAACTCTATATCCAGTCGCTTCTTGTCCTCCATTCTTTTTGTTTGTGATTTATTTCCTTGTCTTGGCATTTTCACTGCTTCCCTGAGTTCGTAGGGTGGCTTTGTGTGCTAAGGTGTCTTATATGATGGGTCAGCCTCCCAGTTACCTGAGGTAGACAGTCTTGGTATAGCCCTTTGTGGGCTATGTGGGCAATCTTGTTGTTAAACCTTGTTTGTTGTTGGTATCACTGGGAAGTGTTGGTCTCCAAGCCAATTGGCTATGATGATCAGAAGTGTCTCAGCTAGGGGGGCTTCTGTATTCTGTTTGGATGAGGCGGAGTCTCGGGGTGGCACAGACAAGCCTTGGTGAATCCTGCAAGATTGGTTGCAGGCACACACACCTCTTTGGTATAGGTGCAGACAAGCTTTGGATTCCTATCTATCTCTTCCTAGGAGAGTCCTATTCACAGTGAATGAGAAAGCTAGCCACTGAAAGGGCTTCTTTGCTCCGCTTGGATGGGGTGGAGTCTCAGGGTGGTGCAGACAAGCTTTGATCAGCCCCTCCCTACGAGGGTCTGGTTTCTGAGTCCCGCAGTAATGGCCGCTAGCTTCACACACCTCTGAGAGATCTCTGCCCACTGCCTGACAGTCTGGCTTCTCCCTGTGTGGGGCCGTCTATCAGAGCAATAGGGTGGTTTTGTTTTCTTTCCCAACAAGAAAGTTAGCTGTGCATTAGCTGTCTGCCCTCTCTGCATGCAGGGAGTAAGCCAGCAGCGAACTCGTCCTGCCCTCTCCTCGCTCCACAAGCAAGACAGCAGCAAAGTCTGGCAGCTGCCTTTTTGCGTGTGCAGTTCACTGCACCTTCACAGTTCCTGAGGTTCAGCGTGCCTTCTCTCTCCTTCCCAGATGGTAGAGCCTCCTCTAAGCCAGCCGTCCAGCACTTCAAGGTGATGTTTCCCCTGTTTTTCAGTTCTAAATTCAAATTTGTTGTGGTAGGCTGCATTTGGGTGTCTACCCTATGCCGCCATCTTGGTTTCTCTCAGGAACTCCCATTTTGACCTAGTAATCCCACTTCTAAGAATACGAGGTGTACCAGTTATCAATGGTAAAGTTTGTAATAAAAGAAAACATGATAATTTCAAGAGAAACATCAAAACTGCTTTATTCAAAGTAATGTTCATAGTTAGCTACACATTTTCCCCATCTTTTGGGTAATTTGTGGATACCATACCAATAGAACTTTTCCTGTTTTGAGGCAAACCACCCAGCGATTGAATTTTCCACTTCTTTCCATGTTTTGAAGTGCTGCTCAGAAAGTGCATGTACCATATATCAAACAAGTGGTAATCTGAAGAAGCAAAGTCCGTTGAATATCGTGTGTGGGTTAGTACTTCCCAGGCAAGATCTTTTAATGTGTTTTTAACTGGTTTTAAAGTGTGTGATGGTGCATCATCATGCAGCAAAATTATTTTGCCATGTCTCCTGGCACATTCTGGTCATTTCACCATCAAAGCATGGTTCAAATCAATTATTTGTTGTAGGTAGCGATCAGTATTTAGTTGTTCACTTGGTTTTAGAAGCTCACAATACAACAAATCTTCCTGATCTCACCAAACACAGAGCATTGTCTTCTTTCCAAAGAAATTTGACCTTGCAGTTGATGTTGATGGTTGACCTGAATCAACCCATGATTCTGTGCCATTGGGATTCTCAAAATAAATCCACTTTTCGTTGCCAGTCACAATTCTATGAAAAAAAGACTTTCTTTCATGCCATTGAAGGAACATTTTTCTGATGAATTTTTGGTTTTCCATTTGTTTTTCTTTCAGTTGATGTGGCACCCATTATCCTTCCTTTAAAATCTTTCCTATTGCTTGTAAATGATTAGAAATTGTTTGCTGAGCAACATTTAATCTTTCTGCAAATTGTTTTTTTGTTTGACATGTATCTTCATCCAATAATTGTAATTGCTAGTCTTCAAACTTTTTCGGTTGACCTGGACCTGTTTGTCTTTCACATTAAAATCATCACTTTTAAAGCATTTAAATCAGTGTTCAAGTATTTTGAGATGGAGCATGTTCACCATAAGCTTCCCAAAGTATTCAGCAGCACTTTTTTTTTTCTTCAAAATAAAGTAATGAATTAAAACTTCATGCAAATGCTTTTTTTTTAATTTTGGCACAAAATTAGACATTTTTAAGTGTAAAAATATCTATGATGTTAACATCTTCAGTAAATTTGACATATGAAATTTTGAAACTTGTTGTAAATATAACAAAATAGCATACATATCAAATCACATATATATCAACATATAGTTAACTTCATCTATCAAAAAAAACACCCTGCATTATTAACTGTTACACCTAGAATATCCAATGAAATCATAAATACCAATCAGAAAGTAGGTAGTCATATACATTGTATTTTCCATGTTTAACTAACATGACAACTTATGTAATAAAATCATAAACATATTATGTTTTTCTTCATAATATGTCTTTTTTTAAGTTTTAAAGATAGAAGATGAATATTTCATTTAAAAATATATTTTGTTGAATTTTTAGAGAGGAAAGGAGAGGGATAGAGAGTTAGAAACATAGATGAGAGAGAATATTGTTATCAGCCGCCTCTTGCACATCTCCAACTGGGGATGTGCCCGCAACCCAGGTACATGCCCTTGACCAGAATAGAACCGGGACCCTTCAGTCCGCAGGCTGATGCTCTATCCGCTGAGCCAAACCAGTTTCAGAGGAGAATATTTCAAAATTCAGGTTGCATTTGAAACATAAAAGCAATGCTTTATAACTTTTAATATCATTTATTAGTGAAGTAGCACAAGGTGCATTTTTTGTTAGTTACTATCAATGGACACTAAATTTTTTATAGCATATAAATGTCTTGTAAAGAGCATGCATGTCCTTAACTAAAAGCTATTTTTTATTCCCTGAATACATTTAGCAAATTTACTGTTTCATGAATCATCAAGCTTTAACCCTGAAAATAAAATAATTAAGAGAGGAATTGTGCAAATAACCATTCATAATTAATGTTTTCTGAAGACCAGTACAGCTGAAAATATTTGTCAGTCCAAATCCACTTAATGCATTTATATGAGAACCTTAGGCTATATATACTGCCTCCTAACTCAGAACATTGATGTTAATTTGTTTTCTCAAACACTTTAATGGTTGCAATAATCTATGATTTAACAGTTGTTTGTATGTTGTCAAGTTATTGACAAAAATGAACAATCTGCAGTTCTATTTAAGGTAGCTAACTAAATAATAGCTAAAAACTCAAATATAATAAAACAAAAATTAATAGAACAATAGTTAAAATATTGAAATAGAATTTGTGGCAGAGTAGTGATCAGAAAAAATGTACATTGATCACTGCTCATGTGATATTGACCAACTGAGTTCTCCTTCTGGATTTTAGTTTCTCTAGTTCTAAGAGAAGAGCAGTGACTCTACATTTTATATCAAAGTCTGGAATACAATGGACATTCAAATTTTCTTAATGAGCACATTGATAGCTGAAAGAATTAAATTATAAATGAATAAAATATACATTTTAAAGTTTTACTAAAAGTACAATATAAAAGCCATAAGGAAAATTTTGCTTGAGATTGGACTTCTAAAATGGCAGTAATCTTGTGGTAGCTAACAGAACATTTGTTAAGTGTAAACAATTAATAGCTATTTATTCTTTAAAAAGGAGAAACTATAAGGTCCTAATACCTTTTGTCTTCTTTATTTGTTGATTTATCTACTGATGAACTAGAGCAGAGAATTAGAAAAAGACTCAGAAAAGAATTGAGGACACAACTTTCCATTTGGCTTTAAACCAAATTAGTCTCTTTATCAGGTCTAGTAATGTTGGTGGTTGGGGGTAGCCGGGGAGCAGTCAATGGGAGAAAGAGGAGACTTATGTAATACATTACACAATAAAGAATTTAAATTAAAAATAAAATTAAATTAAAAAAAAAGAAAACACTCCTTAAAGTATATCTAATGAAGACAAGGAAGGAAGGAAAGAGGAAGTGAAATATATATATTTAAAACAAAGTCCCATGGTTTGACCCATTTACAAATCCATAATCTACTTAAAGAATTTAGATAACAAAAAATTGAAAAAAGCATAGATTAGATTTTTTACCTCTACAATAGGTTCTAAATTAACTTTAACATTTGCTAAAATGCACCAATTGGCAAATATTAATGGATTTAATCCATAGTGACATTCAAATTACAGTTATACCTGAGGATCTCACTAGATTTTAACATGAAATCCTCCATAAACTTGGCTGCAACTATCAATAAATATAAAATAGAGAAAAAGTAGTAATGCCTCACTTTAAAGCCTTGACTAAATTTCCTTTGGTCAATTCTCATTGTTCTAAAATATCCCATAGTAGGCATAAACATTCTATCAAAATTAATAATTAATTAAAGTTAAATTAAATCTTCAGCATTTACAAATTGCTAGATAAAATGGGATCTGTGAATGTCTAATTAAAACAGTTAATATGGCCCAATATATGTTGAAACAGATCCTTTAAGGATTTAAAATTATTATGTAAGTATTAATTAATAAACAGGCAATTATCCCTATGCTTTTTCATTTAACAACCTGATTTTGCTTGTTCTTCAGCCTAGAGAAAAACATGATGCCTCATAGTGAGTTGTTCTTCCATCATTTCCCACATACCCAGTACCTCATATTATTAAAATTGCTAACACCATCCATTCAAATTCAGTTAAAGATTTTATTATTATTTATCTGCCTAATGTGTTCTATTCAGTACCTATTTCACAAGCCTTTCAAACAGTTGGCCTTAACCTCCAAAGGGACATTGTACATTTTTATTAGACTACCCGGGGAATATTGCCATCACACTCTCTATGCACACAAGATCTTAACTGCATCTCCTTTTTTCAGGAGCACAGGTGTGATATTACTTTGACCATATCCTCCTATGAGAAAATTAATTTAATACATTCATTAGAAACATGCAAGTCTAAAATATTTTAGTTCTTTTGGGATTCTGAAGGCAACATATGTCTCATTTACACAGTTTACACAACTTCACTAATGATACTATTTACAAATCAGCCCACCTAAAATGGACCCCCCCTCAGCAAGACTCTAGAATATCTCCAAGTTATAATCAACAGGGATTCCCAGTAAGTGCCTTAACCAACTTCATTAGAGGCTTTTGTAACATCTGCTCCTGATCCTGGAGTTGCTGGAACACCTTTAATAGTCATAAGTTACCCATGGATTTCTGATGCAAATAACTGTCCTTCTTGGCCATTAAAATAAAATAAAAATGGCTGGCCACATATTAAATTTCCTATAAATGGAAGCTCTCACAAATCTGGGGCTTCTGACCTTTACCAGCCAACTTTTCATTAAGCCTTGGGCTATGAAAGTAGCACCCTATAAACTTGGCATAGCCCAGTACATCTTTAGTACAGAATAGTGTTAAGTCTGGCCCTTTGGCACATCCTAGAAGTAGTTAGGTGTGGCCTTTCCTATGTTTATCCTTTCCCAAATGCCATGGTGCTGGTGGCGGTCACCTTTTCCCCAGACACCTTAGTTACCCGAGAGTCCTTTGGAATCAACTCAGTGAATATCAGTTGAATTTCATAGATCATACGAATGGCTGTGCTGTCATAATTGTTGGATCTCACTATAATATAATGATTTCTCATCCTTTATTTAGGATATAGAGAATTAAGGACAGGACCCAAGGGTCAGAAGAATTGCTCAAACTTCAGGCACTTGATTTAGCACTGGATGTCCTTGTCAACACAGAAAAAAATGTTTCCCATGTGGACATTTTTGCAAACTACTGCATCATTGTCTAATAGTTGTTCTCGTCAGGGTAAAAATCCCTAAGGATATTTTTGCCTCATAGTTACACAAAATATAGATCAAGGTCACCACTGTCCCTATAAGTACTGAAGCTACAATATAAAGCCTCACCAGATCTCCCCATATCCCTTTCAGAGTTATAAACGTTTCTCACACTAACCGAGACACTCATTTCTCTTCTTAGAATACACAACCCTGGGCTCTTGGAAAAAAACATTCAATAGATGTTTCAACTTCCCAGCAGGCCCCAGGCTGCTTGCTTAATTGGGAAACATAATGGCTGCCTCAAACAATTCCTTTTAAAACTTCTCTCTGACAAATGAACCCCTACCTGGTTTCTATCTTGTCCAAGACCTTCATTTCTTCTTAATTCAAGCTCGCTTAGCTAATTAACAACTTATACCAAACTTTAAAAATATCTTTACCAGTGACCTTTCCTGTATTTCTTATATCATCACCATACATATGAAGAAGGAAGGGAAAGATGAGTAATAAGAAGAACAAAAGGAATTTTTAAGGCAGTGAAACTAGTATGTAGAATTCTATCTAATAAAGACAGAATATACAAGTTGGTCGTAACTCCACTACAAAGATGGTGGTGTCTACAGCCAATAAGGAGGGAATATGCAAATTGACAAGGTGAGAGGCAGGAGGTGGATTGACAAGGTGAGAGGCAGGAGGTGGATCCAGGCTGGAGTGAAGGCAGTGCCAACAGCTGAAGGGAAGGAAGGCCTATTCTTACATGAATCTTCGTGCATTGAGCTTCTAGTAATGCAATAATGGCTACATACCATTGTACATCTATCCAAATCCATGTGATAGATAATCCTGAGAGTGAACCCTAATGTAAACTATGGTCTGTGGGTAATAATGATGTGTTGGTGCAGGTTCATTGATTATAACAAATGTAGTATTCTGGTAGAGGATGTTGATAATGAGAGATCAGAGTATATCAAAAGTCTTTCTGTACTAACTGTTCAATTTTGTGGTGAACCTAAAACTTCTCTAAAAATTAAATTTTATTATTTTTTAAAAAATGAATAGTATCTATTACTTCTTTATGTAATCTTAGCATTCTGCTTTTTAGCTATTTTCATGTGTGTTGGGAGAGGATACCTCTGTGTTTGTTCAGTGTAGATCAGCTCCTAATTTAAAATATTATAAACACCAGTATAGTTATATACTTTAATTTGTGTGTACTCAAACTTTTTAATGTATATTTTCCATCCTATTTTTTGAGGCAACAAATGCCTTGGAAGGTTCATTTTCTCTCAGAATTTGCAATTTCTCAACTTTCTCCTGATTAGTTTAATTAGCTTCAACCCAACGTCTGTACTTTTTCCAATTTCACATTGTTTATATAATCTTGCTATCAGAGATTTCATGCATATGTGTCTGATTCTTTTGGTACTAATATCCAGACTTTGGTTCAATTACCACAAGGTATGACTCTCTTTATTATGCCCATGTATATTTTTTCTATTATTATTCTGTAGTTAATACTTCTGCTTTTAAAATATATTTTTAATGATTTCCTTGCTCACTTTTGGTTCTTACACCTCACTCTTTCCTTCTGATTTCACTTGTCTTTGGCTGGTGATCTGTGGATTATAAACATTCTGAAACTATTAATATTTGAAACTACAGTGATTCCACCCTAAATCTCAGATAATAATATAGCTGTCAGATAGAATCTCTTTGTTAACTTCCTTGGTATTTTAGTGATTCATTTCTGTAAATTTATGAGTTTAGTGTTATTGCAGCTGAAGTAATATGACATTGCAGTAATACTTATTAGGATCCTATTCACAAGTAAAATATTTAACGGGCCTAGCTTTATATAAGTCTATGCATTCATTCTAGATTTCCTCATAACTTTGCATCAAAGAGTCATCTTATATATTGATATTTACTAGAGGCCCAGTGCATGAATTTGTGCATAGGTGGGGTCTGGTTGGCTGCCCCCAATTGGGGGGGATTGGAAGAAGGAGATAGTGGGAAGTTGGCCAGCTGGCACAGCCCCAATTGGGGCCATTGAAGGTTGGGCTGGCTGGGGGAAGGGGGGTTCTTGGGCAATTGTCCAGTGGTTCCTGCCCCCAATTGGGGTTGGAGGGGACAATTGGCAGTGAGGCTAGCCATGGGGAGGGGCTGTGGGTGGTGGGTTGGCCAGTCCCACGCCAGGATGGGATGGCAGGTGCCAATTGGGGGTCAGCAGCCTGGGGGAGGGACCATGGGTGGTTGGCTGTCCGGCCCTGCCCCTGCCCCTGATTGGGGATGGGGGGAGTGGCTGCAGGAGGTTGGCCAGCCAGACTCACCCTCTATTGGGCTCAGGGTACAATCAGGTATGGGGCCTGCAAGGGGGAGGAGCTGTGGGCCAATCAGGGTGGTGGTGGCCCATCAGGGACTGGCCTGGTCATGAAGAGGGGCTGCAGGGGGTTGGCTGGCCAATCCTACCCCCTATTGGGGTAGGATCAGAGGTGTGGCAGCCAGAGGGAGGGGCTGCAAGAGGTTGGGCAGCTGGCCCTGCCCTTGTTAGGGGTTGGAGAGTCGGTAGTGGGCAGTACTTACTGTTCTTAAAAGGGTACTTTTAAGAACAGTAAGTGGGAAGAGTGGGAACAGAGAAGGTTTGGGCAGGGGAATAAGTAAAGCTGCAGTGGTGGCCAGAGATCAGCCTCAGCTAACCACATAGAGGGCTCTTGGGTCAATGGGGAGAAATAAATTCATATGTACCTGATTGAACCTTAGCTAGCCACAGTGGGCATCATAGTGACCGGTCATTATGGCATTACAATTGCTGGCTCTATTTGTTTTGTTTAATTTTTAAGCATGGGGATGATTTACATAATTTGACCAGTATGTTCTTGTAGCTTTTTAAGATACCTAGATTTACATATGACAAATGTGCTTACTTGTTATATAAAACATAAAATGTCAGTTTACTTCATTTTCCTCATATTTGGTCAGTGGCAGTCCAATACAATTTTCTTTTTTTTAACTAAAGTTTAAAATGTACATGACATTCATTTAAAGTTTACTAAGACCACTGCAATGAAATTTTATTATATCTAATATTTCTTGCATATTATTAGATGTCTTTTGTCTTCTTCTGCATTCCACACCACTGGTTTAATTATAAACAAATCTTGGTTAAAAGCATTTTAAAATTAACAAGGTGTTAATTTTCACATATGGACCAGGAACTTTGTCTGTTAAACTTGAAGTCCATTAAATTGAGGTCTGCAAAATCAAAAGTTCACTGTATCTATAAACATCTTATTTGACCTCTAACTACATTTCTCATCTATATCTTGACATTTAAATATATTTTGTGATATTTTGTTTTATAATTAAAATAATAAATAGAGGTCATTTCAACTCATATAGCTGATACCATTATGTGGCATACATGCCTCATTTAAAAAAAAAAAAACACCTTTATTTAGCAAACTATAACTTCCTATGGAAGAACGGATATGATTATAATAATGTAATACTTGACTCTTTATACTTTACTTTTTGCCATTGAGCTGATTTTATCATATCCATCACACTTAAAAAGATAACTTAGGTTTTCATATATAAAATGATTGACCAATGTAGTATTAGAGATCAAAAGATAAGGTTTCAAACCTCTGTGTGGATCAAAAGCTCATCTATCCCTTAGTGCTCTACGCTGCCTTATGTGCCATATTATTAAGTGGTTTTACAGTTAGTAGGTTCATCAAACAAATAGAATAAATTAATGTAAATATGTATTCTAAATGCAAGGAACAAAATTTCGGGGAAGGTTCATTTTTCCATAGTTTTAAGATTTTATTTAAATAATGATCATCATAACCAATTTCCCTATCATAGACAATTTTTGTGGTACATTAAATTTACAGAACAATCAATTGAAATTTTTGTTTCTTATTCTTGAAATAAAATTAATCTAGTGTTATGAAGAAAATGAAAATATTATGATTCACTTCATGTTCTTAGGTCTCTAAAATCCAATGGAAAAGTTGTCACTGTAGGGTAGTATAATCTGGTCATAGACACCTAAACAAGATTTCTTAGCCTTCAGCAAAACTATTTAATGTTGTTTTACTATTATGTCAAAACAAGAGTACAACAAAATAATAACTTGCTCCCCTTCTTTGCCTGTTCCTCTTTTAGATTATAAAACCAAAACCCCAGTCTGTGCTTAACTATGGGGAAAATGTGTCATACAAGGACTGTTGCAGTCCACAATTGGGAAAGGCCACTAATCTCTGTGATTTTTTACATTAGCCACTGCCCATTGTTCCCAATAACAACTATATGTTCTAGGTTTATGAAGTTCTGGGACTCTGACATTGGGTGATTCTCTGTGTAAACATAAATTCTCCTCAAGGGAAATATCTATGCACAGGATAACATATCCAAAACAGCGATAAGCCTAATAAAATACTAAACTATTGAATGGTCATAGAGTTTGGTTTGTTGAATCGTAAATAAAATATATCTATAAAAATAAAAGCATAATATGCTAATTAGACTGGACATCCTCCCAGATGACTTTCCAGACTAAGTTGGGGCTGTGAGGGAAGCCCGAAACCACAGTTACCCAGTCTCCAGTTCAGCTGCTGATCTCATCTGAAAACATCCTCATAGGTGCACCTAGACATCCTATCTTCTCCTGCCTTATTTCATTCAGCAGTTCCTGGTCATCTTCGGTCCCGGTCCTGTCTGATTTCTAAGGAGATACATTGTTCAGCACTTGCTGTCAGATGTTGCTGCTATTTTCCCAGAGGGTGTCTCCTGTGACCCTTACAAGGATGCATCATCATACCACTGATCCCTTTGATTGCTGTGCTGATTTCTATGATTGTTGCCATCTGCTATACACATAAACAATATCAACAACAAAAAAGAAAACAAAAAAAGACAACTAATGAAATCACTTTAAACGGAAGTAGCCCAAGTTTATATAGCTCATTGTTGCAACATCAGACTAGAAATGAACCAAAAGTTATAAACATCTAAGAGTTTATAAAAGAGCTACATTTTTTAGAAATTAAAAATTTTTAATCTTCACCCAAGAAAATTTTTCCATTGATTTTTAGAGAGAGAGGAAGAGAGAGGAAAAGACAGAAACATCTATGTGAGAGAAGCCCATTGATTGGTTGCTTTTGGCACAAGCCCCAACCAAGTTCCTTGGCGCGGGGAGGAGCCTTCAACCGAGATACATGCCCTTGACCAGAATTGAACCTTTGGTCCATAGACCAAAGCTCTATCCACTGAGGCAAACATAAATTTCAACATAAGGCACTATACATTACTGTAATTAGCATTAAAATATATAAAACAGATGATTATCTTTACCTCTAACTAAGTCACAAAAGACTTAGTTAGAAATAAGAAATTGAAATTTTAATTTCAAAAATAAGAAATTGAAATTTTAAAGAATAGCATTTCCAGGAAAATTAGAATATAGGAATGAGTTCCCTGTCATATTGAAATGCTCAAAATGGTTTTCCAATTTATACATTTTCATATTATTCTCCATATAGATAATCTATAATTCAGGTATTCCAAATACCTCAATATCACATGTATAAAATGGCAAACTATTATTTTACTCACTTTTTCTACTTAAAACCCAGTAAACTTTTCATTATGACACAATGATACATATCTTGACATATTTTATTTACTTTTATTCTATGAAACTTAGGGTTTTTCTAGTTCCTAGGTTGTTTTGAGACTAAATGCATGAAATCTAAAGCAGCATTATTTGATATCACCATCAATAACTTGTGATATGAAACTAGATTGAAAAACAAGGATTTGTTTGCAAGAGGAATAAATGACAATGTATTTTTCTTAAAACTCAGAAAGTATTCCCTAATTTTTATTTATATTGAAATATGCGTCTTATGAATATCACTAAAACTTTAGAGAATTAAGCTTGTAGGAATGCATGAAATATTCAACCCTTGTTGTTCCTTTATTTTCTGCATAGGATAGATGCAAGCAACAGTGTTTATGATTTAAGATGCTTTTCCTTTTTATAAGCTAGAGCGATTTTTGCCTGATTCCATCTCTTGATTGGTATAGGGATGGTGATATACGCTGAAGAGGAGAGGGAAAGGCAGAGCCAGCAATTCCTGGCTAAGGAGGGAATGGGCAAGGTTAAGTGTTCATTCGATATGAGTGGAGGTGAGAAAGTTCCCTATGAGTGAAGGAAAGGAGGGCTGGAATAGGTTGAGAAGGAGAGCTAATTCACACTTTCAAGGTCAAGATTGTCCCAAGGGGAGGAAAGGGTATGCTTAGGATCTAGAAAGAAGAAATATTGTCCCAAGGGTAATCAAAGTCCTTTTGTAATATTTAGTTGACTCCAGCTCATGTGATGGAGGTGTTCTGGGGATGGGTTTTAAAAGTTGAGGGAAGGCCTGATCAGCATGTTCTTCAGTCATTATCAAGTGAGATTTAAAATGGGACAAAGTCTCTGCAAGAGATCTCTGTGGAAAGGAAGTTTCCTAATAACTAGGGTCTTCCACACATGAGTTCAAAGGGACTAAGAAAGAAGGAAGCATGGGGCATTGCCCTGGTGTGTATAAAGGCTAAAGGTAGGAGAGTAGTTTAAGATTCTTTAGTTTTGAGAGTTAATTTAGGTGAAATTTAATTAAGAATTTGCCTTTTCTATTTAGTCTGAAGATTGGGGCTGGTAGGAGATGTAAGTTCCACTGGGTCAGACTATTGGGGAATGTTTCTACTCATCCCAAGATAGTATCTAGGAAGGTTAAAAATATTTGTTTTGGCCGAAACCGGTTTGGCTCAGTGGATAGAGTGTTGGCCTGCAGACTGAAAGGTCACGGGTTCGATTCCGGTCAAGGGCATGTACCTTGGTTGCAGGCACATCCCCAGTAGGGGGTGTGCAAGAGGCAGCTGATTGATGATTCCCACTCATCGATGTTTCTAACTCTCTATCTCTCTCTCTTCCTTTCTGTAAAAAATAAATAAATAAATAAATAAATAAATAAAATATATATATTTGGTGTTTTTTTTTTTTTTTGTTTGTTTTTTTTTTTATTTTTTTTTTTTAATATGGGCATGTGAGTGAAGTTAATTTGCCAGTTTTGTCCAGGGATTTGGCCCCTTGACTAATAAGTATGGGGGGGAAAAAAGGTCTACCTGGTCCTTGGGGAGATACTGAGTAGCAAGTGGAAGAGGTTTTGATGATATATTGCAGCAGAAAGGTTAGGCCAGGACATGTGATGAGAGGTTTTAGGAGTTGTAAAAGCGATCTGTATCCTATATGTAGGGAATTGTGAAGAGTCTGTAAGATATCAGGGGTCTGTCAATGGTGAAGGATATATTTCCACGAAATTTTAACCATGTATCTTCCTGAGTGGCCCCAAGACCTAAAAGGGCCTGAAGTTCCTCTGGAGTGCATCCGGGTTTTATATGGGGTATAGCTAAGGGGAGGTGGAAGCTTCCTTTGAGCCATTGTCTTGACCTTCAGGTCTGCTTTGTTATTACCCTGTAATACAGGATCATTCCCTACTTGGTGTCCTTTGAAGTGTATGACTTTTAAGAGGGCTAGAAAAGGAGAGGGAAATTCCCAAATACCAACCAGGAAGAGCTGGGAGGCTTCCTGTGATAGTGTCAAGGACTGGGGATGAACCTTAGAAATAAAGGAAGTCTAGGCTTCAACTTAAGGAGGAGAGCAGCAAGAGAGAGCCTGGGAGGGGTTGCTTTAGCTTATTAGGGGAGAAGGGTTCCCTTCAGACATCAGGGGTGATCAGGTCCTGACTCACTGGACAACACTAACCTTCTACCCATCCACAAATGAGCAGCTTTAGTCAGAAAGTAAACAACTGGCATTTACATTTATCAACACATTTAAGCACATTCTTACTTTTAAGAAAATATACATTCAACAAAGTACAAGAGCCCTTCTGTAATAGAAACTAAGAGCAGGCAAATGAAAACATGTCTAGCAATCAATGTTTCAGTATTTTATGCTATTTTAAAATATTTAGATGTTTATCATTTAACCCAGCAATGCTCCAAAGCCTTTAAGTTACCGAAGACTTTGGGAAATTATGTATAGGTATATGAGGCTGGAGAAAAGGCAGGGGGAGGAGGGAGCAGGCCCCACAGCCTGTTCCCAGGCCTGTAGCAGTTTGGATTTAAAACTGCCACATTTTTTCTTAAAGATAGCATGCTAAGGTAGGGTGATAATGAGTTCAGCTTCTGATAGTAGCCATACTGTTAAGAAAGCATTTGCAGTTTTAGTAAAGAAACTATTCTTTGGGAGGAGGGAGGGTAAGAGGGTGCTAAGGTGAGAACAGTTTTTAGAGCTTTAAAGAAGGTGAGAATGTTGATTTTAGGATTTAAAGGCTCAGTGAGGTGGTCCCTTTGCCATGTCATGTCAGAGAGGAGTTTTGCAAGAAGACTAAAGTTGTGAACCCAGAGGCGAGAGTACCCAGTGAGCCTGAGAAAGGAGAAAATGTATTGTTCAGAGGAGGGAACTTGCACTTCTTTGGAAATTTTTAACCACCATTTCCTGCTTCTCTTCTTTGTCAGAGACTATTTCATGTAAAACTTATTTTCAAATTTCTATTTTTTTGCTTGATCTCTAAATTTTAAAATCCCCCAAGATTATCTCTTAGGCTTTAGTATTATTTCTATGTCAACTCTTTGTTCTCATTGGATATCAGGGAATCTCATTGTTTTCACTTCCATCTCTGTAATTAGAGAATTTATAGCTTCCTAGATTTTTACAAGCTTTATTCTTCAACTTCCAAAAATATAACTCCCATAAAAGTCTAAAAGGCACATGAAAATTAATATAATTAAACCAACTCTCTTTTTAAATATATATATATATATATATATTAAGATTTTGTTGTTGTTGATGATTTTGAGAAGAAGGAAGAGGGAGAAAGAGATATAAATGTCAATGATGAGAGAGAATCATGAATCAACTGCCTCCTGCAAGTCCACCAATGGAGATCGAGCCTACAACCCAGGCATGTGCCCTTGATCTGAATCAAACCTGGGACCTTTCAGTTCACAGGCTGACGCTCTATCTGCTGAGCAAAACCAGCTACAGGCAACTAAATCAGCTCTTGCATTCGTTCACAAGATTGGTCTCTCCAACTTCATCTCATTAATGACACATCTTTTTATTTTCTCAAAAATCCAATAACCATTCTCTTTCTATCTTGAGCAATCAAACAAATCTACAAATAATTTTTGTTGGATTTAATTCCCAAATACGTTACTGACTTTTTTTTTTTAAATCATTTTCCCCATTCCCACTTCTTCATTGAATCTTTATGTCTTTTTATTGGGCTACTGCAATAGCCTTGCATTTGGTTATTTAACACTTCACTCTCCCTATAATCCATTCTCTACAATACTAAATGATCATTTAAAATCAGAAAATCAAATTATGCCATTTGCTTACTGAAACCATCCAAAACACTCTATATAACTATTTAAAAATAAAATTATTCATCCTAATGAGAGGGTTAACTTGAAACGCAGGCAGGCAGGGCAGAGTCCAGTGGATACAAAGGCAGGTGGAGTTTAGGCAGGGGCAGCCTAACCACAGGAACTACCAAGCAGAAATAACAGAATGTTTCTGGACTCAAAGCGGGAGGCCTGGGAAACAGGGAGGGCCTGCAGTCACAAGGTGTACGGACACAAAGAAACAGAGAAAGTTCAGCACAGGACAGAGAAAGAACACAGAAACAGGGAACATTCAGGTCTGTTGCTGGGCAAAAATAACTGAGGGAATCAATCAGGCAAGGACACAGATAGATATAGAGCAGGCTTGTGGCAAATACATACCCCTGGACCACAAGGCTTTAATGGACAGCCCATTCTTGGCCCCTCATCCCCATGAGGGGAGTCTGAATCTGCTTATAAGAAATCTTCCACATTTTTGCTTAAATCTTCTGGTCCATGTAGTTCATTCTTCAGCCTCTCTAGACAGGACCCCGAGAAAACCACTTGGCTCGCCATTCTGGTCCGTTCTGGTTATCACTTAAACAATATATATCCTGCCTACTTTTTTTAGTTATTATATATTTTATATTTCTTTCCTTCTTATTTGGAAAGAAATTGCAAAATCTATAAAAGTTTTGCAAGGTTAGTAAAATAAACTCTCATGTGAATCATCTAGATGCTAAAATTCATTAAAATTTGTTTTCTCTCTTGCCGAAGCCGGTTTGGCTCAGTGGTAGAGCATTGGTCTACGGACTGAAAAGTCCCAGGTTCAATTCCGGTCAAGGGCATGTACATTGGTTGTGGGCACATCCCCGGTAGGGGGTGTGCAAGAGGCAGCTGGTGGATGTTTCTCTCTCATCGACGTTTCTAGCTCTCTATCTCTCTCCCCTTCTCTCTGTAAAAAATCAATAAAATATATTTTAAAAAAAATTTGTTCTCTCCCTCTCTCTCTGATTCTACACATAAACTTTTTGTTTATAACCTTTTAACATTATCTATAGGCAATATGACAGTTCATTGTAAAACATGATTATATTTCCTAAAAAACAAAAACATTCAAGTAAATTCAATATAATAATTACCTTCAGAAAATAAAATGTTGATTTAAAGATGATACAGACTAAAATCTAGTATAGTATCAATGTACACGTTATTCAGTTGTTTAATAATGCATTCTAATGATCTCTGTGCGAAGATGGAAGTAATCATCTTGCTGTAATTGCAGTTGCTTTTGCTTCCTTCTCCCCTGTGATTCTGGCCTGAAGAAAGTGAAATGCTAGCCTTTTTATGTTTTTATTTTGTCTGTAACTAAGATAGCAAGTATGACTATCTTCCCTCTGATTTTTTTAATTCAGGGGCCAATATAATTTTTTTAAGTTAGTACCTTCTTCTTAGAAATATTTAATGAGAAGTTCCAGGATTCTTCAGCTTATTTTATCTCTATTTCATTCATTCATTTATTTATTCATTTATTTACTTATTTATGTATTTATTTATTTATTTTGTGGTGGAAGCAATGGAAGTTAGCCTCATGGAGATATTCTGTTATTTTCTATTTTTCCCAGAAGTTATTTTTTTCCAAAAATTATTGATGGTATGTTATAGTTCATGATTTATTTATTTTATTTATTTATTTTTTAAATATATTTTATTGATTTTTTACAGAGAGGAAGAGAGAGGGATAGAGAGTTAGAAACATCAACGAGAATCATAGATCAGCTGCCTCTTGCACACCCCCTAATGGGGATGTGCCCGCAATCAAGGTACATGCCCTTGATCGGAATCGAACCCGGGACCCTTCAGTCTGCAGACCGATGCTCTACTAAGTCAAACCGGTTTTGGCAGTTCATGCTTTATTAAGCAGCTATTGGTAATTATGATTCTGTGTTGTAAGCAGTAACTTGTTTCCATATTTTTGATATTCAAACATTGAGATTTTGTGATTTGGCTTTTCTTAAATTGTATTAATAACTATTATGGACTTAAATATTGTGTCATCTATTGTAATAGAAAATACAATTAAAGTGCATGTATATTTAAGGTGGTGAGAAATATATATAAGATGTATAATAAAGATTACAATTTAAAATTTTCATGGCTTTTGAAACCTTGTCCCTTAAAAATATCTCTTTATAAATTGTTCTTAAGGGAGAATAGATTTACTACAGTTTTTTTACACAGAATATTTGATTGTAAAAAGATAGCATTTGCTCACCTTTACAACAGTTGGATGTTCAATACAGAAAAAAAATAAGTTATCATTTTTAAAAAATGGGAATTGCTTTCAGCACCTACATCAGAGGATGGTGTAATATTTCACAAATTCTGATAAGGTCAGGTCTGTGGAAATTCTAGCTAAATCCAAAAGTTGCTGATGACACAATCATATATCCAAAGCCTAGACATCTTACAAAATTCTGGGAGAGAAAGAAAGTAATGAACTGCTGTTATAAGGTACTCAAAACCTATTATTCCGTATTTCACATCACAGTACGTGGACTATCTCTCCTGTCACCTGCCTCCAGGCAAAATTGCACCTAATCTATCAGAGAGATGAGTCTCTTCAATTCTAAAAGTCCTTTTGGGAAGTAGATATCACAAGTTCCTGTAATGTCCAAAAAAACATCTTTTAATCAGGAAGCTCCTTTTTGCCCTCCCTTTTTTTTACTATACACATTTAGTCTATTTTCTGTCAAATTATTCAGTAAAAATATTTGCAATTTATAAAATGCATATTTTGGCAGAGTGTTTTTTTGTTGTTGTTGTTGTGTGTTTTTTTTTCGTGTTTTTTTTTTTTCCACTTGGACTTTCTAAAGTAAAATTAACCTCTAGTAAACTCTTAGGAAAAGAGATGAATGGCGAGAAAGTTATAGTCTAGAAAATTGTTATAATCATAGAAAACAGCAAAGGACACAGCCAAGGGAAAATCAGCCAGAAAAGACTTAGGAAATTGGATTCTGTGTTATAGACAAAGTAGGAATAGAAGTGAGAATGTGAGTGGTGATAAAAAGGTGAGGACTCCTGGGCTGAAGTGTTGTGGGTTCAATTCCCAGTCAACACTCTAACCACTGAGTACACCGCCCAGGTCCAGGGCCCATCAACATGTATTTTTAATCAATATACCTATTGTCATGAAAGCAAATGAACTAAGTGGAAGAGTATTTTAAAAACAATGTAAGCATGAAGAAAATCTGGTTTTCAATGTGGACAACCACAGGCCATTGCAAGGATTTATGTGCTACTCAGTCTGAAAAAGGGTGTGGGTTTAGACAAAATGAAAATCAAGAAGTATTTCTTTGTCAAAGTGAATGTGCATAAAGACTCAAAGGGCAGGTCCACAGAGAAGAGCAGCCTTGAATCACTGCCGAATCAGCTGAGCATCACTGTCCATGGGCACCATCTGTAATCAAATGTCAGCATCTTGGCTGGCTGGTGTAGGGTGTAGTTTTATTTTTTATTTTTATTTTTTGTAATAGTGTACTTGTGTTAGAACAGAATGTTGATTTATGTCAATGAGGAGTCAATTCTCACTTCTGAATAACTGGAACAGTGAAATGTTGTTATTTGAAAATAAAAGTAGAATATAAACAGTAAAATAGAATGTGCCCATATTCAAGGTATCTTATAACTAAATTCTGTAAATAAAGTATTTTTCGGAGGATTTAATCTACAAAAAAAAAAAAAAAAAAAAAAAAAAAAAAGTGAGGACTAATACCATGTTTCCCCCAAAATAAGACATCCCCTGAAAATAAGACCTAGTGCAACTTTGGGAGAAAAAATTAATATAAGACACTGTCTTATTTTCGGGGAAACAGGGTAGAATAGTTTGAGACAATAATATACACTGAATTGCCAGATTATTATGATCTCTGAATGCATGGGTGGGGTCCAGCCAGCCTGGCCAGGGGAAGGGGACATGGGCAGTTAGCTAGCTTGCCTGCTGGTCAAACTCCTTCTTGAGAGGAAAATTTGCATATTAGACTTTCATTATATAGGATATACACTGAGTGGCCAGATTATTATGCATTAAGAGATCATAATAATCTGGCAACTCAGTGTATAACTTAGATTAAATATGAAAAAAGAAGTAGAAAAATGGCAGGATATTTTGAGATGATTTGAATGTTATTCTAAAAATATAGTGAAAATATCCTATTTAATAAAAGGGTAAGATGCAAATTAACCATCACTCTGTCACACAGATGGTGGCACCCATAGCAGCCAGAGCACTGGATGTTGGTGGCGTCTCCCTGGCGATGAGCCCCAGTGTTCCACGCACCCTGGCCCATGGAGGGAGGGAGGAAGGGCGGGCCTCTGGCCCGAGGCTGGCTGGGGCATGGAATGGTGGCATCATTGCAAGCTGGGCTGAGTGACCCCCCCATGCACAAATTTTGTGCACCGGGCCTTTAGTATCGAATATATGTATATGTGTGCATTTATATATCTATGCACATTCAAGCCTGTGTGTATCAGTTACATTCACATGTTTTGCTGTTATAAAATAGTATATGTTTTAGCAGCATATTCAAAATTATTCATCTGTTTAAAGTTAATTACTACATAAATATCTAAATTACTATTAATTATTTAGTTGTTTCACATTTCTATAATCTCAATTATTTGATTAGTATGTTTCTTTCCTTTCTTAAAAATGTATCTATCTTTATTATTAAAATTATTAAAGATGTATCCTTTGTTTGTTTGTTGTTTTCCCATTGACCCCCTCCAGCCTGCACATGTCCTTCTGAAGCCTTCACCACCCGATAGTCCATGGTCCTTTGTTAATCATTCCCCATGACCCCACCATGCCCACCTTCCCTCTGCAATTCCATAGTCTGTTCCCTGCTTCTATGTCTCTGCATCTATTTTGTTCATCAGTTTATTTTATTTATTAGATTCCACATCTGAGTAAGATCATGTGATAATTATCTTTCTCTGGCTGGCTTATTTTACTCGGCATAATACTCTTTAGATCCATCCATACTGTTGGAAATGTTAACCGTTCTCTGTTTTTTACAGCCTCATACTATTATTCCTTTGTGTAAATGTACCAAGACCTTTTTACCCATTCATCTACTGATGGGCAATTGGGCTGTTACCAAATCTTAGCTAGTATAAATTTTGCTGCTATGAATATAGGGACGCATATATTCTTTCCAATTGATGTTTCAGGTTTCTTAAGATACATTCCTAGAAGTGGGTTCACTGGGTCAAATGGGAGTTTCAATTTTTATTGTTTATTTTTAAAATGCCAAGCTGTTTTCCAAGGTGGCAGCACCAGTCTGCATTCTTATCAGCAATATACTAGGGTCCCCTTTTTCCACATATTCAGCAGCACTTGTCTTTGGTTGATTTGTTGATGGTAGCCATTCTAACAGGTTTGAGATAATAACTCATTGTCATTCTAATTTGCATCTCTTGGATGCTTAGTGACTTCGAGTAATTTTTCATGTATCTTGGCCATCTTCATGTCCAACTTGGAGAAGTGACTACTTAGGTAGGTCCTCTGCCCATATTTTAATTGTTTCTTTGTCTTCCTTTTATTAAGTTGTATGAGTTCCTTATACATTTTGGAAATTAACACTTTATCAGATGTATCATTGGAAAATATGTTCTCCCATGAAATAGGCTCTCTTTTCATTTTATTGATGGTTTATTGTGCTGTGCAGAAATTTTATTTTGATGCAGATTTCCATTTCTTTATTTTCTCCTTAGTTCCTTTGTCCAAGGAGATGTATCCATAAACATGTTGCTACAAGAGTTGTCTGAGATTTTACTGTCTACAGCTTCTTCTAAGATTTTTATGGTTTCAGAACTTACATTTAAGTCTTTTATCCATTTTGAGTTTATTCTTTTATAAGATTTAAGTTGTTAATCGAGTTTCATTTGTTTGCATATACCTGTCCAATTTTCCCAGCATCATTTTTTGAAGAGGCTTTCTTGACTCCATTGTATGGTCTTGCCTCCTTTGTCAAATATTAATTGAGCATAATGGTTTGGTTGATTTCTGGGTTCTCTGTCCTATTCCATGGATCTATATGCCTGCTCTTTGCCAGTATCAGGCTGTTTGAGAGCAATGGCTTTGTAGTATAACTTGATATCTGGTATTGTGATTCCTCTGACTTTGTTTTTCTTTCTCAAGATTGCTGCAGCTATTTGGGATCATTTTTGGTTCCATATAAATGTTTGGAGTATTTTGTCTAGGTATGTGAAATATGCCATTGGTATTTTAATGGGGATTGCATCAAATCTATAGATTGCTTTGGGTGGTATGGAGATTTTAACTATGTTAATTCTACCAATACATGAACTATTTATGCCCTAAATGTATTAGAAATTTTGGGCTTATGGGCAATAAAAATCAATAATAATTTAGTTCAAGAAGTATCATGTTAGCTGTAGGCATAGAATAATGTGAAAGAGCTCAAACTCAAACTCATAATGATTATATGAGTACTTGTATAAAAAATGGCAATTGATATCCTAGAAACAAAAAGAATAGCTAACAAAAAAAAGGGCCATTACTTTTTGAAAATAAATTAAATCATAAAAAAGACATACATATAAAAGATGGAAGAAAAGATAGAAATAAAATAACACAAAGGCAAAACAGAAGTAAGGAAAGAAGGATGGAAGGAAGAAAAGAAAAGAGAAATGGAGGAAAAAGATACCGAGGATGGAGAGAGGGAGAGAACAGTTTTACAAAATTTAAAAATATTTTTGTTTTGGAGTAAAAATGACTTTCTGTTTTTGAACAGTTAGAGGCACAAAAATTGTTTTGCAAATTTAGTTATAAAAACTATTTAGCCATTTAAAAAATGTTAATGACAAGTTGTAGCTAAATTTAACCAAAGCATGGAAATGAAACTAACATATCTTTAGCCAAATCATGGCTTATCCAAATGTCTAAGTTGTTAGTTTTAGTAGCTAATGATTACAGTACAAAATGTTCTGTCAAATCGGATATGAAATTGACAAAAAATGATGCTTGGAGCAAGTGAATGTCCAAAAGCAGTTAACTTTAAATAATGGTTTGTTTTTTACACAATATATTTTCTTTACTTTTCAAATACTTAATACTAAGCTAAGGTGAACTAATATTTTATCTTTAGAGTTATTTTTAAATATTTTATTTTAATAAATGAATAAAAATATAATTGTTAATGATTCTTGGAACTTGAAACCCAGGTCTGAAGATGTTACCCTCCAGCTAAAATGTATAGTTATCAATAACTCAGTTTTAGTGGCAGAGCTCAAGTTCCAGGCCCATATGAAAAAAATTAAGGGATAACCCTCAAGTCAACTTCATTATACAGGCTTGATTGGAAATATAAAAGTATTACTTTTGGAAATTCAGCTGGTTTTCAATCAAACTATAAATAGAAAATAAAGCTTCTGTGGCCTAGAATCCGTTACTTTTAGTTAAGTAAGCTTTTAATCAGAATGTCGAATACATCTGAATTCCATTTTGACATGATTTATGAAAATTTTAGATTTTTCAAATATCCTAAGTAAAAATATTGAGATTACCCATTAATATAGTTTTATATACAGCATGGGATAAAAGTAGTTCTACAATTGTATGGAAAATAATACAAGAATAAACTGTTTCACTTACAACTGTAAACCTACTTTTACTCATTCTGTATTTATTACCTCTCAAATATCATCATGAGGAAAATGTTATATTGTGAAGTTGTTGTTTTTTTGTTATTACACACATTTTTTCCTAGATTAGTATTTACTATCTATGATTTACTTTCATATATTTCACCTTTTTGGCAACATTGACTCCATAATGAGCTCTAGGGAGCTAATTTAGGGGGGAAAAAATGTCTCCAAGTAATTTTTTATATATACCTTTAATATTAGGAGCTGAATTTCAATGATATTCAAACTCATTTCCTTAGGACACTAGGTCACCTTGGAGGTGAAAAAATATATCAAACATCAAGCAAACTGTGTGTTCAATTTTCGCATCTATCTTATACTCTGGTAGCTTTGAGAATTGTTTTGTATTTTGGATATTAACATAGCAGCTTGCTTAAAAATGATTCTAAACATTTTCTGGGTACATAATTTCTTAGCTATTTTGTGGGATTATTTTGGTTGTTTGTTTGCATTTTTTTTCAACATTATATACATTAATCACCCAAAACCAAGAATCATTTTGCTTTACCTGATATAGAAGAATCCAGTAAATAAAATTAATCAGAAACTCTGACACCAAGATACTTATAGCAGGATGTTTCCTTTCTTTTGCTCCAAAACACTAAAACTTTAAATTTCTTATTTAGATATTTATTTCACTTCTATACCAAAAATATTCATAAAACACATGCTTGAATATTTTATTTAATCTTTTTTCATGACTAGTCATATGTTTTAAAACCATCTTTGATACCTATTTTACATAGTCTAACCTTTTTCTGAGGAAACAAAAGTATGAACATACAATTTACATGATGTTCAGCATTCAAGAGGAGATGAGACATACATTTCCTTTCATTCTTTAAAACCTAATATGATAAGTTCTATAATATATGTATTAGGAAAGTGTTTTAAATATATAAAAAATGAATCATAAATGGAGCATTATTTTTGTACTTTGCACTATATATTACATTGTCAAATAATGAATAAAATTGTGAATATATACATCCAAATATGTGATACTCAAATATTTTATACTATATGGATCTCAGTATTGTTCAACTCTGTATTTGAATCTTGATATTGAGTGAATTGAGTCTCAAGTAATTCAATGATATACTTAAGTTTATTAGGTTCTAGTATATTATACATCTTGTGGCTATGGGCACCACCATCTTTTTGATAGTGTGATGGTTAATTTGCATATGATGGTTAATTTTGCATATTCCATTGGGTGCCTTTTAAAAATTTCTAAATTAAAGTTTTTACATTAATCCAAATCTAACCTTCACTGGTGCTTAAAAAAATCATAAAGCTGGCATTGCTTTGATAATAACACAATTTTTCTAAAAAATGATATTAATTTTGATTTATTTAGCAAATTATTTAATATTTAAGTAAAAAAGTATCATCTCAATTCTCAATTTATGTGTGATAAAACTAAAAGTCAGGTTATTAAAGAGTTGTCTATACAACAAAGGAAAATAAGAGACAGTCTGGTACTTTAGAGAAAACCCTATTATTGCAACGCGAACACAAACATAGACATAGCTGTAGTCATATACATATTCTTTAGTGTTCTTTGTTTGACATAAAGTATTTTTAAATAAAATTATATTTTACCTAAAAGTGCTTTTGAATTAATTTAACAAATTAGAGAAATTTTTAATTTTTCCATCATGCATACTCTAACAAAACATAGTTATCTATATTCATATTAATGATGGTATTAAGATATTCTATGTCTTACATATAATATGCAAGATATATATTTTAATATTTTAGCTAACTAATTTAACAGAGATTATCTGAACATAATATAGTTTAGTACTATTTCTATCAAGTGAATATAGGATATCAAACTTATAAATAAAAGATATCCTCCATAAAAACCATATATTGAGTTAAGTATTTTCAGGCCTTGAACAATCATGATCCTTGAGAAGATAAAAAACACATGAATTTACTTTAACAATCTGACCAACTTTGCTTCTGGAATTCTTTCTCAATGTCAGTATAGGAATGGTGCACAAGGTATTTCTCTCACTACTAGTAAGTGTGAAAGCAAAGATCACAGTAGGAGCTGGTAACATGGCTAGAATTTTCTAGACAGGAAATCATAGAGGGCTGCTATGTTAAAAAGGAGGCTCAGGAATCTGAGCAAGACTTTATCATGGATCATTGGTTAACACCAGGGATGAACATACAAGACTGCACAAAGAGATCAGCTGAGAGGTGAAAGAAGATACCAGAGTCATGCCATGCTGAGAGACATGCTATTACAGGCCAGTCAGAGTGGAGATCTTGCTGACTATTTCAAGCATTTGAGTCTGAATAAAATGCATACTTAAAAAAAATAAAAGGGCACACCCTAAACTAAGGGTCATGCCTTAGTGACAGCTCAGAGAGCCATCAGACCAAGGATGGGTCTGGTTGGCTGCTCTGAAGGGGCAGACCTTATGGAAGCTGCCCAGAAGACACCAGGCGAGGTGCAATCCAAGGGTGCCCAGAAACTCCAACCAGGTCCCCTGAATGTGCAGGTGCTGTGTCCAGCAGAGAGGCAAGCTGAGGGGGAGGCTCCCCCATTGCCAGGATGGCACAGCAGTAGGTTCTCATAGCCAGGGAGCCAAATGCCCTCCACTCCCTACTCCAATAAGAACCAGTACACTTGAGCTGAAAGAGGGGGCAGTCTTTGAGACAGGAGTCCACCATTCTCCCAGGTCTGGGCACCTGAATAAAACCTCTTTCCTTTTGCATTAGCAGCTGTCTCAAGAGTTTGGATTTTGTAGTGGCAGGCAGCCCAGCATTAGTTTTGGTTACATTAGGATAAGTATATGATTGAAGTAGACTCACTCAAACCAAGCCTTTCATCAATAATAATTCACCATAAATTAATGGGGTATAAAAATATCAATTTGAAATATTAGGTTTCATATTAATTAACCATAGCTTTGCTGTTAATTCAAATTTAATTCTGTAAGTCAGCTATACTGTCTTGAAATATGTTGTTTCAGATAAAATGAAATATTTGAGGATGAATAGGATAGATGTTATCAAATGATAGTGTATGTATTATGCAAATGTGTGTTTTTTATTTTTGTGTGTGCCAAATCAGAAAAAAAATAACCAAAAAAATGAATACTATTAAAAATGTAAAGAAATCTTAATGATATAAATGCCAATGGGATAATTTTTAAAAATGTTTTCGCAAATGTGAAATTTGTTATATGAAGTAAGGATTATTTGTCTTCCATACATATAGATATTAATGTCGATATTTTGGATGACAAAAATATTTCTTGTTTCTATAATGAAGATAAGTAGGTTGAAATCTTAATGGTAATAAAGCATATTATTTCAATGAAACCATTATTTTTTTTATATATGCTTTCTTCATTGACAAAATAATCTCTTTGAAAATGAAATGTGAATTATAAGTAAGACTATGACTGTTATACTTAACCTATAGTTTTTTTTAAAAAACTTAAACTTCCTTTAGATTAGACACTCTAGATAGAACATTAAATTTATGGATAGTTCAGGAGTATTTGATAACTTACTAAGGTTGACTGAAATATTAATAAAGATTTTACAAAAGGCTGACATAAAAATAAGTAGGTATGACTTGAAAACAAAACAAATTTGGCTCTCATATCTGGATGTTTAAAATATTGTTAAAAACAATTAACCTTTAAAATCAATAATATTTTATAAGAAAATTTTAATGTATCAATTTATATCAAGGTATTTATTTTTGCTGAAATTGGTTTGGCTCAGTGGATAGAGCATTAGTCTGTGGACTTAAAAGTCCCAGATTCAATTTTGGTCATGTATATAGGTTGCAGGCATATCCCTGATAGGGAGTGTACAGGAGGCAGCTGGTCAATGTTTCTCTCTCATCAATGTTTCTAGATCTCTATCTCTCTCCCTTCCTCTCTGAAAAAAATCAATAAAATATATTAAAAAATACATTTATTTGTTTCAAAACGTTCATTATTTAAATAAAACTATTCAAAATTTTCACTTATTAAAATTCAATTTAATAATCATTTTTAAAATTAAAGTTTTCATCAAAATATAGTTTCATTGGAGTTGGTGGAGAAAAAAAATATTTTTTATTTAATCCATTGATAGATAGACCTAATTATTTAATTCTTATTATTATCCTCTAATCTTTGAGAAGTATTTCATCTCCTTTACTGCTTTAAAAAACTGAATTGTGGAGGTCACTTTCTATGACAGGATCTCTGAACATTCATTATGGGCAGACAGTGAAAAGATTAAAACTGTCAATCTAGAAGTGTACATTAACAGAAAACTGCTACTTTCATGTCTAATTTTGTTTTGAAAAAGTATTTAATATTATACTGTCCTTCATGTTATTATAGAACATCTAAATATGGTAGTTAATTTGAAAGCACTCAATGTCAATGTTGTGTCACCTACCAATTAGTGCATATTGAAATAAAAATGAATGACATATACTCTTCTGAAAGAAACTCAATACAGAGATTCTTTTCTGATGGTAACTTTATCCTGCATGCATTTTTCTATTCTTACAATAGACAATATGGCTGAAAATGATCTTATATAATGAAGAGGTAATATGCAAATTGACCTTCATGTTCTTGCATCACAAGATAGCCACCCCCATATCATCACAAGATGGCTACCACAAGATGGCCACTCCCATGTTGTCACAAGATGGCTGCCCCACGTCATCACAAGATGGCCATCCCCACATTGTCACAAGATGTCCATCAGGGGAGAGCAGGTGGGCTGACCAGGCCTGCACTGGAGGGAAGTTGGGGATGATCGGGCTGGCAGGGTAGCAGTTACGTATCAATCATGTCAGCAGGGGAATGGTTAGGGGGCTATTAGGCTGGCAGGCAGAAGTGGTTAGGGGAAATCAGGCAGGCAGGCAGGTGAGTAGTTAGCAGCCAGCAGTCCCAAATTGTGAAAGGGATGTCTGACTGCTGGCAATCGGACATTTCCTGAGAGGTCCCAGATTGGAGAGGGTGCAGGTTTGGCTGAGGGACATCCCCCAGGACATGAATTTCATGCACCATTCCTCTAGTTGTGGTTAATAAAAAGCTATATATTAAAATTGCATCCCAAAGTTATCAGAAATAAATGAACCACATATGAATGTTTCAAATTTTTCTCCTAATTAAATCATCTTGCTAAATGTGGCTTCGTCTTCTCTGAGTTTATGTGATTCCATCAGCATTATGATATTAAAAAATAATTTTTTAGAAGAATGACTGCATATATTGCTTTGATAACTTGCATTTATTTAGTGACTAGTCAATAATTAAAAGATAATGTCATTTTAGCCTGCATGTTTATTTTAACAATCATGGCCAATAAATACATTCTGAAACATACAGAATAACTAACTGATATAAATCTTATGCCAAATGAGAAACTTAAAAAAAAAAAATAGCTGAGTTTCAAAAGTAATTTTGATTAGAATGTCCCTGTGTGTTTTATAGGGATTTTCATATTTCAGATCTTTTGAATATATCTTTCAATAAAATTGAAACATTCATATTTATTTTTTTAATGAAATGAAAATTTTGCCTCCATCTTTTCTGTCTTCTCAATTTTTAGTTATATATTTGGTATCATCTAATAGCTCTTGTACAGTGTGCATAAAGTTTTTCTCACTCTCTTTATTTTAGTTCAGATAATTTTTATGTGCCTGTTTTATCAATTTACTTACTATCTTCCTCACCTGAGTGCAATCTTCTATTATGTCAAAAAAATAATTTATAATGTTCAATATCATGAATTATTTTTAATTCTAGCATTTAAAAATATATCTTTCATTTTGCTAAAATCCCCATACATTATTGTACATTATCCATCTTTTCCACAAGTTCCTGAAATATATAAATACTAGAGGCCTGATGCATGAAATTCATGCAGGGGGTGAGGGTTAACCCAGCCTGCTCCCTCTCCAAACTGGGACCCCTTGAGGGATGTCCAACTGCCAGTTTAGGACCCATCCTCTAAACTGGCAGTCAGACATCCCTCTCACAATTCTGAACAATGGCTCCTAATTGTTCACTTGCCTCCCTGCCTGGTCGCCCCTAACTTTCCCCACTGCCAGCCTGATTGTCCCTCACTGCCATCCGTGCCAGCCTGGTTTCCACCAACTGCCACCCTCTGCCAGCCTGGTCATCCCCAACTATTCCCCCCACTAGCCTAGTCGCCCCTCACTGCCCCCCCCCTCACCAATCTAATAGCCCCAACTGCCTCCCCTACTGGCCTGATCTCCTCCAAGTGCCCTCCCTTCCCCCCCCCCCCCCCCCCGCCAGCCTTATTGCCCCATGCAGCCTGATTTTCAATCGTTTGGTCATCCCTCACTAACCCCCTGCCAGCTGGTTGCCCCACATAGCCTGCTTATTCAGTCATTTAGTCATCCGTCACTAACCCTCCTGCAGCCATGGTCATAGGCAGCCATCTTGTGAGGGCATGAGGATCAATTTGCATATTACCTCTTCATTATTTAAGATAATTAACTAGAGCCCTGATGCATGAAATCTTTGCAAGGGCTCAGCCCTCACAGCCGTGGCTTCATCCAGAAGGTCATCCAGAAGGATGTCTGGAAAGTCATTTGGCTGTCAGGTCTAATTAGCATATTATACATTTATTATTATAGATTTGACATTCCTATATTATATCTTCAAATTCTGGGTCATTTCTGAATTTGATTCTGTTAATATTTTATCTTTTTATAATGGACTAGAGGCCCAGTGCAAGAATTTGTGCATCAGTGGGGTCCCTTGGCCTGGCCTGTGGGATTGGCCTGAAACCATCTCTCCAACATCCACGAGAAGTTCCAGATTGTGATAGGGCACAGGTCAGGCTGAGGGACCCCACCAGTGCACAATCAAGGTTTGGGAAGGATGCAGAGGGTTGACCAGCCAGGGAAGGTCTGTGGGAGGTCCCCAGGGTATGTCTGGCCCATCTCACTCAGTCCTGATTGGCTAGACCTCAGTAGCAAGCTAACCTACTGGTCAGAGCATCTGCCACCTGTGGTCAGGGCATGTCATAGTAATTTGTTGCCCAGTCAACTGTATGCCCATGGTGGTCAGTGCATTTCAAAGTGAACAGTTAAGTAGCCTTAGTATGTCATTAGCATATTATGCTTTGGTTGGTTGAACAGAGCACAAAATAACCAGACACTTAGCATATTAGGTTTTATTATATAGGATTACTTTTTTTGTGTTTCTAATAATTTAAACACAGTAAACAGTAGAGCAAGGGCACTACATCAAAAAATATGCCTGCTGTGTTCAGAAGTATTAAGACCACTAATATGCATAAAAATGAGCGAGTAGTAAGACCACTAGTGTGCATAAAAGTGAGCAAGTACTAAGACCATAAGTATGCATGAAAGTGAGTAAGTGGGAAGAGAGAAATGCAATATAAGAGATATGAGGGTAGCCAGATCATTTGGATTTTTGCAAGCCATTTTTCAGATCCAGATTTTACTATCCAAAACATGACGAAAGGTTTTGAAGAGTTCTGAGTTCTGCCCTAACTGGTTTGGCTCAGAGGATCGAGTGTCAACCTGTGGACTAAAGGGTCCCAAGTTCAATTCCAGTCAAGGATGCGTACCTTGGTTGTGGGTGAATCCCCAGTGAGGGGTGTGCAGGAGGCAGCTGATTGATGTTTCTCCCTCATCAATGTTTCTAACTCCCTCCCCCTTCTTCTCTGTAAAAAGTCAATAAAATGTATTAAAAAAAAAAAAAAGAGTTCTGAGTTCTAGCTGCATGCTGGGCATCCAGGAACAGAAGCATCTTTTTTTTTTTTTATCTTCTTTAACTTAATAAATATTATATTACAAACATGAATCTATTTTAGTAAATGAATGTGCACTTCTTTATGTAGCCATTATATCCTAAATTGTAGGTTGTTAAAATTTATATACATCCATCCATAAACACACTGATACTCAAAACTTCAAATGTCTCAAATTCTAGTAATGCCATCTGTTATGATTGTAAAAATGTGAACTACTAAGAGATTTAAAAACAAGACTATGGGAAGTAAAATAAAGTTGGTGAGCTATATTCCCAAGGCAACAAATAATGAATGCTGGGAAAGCTTCCCCACTGCAAAGATCTAAGTTATTTTGTTGGATTATTCCCAGACTGGCAACCATTTGACACTGGTTAAAAGAAATAGGTACAAGTGACTGAAAAGAGTATAATACAATAGAATAGCAATTAGCTTCTAAGTTACAGCTGAAGGAGAATAAAACAGTGATCTTAGACACAAAACAGTGATCTCATTTAAATCATAAAAAAATAATTAAGCATATCTGAGAACTATGGATACATATAAGATATTCTATAAATTAGGTTCTATTTGAAATGAACACTCGGGACCACTAGTAGTCTTCTAGTAGTTATATAATTTTTACTTTATTAGTTTCCCCTTAAGTAGCTCTCTGTTGGAGAAAAATAAAAATAATATAGTTTATTTCATCTTTTCTCATCACACCAGAATTGGATGATTTCTTGTAGTTAAGACTTTTAGTTGTGTTGCTTTAATGTTGCTTTGTTTTCTTTCCTTTTGCTTCTTTCTTTTCCCTATTCAATTAACGTTTAATGTGCTTTGATTGATTTTTCTTTCACCATCCATTTTCAACTATAATTTAATTATCCATCATTATTGTGAGAAATGAATTTAAAAATCCATTTAAATACATAAAATGAGTTAAATCAATGTCTTCTTAAAAAGAAAATGCTTTAAGCAACATATCAAATATATTGGGTAGCTGATCAGAGCTTAAATGGAAAAGGACCCAAAGGGTGACAACAATAATCTTTTTTTTCTCAAATAAAATAATTAGGGTAATTTCAGAGATGATCATAAGAGAGAAAGATGCTGTTTCCAGTAGAACGTTTACTATTTGAACTCTGCAATTGATTTCAAATTCAAATTGATTACAAGGAATGAATAAAAGGGTGAATATGAAACAGAGCTTCTTAGTAACGCATAGAAAATCCATTATAGATGTAGTTAATTGTTTTTGGTGTAATGTCTGTACATGTTTCTATTTTGAAATCCTATTTCCTTGGTTACAATAAACTATAAAGGCATGTTTTGAATGCAAATGATTATTCTATTTATTTCAATTTCATCATTTATTTATTTAATTTTGTCTACACAATTTGTAAATCTATAATAACTTTCTATTTTTCAATAATAAGCTCACATGAAAAGGAAGTTTAGTTCTAAAGGTAAAGTCAAATGCATGCCATTAGTTTCTAAAACAGACATTGAAATAAATAATATCAAGGAAATAATTTGTGTTTGTATTTTTATTTTAAGTTACAAAGACTATATCAAATTGAAATCTTCTTTTAGTTGTGTTTCTAAAATAAATATTTAGGGTTACCATAGTAGTTTTTATTTACTACTTAGCCGATGCTAGGGAGGGAGCAGAGCCTTTGCCAGTCTTTTGCTAAGATGAAACCCAGATGAAAAGAAATAAAGCTATAAAACTATTTTTCAGACAAAGAGAGTTTGCCATGACCCTCCTGCAAGATCTGCTGTCCTCTTCTAAGGAATGCTGTTAGCAGACAGCCTTTACCTGAAAGTTCTCTAGCATGTACCACAGCTGCTTGGCTCACACCTTCTGTAGCCAATGACTGAGCAAAGCAGAAATATAAAGGCCCAGCCATTCAGCCCAACTGTGGTACAAGTCTGATGGATAATGTTTATTCCACAAATTTTCATAATTTAGTCAGAAGAGATCTATATTATTACATTATCTCACAGATCGAAACATTAATCCATTATATTGATGGTATCATTCTTCTGATCCAGCAGGAGAAACAAGATATAGCTACTTTTTATTACTCTATAATAAAAGAGTAATATGCAAATAAAATAGTAATATGCAAATTAACCATTGCCCTGCTACATCCACAAAGGATGCCCAACAGCCATGCCCAACAGCCAATCAGAATAAGTATGCAAATAAAGCCAACCAAGATGGCTATAGCCACAGAGAACAGGAGGGAGGGTTGGGTTTCCCAGGCAACAGAGGAAGCCAAGCTTTCCACCTGCCCTTTCTGGCCTAAGGCTCCACTCAAGGCTACAAAGTGTCAATTATAGAAGGTAAACAAATCCAAACAGAAATGGCTGCTGACCACTGAGTGAGCAGGAGGCTTGGCTCCACTCCAGGCTACAAAGTTTCAATTGTAGAAGGTAAATAAATTCCAGATACCAGGGCCTCTGCTTGGGTTGCCAGAGGGCATGGCTGGCCTTCAAACCACCACAGGCCCCTCGTCCAGGCTGCCCCATGCCTCAAGGGAACCCCAACCTTGATCCAGGACACTCTTCAAGGCAAACCAGCTGGCCCCCACCTGTGCACCAGGCCTCTATCTTATCTAATAAAAGAGTAATATGCAGATTGACCATCACTCAAACACACAATAGCTGCCCCCATGTGGTCAAAGATCCTGTCCCCATGTGGACAGAAGATGGCCAGCACAAGATGGCCAGCAGGGGAGGGCAGTTGGGAGGCACCAGGCTTGCAAGGGAGGGAAGTTGAAAGGGACCAGGCATGCAAGGAAGGGCAGTTGGAGGCAACCTTGCAGGGGAGGGCAGTTAGGGGAGACCAGGCCAGCAGAGGATGGAAGTTGGGGACAAACAGGCTGTCAGAGGAGCAGTTAGACATCAATCAGGCTGCCTAATCAGGTTAGGAGGTGATCAGACTAGCAGGCAGAAGCAGTTTGAGGCAATCAGGAAAGCAGGCAGTAAAGCAGTTGAGAGCCAGCAGTCCTAGATTGTGAGAGGGATGTCCAACTGCCCATTTAGACTTGTTCCTGGTGGGTTCCCAGATTGGAGAGGGTGTAGGCTGGGCTGAAGGACACCTTCTCCCCCAGGCCCTGTGCATAAATTTCGTGCACCGGGCCTCTAGTTCTCTGTAGTTACAATGTATAATAGGAAATATAAATTCCTAGGCTAAAAATTTCCTAGGTTTAATCCCTAGTCACATGCATATGGGAGGTAGCTGACCAACATTTCTCTCTCACGTCAATGATTTTCTCTTTCTCTCCCCTTCCTCTCTTTAAAATTAATAAATATATCCTTGGGTGAGTATTAAAATACCCTTCAAAACAACAGCAACAAATACAAAAAAAAATATATATATATATATATATATATATATATATATATATATATATATATATATATTATAGACTGTAAGTTTAAAGAGCCTGTATTCTATACTAGAGGCCTGTTGCATGACATTTGTGCAAGGGAGGGGGGTGTCCCTCAGCCCAGCCTGCACCCTCTCCAATCTGGTACACCTTGAGGGATGTATGACTGCCTATTTAGGTTTGGTCCAGGTAGAATTGGGCCTAAATGGCTAGTCGGACATCCCTCTCACAATCCAGGACTGCGAGTTCTCAACTGCTCGCCTGCCTGCTAGCCTAATCAATCCCTAACCACTCCCCTGCCAACCTGATTGATGCCTAACTGCTCCCCTGCCAGCCTGTTTGCCCCTAACTGCTCCACTGCTGGCCTGATTGCCCCAACTTTTCTCCTCTGCCAGCCTGATGCCTCCCAACTGCTCTCCCCTGCTGGCCATCTTGTGGCAGCTATCTTACGTCCACATGGAGGCAGTCTTCTTTGACCATATGGGGGCAACCATCTTATGTGTTTGAGTGATGGTCAATTTGAATATTATTTTTTATTAGATAGGATTATATAGCCTTATTGCTTTCATCTAAACATTGGATAATCCTATATAATAAAGAGGTAATGTGCAAATTGGCCATCACTCCAATACATAAGATGGCTGCCCACATGTGAACACAAGATGGCCACCGCAAGATGGCCAGCAGAGGGGGATAGTTAGTGGGGACCAGGTCTGCAATGGAAGGCATTTGGGGGTACCAGCTTGGCTCGCAGGGGACTGCAGTTGGGGGATACCAGGCTGGCAAGGGAGAGCTGTTGGGGGTGACTAGGCCTGCAAGGGAGGGCAGTTATGGTCAATCAAGCTGACAAGGGAGGGCAATCAAGGGTTACCAGCTCAGTAGGTGAGGGCAATTGTGGGCAATCAGGCCAGCAGGAAAGGGCAGTTGGGAAGGACCAGGCTGTAAGGGAGGGCATTGGGCTGATCAGGCTTGCAGGGGAGAGCAGTTAGAGGTGTCTGGCCAGCAGGGGAGGACAGTTGGGAGCCACCAGGCCTGCAGGGGAGGGCATTTGGGGGGGGCGTGCAAGTCTGCAGGAATGGGTATTATTTTTTTTGGGAGGGGAACCAGGCCTTCAGGGGAGGGATGTTGAGGGTGACCAGGCCTGAAGGGAGAGCCCTTAAGGGCAACCAGGCTGAGAGCTGGCCTGCAGAGGAGGGAGGCCATTGTGGGGGACTAGGCCTACAGGGGAGAGCAGTTGGGGTCTACCATGCCTGCAGGGGATGGCAGTTGGGAAGGACCAGGCCAGTAGATGAGTGCAGTTGGGGGCGAGGGGGACCAGGATGGCAGAGAAGGGCAGTTGGGGGGAGGCAGGCTTGCAGGGCAGAGCAATTAGGGGCAACCTGGCCAGCAGGGGAGGGCAGTTAGGGGCAATACGGCCAGCAGGGGAGCAGTTAGGCATCGTTCAGGCTGGCAGGAGAGTTGTTAGGGGGTGATCAGCCTGGCAGACATAAGTGCTTAGGGGCAATCAAGCAGGCAGCAGGAGAGCAGTTGGGAGCCAGCAGTCCTGGATTGTGAGAGGGCTGTCCAACTGTCCATGGGATCTGGCCTAAATCAGCAGTTGGACATCCCCTGAGGGGCCCAGAGTGGAGAGCGAGTATGTTGGGCTGAGGGACACACGCCCTCCCCCTCCAGTGCACAAATTTTATTCACTGGGCCTCTAGTTACATATAAAATATAATAAATGAACTATAGTCTAAAAGAAAAAACACACAAAAACAAACCTGTTTTATAATATATGCTATAAGTAATGTTTGAATAGTCTGGAATGTTTTACCTAGATTATAAAAACTTGAGAGATTTTATTCAAATCCAACAAGCTACTTTATGAAAAATGGGGGAATGAAGAGTGAAGAGATGAAAATAATTGATATTTCTCTTAACAACAAAATGGCTTAACATTTCTCATCTCATTTACTTATTTTAGCAAAAGATATGAGGCAGTGTTTTCTCCAATGTTCAGAAGAAGAAAATAAGGCTATATGAGATAGCATGTAGGCTCTTTAAACTTACAGTCTTTGACCTCAAAGAGTAATGAACATAAGCCAAATAGGTCAAATTCCAATTTGAAATGAAGAATTTGTAATAGAGCTAACAGGTGAAGTACAGGATAAGATCTAACAAAGATTTTAGATACATTTTTAAGAACCATATTCAGAATCATAGTCATATAGAATCTGATTTTGGAATCATTGGTACTTTTAGATTTTGTGGAAATATATTTCCTGATTGAACACCATCCTATGTAATAAAAGTGCAGCAACCAAACTGTGGGAAGGTCAAACAACTGCCCATGCCCCTCGTTCCAGCTGGTCCCACCCCTGAACCCGCCCCAAGCACCCCTGAATCACTGCCTGGCTCCCTGGTGCATGTACATTTAATTAAAGCACAAGTAATTATCAGTCCCTTCTGTCCCTAACCAGAGTATCCAGAGGGCTCTGCTAATACTACAGCCAAGGTGTGAAATTCTCCCTTCATGGCACACAGCCCCCAGAAACCTTCCAAGTTAGCCCAAAAGGCAACCTAAGCAGTAACGGGATGGCAGTCCTTTGCTGAGGAACGTAGGGTGGGGATTTTGTGAAAATGTAGTGCCTTGCAGATTAGGTGAGCTTTCAATATCTCTTTAAAAGGGGTGGCAAAGAGAACCCACAGGCTGACAGGAGCAACAGCAAATGGTAGGCACATTCAAAAACAGAAAAACTTTTACACAAACAGACAGGAGATCTTATTGGGAAACTGAGGGCAGAGCCCCAGGAAGAATGCAAAATCATTAAAGGGCCATCATCCATCTTGATATATGTCTAAAAACAACACATAAACAACTTCATCCCATGGAATATGAAATGCAAAACAGTTCTGTTGCTTTTTGTTTGTTTGTTTGTTTGTTTGTTTATTTATTTATTTTGTCATGCTTAAAGTACAATTAGATCCAGCTGTGGAAAACCTATAGTTTCCAGCATTAAACTCCACAGCCTACCCGACCCCTCGATGGGCTTCCATTTGGGCAGGCCCACCGGACCCACCCATGCACGGATTTGTGCACCAAGCCTCTAGCATGGTATATAGTAGACATTACATAATAGAGATTTTTGTTATAAGCCTTTATTCTCTAAGTGCCATATCAATCAGGGAATAATCAAGAAATTGGAAATATACTTATGTATTTAATTTTAAGCAAGGAATTAGTTACAGAATTAATGAAGGGGCTGAAAATTCAGTCTTGAATGTGATAAACTAGTCTAGAAAAAAACAATAAAAAGGAAATAAAAATATTCTAACCCCCCAAAAATGGTGTTATTTGAGACCAAGGATAAGAGTCACCGGCAGAAGATTTAGTTTATTACTAAAGAGTCTGTCCAAAAATAAAGGGAAGAGGAAATGGAGACAGTGAGAGAGAAAGATTAGAAGGCAGAAGATTTAGTTTATTACTAAAGAGTCTGTCCAAAAATAAAGGGAAGAGGAAATGGAGACAGTGAGAGAGAAAGATTAGAAGGAAAAACTAGGATGCTTCCTTCTCCCTCTAGAATTTGTGGTGCCTCTGCTTGGCCAAGTACACAACTGTCCTGGAGCCTAGACAATTTTTTAAAATTTAAATTCTTTATTTTTAAAGTATTATATGAGTCTGCTTTTTTCCCCCCATTGACCTCTCCCCAGACACTCCCTACCCCCAGCATAGTGGTCAGCAAACTCATTAGTCAACAGAGCCAAATATCAACAGTATAGTGACTGAAATTTCTTTTGAGAGCTGAAACCGACTTCTGCATATGGACCATGAAATTTCTATCGCACTATACGTGCGTGCCCGCACGTGATATTTGTGGAAGAGCCACACTCAAGGGGCCAAAGAGCTGCATGTGGCTCCTGAGCCGCAGCTTGACAAACACTGCCCCAGAACATGCCCTCAGTTCCCTCGTGTCTGTGTTAATTGGTTATGCTCATATGCATGCATACAAGTCCTTTAGTTGATCTTTCTCCAACTGGGTTATTTCACTTAGCATAATGCTCTCCAGGTCCATGTATGCTGTTGCAAGTAATAGAAGTTATGTCTTTTTTACAGCAGCATAGTATCTCATTGTGCAGCTGTACCATCATTTTTTAATCCACTCACCTGCTGATGAGCATTTAGGCTATTTCCAAATCTTAGCTATTATAAATTGTGTTGTTATGCCATATGTCCTTTCTGATTGGTGTTTCTGATTTCTTGGGATATGTTCCTAGAAGTAGGGTTTCTGATTTAAATGGGAGTTCTATTTTTAGTTTTTTGAGGAAACTCCATACTGTTTTCCACAGTGGCTGCACCAGTCTGCATTCACAGCAGCAGTGAAAAAGGGTTCCTTTTTCTCTGCATCCTCTTCAGCACTTGTCCTTTGTTGATTTGTTGATGATATCCATTCTGACAAGTGTGAGATGATACCTCATTGTTGTTTGCATGTATATCTCCTGGATATTTAGTGACTGTGAGCACGCTTTCATATGTCTCTCAGTCTGCTTTATGTCCTCTTTCAAAAAGTGTCTATTGAGGTCCTTTGCCTACTCTTTGATTGGGTTGTTTATCTTTCTTTTGTTAAGTTGTATGAGTCCCCTGTAAATGTTGGAGATTAAACCCTTATTGGAGATAACATTGGCAAATATTTTCTCCCATGCAGTGGGCTTCCTTATTGATGGTTTCTTTAGCTGTGCAGAAGCTTTTTATTTTGATGTATTCCCATTGTTTATTTTCCTACAGCCTAGACAATTTATTGACATTGATCAGCTCTCCTGTGCTCCAGAGAAAACAGGGAAGACGAGGAACAAACCTAAGGAGCACAGTCCCAGAACTTGGACAGTGGGATGGATGGTGTGTTACTTTCAAGAGCAATCTTGAATGAGTCACTATCTTTAAACCTAGATTGTTAGTTTTGAAAAGGGAATCTTACTTCAGAAAAGTAAGAAATTGTCCAGTTACACAATGGTATGTGCATGTCTTTGTGTTTGGACAGAGAAAAATACAATATAAAGAAAAGGTCCTAGTAGCCTAGTTTTTCAAATGCTGTTTGTTTCACAGTGATTTCATTACAATGAAAAATGGTTTTGATATATCATCGCTTTAAAATGAAATTGGTTCAGGGAAATGAGTAAAGGTTGCATTTGTCCAGGTTACTAGGGGAATGGTGGTTTTCTTAAAGACATTTTATTAAGAAGTAACAAGTACATAACTGCAGTGCTACACTGATGCTTTCTTTTCCAGTTTATCATTCAGCTGTCCTCCTCACTTGACTTGATGTGAATTCGCGGGGTTATAATGTGTAAAACTTCGCAGAAAAGTAAGAATGAGCCTGTTGTAGATAGTAGCAAAGGAAAAGAGAAAGGCAGCATGGCGGGATGATTTCTCAAGTGTTATTGCTATATCTATTTTTTTTTTCTTTTACAGATAAGAGTTTTAAATTACAAAAAAAAAAGTAGAACACTGGTTTAGGAACTATGAATGCAAAAGCACTGGATGTCATGTTATTTATCTGTCAAAATTTTATAGTGTCCCAACCTGAAAGAAAAGGAAATTCTCTTTGAGACAAATTGTAAATGTAGCTATCAAAAAGTAATATATGAACCTGGATGTAGAGCCTTAGAAGAAACTATATAATAATAAGTAAAAAGGGGTTATAGATTATTATATTGATTAGAAATGCAATAGCACCTCATGAATATTACAATGCCTCTTAAATATACAGTATTAACAGAGGCAAAGAGCTGAAATATGTGGAATCTTAAAATGACCTCAGGTTTTTATATTTTGGGATCATAGAGAAAGTATTGGAAAATGACAATTAGGCAAGCTATTATGACAGATGAATAGAGTAGCAAGTACCTCTTTGGGATCTTAATAATGAGAAAACAGATCATTAAAAGTAAGGAATAAGCCCCAGCTGGTTATTGGTTCAGTGGACACAGTGTCAGCCCATGGACTGAAGGGTCCTGTGTTTGATTCCAGTGAAGATCAAGGGCATATATCTTGCTTGGTTGTAGGTTCCTCGATGCCTGGCCCTGGTCATCCGAGGGAAGCAACAAATCAATGTGTCTCTCTCACATCAATGTTTCTCTCTCTGTGTTTCTCCCCTCCTTCCCACTTTCTATAAAAAGCCACTCTCTGTAAAAAGCAATGGAAAAATATCCTCTGGTGAGGATTAATAACAACAACACACACAAAAAATGAAGAATAAGAATAAAAAGTAAAATATGTGTTTTCAGATATTTTTCATCAATTACTACTTTTATCTATATGAAATTTTCTTTTCTGTTGAATTGGATTCTAATAATGCTAGTTTGCCAGCATCACTGAGTTTCTATATATTTTTACACTTTTTAAATATCAGTCTTGTTTATTAATGCAATGAGTCTATTAATTAAAGCTTTATTTTTAAATGTAAATTCTCCTAATACTGTACAGTTACAATGACTCCATAAGATAATATTTACACCTATTTTATAATATGGGCACCAATTGGGTTGAGAAAAAAAATTAGAAAAATAAATTAAATATTAATAATCTATTTTTAGATTTTCATTTTATTTCTATATGTTATAGAAAGAAATATGTCAATTCCTGGGTAAATGTTTATGTTGGGTCAATTAATTTGAAATCAGCTTGGGCTGGCTGGAGGAATTAATTTTAGACACTCTCTAGAAGTCTATGATGTTCAAGTCCCTGACTTGAGTCTCATCTTAAAGACTGTCTACCAAACATTACCTCTATGTACTAGTTCCAGTTTGTTGCAATAACTCTTAAATGAAAATACCTTAACACTCAGATAATTCAGTGCATGAACTAATATCACAAAGTCAATTGAATTTATCACCTCACTCACTTATAGAACGGAAAAAAATGTACAAGGGTATCAAAGCCTGTTTCAATGTATTAAACAAAAGATATATTTAATATTATATTAACTATAAGTGGGTATGGACCCAGAGCATCAGATAAATAAAAATAAGCAACCAATAAGGTTTTTCCTCACATAATTTCTTCCTTTCTTTCTATGAGAAAGTCAAACATAAACCTTTCTGAAAATAAATTTATATGAAACGGAAACCTCCCTTTTACATTGACCTAAGTGTTTGAATATGGAAAACCAAATAATAGTCCACCTGACTATTTTTTTTTTACTTTTAAAGATTAACACTGTAAAACAATAATGCCATGCATGTAAAAATTTTTTGCAATCTAATGCAAGTGTCATTTTAAGGAATCATAATGAAGGTCATTGTAAGAACTTAACTTACATTGAGAGATCACCAGTGAATATGTTAAGACAGAGACAGGAAAGCATAGATCAGACTGTCAAACCTCAGAGAGAAGGTAGGGAAGGCTTGGTGTAAGGATCTGAGATCAACCAAAGAACTTGTATGCATGCATATAAGCCTAACCAGTAGACACAGACAACAGGGGAGTGAGGGTATGGGTGTGGGAGGGTGGTTTGAGAAGGTAATGGGAGGATGAGGATAAATATGTAATACCTTAATCAATAAAGAAATTAAAAGGAAAAAAAATTGACACAAAAACACTTATGTAGCCTATTTTTAGCTGTACTTATTCTAAAAATTTCAATTCTTTGCTTTCTTCTGCATCTTGACTATAATAATTCACAACTTCATTCACTTATCCATATCAGCCTTCCTTACCAATCTTGACTGAACTTATCTGTGAGCTATTAACTATCTAGAAAACACTATTAGAAAAGGATATTACTATAAATATTGAGAATATTAAAAATGTAGGTCTCACTTTACCGAAAAATCAGTATTACCTAGAAATATAATTTGCTCATCTATGGACCATGATTCAATTTAATGCATCAGAGATTTTAATATTTGTCTGCTGTCCTCTGACCCTACTTTACTACCTCTGACCTATCTCTTATCAAAAAAGAAATTCCTTAATATTTTTTCACTAGCCTTGCATCCTACCTATACATTTCCTCGTCCCTTCTTTTATAATAAAGGAACATAGCACCAACTAAAACCAATTTTTGAAAAAATATGAAACCCCCATTTTTATGCAGAATTATTTCAATAGTGAAGACATGGAAACAATCTAAGCTTCCATTGATTATTAAATGGATGAAGATGCTGTGATATATATGCAGATTTGAATATTATTCAGCCATAAAAATAATGATGTCTTGTCATTTGCAGCATGCTGAATCTTGAGAGCTTTATAATAAGTGAAATAAATTAGGCAAAGACAAATATTCTATGATCTCACTTATATGTGGAATCTGGAAAAAAAAAATGAGCTCATAGATACCAAGAACAGATTGTCTGCCAGAGATGGGGGATGAGTGATTAGTGAAATGGTGAAGATGATTAGAATTTTACAGTTATAAAAATAAATGTCATGAGGATATAATATGCGGCATGGTGACTATAGTGTTGCATATTTGAAAATTGCTAAGGTTGTAAATCTTAAAGTTCTCATAACAAGAAAAAATTATAAATATTGTGATGGATGTTAAGTCTATTATTATGGTGATCATTTCACAATATATACAAATATTGAATCATAATGAGGAATACCTGAAACTAATGTGATGCTGTATGTAATTTATACCACATTTAAAAAAAAAATGTAGTTTAAACTTTTTCTCTTTTATGGAGATGTCTATCCATTATTTTGCCTGTTCTCTCTGGCTCAAAATCCCCTACTGATTTATCTTCATAACATCAAACATTCTTATATCTTTCCCATTCAAAAATGAATATCCCATTTATACACAAGCACACACACACACACACGGTATTCATGATTTCAGATACTTTCTAAGCTAATGCCTTTATCTTTCCTTTAATTTATTTATTCCTCAATCCTCTGCAATCTGGCCTCTATTTCTACCACTAGAACAAAATTTCTTCAACTAATATCATAAATAGCATAGCTTTCTTCAAGTGAGTCTTATTAATATTTTTATTCTAAACTTGCTTAAATATACTGAAGTATTTTGTAAAGTTAAATGTTATTGAAAAGATTTCTACTCTTAGGTTTAAAGTTATCAATTTCATAATCTATAATAATAAAAGCCTAAGCGACCATCGCAACTAAATGAAAGACTGAACACACTGCTTGGGGTGACTAGGTTGGCAGGGTGGGGCAGTGAGGGGTGACAGGGCTGGAGGGGGGTGGAGGTTAAAGGAAACCAGGCCAGCAGGAGGTACAGTAATGGGAGTAACCAGGCTGGCTGGTGGCAGTTAAGGGCAATCAGGATGGCAGGGGCATAGACAGGGAGGTGAGCTATTAGGAGTTAGTGGTTCCGGATTGCGAGAGGGATGTAGGCTGGGCTGAGGGTGCAGGCTGGGCTGAGGCACACCCCGTGCACAAATTTCCTGCACTGGGTTTCTAAAATACATATATATGTTTGTGTGTGTGTGTGTGTGTGTGTGTGTGTGTGTGTGTAGATATCAATAGATAGATATAGCTTTAATAACAATAAAATATTATTATGGTAAATATGATGAAGTATTTATTAATTAGTATTTATTAATTCATTCATTTATCCAAAATATTTATTGAACATATATGATAAATGGCCTAGAAACAAGGTTGGTTGTTTAGACTGAAATGATACTTATCACAGGTGCAAAATTTATTCAATTGTATTTATGGCATAAAGAAAAAAGTGAAAATAGAGCCTAATACAGTACTCTGTAACTAGAGTAAGCATCTACTCTAAGGAATCACAAAGAGCTTCTCAGAGCATTGAAGGAGGTGCTCCTTTTAGTAAGGAAAAAAACATGGGCAAAGGTCTTGAGGAAAAATTAACAAGGGGAATTATAGGAACTGAAGGAAGACCAGTGAGGTTGAGATATATAAGCCTCATTTCTGCTTTGAGATGAGGCCAGAGAATTAGGTAGAACATTGCTTAGTTGGGGTCTTACAGATCAAGTGATTTGGTACTTTACAGCATGAACTTGCAATAAAACTGTACAAATTAAGATTCATGAAAACTATCTCTTTGTATGGAGGAGTAGAGTCACTGCCTCTGTGACAGTGATGATGGCCTTTAACAGTTTTTTTTCAGGCAGAGAAGGGTAATAGTTGATGACATTCAGGACATAGCAGGGTCATAAGCCGAAAAGTCAGAAAAAAAGTATAATAAAGTTCTCAGTAGAGGTATGATCTCATGCTTCCCAGAGCTGGCATTCTGCCAGGGGGACATTGTGACCACTTTCTGTGTTCTGTACTAATCCTTAGGCTACACTTTTCTTTATTCTGAAAGAAATCTGAGCAGTGAATTTTTTAGTCACCAGATACAAAGTAAAAGCATAACCATTGTTTTAAGAGAAAAATCAAAATAAAAGATATTTCAGAATACATGATGAATGTGTGATTTTATAATTAAAATTGGATGTATTCATAGAGATTTAAATAGTGTTTTACTTTGAAATCTGGGTTTATGATATATAATTTTTAAATAAGTATTGTTCACCAGAAAGCAAGAGCCCAACTTAAGAAAAGTGGTGTGACCTTACCTGATCCTGTTTTGACTGCCTGCTTTTAAGATGAGGAAGAAAATGCTCCTTTGCTGGGGTGAAAACTTTAGTTGTGGTCTGTCCCCAGACAACTGGGGCTAACTAAAGACAGCTGTTCTGAGAAGCTTGAGGTGGCTCCAAACAAGGGAGTCTTCTTTGATCCTGGATGTTGTTTGTGAAGTCTTATAGACCCCAATGGTCACTTTTATTTGCAGTTGTCAGTTAATTGTTGTTTTTAATAAATTAGTAAAATGCTGTGTGGAATTAGTGAGTATGATGTTTTAACTCTGAGTTAAGGTTGAGTTTGTTCTTGTAATTGTTCCAGTAAAAATTAAACCCATGTCCAGTCCACATTTATTCCATGGGGTGTTTAGTTTCAGGAATTGTAATATAGAGGAGAGTGAAAAGCTTTGAGTAGATGAATCTGAGAAAACTATCCTTAAAGTCATTTGAAATGATTCTACAAATAGTTCCCAGAAATGACTAAGGATGACATTTTTCAAGTTATTAATCTCAGGCCAATAGACTAGATGTACTAATCTAGAGAAAAATAAAACATGCTTAGTTTAATATGCATATAAGCAACATATGGTAAATTAAGAGACATATGTAGATATCTCCCATGATTAAGAAATTCTAATTATTTACATTTTAAAAAATTTATAAATGCATACTAATACTTTCATCTACTTCTTGTGTGTGTGTTATGACAGAAGGATATTTAATGCTCACTATCTCAGGAAAAATATACTAAGAAAGGAATAAGAGCAAGGACAGTTTAATATTTGTTATTAAAATGAAGCATAACTAAAATAGTTACTGTACTGTGAAAAATTCCCTCAAAGCCACCTTGGACTGAGGACAGAAGGGAGTGGTCAAGTTGTAGAAAAAATGCATTTGCACATATCTAAGATGATTATTTTTCTCCCTCTTTAAACCTTAAAGGAACATGACAAATGGGTCAGTTTTTAGAAATGGAAAAAAAGAAGCAGAAACAGAGATTACTTCAAGAATAAGTAAAACTGTACAATTTCATGTAAAGTTTTCATTTTTTGAGAAAATGTTTTTATTCTGGCAATATTTCAAATTGATTATTTTTATAATTAACATGTTAAACGTATATATTATATTATAACCCATATTGATATTATCATTCAGAAAGCATTTATAATAAGAGGATTATATACTACACTCTCTGTAAACATTAGTTTAAAATGTAAGAAAAAAATAACATCAACTTAAAATGTTTTAGAAAGATATCATAGCAAGCTGCCCTAATGTAAAAGCCACATTTATTTGAATAGAAAAGTTAGTGTATGTTTCGATGATAAATGAAATAAAAAGAAAAATCTGCTCATATGTTCTCCAAAGGAACTTCTAGCAACCTTAGCTATAGGACATACCCTAAATCAGTAGTTAACTGTTCCACATCCTGAATTTTCTTCCTGTCTAACAAATTTAGAAAGAGGTCTTTGGACACGATGACTCATCAGAAGATAACTAACTTATGCTAAACTAAGTTCTAAAGGAACATCAGCATCCTCACATTTCTATCATATTTAAATACCTAAAAGTCCCATTTGACTTAAAGAGGGATAGGACAAATAAACCTATAAATGAGTCAAGAATCATCATATTCTTGCTATCTTCATCTCTGCTTCCAAAACCACACCGTTTTGTAGCATTTTTGGCTTCTTAGTGTTATTTCATGTGCTGTTGCTTTTCTCTTGGATCTCCCAGGGCATCCACCGGAACATCACAATTGGCACCAGGGCTTCTTGCCAGGGCACAAAATCCTGAGACATGGGAGAATGTTTCTATGTAAAAAATTCTCCCTTATGCACTAGTACTTACTTTTTCCATCTCCCTTCCCCAAAATCCATCTTCAGAATCCTCAACTAGAACGTTCAGGGGAATCTGAGCTTTAAAATCTGTACAACAAAGTGCAGTATGCATCCTTCACATGCAGTACCCATGCATCCAATAAATCTCAGGCTCTTTATCATAGGCCTGAGATCTGTCAGATGTTCAGTTTAATCTGATTTTCAGCTCTTAGTCACCTGATTATTTTTATATAAGGACTTGGATACACTCTAAATTTATACTATGCACTAAATTAGTAATTGACCTACCTGAACATCATGTGTTTTCTCTCTTCAATATATTGTATAAATAACATTCAGCAACAAATTCCCAGTTCCAGAGTTATAATTATTACCCTCAGTACACTTCTCAAATTATATATGCCTACTATGCAAAGTGTCCCCTCAGGAGTTCAACCAACCAGGAGTTCAATCACTCACTATGATGTGCGCCAACCACCAGGGGCAGTGCAGAATGAAGGAAGGCCCTGGCCAGCAGCTGGCAACCAGGGAAGAGAGGCCCCAGCCAGCAGCCGGCAGCTGCTCAGTACCCTACCTGTGTACAAATTTCTACTGGGCCTCCAATTATATATGCATATCCCACCTAATAAAAGAGTAATATGCAATTTAACCATCATTGGCCCACTAGCCACACCCATCAGCCAATCAGAGTGAGCATGCAAATAAACTCAACCAAGATGGCTATAGCCACAGAGAGCAGGAGGGAGGCGTGGGTTTCCCAGGCAATGGAGGAAGTCAAGCTTTCTGCCTACCCTTGCTGGCCTAAGCCTCCACTCAAGTCTACAAAGTTTCAATTATAGAAGGTAAACAAATCCAAACAGAAATGGTGGCAGCTACAGAGCTGGAAAGAGTGGGAGGCTAGGGTTGCCCCTGGCAATGGAAGAAGCAAAACTTTCCACACACTCTGGCCAGCCCAGGCCTCTACTTAAGGCTACAAAGTTTCAATTATAGAAGAACACAAACCCCAAGAGAAATGGCTGCAAGTCATGGAGCGAGCAGGAGGCTTGGCTCTGCTCCAGGCTACAAAGTTACAATTGTAGAAGGTAAATTTCAAATACCAGGGCCTCTGCTTGGGTTGCCAGGGAGCGTGGCTGGCCTGCAAACCACCAAGGGCCCCTTGTTCAGGCCACCTTATGCCCTAAGGGAACCCTCACCCTGGTCCTGGACACCCTACAGGGAATACTAGCTGACCCCCACCCATGCACCAGGCCTCTATCCTATCTAATAAAAGAGTAATATACAGATTGACCATCAATCCAACACACAAGATTGCTGCTCCCATGTGGTCAAAGATCCTGCCCCCATGCGGACACAAGAAGGCCATCACAAGATGGCCAGCAGGGGAGGGCAGTTGGGAGGCACTAGGCCTGCAAGGGAGGGCAGTTGAAAGGGACCAGGCCTGCAAGGGAGGGCAGTTTGAGGCAATCAAGCCTGCAGGGGATGGCAGTTAGGGTGACCAGGCTGGCAGAGGATGGAAGTTGGGGACAAACAGGCTGGCAGAGGAGCAGTTATGCATAAATCAGGCTGGCAGGGGAGTGGTTAGGGGGTGATCAGGCTGGAAGGCAGAAGTGGTTAGGTAAAATCAGGAAGTCAGGCAGGTGAGCAGTTGGGAGCCAATAGTCCTGGATTGTGAGAGGGATGTCTGACTGCCCATTTAGGCCTGAGCCTACTGGGATTGGGCCTATATAGGCAGTTGGACATCCCTTGAGGGGTCCCAGATTGGAGAGGGTGCAGGCTTAGCTGAGGCACACCCCCACTGTGTAAAATTTCATGCACTGAGCCTCTAGTATAATATGATTCCATATAGAAAAAAAAAAAAAATGACTTCAAAGTTGTATTCAGTTTTGAGGTCCAGGTAACAAACTTTCCATAGATATTTATATTTTCATTCATATATTTCATTTCCTAGAATAGTAAATAAGTGCATATGATACAAATGTAGAAGAATACTAAGCTTAAGAGGAAGCCCAATCAGTTAAGTAGAATTTTTTTTTATGATTTTATGGAACACAGAAAGCTGATGTATGTGTCAATATATAAATATATATATGTTGAACTCCAAATATGTACTGGAGTAAACAACAACAAATATGGAGTTGATTCTGCCTGGTGGACAAGTGGGAATTCTTCAAGCTTAGAAGTTATAGGCAAGTTTGGGGGGGATTATTTATTATTTTTTAAAAATATATTTTATCGATTTTTTACAGAAAGGAAGGGAGAAGGATAGAGAGCTAGAAACATTGTTGAGAGAGAAACATTGATCAACTGTCTCCTGCACACCCCCTACTGGGGATGTGCCCAAAACCAAGGTATGTGCCCTTGACCAGAATCAAACCTGGGACCTTTCAGTCCACAGGCCAATGCTCTATCCATTGAGCCAAACCGGTTTCGGCTGGGGGGATTATTAATGAAGGACATTTCATGCAAAACTTGTTTGAATAAGCCCCATCACTACTTGAATATCTCACCTACAGACAGAGGTCATTTACAAGGCTATTTACATTTTAGCAAAAAAGGAGGAAGGAAGAAAGGACGGAAGGAAGGATGGAAGGAAGGGAGGGAGGGAAGGAGGGAGGGAGGGAGGGAGGGAGGGAGGGAGGGAGGAAGGAAAGAGAAAGAAAGAGAGAGAGAGAGAGAGAGAGAGAGAGAGAGAGAGAGAGAGAGAGAGAGAGAGAGAGAGAGAGAGAGAGAGAGAGAGAGAGAGAGAGAAGGAGAGGGAGAAAGAAAGGAAGGAAAGAAAGAGGAAGGAAGGAAGGAAGAAAGGAAGGAAGGAAGGAAGGAAGGAAGGAAGGAAGGAAGGAAGGAAGGAAGGAGAGAGAGAGAGAGAGAGAGAGAGAGAGAGAGAGAGAGAGAGAGAAAGAAAGAGCAGGGGATGGGAAAGGGAGGAGATGGAGGTGAAGGGAGGAGTGGAGAGAAAAACAAGAACCATACTTTTAAAAATGCATTGCATAATTTGTCTTAGAAGGGCAAGATCTAAAAGTAAGGTGTAAATATCTAAGAGAAAAAGGGAAATCTGTATGTGAGTGCAATTTCAAATTTCCAATCTGGAGAGTTCATACACACACACACACACACACACACACACACACATATATATGTTATATAGGTTTATACATAAACATACATTTTTGATAGCTGAACTGATATTTCTTTTTTTCAGATTATTAATTGGAATTAATAATTATTCAAAATGTGAATACATTTTTGGGACACTATATATTGTAAAAAATAGCGAAATAAATTATTAAAGGGTGGAGTCACTTCAATAATGCATTTATCTTAATAAAAATTACTTCTAAGTAATTAGAAGAGAGAGAGAGAGAAAGAGAGAGAGAGAGAGAGAGAGAGAGAGAGAGAGAGAGATGAAAAAGAGAGAGAAATCCATAGACAGTGTATAGAACTAAAGAGTAATCTCTCTGAGTGAGAATTTGAAAAACAAAAATTGCTTTTCTCTCAATCATTTTAGTTTAGTTCCTTTGTGACTTTCTGAGTGTGAGCATCTTCCTACCATTTTTGAGTGCAGTATTTAAATAGGATGTATTTTTAATTTAAACAAATGAACCCAGACACAAACCACCTACTTTATATGGTAGTCTAAACATGGTAACCAGTATATTCCAAAGTGATGGAGGATAAAACACTATTATGAAGAATCTAAGAAAATTAATTTTGATCTTCTTCAGGGGTCCTCAAACTTTTTAAAATGGGGGCCAGATCACGGTCCCTCAGAGAGCTGGAGGGCCAGACTATATGAACTACTAATTCCTACTGTAACACCTCGGCTGCGCTCACTGCCCAAAAAACCTGGCGGGCCGGATCAGACTCCTCTGCGGGCTGCATGTGGCCCGCGGGCCGTAGTTTGAAGACGCCTGTTAGATGTTAGTTATTCTATAAATGTGCAATGATAATTTTGACTACAAGAAAATTTTATCTCAGACAACATTTTTTTTTCAAGATTTTAACAATACTGCTAAGTGTATTGTTTAAAATATTACTCAATTATAGAAATGTTTATTTTCTAACTGTCCAATTTGATAGCCACATATCACATGTTGCAGGTGAAAACAAAGTATGGCTGAGGAGCTAAATTTTAATGACACCCATTTTGTATTAGTTATTGTGAATTCAAGGAGTCACATATGGCTTAGTGGCTACTGTGTTGTACAGGGAAGTCTTACAATATACTAAAAACTGATTTAATAATTAAATCAGTATGCAGAAAGGGGAAAGAAACTTATTGTTAGCTCATGTCATTTAGTAATCACCAAGTTATAAAATATACTAGAGGCCAGGTTCATGAATTCTAGCACGAGTGGGATTTGGGAGGCTTGTCCTAATCTGGGCCCTCAGGCCCCATAGGCCTGGGGTAGGGGCCTGTAAAGGTTGGCCAGCCAGCTCTGCCCTCATCAGGCTGGTTGGCAGGTTGTAGTGCATGTCATAATGACAAGTCATTCAGCTCCTTCTAGTCCTTCTAGTCACTTGGGTTTATATATATAGACTAGAGTCCTGGTGCATGAAATTCGTGGATGGGGGTGTGTGTCCCTCAGCCCAGCCTGCACCCTCTCCAATGTGGAACCACTCAGGGGATGTTTGACTACCTAACCCACCAGTTGGAAATCCCTCTCATAATCCAGCCCCACTGCCTCCTAACTGCTCACCTGCCTGCTTGCCTGATTGCCCTTAATTGCTTCTGCCTGCCAGCCTGATTGTCCCCTAACTGCTCCCTTGCCAGCCTGATCACCCCCAACTCCTCTCCCATGCTGGCCTGATCGCCACACAACTGCCCTCCCCTGTTGGCCTGATCACCCACCCCTGCCCTCCTCTGCCACAACCTGCCTCATCTGCCAGGACTTGCCTCCTATGGGCAAGGCTGTGGAGATGCTGGGACCAGCCTCCTCTATGCTGTGAGAAGCCACAGGACGTCCAGGCCTCACTGAGCAAAGTGTCAGCAGGGCCCTGCCTCCGCTGTGCACATGGCTATCTTGTGGCAGCCATCTTGAGATGATGTTGCATGTGAGGGCACGAAGACAACCTAGGTTTTTATTAGTAAAGATTGCATGTATTTTTATTATAATAGTTTAGAAAATAAATGTATTTTCCGAGCATCACCCATGTTAGGCACTTTTCTCACATTATATTTTTATTAACACAGCAGTGGTTATGAATTATATTCATACTCCTATTTAATATATAAATGAATCCAAGAGTAGGTAAAAACTTTAGCAAAACTCTTGAAACTAGAGGAGATGATGCTATCTAGGGAAATACATGGCAAATAAAAATTATTTAGAAAATGGCTTTGTAAATGAATGAATGAATGAATGAATGAATGAATGATAGGAATATAAAGAAGTTTGCATTTGGAGGATAAAGTTGTGTCAATTTGCAATATAGTATATAGTTACATATCTATTTAATTTTGAGGTATATGAAATTCTTTTTCTTTATTAATCTACCTCATTTAATAGTAGAAAAACAGCTACCTTAACTTGGAACAAGATAATGAGCCTCTCTTACAGGTATTCTGCTTGATTTAAAATGAGAATGGAAATATAGAAATGCAAAGATTAAGATGAGAAGACTATAAATTTAAAAAGCCTCAAATAGCATCTAAAATACAAGAAAATCAAAAGGATTTTAGCAAATATTACATTATAGTTATACATGATATAGATATAAATTATATATTACATAATATATAATAAATATTTCATAACATACATAATAAAAATTGTAACAAAATGCTTTTATTTAATTAAATCAGAATTTGGAACACAGAAACAAGGTTATTGGAACATGGACATTTCCTGGTTTGTTATAACTGTATCTCTGAGTATGTGATCTTGCATTTTTGCACTTATACTGTAATGACCTTTTAACCTTTCATTACTGAATTACAAATTTAAATCTGATTCATAACTCTTTGATATTTCAGTGCATTTTTTACTTTTGTAAAAAGATTTCCCTTATATTAAATATGTTTGTCATAGACACACTGTTGCTGGGTAATAGCCTCTTTATTTTAAAAATGAATCACACTATATTATTTGCTCATATCTCCAACACACTTCATTTCATTTCATTTCATTTCATTTCTCTCTCTCTCTCTCTCTCTCTCTCTCTCTCTCTCTCTTTTTAGTGGTTTTCAAGGCTGACAATTTAGGATAATAAGTTATTTTAGTTAAAAGCCTGTTTACTATCTTTCCTGAATCAATGTGACTGAGGATGTGGTGGATGACTTTTTCAATATGAAGCAAATTCAATACCAGAGATATAGAGCTACGCTTTGGTATCATGCTGGAACTCTGCTGTAGCAATGCCCTGCGGGCTCTGTGTGATCACTGATCCCTTTGTTCTGTTTCCTGGATATTGCTAATGTTTATGGACCTGCACCAGATGACAGTAAATTGATCTAGATTGAAATTATTTTTCACTCTTTTCTCTGCTTCTGAAAATGATGCTCATTCATCAAGGCATGAATGTGTTACCACTGCTTTTTATTCCCCCAATATTCTTTTATTAATATTATTCATTTCAAGCAAATTTTATTAAGAATAATACTAGAGCCAAAACCGGTTTGGCTCAGTGGTAGAGCGTCGGCCTATGGACTGAAAGGTCCCAGGTTTGATTCCGGTCAAGGGCATGCACCTTAGTTGAGGGCACATCTCCAGTGAGGGGTGTGCAAGAGACAGCTGATTGATGATTCTCTCTCATCAATGTTTCTAACTCTCTATCCCTCTCTCTTCCTCTCTGTGAAAAATCAATAAAATATATATTTTAAAAAAAGAATAATACTAGATATTGAAAACAATGACTACTATATATTAACCATTTAATATATATGAAGATGTAGGATAACTACTTTGTTTTGTGTGTGTGTTTGTGTATGTGTGTGTGTGTGTGTGTGTGTGTACACACATATACAATTAATTTACATGTGTACATAAATATATGTATAAAATAAGGTTCTCATATTGCCCTTTTATACACATCTCTATTCCCATCCATAACCACTGGAAACTGCTAATCTGTTCTCTGTTTCTACAATTATGACATTTCAAGAATGCCATATATATACATTATATTATTTATATATTTGTGTTTTCAAAGTAATGTTGCTCTATTTCAGGTGACAAAACTGACTTTTAGAAGAATTACATCCTAATCCCACATATATAGTACAATTACTTTAATAACTTCCATAATTAGGAACAGTAAAAATAGTAAAAGAAATACTTTGTGAATTAGGAAATGAAAACATTATTCATGTACATAATAAATTGTCCAACCTTAGTTAGACTTCCCAGTCATAAAGGCATTGAAGAGCCACCTGCTTCTATATGCTTAATTTACTTTGCTATAGAATGTTACATGTAAGGTTCACATCTCCCACAACTTTTACTTCCAGAAGTCATTCATTTGTTCTCCATTTCAACAATATTACCATTTTAAAAATTATATACTAATATATAGAGAGAGTGTCATATTGTATGAAACCTTTTGGAATTAGCATTTTCAAACAACATAAATGTTTGGAAATCTGCTAGGTTGTTTTATATATCAAGAAGATAATAAAAATATATTGTATTTATCCACATTTTTACTTTTTTCCTTGTTCACTTTCTTCCCAGTGTTCCATCCAGAACTTCTTTGTATAGCACATACTTTCTGTTTGAAGAAATTCCTTTAGCCATGTTTAGGGAAGGCCTATTGGTGCCAAATTCTCCTAATTTCTCTTCATCTAAGAATTACTTTATTTCCCCCCATTTTGCTGTATGACATTTTGCTAGATATAAAATTCCAGAAGAGAGTTCTTTTCTTTCAACCCTTGAACAATGTTATAATAACTTCTTTGGCCTGTATATTTTATGATGAGAAATCACTGTGATTTAAAGTATTTTTTTCTTATAGGTGTGATTTTTTCCTTGCTAGTTTCAAAATATTTTCTTTCTCTTTAGTTTTCAGAAGTTTGACAATAATGTGATTATTCTCCTTGAAGTTCAATTAAATTCTTGAATGTATATAATTTTATATTCTGTCTAATTTTGAATGTTTTATTGATTATTTATTTCAGTGATTTTTCAGTTTCACTCAGATTACCTTCACCTTCCAGTACTCAGATGACACAAATATTCTGTCTTTTAATATAGCCCACAAGTCATGTACAATCAGTTTCTTTTTGTTTTGTTTTGTTTTTTTCCCCTCTGTTCAGATTCTGCAATTTATACTACTACCTTTAAGTTCACTGATTTATATGCTCTGTTTTATCAATCTGTCATTGAAATGATCTGTTGATATAGTCATTTTATTTTTCTGTTTAATCTTTTATATATAAATATATATATATATATATATATATATATATATATATATACTGAGACTTTCTACTTTTTCACTTATTTTAAGGGCTTTCATGATTTCATGTTGAAGGATTCTTATATTGATGACTTTACATTCTTAAGAGATGAGTTTAAGATATCAGTCATCTCAATGTTGTTATCTATGGATTTTTTAATGTGAACTGTGATCTTCTGGTCCTGATATAGGAACGATTTTCATTTAAAGAGTTCATGCTTTGGATATTATGTTTTGAGGCTCTGAATATTATGAAACCTTCTGCTTTTTCTAGCTTCCATTGGAGTAGTGAATCAGGGAAGGGCACAGGACACCTAGCTACTACTGTATGGGAATAGATGTCCACATTTCCCACTTGGCCTTTGTTAACACCCAGGGGCAGTGGTTCCTTATTATTGACTAGAGGCCCAGTGCACAAAATTTGTGCATGGGGGTGGGTGTCTCTCAGTCCAGCTTGCACCCTCTTCAATCTGGGATCCCTCTCATAATCTAGGAATGCTGGCTCCCAACTGCTCACCTGCCTGCCAGCCTGATCACCCCGTAACCACTACCCTGCCAGCCTGATTGATGTCTAATTGTTTCCCTGCCAGCCTGTTTGCCCTCAACTTTCCTCCTCTGTTGGCCTGTTCACCCCTAACTGCCCTCCCTTGCAGGCTTGGTCCCTCCCAACTGCCCTCCCCTGCTGGCCATATTGTAGTGGCCATCTTGTGTCCACATAGGGGTAGGATCTTTGACCACGTGAGGGCAGCCATCTTGTGTGTTGGAGTGATGGTCAATCTGCATATTACTCTTTTATTAGATAGGGTAGAGGCCTGGTACATGGGGGGGAAGGGGGGGCAGCTGATTTGCCCTGAAGCTGTCACGGATCAGGATGGGGGTTTCCTTGAAGTGTGGGGTGGCCTGGGCGAGGGGCCTGTGGTGGTTTGCAGGCCAGTTATACCGCCCAGCAACCAATGTGGAGGCCCTGGTATCTGTGATTTATGTATCTTCTACAATTGAAACTTTGTAGCCTAGAGTGAAACCAAGCCTTCTGCTGGCTCCATAGCAGCAGGGGATTTATTTATCTTTTATAATTGAAACTTAATAGCCTTAATTGGAGGCCAAGGCAGGCCAGGCTATGCAGAAAGCTTGGCTTCCTCCATTGCCAGGGGCAACCCTAGCCTCCTGCTCTCTCCAGCTCCATGATGCTACCATTTTTGTTGGGATTTATTTATCTTCTACAATATAATTAAAACTTTGTAGCTTCAAGAGGAGGCCTGGGGTGGCCAGGGTGTGTAGAAAGCTTGGCTTCCTCCTTTGCCTGGGAAACCCAAGCGTGCCTCCTGCTGTCTCCATGGCTGCAGCCATATTGGTTAGGTTAATTTGCATACTTGTGCCTGATTGGCTGTTGGGCATGACTTGTGGGTACAGCAGAGTTATGATTAATTTGCATATTACTCTTTTTGAGATAGCATGGGTGAGTTGGAAATTTATAGTTCTTTCCTAAATATCTCTCTCCTCTCTCTCTCTCTCTCTCTCTCTCTCTCTCTCTCTCTCTCTCTCTCTCTCTCCCTTTCTCTCTCTTTTCCTCTCCACACACTCAAACTATTTTGCATTTTTAACCTGATGTCTAGTCTCACATTTCCAACTGACTTCCATGTATGTAAGGCCATATAGATATTTTAAATATGACTACAAAAACCTCATCTAAATTGTTTCATTCCAAACATGATTTTTATCTTATACTAGAGGCCCAATGCACAAAATTCATGCAAGGGGCTCAGTTCCCACAGTCCTTGGCTGCCTCTGCCTTGGCCCCAGCCACTGTGGCTTCATTTGGAAGGTCATTCAGTCTAATTAGCATATAACACCTCTATTATTATAGATTTTCTATTTATGATAACATTAGTAACATTTTGCTCCAATTTTTAGTACTTTAGTAGTTTCTGGATTTTAACATACAAGACTCAATGAACTGTGACCTGACACTCTTTTAATGACAGAAAATATTTCTGCCTAAATATTTATAGTATGTTTTTCATAAAAATATTTTATTTAATCAAGTATCTGAAATTGTTTTAGTAGCATTATCTATATTGGAGATTTAGGTAGTATGAGATTTATCTTTTCAAGTTCGTTTTTATTAATGCATCATAAGCTTATAAGGAATTCAGTAGTTTTACTTTGTTTACCTATATTTTTACTATAGCATAAACTTTTAACATTATTCACTAAAATTGTTAACATTTGAGTATAAGCACCATTTACAAAGCATTGAAGAAAATACAAAATAGTTTTCTGTATTTAAAAGCATGTCCATTCAAAGTGATAATAAAGAAAGTATTATTTTTTGAGATCAGATGGTAGAGTGAGTGATTCTGTCTGGTCAAAAAACAAGAAGACCTGTAAAAGATTTAGGTGTCATGGAGTTGTAACATGAGCTTCCCAACTGAATGCTGTAGTGCCTGTGGCTGGAATTGAAAAGCATGTATCTGTGCTTCTTGAGTTTTTGACTTCGATTCTGATATTCACAAGTTCTAAAACCCAATCAAGGCATGTTCACTTCTTTCAATAGTCATCACCCTAAAATTCTCAGACATATGGTCCCAGTTTAGCAACTCTTCAAGATATCTGTCACTCTAAAATATTTGCTAAGACACTAGATGTAAGCAATTTGTGATTCTTGTCTACTAATTTTCAATTAGCATTTATCTTTCCCTTTCCATAAATTTCTCCACCTGTGACCATTGTTCTGGAAATTAAATATAGTCTGTTTGTGAAATGATAACTAATATATATCAAATGACCTAGCTTTCATAAAGACTTCTGACCGTTTACTGATGCCAAACACTTTAACAGCTACATGCCTCATTTGGCCTTAATATGATATATTTCACAGAAGACAACACTCAAACAGCTGCTATGTAGCTTTGATAAATGATCTTATTGGAAGCAAGCAACCCCCAAAAGCTCTGTAATCATGAATGAAAACTCAATATCAGAAGATATTGTATTGATAAACATTGGTTAATAATATAGAAATGACATGGAAGAAAATATCAAGGGAATACTCTACCACCCTCTCAGTATTACCTGTGCACACATGAAAAAACACGCCACTCACACATACGCTTTAAACTATTATTTTTCAGGTCCCATGCCCTATCATTCATATAGCTTATTATGGAAAATGCTTTACCTATTAGTAGTTTTAAAAATAGTCTGTGACACCTGTTATTCTAAATACATTATCTGATTCTGCATTTATAAAACCAGAAATAAAAACACTTCACCAGGTTAAACATAGCCACGTTTTGTTTTTTCTGTACTTCCTACCATCCAGAGTGTAATTATTCCCATCACATGTATACAGGCTGCCCTTGTACTTTGACCAAAAGAGTGTGTTGGAAGTAATGGGAGATTTATGGAGCTTATCCTCAAGAGATTTTGCAACTTGCATCTTTAATGTCTTAGAAGGCTTTTAAATTGCAATAGAAGGGGTTGATATTGCCTACCAAGTAGAGGAAGAAAGCAACATGAAGAAGTGAGGGGACTCAGTTACAAACCAGCATTATCTCCCCCAAAGAGTGAAGTCATTTTGGACAGCTGATCATCTTGACAACTAATTAATTCAACCACGTGAGTGAAGGCTGACAAAATAGTAGGAATATCATCCACCCAACACAGAGAATCAGGAAAGAAAAACAGACCATTCTTGTGTTAAGCTACACCTGTTTTTAACTTAGTTAACTGTATAACAATAATTAGATAATATAAACAGACATTAAAACACAATATGGGAGATGATGCTTTGCTAATTTTTAAAGAATTTTTGGCTTACTTACTATCTAATTATGAGTGGCCTCAAAGTAAAACAATTCTTTCTTATAGTCTCTATTTCTGAATACATTTGAGATCATGAGTAACTTGGTTCAGTGTAGATATCTAGTATAGTATTTCTGAATTTACCAAAGTTACATTCTAAACTTTTGTTATGTAAGAGAGAGTAAAGAATTTAAAAACTGAAAACTTGGATCCTGATACAAATTTTTCCATTTACAAATGTATCAAAATAATAACTGTCATGTATTATTCACAGTTATTTATTAATTGATGAAATAATGTATGGAAATATAGGCTGTCACAAAAATGTATGCACATTTTGAATGATTGTAAAATCAGTGTTTATTCAACATACAGTTTATTTTCAAAAATTAAAAGAATCTACAGAACAAATACTTTTTTTGTTTGTTTGTTTTTGTCAAAACCTATTTTTAAACTGAAAGCCATTCTGGTCCAGGCACTACTGATAATGGGAAGCAACGGAATGGCAAACATCAATAATAATTTTATTAGGTATTTGTGAGCCCTCAATTCTTCAACTGTCGCCAATTTTGTACTGTAAATTTTATATATCCCGATAAAAAAAGTCTAGTGGATAAATGTTCTTTGTTCAAAGTTTAGTCTAGCTTCACCCATTATTTCAAATCAATTAAACATAAAAAGAAGTGAAAATTAAATGACTTTTCAGCTGTTAAAGTGTTTGTACAGGTTTATTGGGACACTGTGTAAAATTTGGGTGCCACCATAAAGATATATCCACTTTGAAGAATCATAACAACAGTGTTCTTCAACTGTGTTTTCAAACTTTTAGTAGCTTTTCAGGATGAATCACCTTTGTTCAAAGCTTAATCTGGATGAAAGGAAGAAACATCAATTGAGGTATCAGCTGTTAAAATATGTATATATGTTTTGAGGACACATTGTAAAATTTGGAAATGTTCTTAATTATCTTGTCATTCAGAAACTTTTCCATTTCCATGTTCAGAGGTTCCACTTGAGTGTGGTTTAGACCCAACCTTGATATCATGATAAAATATTGGCATTTGCTTCAATTTGGAAACATAACCACATGGCAAAATAAACTGTAATAGCTAGGTATGCAGCTCGGTGTTTCTTTACATTTGAGAGCAAGGAAAGTATTTTATTTCAGTATACTTCATAGTATTTAATATCTAAAATGGCATTGTGCTGGCATTTTAATTTCCTTTTACCTTTATTTGATAAATAAGTCACATATTTTATTTCATAAATAGCTCTATTAACATGAAAATTACCCATAAGTTCAACTAAATTTAGAATCATTCTAGCTTATGCACTTAAATTCTTATAATATGTAAATTAATTTTTGTATAATACAGCAATATCTAAAGATATTCTGCTATTTTTATTGTTATCAACTTCAGCAAGGCACTGTTTATTAAAATATTAGTTTGAACATTTCTAAAAACACTTCCAAAATAAAAAAGAATAGTAATGAAAATTTTATTTTTAAAATCAGACAATCTGTTTAATTACTGCCAATCTTCAAAAACTTACATTGAATTAAAAATATTTAATGCTGTTGTATTATTACTAAAAAATACATATGGGGAAACAAAATAAACACAAGCATTTCTTAAATTAAATTAACTAACTCATTGCTAGAAATGTTTTCTAAAACTTTTTTTTTTTAAATTGTGGCCCATTATGTGAAAAATATTTCCTAAAATATGCATTTTTCCCTTGCTTTGATCATTGTCCTATTAAAATATATATTTTTTGAAAAATAAAATTTATGGAACAGTTTTATTAAAGTGTATTTCATATGACTCTTACGTTCATATGCTGATGTTCACTAGTGTCTAAAATGTCTATCATTATTTTTTCTGTACTTTTCCCTTCACAGTTTAAAGATAATTCCTAATCTGTCAATGTTAGAAATTGAAGACACTATAATTTTCAGTGTATTTTTCTAGCCAAAATTGTAACTTTCCCTATAATTTCATTCCATTTCTGCACATATTTACATAAACATTACAGAAGTCTGTTTAGGAGTCTTACTTCTCTAAAATAAATTAATGTACATTTCAAATATACTTTTAAATTAATGTAATATTTAATTAGAGTAAATATAAGATATATAATAAACATATAACATATTATTTAACTTAATATAAATTGTAATATTTAATAATCAAAGAGGTATGTACAATTTGTGTATATATTTTTTAAGTCAGAAATTACATACTTAAAATTATGCTTCAGGCTTCCACATAAATTTGGTAAAAGTAATTAACAGTGAAGCATACTTTTAAATGTTATTGTAATATACTGTCTTTAATATTGTCTGTTTGGTTATTGTTGATGTAAAAGAAAGCTCTTCAGTTTTGTAAAACAGCCTTATATTTGACATGTATATTGAACTTTATTGTGATTTTCAATATATTATTATTGGTTATATCATAGAATCATCTAGCAGGGGTCCTCAAACTTTTTAAAGTGGGGGCCAGATCACGGTCCCTCAGAGAGCTGGAAGGCCGGACTATATGAACTACTAATTCCTACTGTAACACCTCGGCTGCGCTCACTGCCCAAAAAACCTGGGGGGCCAGATCAGACTCCTCTGCGGGCCGTAGTTTGAAGACGCCTGAATTCTAAGGTAAACCTTTTTTATTTTCTTATTTTTTATTTTTATTGATTTCAGAGAAGGAGAAGGAGAGAGAGATGGAAACATCAATGATGAGAGAGAACCATCCTTTGGCTGCCTTCTGCATGCAATTGACTGCTGGAAGGGGGTTGCTCAGGCACCAGGCTGAAAGCCTGGATTTCAGCTGGTGCAGGAGCAGAACCCCTGTGGTCCATTGCCTGGGCAGGGAGCTAAGGCTGCTCCTGCCCAAGAGGCTTTCGGCCTGGGCAGACCAGGGCAGGGGTGGAGCCGGTGATCAGAGGGAGCTGGAGGGCCCCTGCCGTCCCTAAATATTCTATGAACTACACATCTTAAAAATGCCTAAAGAAAGTTGTCACTTTTTCTTGGTGAAGGGACTGGAGTCAGTATTGGAGAAAACACCTTGGTGGCTGCGGTGACTGGTAGTGGCTATAACAGCTGAGTGAAGGGGGCGCTGATCAGCCTGGTTGCCTCCCACAAAGAGAGGCCAGACTGTGACTCCCTGTGGGGAGTGGGCATAAGCTGTGAATAGGAAATCCCCTGAGGGCTCACCCCCCAGTGAACCCTCTCCAATCTGGAATCCCCACTGGGATTGGGCCTAAGTGGGCAGTTGGACATCCCTCTCACAATCCAGGACTGCTGGCTCCCAACCACACACCTGCCTGCCTGCCTGATTGCCCCTAACTGCTTCTGCCTGCCAGCTTGATCACCTCTTAACCACTCCTTTGACAGCTTGATCAATGACTAACTGCTCCCCTGCTGGCCCAATTGCTCCTAACTGCCCTTCCCTGCAGGCCTAGTTGCCTCCAACTGCCCTCCCTTGCAGGTCTGGTCCCTCTCAACTGCCCTCCCCTGCTGGCCATTTGTGGTGGCCATCTTGTGTCCACATGGGGGTGGCCATCTTGTGTATTAGAGTGGTCAATTTGCATATTATCTCTTTATTATATAAACTAGCATATATACATATATATGCATAGTTATGGACACAGACAATAGTGTGCAGAGGGCCAAGGGATAGGGGGTTCAGTGGAGGTGAACAAAGGGGGGCATGGGGAACATCTGCAATAGTGTCAACAATAAAAAACCTAACCAAGAGTAAATAACTAAAGAACACAATGAAAAACCACTCATATCTATCTGAATGGCAAAATTAAGAACTCTTACAACACCAAAAGTTAGCAAGGAATTGAATAAACAAATTTTCACACATTGTTGGTGGAATTGTAAAACTATACAGTTACTTTGGTAAAAGATCTAGCAGTTTCTTAGAAAATAAGACCTTGTTATTTATTTTATCTTAGTTGCTTACCTAAGATAAATTAAAAATAGATTTCAAAAAAAAAAAAAAAAAAAGGAAAAGCAAAACACTAGAGTAGAGATCTCCTGGGGTTTTCACCTAGCAAAACACTAACATTTCTTCATATAGGTGTTTTGTTTTTTGATGTCCAACATTTTTTTTTAAAGATTCTATATGTGTGTTTTCTCAATCAAGTCAAATTAATACTATCATAAATCCATTACCTTCTAGATCCCAATTAGGGGGTGTGCAGGAAGCAGCCGCAATGATTGTCTGTCATCATTGATGCTTCTATCTCACTTTCCCTCAAAACCTTTCTCTTTGAAAGCAATAAAAAATATTTTTTAAAAAGCTTCACCAGTGATAGATTAAAAAAGATATAACATGAATAAAAATGGTAGAATAGTTTTTCACATGTTAAATGATTAAGAAATGAATAAATACATGTTTAATTGGTTATTAAACATGGCTCTTACTCTTGAAGGAGATCCAAATTTGCTTGTTGAAGTGGATTTGAAAGAGATGCAGATTGGGAGTTTTTGTGAAATAGAAGAAAGAGTTATCTGAAACTGGAAAGTTGTACCACCAGATATATGTGGCATAGCTCATATCACACATGATGAACCAAAGTATTTGGCAGATATTTGAGATGTGTGAATGTTTGTTTGTGTATACTTATGCTATCCTGTTGATGTAGGTACAGTTTTCTGTGTTCACCTAGTGTTTCTTGAAAATAAATTCTCACATAGAAAATACAAACTTATTCTCAAAATGTTCCCTATTATATCATTTGCATTGGAACAAGTACCCATTTTCTAAACAAGCACGGTATTTTACTGGCTCTTTTCCTGTTTGATTCCAGGCTTAAGTTCTGTGTTCTACTAAAAACCACAAATCCTTTAAGGAACCCTTTCCTAGCATTACAGCAGGTATTAAAGCTTTTTCTGGGTTCTAGGCACCCTTCTGCTCTTAACCCTCTGAATTAGTGGATATTCCACAAGCATCTCTTGCTACTTCACCCTAGTCCTTCTCACATGTCTTTGATCAACCCTTTTATTAACTTCTACAATTTACACATTTAATCGCACCATCTGTTTTCAAAAGGAATTCTCACATATACAAGTGAAATACAGACCTTAGCTAACTCTGGTCTTAATAACCAGCTCTGTAGCTGAGAAATTATTTATTCATTCTGAATTTCATTTTCTCATCTATGAGATAGAAATTATGGTAGAACAAACCTCAAATGGTGTTTAAAGGTTTAAACAAGATAATACATACAAAGTGATTAATGTAGTATTGGACATGCAATATGATGTCTTGATGCAAACAGTATACATTGCAAAATGATTACCACAATAAAATTAGTTTGAAAAAAAGGTAATTATGTATGGTGTAATTCCTTATAACATGGTAACTTGTGAAGGCTTTTGACTCCAGGATAAAATCCAAACTTTTAATATGTGTGGCCTACAAAGTCCTTTGTCATTATTATTTTTCTTTTTTCAGAAAAGAAGCAATTCTCTGAACCCAGGATGCTCTGAGATCTACAACTCTCCTCCACTAGTGGCTGTATGTCTTAATCTAGAACACATCTATTAAAATATGTTCATTTACTAAAACAGTTCAATTATCAGATTGGTAAGCAAGTATGTTAAACTAAATGCCTTTGATGAATTATTTTCTGTCTCCACCCTCACCCCACTAATACTTTGGCATAAAAATTATATTCTTTTCTTCTATTAGATAATCTCTAACTTTTTTATTAATTAGATTTTTGCCCCACATATTCCTTCAGATTTTATTTGTAGGAAAATGTTGAAGGTGATATTTTGTGCAGCAGATTATTCTAGGTGATTGGGTCTTTTTGAATCTGAATAAAATGGAAGATAAATGTCAGATCTGTCTTGACCAATGTGAACTCAGTGCTAGAGTGGAGATAAGGAGAAGTATAATAAATTAAGGATGGAGTTAGCAGTCCTCGATGGTTAGATTTAGAATGTGAGGGAAAAGAAATGATTAACATTAAGTTCTAGATTGTAGTGCAATTGTCTGTGAAGATGGTATTTGTATTTCCTGAGAGTGAGAAAAAATGGGATGCAGGAATATTACAAATCGTATCAACCCAGCATTCTTTGGAGCTTACCTTTCATTGTGTTTCTTTGTGGTGCCCCTCCTTCTTCTTCACAACTCCAAAGTATTTCCGACGTCTTATTTCTCATCTTCATAAACTTGGGTTTTAAATAGAAGTCTTGCTATTTGTCATTTACCTTGAAGATCCCTGCTTCTTACACTTTAATATGCACACAGATCAGCTCAATAGCTTGTTATAATACAGAGTCTACATCAATAAATATGAAGCAGGGACTGAAATTCTGAATTTCCTACAGTCTCCTGAGGAAACTGATGATAATGATTCAGGAGAGACTAATGTATTAGAGTAATAAGGCACCAAATCAAAATGCAATAATCCAAATTGTTTTATAATATGGTTATATATATATCTGTAATATTGAAACATTGTGTCTAGTTATAGAATTCTTTCTTAATGCTAAAAAAATAATGTCAGTTAGCAGCAAATAAGAAATGAAGGACTCTAGTAAAATTCCTGAAAGTCTCCAAAATTAATCTATAAAGAAATTCTATTTTTCCACATATTTATCTTCTCCTATTAAAACCCTCTATATAAAATGAATTTCAGATCATCTTCCAAGCACATAAACTTGATTGTAAATGTACCTCTGGGAAGGTATGAGGTACATAGGTGAATCTGTGAATAGTTTCTGCTCTATAAGCTATCATCAAAAGTTCACTTCCAATGGCCAGGGTCAGCCTTGCTGAGTAAACTGTACAATATAAACCTCCACCCTGTCCAACAGTAGATCACAACAGGATTGAATCAGCATCTGTCTGTGGGCTCATTGAAAAAAAAAAAAGTTCAAGCTAAGCAACTTAAAATATATTTTATTGATTTTTTACAGAGAGGAAGGGAAAGAGATAGAAAGCTAGAAATGTCGATGAGAGAGAAACATCGACCAGCTGCCTCTTGCACACCCCTGACCGGGGATGTGTCCTCAACCAGAGTACATGCCCTTGACGGGAATCGAACCTGGGACCTTTCAGTCCACAGACCGATGTTCTACCGCTGAGCCAAACCAGTTTCGGCCAAGCAAAGCAATTTAATGCAAAGTAATGTAATATGTGGTATAGTTAATTGAATTAAAATTGTATTTGATTGCACATTTTATTTAAAAATGTTTAGCAATGTTAGCTAATATTATTTCCCTTTATTATTGTATTATGTGTTTTACATGGAATATCTCATTTAATGTTAGCAATCATCTAAAGTAGATGTTATTATTATCATCATCATCATTACTATTATTTTAACCACTTTATAATTCACTCCTTAAGATAATGCAGTTGGTCAGTGCGAGAGGCCATGATTGTAAAACAGTATACTTAACATCAAGGCCCATGCATTGTGCATCTACTCTTTATCCTCTGCGTTCCTCTAATTTGGATATCTTGTCCTATTCACCGAGTGCCAGATTATTATGACTTCTGAACTCTGGGTGCATGAATTCGTGCATGGGTGGGGTCCAGCCAGCCTGACCAGGGGAAGGTGGCATGGGCAGTTGGCCGGCTTATTTACTGGTCGAACTCCTGGTAGAGGGGGAAATCTGCATATTAGCTTTTTATTATATAGTATAGACACTGAGTGGCCAGATTATTATGCATTCAGATATCATAATAATCTGGACACTCAGTGTATATGCTACCTAACAAAAACATATAAAATTAAAACAAAATTAAAAATTCTTTTGAAATCTAAAATCTTGGTGGGCATTGATAGAACCTTGTGCACATTAAAAATGTCTGTGTATTTCTTTTACTTCAATCACTGTCTTTAAATCTAATTTGTCTTTTCTAGACAGACATTGTAGAGTTTAAGTAAAATATTATTATAAAATACTATAATTTATGTTTAGCTTCTCTGTCTTTAGATATAGCTTATATAAATTAAGGTTGTATTTATTTTGTGACTCGAATTATTAGATAAACACAAATATGTATGTTGGCTTATTTATGTTGATAATTCATTCCATATAATGCTAAATTTAAGTATGTTAAACCAAATATCTTGAGTCTGAGTTATAAAAAATGAAAGAAGAGTTTCCCATTGTTTTAAAATAATCCATCAATCATACAATTTTGTTGATGTTATTGTATTTTTCCTTATTTGCTACAGGTCATATTGAAAATTACCGTATTTTTCGGACCATAAGACACTCCAGACCATTAGACGCACCAGTTTTTAGAGAAGGGAAATGAAGAAAAAAAGATTCTGAAACAAATAGTGTCCTAAAATATTTTATGTACATTAAAACCCAACATCACAGTCATAAACACATGTAATCAACCTTGTAAAGTAAACAGCAGCATTTAGAACCATTTTAGAGCCGGGCAAGCACACAGAGACCACACAGAGCCGGGCAAGTAAAAAAACTTTTTTTTTTAAAGTATATGTGTAGGCTATATTTGGACCATAAGACGCAGGGACTTTCCCCCCACCCCCCACTTCTGGGGGAAAAAAAGTGCGTCTTATGGTCCGAAAAATACGGTAGTTATCTGGGAGGATTTAGTTTTATTTTATTTTATTAATTTTGCAGTATTTTATATTCTCCTGACTCAAAATTGTTGGCTAAAGGCAGGCAAGCCTACATATTGTATAATAATTATTTATTTTCTACTAAATTAAAATAACTATATCATTCAATAGCCTATTTATTTTAAAATATAAAATACATGAGAATGACTAATAAGTAATTTTTGTGCTCTCTTTCCATGAAATGTTCTCTATTTCTAAATATGTCCATAGCCATGATATTAAAGATATAAAAGAATATTGCTATAATTGAGCATTTCCATAAATACAATTACTTATGTCCTTTAATTTTAAACATAGAAATGCACATATGTATGTATCATGTGTATGGATGAAGGAGAACCATAGATGTGTTCTAACTTCTGAGATATTAGTGTTCAACTGCTTTTTTTTTTTCTTGTTTGTGTATTTTGCTTTGCTTTGTGAATGTGTGTTTTGTTTTGGGGGCTTTACTTTTTTGTCATTTTTTTTGTTTTGTTTTGTTTTTGTCATTTGCAAGTTATGTCTCTGCTCTGTCCATTGAAGAGAAAAACTAATTAGGTATCCCCCATTGGATTTTATTGGAACACATCTATAATTGCATACACTAAAGCACTAATTATAAAAACTAGAATTTGTACTAATTATGTTTCCCTGTCTATCAATAGTTATGTATTTACTTATTATTTATTTTGAAGTTATTTCCTTTGATGCTCATCATTAATATCAAGAGTTAGCCACCCCCACAGATTCACAAAATGCCTCCCACAATCAGGGAAATATATTTTAAAGATTATTTGATTAAAAGATTTATTTGATTGAAAAATTAATAGCAGATATAAGAAAAGATATATGGATAGATCATTAAACTATGTTATAAATTTACCTTTTCCATTCTCATTTTCTTTCTTCTTTCACATAAAAGAGAAGTTGGAGCCTTACATTAGTATAGCAGTTTCTTCCTTTACAGTAGAATAGATGTCTTAAGGACCAGGATATAATCCATTCATTCAATTTTTCATTTCTTCATTTTATAATATAATTTAAGTTCCTATTATATTTTAGAAATTGTGTGATACATAGGTGTCTGTCAGTTCTAGCTGCTATAACAATACAATAGCATGGATGGCTTAAACACAAACATTTTTTCCCCCCTCAGTTCTAGAGACTGGTTGTCAGTAAGCTTAAGTTATTGGTGAGGGCCCTTTTCCTGGTTTAGATATGGCTAACTTCTTGCTGCATCCTCACCTGGTAGGATCCTCATGTCTCTTATCACATTAGAAATTAGGACTTAAACATATGATTTGGAAAAAGGGTCAGAGCCTCAAGCATTCAGTCCAAAACAACGGATAAGGAAAATCCAAGCACCCACCTTGTGAAATTTCCAGTATAAAGAATAAGACAGTCATTTATCAAATAACCTCACATATAAGTATTTCACCATGTGAAAATACAACTATGGTAAGTACACAAAGGAGGAGAATTGTTAATGCTCTGAAAACATATTTAACAGACTTGAAATGTTGTGGTGTCACAGAGATATGCCTTAATGAGACTGATCTGAAGTTTTAGATCAAAGCAAAGATAGGTATCTATGAAAGAGATGTATGTTATAGGGGAAAAAAGTTTTTCTAGAGCAGGAAGTTCACTGTGGCAGAAGACATATGTGGAGGAAAATGTGGAACATTATTATAGGAGGTGAAAAATGATGACAGGGTTTGAAACAAATAAATACATTAAAGTAAAGAATGAAAACAAATGGGTTGATATGGGTAGGACACAAATTGCGCAGAGCCCTCTGGAGCATTTTAGGACTCAGAGAAATCAGAAGTCACTCAAGTGCTTTAAACTTTTCATGGGGATGAAATATGGGGTTGGAAACGATCACATTTATTTTTAATTTTTTTTTAAAAAACATGTTTATTTTCAAAATTCTTTTAAAAATATATGTGGACATAGACAATGCATGGAAGTCAGTCCTTTATGGGACTTTCATTTACTACAGTAATTTTAATAGAAGAAAACTGATAATCAGCCAATATCATTGCAGTAAAATTCGGAAATTACTATTAAGGGAAAGAATGAAGAAAAATGAGAGTGGCGATGAAGAAAAGACTATTTTAAGTAGAATGTTTATGGGAGCCCTCTCTGATGAGATAACATTTTATGAGCTTAATTATAATTAGTGGACTTACTTTAGCATTAACTAAATGGTAAAACATGCATTTTAACCACATCAGATATGACATTGTATAACAATTGTACCAGGGTTATCTAATGATCAATAAGGGTAACCAAAAATAATCAAACAATAAAACCAAAAGCATTGGGAGGCAAAACCAAAAGCATCTCTGTCACAATCAGCTCACACTCACATTATTAAGAGTATGAGCTGATTGTGACAGAGAAATTCTATTGTCAATAAAGACATTTTTAGTTGTGGAACTTTTGACAAATTACTTAAACTGTTGGACTTAATTTTCTCACAATGGATCAATGGGAATGATATTACTGAGGTGAATTTTATGATCTTCAGCAGCTCAAACTTTACCAGTCTCAGTGTCCTCATATTTCTGTGGAAAACAGGTAGATAATCTTTTATCCCAAATGCTCAGGGCTACATATATTTCAGAATTCAATTTAATGTTGCTGTGTTTTAAGTGTATAAAACAGCCCAGCATGGTCTGCAGCAGCAAACATACCTCTCTATCTCAGAGTGAATTGGATAGATTTTCAAACCAGTCTGTAAGTTTCCCCATGCTGATTCAGCCAGATTTCCAGCCTAGAAAGTTGCATCATAGTCCAATTTAAAGTACGATTCTATAGAATAGTCCATACAAATTGTATTCATGCATTTTTCTATACTCTAGAAAAAAAATGATTAATAAATAGTATTTAGACCCTATTGTATATCTTTATAAACAATACAAATAAGCAGTGACTAATTCTTGTCTTTTATATTGTATATAACAAGTGTCATTTAGCTTTCTCTGATTTTAATATAGCATTTTGATACTGGAAGCTGATCATGATTGGCACATTATATCAGCACTTCCTCTTTTCGCTCACTCTTCAGTTCACTGTATTTTTTCTGCCCCCAAAACTAAAACTTGTAAATAATGGTTTCAGTCCTCAGGCAACAAAAAGAGGTAATAGTGGGCAAGTTTTCTTCATATTATAGAATTCTGGGCACATAAACATTTTATAAGGCTCTTGGGAAGTACTGTTACCACATTTTTTTTTTCTTACAAGGTTGATTAAATCTATATCTCCACAGATTGTATGTGTTATTTTCAACTTTTTAAAAAATTCCACAGCTGCCTTTGACCTATAATATACTGACCTTTATAATGGGTTTATAGAGAATCAATCAGGCTGAGACAAAGCTAAAACACAGTACAGTATTCATTATATTATATTGGCTAAGCCCAGCAGGCATGACAAGTAAAACACAGCTGATTGATTCTGTGACCTTTAAAGTATTTTGTATGTAAAGTACACTCATTCCGCAGTATCATGTATTTAACACTAAAAAAGAACTTCAAAGTATAATGATACTGAGCATTCCCTGCCCGTTTTGCTTTTTGTCAGAATATCTCTTCTTTCACCCTTCTATGTGTGTACATGTGTGGGTTAAATTAAAAAAAAAAAATCTTTTTTACCTTTGAGTTATTCTAATCATCTAACAAATATGCTTCCAAACAAGCTCCCATGGCAAAGCAAAAGGGGCATCTACCTACCTGGCAAGCCTGGCCCCGTTACCAGATATCTTTGCCATATTCCTTTCCCATCCAATCCCTCAATTTGAAGACTCCCTCAAATTAATCAGTGTTAACCATTTGAATATATTAGTTTGCAGAAGAAAATTGGATGCCCCTGCAATATGAAAGTGTCATGCCCTTCCTGTATGATGCTAGCATATGATGATAAAGAGATAATAAAATGTTATTTGAAATATTTTTGTACTTGATGCATTTAATAATTTATGTAGATGCAATTAACCCAAATGATGCTGAAACTTTTGAAAATAATCCTTGACAATGGAAATATATGAGTGAAATGCTTTCAAGATTATTTTATGAAAGAGTGTCATGCCCTTCCTGTATGATGCTAGCAAATGATGATAAAGAGATAATAAAATGTTATTTGAAACATTTTCGTACTTGATGTATTTAATAATTTATGTAGATGTAATTAACCCAAATGATGCTGAAACTTTTGAAAATAATCCTTGACAATGGAAACATGAGTGAAATGCTTTCAAGATTATTTTATCTTCAAAGTACTGATGTGTCAGATAATATTCATGGATATTTATTTATTTATTTATTTGGTAATTCTGTATACAAAGCCAACTATAACTCCCAATTATATTTTGCAACCTGAAACTTCAGTTTTTATCTCTTTTGCTCTGTTGTTTGAGCCTACAATCCTATCTAATAAAAGAGTAACAAGAAAATTAATCATCACTCCGCTACACCCAGAAGCTACATTCATAAGCCATGCCCACCAGCTGATCAGGAGCAAATATACAAATAAACCCAATCAAGATGGCTATGGTCACAGAAAGAAGGAGGGAGGCTTGGTTTTCCCTGGCAATGAAGGAAGCTAAGCTTTCCACCTTCCCTTGTTGGCCTAGGCCTCCACTCAAGGCAACAAAGTTTCAGTGGAAGAAGATACATAAATCCAAACAGAAATGGTGACAGCCACTGAGCTGGAGAGAGCAGGAGGCTAGGGTTGTCCCCAGTGATGGAGGAAGCCAAGCTTTCAGCACACCCTGAGCGGCCTAAGCCTCCGCTTAAGGCTACAAAGTTTCAATTATAGAAGAAACACAAACACCAAAAGAAACGGCTGCCACCATAGAGCAAGCACAAGGCTTGGTTTCACTCCAGGCTACAAAGTTTCAATTGTTTAAGATAAATAAACCACAGATACCAGGGCCTCCACTTGGGTGACCAGGGGGCATGGCCAGCTTACAAACCACCACAGGCTCCAAGCCCAGGCTGCCCCATGCCCCAAGGGACCCACACCCTGATCTGGGATACCCTTCAGGGCAAACCAGCCTGCCCCCACCCATGCAACAGACCTCTATCCTATCCAATAAAACAGTAATATGCAGATTGGCCATCACTCCAACACACAAGATGGCTGATCCCATGTGGACATAAGATGGCCACCACAAGATGGCCACCAGGGGAGGGCAATTGGGAGGGACCAGGCCTGCAAGGGAGGGCAGTTCAGGATGTTCAAGCCTTCAGGGGAGGGCAATTAGGGGTGACCAAGCCTGCAGAGGAGGGAAGTTAGGGGCAAACAGGCTTGCAGGGAGCAATTAGGCATCAATCAGGCTGGCAGGAGAGTGGTTAGGAGGTGATCAGGCTGGCAGGCAGAAGCAATTAGGGGCAATCAGGAAGGCAGACAAGTGAGCAAATGGGAGCCAGGAGTCCTGGATTGTGAGAGTGATGTCCAGGGCTAAACAGGCAGTCAAACATCCCTTGAGGGGTCCCAGATTGGAGAGGGTGCAGGCTGGGCTAAGGGACACTCCCTTCCCCACGCTCCCCCATGCATGAATTTCATGCACCAGGCCTCTAGTCCTATATAATAATTAATTGCTCAAAATGTTGTTCACTTTTAACTCACCATTCTTAGTCAAATCATATAATTCAATTACTGATTTTCATCATACTATAAAATAACCTTTAAACAGGAATATATTTCTTGATGTTCCTTTGAAGTACTATAAGATGCATAGTAACTAGAATAGTTAAATAGATACAACTTAACAAAAGGAAGATAAACAACCCAATCAAAAAATGGGCAACAGATCTATTGATAAATAGATACTCTTGAAAGAGGACATAAGGAAGGCCAAAAGACATATGAAAACATGCATAAAGTCACTAATCATCCAAGAGATGCAAATCAAAATGACAATGCGGTACCATCTCACACCTATCAGAATGGCTATCATCAACAAATCAACAAATGACAAGTGCTAGTAAGGATGTAGACAAAAAGGATCCCTTGTGCACTGCTGGTGGGAATGCAGACTGGTGCAGCCACAGTAGAAAACAGTATTGAGTTTGCTCAAAAAACTAAAAATGGAACTCTCATTTGACCCAGTGATCCTACCTCTAGGCATATATTCCAAGAAACTAGAAACACCCATCGGAAAGAATATATGCACTCCCATGTCACAGCAGCACAATTTACCATAGCTAGTGTTTGAAAACAGTCTAAGTGCTCACCAGCAGATGAGTAGATTAAAAAACTGCTGTACAGCCCTAACTGGTTTGGGTCAGCGGATAGAGTGTTGCCCTGCAGACTCAAGGGTCACAGATTTGATTCAAGTCAAGGGCATGTACCTTGGTTACGGGCACATCCCCAGTAGGGAGTGTGCAGGAGGCAGCTGAATTGATGTTTCTTTCTCATCGATGTTTCTAACTCTCTATCCCTCTCACTTCATTTCTGTAAAAAAAATCAATAAAATATATTAAAAAAACAAAACTGTGGTACATATACACAATGCTGAGCTAAAAAAAGAAGGAATTCTTACCATTTACAACAGCATCTATGAAACTGGAAAGCACTATGCTGAGCAAATAAGCCAGTCAGAGAAAGATAAATATCACATGATTTCACTCATTTGTAGAAAATAATGAACAACATAAATCGATGCACAAAAACAGATCCAGAGACAGAGAAGCATTGATCAGACCATCAAACCTCAGATGGAAGGTAGGGGAGGGCGGGAGTAAGGGAGAGAGATCAATCAAAGGACAGTAAGCATGCATATAAGCCTAAACAATGGGCACAGACATCAGGGTGTGAGGGCATGAGTGGGGGTTTTGGAGGAGGCACTGGGGGATAAGGACACATACCTTAATAAATATAGGAAAAACATTAAAAAAATAAAATAAATAGATACCTAACTTTTTGCTTTTGCAAAGTTGGTCATTTAATATAATACTTGTTAGTATTTTTATAAGAAAGTTATAAATTCTTGCATTCAGTTTCTTCTTGTCACCCTCATTCCTTTACTCAAACAAAATTAAACCACTATCTTTGTTATGGGCTACATTCGTATGTTGAATTCTTTACCCCTAATGCCACAGAATGTGATCATATATGGAAACAGGGTATTTATAGAAGCAATTAAGTTAGAATGAAGTCATTAGAGTGGCTCCTAATCCAGTATAATTGGGGTTCTTATAAGAACTTCGGACACAAACATGGACAGAGGAAAGACTATCTGAATTCGTATGGAGAAGACGACCATCTACAAGCCAAGGAGAGAAGCCTGAAATAGAATTTCCCCTTTGACTTTCAGAAGAAGCCAACCCTGCAGACATGATGATATTAAACTTCTAGCTCACAGAACTGTGAGAAAATAAATTTCTGTTGTTTAAGCCTCCAATACTACATAATAAAAGGGTAATATGCAAATCAACCAAATGCCAGAACAACTGGTTGCTATGATGTGCACTGACCACCAAGGGGCAGACACTGCCCTCTGTGGTCAGTACACCCCCACAGGGGAGTGCCACTCAGCCAGAAGCCAGGCTCACAGCTGGTAAGCTCAGCAGCGGTGTCAGGAGCCTCTCCTGCCTCCACAGCAGTGCTAAGAATCCCTCGGGGGATATCCTGCTGGCATCAAGAGTGGGCCTTAGCTGGCAGGAGGCCATCCCCTGAGGGATCCAGACTGTGAGAGGGCCCAAGCCAGGCTGAGGGACTGCCCACCTCCTTCCCAAGGGGAGGAATGTTATGCACTGGCCACTAGCCTATAATATTTGTTATGGAAGCCATAGTCAACTTAATCAATAGTCTTCTTGTTTAATATGGCCATTGAATTGAATTTTCTCTGTTTCTCTAAGCATAGCAAAAGATATAGCTGGCCATAGGCAGTCACTTAAAGCCAACAATTTTCAGAACTAATAAAGGAGATTAATATCTTAGGTAGTACCATAGTTAAAGAAGGAAAATGACCAGAAGTAGAAATCATTTATTCCCCATTAGGCAGCTAGGATGTATTGCTTTTTAATTTTTTCTGTTATATGTTTAATGAATATGCATTATTATTGAGTGTTTAAAATTATAAAGGCAGTATGATTTAGTAGATAGGATAATACTCACATTTTCTAACTAAATTTACTCATTGTAGTTACTTAGTATAAGTCACTTTATCATCATCACTATTATATTATTATCATTATATTTTTTATGATTCTGATTAATCTAGTTTGAACTCATTATAATAGTATGTTCCTCAGTGGCATAGCACATTATAGTTATCTATTATTAGAATAGAAAACTCTTAATGATACTGTATTTTGAAATCTGATACTAAATTAAACAATATTATAAATTTTAAGTTTCATTGAGATAGTCAATTATGTGTTTCTCAGTTTTCATATTTACTTAAATATGTTATTTTCCATAATTATCCAGAGTTCTAATCATATAATTTTATTGCTAAGAATTTTTTCCAAAGGAGATTGTTAATATAGATATTCTATTTCAATTATATTGACATAACATTCATTGACCAGATATGTCTTATTTTATTATAAATACATACTGATAATTTTTCTGTTGTGATTCTGATTACTAAATAATTGATCTGCAGTAGGCTGATCTAATACATTCATTGATAGGACTCAAAACCATCTCAATAACCTTAACAAGTATTCTTCTCTCCAACCTCAAATAGCCAGGCAATCTACTTTCTCTACCTATAAATTTAGGATTTTCCTTCCTGAGCTATCCTTTCACAGCTTTCAAACAGAATAATGATCTGAAATCCCCTTGATTAGAAAACCATAAGTCCTCACTGGCTTATTTTAGTCTCTTCCATGTCTAGTCCATTACTCTTCTCCACCAGCAAAGAAACAGATGGCATTCAATGACACCTGTTCCTACTCCAAACATTACTTTTCTCATACTAATTAAAGACAATTCAGATGAAATTAATTGAAAAAATTAGAATTAATATAATTAATAATACAGTATCCAAAGAACGATAAATCCTGATATTTCCCCCTGAAATACTTATAGATATATGAGTTATGAAATAAGAATGTCTAAGAAATGTATACATATAATGCAAACAATAAGAGTATGTTATAATTACCTGAGTATGGCTTTGAGAGTTTTAACTAACTTCACAGTTATTGTAATTACAAGTAATTTTTTCAGATTCATTAAAATGTAATGAATAATTATTATAATAGTTTTATGGGTTTATAAAAATAACAATTCTACAATCTAATTTTGACAGCCTAACTAAGGGGCATTTTAAAAAGCCATGCTACATATAATATCTTTTGAACATTACAAAAGAAAAAAGTAATGATTAAAGAAATGTAATCCTCTTATCTTGTGTAACATTTATGTTTTTCTGTTTTCTTTATTGCACTGCCTAGGATATATTTTGGCATATAGTGAAGAAGCAGAAATATCACTGTGAATATCCATCAAGTCAAGCAATTTTTTATCCTATGATAAGGTCGATGAAAGACATGAAAAGACAGGAAAAATAATTTTAGGTTGATGGGAAAATGGTGTTACTGTCTGTTTTGAAAGGAAGTCACATAGATAAGAGTGAAAATCCATTTGATGGTGATAACCTGTAAAAACTGGAATAATGAAATTTTATTTCTTAAAGACAGAATTCAGAAATGCTTAAGAAAATTGGAAAATGCCAAGAAAACTGGCAGTGAATAAGATAGACATATTGTCTATGTTAAAAAGAGTCTTATAGTGATAGACAGTTTTTGACTAGATTTGCTTAAAATATGATGCATGGAATCCATAAAGTATCCCATGCTACTCATTGTAAAAAGTATATAGTAGCTATTTTCAGATAATGTTCTTTGTAGTTAAATAAAAATAAGCTTTCTGGTTTGGGTAAATTATACTTACTGCAGGTAGTTTATATCACAGTGCAATAGGCTGACTCCATTTATAATGTTTAACTGCTTACAGATTTCAAACCCCAATCTATCGCTTTACCCCTATTTTCCACCTTCTTTGGCATCAGTTAAAACTATGTAAACCCCTACCCACGCTCTAACTCTCAGATCAGCTGGCCCTCTATCATAAAACCAAAACCAGTAGTCCCTCTCTGACCTCTCTAATTATTTTCAGACCAGCTTAAGTGCCTGCCCTACTCTTCCCAAGAGATTTCATGTGTCAATAAAATTTCCTCTTCATACCTTCTTAGTACATGTATGGCATCATCAGTTCTGACATTTGAACCTGATTTTGCATGTGGTGTTTTATCACATCCTTATAGGGTGACTACAACACACTTTAATACATGAATGTACGGGTAAGGTAATTCACATCCAATATACACAGTAGAAGTTACAGAAAGGTTACAGTATAGGTTACAGAAAACATCTTAATGCAATTGAGCTCAGCATAGTTTTATTTCAATATTTGGATATAGGTACTAAAGCAGGAATGAAAATTTAACGTTTACATGAAATTGTTAGCTAGGAAAATCTGTAGTCACAATGATTTGTAGAAGATAAATTATGAATGCCTCCCAAAGATATAAAATCTTCATATTAGAAAGTGCATTTAGGGAAGAGAAAAATAAAAACATTAATTTTGTACCTTGATTATTCTATTCAATCTCAACCTTGACAAATAACACTTTGCAGGTTTGTGATACAAAATAAAAAATATTATTTTCGTTCTTAACTGAATTTAATTCATATGTTTCTATCTGTAAAACCAGATATAGAATTGTAGCTGATGGGTAAGAATTAACATGTAGGTTTTATACTTCATTCACTACAAAATTTAAATTTAACTTAATTAAATACCATGGGAGGATTAATTATATTTATGGCATTGATACATAGATAAATGTATATATAGATAAAATTATTACATGTAATACATAGATTATATATAATACAATACAGAACTCTATTTTTATGTAACATACTGGAGGCCTGGTGCACAAAATTTGAGGGCCCTCAGCCCAGCCTATGCCCTGTTACAGTCCAGGAGCCTTTGGGGAATGTCCGACTGATGGCTTAGGTCCAATGGCCTAAGCCAGCAGTCGGACATCCTTAGCACTGCCTCAGAGGCTAGAGAGGCTCCCAACACTGCAACTGCGCTCACCAGCCATAAGCCTGGCTTCTGGCTGAGCCGTGTTCCCCCTGTGGGAGCTCACTGACTACCAAGGGCAGCTCTTGTATTGAGCATCTTCCCCCTTGTGGTCAGTGCACATCATAGTGGCCCATCTTTCCCCGTTGGGCCAAAACTGGCTCTCCGACATCCCCTGAGGGGTCCTGGATTATGAGAGAGCCTAGGTGAGGCCGAGAGACCCTACCCATACATGATCAGGGCTGGGGAGTGACCACAGGAAGGCTCTAGGGAGTATATGGCCTGTCTCACTCAGTCCTGATCAGACAGACCCCAGCAGCAAGTTAACCTAGTGATCAGAGCATCTGGCCCCCCAGGTGATCAGTGCACATAACAGCGAGCAGTTGAGCAACCTTAGCATATTACCCTGTGTCCCCAAAAATACGACAGTGTCTTATATTAATTTTTGCTCCCAAAGATGTCTAGGTCTTATTTTCAGGGGATGTCTTATTTTTCCATGAAGAAGAGTACAGTACACATTTATTGTTAAATAAAAATAAAGGACATTTATTACCTGTATACGGTACGGTAGTACGGTAGTTGTCAACACAAACCAGACAAACTGTGAATCCTACACTATCAAGAATTTACTCATTTATTCAATGACAATCATGTCATTATCTTCTGGAACATCATCATAACAATCCAATTCCTGAATTTCCTGGTGAATTTCTTGTGACTCCATTTCTTTCAGAATCAGTGGACCAAATCTCTCATGTTTAGCCTGGGGGGGGGGCTTATTTTGGGGGGATGCCTTATATTTCACTCAGAAGGAAACCTGTAAGTAGGTCTTATTTTCGGAGGATGTCTTATTTTCTGGGAAACATGGTATTAGCATGTTACAATTTGATTGGTTAAACGGACAACCTGGTGACGGGACATCTAGCATATTAGCTTTTATTGTATAGGATTGAATTTAAAATGACCAGGGATACACTCACACACACACACACACACACACACACACACACACACACACACTTAAATAGTATCTATAGTAATGTATTGCTTGAACATTCTCACTTCCAACTAAAACATCTTAATAAAAATAAATATTTAAAAGGACAACCCTGGCTGGGTTACTCAGTTGGTTAGGGTGTCTTCTCAATACTCCAAAAATTGTGGATTTTATCCCCAGTCAAGGCACATAAAAGAAGAAACCAATGAATGCATAAATAAGTGGAACCTCAAATCGATGTCTCTCTCTCTCTCTCTCTCTTCCTTCCTCTCTTTCTAAAATCAATCAATAAAACAAATGTTTTAAAAAATAAAATAAATGGTTAATAATACTATAAAATGTCTCCTAAATTATACAAACTCTTAATATGTTTTATCTGTTAGTTAAAATCTAAATGTATAAAAACCAAGTCTTCATAGCAGCAGCAATGAATCAAGCTTATTACTGAGACTTTAAGCCACTCCAGCTGCATGTGAAGGAGGTGTGAAAAAATGAAAGTTCAATAATCTAAAAAAAATGTGCCTTTTCACACTTAGTGGGTTGGTGGTGATTGTGGAGCACACAGAGCAGTATTCACTCAGTGGGTGATTTTTGCAGTAACAATCTGATCTAAGTCTAAATCCTAATCCAAAATTAAAACTCAAGATGTGCTTCATCATAACCGAGCCAACATTTTTTTCTGAAATATGTTCCTAAGCAAGCTCCCCTGAGTCTTTGTCTTAAGATTTTACCTTAGTTCAACGTATATCTTCAGAACATTTCTTTTGCAAAAGAGGTGTTGTTTTAAATACATCTGCTTGGATAATTTCTTCTTATTCTCATGATCTCATTTGGGAAATTATAGGTATTCTCTTATGTATGTGAAATAATAAAATAGTATTGAAACATCTATAGGATTTCATGTTTCTTACTGTGATATTCTGGAAGATAGTCAATTTACAGAACATAACTGCACAGATTTTCAGTCTTTCAATTTGGACTCCTAACATGTGATGATAAATTATGATAAATATTCATTATTAAAGTACTTTCTTCTGGTGGGAATACAAATATTGATTAATTGCTATTTTCACTTGCTTATTTGGTTCTGTCATTTTAAAAAAGTTAAGGTAATAACATGTTGATGCTTTTTAAAAATGAAATCTTTTTATGATAAATCTTAGTTTTTAATACAGTAAAAAAGCTACTAGTAATTGCTAATGTATGAGTACATGGTGAAATTTTATATACGCAATGTGAAATTATATATATGCAAGACCTTTCTACTTAAAACTCCACCTAATAGAATTTTGCTTCTAAAAGGCAATATCAGATATCCAGGCTTAAGGCGCATTTTTCATAATGTGCAGCTACATGACAAAAGGATGAAATCTTATAGCTAAGAAAAATAGCTTGTGAATATGTATTTGACAAGTCTGATTACAATAAGTGCTAAATAAAATTTTAAAAGTGTAAAATCAATATTTTACATATACCAATGATTTGTGATAGCCAAGACATGAGAACAATTTAAGTGCCCATTAACAGATGCATGGATGAAGATTAAATCTATACCTACATATAGATTTAATATATATACATATATATTTTATATACAAAATATATGAAAACATACAACAATAGAATATTATTAATTTGTGACAAAGAAGAAAATTCTGCCTTGAGCAACAGCATAAATGGCCCCTGAGAGCAGGTCATATGTTAAGTGAAATATATCAAAGACAAATACTGTATGACAACACTTAAGTGAAATCTTTAAAAAAAAAAAAAAAAAGATAAATTGAAAAAAAGAGTAGAAATGTAGTGACCACAATCTGGAGCTGAGGGAGTTGTGTAGATATTTATGGGTACAAATTTGCCACTAGTAGATAAATGTCAATACACAGCATAGTGATTATAGTCAACAACTTTGTATTATAAACTTCAAAGTTCCTAACAAACAACCCTGTTTCCCCAAAATAAGATAGTGTCTTATATTAATTTTTTCTCCCAAAGTTGCGCTAGGTCTTATTTTCAGGGAATGTCTTATTTTTCCATGCGCTTGGTCTTATTTTCGGGGAAACACTGTAGATGGATCTGATAATTATGTAATATGATAAAGGTGTTAGGTAATGCTACAGTGGTAATAATACTAAAAAAAATATACAAATATATGAAATCAACCTATTGTACACCTTAAAGATACACAATGTTAGAGGTCAATTACACTCCTATTAAAAAATTCTATCAGGAAATCTTTTGTGTTGCTTGTCTGTGCATGGATTCCAAATTTTACTAATGTTTTATTTAAGGGAGCAATACAACTTAGTTATTAAATTCAGTGACAACACACCAAAATTTGATGTAACATATAAATGATAAGAAATTATGTGATAGAGAAAAATCTTGATAGAATGGAAAGAACTCTGGGTTTTGTCATTAAGAGAATGTGAGATTTTAGTATGTCATCTACTTGCAAAGTGAACTATTAACTAAAATTTTACTAAGGCACTAAGTACATTCCTTAAATATTTCAATAAAACCTAGGTATATAATGCATGCATGGCATCTGCCACAGAATAGTCACAAGATAGTATTTCTCAAATGACTAGAAATATGGGCAAAATTAAATCATGTAAGAACGCACAACACAAGCTTATGACAGAAGTACAAAGTTAGCATACTTACACATCCTGACTTCATACTTATTGCAAAATTATAGTGACCAAGTATGTATGGCACTGATATAAGAATAAACATATGTATCATTGATATGAATGGAGACCTAAGAAACCAACCCATAGATTTATGGTTATTGATTTTTCACCAGGTGCCAATAGCATTCAATGGGGAAAGAATATAAAATAGTGTCAGACACAAATGTAACTCTGACAACTGACAAATAATTCATCTATGCTAATAAAAGGGTAATATGCAAATGGTTGTTACGCATCATGCCATAACAACTGATCAGCAGGAGGCTGCATGTGCAGCAAGCCTGGGTGGGTGGAGCTGAGTGTGCAGGGAGGACAGGGACGTGAGGCTGCGTCCTCTGGGTGATGTGAGGTTGCTATTGTTTATTTATTAATAATTTTACATGTTACTTTAATATACATTTTACTAATTTTTCTTCATCTCTGACACTTCTTTTATAGAGAAAGGCAAGTAGCAATATTAAAATATTTCCTCTAATTAATTCCCTTTTAATGTGCACACATTTTGTGCACTGGGCCACTAATAAGAGGGGAAAAATCAAAAGATAAACTTGACACTCATCTCACACCATACATAATCAAATTAAAATGGATCAATGATCTACATATAAGGGCTAAACACATGAATTGAAAAAAAAATAAGGTTAAGTTTTTGTAACTTTTTGTTACTAAACATTTTCTTATATATGACACATAGAACACAATAATTAAAGGTAAAATAAGGTGGATTTTCTCAATAGTCCTCAGAGAGCATTATCAAGAAAATGGAAATACATAAAGAGCCCTGGCAAGGTGGCTCTTTTGGGTGGATCATTCTTCTATACACCAAAAAGTGGCAGGTTCAATTCCTAGTCCAGGCACAGCCTAGGTGGAAGGTTCAATGCTGGGTCAGGAAACATATAAGAGGTAGCTGATCAATTTTTCTCACATTTGAGGTTGTTGTTCCCTTTCATGCTCAAAAATTGTTTGCAGACTTTAAGTTTTTTGTGATTGTAGCTCTGAGGTTTTAAAATCCAAGAGGAGGCCTATTATTCTCTGTAGCCCTCACCACAAAATGATAGTTTGCCTTTTCAAGTCCAACAGAAAAACATCTCTACTGTTTCAAATGTATTTGAATTTTTCCATCTCAGACCTCTAGACCCTCTTTCAGAAAGCTCACTTGAGCCTCATTTTCTATAGCTAATCGGTTATACTATGGATTATTGTTGGTCTCTTTATCACTGCAACCAGTAACATTAACATCTTTAAATCAAATCTGATTAGAAATTCAATTCAACAAAATCCAGAAATTTTAAAATAACACATTCTTAATCTGTTTTCCTGGAATCACTTTTGGTATCAAAATCTGTATCTGTCAAGGTTCAATACATACGTGTGTGTGTGTGTGTGTGTGTGTGTGTGTGTGTGTGTGTAGATGAATAAATGATAGATAGATGATAGATGGATAAATAATAGATAGATGATAATAGATAGATAGATAGATAGATAGAACAGTCATCACATTTCTTATCAATTTGGCACAGATCCATTTCTTATCAATTTGGCACAGATCTCTTTAAGCAGAACTTACTCTCCAAATATAGACAATGAAAAAATAATATTTTCACTTATAAGATATAAGCCTTTCCCCATAAAATGATAGAATCTTTAAATGATTTTTTTTTCTTTTCATATCCAAATCCCTGGCTATTCAGCCAATAAGCCAAAGTCCATAAATCAGTATAAAGTTGTATTAGACTATCCTTTTCACCAGACAAATGTGAATATATATCCCTGATTGTTATTTTGTCCAATTAATTAATTACCTAATTGGGAATCTGTCCAATTGGAAATTTAGAATAATGCTTCATTTTTTTATTTTAAATTTTATAGAATAATGATTTAAAGTGCACTCCCTGATACAGCAATGAACTTGCAGAGTTGTAAGGAGTGTTTCAAGAGACATACCTCATTCCTTAAGTAACTTAAATTCTACTGTGGCCCTAAAAATAGTAGTGACAGGAAATCCTCTTGGTGACAGAATTTGAGCTCCATTCTTTAAGCAGGGATTAATATATATATATATATATATATATATATATATATATATATATATATATATATATAGTTGGCATTATTATATACGTCCCCATTTTTCCCCACCTTTGCTCTCACAACATTGTCTGTACACATGGGCTCTACATATATGTTTTCTGGCTACACTTTTCACCTTCTTTCATCCCATCCATCCCACCAACTTCTCTTCTGACATCTATCAGTCTGTACCATGTATTCATGACTCTGGTTCCATTTTGTTCATCAGTTTATTCTGTTCATTAGATTCCACATATGAGTGAGATTACATGGTAGTTGTTTTTCTCTGAGATTTGATTTTACAAACTAGCCTACTTACAATCTGCCTGTTATGGTCTCATAGACCCCAGCAGGTCATTAGATTCTCAGGGAAGAAACAAATGTCTTTATCATTCACTAGAGGCCTGGTGCACGAATCCATGCATGGGTGGGTCTTCTGGCTTTTCCAGTCTAATTAACATATTACCCTTTTATTAGTTTAGATACATTGAGGCAAAGATCTTCAACTCAAATTCTTTACTTACTATAGTAAATGTTTACCTTCTCAGAAAAAAATATTGTGGTGTTACTAACATAAAATATAAAAATAATAATTTCATAATAAATGTATCATATAATATATATTTATTATATATAGCATTCTATTATTCATATAGTTATTTAGATATATATGTTATAATATAATTAATTCTATATCATCTATATATGAAGCTATTGATTTCTGTGAGGTTGATGTCATCTCTATTTTAGAAAAAAAGCTGATGATTATGTGCTAAAAATATGAACATTTTATTTTATCATTAGATATTCAAATGAGAAGATTACTCCCTCAAATGATCTATACCTGTTTCATAATAAACTTCATTATTATAAATAGTGTATCTTTATATTCCACAAGATAATGCCCAAATTAAGAGAAAATGAGGTTACTCATTTCAATTTTTATAACAGAATAACTTAATTATGAATTATGTTGCCCTATCCAATGAAATAGCATCTTTTAAAAAAAGCCCAATTTAACTTAAAGAAAAGTTATTGAAAACCCATTAGCTATTGGCCTTAGGTGATGCTCAAATGAAAAAAAAAAAAAGAGTCTTTTACTACAACTTAGTTAAAATATAATAGAAAGAACATGTAAAAAATGATTATTAAAAGATGTTATTAAGTATTAAACTAAATTTTAATTATAATTATTTAGGGATAGAATGAGTGATTTATTATAACAATACCAGAGAGCTGATGCATAAATTTGTCTATGGGTGAGGTCCAGCCCACCTGTGTGCCATAGGGGGCTGATCTGGCTGGAGGGGCCGTAGGCAATTGGCTGACTGGCCCTGCCTTTGGTTGACCTCCTGGTCAAACCCCCAGTCAAGGGGACAATTTGCATATTAACCTTTCATTATATACGATAATAACATTTTTCATAAAGGAACTGGCATTTTTTCTGGATGTTGAAAGATGCAAATAATTTTTATAAGCTTTGTGAGTGCATAATAACACTTATTGAAGATACATTAAGAGTGAGTACAAACAGAATGCCTACTCTTTGGCCTCAGGCCAAAAGGAAGTTGCCAAAGGATGCATGGTCTGGTAGATCTTTTAAAACAAAGGGTATGGTCTGGCCGGCATGTTTCAGTGTTTGAGTATCAACCTATGAACCAGGAGATCATGGTTCAATTCCTGGTGAGGGCACATGCCCAAGTTTGGGAATGATTGCCAGTATGGAGCATGCAAGAGGCAGCTGATCAATGATTCTCTCTCATCATTGATGTTTCTATCTCTCTCTCCCTTTCCCTTCCTCTCTGAAATCAATAAAAATATATTTAAAAAGTAAAAAACAAAACAAAGCAAAAAAGTGTATGATTAGGAATTTATTCTAAAAATATTGTTTGAAATTACATTTACTGAGGTGACTTTGGATAATAAAATTTATAGGTTTCAAGTGTACAATTCTATGATACATCACCTGTACATTGCATGGTGTGCCCACCACACAAAGTCAAACTTCTTCTGTCACCATATATTATATTTGACCCCTTTATCTTTTATAACCTCTCACCACCCTTCCGTCTTGTAATCACCATGAGGTTGTCTATAAGTTTTTCTTTATTTTTCATGTTTATTCATTTATTGTTTTTAGTTTAATATTCTACATATAGTTGAAATAATATAGTTCTCAATTTTTTCTTTCTGACATTTTTTACTTAGCATGGTATTCTCAAGATTCATCCATGTTGTGGCAAATAGCAATAATTCATCTTTCCTTAGGGCTGAGTAGTATCTTATTTTATATACGTACAATTTAACTTTAAATTATTTTTTAAAAAATAATCTCTATTGTTCAAAGTATTACAGATATCATCTTTGTTTTCTCTCATTACCCCCCTCCATCCTGTTCCCACACCCTCCCCAGGCCTTCAACACACTATTATCTGTGTCCCCAGGTTATTCATATATGCATATGAGCTCTTTGGTTAATATCTCCTATTATCTATCAAAGGAAACTTTGGTTGTTTTGATTGCTTGGCAAAGCTCTATCAGATATATTATAAAAATGGTTTTAATTTGGATACACACCAGAGCAAACTGTGCATGAGTATTCTAAGGGGACAAGAAAATAGTTATTTTAGAAAATATGGAGAAAGGAGATTAAAAAATAATATAGTGCCCATCAGATGATGAGTGGATTAAAAAACTGTGATACATCTACACAATGGAGTACTACACTGCTGTAAAAAGAGAAGAATTCCTGCCAAAACCGGTTTGGCTCAGTGGATAGAGCGTTGGTCTGTGGACTGAAAGGTCCCAGGTTCGATTCCAACTAAGGGCATGTACAATACATTGGTTGCGGGCACATCTCCAATGGGGGTTGTGCAGGAGGCAGCTGGTCGATGTATCTCTCTCATCAATGTTTCTAACTCTCTATCCTTCTCCCTTCCTCTCTGTGAAAAATCAATAAAATATATTTAAAAAAAAAAAGAAAGAAAAGAAAGGAATTCCTACCATTTGCCACAGCATGGATGGTCCTGGAGTGCATTATGCTAAATGAAATAAGCCAGTCAGAGAGGAAGATAAATATCACATGATCTTGCTCATTTATGGAATATAATGAACAACATAAACTGATGCACATTAAGCTTTTATTATATAGCACTAGAAGTCCTACAAAATTCATGCATGGGGGGTCAGGGTCCCTCAGCCCAGCCCGCACCCTCTCCAATCTGGGATCCCTCTCACAATCCAGGACTGCTGGCTCCCAACTGCTCACCTGCCTTCCTTCCTGATTGCCCCTAACTACTTCTGCCTGCCAGCCTGATCACCCCTAACCACTACCCTGCCAGCCAGACCCCCTGCTAGGCTGTTTGCCCCCAACTTTCCTACTATGCAGGCCTGGTCCCCCACAACTGCCCTCCCCTGCTGGCCATCTTGTGGGGCCATCTTGTGTCCACATGGGGGCAGAATCTTTGCCACATGGGGGCATCTATCTTGATTTTGTGTGTTGGAGTGATGGTCAATCTTCATATTACTCTTTTATTAGATAGGATAAAGGCTTAGTCTATAGATGGGGTCCAGCTGGTTTGCCTTGAAGGCTGTGCAGGATCAGGGTGAGGCTTGCACAGCCTGGTCAAGGGGCCTGTGGTAGTTTGCAGGCCAGACATGCCCCCTGGTGACCCAAACAGAGGCCCTGGTATCTGCGATATATAATTTTTTAAAATATATTTTTATTTTTTTACAGAGAGAAAGGGAGAGGGATAGAGAGTTAGAAACATCAATGAGAGAGAATCATTGATCAGCTGCCTCTTGCACACCCCCTACTGGGGATGTGCTTGCAACCAAGATACATGCCTTTGACCAAAATCGAACCTGGGACCTTTCAGTCCATAGGCTGATGCGCTATCCACTGAGCCAAACCGGTTTCAGCATCTGGGATATATTTATCTTCTACAATTGAAACTTTGTAGCCTGGAGTGGAAGCCTAGGCTGGCCAGGGTGTGCAGAAAACTTGGCTTCCTCCATTGCCAGGGGAAACCCTAGCCTGCTCTTTCCACCTCCATGGCTGCCACCATTTTTCTTGAGATTTATCTTCTATAATTGAAACTTTGGTATTCTTGAGTGGAGGCCTGGGCCGGTCAGGGTGTGTGGAAAGCTTGGCTTCCTCCATTGCTGGGGAAACCCAAGGCTCCCTCCTGCTTTCTGTGGTAGCAGTCATCTTGGTTGGGGTTAATTTGCATACTCACTCTGATTGGCTTGTGGGTGTGTTAATTTGCATATTACTCTTTTATTAGGTAGGATGGTGACTCAAGTTCAGCCTATAGCCATCAAATCTACATTCCTTTACAGGGGTCTTCAAACTATGGCCCGCGGGCCACATGCGGCCCGCAGAGGAGTCTGATCAGGCCCGCCAGGTTTTTTGGGCAGTGAGTGCAGCCGAGGTGTTACAGTATGAATTAGTAGTTCATATAGTCTGGCCCTCCAGCTATCTGAGGGACTGTGATCTGGCCCCTACTTTAAAAAGTTTGAGGACCCCTGATGTAAAAGAAAAGAGTCAAAGTAATGGACTATGACCTCTCTCTCTCTCTCTTTTCTATTTTTCTTTCTCTTTAATCCTCATAGAAAATATTCTTTTATTGGTATTTAGAAAGAGAGAAAGGTAGAGTGGAGAGAGAGAGAGAGAAAGGCCAATGTTAGAGAGAAACATTCATGAGGTGCCTCCACTATGCATGCCCCAGTATATTGAACACAATATTTTTGTTTTACCAGAAGTGCTTCAACCAACTGACCCACCCAGCCAGAGTAACCATGAATTCTTTCTTTTTAAGAACTTTTATGAAGTTAGTTACAAGAGAGAATGGGGAACATTAGCTGTCTGCCACATGTACTTTCATTAATGTGTATGTTTATGAGCTAATTTAAAAATACATACACATTTTCTAAACTTTAAACATAATTAAGTGTGTTTATTTTATCATTTCCTAAAATAAATGATAATATAAAAATTAGAGTTAAATTTTTCATTGTATTATTTTGTTGACCATTTGTCATTTTTAATCTATAAAATTATCATCAAACTACTTTGGTAAGACAAATTCTGGATTCAACAATACCTTCCAAGAGTTGTTTTAGAAACTTTTAAAGAAGTAAATTGTCAAAAACTGATTTAAATGAAAGAGACCTCAACTATCAAAAATTGAATAGTTGTTTAAAACAACAGGACAAAGTGAAAGAAGTGGCCAAGTATGAATCACTTTACTGTAATAGTGTGTTTTAAAATTAAATATATTTTTATTGATTTCAGAGAGAAAATGGGAAAGAGATAGAAACATTAATGATGAGGGGAAATCATTGATGAGCTGCATCCTGCACACCTCCTACTTGGGATTGAGCTAGAAACCTGTGCATGTGCTCTAACTGGGAATCAAACCATGATTCATAGGTTATTGCTGAACCAGTGAGCAACACCAGCTTGGCACTTACTGCAATAGTATCAATATTGGACCTAACCAGTTCCAATTACTCAGTAGTTGCCAGCCAAAAGACAAGTCCAAGAAGATTAATGAGAAGGGACATTTTTAATTGCTGGCCAGCAAAAAAGGACATGGGAGGATAGAGATGAGGAGAAGGTGTGTCACTCTACTAAAGGATGGGATTCTGCTTTATTCTCAGGGAAATCATGCATAAATATGTAGTTGAACTTCATCAAAACATGTATAAATGGGGTCATTTCTGCACATGCCCAGTTAGAAAATATGCCTATACATATGTCATCTGTTCAAAATGGTGGAAACTCTCCTTTCAAGATTTTAGTATTCTAATAGGGTATAATGAAAATAGTTCAGGAAGAGGTGAGCAGGGTTCCTTCAGGCTGCTTAGGCTAGTCCAGGCCACCTGAACCAGACTAGCCCTCTGATTCAGCAAATCATTCTGGAGGTCTTTCTGAAAAACCAGGCCTGGGGATTGTCAATATCAAGAATGTCAAGACATAAGAATGGACAAAAGTTTATTAAGTTTCAGTCCTTCTGTTAAAATCTTAGCAAATTAAAAGGTATGATTATGCAAACCTTTTAATGTAAGGATGATCTAACTGGTTATTCTAAGCAAAGTTATGGATTTTAAATAAAAGTTAGTTTATGCTAGGCTACCAGCAAGGACATATACAGTATAAACAAAAAGCAAAAACAAACAACAACAACAACAACAACAAAAAACACCCATGCCATCTGTGTTCAAGAAGGGTGCCAAGTAGAGGTCAGATTTACTATTGAAGGAGGAGGTGGAATGGAATGGACATAATCTCACTGCGAGCAGCTCCAGACAAGGCTCCTACCATTTTCTGTACCTGGGTGGCCAGAGGGAGAGAGAGGAAAAATGCTAGGAATAAAATGCACTGGGTACTGAGTCAGAAAAGTCTTTTAAAAGTTCTTCCTCTCCATCCAGGCACCCAGATAAAGAGGCCTCTGGATGGAGGTATCTAACTTTTGAATGTTAATACGCAGAGGATGGCCATTCAGAAGGTTCTGAGTCATTGATGTTGGTGCATTTGCAGTGCACCAAGTCTGGTGTGGGGAGTGTAGTTTTCCTACTGCTCAAATAATCTATTCTTCATGGTATGTACTTATGTTTTAATCTACTCAGGTTGCCATATCAAATTACCGTGGACTGGATGGCTTACAAAGTAGTTTATTTTGCACAGTTCTAGAAGGCTTCATTCTGAGGAATATTCTCAGTTTGCAGGCAGCTTCTATTTGCTGTGTTAACATTATCTCTTTGTGTGCACTGAGAGAGCAAGACAGTTCTCTGGTGTCTCTTCTTATAAGGACACCAATCCTATGATATCAGAGTCTGACCTATAACCTCATTTAACCTAATCACTTCCACTAAAGCTGTTTCTGAAAACATAGTCACTTTGGGGCTTAAGGCTTCAATCTCTTACATTGGTGGTAGGGGGACATTCAGTCAGAACAAAACAACCTCTTTGGAATTTTACTAATTAGTGTCTCCCCAAAACCAATTGTAAGAAATAAATAATATAATTTAGAACTACATCATATTCATAATATAAAGTAAGCATTTTCAGATTATGAAAACACTGTAGCTAATCCATTAATCTTTTTCACTTATAGAATAACTAACAGCAATTATAATAATAAATACCTTGGTTTAGCTATAAATGCTCACTGAAAATAAAAAATATTTTATTGTAGTAGCTATTTGTTTAAAGATTGAGAAACACTGTGAAAATTATAATATGGGTAGATAGAACTAAAAACACTGTGAACCGAATCTCTAAAATGTATTTGGGAATGTACATGCATTTATGTACATCAATATATACATAACTAAATAGAGGTGGTATAAATAAAATGAAGTTATAAATGTATAAGTAACCAAATAGATATTAATGTATTCCATGGTATTTTCAATTCAAAATTGTTGTAGCATTTTGTTTTCCTTTCCCTACTAATGCTTTTAATACCTTCAAACATATGCAATTTCTTACAGATACCATTTCTGGAAGTATCATTAAGAAGTATGTGTATATCTTTATGTAATTTTTAATAATCAGGATATTTAACTCTAATTTAGACTACTTTTTAAAGTCATAAAATGGTATAATTATAATAAGAACATCTGTATTGATTTTATTAAAGTTATTTTATTCTAGTGTTCATATACTACTATAATTTAGTGTACTTCATTGTGATATATGCTACAACTTGTGATGCCACAGACTGTTTTTAGTTTTAAGGTAGAATTTATATCCATAACAGTCCTTTCTAACAGTAAATTTAAACAACATAGTTATTAAATATTTAAGACCAGAATGAACATATTTGGTTCACTCTGATTTTAATCCTATTTAAAGGTACAACTTGGCCAAATTAAGAAATGTGTCTAAGCATTTGGTTTTCATCTGAAGAAATATGGTTTAAAATATAATCATATCACAAGCAACTATGTAAAGTGCAGATATTGAAAAAATATATTACATTTCTCACTCAGTTCTTTGATTCAGAGTGGTCAATTCTAAATGGATTTTATTTATTTTACTAGAGGCCGAGTGCACAAAACTCATGCAAGGGGGTGTGTGTGCCTCAGTCTGGCTTGCACCCTCTCCAACCTAAGGCCCCTTAAGGGATGTCTGACTGCCTGTTTAGGCCCGACCCCAGGACTGCTGGCTCCCAAATGCTTGCCTGCCTGCTTTCCTGATTGTCCCTAACCACTTCTGCCTGCCAGCCTGATCACCCCCTAACCACTCCTCTGCCAGCCTGTTTGCCCCTAACTTCCCACCTCTGCCAGCAAGGTCACCCTCAACTGCCCTCCCTTGCAAGCCTGGTCCCTCCCAACTGCCCTCGCCTGCTGGCTATCTTGTGATGGTCATCTTGTGTCCACATGGGGGCAGCAATCTTGTGTGTTGGAGTGATTGTCAATTTGCATATTACTCTTTTATTGGATAGGATAGAGGCCTGGTGCATGGGTGGAGGCCAACTGGTTTGCCCTGAAGTGTGTCCTGGATCAATTCAAAATTGATCAGGGTCAGGGTGCCCTTGGTGCATGGGGTGGCCTGGGTGAGGGGCCTGTGGTGGTATGCAGTATAAAAATATTTCTTCTGTACTCAGGAGATATATGTCTAGGATTTTATTCATACTGACATTGTTATTCATTCCATTTCAGCTCTAATATGTTCCCCTTAGATAATTGACGCATGTGTGCAACATTATACCAAAAACTACATATTTAATTGTATTCTAATTTAAAAGTAGGCAAGTGTTGATACATATGACTATTTCAAAATCAGAAGCTAAATTGAGATTATGCATGGTTGCTCATACTAAAATTCATTTTCAATTATTTTTAATTCCACAAATACATTATTGCAATTTAATTTAGCTCTCTAATAGCTACTACTTAAAACTGATTCATATAAATTTACTTATCTATTTTTTAGTTACTGAAATAACAGCAAAATTAGAGTGATTAATAAATAAAAACAAGCCAAAATGCCAGCTTAAGTAAAGCATTCCAAGTCATTAGAATTCTGTCTTCCAGTTGTCTGAGAAAAATTGACATCTAAGCTTTTATATGAGAATGTATGAGAGAAAAAAATTGCAAACCAATGAAGCTTCAGCAATGTTAAATTTTTAGTCAGAAATTAAACTACATGTATTATTTAGTTCAAAGATAATAAATTAAAACAACATGATCTAAAAAAAGTATTAATAATCTGAATCAGATTCTATATAGTGTTTACATAACACTTAATAGAACTCTCTATATTACATTAGTCAGCATGTACCTTTGCTAGTGGACATCTCCGCAGTTGTCAGATTTTCCTCCAGCTTCTTTGCTGAGGATTCCATATACCCACTGCTGCTGATGAAATGATGATTCTGGCAAGCTTATTAGTACCACATGCCTTTGAGTTTGTTTCCTTTGAATAAAATAACCAATGACTTCATGTATTCTTCAAAGGCACAACCAGAGAAGCTTCACAAAATAGACCAAAACAAAACAACAACAAAAAAAAAGAGGACAGGGAAGAAAATTAAAAGTGCAATTTACTGGTATGAAAGAATAAGGGTTTCTCCATAATGCCTATGTACTTAATAGGCAGAAAATTATACATTAGTACAATTGCTTGCCTAGGTTATTAATGGAAGTGCTGAAGAGAAAGTTCTATGGGTTAGGTGAAGGTGTCATTTCCATTGAGTCAGAATGGTTAGTTCTCACTGAGTGAAATGAACCAAATATATGAAGCTATTTTCTCAAATCACTTTCCCCCTCATGTAATTGGTTCTAACAAGTCATTTTAATGCAAACAAGTTTGACTCAAATTCTTAGTAATGAAACGCTTTACTTTTACTCTTCTTAAATATCATTTGAAATTCTTGGTATGGACAAGAATTCATAAAGTAATATATAATAATAAAAGTATAATATGCTAATTAAACTGGACAGCCAAAAGACCTTCTGGATATCATTCCAGATGAAGCTGCGGTGGCAAGGGCCAAGGCATAGGCAGTGAGTGGTATTCAGGCATGAAGGCCAGTGGTTAGGGTTAATGAGGCAGGCAGGCAGAATGGTTAAGGGCAATCAGGCAGGCAGGCAAGTGAGTGGTTAGGAACCAGCAGTCCCAGATTGCAAGAGGAATGTCCCCTTAGGGGTCCTGTATTGTGAGCTGGTGCAGGCCAGGCTGAGGGATGCCACCTCCCCCATGCGTGAATTTTGTGCACTGGGCCTCTAGTTTGATATAAAAGAGCAAAGGATGCCAAAACTGGTTTGGATCAGTGGATAGAGCTTCAGCCTGTGGACTGAAAGGCCCCAGGTTTGAATCTGGTCAAGGGCATATACCCTGGTTGTAGGCACATCTCCAGTTGTGGGTGTGCAAGAGGAAGCTCATCGATGTTTCTCTCATCGATGTTTCTAACGCTCTATCCTTCTCTCTTTCTCTCTGTAAGAAAATCAATAAAATATATTTTTTTAAAAAGCAAAGGAAATTTTTACACCAAATATTTTTTTTTGTTCTGCTTGCAAAGATCTGAGCATTATAGAAGCAAGTGGGATTTTATATAATTAAGTAATCGATGTAACACTATCCCACAAACAGAGGGTGAGCAAATTTATATAAATGAAAAGTTTCTCATGTTTTCTGGTTGCAACTAAGATTCATTTCTCAACTGTATTCTTGGCCAGTGGCTTCTCTTCACAGCTTCATATTCTAAGACAGAGGCACTTTCCTCTTATAGAATGGGCAAATTATAGCCCCTCTGCTGTTATTCAAATTCCTCTGTTCGTTATCCAAATATTTAGTTTTGTCCTTTGGTGCTTTTATACAATTTACCCATAATTTACTATTTATGGACTATATAATAATAAATAAAATATAATCTGGTAGATGGGATTGCTCTCAAATTAGGAGTCTTATACCATTTAAGTTCTTAAAGTTGTGCCAGAGACTGTGTGAATCCAAAAGATAAATGTTCCTTGTGTTACTTGAATATTAGTTTCATCAATAGTATGCAATCTCAACATTATTTTTGCATTAAAATGCAAGGATATTTTTTAATAAAAACAATAAAATGAGAATTATGGTAAAAGAAGGGAATTTACATATATACACATATATATATATATATATATATATATATATATATATATATATATATATATTTTGACCAGTCAGCAGAACATCTTAGATGTTTTACAAAGCTTTTAGCACATTATACTCACAACCATACATAACCATACCATACACCGTGCAAACAACCATACCATAGCCATGCACACAGCATACAAATGCCAGCATGGCTACCATTACAAATTGTATCAAACTTGTAATTTCACTACAATAAAATTAGCAAAATTATTAGGGCAACTCCCTCACAAGCACCATGTCTAGAAGGGAGGCTCAGCGTGTTACAAAATCTAAGCCATCTGCAAGCCCTATTTAATTTATGGGTAAAGGAAGGATTAAGAAGGGCATGCCAAGATCCAATTTCTCGCCATGTATCAAACAAGATGGAGCCAAAAAGCTAACAAAATGTAATGACTTGAAAAGATCTTTGAAAAGTGAGGCATGATTGAAATGAGACAAATTTGAAGTATCGGTAAAAAAAGTCAGAATTTAGAATAAATGCATATGATAGAGACCCAATGCATGAAGATTCATGCAAGAATGGGCCTTCCTAATGATGGGCCTTCCTTCCCTGGCTGCCAGCACCGCCTCAGCTCTGGCCAGAGCCACCTTTCTGCCTTCACTCTGGCCAGAGCTGCCTTTCTGCCTTCTCACACTACCTGTATGCCAGGATCTGCTGGGGTAGTGCAGAACACCTACATTGTCACCATGGCAACAACACAAGCTTCCCACCCAGCCCCTGGCTGCTGAGCACCTATGTATGCAAATTAGCCCACCATCTTTGTTGGTAATTTGTATACTCACTCCTGATTGGCTGGTGGGTATCACGAAGGTATGGTCAATCTGCATTTTCCTCTTTTATTAGTATGTGTGTGTGTGTGTGTGTGTGTGTGTGTGTGTGTGTGTGTATACTCTGTTCTGACACCAGAAAAATGTGAGACAAATTTCAGTAGGATAAAATTTTAGTTTATTCCTGACAAGGTGAGTTTTGATCAGTGGGGCTATAAGAATAACACTTATTAGTAACTGGAAAACCACTTTCTTAGTTTCAAAAACAGTTTTAGTAGATTTCAAAACCTTGCTGTAGGCAAATGAAATTTGAAACAACATGTGCCAATGTAACTTCTGCTCCTTTGTAAAGTCACAACCATTCCTGACTTCATTAAGGAAAGCAAGCATTAAAGAGCAAAAATCTCCAACTGATTTAACAAGCATTGTTTCAATGCATGCTGTCTTTTATCTTCTTCCTGCATACTTCTTTGTTTATTAGTTTTCTGCTGGTAGAAAGATATCATTGAATACTAATGTGTCAGTGTTTGCCTATTAAAGTTACTGCTTTCATATCCCAAGCAACCTACTGATTCATTAATCAGAATATTCAGGGAATTTATACACAGTTGGGATTCCTAGGTATAAGTGTAAAAGGCATATATGATTGAACAGGTCAGGGCTATGTTTTTTTTTTTATATCTTTTTGTTTAATATTACACTTGCTCTTGGTTCCTTTTCATTGTAAAATTAACAAGTTTTTCCCAACAGAATGCAACTGCAATAATACAACTTTCTTACTTAGTATGATAGTTCTAAAATAAGAAGTGGGAATATTAATGGTTGTACAGGAATAATGTGATTGAGATCTGAGTGATCTTGGAGTTATAACAGGTTTAAATTTAATCACTATGGAACCAGTATTTCAACCTCTGTTTCTGTCAAGTACCTTTGATCTGAGCCTCTGATTGGTAAATTTATAAGTTACAAAACAATAATAAGACAGATGTTTTAAAGGAGAGGATATGAACACACTATCCAATCCATTTCTGGAGGAAAAAGTAGAACATATAATCCAAAACCAAATAAAAACATTCTCAAGTTTTTACATGAACTCTGACTCCTGCTGTTATTCAAGACAAGCTCAGATACACCACATATCTTCTTTTTTTAAATATAATTTATTGATTTTTTTACAGAGAGGAAGAGAGAGGGATAGAGAGTTAGAAACATTGATGAGAGAGAATCATTGATCAGCTGCCTCTTGCACACCCCTACTGGGGATGTGCCCACAACCAAGGTACATGCCCTTGACCAGAATCAAACCTGGGACCTTTCAGTCTGCAGGTCGACACTCTATCCACTGAGCCAAACTGGTTTCGGCAATCACATATCTTCTTTCATCAAAAACTGGGACTCCTGGAGTGGGTTTGTCTTACAAGTATAAAATAAGAGTACATTTTCTGTAGGGACAGTTTAAAGACCTCTCTTTTTATTTATTGGGGCTTTCAATTTATCAGGAGCATCTGGTAATTAAACCCCGAGATTGGTAGCTCCTCTGATACGAACAGCTTCTCTGTTCATATTGAGAAACAAGAAAAGCTACTTCCAAAGTTATATTCTTGCACCCAGCTCCTCCCTGTTATTTTCACAATTCAGGGGTAATTTGTACCAAGGAGTTAGTAGAAAGTTCCCTTCCTCCCTCTCCCTCAAAAAAAAGCCTCTTTTGAACTCTTCATAACTTTGCTATAAGCATGTTTTACAGGAAAAATTGTGGCAAGAGATCTCCCTGGGACATCAGCTGGATTGTCTCCTGAAAAGCAAATAAATGGTAAATTTTCAAGATAACTCCTAATATCTACTTAACTTGAACAGAGTCCTTCCTTGTCACTTAGAAACTGCAAGGGTTTCCTCTTTAAAAGCAGAAACCACATTTTCCCTCTTACCCTGTACTGACTAACAATACTTGGCCCTTTCCTCTCTGGGAAAGCAAATTAAACTTCCTCTCTGCATCTAGTTGTGAATTATTTCACAGCCTACATCTCTGGCAAAATCCTAACATACCCCATGTTTTATCACCATACAGTGCTCTCCCCCACACACACAAAAAATGCTGAAACCACACAATCTATATATAAAAGGCTAAGCGAGTATTCTACCAGTAGCTATGATGTGCACTCACTACCAGGGGCAGACACTCAGCACACAGGCATGGAAAGATGGAACAGACTGATGAATCTCAGAGGGAAGGGGCAGGGAGAGGGTGGGAAGAGATTAACCAAAGATCTTATATGCAAGCTAGAGGCCTGGTGCACAAATTCGTACACTGGTGGGGTCCTTGTGCCTGGCCTGTGGAAATTGAGCTAAAACCAGGAGTCTGATATTCCCTGAGAAGTCCCAGATTGCAAGAGGGCACAGACCAGGCCAAGAGACCCCAATTGCACAAATACATGCACTGGGCCTCTAGAAAAGTAAATAATAGAAAACAAAACCAAAATCTCTTGTCTTAAGTGATTTCTGTTATGCCAATATTACTACATTTCTATTTAAAAACTTTGGCATACTTAAGGCAGGTAACAATTAAGACTATAGTTAAAATTATATATTATATAATGTTCAACATTAAAACATTTGCTTAATATGAAATAAAAATATGAATTACTCATAGATTTAAAAATATGAAGACATGTACAAAAATGAACCTGCGGTACTATTTTTTAAAGCAAAAATTAATAATCCAGGGAATATAAGGTAACATAAAAAGGTATTACTATTGAATAATATTTTCTTTGTTTTCATTTTTTTCCCTGACAAATACAGTCTGAGACAATGCTGTAGATAGATAAAAAGGAAAGAAAACACACACACACACACACACACACACACACACACACAAACAATATACAATAAAATCAATAGAGATGAAAAAGTTTCTCTTGAAGCCTCAAGGATTGAAAATATTTATTGCAAATCACTAATTTTATTAGCTTTTTCTTGAAATTAATTTTAACTCTTTCAAGATGTATGCATACTATTGCTTAAGCTATTTTTTTCAGCTTATTAAAAATTCCTATAAGTGTTTGAAGTTTTTCTCTTAGAACCAACTTAATTAATTCCAATCATACTATATACTTTTTCTGTCCATTAAATAAGGCATTGGGACTCTCAAGAAAAGGCTTAAGTATTACTTATTTTCTATGTCATTTTACTTTTATATGTATTTCTGCATAATTGATATATATCACCTACTATATATATATATATATATATATATATATATATATATATATATATCATTCTTGGTGCAAGGAATACACTTTTTTTTTTTTTTTTTTTTTTTTTAGCAATACTTGGAGGAATTTGACTACAGAGACAAAGGGAAACTAGCAAAGAGCAAAGGGAAACTAGGTAGGAAGGGACAAGGACCATTGGGCTGGGGGAATAAAACTAAGAACCCAACTAGAGGAAGTTACTAAGGCACCCCAACTGGGTGGAGAAGGAAGGGGATGGGGAGGAAGACTTGAGCTTTAAAATGTATGAATGTTACTAAGACAGGCAGCTTGCAGATAACCAATCACAAAGTAGTAAGGCATATAAACCAATCCCAAAGATGTTGCTAAGACAAATTCTTTGGAAAGACCAATCAGGAACTAACAAACATACACACACAAAAGTGCATTTGCTTTCTCTTCTCTCTCCCCTGAAATTTTGGCTTGATAGCAGGAGACTGTACTCAATGCACTTATGCAGACACACTCCCCTGCACTCATGTGGATTACGGCCATGTGGAGCTCTACACATGGTCTAATAGACTTTAACACCCAACTGTAACATGAAAAGGAATCCCTGAACACTGGCCTGCTCCTGGAATCCTAGCTGCACCTTTTCCAGGATGTCCTGTCTCAATAAACTTCGGCTCTGCTAACAGTTCTCATCTGAGACTTTATTCTTTGATTTCACAAGACATCTAACTCAGGCTCAAACCATCACATTTTGGTTTCCTGACCATGCATGTATGGCCAAATTATCAATAGCTCATTTCATTACCTTAAATATAATGGCTTCCTAGATTATCCTTAGAGTTCTAACTATAATATTGACACATGGGAAAGAAATTACATTTTAAAAGGCAAAACCAAAGGAAAAACTGGAAAAGAATGTCAGGGTCTTGTGTTTGGGCAAGTTGTATTCTTTGGAGGGGGCATTATAATGTTTTCTTGGTCTTCATTATTTGCAAATTTTAAAAGATGTACTGTATGTTTTTCTCCCTTTATCACAACCATAAAAGGTCAACTAAGTAATGCCTAGTTACTGGCCCTATCATTGGATCTAAGTGCTTATTACCATTAATTTATTTTCCCACAAAGAGCCATTGTCTTTCACAGTGTAGATCACAACATTCCATTAGAATACCTTACTGGATAGAGTCACTTTAAAGGACTATATCTTCTTTAAACAATCACAAGTTATGTTTTCCTCTTTTTTAAAATTGAGTTATAATACACATACCATAATATTTACCCTTTTTAAATGTACGATTCAGTGTTTTTATTTTTGCACTTTTGCATTTACCACTGATATCCAATTCCAGAATATTTTCATCATCCCATATTCACCAGCAGTTACCTCCTTTCTGCCTTCTGCAAAAATTACTGATCTACCATCTATCTATATAAAGTTGTATATTCTGCACATTTAATATTAATGAAAATATGCAGAATATGGCCTTTTTAAATCTGATTTTTCTTCATCTAGCATGCTTTTTATTTTCATTCTCAACTTGGCTGTTTGGCACAAGAGGCCTAGCTTTTGGTCTATCTTGGCTTTTCATATCCTCACTAAGCTTAATTAATGCTAAATTTAAATTTAATGTGATAGACTTGGGACTCTTTCTTTCACTTGAGCACTTAGAGGCCAATGTATGGTTATTAAGTTGCCCAATCTCAATATTGTTATCTCTCAGAAATAGGGCATTCCTAGGAAAAGGAGAGCTGAGGAAAAAATAGCTAGCTTGTGGAGCAGTCAGAACACATACAACATTTATTAAGTTTGCTATTTCATGTGGGTGCAGTTCATGGCACCCCTAAGCAATTACAATAGTAAAATAAGATATCACTAATCACAGATAATCTTAACAAAATAATAGTAATGAAAAAGTCTGAAATATTGGAAGAAATACTGAAATGTGAAGTTAGGCACAAAGTTAGCAATGCTGTTGGAAAAATCGTGTTGATAGTTTCTCTCTATGCAGGATTGCCACAAACCTTCGATTTGTAAAAAACACACTATCTGCAAAGTGCAAGAAAACGAAGCTTAATAAAACTAGGTAAGCTTGTTTATTTTTGATCAGTGGTCTACTGATACTGCCTTTCCCAGCTAATTTTATGCAATCATAAAATGTCCTCAATGAAAAAAAAAAAGTTTTCCAATGCACCTCTTCAAGCTGATTAACAACACTCAGAATAAAGAGAAAAGCTTTATTTTTGTTCTCAAGTTGCATTGATCTGGTGAAATAAATGTGACTGAGTGAACATAGCCCACACTTTGTAAATGGAAAAGAAAATTGTTAATTCTGTCTACTGAGTCTAACCTCAGTAATAGGAAGAGGTAGAATAATTGTTTGTATATTTTCCTACTATTTTATCACTTATCTTTTTTTGTGCATTTGTGAAGCCTATGTCTCCATATATATTAAGATGATTTAAGTTGTATGTTAATATAATTATATCATTCACTTTAATAAGTACCACTTGTTCCAAGAAATATATTTTTTATTAGAAGTCCCCTTGTATATAGGAGCATACATTCCTCATTCCTTAGTAGAAATCCTATACCATAATTGTGTTTACCATACCATTGATATTATCCATCAGATTGCCACTGACATGTATGTGTCTAAACAATATATTATTTAGCTTGCATGCATTTTGAAATAAAATCATATTAAATTTATTCTCTTGCAACTTGTTTTCTGTTCTCTCTATTGTGTCAGTGAGACCTATTTCTGCTGTTGAGTATAGTGTTTATTTTTCATTTATTTTTGCAGTTTTATAATTTTCAATTGCATGAATGAAATGAGATGTATTTAGGTAATCTATCATTTGGAGTCTTCTTTTTGTTTTGCTGTTGGGAAGAATATTAATAAAACCATCATTTTGCAGTGTTTCTAGTGAGTATGTACAAGCTTATTTAAGCCATACATCAGCTGAGAAATTGCTGGATCAAACTGTGTGCATTTGTAACTTTACTAGGCAAATCCATTTTTTTCATATATATATATATATATATATATATATATATATATATATATCCTTGTACATGCCAGACAAGAAATCTAACATGCTCTCACATTCTTTGTTTTCTCCCTCACACATATTAGGTTGCTATTACTTTATAATTTTTTATTGGATTTTTATGTCTTTTTTTCTCAGATCTCAGTTATTTTTAATATAACAGTAAAATTTAAAAGTTATTTGATCAATCTTCTTCATATATATCTCTTGCAATATCTCCTGAAAATGTTTATTTTCCTGTATAAATACTGTATCCAAAATTGCCTTTCAAAGTATATATATATATATATATATATATATATATATATATATATATATATATCAGATATTCTGAGACTTATATGCATGAAAATATTTTTAATATAAACCGATATTTGAGCATCGGTTCTATTCTTATATTTATAAAATTTATATTAATTTATTTACTCTTGTCAATGGAAAATATTATGACATTCTGATATTTATTTATTTTAATGAAAATACTTCTGAGAAATTTTATTTTCTCGATATTTTTTAAATTTTCTCTATCTACATGTGAAATGTCCCTTATCTTTCCCTTTTAGTATTATAGGAGATTTTTAACTATAAGGCATTACATGTATTTGTTTTTGAATTCTGAGGTGTTTAAAAACATAATCTATTAAATATTTCTCATTTTTTCCATTGTATAAACACTATAATTCACATCTTAAAATTTCTACATTAGTAGAAATCTCTTCATTTTTCTTTTATATTTTTTTATAATTTATTCTCTCTAGATACTTCTGGGAGAATTTTTCAATTTTATAATACAATTTTCTAATTTTTTCCTATGGGTAAATATTCTCTAATTACCCCCATCTATCATGCTTTTTTATTTCAGCTCTTTTATTTCCTATGTGTTTTTTGTTTGGTATTATCAATAAATATTTTTATGTTTATATATCACAGTTAATACTAGTTATTATGTTCATCTCATTTATTGTGTTTAGTATGTGAAGTTTTATTACTTATTCTTCAAAAGGACCAAAACATTTGCTTCTTACTGAATCAGTGATTGATCCAGCTTATTGATTTCTTTTGAAATAAAGGTATTCTTCAGGAAGTTTAGTAATTTATTTGTGGCTCCTGTTTCTTGCAGTCAACTTTAGATAAGGACCAAAGCTTACACTGTAGTCTGTATCAATGCAAAGTTCACAAAGAAAAAACTAGGTGAAAATAATTCCTGGAGTAGAGAGCTTCTTGTATGAGAAAACAATGTTTATCCTTCCTCATGTTAAAAAATAATTTATTTGGAAGGGGATTTTCTCTCATTTGTCCAAAAAGAAACAGCATGAGAAAAAGGTACTTCTTTTAGTGTTTCTTAAATTTCCAGTGAATATTGGAACTATATAGCAGCTTAAAATATCACTTATGATTGGATCTCATTCAGATATTCTGATTTAATTAATATGGCATATAGTGTGTGTACAGCTTTTAAAAATTCACAGGTGACTCCAATATGCATTCAGGTGCAAGAATGACTGTCTGGGGGAAAAAAAAAATGTCTGTGATTAGATTTCTCAGCCTTGTGTGCAGAGATTGTTAAAAGTAGGAAATTGACTTTCTTAAGCTAGTCACTCTACACATATACTTTTTCAGCTTCTCACCTTATGAATTGTCCTAAAGGTATGTATCTACTTGAAAGGACAGGATCTGAATGTCCTAAAATATAATAAAAGAAAAGCAAGAGTAGCATTAGAAATTTATTTTCTGTATTATTCTCACAAAGATATATCTATTCTGGAGAAATTACCTCCCAATCACATTTCAAAAATTCATCTATTTCCCAGGCCTAATCTCAGAGTTTATTCTTCTTTCCATGATTTCTATCTTTGGTTGAGGTTATTCTGAAGCAGGTAGTCAACAATTTATATTAGTTCAGTATCTTTTTTTAATTTTATTTTTTTATCCTAACCCAAGACTTATTTCTATTGCTTTTAGATAGAGTCTAAGGGATGGAGTGAGGAGAGAAAGAGAGGGAGCGAGAGGGAGCGAGGGGGAGCAAGAGGGAAAGAGAGAGAGAGAGAGAGAGAGATGTATATCGACTGGTTGCCTCCCATACAATACATGCCCCGACTGGGGACAGAGTAAAAACTTGCAAACCCAACTATGTGTCCTTAAATGGGAATGGAACCTATGAACAATTGGTGGGTGGGCAACACTCTAACCACCAAGAAACACCAGCCAGGGCTTTAAAAAAATTCTAGTATGTTTTCATTGATTTGAGAGAAAGAGGAAGGGAGAGAGAAAAAGAGAGAATCAGATGTTTGAGAAAAACATTGGTAGTCTGCCTCCTGGACTCTGGGCATGTGCTTCACCATAATCAAATCAGTGATCTTTTGGTGCATGGGATGACATTCAATCAACTGAGCCACACTGGCCAGACTGAATCTTTTTAGGGAAACCACACACTATTAGGTATTTCAAAGTTAAAGGACAAGGTGTTTTACATTTTCAACTCATAGGGAGTTATTTGTTCATATGTATCAATAGATAACAATTACATAAATAAATTGGCTCTTTTAAACATGAAAGTTAGCATAATTTAATAAATTAAGAAATTCAGTGTGACCTCTATCCTACCTAATAAAAGAGTAATATGCAAATTAACCATCACTTCACTACACCGACCAGCCACGCCCACCAGCCAATCAGAGCAAATGTGCAAATAAATCCAACCAAGGTAGCTACATTCACAAAGAGCAGGAGGGAGGCTTGGATTCCCAGGCAATGGAGAAAGCCAAGCTTTCCCCCTGCCCTTTCCAGCCTAAGCCTCCACTCAAAGCTACAAATTTACAATTATAGAAGGTAAACAAATCCAAACAGAAATGACAATAGCCATAGAACTAGAAAGAGCAGGAGGATAGGGTTTCCCCTGGCAATGGAGGAAGCAAAGCTTTCTGCACATTCTGGCCAGCTCAGGCCTCCATTCCAGGCTACAAAGATTCAATTATAGAAGATACATAAATTCCAACAGAAATGGCTGCTGGCCATGGAGAGAGCAGGAGACTTGGTTCTGCTCCAGCTTACAAAGTTTCAGTTGTAGAAGGTAAATAATTCCAGATATCAGGGCCTCTGCTTGGGTCACCATGGGGCATGGTCAACCTAAAAACCACTACAGGCCCCACACTCAGGCCACTCACACCCCAATGTAACCTCTATCCTGATCCAGGACACCCTTCAGGAAAAACCAGCTGGCCCTCACCCATGCACCAGGCCTGTATCCTATCTAATAAAAGAGTAATATGCAGATTGACCATTACTCCAACACACAAGATGGCTGCCCCCATGTGGTCAAAGATCCTGCTGCTATGTGAACACAAGATGGCTACCACAGGATGGCCAGCACAGGAGGGCAGTTGAGAGGGACCAGTCCTTAAACGAAGGTCAGTTGGAGACAATCAACCCTGTAGGGGAATGCAGGCTGGCAGAGGCGGGAAGTTTGGGGGAAATAGACTGGCAGGGGATCAGATAGGCATCAATCAGGTTGGCATGGCAGTGGTTAGGGGGTGATCAGGCTGGCAGGTAGAAGTGTTTTGGGGCAATCAGGAAGGCAGACAGGCGAGCAGTTGGGAACTAGCAGTCCTGGATTGTGAGAGGGATGTCTGATCGCCCGTTTAGGCCCGATCCCACTGGGGTCCCAGATTGGAGAGGGTGCAGGCTGGGCTGAGTTACTCCTATCCTTCCCCACCCCTGTGCACAGATTTTGTGCACTTGGCCTCTAGTTGAAATATCAAATTATTATATATTTAAAGTATAAAATATGATGATTTTACATGTCTGCATTGCTAAAGTATTCCCACTGAGTTAATAAACAGTTTTATGACCTAACATATTTATTTATTTTAGTGGTAAAAATAATTAAATTGTTCCACAGGTGTGAGGTGATATCTCATTGTGGTTTGATTTGAATTTCCTTAATGATTAGTGACCTTGAGCACTTTTTAATTTACCTGTTGAGCATTTATGTTTTCTTTGGGAAATGTTTATTGACTCTTCTGCCTATTTTTTAAATGGATTATTTGTGTTTTTGCTATTGAGTTATATGAATTCTTTATATATTTTGGAGCATAAACTCTTATTGCATATATTGTTTGCAAATATTTTCTCCTATTTTATAGATTGCCTTTTTAAAATTATTTCCTTTGTTTTACAGAATTTATTTTTGTTTTTGCTGTTTTTATTATTTTAGTTTTATGTAGTTCCACCTGTTTATTTTTGCATTGGGTATTAAATTAAAAAAAAAATTAAAATCCCAACACTGACATCAAGAAACTTACCACCGCCAAAACCGGTTTGGCTCAGTGGGTAGAGCCTCGGCCTGCAGACTGAAGGGACCCAGGTTTGATTCCAGTCAAGGGCATGTACTTTGGTTGTGGGCACATCCCCAGTGCAGGAGGCAGCTGATGGATGCTTCTCTCTCATCGATGTATCTAACTCTCTATCCCTCTCTCTCTTCCTTTCTGTAAAAAATCAATAAAATATATATTTTTTAAAAAAGAAAATAAACTGAACTAGTTTATTTCTGAGAGCTATTAAAAAAAAAGAAGAAGAAGAAGAAGAAGCTTACCACCCATAATTATTTCTGGAAGTTTTATGGGTTCAGGCCTTATATTTAAGTTTTAAATTAGTTTTGAGTTGATTTTTGTGTATAGTGTAAGATATTGGTCCAGTTTCATTTTCCAATGTAGCTGGTATCTAGGTGATCTTTTGGTCAGTACTGTATCTTAGTCATTGCATAAATAACAGTTAGTTTGGATATAGTCTTTTTTTCTTCTAAATTAATATTAATAAGCTCAGTAACTAGACTTGTAAAAAAATTCCTTGATGTATCTATTAGGGTGTGTGTCTTCTTTAATTATGTGTGCTCATGTAACCTCATTTCAACTATGAGTACTCTTTGGAGAATTTTGCTACTTTATCAAATGTTTCTATTTCTCTAATAATATCAGAAGGATGTGAAGCATTTAATAATTCTTACATGAACCACATATTCACATTAAAAACCAAGACAATGGTTCTCTCAATTCTACTCCAGGGATGCCCTCAAGGCCAATTTTGATTAGAGTTTTTCTAACTAGGGCAGGGATTGCTGTTACTGACTTTTTTGTTTCCAAATTTGTGAATAAATAGTAGACACATTCCTTTGGGCTTTCTTAACTCAATTATGTAACATTTTCCATTCTTCTAACATGTTTGTAAATCTTCCCAAAAACATTGTAGTTACTTCAAAAAAGTGATGGTCATTTACAATCCCATGGAAATACCAAATAATCATGTTTATTGAACAAAGGCACTTTGATCTCTTCCCACAAAATGAAGAAATATGTTTTTTAAAAGATGTTATAAGTGTTTATGTTCTTCATATGAAATCTGTCTCAAATTAGAAGTCACTCAGCCTTGCTTGTTTTAGTGAAGTTCCATGGCAAACAGTCCAGACATTCTGGCAACACTTTAAAATTCTTTTGGTTGATTTGTAGTTACCTGGCCTCTCTAATTGAAAATTATTGAGTCAATAGGTCCTGCTTGTCACAAGACATAAACTTCATAATCATCATTTTATCTTCAGCGTTTTATTTAACCCAATATTCTCTTCAGGACTGCCACAGAGCTGCCTGGGACTGATACCAACTGCCTTGGTAATATGACTCCTGTACACTGTCAGCAATCTTCCTTACCTATTACTCCTCTTCTAGGAATATTTTATCCAGTTGAAAATAATGCCCAGTATCTCTTTCTGGAATGAAAGTATTCCAAGTCACCTACTCTAATTCTTTTTTTTTTATATAATATATTTTATTGATTTTTCACAGAGAGGAAGGGAGAGAGATAGAGAGCTAGAAACGTCGATGAGAGAGAAACATTGACCAGCTGCCTCTTGCACACCCCCTACTGGGGATGTGCCCGCAACCCAGGTACATGCCCTTGACTGGAATCGAACCTGGGACCTTTCATTCCGCAGACCGACGCTCTATCACTGAGCCAAACCAGTTTCGGCAAATTCTTAATCCAGTTGTTAAAAAATTAGTATGTACTAACTTGAATAGTCACTGACTTCTGTAGACCTCTTCTATAAGAGGTGACTAATTTTCTCTGAAAGTAAATGAAAAACATTTAGGACCAGAAATTAACTTCAATGTAGCTCTAAGTATTTATTTTAGGTCTACTGGACTTAGAATAAGTATCTGCCCATATCTGCCCCTACACAATGGCAGGAGACGCTCCATCCATTATCTGGCTGGTTGACGGTGCTGCAGCTGAAGAGACAGACTTTGCAGAAGGTTTGTAAATTTCCACAGACTTCCTAAACAAACCAACTTCAATCTTTTGGAGTCAATGCTCACCTTATAATATCACCCTAGAAGCCAACTACACTAAAGAACAAGAGAGGAAGGACTACCTGGCTAGAAAACCTAGAAAAATACTTAAGCCTTGGACTTCAATTACTATCATGTATAGATTTTTCTGCTTGAGCTCCCATGACACATGAATCTAAGTTGGCTATCTCCACAGCTAGGACTAGCACTAAGAACTGTGTTGGGTGAACCACTGGATTATAGTAAAAAATAGATAACTCAAAACATTAATGTTTGACTTACATTTATTTTATGTATTGTTTATCTATATGCTTTGTATATATTTTTCAATGTAAAATTTTATAACAAAACCATAGGGTATATAAATAATTTATATATAAAGATGTGTATATTAGGTATACTCAAAAAATTTACTGGTTCATAGCAGCACAATTGACAATAGGTAATATTTGGAAACAACCTAAGTACCCATCAGCAGATGAGTGGATTAAAAAACTGTGGTACATCTACACAATGGAATACTTCGCTGCTATAAAAAAGAAAGAACACTTGCAACTCACAACAGCATGAATGGACCTGGAGAGCATTATGCTAAGCAAAATAGTCCAGTCGGAGAAAGATAAATATCACATGATTTCACTCATTTGTGGAATACAATGAACAACATAAACTGACTAACAAAAATAGTTCCAGAGACATAGAAGCATTGAACAGACTGTCAAACTTCAGAGGGAAGTCAGGGATAGGGGTTGGGAGTAGGAGATCAACCATCAACCAAAGGACTTGTATGCATGCATGTAAACATAACCAATGGGCACAGGCAGTGGGATGAGGACATGTATTGAGGATGGAAATGGCCAGGGAGAGGTCAATGGGGGGAAAAAGGAGACATATGTAATACTTTAAACAATAAATAATTTAAATTTAAATAATAATAATAAATAAATAAACCTAAAAATTACTGATGTTATAATTCTAATCAACAATAATCAAAACAGCACTGTATTTTTAGAAAAAAACAGACACACAGAACAATAGGGCCAAGAAAACAAACAAACAAACAAACATATGTATATGGGCAAATAATTTTTGACAAAAGAGTCATAAACATGAAATGGAGAAAAGAGAGCCTCTTCAATAAATGGTGCAAGAATAATCCATATGGAAAAGAATAAAATTAGACTAAATTTTGTCCTATGTACACAAATTGATTCAAAATGCATAAAAAATCTATACATAAAATACAAAATAATAAGTTGCATATAAAAAAACATAGCTACAAATTTATGAATCTTGGTCATAAAGAATTTTTTTTTTTAAATTTGACCTCAAAGGCAAGGGGATTAAAGGATAAAGTAAATGAATGGGACTATATCAAACTAAAACAGCAACAGAAATCACCAACAAAACAAAACGGCAAACAACAAAATGGGAAAAGATGTTTGCAAATCTTAGCTCCGACAAGAGGTAATATCTAAAATAAAGAACTCATGTAACTCAACAACAAACAAACAAAATGTCCAATTAAAAGGAGGCAGAGCCCTTACCATTGCTGATCAGTGGTTATAGCATTGGTCTACCCTCTGAAGGGTCACAGGTTCTAATGCTGTAAGGACATGTACTTGGTTGTAGGTTCAATCCCCAAACCCCATTCAGGCACATGAGGGAGACAACCAGTTGATGTGTCTCTCTCACATAGATGTTCCTCGCTTTCTCTTTCTTTCCAATGTTCTATCCCTCTCTTTCCCTTATACTTTTTCTAAAAAAAAAAGATCAATAAAAAAAAAATATCCTTGAGTGAGGATTAACAAAACAAAACAAAATGGGCAGAAGACTTGAACAAGCACTTCTCCCAAGAAGACATCCAAATGACCAACAGACATATGAAAAGATGCACAACTTCACTTGCTATTAGAGAAATGGAATAAAAAGTATAATGAGATACCACCACACATCTGTTAGAATAGCTATTGTCAATAAACAAGTAATAACAAGTATTGAAGATGTTATGGAGAAAAAGGAATGCTCAATTCATTGCTGGTGGGAATGTAAACTGGTATAGCCACTAGAAAAAAAGCAGTATGGAGGTTCTTCAAAAACTAATAATAGAGTCACCATATAACCTAGCAATCCTCTTCTTGCTATCTACCCCAAAATTTTTAAAACATTTATTTGAAAAGATACAGTATTCCATGTTCATTTCAGCATTATTCATAATTGCCAAGACATGGAAACAACTGAAATGTCCTCCTATAGATGATTGGATAAAGAAGATGTATATATGGAATATTAGCCATAAAAATATGAAATACTGCCATTTACAACATCATAGATGGGGATCCCCCAACCCTGAGTGCTCAGATTTTGTGCACCGGGCCTCTAGTTTAGAAATAAATAGAAGAGAACCCTATTAGAACAGACATAAACCTTTCTGAATGTCTGGTGAATTATGCTGAGTGACAAATTCCAAAGGATTACTACAGTATGGTTCCATCTATATAATATTCTTGAAATGATAAAATTATATAAATGGATAACAAGTTGTTTGAAGTAAGAAGCAAGTCAGTTATAAGAAAAAGGATAGGATATAAAAGGGTAAGATGAGAAATCCAGGTGGTGATAGAAGTGTTCTGTGCCTTCACTACATTAATGTCAATATCCTACTTATGATATTGTCCTATAGTTTTGTAAGTTGTCACTCTTAGGAAAATTTGAGTAAAGGGTACGTATTTTTCTATATTATCTCTTACCACCACATGTAAATAAACAATTATCTCAAGTAAAATGTATGATTTAAACGGCAATATTGTATGTCTTCATTTCTTATTTTGTAATGATCTAAAAATTGAATTTCATATTTTTCCTTCATAAGTAATTTGTTATGGTAATGATAGGAGAATAGAAAGAAAAGGGACATGCAGTCCCATGAAGATCTTTGTAAATTCTAAACTCATAACAATATTTTCCATTTCATATAATCTTCATAGCTCAATAAACAAAACATTTGAATATGTTTAATTAAAATATTTCAATTGAATCTTTTCATCTATTTGATTTTTCAATTGAATTTCTTAACACTATGAGTACATTTCAGGGTGACATTAAAAAGAAATGTAATCAACTCTGAAGATTGACCTATACTCTACAATGTTTCACCTCCAAACATTAAAGTTTTGAAATGCCCTGTTATTAACAGTTCGACTGAACAAGCTTATTATTCAAATAGAACATCTTAGGACATGGTCTAATTATTAATTCTCTAGATGTCTTAATCTCTACTCCTGTTTCAAGGCAAACACTTTAAAACAATATACCTTGAATATATCACGTGCTCTCAAGAATGGCAAATCAAGCATGTTTCCTTTATTTTTTACTTAATCTCAATAGAAGAAAATACAATAGTTTTAAAAATGTCATCTTTTATTTTAGTTGAGGCTGCTATAAATGTTCCTATAAATGTGTTATAAAAATAAAAAAAATATGTTTTTCAAAAAGAGTCTTAATTTCCACTTCCAAAAAGATGAATTAGACATACTTTTCCCCTATACCTTCTGCTAAGTACAACTAAAGATGTTGGATATTATATATATGGTAATTTAAGAAGATTCTTAGAAAAGAACAGAGAAGCAAGGAAACTTGGGACTTAAGTAACAACACATTGGTGAGTTCCTGGTTTTGGGGTGTGTGTGTGTGTATGTGTATGTGTGTGTGTGCGCGCGTGCCTGTACACATGTGTGTGTGCATTGACTCACATATCAAAGACTTGAACTTAAGAAGCTAAAAAATAGCCCTAACTTGTTTGGCTCAATGATTAAAGCATTGGCCTGCAGAATTAAGGGTCCCAGGTTCAATTCTGGTCAAGTGCATGCACCTTGGTTTCGGGCACAGTTCCAGAAGGGGGTGTGCAGGAGGCAGCTGATAGATGTTTCTCTCTCATCAATGTTTCTAATTCTCTCTCCCACTCCATTCCTCTCTGTAAAAAAATCAATAATATATATAAAAAAGAAGCTAAAATAAAAAAATAAGCAAACAAATAAAAAACCACAAATAAGCACAGTCAAAATGAGCCCAACCAAGGGAACAAGTTAAAAAAAAAAATTTAAATGAAAACAGCTATATTCAAGGCAAACACCTCAGAAACAAACAAACAAGCAAACAAACAAACAAAAACAAAACAAACAAACAAAAATAACCCAATATCACCCACGCCAACAAAAGCAAAAGGGATAGCCTGGACTTCCAACCTGGAGAGGCTATGAAAGTGTACTCAGCTACTGAAAGAGTGGTGTTAGGAAGGCCCAAGTAGGGATTTAGAGTTCTCATTCCTTCCTGGCAGTAACAAGTTCCCTGGAAGTATCTATGAAGACAATGTGCAGAGCCTGAACATCTATGTCCACCAGGAAATAATGGGTCACTCCTTCCACTCACTGACAGGTAGCAACAGGAGATCTAGTGAAGAGTCAGAACTTTCAACATTGCACAGCAGTAATATGTGTATCTTTATCACTGATATTATGGAGACAATATATGAATTAAGAACTCCCACTGCTACCCAGGAATAATTAAGAAACTCCCCAGTGTTAGATGTCAGTGAAAGCGGGGATTATACTTTTGTCTGGTATAAGGAAGAGAGTGCTCAACCTTTCCCTAGCAAAATCAGAAAAAAGTTAGTTAAGAGATCCAAATACATGACAACAAAAAAAGACTCAACTTTGGATGGTTGCTACAAATGCAATATACAGATCATGTATCATAAAAACATATAATTGAAACTTACATAATCATTGGTACCAATGTCACACCAAAATTTTTATTGAAAAGTATATATGTATAAATAGATATAGATATAGATGATAAATAGGTATAGATGATATTTGCACATTAAGCTTATATATATATATATATATATATATATATATATATATATATATATATATATGAGATTGACTAGGTGACTGACTGCTCGCTATGATGTGTACTGACCACAAAGAGGCAGTATGGAGCAAAGGAAGACCCTGGCTAACAGCCAAGGAAGGGAGGCCCTGGCTGGCAACCAGAAGGTCCCTATTGTCCCTGATTGACAGACAGCCCTAGGGACCCTACCGTGCATGTATTTCATGCACCAGCCTAGTAGATAAATAAATGCCAGTTAAAAGAGAAGTCTTTCATAAGATCCAGTGAACCATAACAAAATGTGGAAATGTCTAGTTTTTAATTGAAAACTACTTACCTTAAAAAAACAGAAGCAAAAACAGGAAGAACTCAAAGTTTAAGTTAAAATGCTAGTTTTATGAATGATACTGTGAAGAGGATAAAAATAAAAGCTACCTAATAGGAGAAAATATTTACAAACCACATGGATGACAAAGGGCTAGCATCTAGATTACATAAACTCTCAAAACTCAGTAATAATTTTAAAAATCAAATTAAAATTGACATGAATACAAGACATCCAATCCAGAAAGAAGTAAAATTATTCTGGATTCCAGATAGCATGATCTTTCATGTAAAAATCCCTAAAACTTCATGAAATACAACTATTAGAAATAATAAACAAGTTCAGCAAAATTGAAGGATACTCAATCAACAACAAAAAAATAAGTTACAATTCAATAACTTAATTAAAAACAACCTTAAAAATAAATGAAGAAATATTCCATTAATAATAATATCAAAAATAATAAAATACTTAGGAGTAAATTTAAGTAAGTAGGTCAAGGATCTGTATACTGAACTTATAAGACACTGGGTGAAATATTTTTAAAAATATACAAATAAATAAAAATGCATCTTGTGTTATAGATTTGAAGAACAAATATTGCTAAAATGTCTGCACCACGCAAATTTATCTGCAGGTTCAATGCAATACCTATCAATATTAAAATGGAACTTTTTACAAAAAAAAAAATACTTAAATTTATATAGAATTCCTAAGTACCTAACCAGAAAAATGTTGGGTGGGGGGAGGGAAGGGTAATGTGGGAAGCCTTATATGCCTGATTACAAAACATATTAGAAAGCTATCATAATTAAAATAGTAAGGTACTGACAGAAAATAAAAAGACCAATGGAAAACAATAGAGCACCCAGAAATAAGCCAACACATATATGTTCCACTCACTTTCTATAAAAAAGGATGCCAAGAATACACAATAGAGAAAGAACAGTCTCTTTAATAAGTGGTTTCGGGTAAATTGTATATACACAGGCAAAACAATAAAATTGAACCCTTATCTTAAACCGTACATGCATAAGACATAACTTGAATAATTAAAAACTTAAATGTATGATTTGAAATTGTAAACTTGTATAAGAAAATATTGGGGGAAAGCTTTATGACATTAATATTGGAAATAATTTGTTGGCCATGACATATCATCAAAGGAATAAAAGCAAATATAGTCAAGTGAGACTACATCAAACTAAAATCTATGCACAGCAAAGGAAATAATCCAACAGAGTGAAAAGGCAACCTATGTGAAGGAAAAATACCTATAAATTAAATATAAGACAAGGGTTAATATAAAAATATATACATAGGACAGTTCTACAACTCAGTAGCAAAAACAAAATAACCTGATTTAAAAATGGGCAAAGAACTTAAATAGTTTTATCCCAAAAAAAGATAGGTATTCAAATGGCCAATAACTATGTGAAAACATGCTGAACATTAAAAAAAAATCACCAGAAAAATACAAATTAAAATCCCAATGAAATATATCACCTCATACCTGTTAAGATGGCCATTACTATGTGCTAAATATACGTGTCCCCAAAAACTCATAGTTGAAGTACTAATCCTCAAGGTGAGGCTTTTTGGAGGTAGCTTGGAATAGATGAGATCATTAGGGCAGAGCCTCTTTAATGCGATTAGTGCTTCTGTAAGAAGAGACTAGAAAGCTCTCTCTCTCTCTCTCTCTCTCTCTCTCTCTCTCTCTCTCTCTCTCTCTCTCTCTCTCTCTCTCTCTCTCTCTCTCTCCTCTAAAGGAGGATACAGCAAGGAACCCTCACTCTGAATACCCAGTAGAGTCCTAAGTATTGATTTGTACAGTACAATATAGTAACAATAATGTACTATACACTTAAAAATTTATTGAGGGTAGATCTCAATTTATTTATTTTTTTTAATCTCAAAAGAAAAAATGACATAAAGAAACATTTCACAAAAGAGAATATACTGTATAGAATGTAAATAGGCCTGGGAAAATATATCTAACATAATTAATTACTAAGAAAATGAAAATTAAAACCTCAAATATCATTACACTTTTATAAAAGTAGGTAGAATAAAAAATAGTAACATTGCCTGCTAGCAATGATGTGAAGAAACTGAATCACTCATATACTATTGCTGATGGAAATGTGAAGGACTACAGCTATTCTGGAAAGATTTGATGTGCAACATATGACCAAAAAATTGCACTCCAGGAAATTTTTCCCAGAGAAATGAAGAATCAAGTTTATCCAAAAGTTTCTCCAAGATGTTATAGCAATTTAATTTTCAGAAGCCCAAACATTGAAGCAACCTATTAGTAGGCAAATGGCTAAACAAACATGTACATACAGACCTTAGACTACAGCTCAGCAATAAAAACTGTAAAACTGATGAAACATGCAACAACTTGCTTGAATCTCTAGTAAATTGTACTGAGGGGAAAAAAATCCCAAGAAGTTATGGTGCTTGGTTCTATTTGCTTAATATTGAAATGATGAAATTATAGAAAACAGATTAATATTTTATAGAGAATTAAATTTTATCTACCGAAAACAGAGTAACACATCTCAGAGGTTAGTGGAGTAGGATGTGTAGGTGGGAGTGAAGTGAATGTGGCTATGAAAGGGCATCGTGAGGGATCACTGCAGCGATGGAAATGCTCTGTGTTGACAGAATCAATGTCAGCATCCTGACTGTAATGTTGGAGTAAAGATTTGCAAGATGTTAGCATTGTGAGAAACTATGTAATTAGCAGTTAGACCTCTATATACTGTTGCTTAAATACTTATGTGAATCTACAGTCATTCCAAAATAAGAAGTTAAAATAACTCTAGTACATAAAATCAAGTGTTATAGATGCATTTATACAATTGCAAACATTCCTCAATTTTGATCATATAAATAAATGAAGCATTTATATAATCACATACATAAGGATTCTTAAGAAAGTAATTAATAACTATTACAATAAAGTTAAATAATAATAATGAACATATTTGATAGATAAATGGATAAAGATGTGGTGCATATATGTATATACAATGGAATACTATTCAGGCATAGAAAAGATAAAATGCTGCCATTGATGACAACATGGATAGACTTTGAGAATATTATACTAAGCAAAATAAGTCAGGCAGAAAAAGTTAAGAACCATAGGATTTCACTCAAATGTGGGATATAAAACAGAAAGCCAAAAAAATAAATAAATAAAGAACAAATAAAAAAATAAAAACTCATAGACAACAGTCTGGTGGTTACCAGAAGAAAGAGGAGTAGAGGTTAGTAAAGTATAAAGGGGGTAAAATACATGGTGATAGAAGATGACCTTGGGTGTGGGCATACAATGAAATATATAGATAATGTATCACAGAAATGTATACTTGATAACTACATAATCTTATTAATCAATCTCATTAAAATAAATTTAATTAAAAATTAATGTCATAATATTAAGTTAATTGATATGCATTATTCTTAGAATTGTTTCCTGTATTAAAACTAATACTGTATTATATATGCCAATTGAAAGGTACCTCACTCATCCTTTCCATTTCATGCCAATCCACCTAAAAAGGATGCCTAAAAGATATATCGGGTGAAAGGATCTGATGTCAGACCAAATGTATATTTTAATAGCTTGCTAGATTTTTTGTTATCATGGGAATGGGTGGCTTTAAGAGAATAATAATTTATAGAAAAAGATGAGGATAGAACAAATGTTTTTACTGTTCCTTCTTTAAATGGAAAAATTTAGAAAATTTTAATTTCAAAACTAAATGTCTTATGCCTGCAGAAACTATTAAAGTAGATATTTAGGGATTTTTCTTCCAACAACATACTTTCCCTTTAATTTGCCCATTCCATCAATATATTGTTTCAGTAGCTAATCACATGCAAAATTTATCCTGTGATTTAAGTTGATTAGTCCAGGGATAAGAGTTGGGGCATTCATTTGTTGTACTTGGACTTTAGAAATATGGGTTCTATAGTACCTTTTTCAGTTTTCTTATGCAGTATATAATTTAAGATTGGTTGAAAATTACTTTTTGACATGTACTCAAAATCAAATCTAAAATAAATGAAAACAGAGATTAAAATTTAGAGATGTGCACTTCCTATATAATAAAAGGCTAATATATAAATCTACCAAACAGTGGAACTACCTGTTGCTGTGATACACACTGACCACTAGGGGACAGGCACTCAATGCAGGACAGCCACCTGGTAGTCAGTGCACTCCCACAGAGGGAGCCCTGCTCAATCAGAAGCCCTGAAAGGAGCTCGTGGCTGGAGAGTGCAGTGGGGGCAGGAGCCTCTCCCACCTCACAGCAGCACTATGGATATCCCCGGGAAATGGGCCTAAGCCATCAGTCGGACATCCCCTGAGGGCTCCTAAACCATAAGAGGGCACAGACAGGGCTGAGGGATCACCCCCCGAGTGCATGAATTTTGTGTACCAGGCCTCTAATAATATAATAATTACCAAAACAGATAAGTGTTGAGAGCAGGGGAAGGAAGAGTAAGGCCAATTCAACCAGATCTACTCAGTGGGATGTTGAGAAGACAGTATTTTTTCCAAATCTTAAAGGATGTATATGTTTTTGCTAAGGGAACAAGAAAGGGTAGGGATAATACTATTTTTCAATATAAAAAAAGATTGACAAAAACTGTATATTTATAATTAGTTAGTATTTCTGGATCAAGAAATATATTAAAGAAGTGACAAAAATTGAAGCCAGACACCCATGATTGACCTGTAAACAAACAAAACAAAACAAAAAAACAAACAAACAAAATCATGGCATTTACCTTGAAATATTGCACATACAAAAAATATCTTACTGTCAGGGATTGTAAAATAGTGAAAATAGACTGAGAGACTAAAAACGAGGCTTTTGAAATATTCTAGAAAGAGATAATATTCCTTTAAATAAGAAAATAGGACAACTTTAATAGTGCAAACAATAAAAATAAATAACAAGAGAGTGACTTGGGGATAGAAAGGAGGATGGAATATTAGAAACAATGAGAAAGTTATTATTGGGAGGACTTATTACTTGTTCATGTGTGTAAATTAGAATATAAGACAACATACTTGGTATAATACTCACAAATTTGATTCTAAAATTGTACAAAAGCATGTGGTGTCCATTCATGTGTTTAGTATTGGGTACACTGAAGTAAGATTTACTAGAGCCTCCAGGTGGGATGTAATGTATTCATCCCATGTTCATAACATTTGAGTTATCAATTTATAATAGCTCAAATGTCAACAGTGTTGCCACATTGACATTTGTAGGCTGACAGTCCTTTGTAGTGGGGAGATGTCCTATCCATTACAGGATGTTTATTGAGTGACATCCCTGGCCTGAACACCCTAGATGCCAGTAGCTCCCCCTTTTCAGATGTGACAACCAAAAAATGTCTATAAACATTGCCATATTTCCTCAGACATTGCAAAATGACCCCAGTGTATAAAGAGAAAAGTGTTTCTGGTTTTTAACCACAGAGCTAAAGTAACAGCATAAGTCATACACATATGGGTATTGTCATATGGTGAATAGAAAATAAAGTGCAAGTCATGACTCCAAAAGGAATAGCATTGAATGTTTTAATCAGTCCAGACTACTATAATAGAACTAGAGGCTTGGTGCACAAATTTGTGCATGGATGGGTCCCTCAGCCTGGCTGGTGATTGGACCAATCAGGGCCATCCCTTTCGGTGCTGATTGGGCTTGCCAGCTCAGAGAGGGACAGCAGGAGGTTGGCTGGCCACAGAAGGTTGGCTGTGGGAGCACACTGACCACTGGGGGCAGCTCCTGCATTTAGCATCTTCCCCTTGGAGGTCAGTACATGTCACAGTTACCTGCCGGTCAACTGATCATCTGGTTGATAACAATGGTTGCTTAGGCTTTTATAGATAGATAGATAGATAGATAGATAGATAGATAGATACATACATACATACATACATACATACATACATACATAAACTAGGTGGCTTATAAACAGCATATATTTATTGCTCACAGTTTCTGTAGGCTAGAAGTTCCAGGTCAGGATGATTTGTTTCTCGTGAGGTCTGTGTTGCTGACTTTATCTTGTATCCTTATCTGAGAAAAGAACAAGGGGGTTATCTGGAGTCTCTTTTGTAAAAGCACTAACCCCATTAATGAGGGCTTCGCCTTATGAGATAATCACCTTTAGAAAGCCTTGGGGCAGAATAGAAAAAAGCTAGGAAAATTTCTGGGCAAGTGGAATGAAGAAACTGAGACAACAAAATTAAACAAGGTCAAACAGCCAGTTGGTAAATCAAAAGACCTTATTACCCTTAACCAAGGACAATTGAGAGCAAAAGGTTTATACTTCTCCCTAATAAAAGAATACACAGCTTAAATCACCCTGGTCAGATAAAATAAAGAGCAGAGGTCTGCCCCAGCTGTTTTGGCTCAGAGGATAGAGCATCAGCCTGCAGACAGAAGGGTTCTGGATGTTATTCCAGGGCCACATAACTCAGTTGCAGGCTTGATCCCTGGCCCTGGTTGAGGCTCCTGTGGGAGGCAACCAATTGATGTCTCTCTCTCTCACATTTATGTTTTTCTCTCTCTGTCTCTCACCCTCCCTTCCACTCTTTAAAAACCAGTGAAGCCCTGACCAGTTTGGCTCAGTGGATAGAGTGTTGGTGTGTGTACTGAAGGGTCCGAGGTTTGATTCCAGTCAAGGGCATAAACCTTGGTTGCAGGCACATTCCTAGTGGCGGAGAGTGTGCAGAAGGCAGCTGATTGATGTGTCTCATCATGGTTTCTAACTCTCTATCTCTATCCTTTCCTCTCTTTATTAAATAAATAAATAAATAAATAAATAAATAAATAAATAAATAAATAAATAAATATCAGTGGGAAAATATCCTCAGGTGAAGATTAACAAGAAGGGAAAAAAAATGAAGAAGAACAGAGATCCAACTAATGCCATCTGTGCTGGCTAAACCCAAGAACAGATGAAGTCAGGGGAAAAAATAACAAAAAAATAGTTAGAGCCAGACATATCCAAGATAACAGTAAAACAGACCAAAGACTAACCCCAGAATCCCCTCTATGCTACTTTGATGCATCAGGATATTAACAATGAACCTGGAAATATTCTCTTAAAACTCTCCCCTAAAATTATTGCTAACAGAACACACACACACACACACACACACTCTCTCTCTCTCTAAAACATAAGACCCTCAATTCAAAGACTACCATCATTCTAGAGCATACCCACCCCCATCTCAGACATAAACTTCTTAATTCCTTCTTAATTATATATGTTCCTATGAGTCTTTCAACCAGGGGAGCAGTAGGCAGTGGCAGCTCACCACAGGCTTACTCCTTGATCATATCTCCAAAGCCCTCTTTTTTTTTTTATCACTTCCCAGTGAGATAAAAGCAAACCTGCCTTGACTTACTTCTTTACTGTGACTTTTCTAGAGAGTCAAAGCAGAGTAAAAGCTAGGTTCTCTCCTGTTGCTTCTTATATTCTAAGTCCTTCCTTTGTTTTATAGTCCCCAGCTTAATGTAAATGTACTCTCAAAATCAACTGGATCCATATTGAGAAGTCAAAGAAACCACACATTATCCCAGGCCAGACTGAGGCAAAACCAGTCTGGGTCTGTCCCTGTCTTGTAACAGCTCCACTGCTAAACACCATTATTTTAGGAAATGGATTTCAACATATGAGTTTGCAGGGAGGAGGGAGTAAGTGGGATGAAAACACTGAAACTGTAATACAGAGAAAAAAAATCTGATAGGTGACTGAAAAGGCACAAATACAGTGGTGCCTCGCATAAAGAATGCCTCGCACAGCGAACGCTGCACACAACGAACTTCATTTCATGATTCATACAACGAACTTTGTTTCACACAACGAAGTCGCCCGAGCTTCCACGACCGCTTTGCCCGAGCTTCCACGACTGCTTCGCCTGAGCTTCCACGATCGCTGCCGATGTATTGCATCCTTCTGCGCAGGCACTGCAGGCAGTCGTTAGTCACTGCGCTTAACTTAAGCACGTATCGCGGCAATCGTTCTTCATTACGAATTAAATCACGCACGTATCACGGCAGTCGTCCTTTTAAGTTAAGCTCAATAGTTTTTTATATCATGTCTTCTAAAAAAAGCAGGAAGGTGATTTCTGTTGAAATGAAACAGGAAATAATTAGAAGGAGTGAATGTGGGGTAAAACAGTGTGACCTCGTCAAAGAGTTTGGCCTCAGCAAGACCATCATTTTCACCATTTTGACAAATAAGGATGCAATCAAATCAGCCAAAGTAGCCAAAGGAGTATCAAAACTATTTCATGAAAAACATAGGTCTTCAATCCACGAGGAAATGGAGAGGCTATTAGCGATTTGGATTAAGGACAGGCAGGTGAAAGGTGACGTAACAACCCAAGATATTATCTGTCACAAAGCCAAGAGAATTTATGACCATCTAAAGAAAAACGTCCCTGGAAGTAGCAGCAATCAAGATAATGAAGAAGAATTCAAAGCCATCAGGGGGTGGTTTTTTAGATTTAAGAAAAGGTGTGGAATCCACAGCTTTACTATGCATGGTGAGGCTGGCAGTGCTGACAAGAAAGAAGCAGAAAAGTTCTCTATTAACTTTCAAAAGTGTATTAAGGATGAAGGATACTGCCCACAACAAGTGTTCAATGCCGATCTTTTCTGGAAAAGAATGCCGAGCAGAACCTTCATTACAAAAGAGGAGAAGAAATTGCCAGGACACAAAGCCATGAAGGACAGACTTACCCTTATGTTTTCGTCTAATGCCAGCAGAGACCTCAAGATCAAACCTCTATTGGTTTATCACTCTGAAAATCCAAGAATTTTCAAGAAAAATAATGTTATTAAGTCCAAACTGCCCGTCCATTGGAAGTCCAATCAAAAAGCCTGGGTGACCCAAGTTATCTTCAACGAATGGATTCTGGAAACCTTTGCTCCTGCCGTGAAGAAATTCTTGCTGGAAAAAGAACTGCCGCTCAAAGCCCTTCTGATACTACTCGACAATGCCCCTTCTCACCCAAAAGACCTAGAGGAAATATTGCAGGAAAATTATCCTTTTATCAAGGTGCAGTATTTGCCACCAAACACCACATCCATTCTTCAGCCAATGGATCAGCAAGTTATTGCGAACTTTAAAAAACTCTACACTAGAGCCCTCTTTAATAAGGTGTTTGAAGAATGCGAGTTTGGTGGAGACAATATGACTGTCCGAAAGTTTTGGAAGGAGAAATTTGATGTCCTTATGGCAGTACGACTTATACAGAAGGCCTGGGAAGAAGTGTCACAAAGGACCCTCATTTCTGCTTGGAAGATGCTTGTGCCTTCGTGGACCCAGGAAGAAGCAGTAGTTGATGACACAGAAGTGGTGAAGGACATCATCACAGTGGCCCAAAGGTTGGAATTAGAGGTAGAGGAAGAGGATGTAGAGGAGCTTATTGAGGAACACGAAGAAGAGCTGACAACTGAAGAGCTCCAAGCACTTCTGGTCCAGCAACAGGACAATGCTCAAAGGGAAGCGTCATCTGATAACGAGGAGCAACAATCAAACAATCAACCAATCCCAACTGCTGACATCAAGAACATCCTGGTCAAATGGAAAGCAGTTCAGGAGTTTACCAATGCCCACTATCCGGATTCAGCTGAAGCAAACAGGATCAATGATCTTTACTCCGATACTCTTGTCCGTTATTTCCGGCAGATGTTGGAGAAAAGAGAAAAACAAACAACTTTGGACAGGTTTTTCATGAAACCATCGGCCAAAAAGCAGAAAATGGATGAAGATGTGCAAGATTCGGTAGACTCTACTTAGTCTGTCTTAAAATTTAAAAAAATGTGTTTTTTTAAAAAAAATTATGTTTTTAGATGTATCTAAATAAAAATAATAACACAAAATGTATCTTTTTTTATGTCATCTTAGCATATTTTATGCTACAGAGCGAATTATTTTTTTTAACATGTATTGTTATGGGAAAACGCGTTTCACATAACGAACTTTTCGCATAACAAACTTGCTCCTGGAACGAATTAAGTTCGTTGTGTGAGGCACCACTGTAGTCAAGTATGAGTCAGTTGAAGACAAAGAAATGACACAAGAACCAAAGGTGAAGAGAGTCTGCTAGAGATGAAGAATCCTAAATAATAAAATAATAATATGCAAATTAACCATCACTCCAACACACAAGATGGCCAGCAGGGGAGGGCAATTGGGAGCGAGCCAGCAGTCCTGGATTGTGAGAGGGATGTCCAACTGTCATTTAAACAGGCAGTCGGACATACCTCAAGGTGTCCCAGATTGAAGATGGTGCAGGCTGGGGGACACGCCCCTTATGTACAAATTTTATGCACCAGGCCTCTAGTAAATTATATAAGTGTTAAGTTACATATGACTCTTTCTAGAATATTTCTTTCTCCCTCATGAATAAATGGGAGGAAGTCATAAACAGCTTTGGTAAATATTTAGATAATGTATAAAAATAAGTGTGTTGTTGTTTTAATGTTGAGTTAGCTTTTCAAGAGCAGATAAATATAATCAAAGAATATAAATTAGAAATATTTCATGTATCCATCATAAATTATAAAAGACATACCTTTGAATATTTATATTTCATTAAGTGGAATTGATACAGGTGCATCTCTCAGAAATTTAGAAATATTTCAGTATAAACATAATTTTACATTAAGGAATGCTTGAATGTAAATTTTTACACTATATTTTACATTAAGAAATGTAAGAATCAAATTCATTGTTTTAAGATAATGATATAAAAAGTCTTTTCTGGTTGAAATACCAGAAAAAGATAAACCTGTATTTATATAATTTTAGCTCCTCTGCTTGTAGGAGAGAATGAGGGAGTTATATAAGAAATTGTAGTAAAATAATGTTCTCTGATTTGGAAAAGGAGTTGCACTACTAAAGGGCTTGGAATTTGTCTACTTATTTGGTATCAACCAGGGCATGAATCAAAGATTTCTCCTTATCCCCTTCTTGAACACTCACTGTTGGATATTGAAATTTGTTTCTATTCTAAATGGTCTAATTCTCCACACATTTGGCTTTATTCTGTTGTTAGTGTTCATAGTGATTAGGGAAAATATATTGTGCAAAATTATACATATTCTGCCAATGAAATATGTAACTATCTCATGTGAAAATGTGTCTGTTTATATTTGTGGCAAATAATCTGTCATTTTAATTATACTTTGCTTTGGAAGAGAAAAAACTATACCTTTAATGTAGTTTATAAATATTTTATAACATTAAATAGGCTCCAAGAATAATTTAAATACTGTGTAGAATAAAGTCATAGTATATAATTTAGCTTCTGGACTAAAATAGATTTATATTTATTGGACATCTAATGGCCCTTAACACCAAATGAGAAATTTAACTCTCTTATATCCAGCTTTACTATACTGACATAATACAGATAATTTTTTCTTAATAACTGGGGGATGTGGAGGATTGTATTGATATAGGAAAATATAGATATAGAAAATTTAAATCATGGAAAAGCCCAAAGAAGCTAAGATTGGGATATTAATTAGACTGGATGAGTATAATAAATTAGGGTGAGTAAGGAATTACTAATGGCAGATACTTAGCTCCTAGAGAAAATGAAATGGAGAATATGATTGCCAATGTTTAAGAATAACTATTTCACTCCACATGCAAGTACTTAGGTATATAAAAATGATTACAGAAATAGATTTTATGCACTTTTAAAATTTTTATTCTGGTTATGGAGAAGCTTTACATGTTAACTAACCATCTTAAATTTTTTCTCTTCAGATCCTTTTCCTATTATACACCTTTTCCTTTGGAAATATTTCAAAAATACCTTTTTTGAAAACTGGTCATTTAGGTAGTCAATTGAGAGAAAAAAATGAAGATTTCAAATGAGGATAATTTACATAAGCAAGAAGTAGCATAAGAAATGGGTATCCTGTGCTAATTGGATACTGATGGCATTGGTCTGATGCGGGAGGTTAACAGTTATATTTAAACATTTCTCTCAGAAACTTCAAAGTATTGAGTTCTTTTTCAGAAAAAAATAATGGCTAAATGGCACAAACTTATAAAACTAAACTTACTGGTTAAAAAAAGGATAGTCCTTAATGAAACAATTTAAATATCTAACCATTTTCACAAAATAATGTGCAGATAATTTTTATAGAGAATTCATCATAAGAATAAAAAAATAACTAAAAATTTACATTAGAAAATAAATAAAAATAATTTATGTAATTGCTTCCATAATCTATTCATATTAAAATTATGAACATGTGATTTCACTGTAAATTCACAGTAAAATTCAATATGATTAATATTACTTAAGTCTGCAAGTTTATACAAGCTATACATAAAAAGTGAATCATGATATTTCATAGCAATGAAATGTTAATTGTATGGAGGTATAATTGTTTTGTTGTGGGTAGTTTGGGTTCAGTGCTTTGTCATTTATTTATTTCACAAATAAGCTGACTAAATATATAGACTGTTTTGTTTTGTTTTTTTAAACAAACAAAATGAATGTGCATTGATTGAGAAGGAAGTTATTTGATGGGAAGGGTAATATTTGGTGAATTTTTTTCAGATAGTCTGTTGTTATTAGAGCTATAAATATTTTAGAATACAAAAAGTGATCTAAGAAAGATGGTTCAGTAGTAGGCAAAGTGGTTTGGAAAAAAAAGAAATTATAAACTGAGAATCTTGTTAAAGACATGATTATTGCTATAATTCAAGGTAAAGATTTTTAAGGTCTAGAATAGTGTGGTAAACTTATAACTGCCACCTAAACATACATCCTCAACCTAATTTCTGGAGCTCATAAGTGTTACCTCATATAACTAACAAACAAACAAAAGAGAGTTGTTGTTTTTTAAATACTAATAAAAATTTGCAAATGGTTAAGGATCTTCATATATGGAGATTATCCCAAACTATCTGAGTGGACCCAAAGGCAATAAAAAATGTCCTTATAAGAGAGAGGTAGGAGGAAATTTCACAGTAAGAAGAGAAGAAGGCAACGAGATCATAGAGGCAGAGAATGAAGAGGCATTTACAAACCCAGAAATGCCATTAACATCTAGTACCCAGAAGCAAGGAGTGAGTCCCCCCTAGCACCTCTAAAGAGCCTGTAGCCCTGGAGACATCTTGATTTTGGCACAGTATAACTTATTTTGGTCTTATGGTGTTGAGACTATGAGACTAAGTCGCTAATGTTTAAGCTATTGTGTTTTAATTTCTTAAAGTTATCTTAAGAACCTAATATCAAAGGATTGTTATTTAGTTGCTTATTCAGAAACAATGTTTACAATCTCTATGGCAACTATGGCATTAAGATCATATTAAAGCATTACCTTGAAATATATCAAATATATTTCAATTCCAACACAACCTATCTTTGCAACGTGGGCCGGTTAGTTTCCTCTCTTGTACAATGGAGATACTAATCCATAACTCATAAAATTATCATTTAAAACTAAATAAAGGCTGCTGGTGTGGGTATCCTGTGCTAATTGGATACTGTGCAGATAATTGAACATTGACCCATGAACCAGGAAATAATGGTTTGATTCCAAGTCAGGGCATAGGCCTGGGTTGCCGCAAGATCCCCAGTGTGGGGCATGCAGGAAGCAGCCAATCAACTATTCTCTCTCATCATTGATCTCTCTCTCCCACTCCCTTCCTTTCTGAAATCAAGAAATATATATGTATATATTTTAAGGTAAATAAGAAAGCATATTTGATATACTTAGTAGAGTATAAATGTACCCTATAGTAATATAAATATATTCTTTTATCAACTTCACTAAACAAAACTGCCATGTGGATCACTTTATTCTATGTACTTATCACATAGCTGATGCTCAATACATCATTTTGGAGTTGATAGGTGAATAGTAGGATGGAAAAATAGGAAAAATAAAAATTTCCCCCATAATTTGGTTACTAAGTAATATGAGTTGAAAGATAAATATGCTTTTTCCATTTTGTTTCACACCAAAATGTCATTTTTAAATTGCATTTAGAAACAAAAGCAAAACAATAGTAACAACAAAAACCAAATGATTTAAAATTACCCATAAGAAGAATTAAAACTGAGTACTTCTGATTCAATTAGTTTATTAAATGGTGAAAATCTAAGGTGAAAGGTACTACCCAAATAGAGGGCCTGATACCAAATTTAAATAAAATAATTTTGATCATTTAAGAAATATAGAAATAGTTATAAAAATATAAACAAAAATTACATTTCCTTTAGGAGGCACTTCAAATGATATTTTGCTCTGTTTATAATTATTACATTTGTTTCTGGAAAATTACCAGATGCTCATAATATTAAGGTCAATTCAATGTTTATTCTGTGTTGAGGAGGCCATGCATCAGCTCCAATTTTCTACACTCTTTCCTTCAGCATTCCCTTGCACTTGATAAATGTTCTATCGACTGTTAGATTACTAATTAGTAAATGTTTTGCCAACAGTGTACGTAGCACATGTTCACACAGTTGAGATATCCTGGAGGCTCTCTTCAGCACACTCCCAACATATACTCCAGCACACAGGCTTCAAGCGTGCACATTCTCTCCGTTATTATGTGCTTCCTGTTCAGGTTTATTTTACTTAGATTTACAGATGAAGTTATGAAACACTGCCTTTACTTTTTCTACCACCCATCTACAAAGTACCCTGCAGTAAATGTTATTTTATAATCTGGTTGAAAATATTTTAAGATCAAATGCAACTATTGTGAGCTGTGCTACAAGCAAAAACCAATATGTATCACAAGTAAAAGTGAAGGGAATGAAGACAATAACTCTACTATATTTCAAAAAATCCAGACAGTTATTTGATAACTATCTTTATCATCACCATATTTTTTTTGCCTTATTCCTATACCCAATTTTTCATATGTACTGTGATGTGTATCTCCTACTTTGAAGGGGCAAACATATATAGAAATGAATATCTAAAAACAATAATTTTAATAGTCAGATTAGTTTATATTCATATATTACACATTAGAATTATTTATAGTTAGTCTAACCTTCCAAAGAAATATAATTATATGCTATCTTACAATATATGTAAGTCTACATACAAAATTACAGTCCCTATACAATTTTTTTTTTGTAAATTATGATTCACAGAAAAGCTACAATCAACAGTATCCATAATAAGAACCCATTGTAGCTTTACGGGAAGCTATTAAATTCTTATGAAATAAAAATTCAGCCAGGAATTATCAGAAGAAAATACTTTAAAGAAACTAGATTGATAGTTATGAATTACTTAATTCATAAATCATGTACAGCATTAGAATTTTTGTGGCAAATTCCTGCTAGGGAAATTGTATACTAAACTACTTCTTTCAGCCAGTAAAAATGAGAACTTTTAACACCAAAATAAATTTATTTATGTGACTTCAACCTCATTTTTAAATCTGCTTGAGTCATTTGTTTAAACTAAAATAAAGTGATTTGAAAAGAATGTTGTCACAAGATCAATATCTTTGGAACTACTGTTTGGCTGTGATTGAGCATTTTCAGAAAATCAGAGCCCATTACCTGGTGATGGGATGTCAGATCCACAGGTAATTACTTTCAAGTTTAAGCAACATTCACAATAATTTCTACTATTATTGCTCATTAAATATTACATTATTATTTTTGACATGTGAAATACTTAATGTATCTTCATTTATTTATAGAAATATGTATCCTTAATTAATTTCCATGCTAAATTTTATAAAATTCCATGCATTGAAGTCTTTATGAGTAATATAATAAGAGAATCATCAATATAAAATGTTTATTTAGCACGAATCACATGAAGAATTCATAATACAGATTAGAGAAAAACTGTTTGCAATGCTTAAGTCTATTTTATCACTACCTTATTCCAAGGGAATAAATCTCATGTAAATTTTCAGTGAACATATCAAGTTTACTTTCTGACTCAGGTTTGTGTCATTCTGATTCTCCTTGAAAATGCTCATTGGAGTGGCAATGTTATGTCCAGATATCTCTAGTTCTATAATGTATATTTAGTTTACAATCCTAACCCTAACTGTTCTTGGACTAGAATAGCATTTCTATGAGTTTGATGATACTCTCTTCAATCTCTTTTTACTCTGCTTCAGGTTTTCACTAATTTTCTTGGTCGTGTCCTTTTAGGTCCTGGTCTATCTTTTAACTATTTCCCCTTTTCCTCTGAATTGTCTAGAATCTCACTCCATTATATAAACAAAAATCCCATTCTTATTCTCTTCATAGAAAAGTCACTCCCCTTCCTTGCTTACTGGACTCCCTCCCATTGATTTTCTTTAGACTTGTCAAAGGGAAGCTGCTCTTTTCCCCATATTCTATTTAATAAACGGCCAAGAGATAGAATTAGATTACTATTATTTGCATACCACGACTTCTCAATTCACATAGAATAAACTCTAGCCTTTTGGGGATTTTATGCAATCTTATACCATCCCTTTCCCTGTGTGTTGTCCTTGACATCTTTTAACTCCCAAGGCCATTTCTCTTACATTCTTTGAGAAAATAGGTAAAAAGGATTTAAGTTTTATTTCTTATCACTAAGTATATATTACCAAAGATCATTTTAAAATTTAATATATTAATTAAGTGTAAATGTAGAAGTTCCTGGGCTACATTAAATATAGTTCTTTTCACTTTTACTCTGTAGCACTGATCACAACCTGTGTACTGTTTCAACTCAAACAACTATAGGACTTTGAAAATGCTAACATCTATTAGCTAAACATTTAATATAATTTCTTGTCTTTTAATGGTTTTCTTTTTTTAAATATATTTTATTGATTTTTCACAGAGAGGAAAGGAGAGGGATAGATAGCTAGAAACATCGATGAGAGAGAATCATCGACCAGTTGCCTCCTACATACCCCAGGAGTGTGCCCACAACCAATGTACATGCCCTTGACCGAAATCGAACCTGGGACCCTTCAGTCCGATGCTCTATCCACTGAGCCAAACCGGTTTCGGCTTTTAATGGTTTTCTTTCTTCACACCTGAAAACAACTGTTTTTTAGCCTTTTCAAAGTCGCCATTTTCTTCCTCATACTTGCCAGTAAGTATCCAAACACCTCTTCCTATGCTTATATAAGGTCTAAATATGCAAACACATACATTCAGTTTTACATAAAAGAATGGGAGAAACAAAGTCAAGGAAGACAGAGATTTCTAACATGTGGTGTTCATGTGATCATGAGTAGATTGGGAGAGACTATTTTGTTAAGAAGAAAACTGATAAAGTTGATATATGTGTTAGGCCAGATAATGTAAGGAAACAGAAAAAGTATTTCAGACATGTGTTTCAGAAAGGGTACTGGTCAAAATGTTTTGATGAGCTAAAATAACAAAAACTGTTTTATGGTGGATGCTGAAGGAGTAGTCGAAAGAGGAATGATATTTTATCAGGAGTTTTCTTGTACCTTTCACTTGGAGCTCGTGAGTCCATACTGATTACTTTCCAGGAGCACTGACCTTTCTAGGACATGAACAACTGAAGAAGTGATGTTATTCCTACCACTCTTCTTTGCATCTCCACCAACTTCCCACCAACACTTCTGCTGTTGGAGTTAGAATTAAGACACTTCCCTTATCTAATATAAATGCATCATAAAATGGAGTCTGAGAAATGTACTGTGTTTCCCCGAAAATAACACATCCTTCGAAAATAAGACCTAGCGCATGGAAAGATAAGACATCCCCTAAAAATAAGACCTACCTCAACTTTGGGAGAAAAAATTAATATAAGACGCTGTCTTATTTTTGGGGAAACAGTGTAGGTTATAGATTTTTCAGTTCCAGTATTACAACATGTCCAGTACAGACAACATGTATGGGACTTAGTAGACATCATATAAATAAACAGAACAAGATTTGATCGTGAAAACCAGTAAAAGACAGATAAATTTCCTATCATAAGCATTCCTGTTGTAAGAAGTACTTCCTCTAATGTAGGTACCATTTTTAACTTGGGAATGAATAAAACTGTGATTGGTAATTACTGCTTTTACATGGAATAGTACCTTGAGCCCTTTATACTTTAAAATTCATAAAGCATTTAGATTAATGACATGACAAATAGGCCTTAAAAGGAACAGCCTCTGCCTTAAATAAACAAATTTGTGTAAAGCAACCCAATTTTATTAAAAATTCCTCTATAAAATCATCCAATTGCATATGAATGAACAACTCACTATGGCATTAAAAATCACATTAATAGATTAGAGTAGACATTATTTAAGGCACAAGAAAATAGTTTTCTTACTATCAAATTGTTTTTGTATTAAATTTATTTTGATATTCTCTTTTCATATATTTGTCATGAAATAGCTAGTCATAAAACTGTCTTTAAAGTTGTAATTAGTACATTAACTTAATATAACCATGTATTTTTATAGAATTAGTGGAACTAAAATAGATACAATATGTTTCCCACCACTTCAGGAATTATATTACTAGAGGCCTGGTGCACGAATTTGTGCATAGGTGGGGTCCCTCGGCCTGGCCAGCATCTCAACCTGGCCAGCATCCCGATTGGGGCCAATCAGGGCTGGCCGGCTAGGGAGGGACCTCAGGAGGTTGACTGGCCTCCCCAATTGGAGCTGACCAGGGCCAGCTGGCCGGGAAGAAGCCATGGGAATTTGGCTGGCCCTCTTGCCCAGTCCTGAACAGCCAGATTTCAGCAAGATAACCTACTAGTAGAAGCATCTACCTATAAGTGGTCAGTGCACATCATAGTGACTGGTCGAGCTGTTGACTGATTGGTTGACTGATCTGTCAGACACTTACCATATTAGGCTTTTATTATATAGGATTATATTTAACTCAGTCATTATTAAAGTTTAATAAATACTAGTACTTTGTTTTCTATGAATAAAGGAAATTCAGCCGAAACCGGTTTGGCTCAGTGGTAGAGCGTCAGTCTGTGGACTGAATGGTCCCAGGTTCAATTCCAGTCAGGGGCATGTGCCTGGGTTGCAGGCACATCCCCAGTGGGGGGTGTGCAGGAGGCAGCTGGTCGATGTTTCTCTCTCATTGATGTTTCTGGCTCTCTATCTCTCTCACTTTCTCTCTGTAAAAAATCAATAAAATATATTAAAAAAATAAAAAATAAATAAAAAAATAAAGGAAATTCAAAATACCATTAGTGTCACCAAATACACGATATTAACCATATACAAATATAATTTTAAATAACTCAAAACTATTTGTATGTTAATTTCCTCTAAAAGGCAAAAAAGTTAGATGTCTTTTTTGCATATGCTGCTGATATTTCTTTCACCTAATATATATATTATATTGTTTTTATAGTAGAAATAGTAGACTTACATAAATCAATCTAATATCTAGTCTTTTATTATCAAGAGAGGACTTTTCCTCTGAAAAGATTAGCTTAGTTCCTGGGGAAAAGAAGGAAATCATACAAATAAATTAAGTGTACGAAAAAGCATCAAAAATAACTTTATTCAGAACCTTTGCTTTAAGAGAGTACTTGAAACCCTAGGGCTCTCTTTAATTTATGTATTCTTCCCAGTTTATTCTTATTGTAGGAATTTTGCTAAGAAAACTAGACCATAACATCCACAAGAAATTCTTGCTTTGCAAGAATTTTTTAAAAATCCCACAGAAGATCTAGAACTATACTGTCTAAAATGTTCACTATTAGCCAATAGAGTGAATTAAATTAAAATTAAATAAATTAAACATTTATTAGCATAAGATACATGCCAGGTGCTTTCTGGTCATGGGTGACTCATGGTAATTACATTTGGTAGTAAAAACCATGAACATTCTATCATCATAAATAATTCTATTTGACATTTTGGTCTCACACAACAACAAAAATGGTAGTTGTTCAATTGTGATCTCAGATACTCACTGGTATTTTTTCATACAATAGATAATAAATATGTTCTAATATAAAAAATATAGACTTCTCACTCTATGATACAAATGTTCTAAGTACCACAAAACACAAAGAAAATGAGAAAATTCCCCCTCCTCCTGCAAATAAGTATACTGTAACATAAAATCAAGTAGCATTAAATGTCAAAAAGAACATAGTATATAAGTAAATAACTATTTTTGTGTGCAGGGCGGATAGTAAAATCAGGTGATTAAGAACATCACTGATAGCATAAACTTTTTATATGAATTCAGATAAAAAGATTTGAAGATTAAATACTATTGTTGTTTCCTGTCATTATTGAATCACAAGGGAGAAAACATATTGAAAATGACACAAAGGACCAAACTTAGTCATGCTCCATGATGTCACTAAGATATTCCAACTACCGACCTCTCATTGATTGCAAAGGATCTCTATCCTTAGATCAGATCTGCAGAGATGAAGAGCAAAATGAGAAACTGACTGAGAAATACTTGACTTCCAATATGCTTCAGTTTTTCTAACTCAGATGAACATAGAATCTAGGGTTATAAAAATAGAGAATTTTCTTTATAGCTCTATTATTACAAGTATTCCTTTAAATGAATTTTCTTATAAATAACTAAATAATTTTATTATTATTCTAATAAATTTTTTACTGAATCATTTCATGAAAAATAGAAAAACTCAGCATCACATACCTTAAAAAATTTATTATACTCAGAAAAGAAAGCATTGATTTATATGCCTAAAGGATATAATTAGAAGCCTTTTGTATTCTTGTGCAGTGTAAGAAAAATCCACATTGATAGATATAGTTCATAAATTCTTTATTTGTGTGTGTTTATGTAAATATACTGATAGTGATAGATATCTGACTAAAGAAATTTTATGAATCAGATTATATAAATATTATATGAAATTTCAATGTTATAATCAAAGACTATAAGAATCTCAGCATATGTCCTTTAAAAAAATTAAGGTTGAAATTTAATCTCCAACTTTAGGTATCCTTCATATCACTGCAGAGGCCTTTCTTAAAGAAATGTAGAGTTAAAGATATATAGACATATATAAATGTAATGCTTTAATATCTTCTGTGAAAGGGGTAGAATCTTCTGAGATGGCAAGTTTCAAAAGATGCTGGACCAGGAACTTTGTCTTCCCTTCAGCCATATTTACAAACATATTCTATATTTGTTTCCATAAATTCTACTAGTTTTAAATTGCACTTATGTTGCCATATGCTCATTGTCTTATTTGGTTGAAAAATGGGCCTTAAAGAGAACTTATCACAATAAATACATATATTGTTTGGAACCTTGGATATCAGAAAAATTGCTACCAGAAACCTTTCACTTATCACATAGAGGAATAAAACAATATCTAGGAATTCATAGATATATAATTGCTAATTCAAATAATAAAAATTGTAATTATCCTATATAATAAAGAGGTAATATGCAAATTGACCATCACTCTAACACAGAAGATGGCCGCCCCATGTGATAAAAAATGTCCACCACAAGATGGCCATCAGGGGAGGGCAGTTGTGCGTGATCAGGCCTGTTGGGAAGGGAAGTCAGGAGTGACCGGGCTGACAGAGGAGGGCAGTTAGGGGGACCAGGCCTGCAGGGAAGAGCAGTTGGGGGTGACCAAGCCTACAAAAAAGGGCAGTTTGGGCAACCAGGCCTGCAGGGGGTTAATTGGGGGACTGGGACTACAGGGGAGGGCAGTTAGGGGTGACCAGGCCTGCAGGGAAGGGCAGTTGGGAGCAACAAAGCCTGCAGAGGAAGGCAGTTAGGGGTGACTAGGCCAGCAGGGCAGGGCAGTTGGGGGCAACCAGGCCAGCAGGGGAGGATAGTTAGGAGCAATTGGGCCAGCAGGGGAGCAGTTAGGCATTGATCAGGCTGGCAGAGGAGTGTTTAGGGTGTGATCAGGCTGGCAGGCAGAAACAGTTAGGGGCAATCAGGCAAGCTGCCAAGCATTTGGGAGCCAGCAGTCTTGGATTGTGAAAGGGATGTCTGACTTCCCAGTGGGATATGGCCTAAATGGGCAGTCAGACATCCCTCAAGGGATCCCAGATTGAAGAGGGTGCAGGCTGGGCTGTGGGACATACCTCTCATCCATGAATTTAGTGCACTGGGCCTCTAGTTTACTTATAATTTTGAATTATAAGTAATACAAATAAGATTTAATGGACAACTATCTACATATAAAAAAGCCTAATCACCCATTATGAAAGAATGACTGTAATGACCGATCAACCATTCACTATGATGTGCACAGACCACCAGGGGCAGACAATCAACATAGGAGCTGCCCCTGGTGGTCATGTGTTCCAACAGTGAACTGCCCGCGGTCCTTCCCCCTTCCTCACTGGCCAAACTCCTGCTGTCCCTAACCCTTTCCCCCTCCCCCGGCTGGCCAATCTCCCACAGCCCCTTCTCCCGGCTGGCTGGCCCCCTGATAGGCCTTGATCACTGGCCTGAATTCATGCACCAGGCCTCTAGTAGTATCATAGACATATACATACTAGAAACCCAGTACACGAAATTTGTGCACGGGTAGGGTCCCTAGGCCTGGCCAGTGATCAGGGCCATTGGGGCTTTCCTTCATGGCTGCTGGCTGCTGGCCGGGGCCTTCCTTGATCCATGCTGCCCCATGGTGGGCAGTGCATGACATAGTAAGTGATTGGTCTGGTTGAACTCCCATGAGGACAATTTGCATATTAGGCTTTTATAGAGAGAGATTATATATGTATCTTTCTATCACTTTTTTATCTTATCTATCACCTTTTCTTTCCATGTTCAATGTACTTTCCAAAAATAATAGTTTATTTTTAAAAATTGACAGGTTGTTGTTTACCAGAAAAATTTTATTTTTCACAAAATTGAAGGGAATGTTTTCTGTCTTGAGCTACCTTTGAACAGAGAATTCCTACTGATTTTATGATGAGCTTCAAGGGGCGCAGAGCAAGATGAAACAAGTCTAGTGCTTGTGAGATCTGCCAGGCTGCAGGCATGATTTGGTTTATCGTTGTGGTCTTTTAAAAGAGAACAATATTATATAGTATTTGGATAATAAATACTATGCATTTTCCTCAGCTTATACTCACAGTGACATTTTTCATGAGTGATTTTTTTGTTCCTGATACAAACTTCATTTTGGCTTGTACATTTTTAAAGTAATGTAACCCACTTTTTAAAACTATTATAAGGAAGTAATGTAGAAAACAGAACAACGGTTATATCTCTTGAGTAAACAATTTGATGCATTATTTATATAAACCCATGTTGGTCCCAAAGTGTGTTTTTAACCATTCACGTAGAAATCACTTCATTCAACAAACCTTTCTCTAAAATTCACTGTTTGTTTGTTTGTTTTTTTATATTGGAATAGACATGGGAGATATAAAGGTGATTTAGACACAGTTTATTTTCTGTGTCCAATTCTGACATGAAAAAATACACCTGGTAAATACATAAAGTAGGGCTGATCAATAGAGCTTTCTGAAATGATGTAATTATTCAATATCCTTTCTGTGCATTGGGGTAGCCACTAAGCACATGTAACTACTGACTGTTTGAAATGTGACTAGTATAACTGATAAACTGATATTTAAAATTCATTTGATTTTAACTAATTAAAAATAAATATCTACATGTGTCTACCAATATCATATTGGACAGTTCAAATATATATATTATATGACATTTTACATGTTATTATCTATTGCAGAGTAAGCATACATTATAATTAAAAAAAGAAAAAAGAAAAAAGAAAAGCTCTTGGAAGAGACAGCATTGATACATGCAGAGGCCCTGTAACAGACACACTTTAAGGAAGGTCCCATGACCCCCAATTCCTAATATTTACACCTTTACATAATCTTGAGTATGGGCAGAAAAGTTGATTTGGTTTTAATCAATTGAGTAAAACAAAAGTGACTGAATGTCACTTGTTCAATTATGTTGCAGAATTTTGAAATATCTGTCTTGCTAGAAGACAATTCTCTTGCTGGCTTTGATGAAACAAGCAGCCATTTGAAGAGGCTCAAGTGGCAGAAATTGAGGACTGCCTCCAGCTAACAACCAGCTAGGAAATGAGGGCAGCCTCTGGCTGACAGGAGGCAAGAAAATGAGCCCCTCAGGCCAGTAGGCTGAGAGGAACCGGGAACTGCCAACAGCATTTAACTTTTTAAAACAGATCCATCAAGTCAAGCCTCACATGAGACTTCTCCACACCTGACATATTGATTGCAACCCTGTGGCTCCCCATAAAGGATGACCCAGTTAGGTCATCCCTGGACTCCTCTGACCTACAGTGTCTGAGAGTTTAAATGAGTATTATATGAAATGGCTGTATCTATGGTGATACTGTTACGCTGCAGTAGATAACTAATACAGATCTTAGGGGAGGAACCTATTTTAAATGTTCCAAAACAAAATGGTAATACTGTGTTTCCCCGAAAATAAGACATCCTCTGAAAATAAGACCGAGTGCAACTTTGGGAGAAAAAATTAATATAAGACACTGTCTTATTTTGGGGGAAACAGGGTAGATGGGGTCAAAGAGGAAAGCAAAATTCATTTAGAGTTGGGAGGTTGGTTGTTTTTTTTTTTTTTAAATTTTATTAAGAATAAGGTTATAGCTGTTTGGAATTTTTTATTTAGAAGCTTAGAAATATCTGTGTAGATATTTGGAGTTTTTTTATTTGTGCACTTAGAAATATCTGTCTAGATACTAGGTAAAGAAAAGTACATAAGAAGTCAGACACAGTAAACAAGAAGGCCTGTGAGTTACTGGATTGACTTGATGGGAAATGTAGATAGTTTGGTTCAGAGTGGTAGCATTGAAAGTGCTGGAAAATGGAACAATTCTATATATGTGTGAGAGTATGAAACAAAGGATTTGCTAGTACTAATGAAAAAAAAAAAGGTAAAGATTACAATAGCCCTAAGATTTTTGACTATCCAGCTGTCTATATCTATTTTCATTGAATAAATCTATTTGTGACTTTTTATCATACAATTATCCAAAAAGTAAATTTTGATTATTTTAATTCAACTGAACCAATATTTAGCTGTCATACTAAGTATCAGAATAAGATTAATAAATGGTTCACTACAGATACAAATAAATACAAACTGGGCAAGTCTACTAAAAGCTGTTATTAACCTCTCTTTGCTTTTCATTGTTTTAATGATGTTTACTAATATAGAGAGGGTTTTAGAGACAGGAGAGGCAGTTTTAGGCAAGGGTCCATGAGAGAGGAATGCATACCTTATGGGTAGAGACAGCTCCTAGAAGCTAGAATGATTATCTTACAAGAGGGGGGGTGAGAGTGAAACTGATATTACGCAGGGAAGGGGAAAATTGCCTGTTTCAGAAAAAAACACAGGAGGACCTAAAATGGTAAAATATCCAATTAGATAGTGGAATAAACAGACAAAAAAGCTGCCAGGATTTATAAACCCTTAGACAAAGAGACTAACTGGACTATGTTTTTACCATTTTGGAGGAGAAAGGTTTTTTTTTGTTTGTTTGTTCGTTTTGTGTTTTTTTTTGTGTGTGTGTTTGTTGGTTTGTTTGTTTTTCCATTTTGGGGATTCCTCCTAAGAGGATTTCCCAGTTGGGGACCCCTTCCCAGAGGGGAGTTTGTTTATGCTTGCAATAAACATTTACTCTTTTGCTTAAAATCTTTTAGTCCACGAAATTTATTCTTTAAACTTCTTGAGACAAGAACCTGCAATGAGAATTACACCTTGCCATTCAGAGTTATTAATATGAACTTAATGCATTTGAGACATACATACAAGGAATGTGAATATATAATGAAAGCTTATCACTGAGGAAGAAAACAAGTGTAACAAAATCAATTTTATTTTCTTATTAATATGTTAAAATGTCAAAAAAAAATGCTTAGAATGTATTCTACACCTACTAAAATACCAAAATAGCTATTTTAGCTTTATATTTCAAAGTAAAATAGACACAAAATCTGAAATGAAGTGAACACTAGCCTAATGATTCACTTTTAGTAAAAACAATCAAATATGGATTATTTAAATACACTTGTATTTACATATATGAACACCAAAAAAGTATTTTTAAAGTGTATAAACCCCAAAATATATCATAGACTTATATTCTGGAGTTTATTTGTATAATCTTATGTCATTTTTTTATTTTCTTCCAAATACAGAACATGTACAAATTTGTTTCCTAATGAAAAATTAATTAAAACAGTTACATAATTCAAACAATAGACAAAGTCTTTAAAAAATAAATAAAATTATACCCTTCTAAACAAGCATAGTTTAACCCACTCTTCCTAGGCTCATTTCAGCTTCACTGCCTTTAAAAAAGAGTTAAACTATAACACAAATGTTATGATAACTTATAATAACATGCATAGGACTAGTTCTTTCATCACCCAAAAGTAGTCTTTCTTTATGAAATACGATCTGAAATACTTGGGTTTAGTATTTCTTCATCAAAAATCCTTGGTATAATACAATAAAAATATTTACTATCATTTATAAAACAATTATATATGGAAAAAGATTTTATGAATTTACTTCTTTAATGAATTTATAATGTTTTCATATTTTATTCATGTAGCACAAAAACATCTTTAAATAATTCACAGGTTATTTTTGCAGAATTGTTTTTAATTATTTAATTAAGGTTAAGTACACATGAAACCAAGCATAAAATTGTTTATAGTACAGATTATTAAAGATTAGTAGCTCACATCTTGAGAAAATCAGAGGAATAATTTTACCCATAGTATTTCATCAAAAAATGTATTAATTGACTTAAGAAACATTATGATAGTAGATCCCTTAATCACTTGACAATGGATATAAACATATTACTAATTAGTGTAACCTATTGAATGAGGTTGCAATGGGAGGAATGAATTAAGCAAAATCAGAAATGTACCAGTGCCCTTTATGGGTAAAAAAAAAATTATAGGAGAAATTACTTGTGGAGCATTTTTCAAGTTATTTTAAAAAGCATTATAAAGCTTCACAGAAATTCAAATAACATTCTTCTAAAAATAATTTTTAAAAAAATAATGAATTGGGTCCCATTTTACATTTCAGGATCTCCTAAATATAATGTTCCAGTGAAAATTGCCTATTATATTTCATTCCTCTAGCAATATATGGAGCATTTCCAAACCAGTATTTGTATTTAGTATTTTTAAAATCTATTTTCTTTTTATTTTTAAAGGTGTTTGTACATGATGGTAATGGAAATCAAGATTTATAGATGGTCAATCTGGAACATTAGCACCATTCCCATTTCTCCTTCAACCATAAACTTTCAGGGAGAGAATAAAGTATAGCTACTTACATGTACTTACATGTTTGACAGTAAACTAAATACTTGCATATGTGATCAATCTTACATGTTATTAAAAAAGTGAAAGTTTGAATTGGAATAAAAGAGATGATTGAAAGCATGAAAATAAAGAAGTAATAACATCAGGTTTTCTTTCTCGAAATGTACTCTATGAAATGTCCGAAGGCATACTTTCTAAATTGCTATCTCTGGGCATTAGATTTGGTCATCTGCATTTAATGAACAAAACACCTTTGTTACACATAACTAGAGGCCCGAAGTATGAAATTTGTGCAAGGGGAAGGGGTCTCCTCAGCCCAGCCTGCACCCTCTCCCAACTGGCAGTCAGACATCCCTCTCACTGGCTCCTAATTGCTCACCTGTCTGCTTGCCTGATTGCCCCTCACTGCCCCCCTCTGCTGGTGGCCTGGCACCTCCAATTGCCCCCCCCTCCCCCCCACCACCAAGGGCCTGGTTACCTCACACAGCCTTCTCATCAGTCATTTGGTCAACCCTCACTAACCCCCCTGCCAGCCTAGTCGCCCATGCAGCCTGTTCAGTCATCTGTTCATTTGTAATGGTTGTTTAGACTTTTATTATTATAGATAACATTTAAAATGTACTGAGTGAGCTATGTCACCTAGAAATATAAACATTTTTGTAAATTAAATTTTATGATTTTGTAATATTACCTACCTAGACTTCCTTGTTGCCTTTGGTTGCATGGTTAGCTTGAAGTAAAACAGTTTTATAAGTGGGAAATGAGTGAATTCATGAGGAGTTAAGAAATATCCTCGCTTTTACAAAAATTCCATGAATCTGAAATACTTCAAAATGCATTGTATTCAGTTACATAAAAATATCATGTAATTATAGATAACATGAAGATGATTTTTTTCTCTGTAAAATTAAAAACAAGAAAAAAAATGTACCTGATGCAAAGCATGTGACTTCCTTTGGGGGAGAAGGGAGTGTTTATATTTGAGTAAGATTTGCCTGTATCAGGAAAGAATATTATTCATTGTTTATAGAGAAGAGTGATTTAGAAATTAAAAATAATTCTTTGATTTAGTGCTTATTTTTATGTTTAAAAAAGTTCATTATAAAATACAGATAAAAGCAGTGTGCCATCTTCCAAAATTTTGCCACCCTCCCCCAAGTCACTCTGCGGAGCTCCTCATGGCTTTATAGAACACAACTTGAAAACCATCCCTCTCATCAGGTAAGCAAACTAAAAACCCCTTCAGTAAACATGCAATTAATGAAAATATGTGATAAGGAACCAATGTAAGCCAATCAGTATGATGCTGTTTATCTAAAATAATAAAAAGGTAATATGCTAATTAGATCAGATGTCTTTTGGACGTCATTCTGGACATCCTTGGTGATGAAGCCAGGGCCTGAAGGAAGCCAGCCCAGGTCCCAGGTGCCTGTGGGCGGCCAGAGGAGGGAAGCAGCCCTGGCCCTGGATGCCAGAGGGAAGCCAGTGCTGGCAGCTGGGGAAAGGAAGGCCTACTCTTTCACGAATTGTTGTGCATTCGGCCTCTAGTAATACAATAAAGCATTAAAATGCCTAGATACATTGGAATTTCTTTTTCTTTTTCTTTTTTTGTTAATCTTCCCATTGATTTTTAGAGAGTGGAAAGGAGGGGAGAGACAGAGAGAAACATTGATGTGAGAGACACATGAATTGGTTGCCTCTCACATGTGCCACAACCAGGGCCAGGGCCTCCAATCAAGGTATGTGCCCTTGATCAGAATTGAACCTCTGGCACTTCAGTCCACTGGCTGACACTCTAACCACTGAGACAAACTGACTAGGGCTAAACACATTACTTTTAGAACTTTGTATTAAAAGCCAAAAAATATGCACTTCTATGGGCAATTTTGGCTTTTGTTACCAGATTTTTTCCTATGGCCTAGACAATGTATCATGTTTGAACTTTTAAGAAACTCAACTATTATATAATAACCATTAATATTATTAAGTTTCTAACAAATATTTTATCTGAAAATTATATTAAATTTCCTTCTCCAGAGTAGCATAACTATTATTAATTTATTCACACTCAATTACAAATACCTTGATTTACTTTAGAACCTGTAGAAAAATTATCTTCCAGGGCAAAACTATATATAAAAATCAGCTAAGTAGGTAATTTCAAAATTATTTGCTGATCTTTCTGTTATATTACTATTGTTTAGTGATTGGATTATTCATTATTGCAACTTTACCATTTACGGGTACTGAAGATATCTTGCAATCCTTTTGGCTATTTATTCCCTAATGTGAGTGGACATACCAGCAGCAGTTTGATAGATTTTCTTAGAAACTTTTTCAGAAAATTATATTCCCTCACATAGACTAAGTAAAATTACATTTCTCCATGAGCAAAATGTGTCCTCTTGATCAGCTATACAGCTTCATGGAAAGGAAAGAAGCAGACATTATTTTGATAAATCTACCTGAGAAGAGTGTTCATTGAGTATACAGACACCAGAGCCTGATTACTCTCCTATCCTAATTAAGTATTTTTAAAGTCAAGGTTATAATAAACATAGTCAAAAACTTCAACAGCTGTTTCTCAGTCTTCCATATTTTTGCAAGCAAAATTATGATCTAAATTTTTAGGTGCATGTATATATACATATGGATATTTTATGTAGTTATATAAGAATATCAAAATAATTTTATTTTTCTAATATATAAAAGATGACAAGTTTTCAGATTTTCACTTTTCTTAAAGAAAAGTGAATGTTTATATAACATAAAGGTATACTATAACATAGACAACTATCAAATGTACTCTCTCAGAGCAAGTATTTACTATAGAATGTAGCATTCTTAAAAGGCAGAAGTATTATTTAATAACCGCAAGTGTACCTCAACTGATAGCATAAATAAAAAAGTAATTATATGCTCAGTAAGAAGCCAGAAGGCAGGGTATGCATTTGCCACATAGTGCTATAATGGACTGAAATTATACTTACAATAGCCATCCAAAGAAGAGAGCATATGATTGCCAACTAACACTGCAATTCTGAAAAATCAAAAATGTCTACACTGTGATTAACAGCTGTCTATGTACCCCCCAGTGAAGGATGCTTAGGAAAATCATGACTCGTGGGACAATAGAGCTGACATTTTTGTAATGCCTGTGATGGTCAGCTATTAAAAAGATATAAAGAAAGAACTAGGACTATTAAAACAGCACTATCTCTTCAGTCCACTTACAGCAATTTGCAGTCTTTGTAGAAAGCATCTTTTTAGCCAAATCAAACCAGGACAGTAATTTTCCAGCTGATGTATTAGAGATTCAGCTGTAGGATTCTTCTCCCAAATGTAACTGTAAGGGCTCCTGTATGAGAAAAAGAGAGCAAATCTTGCCATTTCTCTTGTTTTATTGTTTAAGTCTATTTTCAGGTCCCCCAAATGAGATAAAGCCCAAGGCTTATTGGATAGTTCCGGTTGCAGTTATAGGAAGGAAATAACTTAGAATTTGGTCACTATTATAAGGGATAATAGGGTGTTTCCACAGTTGCAGAAAGCTGAGAGACAGCCGAAGCTGGTTTGGCTCAGTGGTAGAGCGTCAGCCTGCGGACTGAAAGGTCCCAGGTTCGATTTCGGGCAAGGGCATGTACCTTGGTTGCGGGCACATCCCCGGTGTGGGGGGGGGGCAAGAGGCAGCTGGTCGATGTTTCTCTCTCATCGACGTTTCTAGCTCTCTATCTCTCTCCCTTCCTCTCTGTAAAATATCAATAAAATATACATATTTTTAAAAAGCTGAGAGACACATTTTAATGCAAAAAAAAATGGAATAACCATTTTGAACAAATGCATTAGAATGAATTAATCTAGGGGATTCTGGTCATGAAGGTAGCATATGTAAAAGTGGTACTTGCATCCTCCCACATCCACATCAAAATTTCACCTAGACTACAGAACAACTATTTTTTAGAATCACTTAACGTCTAGCTGATTGAAAGTTTGATAACTAATAATTTAAAGAAGAGCCACATTGAGCCTGGAAGAAGGAGCAGAGACACGGGACAGGCTGGGTGCTGGGTAAAAATCAGGAGGGATATCTCTCTTACAGGGGTACCCCCTGAAAAGTAAAGAGTCCCAACCCCACACCAGGCCCTCAGCCCACGGTTTTAAGGCCAGAAAGAGAAGTCCCCATAACTTCTGGCTTTAAAAAAACAGCAAAGATTCTAGCTGAGAGAGATGCAGAACTGTGGGAGGCCCAGACAGTTCTATTTAAAGGGCCTGTGAATGGACTTGGGTTCACTGGCTCTAAGCTCAAACGCTGGGGCAGCAGCTCCAAAGATGCCAGCGGAGGAACTGAAGTGTCTGTCATCAGCGAGGGGAGAGGGGAGCTGGAGGGCAGCATTCTACCAGACACAAGTACTGGTAGAGTACATTGTCCCTTTTCAAATCCTCCCTGCACACAGCTGGCAGGTGGGTGCCATATCTGAGTCTCAACATAACTAGCTCACTGTTTGGCTGCTCTGGGGATTGATTCCCTGAGACTCAGACCCACCCAACCTGCAGGCTCACCCAAGCTGTTTCCAGTGACTTTTCCATACAAATGGCTTGTCTTGGCTTATGCTTCAGACTCTCCTAAAATTTCTCAAACAAGCAGCCTCTGGCCTCAGTGTGCCTGGTACCTCTCTTTAAGTGGTCCCTGGCCTGGCACTAGTGGCAGCCTACCTTGGGCCATAGCTTGGCCTTACCTTGGCACTTCCAAACCCAGCTCAAGTAGCAGCCATTTACATACTGCTTTGGCGCTCATGCTGAGTGGCCCTGGGCATAACACAGGTAGCTTCTGCCCTTGCACTGTACCTCAGGGTAGGCTCCAGAACCAATACATACAGTATTAGAAAACTTCAGACCAAGTTGAAGCCTCACCCAACAACCTCCACCTCCACGAGTGACACACTCAAAGGATGGACTTAAGGGGCGCCAGAGCCATGCTGAAGAATATCCTCCTCTGTGGGGCAGGCCCTTGCACAGCTGATCCTCCACAGTGGCAGGGGATATCAGCCAGTCATTGCAGATGATCAATTGGACTAAGGGTAAAACCCTCCCATTAATGTGTCAACAACAATCAAGGCTCAACTACCAACCGGGGAGTGTACAAAACCCACCCAGAGTAGGGAAGAAGCACCTGGAGTTCCCAACTAGGGTAATTAGGGAAGCTGTGCCCCAAGATGCTACAAAACACTTACTACATAAGACCACTGGCATGAACAATAAATTACAGGGAATCAATAGTAGGGTAGATGTCCTGGCTAGTTTTGCTGAGTGGCTAAAGCATAGGCACGAGCTCTAAGGAGTTATGGGTTCAATTTCCCATCAAGGGTACATACTTCAGTTGTAGACTGGATCCCCTAGCCCTATTAGGGCAGGTGTGGCAACCAGCTGATGTGTCTCACATTGATGTTTTTTTTCTCTCTCTTTCCCTCTCTTTCTCTCCTTCCATTTCACTCTATGTAAAAGCAATGAAAAAAATATGCTCAGGTGATAATTGAAAATAAAAATAGCAGAATAGATGAAGCTGAGAATCAAATCAGCGATTTGGAACATAAGAATGCAAAATAAATAAATAAACATCAAAACAGCAAAAATTTAGGACAGTGTAAGGAACCTTTGAGACAAATTCAGGAGTACCAACATTCACATGATGGGGGTGACAGAAGGAGAAGAAATAAAGGAAGAAACTGAAAGCCAATTTGAACAAATAATGATAGAACACTTCCCTAACCTGAAGAAGGATATAGATATACAAATTCAGGAAGCACAAAGAGTCCCAAACAAAAGGAATTCAGAGGCCCACACAGACATCATATTAAAATGTCAAAGGTTAAAGATAAAGAGAGAATCTTAAAAGCAGTTAATTACCTACAAGAGAGCTCTCATAAGACTGTCAGCTGATGTCTCCAAAGAAACTTTAGGCCAGAAGGGATTGGCAAGAAATAATCAAAGTGATGAAAGATCAGGACCTACAACCAAGATTACAGTCAAAGGACATATAACTTCTCAGACAAAGAGCTAAAGGAGTTTATCACCACTCTCCAGTATTGTATTACACGAAATGTTAAAGGTTATTCGAGGAGGAGGAGGAGGAGGAGGAGGAGGAGGAGGAGGAGGAGGAGGAGGAGAAGGAGAAGGAGAAAGAGGAGGAGGAGGAGAGAGGAAGGAGGGGAAGAAGAGGAGGAGAAGGAGGAAAAAGAGGAGGAGGAGGAGGAGAAAGAGGAGGAGGAGGAGGAGAAAGAGGAAGAGGGGAAATTAAATAATAATAAATACATATCTATCAACAATTGAATCTAAAATTCAAAATAAAGGAACAAGCAGAGCAGAAAAAAATGAATCTAAATGTTAGAATGACACAGTGCTGGATAAGAAACTTTCTAATTATAATCACAAAAGAAAAGATTTTATCACTGTGTGATGAAAATAAAAGTTGTTCTAATTTTGCAGTTATCATAAATAACCTCTTTAGTTTATAGCATGATATAAAGGTGCTTCCTGTAATGTAACAAAGAACATGGTTTTGAAAAGGAAATGATAGTACAAAAACCATATATCTATAAGGGGAAAAAACCTACATTAGCCTTAATTTTTTCATATGTTTGAATAGTTCATGTTTTAAAGCTGTTTTTTAAAAAAATCTGTTCGTGAAATAAGGCTAAAGTTGCTGATTTTTTTCTTTTTCCACACAATATTTAATAATCAGGAAATATTTTTATTTCATATAATATGAATATGTTTTATATAATTATAATCAAAGCAATAATGTTTTAATAAGTTGTATACTTTTTCTATAAAAAGAATAAACAACACATTTATGTTGCTTAATTAATACTTTTTTTCTCCATAGCACTTATTATATATCATCAAGTGACATAAAATAAATATATATTTGTTTATATACTGCTGCCTATCAATCCCCACAAAAATATAAGCTTCCAAGAGTTAAGAGGCTACATCCTTAAGACCTAAAATAGCACCTGACACGTAGTAGACACTCATTATATATTTATTGGATGAATGAACTACTTTCTTCTCTACAAAATAGAGCTAAGAATTCTAAATTACATAATGTCAATGAAGTTTAAATTATACCCTTCATACATGATGGATGATCGGCGGATATTAGTTTCTTTCACTCTCTGAATTACTTTACATTCATATTTTATGGATAATGTTTATCAAATATATACCCATAGTGGTTTTTACTATTGTTGCAAATTTGTTAACACAGGATTTCAGACAAAGTTTAATTACAGAGAAATTCTCTCCTACAACAAACATATTCTGAAAAGTATCTGCTGTGATTGCATATTTGCTTGGGTTAACTTGTTTCTGTCTCTTCTGTGCACTGGCCATAGAGAGATTTTACTCTGATTGTCTTGGTTTTACCATAAAATAAAAAATTAAAAGTCTTATAATTATTACTATTTTTAAATTTCCTGTGATTTGTTTTGTGTTTTTGTTGTTGTTGTTGTTGTTGTTGTGTGTATGTGTATTAATCAATGGTCAAAAATTTTTATGGCCATTGAGGAATGAGTTTTGATTAAGCATAATACATGTGGTGTAGTATTTATAGCAGAAAAAAAATTGAATATAAACTAAGATTACATGTCTAAATAGAGAAATGTGTCACTTAAAATATCTATATGTCTTGCCTACTCTTCCTTTTGATATACATTGTGAACCTAGTCTTTCTCTTCTATTTCTGGGTCTTACAATTAGTTTTAACTATTTGAAATGAAAGCAAAATGTATTCTTAAATTTACAACCATTAGAATTAAGAATATATATTTATTTAATAGTGAAAACTTACTTTTCATAAAAGGGCCAGTTTATTGAGTTTTAATAAGAAAACATTATAAATTCAATTTTTACTTTCATATATTCCTCAATAATTTCTATCTTGAAGGTAGCACATGAATAACACTTTCCAAAATGTGTCTGATATCTGCCATAATAATTTGCACATATTACTTAGCCATGTATTTTTGTCACTACTGAAACTGCAAGATACATATATTTTGAATACATATATTACTCTAATCTTTCCAAGTGCCTGAAACACAGTAAACAATGTTTGTTATATCAAATCTGAATAAAATTTCCTGTCTTGGTCTTTTTTGTCTGCACTCTGAAACACTGTGGTTATACCTCTAACAAAAAACTTACAGTGATAGCCTCTATTATAAAGAAAAGGAATTTATTCTTATAGCAAAATAAGATAAGATTAAATAATAAAACAAAAAAAAGGCAACTTTGGAAATAAAATATTGAAAACCATATATTTGACAAAAAGACAAAAAGATAACATTTAAAGTATATAAAGAACTAATATAACTTAATAACAAAAATAGCAAATAACCTCATTTTAAAACAGGCAGAGAAACTGCCTAGCATTTTTCCAAAGAAGACAGAAAAATGGCCAACATACGGAAATATGTCCAACATACTAATCTTGTAGGGAAATGCATATAAAAACCACAATGAGATAGCATCTCATCCTGTTAGAATGGTTATCATCAAAGAGACAAGAGGTATTAAGTGTTGGTGAGGATGTGGAGAAAAGGAAAAATTTTGCACTGTTAGTGTGAATGTAATTGGTGCAACCACTATGGAAAATAGTTTGTAGGTTCCTCAAAAATATTAAAAATAGATCAACCATATGATACGTTTCCATATGTGTCCTAAAGAAATGAAAACAGGATCTTGAAGCAATTTCTTCACTTCCAGGGTTACTGCAGCATTATGCACAATAGACAAATATGAAAATTAACTATTAATACATGACCACCAGCAGACAAATCAATAAAGAAGATATTGTACATGTATAAACTGTTATTTCATAAAAAGAAAGAAGTCCTGATATTTGCAATGACATGGATATAACTTGAAGGCATTATGCTAAGTGAAATAATTCAGACAGAGAAAAACAAATATTCTATGATATTACTCAAATGTGGAATAATAAAGCTGAACTCCTAAGCCTCAGACTAGAATGGTGATTATCGGGGTCTAAGGTGTTGGAAATGGGGACATTTTGGTCAAAGAGTACAAACTTCCAGTTAGACGATGATTAAGTTCTGGGAAACGAATGCATCGCTTTGTGATCATAGTTAACAATACTCTCTTAGCTGAAAGTTGCTAAGAAAGTACATCTTAAATGTTAAAACCACACAAAAGGAAATGATAATTATGTAACAAGATAGAGGTGTTATATAATTATCATTTCTTTTTATGTCATGGTGGTCATTTTATTGCAATATATAAGCATCAAAACCAACAAATTTACACCTTAAACTTACACAGTGTTATCTCCACAAAGCTGCTGGTAGGGAAGAGGAAAAAGGGAAAAATACACGAATTATTACAAAACAAAAGAAATACCTATAAACACCTGCAAAAGGCTATACTCATAAGGAAACATGGGTAAGAAATTAGAATGTTTTAATAAAACGAGAGAGGTATTTTTCCCCCTTCATTCAATGATGTTTAATGAAGTGGAACTTGTGTCCAGCAGCAGATTTAAATATTAAAAACATCAGCAATAATTAATGAGGAAGCATGTTTGGGGAAAGGACATTCCATACAAGGGAACCATCATATGCAAAAAGGTGAACATCTTTTCACATTTTATCTTATTATAGCTGGTATATATGGCAGGAATAACAAAAGTCATAGTAACAACTACACTGAGTGGCCAGATTATTATGACCTCTGAACACATAATAATTTGGGCACTCAGTATACCTTGGTCTTCCTAAATGATTTTATTCCTAGCTTTGTTCCATTCCAGTCAGAATGCCAATTCTTTTTTTTCCCCCCCAATTACAATTGAAATACATTATTATGTTACTTTCAAGTGTACACCGCAGTGATTGGACATTATATAACTTACTAAGTGATCATCCCAATAAATCTCATACCCAATAAATCTCACACCATACATAGTTATCAGAATATTGTTGACTATATAATCTATAAGCTTTATTTTACATCACCATGACTATTCTGCAACTACCAATTTGTACTTCTCAATCCCTTCACTTTTTTCTATTTGTTTTTTTAAAGTAATTTTCATTGGAAATGATAACTACATTGATCCAATTTTTTTCATAATTATTTTTATTATTTTATGAATAAAGGTCATTTTTATTACCTTTCCTCTCCACAGAGAGAAAAATATGTTTAATATTAATGAGATTTTAAAATGAAGTTAATAATAAAACTATATCATGCTCTGATCACTTGCTTTTAAATTTATCTTTATGTTGAAATATTACAGATGTCCCATCCCCCCCGCCCCACCATTGTCCCTAACTCCATCCCAGGCCTTCACCACTCCCTTGTCTGTGGCCAGAGTTATGTATATATGCATATAAGGTTTTTGGTTAATCTCTTCCTGCCTCCACCCACCTCCTTCTCTCTGAGATTCCTTGGTCTGTTCCATGCTTCCACATCTCTGTATTCTATTCCTCAGTTTATTTTATTCATTAGATTCCACATGTAAGTGAGATCACATAATACTTGTCTTTCTCTGACTGGCTTATTTCAATTAACGTAATACTCTCCAATTCCCTCCATGCTGTCTCAAATGATTAGAGATCCTTCCGTTTAAACTGCATAGCATTCCATTGTGGAAGTATACCACATCTTTTTTACCCACTCATCTGCTAATGGGCCCTTAGGCTGTTTCTACATTTAGCTAATTATGAATAGCACAGTGATGAATAGAGGGGTGCACATAGTCTTTCTGGTTGGTCTTGCAGGGTTGGCACACAATGGAATAATGGCAGTCTCTTCAACAATAGTGCTGGGAAAATTAGACAGCTACATGAAAAATAAAATGAAACTGACCACCAATGTACACCACATAAAAGAATAAACTCAAAATAGATAAAAGACAAATGGGAAACCATAAAAATCCTAGAAGAAACCATAGGCAGCAAAATTTCAGACCTCTCTCATAGTAATATTTTACAAATAATACATCTTTTAGGGCAAAGGAAGCAAAGGAAAAAAATAAACAAATGGAACTACATCAAAATAAAAAGTTTCAGCCCAGAAACCATCAACAAAATGAAAAGGGATTCCACTGTATGGATGAGTACCTGATAAGGGGTTAATTTTGGGTAATGTTTTAAGTGTTTAGTTTTATAGGCAGAAATAGGGATTCAAATGTATGTAAATTACAATTCCATCACTTGTGCTTGAAAAGGAAGAAAGAAAAAAGAAAGAAGGAATGATGAAAAGAAGAAATGAAGGGAAGTGGGAAAGACAATGCCTGTTACTAAAATAAGAATAATGAGCACATTCTCCTCATAAAGTTATTTGAGGACTAAATGACTATAACAGTGCTTCTACAGAATAAATTAAGAAGTAAAAAAGGGAAGAAAATAGCCTACTTTGAGAGGTAGTTTTTCAAAATTAATTATTTCAGTTCATTTAATCTGATGATTAGTTTTGTTTGATTGAGCTGAAGTAAAATATATTTTTAAAATTTCAGAGAAGAAGGGGGGAGAGAAACTTCAAAGATAAGAGAAGATCATTTATTGGCTGCCTCTTGCATGCCCTGTTTTGGGGACTGAGCTCACAATCCAGGCACCTCCCCTGATCGGTTCATAGGTCAACACTCAACCACTAGGCAACACTAGCCAGGCATGACTAAGCTGACATTTTGGAAGACTTTTGACAACTATTTAAAGTAAGTTCAGTGTGCTTTCACTCAATTCCTGTTCTTTTCACTTCTGGCTTCCATTACCACAGAAGTGTTCTCTTAAATAAAGCATAACCTGATAATATTTATTCATTCTGTTAACAAACGTTTATTTTTTTTACAATGTGTGCACATATGTATATGTATTTGTTTATTGCAACAAACACTTCTTAAGCATTGACAATGTGCCAGACAATTTTATTGTAAATAGAGGTGAACGAAACAGACTTCATTTGGAAATATTAATTTTTTAAGACTCAAAAGAGACATCTAAAATGGGTACTAATATGTAGCTCCTGGAAAAAGTAATGGGAAACTATTTGAGGGTTTTTGTTTCTCCCCAGCCCCCAATTTTCTCTTCCCATAATGCCATCACCCTATTGGCAGTTCTCACTAACTTTTAGAAATGATTGACAGTCTAGTTCAGCAGCAGCATAGCTAACTGCAGGTGACATGGCTCAGAACTTATTATCAGAGATTTTACACTTATTTTATTAACACAGTGTTTATGTATAAAGGGAAAAAAATCATAGATTGTATTATAAGAACAAATAAAATTAGTATAATTCACAAAAATGGGTGAAGTGGTCAATAAGCCAATAAGATTAGTCCTAATGCTATAATTTGCTTACTTATTTATTTACCTAACAAATTCTCATTAGTTAATCTATTTTTCTAATGATTTTTCAAGAGAATGGAAGGGAGAGGGAGAGACAGAAAGAGAGAACCGTCCATGTGAGAGAGACACATTGATTGGTTGCCTCCCACACCCCCCCCCGAACGGGGCCAGGGATTGAGCCTGCAACTAAGGTATGTGCTCTTGACTGGAATCGAACCTGGGACCCTTCAGTTTGCAGGGCAGCACTCTGTCCACTGAGCCAAACCAGCTAGTGTGCAATAATTTATTTATTTCAATAAATAAAAAATACCTCTGTTTATCATAGCAAATAAAATTACTTTAGCTAACTAAATTTTTAGTTATTTTTTAATGGGAAACTTGTGAAAACTGAAACTAGTCCCTGTTATTCACTATTGCTATTTATAAGGTGACTATATCTCACACACAAATCCCTTATTTCACAAAAATTATACCTCTTGCAATCTTTTTCTAGGCAGTCAGAAATCTTGAATACCAGGCTAAGTATTTTAAAATTATGAAAGCAACTGTATTGAAAATGCTTGTAACATAAATATTTCTGAATCCTCAAATATATTATTGGGTTAGTGTTTAATGACATTAGAAGCAGTATTGGGTTTTCCCTAAATTACAACTTAGGATTGCAGGAGTTGAAAAACAAACTGCTTTTTCCAGATCCCCAAAACAGTCAAATACAAGGGGGAAAAATAAGGTATGAGACGTTAAAACCCCCTGCTCACTATAATCTGATAGTTGGATGTGCCTCTTAAATGACCATTATAAAATTAGTATCACCATTTTTAGTCAGATTTTCTTAACTTAAGGGAAAGATATTAAAAATACATTCAAATTAAAGTAGTTAAAACTATGGGAGTCAATAATAGATATATAACTTTGCTAGATTTCTTAATCCAGCCTACAATTTTATGCTGTTTTGACAACCAAAAATTATGAAAATATGCCAACCAAAAGTTGTAGACATAAGACCACTAAATGTAACAGCTTGTTGTGGTTCACCACAATGTAATTGCATTTTCTCTTAGCAAAGTGGAAATCATGGTGTTCCCGTATCGTAAGCTTGTTATAAGAATCTCCAAGGGAAGAGATTATTTAAGCTCAAGGTACAAGATTACTTATGTAGGCTATGGCATTCTTTGAAACTCTTATGTAAAAGATTTATAAGTAGTCAATCGTTTTCCATGATAATTTTTTATTTGTCTAGCTGGTTACACCAATATGCCAATTCCATCATTATTGAGGCTTTAGAGACACTTATGTATGTCATCATTTTCCATTTTATTGCAGGTCCTTATTTAAACACATCATGCTATCTGGCATCAGTACCCTAATCTGGATAGTGATTTATTGGCATATCAAAATTCAACTTATGGAATTGATGAAATAAAATTTATAAATTAATTTAAAAAATATATAGAAATGAGAGGTTTTCTTGAAACTGAATGACTTCCAGAAACATGGAATCTGTTAGGGCATCTATTATTTTCCAATTCAGTTCCTTGGTCTCTATGCATATTTAGGAGAAGATTTATTTCAAAGTTTCATTATTTTAATAAATATCCATTTAGCATCTTTATCCTCAAAAAACCAATAATTTTATATCAAAAGAGAAGTGTAATTTTATACTTACCATGTAGCTGGAAGAAAATGTTAGAGAAGATTGCACAAGGTGTACCCAAGCAGGCAGACTGATTTGCTGGGCCTCTGATCTGGAATTGGGACAAGGGGAGGCTTCACAAGGAGGAAATGGAATGTGAAGTTATGATGCAAAAATGCCATTTGTCTTATCAGAAACAAAGGACTAATTTGGGAGGATAGAGGACATTGGCTCAGAAATATCCTTAACAGTGTGTTTCCTCTCATATTTCTAGTTTATTTCTGAACTGATAAGGAAAAGTAAAAAAAAAAAAAAAAAAAAAAAAAATCACATTGAAGTAGTCAGATAAAGCATTTCTCCTGGAACTATTATGCTTTCTTAAGAACTTGAAGTAACAAGAAGTCTTATAGGCTAACCTTAATTCTCTCACTTCCTACATTTCAATATGCCATGACCTCACAAAGCAGAATTGCCATGGTTCCTGGTATTTTCAGCATCCTCCCACATTTGTTGCTCCATTCCTACTCACTATAAAGCATGGATATAAAAGATTAATTGTTTCATTTGTAAAGATTTTGCTTTTTGTTTTCCCACAGTGAAGAATAGCATTTGCCCAAGATCTAATGTGTGAAATGAAAGTTACACAGACATTAGCATGGACATCACCACCACTACCCCACCCAGATTACCCCTTCGATTAAAAAAACACAAGTATATATGAGAAGTTAAATATAATATGTCAGAACAAATAAAAATTAGAAAAAAATTCAGACTTGGAAGATGTGACTTTCATTGGGATTGTAGGAAGCTAGTATGCAACGATGCTTTAGTTGTCTAACACGTGAAAGGCCAGTGTGGAAGGACTCAAATAAAGGTTGTAGACAATTGGCCTTCTAAAATAAACTGGAAGGAAAGATTTCCACTTACGCACTCAAATTGACGTACTCAACCAATAGAGTAGGTATAAAATGAAGGCTATGAAGAGAAATAGTTCACTTATCTCAAGTTATTGAAAAACAGATTAGGAGATTAAAAAATAAGAGTTAAAATATTAGGCAAATTGACAGAATGAAGTTGGGACTACTCAGTGAAGGAAAAAGGAAGCTTTGGAAAAGAGAGTAAAAGAGATTAACCTCCTTCCATGATATAGTTGTTACTTGACATTTAGTTAATTAGAAAACAGTATACAATATGAAAAGGGTTAGAACATCCATCCCTAATGTGCCACTCTGACATACTGACTACCTTGAATTAAAGGCACTCGAAAAACAACAGGTAGAAGAAAAAACACTGACTTTTCTTTTTCTTCCTAAAAGAAGGAGATGAAATCACCATGAGAAAGATGCTTTCCCTAAAACAGAAGGAAGGTACGAGTCTTATCAAGGATAAGAAATGGAGACCAGCCCTAGACAGTTTGGCTCAGTGGATAAAGTATTGGCCTTCGGACTGTAGGGTCCCTGTCAAGGGCACATGCCTGGATGCAGGCTCGCTGCCCAATAGGAGGCGTGTAGCAGGCAGCCGATCAATGACTCTCTCTCATCATTGATGCTTCTATCTCTCTTTCCCTCTCCCTTCCTCTCTAAATTAATAAAAATATATTTAAACAATACACAAACAAACAAAAAATTAAGGTGAGACCAAGAGGGTTCTGTTCAAATCTAGTTAAAATATTCTTTACCTTCAGGTATCTCCCCGCATAGGTTAGTTGCTTTTCCACAATTGCCTTTGTTCATCTTGTTTAGGATTTAGGTTTTGCCACTTTCTTAGGTCTTCATTTCCTCAAAGAGGCTTCCGGGACACATAAAACTTCTATTAATAACTTAGTATGATTTCTCCAGTTAATATAATTCTCAGGCCTACCCCAAACCTTAACCCTATGGTAGAGGTTAAAAATCTGCTTTTTCTACAAATATAGAATATGAACAAGAGTCTTAGAGTCATGTTATCTCTGGCTCTCATAGTTAATATTTTTGTAAACTTGTGTAAATTATTTAACAGTGTAACCCCCAGTTAATTAATGAAGCATAAGTAATCACCTTGCACAATTGTTGAAATGGAATTTTTGTACTGGAACCCGGATTTTATTTTTTCTGTCAGCAAAGGTGGAGATTTGTTGAAGAACAAGTACAGACTCCCACATGGGGAGAAGGAACGAGTCTCACAGAATGGACTCCCATGTGGAGAGTGGGAAAGTGTCCCAGAGTTATTTTCCCTGTGGCTTATAAAGGCTGCAGGTCCTGGTGCCTTGATGTCCCCTTGGGTTGGTCAGTGTTTTCTTAGACTGGTTACTATAGTAACTCCTGGGCTCACAGGTTGAACCGTACATGTGACATGTGAGGTTCCCTCCCTCCTTCCTTATTGTTTTCCAATTCCTTGGGACTTTCTTCTCCTTTTTAAAAAAAATATATTTTTTTGATTTTTACAGAGAGGAAGAGAGAGGGATAGATAGAGAGTTAGAAACATCTATGAGAGAGAATCATTGATCAGCTGCCTCTTGCACACCTCCTGCTGGGGATGTGCCTGCAACCAAGGTACATGCCCTTGACCAGAATCGAACCTGGGACCTTTCAGTCTGCAGGCCCATGCTCTATCCACTGAGCCAAACTGGTTTCGGCTTCTTCTTCTTCTGGATGAAGGGCTTCCTTCCCTTTATTTTGTAAATATAGACCTTTTGCTGTTCCAGATCCCTCATTCTATGAACATGTACTTGTTACAGCTTTTCAGCTTCCCTATTTTATGGAAAAATACCTTCTGCTGCTCTGCAGCCCTGTGCTTCCTCTATGGTCCCCTTAATTTCTAAAATTCCCTAAACCTGTCCTATTTTACCCCTAAAATTCCTGTTTCATTGTGAATATTAAAAAAGGGACAATGAGTACATCTATTATCATAATGCAGAGTCCTGCTCCTGATTATAAACCTGGGTGTGACTTTCGAGGTCTGGCCTAGGCAATTATAAAGGTTTTATCTGGCAGGCCTCATGGGGGAAGGCTGCCATCCTTATACCAGACTTGGTACATGACTACTACATTACAATTGTTAAGAGGAAGTGCAGTTGAGGACTCAAAGGCCCTGAGCTGCTCCTGCTCTCATACATATTTGCAATGCTAGCTCTTAGCCCCAGAGCATGTATTCTTTTGTCTCTTTATCTGAAGCCATGGGCCTAGGTCCTCTTCACATGCCTCTACAAAAGCCTTCCTATGAGAACACATTTTTCCCCTACCGCAAGCACTGAGTATTTTCCCACTCTGAGTCATCAGCCCTCATACTGCTTCTTACCCCTGGACCCGTAACACTGCTGGAGCCTTTTGTTCTGGCCTCCTCAGCAGTGAGGGGATCTCAGGTCTGTGCTGATCCACCTGACACTCTACCTGTGTGCCAGTCCATTTGCTCTGTTTTTAGCCTTGCTAAGACCATCAAAGTACGCAAATAAAGACAATGCTTTTGGGGAGGCTAAAAGGCTAATTCCAATCTAACCCTGATATTTGGAGGGGAAGGGTAGAGAGAGGAAAAAGACTAGCAATTTGAATCTATGCTAGCAAGCCCAGTGTACATTCTTGATAACCTATAATTAAGTCACTACCTCTTTCCCAGAAACTGGTTTTGCAGAACCTGTTATTGAAATACAAAGGCTATAAAACTGTGAACAGTGCACTGCCCCCCCCCCGGGGGGGGCCAGGGTGGTAATTAAAGCTGGCACCAGGCCAGACCATCAGATATGGTCTCAAGACCCCAACACCTGGGGCCTTTTAGCAAAACCTGTGAAAAGACCCAAAGCATAATACATATCTGTGGGACAAAGACCTCAGAAAGATATAAGAGTGAAGCCCCCTGCATGTTACTTTACTCAGATTTGGGACGTCATTCTGCTCAGTCCACCAACGTAAATAAACAGTGTAACTCCTTTTCTCTAAAAGCATTGCTTGATTTTTTCTTTGGTCTTCTGTAACGCTTTCATTTTTGGGTTTTTCCTAACAGGTTGCTCAAACACCTCATAACTCAGAGCTAACCTCTCTCTCTCTCTCTCTCTCTCTCTCTCTCTCTCTCTCTCTCTCTCTCTCTCTCTCTCTCTCTCTCTCTCTCTCTCTCTCTCTCTCTCTCTCTCTCTCTCTCTCTTGTCTCCCAGTTCAACTAGGCTCCTTCTTGCCTGGCACACCTTAAACATTCCTCCAGGATTAAACTTAAACATACAGAGGGTTAGACACACATGCATAAATTAGAGATATAAGGAATATAAAGGGAAGCATTACGGGTATCTATTACCTAGCCATTATATCCTCTGTGGAAATACGTTGAAATGAATTGTTTACCTCAGAGTAGAAACTCAGTAGGTGATACAGTAAAAAACAGAATTTGAGATTCCTTCCTTGAGGTCAAGCATTCCTGTCCTGTTACTTTTAGAGTCTTTTGTAATCTTTATTGTCAACTTTTCTATTTGCAATGATCTATTGATAATTGGCAGAGCCCGTATCAGGCAACCTGGTATTTAATCAAATGCCAGTTTATGCCTTTAAATCAATGATTAATGTTAAAGTGCATATTGAATGTTACATTACTATTAGAATTCAGCTAACTCACAGATTAATTAGAATTTTGGGTTTCTCCTGGGAATACACACTTCTATCCAGAATTAGATGTCTATGATTAAAATGGTTTTTTTTAAATCCAAGTAACATTTGCCCCCTTAAATTAATCAGAAACAGTACTGCATCATTTATGTATACAAATAAAAGAATTAGCAGCAAAATAATATGTGTGTTTGTGAATTATAACATATATTGCATATAAACAGACATCTGTGCTTGTGTATGTGTGTATGTATAAAGTAATTCACACTCACACACACCTACTATAGTTTATAGTAAGACATGCATTTTGATAATATGAAATATTTCAAATAGTAAAACATTTATTTTGTTGTTGTTGTTGTTGTTGTTGTATTTTAACAACTTGTTCTTCTATATTTATGCAAAAACCAAACTGGTCCACACTTTGCAAGTAATAAGTGTAATTAAAAAAGAAAAAAAAAAGAAAAACAAAAAAAAACATGTAGAACACACAATCAGTTAAGAAGTGCAAATTCAAGTTTAGAAGAGAAAATTATTCTTGGAGTACGTCAAATCACATCCTTAGGGAAGCAAAAGCAATCGGAGGGAAGCCAACTATTTTGCCACATTAGAAATATACATAGAGTGCAGAGAGATGGCAAAGGTGCACACCACCTTGAACTAATGAATACTAAATATTATTCACATACTAGAGACTTGATGCACAAAATTCGTGCACTCGAGAGTCCCTCAACCCAGACTGTGCCCTCTTGCAGTCTGGGAGCTCTTGGGTAATGTCCAAGTGTCAGCTTAGGGGAGCAGGCCGAAGCTGGCAGCCGGTCATCCTTAACACTGACTTCTAGCAGGAGAGGCTCACGCCACTGCTGCTACACTCTCCAGCCTTGAGCCCAGTTCTGGCTGTGGGAGCGCACTGACCACCAGGGGGCAGCTCTTGTGTTGAGTGTCTGCCTTTTGGCGGTCGGCGTGCATCATAGCAATCAGTCATTTCTCGTTCAGTTGATTTGCATACTAGTTTTTTTATTATATAGGACTATGAATGTCACACTGTATTTATCTTAAATAAAAAAACACTATAAATATTGCTGTATTATAAAATCATCTTACTACATATAATTTACTTAGATAGATTTCCCAAATTTCATAATTTGTATATGCTATTACCTTATGAAACATGTACAATTATGTAAATCAACTGAGAAAAGTGACCGATTGTCTGAAACTCAGTCATTCTGGTTATTTACAGCCACAGGCACTTCAACTTTTATGCCCAGAAAAAAGAAGGACATAAAGTTTTCAGGTTAATTTGTACCCCAAAAAATATAATCATCTGATCCTTTATAATAAAAGGCTAATATACAAATTGTCCCCTCAACCAAGAGTTTGACCTGAAGTTTGACCAGGTGGTGGGGCCGGCTGGCCAACTGCCCACAGCCCCTCCCCCTGGCCCTCCTGGCCTGATCGGTCCCAATTGGGGCAGGCTGGTCACACCCCACCCATGCACGAATTTGTGTATGTGCTATTATCATATACAATAACTTGTATATGGTAATAGCATATATAAATTATTGTACATAATTACCTAAAGTGCTATTACAAATAGAAAAAAAGTGCCTCTCAATTTAAACTGAATAATTAAGTCAAAAAGGAAAAGGAAAAAAAAAAAGATAGTGAATCCAACATTGAAAGTTCAAGTACTAAGAAGTTTTCAACGATCAGCAAATTTTAATAAAGCTAGCGTTTTCTTTCATTATAACAGCTATTGGTCTTTAAATGAACCCAATAAAAATTAAAAGCATGACATAATTCTGTTTTACACAAGACCTGTGCAGATTTACACTCAAGAATAGACTTATTAGTTTTTAATACCTTCAAGGAAGACTAAAATCTGAAATAAGAGAGGTGCTCTTTTTATAGTATAAATTGACAATGTCTCAAGGCATGGACATAGAAAAGAATTACAACTGTTATAAACTTGCTCTCTAGGGCAGCTTATGTCATGAGACTGAAGCCATTGAGTCACTAAAGGAACTTGTAAAGATCACAGAGTATTTTAGTTGTTAAAATGATGCTAAACTCTATAATAAAGGAAAGATAGTTTTTTCAGTTCCATATGTATATTTTTTAAATAAAAAAATATGGAACCCTTCACAAATTTGCATACCATCCTTGCACAGGGGCCATACAAATATTCTCTATATTAATCCAATTTTAATATATGTGCTGCTGAAGTGAGCATCAGTCCACAGATTTTTTAAATCAAACTTAAATTGGTATTGCATATAGGCTAGGCAGAGATTTCATAAACTGTAAAAATTGTACATTATCTTCTAACATGAAAGTAACAAGGATAACTTCTCCAAATATCTCAATGCACACACACATGCACATATACACACATATTTATTAAATAGGAAAAATTAAATATAATATTAAAATAACATATATTTACATCTCTTTCATATATATATCATATATATTATATATATATTACATATATATAATATATATGATATTATATATATATATATATATAGAGAGAGAGAGAGAGAGAGAGAGAGAGAGAGAGAGCCAGCAACCGGCATGCTGTAACAAGCAGAATGACTGGTTGCTATGATGCCCACAGTGGCCAGTGTACTGGTTGATCAGGGATGGGGTTGGAAGGCAACCTCCCATGGTCCTGTCCCCTGGCCAGCCCACCCCAAATCATCCCCCCATACCAATTGGGGGCAGAGCTGACAGGCCCACTGCCCACAGCCCCTCCCCATAGCTGGCCCCACCCCCAATCAGCTCCCACTGCCCCAATTGGCCACAGCCCCTCCCCCAGCCAGCTTTGCCCCTGATTGCTCCCCCCCATTCTAATCAGGGGCAGTGCTGGCAGCCAACCACCCATGGCCCCTCCCTCTGGCTGGTATTGTGCTCTATCCACCACCCCCCCATTATGAATCAGGGGCGGGACTGTCTGGCCCACCGCCCACTGCCCCCCTCCCACAGCCATTCCAACCCTGATTGGGCCCCAACTGGGGCCAGGCCAGCCAAACTCCACCTGAGCACGAATTCATGCACTGGGCTTCTAGTATATAATATTTCAATCATTTAGCAATAGCTTCATTTTCTTCCAATGATATAAAATAACATTGTCTCTGGCTATAGCTTTACTAGCTTAAAAAATAAAAATCTGACAAATAAGGTATGGAAGTATAACATATGGCCAGGCAACCAATTAATAAGAGCTTATGAATTTATTTTTATTTAATTTTTTTAAAGCAGTAAGATAAAACAAAAATAAAATATTCATTATTCCTTTGGAAATTTCAAACTATTTGAAAACTTTAACTTATCAAATATAAACATTGTATAATCATGTGTTAAAAAATGGGACCTTAGAAATTACTTTATATTCAATAATCAATGAAGTACCAACAGGTCCTTAATTAAAAATGCTGTTGAATACAAGAATAATATATATATATATATATATATATATATATATATATATATATGCTAAGGATGGAAGGCAAGGGAGATAGGAAGAAAAAGAGTGATGAACACAGAGTATTTTAGTTGTATTTTAAAGGAGGAATCACTTAAAAATATAAATTTCATTATAAAAGTGATAGTTAGAAACATTTAACTAAAACACTGAAGAAAACAGGAGTCAGTACAATATGCTTCTGATATTTGTGGGGATAAATCTTTCTGAAGACCTGGGTGAAGAGTAGTAAAAATCAAAGTTGGATATACAAAACTGTGGCCAGATCCTATTAATAACAATAGTTTTATACCAACAGAGATCTAGAAGATCAAAATGTGCTATCTTTCAGAGGAGGTAAATTACAATTTTATTAGACTAGTATTAAGTAAACACTAAATTATTATAATTCTATTTTAATATGAAGATTATTTCCATATTGATTATATTGACATTCTTAGCCATAATTGAAAAATTATACAGTAAGTATAATGGGAAAAGTTTGAACTAAATTCAGAAAAGTTGGCTATGCTTTTCCTTTGATTTCTTACTCAATAGCTATTTACATTCAATATTTTCTACTCAAAAGTTGTTTTTACCTTAGTTAACATGTCTGTGTTTCTGAGCTTCCATCTGCAAATTTTAGTTTATGATATAACACTACCTGTCTCCTGAGGCTGTTTTGTAAATTAAATTTGATAATTAATGCAAAGAGTTTGGCATTTAGAACATGACACATAGCTGGCACATAAAAGAACTTAACTGTTAAGCTAACATTATTGCTATTCCCATGCAGTCCGCCAGCATATTTCCTTCAATTCGAGTGTATTTTAAACATTGGCTAAGAACTATTGTTTTACTCACTTGTGCCTTTTTTTCAGAGAAATTCTTCCTCCACATCCCTATTCGTAACACTCAAAGATAAACAAACTTGCACTTGTTGACAAAGCTGTGGGGAAATAAGTAGCTGTGAAAATTAGAACAAATATTAGGGAGAAAATCAGCAGCAGCATGTATCACATGCCAAAGGATAGTTCATGTATCTTGACCTGGTATCAGTACATCAGAATTCTTATAAAAATGTGAGGGAGTTTTATTCACAAAGACACACAAGTATTACTTAAAGTTTAGTACCATTGGAAAAATTCAGATGTTCATGCAGAAAAATGGTTAATTAATATGTAAATTATGGTACATCTTCCTAATAAAAGCTATATGCACATTAGAAATTATAATTAGGAAAAAATATGAAGCATTATTGAGAAAAATGGATATAATATATTCAGTGAAAAGAGATGCTATAATAGGATATTAATGTATATTATGATGGTAATTTTGCAAAAATATATATGCATAATAAAAAACACTGAAATGGTATGCACACAAAAGAAAATATTTGCTCTATTAGCCTAGTGGAACTAATGATTTTTCTTTCTCTCACATTCTGTAACACCCTAAATTTTTTAAATAAAAATTATAACTGCATTGTTCCAACATTAATTCCATAGTACTCTATAAAAAATATCAAGTTTCTTATCATGCCAGACAGCATCCATCACCAGTTTTTCATAATCTGCTTTCTAGGCTCATAGTCTGTCATTCTAGTTCATGTGTATGATTTCTCTGTCATACGCAATTTCCCATTGTTTTCCCAAATGTTATGCATAGGTAGTTCTGCTTTGGAAGGCAGTGAGCTATGGATTAACACAATTTATTATAATAATATGAATGACAATTAGAACTCTGAACGTGACATTATTTAATATCTATGCTTCATTTTCCTCCGGTATAAAATGGGGATGAGGTATGATGAAAGTATGTGTAACATAGAATTGAGTTAGGATTATGAATTAATACAAACAAAGCACTTAGATCTATGATTGGCACTTAATCAGTACAATATGGATTTAAGTATCATTAAAAAAGTGAAATTCATCAGGCATGCACTCTACTAAAAGGTTTCTGTTTCATTTTTAAGCAATTTTATCTGTGCTCTTATTTAACTATTTCAAGAATTCCATAATAGAGATAATATTATTACATTGATATAGATATGAGGAAATCAAGGTCCAAGCAAACTGAATAAGTTATGTGTAGTAAAAGAGTTAAGGACTATGCAAAGGAAGTGATTCTTATTTAACACTGAACATATGTTGTCTTTATTTCTATTTTATTATATTAGGGACAAAAGGAAGAACATTGCCATTTTTCTGATTTTAAATCCATATTTTTCCATTTCATCCTACTGTATTATTTAGCATTCCTGGCAAAAAAAATGTCACAATATATTTGGAAATGTTCATACTAAATATATTTTAATCTGTTAACATTTATGAAATTATTCTCTAATGAAAGTATAGTAGATTGCTGTTTTCAATTTTTTAAAGTTAATATAAGCTTTAAGTGTCCTGGGTATACATTAATATCTGTTTCTCAAAATGATACATTATTTCTCCAAATATAGACAAGACGAAGTATGGTGCATTGCCATTGTAACCATTTGTAATCATAAAGTTCAGTGCTATTAAGTGCATTCATATTGTTGTGCAACCATCACCAACACCCATCTGCAAAACTCTTTCTTGTCTTGCAAAACAAACTCAATATCCATCAAATAATAACTCCTGCTACCCACTGCCTCCAGAGGAGGCAGCCACTGTTCTACTTTCAGCATATATGCACTTGAGTACTCTTACTACATTATGCAAGTGAAATCACTTAGTGTAATGTCCTCAAGTTTCATCCATGCTCTAGCATATGTCAGAATCACCTTGTTTTTTAAGGCTAAATAGTATGTCATTTTGTGTATATTCCAAGTTTTATTTATCCATTCATTCACCAAATAGATACTTAGGTTGCTTCAACCTTTTGCTATTGGAAATATGTTGCTATAAACATATGGATATGAATAAATATAAATAATATAGCTATAAAATAAAAACCCAGTGGTTATAATGCTGTAATGGCCAGACAGGTCACCAGGAGGTATATTGAGGTCCTGCAGTGCCAGTGGGACTTAACACTGGGTCCCGTAGTGCACTGGGTCTGGGTCTTGTGTGATTTCACGTGCTGGGCCTCTAGTATAAATATAAATATAGAAAAAAATAGAAATAGAAATAGAAATAGAAATAGAAATAGAAATAGAAATAGAAATAGAAATAGAAATAGAAATAGAAATAATAGAAATAATGTACTAGTAGAGGAACAGAGAGAGACTCTTCTTTAGATTCTTTTGAGTATATACCCAGAAGTAAAATTGCTGAATAATATGGTAGTTCTGATCTTAATTTATTGAGAAAACACCATACTGCTTTCTGCAGTGGCTACACCAATTTATATTTTCACTAACAGTGCACAAGAAATTGTTTCTTCATATCCTTGCTTATTTATAACAATAACACCTTATTTTCCGTGTTCTTTATAGTAAATGTAAAATATCATATTGTGCTTTTCATTAGCCTTTCTATAATGAATAATGGTGTTGAGACTCTTTTTATATAATACTAGAGGCCTGGTGCATGGGTTCATGCACTGGTAGGGCCCCTTGGTTTCTAAAGATTGGGCAAAAAATGCCAGTCGAACGCTGCCTGCTGCTCCTGCCTGCCACTCTTGCTCATCCTAGCCCAGCTATGCCTGCCACCACTGCGTATAAGTGGGATTATGCAATATTTATATCACTGCATCTGGCTTATTTCAGTTAGCATAATATCTTCTACCTTCTGTTCGTGAAAATGTAAAATTGGTACAGCCATTAGAGAAAACAATGTAAAGGTTCCTAAAAAATTAAAATTAGAACCACATTATAATACAGCAATCCCACTTCTGGGTATATAGTCAAAGAAAATGAAATCAGGATCTTAAAGAGATATTGTTTCAATATTATTCACAATAGCCAAGATATGGAAGCATCCTGAATGTTTATGGATGGATGGAGAAAGACAATACATTGCTATTTCTCTCACTCATTCTTTCTCTCTTTCTCTCACCTTTTCTCTCTCTAAAATAGGGGTGTCGAACTCAATCAGAGAAGGGGCCAAAATCTAAAATCCAGCCTAAATCGTGGGCCGAATGGTTTACTGAACAGTCATAAACTGTCATTGTGATGGAAACGCAGCGGAGTGCAGTGATGACAGCGCGGTGCGGGCCACATTGCAAGGCCTGGCGGGACGGATTTGGCCCGCGGGCCTTGTGTTTGACACATGTGCTCTAAAATAATTTTTTTAATGTGATATATATTGGGATATTATTCACCTTTTACAAAGAAGACAACCCTTCCATTGGTGACAACATGGATGAACACATAACACATTATGCTAAGTGAAACACCAACTCTTTATTAGCTTTATTTAATATTTGATATTCTATATGTAACTGTGAGTAGGTTTTTAGGCACATTTTTTTTTATGACTCCAATAGCTTGTCTTATAAACTACAATTAACTTCTTCAATATCCTGAGTATTAAAGGAAGTCCACATGTTGAATCAGCATCATGTTTGGACTAGAAATTCATTGCAGTCTTCTTCACTACTGAAATTTTCTAAACGAATAAATCTACTAGAAGAATGTTTACAAAATGTTTTCTGCTAAAAATGCATATCTGGCCCTGGTCTATATAATTTGGTTAGAGCCCAGTCCCACTAGGCAAAGGTTGCAGGCTTGATCCCCAGTGAGAGCACATATGAGAATTAGCCAAGAAATGCAGAAATAAGTGGGACAACAAATCAGACTCTATCAAAGCAATAAATAAAAATTAAAAATAAAAACAAAATAAACTAAAAAAAGTACATATTGACAGTTATCAGAGTAAAGAATACTGATTCAGCAAATAAAACAAATGCAAATAAACTAATGAAAGAAAAATGTTAATGTTTCTGATGATAGATAAAACTTTCCAAAAAGTCTTCAGCCTGACCAGTCTACTCTATTTCCAATAACAAGCTATACAGAAAGCCAAATCCTCAAGATTTGGTTTGGTGAGGAGAGAATTTTGGAGGGGGAAAAAATATATCATTAGTAATGCAATTCAAAGATATAATGTCAGACTCTTTAACCCTAAGGTACATGTCTCTAGCAGAGATTATACTTGGCAGGCAAACCAGATGATGCCATCTATCTGGCAAGCTGTTCTTTCTCCTACACAGAGCTTAGATAGATAAAGCCTTCTGACTAATTTAGTATATCTGCATAGATTCTGTCCTTGAACCTTACATTAATTTAAAATTTTATTTGCACTGTTCTTGATTTAGTTGACAGATTTGTGTTCTTGAAAGACAGTCCTTAATACAATACTTCATACTCAAAGAAAATGAACTTAAAATATTCAACCTATTTGAGTATTTTTAGACTTTAATGTGATATGATGATTTGTGTCATTTAGCCTGTCTGTACTTTTATAATATACTAGAGGCCCGGTCCATTAATACATGCACAGGTCGGGTCCCTTGGCCTGGCCAGTGATTGGGGTTGATCAGGAGGTTGGTCAGTCATAGGAGGTTGGCTGTGGAGTGCACTGACCACCAGGGGACAGCTCCTGAGTTGAGCGTCTGCCCCCTAGTGCTCAGCGCATTGTCATAGGCACCTATTGACTGACTGTTCAGTCAACCAGTCATAACGATTGCTTAGGCATATGCATATATGTATGTGTGTGTGTATATATATATATATATATATATATATATATATATATATATATATTTCTAAAACAGTATGCATCCTGGGATGCTGACATAAGTTACACATGTCATTTTCTATACTAACACAAGGAGACAGCAGCTATATTGATCACACAGTTTAATACCTGTTTTAAATGTAACCCTTTCCCTGTGTGACAAAATGTAATATGAGTCCTATAAAGGTGGGGCAGAAAGTGCAATTGTTCAACTAATGAAAAGGTAATTACAGAAGTATAGAAGGAGTCAACTGGAATATTAGAACACCCACATCCTGGCTGCCAAGGGCGCTTGACGCTTACTATCACTGTTCTACATAGCAGAAAATAATGCATTATTCAGGTCACTCAGTCTAATATGATAGATCAAATTGAGTACTTTCAATTTCAGACTTATTTACACTGACAAGAAGTTATAAAATAGGGGATTACTAGTGTTTGAAGCCATGAAAATTGGTCTCCATTTTAAACTTACATAGCTGATCCCAGCTGTTACAAACCTCCTAGTCAAGATGATTTTATTTAAGCAGTTTAACATTAACAGACTTATTTGAACAAAGGGCATATTTAAGGTTGATGTTAGCTAAAAGAAAATCCAGTTTAGTATCACATGTTCATGTCTACTTTGAGCATTTGTTTTAAATGGCTAAGAAATGAAAGAGCTACAAAATCTATGGCTAACCAAAAGCTATTGAGGAATTATAGATTAATGCTATGCCATCCATATCTAGCTTATTAAAAAGAGAGAGAGAGAGCTGGAAGCAAGAAAGTTAGCTAGCTGACTAATTGGAATACATAACGATAGACAGATTATAGATAGATGATAGATAAATAGATGTTGCATACATATATACATAGACCATGAGATTTGTTTTCTGTATCTAATTAATTAGATAGTATAATTTTATGACATTTTGTTAGATAATATTTTTGTGCTGCTTCTTTATTTTTGAAATAATTCATACTTATACTGTAATAGTAAGTTTGATAATTGGTTGTTGTCAAAATTGTTGATTGGCAGGTGTGGTCCTATGATCTGGTTAGCAATTCAGGTCCTTACAAGAAGAACACAGCTTCTAAAATCAGTACCAAAGAGAAAAGAAAGTAAAGTAAATGAAAATTATTAAAGAAGAGAAAAGAAAAAATAAAATTTATGAATTTAAAAGTAGCCTATCATTTTACTGATACAATTTTAAAATTAATCAGATTTACTATATTAAGAATATGTTTTTGCTTTTCTTTTCAGTATTTTCCAAGGCCTTCTTTCATTTCAATATACATTATCCATTATATTTCAGTCATTCCTGAGGTTTTATTTTTTCAGGTATCATTGTCCACAGTACTGTACTAATTTGCTTTTATGGGTTTTAAAACTATAAATGTAAATCACAGGTAATTCTCACCTAAGCCTTCATACAATTCAATTTACTACTTATAATTTGAATATACAAGAATTTTAAAATTATTCTAGAACTATAAAGTACTATAACCAGAATATTATGAGTGGCTACCTTTTTGCTAAATCTCCAGAAATCTGTTTGATCATTCACAAATTATTATAATACATCCTATATATTATTGAATATTCATTATTTCCCCAAAACCTTAAATAAATTTTGTTTTATATTTCTCTTATCAACCTTGTAACAGGATACCATATGTTCACTTTACAGATTTGGAAACTGAGATTTAAATCAGCTTTCCTAAAATTACACTTTTCGGAAAGAATACTAAGACTTGAACCCTAACTTTGACTCAGAAATCTATAATAAGTTCTTATCTTTGGATTCTCCTGTTTTCTGGTTCTGTAGTCTGAGTACAAATTACACAATTTAAATTATTGGAAATGCCAACTACAGAATAAAATCGATATAATACGCAACTAAAGACATTTGTTCTGCTGACACATAGCATATACTTGGTCCATATATGCCTATGTCTTATTCCTTACAGACAATGTGTCAATGTTCTCCCCTACTCACACCCCTGGAATAAGTTTTCTCTGATTGTCAACAAACTTTGGTTAGGAGAGGATGTAGTGTACTCATTACAAACCTATTTTTTGGAGTCACATAAAAGTACACAGGTGGTTCTCAGATGGGGCAACTGTGTGCCCCACAGGACTAGACAATGTCCCAGGACATTTTTGGTTGTCACAGCTTGGAGTGGGAGGTATATGGTTGTTTCTTTACCTCTGTGAATAGAGGTCAGGGATGCTGCTAACCATCTACATTTCTCATGACAGAAGCCCTACAACAAAAATCTATCAGGCCTAACAATTTTAATTGTTTTTCAAAATATTAAATTTGTCTTTTAATTTTTAAAAATATTCTGAAAATAATTCCTAAATATGTAGAAGCTCCATTTGATGATCTGGCTTAGTAATACATTTATAATGTTTATATTACAATGTTTTAGACTATATACACAAGGACTAAATTGCATTTCTCAGTTAATTCATCTTTCTCTGTGAATGGTCTATCCTGTCAGTTAATATAAAAATATATTTGATATGATCTCTAAAATTACATGTTTCTCTTACCTTATTTCTGGAAGATATGAACATGTTCTTTGAAATCTTAAGTTGAAAATATCTATTGTTTCCCTATATGGGGGTGTATATGTTTGCATATATTTATATATGTTTGCACTTATATATACATACAAGTGAAGAATACCTTAATATGGACAAAAGCAAAAATAAATCAGCAAATATACTATTTTTCTGTGTTTACATTTTTAAATGATTTTAGGGCTGATGGTTTAACTTTACATATATTATAGACTTGGAATTTTTATATTTGCTTCTTTCCTGCCTTTATATCGATTCACAAGTATGTGTTGATTGCCTAAACAATGGACTAGGCCTCTGAGTTAGGCCTCTGATGGCACAATGGCACAGAGTTAAGCAATGTATATAGTCCCTGCTCTCAAAGAATGTACAATGTAGTAAGTACTCTGGTTTACAATTCAGCACATAAACTGGCAAATGACCAAGATAAGATGTGATAAATGTTGCAAACTTCTACCAAAGCTCAAAGAAATAATCAACTCTACATGTAAGGATAGGGAAATTTTCTTCCAGACAGCTTGAAGCTGAAGGGCAAAAACTAGAAGTGTTAGTTTAATCTTAGTAATTGATTTGCTAAGAGAAAAAGAGAGCGAGAGAGAGAGAGAGAGAGAGAGAGAGAGAGAGAGAGAGAGAGAGAGAAATTGATTTTATTGTTTTACAACATATAAATCTGACTTCCTCAGAAACATGTTTTGGTTTGTTAAAAAAAAAAAGATCTGTATATTATCAATAAGGTAGATGTCATTAAAAATTTAAGCAAATTGGTTGATTGCCCCCCATTCACCAACCCTCCCCCACCTTCCCTCTGAGATTCACCACACACAGACAATAGGATGCTGGAGGCCTGGGATGAGGGGGTGAAAGCAGGCTCGAGAGAGTCAATCTGGGAAAAAGAGGACATATGTAATACTTTCAACAATAAAGAATTATTTTTTTTAAAAAAAGAAGAAGAAGGAAGGGGTGCTTTGTTAAATGACTTTTTTTTTTTAACCTTAAAAAGTAAAGCACAAAACATTGATTGGAAAAAATTAAGCAAATTTGTCAAGCATATAGATTCTCCCAATATTAAAAACAATCCCTTAAACAAGAATCCAAGACTACAGAAAGTGAATTCATTCCCGCTTTAGATTTACTATCCAATAATTGAAACCAGTAGGGTCAAAAAGGACAGTGATGAACTTGTGTTTTCACACAGTTAAGAACGCAGTAAGAGAGAAGTATCATATCAGAAAGTATTTTATAGCAGTGTCCACCTTCAGAAACTCGCCAGAGGTGAGGGCCGTAAGGTTATCACAAGGCTTATAAGGCAGTCTGAGTCAGGTGATTAGACTCGCCTAAATAGCTACAAAGAAAAGTAAGTAAAAAGAAAACTTAAAAAGTCAGGAAACTATTGTTATAGCATTCTTTTTCTGTAAGTCACATTTTCCCTAATTTGTTGTAGGTCCTGGCTCTTAATGGTTCTAGACTATGCTTTTTGCCTTGGCATTGCTTTCCAATGAAATCATCTGATTTAATTTCCTCTTGGGGAATTCTGACAAGGCTGGGGTCTATTATGAGAGACATAAAGTGGAAATATTCGTTATGTGACTTGGACTCCTTTCCTGTTAAACCTGCTCTAATGGGCTATCGGAAGCTGGTGCCTGGAGAAGCATCCCCTGGGCTCAGCCGCACCTTTTCTTTCTCCAGACTGACTGTTCTTTTGTGAGCTTCATGCGTTTTTTTTGTCTGGGTTCTCTTTTCATGGCCCTGTGACTTACTCATTTCTTATGATATTTTTTGGCCTTCTCTCTATTTTTTTTTGTATGTCTATTTTGGTTTGCCCTTCATATCTATTGTTTTTTCCACTTTTATAAAAATAACTTCCTTTATTTATATTTAACTCAAGCCTATATTTATACTTGCTCCTCTTCTTCTAATCTATTTTTATCTTTTTCTTTTTCTATAATTCTCCTTCTTCTCTGCTGCCTCCTTGCTCTCTTTTCTCATTGTGCAGTTTAATTTTTATTTCCCCTACTTTCTTTTTTAAACATACCTTCAAATGCCCATCCTTGATACTTGCATTACTAAGTTATCACTGTTCTTACATTGCTTTCCCTACACTGTTCTTGATTCCTCTTACTTAGCTTTGTCTATAACACATTGCTCTAAGCAAGGAAGAACAGAAAATGACCTATAAATATTTTCTTGCCTTATATATGTATTGAATTATACCATCATATCATCTTGGTCAGTAGTACTCATTATTTTGAACAGTATAGTCATGAGCTGGTTATTTTATTTGAACTCAGAAAAGAGGAGTGATAGTTTCATCCAGCAATCATAAATAAGAAATATAATCATTGCCTTGGTAACCAAAAAAATAAAATTTCTCTATAAGAATAGGTAAGTGATAAAATTAATCATGTTAACACCAAAATAAAATTTATCAGAACATGCTATTTGCAGTGTAGATACAAAGTAAATTTGTATTGCACCTATGAAAAATCCATGCAAGTGTCTATTATACTTAGGACTTTGTACAAAGGTCTAGAATTATGATTATTCATTTCTATTTTAAAAAACTGAACGTGTTAAAATTTGATTCTGTCTCAGGTCTGTGAGATGTCAGATTTGCAAGTACATATAAAAATACATGTTAAAAGAACTGAGTAGCTTTAAATAGATTATGACATAGGACCTTATTCAGTGACAAGTGAGTGAGCGGTAATACGTGGGAAAAAATACAATGTGTTTGATACACAGAATCAAACTATTCATTAACTCCTGGGCTATATTTTCAAAGTCATAGTTAATAAAAATGGTATGATATTTGAAAAGATTAAATGGAAGCATATAATGTAAATCAGTATACCTTGTAAAATGTAACACATGAATTAAATGTTTATTAGGACAAGTGTGAAAAGGAAAATAGAAACATTTGAAAATGTTTGCTAAAGATCCAATTAGACATTATAACCATAAGTATTAGAGATGTTTCATCATTCTGTGGGTTTTTACAGTGGAATGATAAAGGGGATTGTTACAAGGCTATATATACTTTGGGAATATATATATATATATTGTATTACATAAATAGTATCCATTTGGTAAAAAGAATGTCATAGAAATAAAAAAGCTTAAAGGGCTTTTGTTAGATTAGTTAAAATATAATCCACATTAGTATCTATACTAATAAAAGGATAACATGCTAATTAGACCAGATATCTTCCAGATGACCTCGCGGACATCTTTTCAGACAAAATCATGGTGGTGGGCCCAGGAAGTTAGGGACAATCAGGCTGTCGGGTCAAGCAGTTAAGAGGATCAGGTCAGCAGGGGAGAGCAATTAGGGATCAGGCTGGCAGGGGAGAGTAGTTAGGGGTCCAGCAGTTGGACATCCCCCAAGGGGTCCCCAATTGGAGAGTGTGCAGACCAGGCTGAGGGACTCCCCCTCCCCATGCATGCAGGCCTCTAGTTTGTTATAAGTACTAGAAAACATGCAAATTTGCCACACATGATAAGAGCAATTATATTTCAAACTATTGAAGTTATTTTTCAGCACGAGTCAAACTGACAAAAAGATCCTTGTAATATGATTGTTTTAAAACTTGATCTTCAAATTGCCTTTGCATTTGGCAGCTTTTAAATAATAACTGATCTGCTCAAAATAATTCAAATGCACTTTTCAACTTACTTTCTGATTATTTTATTGAATATAATTTAGATTATTTTTCAAGATAATAAAACGTATGATCATTTATTCATAGGGGAAATGCTTATTTAGGCTCTGACTGGTGCTTTGAGCTCCAGAGTAAAAGGACAATTAGACCACGTAATGTTCCCATTGTCACTGAATCTGGGCCTCTTTGCCAGTTACACAAGAAATATCGAATGTCTGTATTTTTAAATATTAGCTGTATTTTCATAAGAAATCTCATGTGGTTGGTTTTGGGAGAAATTCTTACCAAAGCAGTTCAAAGGCCTGAAATCTACATATCACCAAAACACCAGACAGGGTCTGGGGTTGTTTTCCTCAATCTCCATTGGCTTACTGTCAAAATAGCCCTCATTCTAGTCTATGGAATGACTATAAATTTCTGATTCTACTTCTTCCGTGTCATCCTGATTCTTTAGGGAGGCTTGGAATCCTACTTCATGGGAGTGATTTCTTAGTCACAGCACACAAACCTGTGGCTACATCTTCTTATTATCATAACTGCTAAATGGTGTTCATATTAGGCAGCTTGCGGCTCCCAAGACAGTTACTGTTCTCTGCTCTCCATCCCCAGGGTTGTTGTTTTACTTGTTTGTTTGTTCTCTTTAGTTCCAGTTAACAGGAGTTCACTGTCAAGCTTTCTATTTTCCTCAGAGAAGTTTGCAAGCTAATCTTTTACTCCAGGACATCTAGCACAATGTCTAAGAGGTTTAGTTTGAATTATTTGCACCAAACTCTTCTGGAGGAGGAGATGTCCAGAGGCCATGGGGAAAATCACAAAGTAATCATGAACTTGAACCCCTGATATAAGCTTTCATTTTTGAAACAGAGATCATAGCCTGCTGCACTGAATATGAATGAAGTAAGGCAAGGAGACCTGCTACTCTACTCTAATCATTCCTCACCAACATCTTTGCAAGTTAGAACTTCTGACATAATATTTGTGACAAACTCTGGGAGCTGAAAGAGAGAGGAAAATACAGTATGTAGAACTTATTTGATTTATTTTTTCCCCCATAGTTTTATGGAACAAACTATTTTATTTTATTTATTTATGTCCATCTTTTTTAATTTATGTATTTTAAAGTATTATTTTAATATGTATTTGTTGATTTGAGAGAGAGAAACATTGATGTAAGAGAGCAACTTTGTAAGAAGGGGTCTTTTTTAAGAAAAAAAAAAACACATAATCAATTAGACATTCCATAACTTAATAAGTGATCATCCCAATAAATCTCATACCAGACAAACACCATACATAGTTATTAAAATATTATTAATTAAATTCCCTATGTTGTACCTTACATACCCATGACTATTCTATAATAACCTTTTGTACCAAAATCTCCTTCCAACTGACAACCACCAAAATGTTCTATGAGTCTGTTTCTATTCTGCTTGTTCATTTATTTTGATTTTTTAGATTCACTTGTTGATAGATATATATTTGTTGACATTTTATTGTTCAGATTTTTTGTGATTTTTTTTTTTTCTTAAAGAAGATGCCTTAACAATTCATATAATACTGGTTTGATGGTGATGAACTCCTTTAACTTTTTCTTATCTGAGAATCTCTTAATCAGTACTTAAATTCTAAATAATAGTCTTGCCTGGTAGAATAATCTTGGTTGTGGGCCTTTATTTTTCACTTTTAATATTTCTTGATAACCCATCACTTTTAATATTTCTTGATAATTTCATACGTTTCTTGGCTTTCTTTCTGTATGTCTTCTTTTGAATAGTGTCTATTTAGGTCTTTGGTAGGCCTAAAATTTGGGTAATGCTAGATTTCAGGGAATCACCAGGGCAAGGCAAAGAGTTTTAACCAGGTCATTGGAGTCTCAGGTATGGAGCCTACGAGCCAGCTTTGTGGGAGAAAGTTCATCAAAGGAACAAAGACCTTGGCCAGCACTTCTGTCTGGAAGAAAGCTATTCATCTTGATGTCAGATGATTCAGTTGCTCCCCGTATGTCCCTGGTCCCTTTCAAGCTGTTTTTCCAGCACTGAGCACAGAGGGAATGAGTCCAAGTTCATTCATGAACCCTTTAAGACAAACTTGTCAAAGGCTTAGCTCACAACGAATATTTTTGTGGCCCAGCCAATATAACAGTATGTAAAAAACATTTTCATAAAAATTTTGTAACTTAATTTTTACAGTTTCCTCTTATATATAATTGTTAATAATTAACTATCGATACAATGTTCACTAATGACTGATTATTATAATTGTGTTGCATTCATTTCCCTTATGCATCTTACTTGCAGGCACAGCATTTCTCTCCACTAATACCAGCAGCAAATATTTTAGCAGCCAATTGCCAAGACATTAGTCTTGGAGTGATTTGTTTGGTGTGCACAACAGGAAATAGTTCGTTTTTGGAGAACAAGAAAAATAAGTTTATTTGTGTTACACTTGTGTAGTTATTCAGTGTTTGGTAAGATAATGTTAAAAAAAATTACAAAGGTTCAAAAGAGCCGCATGCCGCTCCAGAGCCGCAGGTTGCGGACCCCTGATCTAGAGTAACTTAATTATTTTCCCCCATTTTTATGATAGCATCACAAATATTATCATGGAAAATGATTTTTAAATTTTCAAAAAGATTAGGTATTACTTTTTAATATATGGCTCTAGGAGATTTTCAAGCCTTTGTGTGTGCTAAGTGACTATATTTAAGTCAGTCAGGTAGATCAAAATAAAATAAACTGGATAATCAAGTAATAGTTTATGTTGCTCTCCCTTATAGCTCATCAAAATCCTTTGCTTTTTAGTTACAATATTATATTCAATAAATAATTACTTATGGAATTTTCTTTTGCACACATTGAAAAAGAAAATTTCCTAATGAGTTACAGTGAGGGACATAAAATAGCACAAACACCTGCCATTCTTAGGCTTGTGCTGTAGAAGGGGACATAAGGCATACTAAAATTATAACGTGAGAAAATAGGTGATGTGTCATAATAGAACAAAGAGGATTTTGTAGTGTTCAGAGGAGATAAAAACTTCTAATAATTTTTAGCACTTGTATGGTTGTTTGTAACAAAATTGAACTTTTAAATGGGGTTTAAAATGAGTAAATGTTAAAGAAGGGGAACTCCAAATAAAAAAGATGACAGAATGAAAAGTATGGTTATAAAGGAATAAACAATTTAATCTAACTATTGTATTCAGCCTGGAGAATGTCAGAGTAGAACAGAAACAATCTTATAATAATAAAAGGGTAATATACTAATAAAGCCGGATGTCCTGATGAAGCCAGGGCGAGGGGAAGCCAGCCCAGGTCCCAGGTGCCTGTGGGCATCCCCAGGGGAAGCTGGCCAGGGTGCCGGGTGCCTGCAGGTGGCCCAGGAGAAGTCAGCCCCAGTCCTGGGTGCCTGCTGGCAGCTAGAGGGGGAAGCCCAGGCCCCTAGTACCAGAGGATTATTGGTGCCAGCAGCCTAGGACCCTGGTACCAGAGGGAAGCCAGTGTCGGCAGGTGGGGGAAGGAAGGCCTACTCTTGCACAAACTTTCGTGCATCAGGCCTTTAGTATTATGATAATGCTTCAAATAATAAAGAAATGTTTTCTTTTAAAACATTAAATATGTCTTGTTGTTTTATTTTATATATTTTTTTTCCTTTGGTGAGTGTGTAGGTGCATAGGGTGTGAGGGAGAGAGAACTAGCATGAGAAAAGCAGTAGGAACTATCCACCCTCCAGCTCCCAAATGGCTATATTTAGGTGATGCTAATGGTGTAAAGGAGAAAAGACAATTATCACCAAAAGAGAGCTCCACCAGAGTCTACTTGTAGATCTCTGAAAGGACCAAAACCCCCAATAAAGCTGATTCTGAGGAGAATATTTATGAGATACCATAGTTTATATAGATATAGTGCGTAAATTAGGAAGCACCTGCAGTGGTCTGAGTAAAGATAATGCAGGATTAAGATAGCCTTGTAAACAAGAATGTTAAGAATAAAAGGGGTATTACACTTAACAGCTATGTAGAAAATAAAAAAACAAGTGAGTAAAAGTATAAACAGCATGTTTCGATGGCTAATTTAATGTAGAAGAGAGAAGGGGTATGACAGTTGACTCAGAGTTTATGTAGAGGCCTGGGGCTCGGGATGCGAGCACTGGTGATGGGCGTGGCCGCTGTGGGAGCACTGCTCATCCCTGTCAGCCTGAGCAGCTGTGGACCTGCCCTCTGAGCAGCTGCTCCCTGGTCCGGCATCTTCCATGGAGCCAGAGCACTCACCTCTCCAGGGGAGCCGGTTGGGGCCAGGCCCAGGGACAATAGCACTGAGAGGCGGCTCAGTAGGCTTCAGTCGCGCGGCAGCCAGGAACCCACCTCCCAGCCTTCAGGGCCAGCTCTGTGAGTCCCGCAGCGGCCCTGTGTGGCCTGTGAGCATCCTGAGAAGGTGGCAGGGAGCGAGGAGCCTGGGTGAGAGGTAACAATCATGCTCCTGCCCTGAGGCCTGGGGTTTGCAGCAGGAGCAGCCACTCATCCTCTTGGTCTGCTGAGCAGTGCTCCCACTGTGGGAGCACACTGACCACCAGGGACAGCTCCTGTGTTGATCATCTGCCCCCTGGTGGTCAGTGTGTCAAGTCATAGCGATGGGTAGATGGGTCATTCTGGTCATTCTGCTGTTTGCTCACTGGGCCTTTATTATATAGGATAACAGATTAATGGTGATATTACAAATGACTAGTAGTTACAAATACCACCAAATGGTAAATACTCTTAATATTTATGTTTATATAATATATAAATGAGCTGTGATTTTAGGCACAAGTAATAAATATCATAAATAAATATCCCCCAGTTTCTGTCATAAAACAGAACTTTAGCTACTAAGTCCAAGAGTAATTTGAACAGTATTCTCTGTGTTTCTTTTTCAATCCCTGTACTGAGTTCTCTTTTGGTCATCCTGACCTTATTTACTGTACTGTGAAGGCAGCCATTCTGAGGGTGTTGCTGGGAATGAGCTTTATTTTAAGCTCTCCATTTGGGGGAGTCTCACAATTTACACAATAGAGCTCATTGAGAGAGGTACACGGTGACACACCCTAAGAAACTGCTGTATTAGCATTCCCTGAGGAGAATCTTTTCTTCATGTTCTCAGAAACTCTTCTATTGCCCAGCATTAGAGGCATGCAGGCATAAAGAATTGCTAAAATATGTAAAGAAAAACTTCTGACAAATATAAACCCTCAGCACTTTTTACAACAGCTTCTGAAAGTAATTTTATTTTGTTGTAAAAATGTATTTTATTGTCATAAATATAGTGTAGTATACAATGGGTTCCTGTATTAAAGCATATAGTTTGCATAAACATAAATACCAGACTGGCACTGAAAAATAATTTAAGGATATAAAGTCAGAAATAATACATGCATTTGTATACTGGTAAATGCTAGCCTACAAAACCCTGTATAAGCTAATACTGTAATATATTTGAGTAATGATGCTAACCAGAAAGCAAGACATAATATACAATAAATTTGAATGCATTTCTACACAGTACATGAAGACAAGGTAAATATTAGTAAACATCCACACAAAGCAAACTGAACAATATAATAAATTCTAATGAATTCCTACATAGTACATGAAGACAAGCAAATATTTCATTAAAAAAAATTTCCAGTGCATAAAAGAATAATGTATTTGAAGGAATTATAATGGCATGCCCATGCATTCAGTAAAAGTATATATTACTAAATATTAGTTTCCTACAAAAGGAGGAAGTATTCTTTAAAATAAAATGTTAATTTTATTTTATCTAAGAGTTTATTTTTATGAATATTTTTTCACTCATTGAAAAAAAATAAACTATAATGTCTTTCTATTCCAGCTCTCCTATCTTACATATTGGGAAATTGAATCACAATGGTTAAATTTCTATCTTTTTTTTTTCAAATCCAATAAAGCATGTCAGCAAAGCCAAATCACTATATCATTAAGGCCTAAAACCAGATTTGTACACTAGCCATTTTATTGAAAGAATTTTTAAAACAGGAGGGAATTCTGGCCCACACTTGATGGATCTTACAGAATACAGACAACCTTTTATCAGAACAACTCCTCTCCCTCAAATTTCTTCATTCAGTTTCCAGAATTGAGGTACTGGGACATGGGGAGTATGCCTGATTAACCAGACTCAGCATAGCAATTTGTATTTGTATTAAATATTCATTTGATGCCATTTAATGTAGCATGTCTTTTCTCTCTCTCTCTCTCTCTCTCTCTCTCTCTCTCTCTCTCTCTCTCTCTCTCTCTCTCTCTCTCTCTCTCTCTCTCTCTCTCGTCCTGGGTAGAAGGAGATTCCATAATTAAAAATTATATACTTACATTTATGATTTCATTTTGGACTCTTCTTCAAATGTGTCAATCAAATATGTAATGGCCTGGGTGCACTTAGAAGGAATTATACCTTTCTGTCTTCTTCATGTGTACTAGCAGACTCAGTATATCTTTACACTTGCACCTCTGTATTACTTATATGATAATGGACTAAAACCCTTAGAACTACACATAGGACTATACCATCTGTGCTATTCCTGTTTTTGGAGACACATAGGATGGTGGTAAGGAACCACCAACACAGGGAATCTGCGTCAGATCAGAGGAATTTACATTCCAACAATTTGGTTGAGTTTATTTCATTAATTTTGATGCACTCTTTGTCCCACCCTCTGTATTTTTGTGTAACATTTGTCTAAGACAAGATTCTCGAACAGCAGTCACTTCATCACTAACATTATCATTCAATTTGCATAAGCATATATCCATTTCTATCTTTTTCACATTTCTCTGTTTACTGTACAATTAAGACATCTTATTGGTTGCTGCATCTTCCTCATTCAGATTGTCACTATTAGAAGAAACCGAAAATCCCTCTATGTCAACAGCATCCACCAAATAAATTGAATGCCCTCTTCATTCCCTGGGATTGTTAGCAGTGACATTGAGTAAATACTTTCTAGGTACACATAATAAGCTCTGCCATTTTAACCACCCTTCCCATGCTGAGCTTTCTACCTCATAATCTTGTTTGTAGGCAGTGCACCTGTCACAGTAGTGGCCTGCCACCTACAAACATAGAGACTGAGCTCTGCCAAGTTCTTAGATCTGGCAGAGCACTAAACCATCAGTATAGCCATAAAAATTACTTGAGTAAATATTTATACTGAAAAAAAAATAACTGTCCTGCTTTCAACATCAATCACAGAAAATAGAGTCCTTTTAGTTATTCTTCTCATAGTATGGCTTCATGTTTCACTAAGAATGTTCCAAAAGTGTGAAAATGTTTTACAATATTGATATTACTATTAATTTCAAAATGTGTTTCAAATGGTAAATATATTAAACTATTTGCTGTTTATTTAGTTCAAAGCATATACATTAATTAAATTTATTTCACTAACTATGTCAGGTTAATATTAAAATACACCTTATGCTAGTACTGTGAGAAATAAATATACTCTTACATATTATTCTTAATGTATTCCTAGGAAGAATTGAATAAACTGTTAATGCTGATTCCTGGGGATAAGGGTAGGTTATGCAGACTCTGCCAAGTTATTCTGACAATTTTTTTAAAATAGAATAATATTCAACAGGTTTATAATGAGCACCTGCTATATGCGTGACACTGAATTAAATATTGTAGGAATATAGAGAGGAAATGGCACTATATTATAGTCATTATAATTAAGCCAAGACTATAAAAATTAAACATCTGTGAAAAATAAGAAAAGATGAGATAAATGGCTGGTTATAGGACCTTTATAGGAAAGCAAGTTTTGAATTAGTTTTTCTTGCAAAGAATGTAGAGGAATTCTCAGAGATGTGAAATAATGCATTTTTCACATCTCTGAGAATTAGAGCAATAACATGAAGAAGGGCATTCTAGCACACACTAAGTCATAGATGACAGATTTATATTAAAGCATATTTTCTCATAGGTATGCTTTGATATAATATTCACTACAGATAATTATTTATTGTAAATTTAGCTCTCTCTTATTTGGTAGCAATATATGCTAATATACTTTCTTCTGTTATCACCTACTGCATTAAAATTTTATTGATCACTTCAAAAGAAGTGAAAGTAGAACCTTCTTTATGAGAAATAAAGCTAAATTGTACTTATTAAATAACATAATGCAAGCATACCTTTATATGTAAAAAAGCCAATTAGCTGTGGGAGGGTTGGAGGAGAAATTTATATCCCATGTTTGGGTAGGGAAATGTACAACTTTAACATAAATAATGATGATATCAAAATTGTTAAAAGATTTTGCTTATCTTGGTTCAGTCATCAATTCAAATGGAGACTTCATCAAAGAAATCAAGACAAGGCTGAGACTCAGATGATCAGCAGTAGACAAAAGAAATATATATATACACACACACACATACTAGAGGCCTGGTGCATGAAATTTGTGCACAAAGAGGTGTCCCTCAGTCTGGCTTGCACCCTCTTCAATCTGGGACCCCTCAAAGGATGTGCTACTGCTGGTTTACAGGGATCAAGCCTAAACTGGCAGTCGGACATCCCTCTTGAAATATGGGACTGCTGGCTCCTAACCTCTCACCTGAGGTGACTGGGGAAATAAATGTAATCAACAGATGATATCCTATATAATAAAAGCCTAATATCCAAATCGACTGAACAGTGGAACAACTGGTTGGCAGGAGATGGGGCTGGCAAGCAGGTGGTGCCAGGCCAGACAAGGTGGGTGCCAGTGGCAGAGGGAAGGGATGGCAATCAGGGCTGGCAGTGACCAATCATGGCAGGGCAATGGAGGGCAGGGCAGTAGCTGCCCCCTAGTGGTCAGTGTGCTCCCATAGGGAAATGCCACTCAGCCTCAAAGCAGTTGATGGCTGGTGAGCAAAACAGCAGTGGTGGAAGCCTCTCTTGCCTCTGTGGCATCACTGAGGATGTCCAGCTGCAGCTTAGGCCCACTTCCCACCATCATTCGGACATCCCTCGGGGGTTCCGGACTGCAAGAGGGTGCAGGCCATGCACCCCACGTCCGCTGAAGTGCATGAATTTTCGTGCACCAGGCCTCTAGTTTTAAATAAACAGCGAATGGTTAAATATTTTTATCATACAAAATACATTTTGCAATTAATGATAATATTAATATTTTAAGACATAAGAGGAAACCTATTATACTCCAAAACTTCAAAGAGAAAACTTTAATAAGTATATAAGACATTTTTAATATTCAGCAAATAAATTTATGGAAAATTAAGATGAGGTTTTTTTAGTTATTGAGAAGCTTAATATTTGTTAAAATGATATTTCTCAGTGGTGAAGGAGTAGCAAATGAGGTGCTTTTTAAAAAAAATATCTTCACTAAAGAATATTTTTACTAATTTTAGAGATAGATGGGGGGAGGATAGAGAGTGAAACAACTGTGTGAGAGAGAAAAATTACCTCTGGGAATCAAACCCACAAGCTCTGTAGGTACCCTGGCAGAGCCCAGCCTTTATGGTGCACATGATGCTCCCATACATGGAGCCATAGGTTATAGCATGAATGTAGTTCTTTTATGAAGCTCTTAGGAAGAATAACTTCAGTTATTTTTTTTTAACTGAGACTAATGGAAAATTCAACTTCCAGAGGCTTAACTACCTGACAGGAATTTATATCTCATAATATAAAAAGACTGAGGTCAAACTGTTCAGAACTAGTATGACAGCTCAAAGATTCCACCCACTAGGAATCTTAGCTTCTCGTCTCTTTTTTTTCCCCCACTACAAATATCTTTGTCTTTATTTTTATGGCTTTAAGATCACAAGATGGATGCAATGGAATTTTATTGTAGCATAGCTTTTTATCCATAAATACTATATATAGCATTTATATGGTGTTTAATTTTTAAAAATGAAATGTTATTTTGTCTTCTAAAGTTGGATATTTAATTCAATATTATGTTAATTTTTACTTTAGATGTATCTAATTGTTGAACATACCTATAATTCCATTGTTTTATTTTTTTAACTTCATAATATTTTATTTAATATACCTCAGAATCTTTTTAATGAAACAATTTATTTGCAGCTTTTGCCTTTAGTTTTATATTTTTTTAGTAAAAGACATATAGTGCTCAGGTTATGTCATACTCGATATACTCTGTTTTGTGGTTACCTTGCCATCTCTAATTTACAGTATTTATAAAAATAAAATGAAAAATCCCGTCATTTTAATGTATGTACTTTATGTTTTTTATTATTTATTTACAACAAGTAAAGGTCAGGAATTATTATTTTCCTTTTAATTTAATTTAATTTTATTTTATTGATTAAGGTATTACATATGTGTCCTTATCTCCCCATTGTTCCTCACAATCCCAATCACGCCCTCATCCCCTGTTGTCTGTGTCCATTGGTTAGGCTTATATCCATGCATACAAATCCTTTGTTTGGTCTCTCCCCCTTACTCCACCCTCCCCTACCTTTCCTCTGACGTTTGAGGGTCTGATCAATGCTTCTCTGTCTCTGGATCTGTTTTTGTTCATCAGTTTATTATATTCATTCATTTCCATAAATGAGTGAGATCGTGTGATATTTATATTTCTCTGACTGGCTTATTTCACTTAGCATGATGCTCTCCAGTTTCCTCCAGGCTGTTGCAAATTTAAGAATTCCCTATTTTTACCTCAGCATAGCATTCCATTGTGTAGATGTACCACAGTTTTTAATCCACTCATCTGCTGATGGGCACTTAGGCAGCTTTCAAATCTTAGCTATGGTGAATTGTGCTGCTATGAACATAGGAGTACATATATCCTTTCTTACTGGTGTTTCTAGTTTCTTGGAATATATTCCTAGAAGTGGGATCACTGCGTCAAATGGGAGTTCCATTTTTAGTTTTTTGAGAAAACTCCATACTATCTTCCACAGTTGCTGCACCAATTTGCACTCCCACCAGCAGTGCATGAGGGTTCCTTTTTCTCCACATCCTTGTCACCAAGGATTTAGTTGATTTGTTGATGATAGCCTTCTGATAGGTATAAGATGGTACCACATTGTCGTTTTGATTTACATTTCTTGGATGATTAGTGACAGCATGTTTTCATATGTCTCTTGGCCTTCCTTATGTCCTCTTTCAAAAAGTATCTATTTAGGTCCTTTGCCTATTTTTTGTTTGGGTTGTTTATCTTCCTTTGTTAAGTTGTATGAGTTCCCTGTAAATGTTGGAGATTAAATCCTTATTGATGATAACATTGGCAAATATGTTCTTCCATGCAGTGGACCTTTTTGTTTTATTGATGGTTTCTTTTGCTGTTCAGAAGCTTTTTTATTTTAATGTAGTCCTATTTGTTTATTTTCTCTTTAGTTTCCATTGCCCTAGCGGCAGTATAGGTGAATAAATTACTTTGGCATATGTCTGAAATTTTGCTGCTGTGGATTCCTCTGGTATTTTTATAAAATGACTTTCCAATTTCATTTCCAGTTTAAATTTTTTTATTTATTGATTTCAGAGAGAGGAGAAAGAAATTTATTTGTCATTCCAATTATTTACACATTCACTGGTTGATTTTTGTATGTATCCATGACCAGCGATGGAACCCAAAATCTTGACATATCAGAACAACGTTCTAACCAACTGAACAACTAAGCCAGGGCTTCATTTCCAGCTTATTTCTATACTGGAGGCCTGATGCACAAAACCTGTGCAGTGGGGGAGGGGGGGGTGTTTCCTCAGCTCAGCCTGTGCCCTCTCACAGTCTGGGAACCCTGTGATTGACAGTTAGGAAGAGGTGGGTCCTTCCCACTTGGCCGGGGTTCTGCGATGAATTATTTCCACGGAGGAGGGCCCAGGCCACCCGCTGCAGCGCTGCCGGCCAAATAGCCTGGGCCTCCCTCTATTTTTGGGTGGGGGGAGATCGTGAGGCCCCCTAATTGATTGCTCGCCAGCCGGTGGCCTGGGCCTCCCTCTTCAAGGTGATCATGGGGTGAAGGCCGGGCCCCCAACCAATCACATGACACCCATCTTGGCTGGCTTGGCACAAGTGGGTATCATAACAAAGTCATTGGAAAGGTCATTAGAATTGGTCTTTCTGCTGTTCAGTCTTTTTGTCGATTTGTATATTACACATTTATTATTATAGATTTGTCACATTCTATTGTTACGTAAGTTTTAGGAACTAAGGACTACTGTGAGAAAATAAATGCCTTATTTTGTGAAAAATAAAAAAAAAAAAAAAAAAAAGCTTAAAATACATTTCTGAAAAAGTTTCCCCAATATTCATAAAAATAAAATATCCTCTTATAAAATAAGTATTGTAAGTGAAGGATTCAATAGCTGACTAGAGATAAGACATCTACCACTGATTTGATTTTACTTCATATAAAGATCTGAAATTGTTGAGGGATTTTTTTTTTTCTTAGTAATACAAACTTTTCACAAATCTAAATGATTTTTATACATATTCTTTGCTACAATGCCTTTATATACCTGGATATATTACTATTTTTAAAAATCTTCTTTGCATAAGAGCAGAAATAGAAAACCCTGAGTGAAATTTCTGACATAGCCAGGCTTCCTGCATCCAGAATTCCCGGGCTGTAAATAAGAGTGGCACCACTCAATGTTACTCCTAGTAATCCACTAGCAAACTTTTTGCTTTTTGTTCTCACATCTCTGCTGTCTAGATGTCTTAGTTCGAAAAGGAGGTATGCGTCCTCTGGGAGACACACCAGTGATTCCACTTACCTGGAAGTTGAAACTGTTGCCTGACCCATTTGGGTTCCTCACACCTCTGAATCAATAGGCAAAGAAGAGAGTTAATTTACCAGCTAGAATGATGAAACCTGACTACTGCATGAAAATAGGACTACTGATGAATAATAGAGGTAAGGAAGCTTGTGTCTGGAATATAGGAGATTTTTTAGGGTCTCAGGCAGTTATAACAAAATACCATAGACTAGGTGGCTTAAAAGCAGACCCACATTTCTCACAGTTCTGGAGTCTAGGAAGTCCAAGATCAAGGTGCTGGCAGATTTGGTTCCTGATATGAACCTTCTTCCTTCCTGGTTTGCAGATAACTACCTTCTTGCTAAGTCTTTACATAGGGAAGAGAGAGAAAGCTGCAAGACATAAAGGAGAAGAGTAAACTTAACCCAAGCACTTTGTTCCCACTTCTTGAAAAAGTGATGGCGCATTTTCAGTGTAAGCAGGACAATTGTGTCATTTTAGGCAGAATCGTAATCATATTGTCAACCTTATTTAAATATTAATTATGGCATAAGAAGATATAAATTTGTGGCAATTTAACAAAGGGTAAACTATGATTATTAATTTTTACCATGTCTCAACACTGCTGCTAACCTATGATGTCCCCCAGTCTATATGTTGCTGTGAGATATTTTTAGATGTAATTAACATTTAAATAAGTAAGCTTTAAATAAAGTGGATTATCTTCCATGTTTGTGTGGCCTTTATCCAATCAGTTGAATATATTAAAAGAAAAAATATGAGATTTCAACTCATGTTGCATTATCAACTTTGGCCGAAATTTCCAGAATGCTGTCCTTCCCTGACAATTTCAGACTTTCCAGCCTCTGGAATTACTCTAGCCAATTCCTTAAAATGAATCTCCAGATAGATAGATGATAGCTAGATAGATGATAGATAGATGGATAGATAGATAGATAGATAGATAGATATGATAGATAGAGGATATATAGACATTCTATTGGTTCTATTCCTTTGGAAAATTCTGACTAATGCATAAGGTACTATTTAAATAGCATATTTTAGATTAGGGGTGTCGAACTCAATCAGAGAAGAGGCCAAAATCTAAAATCCAGCCTAAATCGCGGGCCGAATGGTTTACTGAACAGTCATAAACTGTCATTGTGATGGAAACGCAGCGGAGTGCAGTGATGACAGCGCGATGCAGGCCACATTGCAAGGCCTGGCGGGACGGATTTGGCCCGCGGGCCTTGTGTTTGACACATGTGTTTTAGATGATGTTTCATTTGAAGACTGCATTTAACTGCTTAAAATCATGTAGAATGGGTCACATATTTTTATAGGGTACATGTTCTGTAAAACTCTAGATTCTTAGAGAACATGGGAATACTTAATCTAAATTCTATAAAGTTTGCTAAGAGAAGAAAAACAGGAACACAGTTTGAAATATGATGTTTTATAGGAACACCTAAGTTGCCAAAGTTGAAATAAAATATTATTTTTCTTTTTGTTTTGTAGTTTTTAGCTTCTGGCCCTAAGATAACTATAACCTTCTCAAAAGCATTACATTACCTTTGGTCAGGTACAACACTTGACACAAAAGCCCTCTTACAGCACTTTGGGCTTTGTAGTAACAGAAGTCCTAAAGCATCTCACAATGTGTGCATTATTTTTAAAGCAAGAAAAATCTTCTGTACTGTTTAGGAATTAAATGACAAAGGAGTGGTATTTTTGACTTCTTCATGAAAACAAAAAAATAAAAACAGGGGTTACCTGGTTAAGAGATAAATAGATTAATGACATATTGCTTTGTTTAAACTTGTTCAATAGGTATAAATTGAGGGTGAAAAGCATCTAAAGTAATTTTGTATGAGAGAAGATCTATTTTGTGTTGAAAGGATTTTAGAGACAGGAGAGGCAATTTTAGGGAAGGGGGAGGGGAGTCCATGAGAGAGGAATTCCTATGTGACAGGCAGAGACGCTCCAAGCTGCCAGGTTGTTTATAAGAATGTTACCACAGACCATCAAACATCAGAGGGAAGGCAATGGAGGGTGAAAGAGTGGGCATGAGATTAACCAAAGGACTTGCATGCATATAAGTATAACCAATAGGCACAGACGATAGGGTGAGGGCATGAGCTGGGGGTGGGAGTGGCCCAGAAGAGGTCAATGGGAGAAAATAAGGAGCCACATGTAATACCTTCAACAATAAAGAATTTAAATTAAAAAAGAAAAAGCTTGTTGTAAGATAAGAGGAAAATAAAGAGGGGGGCACCAATTAAGCTTTGAAACTGATTCCAAGCAAGGAAAGTGACCAGTTTGGAAAAACACGGGGAACATATAATAAAATAAGGAAGGGTCCAATTGGAAAGTAAGATAAACAGACAAAGAAGCTAATAGCTTTTATAAACCCGTAGACAAAGAGGCTCAGAGGACTGGATGAGGTTTTTCCCATTTTAGAGAGAGAGAGGTTTTTCCCCTATAGGGGCCGCTCCCCAGGGGGAGTTTGTATATGCTTACAATAAAGTTCCAGAATTTTGCTTAACATCTTGTAATCCTCGAATTTTATTCTTTAGACTTCATAGGACAAGGATCCACAATGAGAGTCCGAGCTCACCATTTCCATATATCAGTAAGGTGTGATTTATGCATTACCTAAAAAATAAAAAGGCCAAAGTAAGAAACAACAAGTGTTTATTTATGCTCAAAGAGAAGAGTTATTGAGGAAGCCTTGATTCAGGTAGAAATACAAATAGTGTTCCCATTAGGAGTTGAAGCCAATGGAGTATTAATAAGAAGGGGAAGAGAAATAACTACCTCAATAGAAGGAAGGCATGTTTGTGAGTATTAAGAATCTAAGGCAGAAAATTCTATAGATGCAGATAAGCTAACACGGTGGTCTTAATCCTAAATAATACCTTTCATTATCAGCCCAGTAATCATAATAACCAGCTGTTTCAGAAACAATGATGCATTGATCCCAGTTCAAAGATTATTTCCACCAGTTTTAACATTATCAAAGTTTGTAAGTAAGACCAGCAAGGTAGTTCCTTGGTGATGGCAACTCTGACTCTATTTCCAAGTGGCTCCATTTATATTATTTTTTTACATATGTTTTTCCTCCTAAATTTTGATCTTTTAGTTAGTCTTTCAGATTGTGGTGGGTAGTCACACTCTGGGTATATAACTTCTTTAGAAAAGTGATTAACTTTTCCTTACGCAAATTCAGTGCATTGTTTCTGTGCATCTAGGTCCCTGCCTCTTTGAAGTCTTTTCTATCACACCATGCTCTCTAAAAAGTGACAGCCCTCACCAGAGCACATAATTTCATTAATTCTCCTATAATCCAATCCCCTGATTTCTCTCACTCTCCTTAATTTTCTTTAGGGTTCCTCCTCAATTTTACATCCATAGAAGCTGAAAACTGTCAATTTTGAAGCATATTTATCCATTTGTTGAGATCTTGCTCCTAGGCATATCATTTATTTGACTCAAGTAAAATCATAAAAAACTCTCTACAGGTTTGGATGTTTCTATATCAACAGTTGGAATAAAGGATCTTTTTTTTTTTGGCAGGTTTGTTTTATTTCTCCAACAGTATTTTGACAATAAAGGGTAGCTTGACAGATCCCGATTGAGTAACTAACTCGATGTTTTCTATGGCCACCCAACAGTCTAACAGTGGAGAATTGTAACCCATCCCACTATTCTTTTGGCATTGTTTCTGTAAATACTGAATCTTACTAATATGTAGCTTATATTAGTATAAGAATCCTAGGAACTAACTTCAGAAGATATAGACTCCAACCTTCGGTCAGAACAATTATAGGAGATTTGCTGAACTTCAACCATAGACTAATGATGATGAAGAACCAGGATGACAAAGATCAGATGATGAAGACCAAACCATCACCTGAAGGAGGACAGTTGGGGGCAACCAGGTCAGTAGGGGAGAGTAGTTGGGGGCAACCAGGCCAGCAGGGGAGGGCGTTGGGGGTGACCAGGCTGGTAGGGGAGAGCAGTTGGGGGCATTAGGCAGACAGGCAGGTGAGTGGTTAGGAGCCAGTGGTCATGGATTACAAGAGAGATCTCCAACTGCAGGATTGGAGAGGGTGCAGGCGGGGCTGAGGGACACTGCCCCCATCATGAATTTTGTGCACCAAGCCTCTAATATATATATTTGAAGAGTTTGTAGAAGTATAGAAGATTAAAAGTATATTTCTTCTCTGAAGGCTGGAACTTTGTTCCTTTCTTTGATATCACCAAGCTCCTGGTCTCTATATCTCTTTATTTTTCTCTGCCTGAGGCTGAATACTGAGGATGTAAAAGTAAGGACTTCTTTTTTTATGGGAAATTCCTGTCTTTAGGAGGTTTCCCAGCAGGGAAAGAAGAGGTTTTAATTGCATTAACAAGTGATAAATGTCAGTTTGAAGACATTAGATTATGCATTATACCTCCTAGCTCATATTCCACCTACAAGGTTCCTTTCACACAACAACTAGCTAGAGAAACAGAGACAATAAAATTGCTTAAGGAAAGGATAAATGTGACCATGTACAAAAGACAGTGTTTCTGTATAAATATGTCTGGATAGAGAGCAGTTGTGCTACTCGATTGGAACAAGGTAAACAAAAGTGAAGTTAGACTGATACATACTTCACGGGAAAGAAAAACACAATGTCATATAAGTCAATATTTTTTCTGCCCAGTGCAAGGAAAGCAAAATTTAAAATTTTGGATCAACAGTGAACCTGATACAATTAAGAAGCTGCCAGTGGCTCCCTGGAGAACCTGAAATATTAAGAACATACAGGTATATCCTGTTTTTTCATGCTTTGCTTTATTGTACTTCATGGGTGTTGTCTCTTTTACAAATGAAGGCAAAATCCGTTGTTACAATGGCAAGATTTGTGTGCCTGATGCTTCAAAAAGAAAGGCAAATCTTCAATACATCAGAGTTTGGAATATGGAGAGGTTTATTGATAGGAAAGGTGCCAACCCAAAAGATGGGAGAACTAATCCTGAAATTTATCTTAATAGAAATAAAATTCAGACATCGCCAAAACTGGTTTGGCTCAATGGATAGAGTGTTGGCCTGAGGACTAAAAGATCCCAGATTCAATTCTGGTTAAAGGCATGTACCTTGGTTGCAAGCACACCCCCAAGAGGGGGTGTGCAAAAGGCAGCTGATCAATGTTTCTAACTCTCTGTCCCTCTCTCTTCCTCTCTGTAAAAAATCAATAAAATATATTTTTTATTTATTATTTTTTTAAATATATTTTATTGATTTTACACAGAGAGGAACTGAGAGGGACAGAGAGTTAGAAACATCAATGAGAGAGAAACATCGACCAGCTGCCTCTTGCACACCCCCCACTGGGGATGTGCCCGCAACCAAGGTACATGCCCTTGACTGGAATCGAACCCGGGACCTTTCAATCCGCAGGCCGATGCTCTATCCACTTAGCCAAACCGGTCCTGGCAATAAAATATATTTTTAAAAAATAAAATAAAATTCAGGCATATTTTATTGTCAAGGGAAGGGAGGGGAGGCAAGAGTTGAATGTGAATCTTGGGCCACTTGACAGCTAGACAACAAAAAGGGATCCAAGGAAGAGTGTAACATTTCTAAATCCCTTCAAGATCTCAATCAATTTTGACTCCCACTGATTGAGTCCAGTTCTGGAGACTCCTGTAAATCTTAGGTAGAGCATATTTCCTCACCTCCTTGAGAAAGGTGGCCTTGTCACTGTGGCTGCTCTGCAAAAACTCAAACCCTCCAGCAAGATTCCTCTAGTTTAGGGGTGTCGAACTCAATCAGAGAAGGGGCCAAAATCTAAAATCCAGCCTAAATCGCGGGCCGAATGGTTTACTGAACAGTTATAAACTGTCACTGTGATGGAAATACAGCGGAGTGCAGTGATGACAGCGCGGTGCGGGCCACATTGCAAGGCCTGGCGGGTCGGATTTGGCCCTCGGGCCTTGTGTTTGACACATGTGCTCTAGTTAATTAATATGTCAATGCCATAGTTATTAGCCTGAAGTCCATCAGTGAAAGCAAGCATTTCACTGTTTTAACTCCACCAGCAAAAATATGACCGGCTTTATTGAGATACTTGCTTTAATAAGGTGGTCTGGAACGGAAATTGCCATATCTCGGCACACCTATATATGACTCACCCCCAGCTACTATTATCAATTTAAAGCTTTCTTTTCATACCTAGGAAGTGTTGCATGACTCTGTAAAAACACTCCACTGAGTGCTCATACCTGCATACACAACTGCACCCTTATATTTGCTTACACACCCTACCAGCTTTAGCCTGCTTACACACACTACCATATTGAGTCCTGCAGCTAGAAAACATTGCTTGTAAATTCATGTAAAAACTTTAGTAACTCCCAAACAACCCATCCCATTGGGAAGTGCGATAGTCACAAAAGTTTAATTATTTATCAACCCTGAAAATGAAGGCAGGCCCGAAAGCATTACCAAACAAGAATTGTGAGCAACAGTACTTGAATCCTTTCTTGAAAAATGTGAGCTGAGAGATCTGCATTATTGTTAGTTTTTGGCTTGTTCCTTTTTCACCAGGATTCCCATATAGAAAGGACTGCTGGAAATTATCCTTTAACAGTTTCAGAGGTCTTCCCTTAAGATGCCCAGTGGATTCACTTATAAGAATCTGGTAAATTATGTCACAAGGAAGTTCACCTCCGGGGTGGTATAAAACCAGGGGTTTCTTTTCTTGGTTTCTAAAGGTGAATCCAAAGCAACAGTAAGATTTCTCCAAGTTTCTGTGACACCCCAAATGGCAAGCTGGAACTCTATTGCCAGTTTTGGTCCTACTCTGGACAAAAGGACTTTAAGCAAAAGCATGGAAATGTGTTGCAAGTATATTCAAACTCTCCACTGGAGAGGGGGACCCAAAATGGGAAAAACCATGATGATGAGAGAGAAACATTGATCAGCTGCCTCCTTCACACCCCCCACTGGGTATGTGCCCGCAACTAAGGTACAAACCCTTTACCAGAATCAAACCCTGGACCCTTCAGTCCGAAGGCCAACACTATTCACTGAGCCAAACCAGTAAGGGCTTGGGAGGGATTTTTAAGATGAAAAAAACCCACTCCAGTGAGTCCCTTTGTCAAAGGGTGTATAAATGCTAGCAGCTTCTTTGTTTGTACATGCTACTTTCTAATTGGACCCTTCCCTGCTTCGTTTGTGTAGGAAATGGGCCTCTGTGCTCCATCTCCAGCATGGTTGGCTTTTGATGGAAATGGTTGCTGAATTTCCCCAGAGCAAACAGAATGCAGGGAGGAGAGAAAAGGATGTAAGAGCAAGGAACTGTGGACTTGGGTGGTCAGCATCATTAAGCCTGCCTCAGCTAGACAAGGGGGAGTTGGAAGCAACTAGAAAGGGCCTCAGCCCAATTCATTTGAATGGCTTAATGGGAGACAGCAAGATCTAGGCAACATATGAGGAAACAGGTGACCCCATAGCAGTACTAGAGGAGGGACTGAATAAATGGGCTGGGTTCACTGTGTACAACAGATACTGGCTTTCAAGAATTTATTAAAAGTTTTGTTTTTGCCATACTTCTGTCTGTTATTTGAATTCAGATAGGTGAAGTGTCAAAGTGTCAAAGCTTATCCCACGTCCCCCATCCCACCCTCCCTCCCCACACCCAGTCCTCAAACAATCTGGAGGGTTGGAGCTGTCTCTGCCCCTTAGATATGCATTCCTTTCCCATGGGCCCTTCCCTAGCTGCCTTAAATCCTTACATCTGGTTTTAAAATTTTAATTCCACTCACTAATTTTGTTTTTTGTTTTTTTTTTAAATCCAATAAATTATTTTACATTTGAAACTTGGGTAAAGGTTCTGCCACTATTGATAGATAATTTCTTATACATTAATTGATAGTTTTATGAAGATGCTGAACAGCAGATGACAGATTTTTTTTTTATTTTTTTTTTTAGTTTTTCTGTTTCACTTATCTCTTTTGATCTCAATCAATTAAAAATTTAATGTCCATCAACTAGTGGTTATCTGGACTGACAAAATTAACTCATTGTTAACTTTTATTTATTTATTTTTTTGTTTACACTTTACTCATGGCTGAAATTTTAGAATTGAAGCAATATGCTTTCAACTTTTTGCAGTCTCTTTTTGTATCTTAAAAAGATCATTATTAATTATTGTATGTAATATTTCCTACATATTGATAACATTTAAAGGTTTGGTTATAACATAAAATTAGATTATAAAACATCTTAAATTAAAGAAGTTCTAATTAGACAAACTTATTGGAATAAATATGTGCTTAGATACAGTTGAGCCTTGAGCAGCACCTATTTGAATTGCACAAGTCCATTTATATACAAATTTATTTTAATGAACACCTGTACTGTTTTTGACTCACAGTTGGGAACCCGGAGAAACAAAGAGATGTGAAGAATTAACTGTATTCTTCAATCTATGCCATGTTATATAGGAGTCTCCTGCGGTATCTGAAGGGGTCTTGAAACCAATGCCATTTGGATATGGGGGACAACTTAAGTTTTAGGGGTCTAAGTTATATTCAGATTTTTGCCTATGTGAGGGGTTGGTGCCCCTAACTCCTTTGATGTTCAAGGATTCACAGTATATTTACTATTATTAAATTTTTCAGAAAATTATAAAACTAAATTTCAGATACTTTCAGTATACTGGAAAAGTATTAATATAGAAACAATTCACAAACATTTATGAGTTCAAATTCACACAATTTACTAGATAAAATTTTGGCTTCTGAAATTAGGTTTAATAAAATATCCCTAATTATCAATGTTATATATAGTACTAACATATATTTGTATTCTATTTAGTTATGTTTTTACTGATCAGCAACTGCTGATAATATTTAATGTTTAAAATTATCAGGGAAATTACATTTGCATTTAACCAAATTGAATTATTCTGGCAAACACTAAGCCAATAATAGTTACATTTTCTAGCATATAAACTTAAAGATAATTTCCAAGAGTTATAGGTAACTTAAAATCATGGGCTAATATTAAATTGGGTTAATGGAGCCCATTAATATAAAGATTATTTCTAAGTAGCTTATAAAACTGAAACATTACTTTCTCAGTACAATTTTAAATGATTTGCTATTTATTTTATGGTAAAGAGAGGCTATTCATTTGAGTCTATAAATAAACATATTTATTTTTGCCATTCTGAGAATTTATACAGTATATATGTTAGGCAGGAACAATAGCTACTAGAGAAGGAGGAGGGAAACAGGGGCTGGGAAGGGGGAGGAGGGGAGGAGAGAGTTTTATCTCACCCACTAAACAAAGAAATCAGTAGCTTTGGAACTTGCCAAAATAAAATCATCAGATTTTTTTTAAAAAATATATTTTATTTATTTTGTACAGAGAGGAAGGGAGAGAGATAGAAAGCTGGAAACATCAATGAGAGAGAGTCATCAATCAGCTGCCTCTTGCACACCCCTACTGGGGATATGCCCGCAACCAAGGTACATACCCTTGACCAGAATCGAACCCGGGTCCCTTCAGTCCCCAAGCCGACACTCTATCCATTGAGCCAAACCGGTCTCGGCCTAAATAATCAGATATTTCAATAAATTCTAGGAAAAGCCACAGCAATGTAAGAGGAAAACCTTGAAACCTAGACTACCTGGCAAGGGAACATCAAAATATATAACGGGGTGGGGGAGTTTAAACCTCCACCAGGGAGGTCACCAGACTGGCTGTTTCCTGCGTATGCTTTATGTCAGGTATGTTTTCTTTTCTTTTCTTTTCTTTTCTTTTCTTTTCTTTTCTTTTCTTTTCTTTTCTTTTCTTTTCTTTTCTTTTCGTTCCTTTCCTTTTCTTTTTTCTTTTCTTTTCTTTTTTTCCTTTTCTTTTAATTTGTACATTACTATTTATTTCAGTTTTTATTTATTATATTTTTCTTTATTGATTAAGGTATTACATATGTAGCTTTATCCCTCTCCACTTCCCCCCTCCACCGCCCTCAGCCCCTTGTTGTCTTTGTCCATTGGTTAGGCTTATATGCATGCACACAAGTCCTTTGGTTGATCTCTCCCCTTTACCCCCACCCTCCCCTACCTTCCCTCTGATGTTTGATGGTCTGATCAATATTTCTCTGTCTGTGGATTTGTTTTTGTTCATCAGTTTATGTTGTTCATTATACAGACAGTCTTCAATGTAAGTTGTTTATTGATTATGTCACCATCTCCAATCCTATCTAATAAAGAGACAATATGCAAATTGACCATTATTCCAACACAGAAGATGGCCGCTCCCATGAGGTCAAAAATGGCCCCCCCCATGTGGATACAAGATGACTGCCATAAGATGGCCTGCAGGGGAGGGCAGTTAGGGGCAATCAGACCAGTTGGGGAGCAGTTAGTCATTGATCAGGCTGGCAGGGAAGTGGTTAGGGGGTTATCAGGCAGGCAGGCAGGTGAGTGGTTGTAAGCCAGCAATCCTGGATTGTGAGAAGGATCCCAGATTGGAGAGGGTGCAGGCTGGGCTTTAGTTTATTTATAAAAAAAAGTTCTGTCATTTTGTCCTATGAACATATGTGCTTTATGTTTTTTATTATTTATTTGCCACAAGGTCAGGAATTGTTATCTTTCTTTTTATTTTTTCCCCCACTGTTTCACTTTATTTCATTGTGTATGTGCTCCATGTGAGTAACATAGGTGCTTATGTAGGTGGGTTCCAAGTTATCGCAAAAAGCACGTTATATCACACAGTAAGAACTGATCTCCAATGTAACCTAAGGATCTACTGTATTCCACAAATGAGTGAGATCATGTGATATTTATCTTTCTCTGACTGGTTTATTTTGCTTAACATAATGGTCTCCAGTTCCATCCATGCTATTGTAAATGGTAAGAATTCTTTCTTTTTTATTGCAGCGTAGTATTCCATTATGTAGCTATACCACTGTTTTCTAATGTACTCATCTGCTGATGGGCACTTAGGCTGTTTCCACAGCTTACTATTATAAATTGTGCTGCTATGAACAAAGGGGTGAATATATCCTTTTTCATTAGTGTTTCTAGTTTCTTGGGATATATTCCTAAAAGTGGTATTGCTGGGTCAAATGGGAGTTCCATTTTTAGGTTTTTGAGGAAACTCAATATTGTTCTCCACAGTGGCTGCACCAGTCTGCATTCCCACCAGCAGTGCAAGAGAGTTCCTTTTTTTCCACATCTTTGACAGCACTTGTCCTTTGTTGATTTGTTGATTATAGCCATTCTGACAGGTGTGAGATGGTACCACATTGACATTTTGATTTGCATCTCTGGGATGAGTAGTGACTTTGAGCATGTTTTCATATATCTCTTGGCCTTCCTTATGTCCTCTTTCAAAAAGTAGCTATTTAGATCCGTTCCCCATTTTTGATTGGGTTATCTCCCTTTTTTAAAGTTCTATGAGTTCCCTGCAAATGTTGGAGATTAAACCCTTATTGGTGATAACATTGGCAAATACGTTCTACCATGCAGTGAGCTTTCCTGTTGTTTTGTTGATGGTTTCTTTTGCTGTACAGAAGCTTTTTATTTTAATGTAGTCCCATTTGTTTATCTTCTCTTTAGTTTCAATTGCCCTAGGAGCTATATATTCTTCATAAATTTGCTAACTTTGATTACTCTCCATGACATGATTATTTTTAAGTTTACAAAGTCCTAGTGTTGCTTTGTTTAATGACATTATGCAACAACTGTATAGTGTTATTAATAATAATTTCAGTTATTTTTTTAAATATCAACTTTATTTGTTGAATTTGAATCTAATATTTTTTTCAAGGGCAGTAGTTTTCAATTGGAGATACACATCACATTTACTTATGGAGTTTTATTAAAATACTCATAAAATTTTTCAAAACATGTTAAAGAAACATGCTATTTGTCAATAAAATTTTTTCACTGTCTAATTTTTTTTCTGAACAACTGTTGTGAACTGAATGTTTGTGTTTCCCAAAAATTCATGTGTTGAAACCATACTTTCCATGTGGTGGTATTGGGAGGTGGGAACTTTGAGAGCTTATTAGGATTAGATAAATTCATGATGAGATTAATTATCTTATAAGGGTCATAACAGAGTTTGCTTCTTCTCTCTGTCTTCAACCATGTGCAGATACAAAGAGAATTTCTTAGTTTGCAACCCAGAAGAAGGCTCCCACCAGAAACTGATCATGTGGGCACCATGGCCTCGGACTTCCAGCTTCCAGCAATGTGAACAGTAAATTTCTATTTTTTAAATAAACCACCCAGTTTATGTTTTGTTATAGCAATTCAAAACAAAAACAAACAAACAAACAAAAAATAACAACCCACAAACAACTTTATCTCAAAGTTGGTGACAGGCCAAGACATTCTTAGTTATGATTTTAGGATAGCCTAACATTCTTCCTGAATCAAAGCACACGCCTAAAAAATGGTAACGGCTCTTGTGATAGACATATTTCTCACTTTAGAAAGACAAGAGTATATTGAATCAGATAAAAGAGTTCATGTTATTTTCCTATTACTCAAATATCATATAAATGTTTGCAGAATATTATAAATAAACATATTCTCCCAAATCCTTATTCCTTAAAACAAGTGGAATAAACAGAACTTTTTAAAACTTTTTGACTAAGTTTCAGCAATTTATTAGCCTTAATAAAAATAAAATTAGAACAACTCCTTCAAGTAAACATGGTAATTTTTTGTTAACAGAATTGTTTTGTTTCCCAATTAAGTTCAACAATATCGTGTTTAGAAATACATCACCTTTATACATGAGAGTGGTTTTGAAGAATGTATTTTCATCTGTAAAAAATTTATACACACATAGATTTGTTTTCTCTTTAAAAGTCCTATAACAAACTTTCCAAATGCTTTCTAACACTCCTCTCCCATTAACCATGCAAACACTGGCACTATTTTACCAATTTTTAGTTAAATTACAGACATTATGACACAATTCATAAGTACTCCCACAAGTGTATTTGAAACATGAGAATATTCTCCTAAATTACTCCAATATTGTTGTCATAACCTACAACATTACCCATAAATCCATGATATGTAACATAGAGACATTTAATTAGTCAAGGTCAAACAAAATTTAGAAGATATTTCTAAGAAAGAGTAAGGTCTAATTTATTTGCATTCTGATTAGGAGAATCCATTATGGAGAAAAAGTATTTAGCTTTGATTGCTGAAAATATTAAATACTGCATGAATTGTAAATATTACTTCCCATTATTTTAAATCTCCTTGCCCTGTTTGGACTTTTCATATGCCATTTGTCATTTAATACTAATTTTATACTTATTTGTATATTCTGATAGGCTTTCAACTATTAAAGAAAAGAACTCATTTTTTTATGTTGATGTGCATATATCATATAATTTATAATAATAAAAATAATGCACATTTATTAAGCATTCCCTATGAATCTAATATAGTTGTAAATGTTCACCATAAATTAAAAAACAAAAAAAACAGGCAAGTTTGATTCTTAAGTTAAGTGAAAACACATTTATTTATCTTAATAACTTTTTCCCAATGATATATTTATTATTTAATTATAAAGTATTTATGCTAATTTTTTAAATTTTAGAATATGGCTTATGTTTCAAAACTATAAGAGGTTCCCAAAGGAAACTCAATATTCATTTCATCCAGGTGAGGAATGCATTTCATCCATTTCTAGCATTCATAACCTCATTATTTTGTCACTGAGTTTGACAAAAATAAAAATCAATTTCTTTTATATTTAAAAAATTCAAACTGTGATACTAACATCCACCTATCCGTTTAAAAATGAATAGCCTACATGTTCAACTACAGAATCCAGGGTCTACTCTCCAGAGAGAATTTAGAGGTTAATATTTGATAGGCCTTGGAATTAAAACTTATAAAACAATGTGCTGCTTTAGAAAATTATTTTTCCCTCATTTTACATTAATAAATAAATGTTAAAAATTAAATGTTTTATTTGCATTAAAATCATTTTATTAATGTTTGCAATTACTTTAGAGTGTCAAATAAGATGTCTGACAATCACCTGCCAGACAAAGAGGGTTATCCAATCCTAACTCAAAAATGTACCACAGTACCAAGTTACCTTTTATTCTTTTTATTTTAGTCACGGAAAAAAAACAAAACAAACAAACAAAAAACACAGTTTCTCTTTCAATTTTTAAATAGGCATTTATATCTTGCTCTCAGCTATGAAATCTAATTTTCCCCAATCTCTTGCTAAATATCATTCAATCAAGAGGAATTTTTATTTGAAAAATGACAGCCAACATATTTGTGGAAGTAGATTTTTGCTGCTGTTGTTTTATTTGATTAAAAGATAGATGTTTAAATACAGGGCTTTCAGTTCAATATTACATTCTAGGCAATATAATCTTGCATAAATAGTTAAATAGTTATATAAAGAATTTATTTGTAATTAAATATTGACTTAAATGCATGAAAATTATTTTATTTGACTGCTACACTGAATTGAACATTGATTCTAGCTAAGGCAGTAAAATACTATGAAAAGTTTAATTTACTTAGTTGAAATATTCCATGGGTTCATGAATAAATCTGTTTTCATAGGGGCACATGATAGGTACATTCAGCAAAATTGTTTTATTTTCCTATAAAAGCAATGTGTCTTCATGCGGTGAGATAAACCTAGAGCAAAATGAGTGTAAGTTTTAATATAGCATAAATTTCTTAGAAATATATATAAATTCTAATGTCATGTTAAAATTATAGTCACTAGTTCAAATATATCATCACTTTTTTTCAAATATCACAAATGAAAACATTTACCAGTGCTTAAATACAATTATATGAGTTGCATATTTTATTTAAATTTGAGTTTGATTTAAATTAGAAATTATTCAAACTATTCACTAGATTTAAAAAAAATTCCTCTGGTTCTGCTTATTTATAAATCCACACTCCAATGAATTTCTAGTTCATATAAAATAAATTCCCAAATTTTTACTAAGACTTACCATGGTTCTACAGGATCTGAACTTTTATTCCTCCAAACTAAATTTCAAGCCATAACTTCCTATTTCATAAATATTATTAATTTCTCACCTCTCTCTCTCTCACTCACTCTCTCTCTCTCTCTTTCTCTCTCTCTCTCTCTCTCTCTCTCTCTCTCTCTCTCTCTCTCTCTCTCTCTCTCTCTTTCTATTTGTGGTAGATTGTGTGAGGCATAATGTCAGATTAACTTTATATTTTACAATGTGGTTTATATTCTGACATAATTCTGATAACATTAGAGGTCCATAAATTTTACTAAGGTGATGGGTATCTAAATTTTAGCTGTGTTCCTACTTCATTTCATTATATTTAAAGTGTTTGCTAGGCTTTTGGTGAAGATTGCAGCATTAATAAATACAGCACTCAGAACCTCTCACAACCACATCAAAATTACACTAAACTTCAGGACAACCATCATTCAGAACTGCCTGAAATCTAGCTAAGCAGAAGTCCTATAAACCTATATCATAAAAGCCTAATATGCAAACTGTCCCCTCCACAGGAAGTTTGACCTGGAGTTCAACAGCTTGCTATGATGTGTGCTGACCACTGTGGGACAGATGCTCAAAGCAGAAGCTGCCCCTAGTGGTCAGTGTGCTCCCACAAGGGGAGCGCCGCTCAACCAAAAGTCTCCTGGCTGGTAAGCTCAGCAGCTGGGGCTGGAGCCTCTCCTGCCTCCATGGCAGCACTAAGCAGCAGCAAGAGAGTAGCCAGATAGCGGTGAGAGAGCCTGGGCAAGCGTGGTGGAAGAGAGTGACAGCTGTCAGCTGTCAGAGAATAGCGAGAGAGCAGTGAGAGCAGTGAAAGAGTGGTGGTGAGAGTGGCAAGAGAGTGGCAGACAAGCAGTGAGAGGCACCTGGCCCAGCTAGGGAACCCTCCCCGGCCACCTGCTGTTTCGCACACTGTTACAACCGCTAAGGGGTCCTGGATTGGGTGAGAGTGCAGCTCAAGCTGAGGGACTTTCCCACAGGCATGAATCCGCGCACTGGCCTCTAGTTATGGATATAAAGAAGAAGTGACATTGAGGCTGGTGGGAGGGGCAGAGATGCCAAACAGGCTGGACTCACCCACATCTTTGGTAGATAAAAATTAACAGGATTATCTTAACTGCAGAGGTCCTTCTTGAGAATCCCAGTCCAATGCCAGATTTCCCAGCCTGTTCCATTGCCAGGAAGAAAAAAATCCCTATATCTTCTGCCTATAAAACCAATGGAGGTTGTGGCTGGGTGGATGGAAGCTGCTGAAGTTACAGGCATTCCTGTTAAAGTTCCTATACACAGATTTCCTTGAACACATTGGCTTGAGCTCCAGCCCTGGAGCAGTAGCTCGGATGGCTCCAGAGAACTACCGGGAGGAACTGAATTGTCTGGAATGAGAGTACAAGCTGGAGAGGCAGCTTCTGTCCAGACAGAAGTGCTGACAGAGTCCATTGTTCCTTTGTGGAGCTTTCCCTCGCAAAACCTCCATGTGGGTAACAAATATAAGTCTCCAACAACCTAAGTCAAAGGAATGGTATTAGGTTGTTGATCCTGGTGATTACTCAGGATCATGCCCCACTCAACTTTTGGGTCAACCCAAGCCTTTTCCAGTGACTTTTGCATACAAATAGCCAGTCTTGGCTCACACTGTCTGCTTTCCTAAAACCTCTCAAGCAGCATCTGGCTTCTATGTATGCCATACCTCTTGCTAAGTGGCCCCAGGCCCAGCCCTAAAGGCAGCATTATTTGGTTCATGGTATGGCCTCTTCTGAGCACCTCTAAACTCAGCACAAGTAGCAGACAACTGCAGATTACTTCGTAGCTCATGCCATGTGACCCTGAGCAGGGCACAGGTAGCATCTGACTTTGATCTGCACATCTTTGGAGGCACCTGAGCCAAAGCACTTGGTGGGCAGCTTCAAATCATGCTGAAATACCATACTGCCACTTGTATGAGCAATACACTCACGGGGTGAATTTAGCTCATACCTATGATGCAGTGAAATGAGTTATGCTCTGTGTGTCAGCCCCTGCACAACAGATCCTCCACATTGATCATGAACAATCTTTGCAACTGATACACTTAGAGGGGAAATCTCTCCCATTGACTTGCCAGTAGCAATCAGGCTGCAACAGAAGGAGACACACAGTCCACACCGTGCTGCACCTGGAGCATCCAGCTCTGGTGACTAGAGAGGCTGCACTAATGGTCCCACAGGATACCTACTACATTAAGCCATTCTACCAAGGTGGGGAGACATAGCAGCTCTATCTAATACATAGAATAAACACAGTGAGGCAACCAAAATGAGGACAAAGAAACATGCCCCAAATAAAAGAACAGAGGAAAACTACAGGGGGGAAAAGAGCTAATAAAATGAAAACAAGCAATCTAGCAAGTGCAGTGTACAAAACACTGGTTATAAAGCTGCTCAAGGAACTTAGAATAGGGGTAAAGGAAATTAGTGTTAACTTCAACAAACAGGTAGGAAACATAAAAATGAAGACAGAAGACATAAAAAATAACTAGTCAGAAATGAATAACACACTAACTGAAGAGAAAAATAAATTACAGGGAATATATTGTAAAGTAGATGAAACAGAGGATTGAATCAGCAATTTGGAATATAAGGAAGAAAAAACAACCAATCAGAAGAGCAAAATCAAGAACAAATCTAAATATATGATGATAGTGTAAGGAGCCTCTGGGACAACTTCAAGCATATAAACATTTGCATCATGAGGGTGCCAGAAGAAAAAGAGCAAGAGCAAGAAATTGAAAACATATTTTAAAATTAATGACAGAAAACTTCCCTAACTTGGTGAAGCAAATAGGCATACAAGTCAAGGAAGCACAGAGTCACAAACAACATGAACCCAAGGAGACCTACCCCAATATAATAATTAAATAATTAAAATGAAAAAGGTTAAAGACAAAGAGATAATTTTGAAGGCAGAAAGAGATAAGCATTTAGTTACCTACAAGGAAACTCCTATAAGATTGTCAGCTGAATTATCAACAGATATTTTGCAGGCCAGAAGGGAGTGTAAAGAAATATTCAAAGTGATGAAAAGCAAAGACTTACAACTGAGATGACTCTACCCAGCAGAGCATCATTTAGAATCAAAGGACAGACAAGGAACTTCCCAGACAAGAGTTCATCACCCCCAAGTCAGTATTATAAGAAATATTGAAGGGTTTTCTAGAAGAAGAAGAAGAAGAAGAAGAAGAAGAAGAAGAAGAAGAAGTAGAAGAAGAATTATTAAATATCAAATAAATAAATAATAATTTGGCAAGAAATATGTATATATCAACAATTATTTTTAAGGCAAATGGGTTAAATGTCCCAATCAAAAGACAGTGGCTGAATGAACAACAAAATTAGACCCTTACATATGCTGTGTACAAGAGTCTCACTTTAGATTAAAAGGCGCCCAGAGATTAAAAGTAAAAGGATAGAAAAATATATTTCATGAAAATAGAAACAAAACAGAAAACTTTGGACTGTAATACTTATAATAGACTTTAAAAATAAGCTATAACAAAAGACAAGGAAGGACTCAGTAATTCCATTTCTGGACATTTACATGAAGAAACACAAAACACTAAATAAAAAAGATGCATACATCCATAAGCTTATTGCAGCATTACTTACAATAGCCAAAATATGGAAACAATCCAAGAGTACATCAATAGATGAATGGATAAAGAAGTGCAGCATATATAGAGGGTTGGGGAAATTAGGTTTATGGTTGTTCACACGGAAAATTATATAATAATTAATTAATAATAATAATAAAATAATAACTTCTGTGTTTTATGTACTCACAACTTTTATCCTAACCTGCACAATGGAGGTGATTCAGCCATAAAAGTATATGAAGTCTTGCCATCTGAAACACCATGGATGGGCCTAGACTGCATTGTGCTGAGAAAATAAGTCTTACAGAGCAATACAAATACCATAAGATTTCACATATATGTGAAATTTAAAAACAAAGAGAGCAGAAACAGATTTTCAGGTACAGAGAAAATATGATGGCTGCTAGATCAGAGTGATGTTGGGCATGGGTGAATAAGGTGAAGGGAGTAAGAGGTACAAATTGATAGTTACATAATAGTCACAAGATATAAAGAAAAGCATGGGGAATATAATTAATAATATTGTTGTAACTATATATGGTATCAGATGAGTATTAAATTTATTGGGTGATGACTTCATAAGTTATATAAATGTCTAATCACATGGGGTTGTATAACTAACAATGATACAATCAACTATAACTTAAAAATATAAAATATTTGCTACTTTTTGTCATTAAGTTCAATCAACTTATCCTCAATGCATTGGATAAGTGTGTTATTGTGAGAAAAAAGACAGTCAAGAATTAATGGTCTATATTATAGTTGAGCAAAGTACAAATGGTAAAAGATTATAAAAAATAGTTTTGACCCTTTCAAGTAAAGAAAATAATTTATTGTAGCTTTTGTATTAAAAAAAATAAAATAAAAAAGGAAAAGAAAACATTTTCTATGTTAACAGCTTCATACCAGGTGCCAGATGTTATGATATTTTACTCTAGCAATATATTCTATTTGGAGCAGCAACTGCAAATGGAGTTACATTTGGTTAAGTATGTGATAAACCATAATAATTTACCTATTCCTGCTTCTGCACAAACCAACCAAGTGAGTTGATGAGGTTATAATAATATCCCCCTCACACTCTCTCCTTGAATCTTTCACATTTTTGTTTGTAAAATTATTCTTTACAATCTTAAGACTGTAATTTGGAAATATTTTATTTATTATCCTAGGGAGGAGGTCACATTTCAGAGGCTTCTACATGATCCTTTCTACCGTAATGAGACTTATTCCATGGGTCAGAGTGCTCATGGAAGAATACTGCCAATTGTTAACAGTTGGTAAGTATTTAAATTATATACAGTATATACTAGGGGCCCAGTGCATGACATTTGTGCACTTGGGGTGGGGGCATCCCTCTGCCCAGCATGCACCCTTTTGCAATCTGGGAGCCCTCAGGGAATGTCCATCTGACATCTTAGGCCCATTCCACTCCCTGCAGGGAGCAAATCTAAGCTGCAGTTGGACATCCTTAGCACTAACATGGAGGTGCTGCTATGCTCGCCAGCCATCAGCCCAGCTTGTGGTTGAGTGGCGCTCCCCATGTGGGAGTGCACTTGCACTGACCACCAAAGGGCAGGCAGCTCCAATGTTGAGCATAAGCCCCCTGGTGGTCAGTGCACATCATAGTGACCAGTTGTTCAGCCGTTTGGTCAATTTGCATATTACACTTTTATTATATAGGAGAATATATATATATATATATATATATATATATATATATATATATATATAATGTGGGTCTGTGAACATACAGGATTACTGATCCATTCAAAACCCCATTAATCATCTGACCATCACTACATCCAATTTTGGATATCAGAACACAGTGACATTTTAGGTCTCAATAAATTAGTCTCAAGTCAGAGCCTTTGTCTAAAATGCCTGATGGATCTCAGTATTTTCTTTTGCACAATCCACAGTCATTCTAGTATGAGGCCATTGATTTGTTGATGAGAGCATTAAAGCTATGCTTCTGTCATAGCTGAAGGGTTGTTCCTCAAGGGCCCAAAGTTTCTACTTTTCTAAAGGGACTCTTAATCTATGAACTGGCTCATTTGAAAGGCCTTTACTCTCCATTATAAATACCCCAAGCATGTTTCCAGCCACCAGACTTGGTACTTTTCTGCTCTATAGATCAAGTAACCATTTACTAAGCTGTCCAACTATTTCATTGTTAACAATACTGAGGCCATTTACCCATTTCATGACATTTCTGTAGACAAAACATTCAAATACCAGTTTGTTTCTGTTTCCTATTAGTTATTGGTGCCCCTGCTGTCTTTAGCTATTAATCACTTTTGTTTTCCCTCTATTAGTCTAGGATAGACACCCATTATCCTCTACTGAAATTGTTACAGAGTTTATTAGGAGATCGAAAAATACACAGGAGTACCCGAAGATACAGAAAAAAAAAACACAAAAAACACACATTTATTTCCAGATGGACTAGTACCATGACTCAGGGGGTTAGTTCTCCAATTCCAGAGCAAACCAATATGGAGGAAGCTTTCTCTTTATACCTTTTGATTTCTTTATCCCCCATATGTGGATGAGACTTCCAGAACTTTCTCAGGCTTTGCAAAAAGACCTGTGTATTGGGAGGGGAAACATGAGACCACACCTAAAGGCCTGGCCTGTTGCCAGTGCTGATAACCCCCTCTGGGGGTGTGTGTATTATTCATGGTTTATGGCCTCTGTAAAATGTGGGTATTTAGGTAAACAGGTATTGCAAGACCAGATAATTAAGGAAGGGGCAGTGACTAGACTATAGGCTAACAGAAATGTGCATTAGGGATACTAATTAACTAGGTACAGAGTTAGGCTGCTGGTCTCCCCCCAAGAAAATGTCTTATTTTCCTCATCAAAATCAGGAACTGATCTCTACTGTGGTATCTCTTACTGCAGGAGGACAGCTACTACAAAACTTTTTTAGCATGCTTTTATTTCTCCCTCATTACTGTATGTCTTCATGTATTAGTGAAGTGACTGTTTTGAGATTCTCAAAGACTATAGTTTTGAAATAGTTTGGTTGTAAGTATCACACGTTAAAACCACTTTAATATTTCTAGCTGCCTGGACTTTTTTTATTCCTTTCTCTATATTATGGCAGATAAGTTGTAGCACCTCAACCTAATTAAATATATACCACTATTAAACCCAAAATTTTGTCAGGCAATTAAGTCAACTGTTAGAACTACTTGCAGTTATATGAGCTAACACATTAAATCCAGAGTCTACAAATTTGGCCTAATCCAAATGTTACATCTTCTCTTACTTGTTTCAAAACTTGTGAAAGTTATTCCCTCATATGTTATCCCAGTTTCTATAAATGTAAATTAATTAAATCTTATGCTTTTTTTTTATGGGGGAGGGATGGAGATACAAGCAATTTGTAATTGTGCTACTCCGCATCTGATATGTGGTAATGATTCCAGGTTTAGTGTTTAGTGTTTATAATTAATAATTAGCACAGGCATTGAGAAGAATAGGCATCACTCCAGTCAACTCCAGTGAAGGTACTGGATGCTTGTAAACAGGGAAAATCTGGTTTCCTTACCTAGTAGGGCAGGATGCTTCTCCTGGCAGCATCAGAAAGTCTCAGAGATTCAAAGTCCTAAGCTTAATTTGGATGTCACATATATCAAAATAAAGCCATAGGTTCCCACTTCTTCACAATCCTGTCTTGGCCTTGACAGGAGAGCCTTGAAGACTATAAACTCAACAGAAGTTGTGATTCTGCAATCTAAACAATTAAGCTTTCCATGTTATTTTAAAAAATATGCACCCTGATGCCATAAGATAAAAAAAAAAAAAATAAGGGAGCTTATTTTAAGGTTGACTTCAGTGCTCTCTTGTTTTCAATAACGACTTAGGGAGAGTTCAAAACAAAACTTAGCTTGTCCCATTCTTTCTGTAACTGATGCCCTCAGAAGAAACATTCTCAAAGGTGAGTTCTTAACTCTTTATTATTCCCCTAATGAAGTCTATTCATTACTTGGTCTCATGTGGCATTTGCTTCTGTGAAGACTGTCACATGCAACTGCAGATGGTATCTTCGTTAATTGTGCAACTACGTATTTATCTTATTGCTGCATGGCAGATAGCTCTACAATGTAGTGGCTTAAAAGACACAGTAAATATTTATTATCTCACAGGTTTATGGGGCCTGAATTTTGAGAGAAACTTGGCAGAACAAGTCACACGTGGTTTCATAGCATCCTATGATAGCTATGGTCTCACCCACCTGAAGGTCTGACTAAGACTGGAAGTAGCCTCACAAATAAGCCTGGCAGGTTGAAGCTAATATTTGGCAAATATTATATATCCATTTCTCTCCACACAGGCCTCTCCCCAGGGCTGCTTGAGTATTCTCAAGGAATGAAAGCTGGCTCCCCTTGCCCAGAGAAAAAGCATTTCACAATTCAGGAAGTTTTAATGTCTTTAATCACATAGCTTCACAAACATTAGTGTCTTCTAACATATCCAATTGGCCATAGGTCCATCCCCAATTCAACATGGAAAGTGACCTTTATACAAAGGCCTGAAGGTGTGGATTATTGAGGACACTTGTGAAGCTGGCTTCCTTATCACTGCTTGCTATGGACCATCCATGTTCTATTTTCCGTGTCAAAAGAGATCAGCTTTGAAAGATAGCCCACCCAACAATGCGACCAATCTTCACATCCAATCATAAAAATTGTTTCATAGTCTATGCCAATTTTAATATCAAGAACAAGATACAGAAGCCAAAGGGAACTTTTAACTTAGTTGTGATATGAAATTTTTGGACTTGAACCCAAATTCTTTGCCCACCAGAGTTGAAGAATGAATCCATGGACAAAGAGTAGTATAGCAAAGGTGGAGATTTATTGAAGAACAAGTACAGACTCCCACATGTGGAGAGGGAAAGGGTCCCACAGAATGGACTCCCCATGTGGGAGGGGTGAAGGTTTCCACTGAGTTCCTTTTCCCTATGGCTTATAAAGGCTGCAGATCCTGGTGCCTGATACCCTCTCTGATTGGTCACTATTCCCTTGAACTGGTTACTATAGTAACTCCTGGGCTCAAAGGTTTAACTTCACATGGGACATGTGAAGTTCTCCCTGCTCCTTCCTTATTGTTTTCCTTTTCCTTTGGACTTTCTTCTTTTTCTGGATGAAGGGCTTTCTTCTCTTTATTTTGTAAATATAGACCATTTGCTGTTCCCAGCTCCCTCATTCTGTTGTAGCTTTTCAGCTTCCCTATTCTATGGAAATATACCTTCTGCTAATCTGCAGCTCTGTGCTTCTTCCATGGTCCTATTACCTTCCTAAAATTTCTAAATTTTCCTCCACCAGTCCTATTTTACCTCTAGAATTCCTATTTCAGTTGTTAATTGTGATTTTAAGAACTGAAGAAAATTGGTGTCACTAAAGTTTCACAGAAATATAAATTCCAGGAAGCTACTGCGACCCACAGAAATTGGAAAATCAAAGAAAAAGGGTGGGAATATAAAATATAGAAGAATAGAGGCGAGGCCAGTGGAGAAACTGAGAATGCTGAGAAGAGTACTGCCTAAGTAGGGCCTTTAAAGCTCAGGTGAGAATTAGAACTCTGATTTTATTTAATAGTTTTCTTGTGCTCTTATTTCTGGACCCATGATGGTATCCTGTGGCTGTGAGGAAAATAAATGGTAAAGTATTAAACTGCTGATTCTGGAACTCATTACCAGGTCTAAAAACTAATACTTATGAAAGATGCTAATGGAAGTTTGAAATGAAAGAAAAGGAAATAAAAAGGAACAAAACCTTTTTCCTTTAGCCATTGAATCCTCTTCTTCCATAGAATCCTTATACAGATCCTGACTACAAAGTAGCACACATTTTAGCAGTGTTCTAGCCCAGCATCATAAAAGAGGGTATCGAAAAATGGGTTTGTGAGTGAAAGATATTACATTAATACCTTGTATAGTTGTAGTATTTGTGATAATATTGGACACAGAATGAGTTTGTGCACAATTTATTTATGGGCAGCCATTTCAAAATGCCCCTTGATAACTTGTTTAAAATATTATGTAGTTACTAGAGGCCCAGTGTACAAAATTTGTGCATGGGGAAGGGCGGGTCCACTCAGCCCAGCCTGCACCCTCTCCAATCGGGTACCCTTGGGGGATATCTGACTGCCAGTTTAGGCCCAATCCTGGGTGTCAGGCCTAAATAGGCAATCTGACATCCCTCTCATAATCTGGGACAACTAGCTTTTGATTACTCACCTGCCTGCCTGATCACCCCTAACTGCCCCTCCTGCTGGCCTAGTAACCCCCAACTGCCCCCCAACAAGCATTGTTGTCCCCAAAAGGCCCTCCCATCGGCCTGGTCACCCCTCACTGACCCCCCTCTGCTGGCCTGATCACTCCTCATTCCCCCTCCCCCCATTGGCCTGGTCACCCCAAACTGCCAACCTGGTTGCCCATGCAGCCCGTTCAGTTGAGATAGTCACTAAGGCTTTTATATATATAGATGATCCAGATGATCCATACAATTGGCAACATCTGCCTTAGCAAGTCATATTAAACACAAAGAGTTATCACCATTTCAACAGCATCTTTTCATATACATAAAATGAGTTTCCTATGTCAAGAAATATAGCTTTTTTTTTTCATTTTGTAATTTATGCCACCTTACCTAGAATCAGTTGTCATAACAACAATATAATGTTAACAAATATTGGTGTGCAAATCCCACTGAATGTTTGTGACACTTTTCCATGTTTTGTCTTCTGTCACCACATATTTACCATAGAGACACCCACTGTCCTTCTCCAGGTGGCACCCCTCATTGCCTCCGCGTAGGTCATGGGGCCGAGGGCCTATGGAAATATCTTCATAGAATCACTCTGCAGACATTCCTCTCTTTGCTGCTCAGGTGGTGGCTGAAGCCTGGTTTGATACTATTCTGATATGGAACCCAGAGAAATCTCACTTTGCCCCATTCCATAAAAGAGGGTATCGAAAAATAGGTTTGTGAGTGAGAGATATTACATTAATACCTTGTATAGTTATTCATTTTAGAGCGAATTCCCACTTACAACTTGTATATTCAAGATATTCCAATTCTTCCTGCAATGACTTTTTATCCCTACTCTACAGGCTGCATATATGTTTCAATATATTTAGTTTTACAAACAGATGCCACAGATCCCTATTTTTTGCTTTATTTTTTTACTTATGCTTTCTTTCCTATTACATGTGTCTTTTGAACAATGAAACATTGCTTTCACCCTATCGACAATGTGAACATGGCCAGGTAGCGTAACCATTATTGAACCTCCATATCTCCATAACACACTGCAAATAATATTTCTGCCTCATTTGGGCTTTTAGGTAGACTAAATAAATAAATTTAAAAGTACCAGGTGAGCCAGAACAGGTTTGGCTCAGTGGATAGAGCATCAGCCTGCGGACTGAAAGGTCCCAGGTTTGATTCCGGTCAAGGGCATGTACCTTGGTTAGGGACACATTCCCAGTGGGGGTGTGCAGGAAGCAGCTAGTCGATGTTTCTCTCTCATCCATGTTTCTGACTTTCTGTCCCTCTCCCTTCCTTTCTGTAAAAAATCAATAAAATGTATTTAAAAAAAAAAAAAAAAAAAAGGACCAGGAGAGTCCTGGCCAGTGTTTCTCAGTGGGTTGAGCATCATCCTGTGCACCAAAAGTTTGCCAGTTTGATTCCCAGTCAGGGCATATGCCCAGATTGCAGCTTTAATCCCCTGTTGGGGTGTGTTCAGGGGGCAACTGATCAATATTTCTCTTTCTCTCCCTCTCCTGTCCTCTCTTTCCAAAGAATCAATAAAAACATATTTTTAAAAATTTCCTCACATTTATAATTGTATTGAATATCTAACTTCTTTTAAAAATAAAAATAAAAAGCACTAGGAGAGTACCTGGCACACAGTATAAATTATATGTTGTTGTTGTTTTGTTATTATCAGTACTATTGCAATAATAATTAGTATTGCTTTCATAAATATGGGTGGGGTGAACATATTTAGTAAATTACCAAATTCAAAAATTCATATTTTATATAATATATATAACTGCATTTTTAAATAGTTGAACAATTATATTATGAACTGACAAAAAAAGAAAAAGCAGTCAAGACAAGTTATACTGGATAAAACTTTGCAACTTAATTATCTACTTAATGTCTCAATTCTCCAATTTATTTCATCAATTAAGTTGTTACTCCAAATAATAATTATACTTTCTACACTTGTCTCATATCAAAGTATTTATTTAAATACTTTGATTTAAGAATATAAAAACAAAAGCATTACTTGAATTTAGCAAAGATAGCTATCTTTACAATGCTTAAGAAAGCCATATATTCCCCAATGATTAGTAAACAATGCCATGTTATATCTAAAACTATTTTTTTAAAGTCACATGGAGACTACTTTTGGTTATTAAATTTTGAATTAGGTAGAGTACATCATTTATACCACCCATGCATGTAATCATTCATTGATTTAATATGCACTGTAGGAAAGCCACCAAGTGAAATAAAGGGCTGATATTAGAATGTAAAATTGCATAAAAGATGAATGATAAGGAACTAACTATAACAGTATCTGCTTTTCCACACAGGGACTTAACTCAAATAGAAAACTCTATAAGCAGAATTCAAATACCCTACAAAATTGAAGGGTTATGTGACATATATTTTTAATTTAAAATATGCAGTTGTGAGAGAAACAAACCATTTAAGAACACTGAAGTGCTCTAAAGTGCTTTTCAAATATGAGGAGTCTGTATATTTAAAACTGTATTGTTGAGTGTAACTGCTTTTCTACAATGATAATGTAATTTGAATTTCATAGATAGAGATTTATACTTTAATCCCTACCTCCCACCCCAAATCACATACACACTTACAAACTAATAGAATCACTGGAGAAATGGAAGTAATAGAAACTTCTTTTCTCACAACAAATTTTGCAGTTAAAACTCAGCCTGATTCTCCATGGTTTTGATAAGATTTAGTACATTTTATTACTTTTGTTTTGGAGGGCTCATATGTGGAGCATTGAACTACCCATTAAAATAGTTTGCAGCCCTGGCCAGTGTGACTCAGTTTGTGGGGTGTCATCCTTTGTACCAAAATGTTGCCGATTTGATTCCCGGGCAAGGCACATGCCTGGGTTGCAGGCTTAATCCCTCGTAGGGGGCTGGCAGGAGGCATCTGATGGAAATTTCACTCTCAAACCCATGTTTCTCTCTCTTCTTTTCCTTTTCTCTCTCTCAAAAAATTAATAAAAATATCTTTTAAAAGACTTTGCAAAGAACAAGGTTAAGAAGATGACAGGAAGAGGGGATCTGTAGTGACCCAGAGAAGTGTAGATGAGGTCATTCTGAGAGCTTTAATAACAACTTGTTTGGAGAGAGGAACAATAGTAGGATTCATATAAGGATTCCAAAGGGAAATGCAGTTTATACTGCCAAGAGTTTCTAATGTGAAAGAAATAACAGATGAGGAGCTATAAAGCCAGTTTTCTCATGAAACAATTGAGACCAGTAAGGTTATGATTTATCTTAAAAGCACGCAGCTAATGAATGACAGAGAAAGACTTAGAGCTCACTTTCTCACTCTAGAATGTGTGATCATTTTCTGCTTGAAGGCCAGAGATTATCTGGTTGAGGATTGAGAAATGCTATAGTTCATTGCATTCTATCTCCTACCAGGAGGCATTTACTTCAATATGGCATGAATCACAGGGTGAATTAAAAACAGTCAGCATTAGGACTAAGACCGGATAAGAAGACACAGAGTACATCCTTCCAAATATACAGCCATACACTTACTTATTAGGCACCATAAGAAAATAAGCAAGATATTTTATGTCTTCACAATACGTTGTAGTATATTTAGAAATTATACTAATATTTAACATACTTGAGGCCCGGGTGCATGAAAATTCATGCACCAGAGGGAGGAGTCCCTCAGCCCAGCCTGCCCCATCTCACAGTTTGGGAGCCCTCATGGGGGGAGGCAACAAGGCGATCAAGTGAAAGTGACACCCTGTCACACCTCTGCTGCTACAACTGCCAGCAGTGCAAGCCTCAGCCAACCCTGGTTACCTGAGCCTAGGTTGGCCCTGAGGGGCTAGAGGACTGAGGGGACTGGGTGCCACCATCTTGTGGCTGTGGGAGCTGCTATCTTTGAAGGCATGGAAGTCAGTTAATATATTCTCTCCTTATTTGGCTGTGGGTACAGCCATCTTTGAGGGAGGGGCAGGAAATTAGCATATTCCCTCCTATTGGCTGTGGTTGCTGCTATCTTTGCAATGGCATGAGGGTCAATTAGCATATTCTCTCCTTATTAGTTAGGATTGATATTTTACATCTGAGTTCCAGTTTTAACAAGAACCAAGTAGCAGATGTTCTGTGACATCTTGTTATTTTGTAGTTGTATGAATGTTTTTGGGCTTTCCTTGGAAAAATAAAACATTGTTTGATGTTTTAACTTCTTAATGCACAATCTTTTGGATCTGTCTACCAGAATTTAGAAAGTAACATTTTGCCAGCTGCATTGTGTCAACTTTCAGGGAAATTCTACTTCTGCCTATACACACGGCTCTATTAATACCAGTAAGGTGGGAAGTAGAATATAGTCAAAAGGATCATTAAGCTATTTATATCACAATTTGAGATAATGAATTCATTATTACTTAGAGTAAAGAGGAATATTTTAGGGAAGTAAGATTGCATTTCCTGTACTGTCTTTTAAACATATGTGGAAGACATATTGGATTAAAATTCTCATAATATCAGATAGACTTTCTGAAATATCATAGTAAAAATTGCAAATAACTTTACGAGTATATAAGCATTTGGAGAAGTGAGCCAGCCACTAGTCATAACTAGTCTTTATTTGAGTAGTGTCAAGACCTAGCAGATTTTATAGGAATGTATCTTTTGATAACTGCATATTAGAAAGCCTGCATTTACCTTAGAAGATACCTACCTTTATGAATACATATTTGAAAAATAAATGCATTATAAAATTAATTAATTTATTTAAAAACAGTAATAAATACTAGATGGAAAACATTGTTATAAATGATGTAAGATAATTAAGTTGGTAAATGTCAAAGCTCTCTATAAGATTTCTTTCAACTTCCAGGAGCCTAGTTTTCTTTTTCATAGTACCCACTTCTGTTTGTTTTATTGCCTTTAGAGAGAAAAAAAAAATTCTTTTACACAAAGCATGAAAAATCTTTGACTAATAACAAGAAAAAATATTATATATTTTAACAAGTCAATAGTTTATTGGCACAGAAACTCTCATTTTTTTTCTGACTCTAATAAAATGTAAATAACAGAATTAAAAGCAAGTTTATAGACATGCATAATATAATTGCATAACAGATCCTATACTAATTGAATACTCTATGTTATTTCCTTTTATTATTCTTTTACAGATCCTAGATGTGAATATACTTGGGAATTAATCATAATCCATCAAAGCCAATTTTTACCAATGATTGATTTAGAGAAGGATATAGAGCTGTTTGCTATACTTGTCTTATCCTTGGAAGTGGAGTTCTTGGGGTGCTGCAAGAAAAATAATTTTCTGAGGCACCCATGGGAGAATAAGACTTCATGGAGAGCTTTATTGATGATGTAAAATTAAGGGGGTTCTTGCTTAACATCCTGTCTCTGTCTGTTCTTCCATGGAAACCCGCTTCCCCTTCTCCCCCCATCTCATCTTCAGCAAGGCCTGAATTAAGAATTAAGGCCACTGCCCAGAATTTCTGTTTCATATAAAGTACAATCCAGTCTAGTATCTGGCTAGCTTAGCTTGTGTTCCCATCGGAAGTCCATTGCCTTTGTTGTCTGCACAGCTATGGGTCATTCTACTGTTAAAGGCCACGTGGCTATGGAGAGAGAGCAGGAGAGAGCATGGGCGAGAGTGGGTCATGGAGCAAGCAAGAACAAGTGGGAACAAGAGCATGAACAAGGAGGAGGGAACTCTTTGTCTAGAGACTTTAACTATCCAAAATGTGGAGTGTTCTGATAGGGGCCACGCTAGCCAATCCCCTGTTCCCTGGACTAAACTAGCAGAAAAGCATCTTCCCTATGTCACCCCAACTTCAGTGAGCATGAGCCCATCTCTCCGTATGACCTTCACCCCAGTGATCTACAGGGAATGTACTGGTTGTTCTCTGAGGAGCGTGATGTTATAGCTTCCTGGGGAAGCCAAACAGATACATGTTTATAATGTCTGCCCTCCCCTTTGCACTCTTCCTATTATTAATAAACTAGCTAATTATTATGAAATTACCTAGAGCTAAAGTATTCATAATGAAAAATAAGGCCACAAGCTTTAGAATCAAAGTCAAATGAGGAAGACTGAAACAAATCTGTGTATTTGAGTAACTGAAGAAAATCTTGGTCTACCTGCTTCCAGGTATTTTAATAAATGCAGAATATACTTTTTATGGTTTGATCTAGGCATAATCTGGATAAAATATCATATCTTATATATATGTTGGCAAGGGATCCAATTATATTCAAGAGGCTCTAGTTTCATTGAACCAAAATAAAGACCAAACATCAACTTAAATGAACTATAAACTACTACAGACATCCCATTTCCCTCCCCCCTCTAATCCCCTACACTACACTCCTGCCCCACCTACAGTTCTTTACCACACTATTGTCTGTGTCCATGGGTTATGCAAATATACATATAAGTTCTTTGGTTAATCACTCCTGCACTTCCCCAGCCCCACTTTCCCTCTGAGATTCATCAGTCTGCTCCATGACTTTGGATGTATTTTGTTCATTAGATTCCTCATATAAATGAGATCATGTGATAATTGTCTTTCTCTGTCTGGCTTATTTTGCTTAGCATAATACTGTCCAAGTCCCTCCATGTTGTCTCAAAGGGTAAGAGATCCTTCTTTTTTACTGCTGCATAGTATTCCATTGTGTAAATGTACCACATCTTTTTTATCCACTCATCTACGGTTCTGCACATGGGTTGTTTCCAGATCTTAGTGTAAATAATGCCGCTATTATATGTGCCCTGACTGGAGATCAAACCTGCAACTTTGGTTTATAAGTGCTATGTCCTAACCAACTGAACTAACCAGCCAGGGCCTACTCCTGTACTTATTAAAAAGAAAAAGAGAGAGAATTAGAATTAGTTGTGATATTTCTTAAAATGAAAAATGTACTCCAAATATTTTTTTGAATTATGGTAATTATTATTATTAACCATAAGTGAAATTATGAATATGCATTTCTTATGCAAAAAATAATCTTTCTTATAAAAGTGTAGAAGTTTCCTCCTTGCTCATGAATAAAAGACTCTGTTCTTTTCAAATTTATATAGATCAGTAGACCTCAAGTTTTGACTTCACAATACCTTTATAGTTTTAAAAGTCACTGAAGACTTCAATTACATTTGTTCATGTGTGTTATATTTACATATATATATATATCGATATATATATCGATATATATATCAATATATATCAATATATATATCGATATATATATATATATATATATATAGAGAGAGAGAGAGAGAGAGAGAGAGAGAGAGAGAGAGAGAGAGAGAGAGGCTGGTGCACAAAATTTGTGCATGCACTGGGGTTGGGGTGATCTTCAGACCAACCTATACCCTCTCCAACCTGGGACCCCTCAAGGGATGTCTGACTGCTGGTTTGGGCCTAAACTGGCAGTCAAACATCCCTCTCACAATCCTGGACTGCTGGCTTCCAATCGCTCATCAGGCTGCCTACCTGATTGCCCCTAACAGCTTCTGCCTGCCAGCCTGATCACCTCCTAACCTCTCCCCTGCCAGCCTGATTGCCCCCAACTACCCTCCCCTGCAAGCCTAGTCACCCCTAACTGCCCTCCCCTGCAGGCCTGGTCCCCCCTAACTTCCCTCCCCTGCAAGCCTGGTCACCTCCAACTGCCCTTCCCTGCCAGCCTAGTCATTTCCAACTGCCCTCCCCTGCAGACCTGAGTTGCCCCCATCTGCCCTCCCTTGCTGGCCTGATTGCCCACAACTTCCCTCCTCTGTTAGCCATCTTGTGATGGCTAACAGAGGAGGGAATCACTAGTTTTATAACTTCTTAATACTTAAAGATATCCCCATGGGGGTGGCCATCTTGTGCAAGGGTATACCAGCCAATTTGCATATTACCTCTTTATTTTATAGGACATCTGGCTTAATGGAGGAAAACCACACTTTTTAATATCTACTTCTTTAATAATACTGCCTAGATAAAATGTCTTGGTAGTTGTATACAATAAGAACCCTTTCTCAAATAGGAATAGTTGAGAAAAGGCTTTTCATACAAGTGTGGATATTCTCCGATATTATTCCAAAACTCAACAAGCAATATTTTCTAAAAATAAAAATATTGTTGCAATGTGAAATCTGAAACTATGTGAACTTATTGAACTTTTTTACATTCAAATCTATTTGTTTGTCTTACCCACTGAATGGGTATTTTACCATGAATTTGTAACATTATGTGTCGCTCATTTGGGAACTATTTACTCACTTTCCAGATATTTTTAGTTTTGACACTTCCCATTATAGAACATAAAAATAAGTTTTATATTAAAATTCATCAGAGATATCTTTAAGTATTAAGAAGTTGTAAAACTAGTGATTTCAGATGAAGCATTTTCAAAATTCTAATATCACTAGAAAGTTTGAATTTTATCATGAGTTAAAAATGTACTGAACTGTTTTCCTTAAAATGCAAGAAGAATCAATTATATTATTTAAAAATAAATTCTGCTAAATTACCAAATCTGGCCTAGGCTCACATTCCTCGGGTGGGGTGTAGAATTTAAGAATTCAGTGACTACTAGTGCAGTTTTGTGTCATTGTTATTATATGTAATCAATTATCACCACTACTATTTTGCACCATCACTGGAAATATCATTACAAGTAACAAAAGCAATTAGTATGAATGTGCTTTTAGTCTTATGGACCCACTGAAATGGGTCTTACTCCCACAGAAGTCAACAAACTGCCCTTAGAAAATTACTGTAAAGCACGCTATAAATGCAGTAATATAAATTGTTGCATTTATATTATTGCTTAATAGCCTTATTCATAATAGCAACTTAGAATATTAAATTTAACTAATAAACATTGTTAATTAAGTGCTGGCCCTTAATAACATTTTCTAGAGAATAGAAAAATTTCTTTAAGAATAAGAGAAATTAAAAGACTTGTTTCAAATTATTTTATTTTATTACATTTCTAGAACAATACACTTCTAGAACAATAAGTTATTTCAGGATTAAACTTTTAATTTACAACAAATTCTAACTTTTAATTTCAATCCTATTATATATGTTCAATTGTATGTCTTGAAACACAGCAAATATTTTATTTCTTTGCTTCTTTCTTCTAAGGAAATAGAACAATATAAAATAAACATTTATAAAATGGAATGTCAGCAAAAATGATACATACTTTAGACATAACTAAAATTGGTTTATATAACTTCAGTATTACTTTGCTGCAAAACAAAAGCCTTCACATATGTCATAGATATTGATAAGCTAAATATAGAAATATTTAAAGTCTTCTTGAATTGCTGAAAATTGCTTTCTTGAAGCTGAAAATTCTAGCATGCACAGTACATTCTTTAGTACAATTGAAAAGGATGGCTGACAATAAAAATTTGATTATCAATTTTAGAATACAACTCTGTAGTCATAATATATAATTAGTTATCAATGAAAAAATACTTGGAAATGTACATTAAGTTTCAGATTCTAATTAATGTTGTTTATTGATTTTAAACTTTATGCACATATAAAAGTTTTTATGGATTTGCTTTTAAAAAGAAAACAATTCTCAAAAGTGATTTAGAGGAATATTTGCAAGTAAAATTCTTTTATTTATTTTTGTCTATAATAGTACCAATTAAAGTGGTATTTTCTGTTAAATATTCATAAGTGGTGAATCTCTGAATGATATTGAGAAATAGGCAAATGACAGACTGATCTTATACAACTATGCAATTAGTATAATTTACTCTTACTTCTTTATAATTTCAATTAGTCCTCAAATTTTTTATGAGAAATTTCTTTGTTCTTTTATATAGAAATGAAATAAAAATAATAAAAGTATTTTATATGAAATTATAAAATATAACAATAGTCAATTAAATGCACATGTAATTTTAAATGCTACTAGGAAATAATAAAAATAGTAATCCAGCATATTCTTCTTACTACTTTTACTTTTCAATCTAGATATTGCTATACCCTGAGAAGATCTATATATTCTCTAGAACAGGTGGGGATCCAGAATTTGGTGATACTAAATTATATACTAACTGAATGTTTAACAGAATGGCTGTCCTGGCAAGGCTTTCAACTGCATGTTTTTTCTATGCTTTTTTTTTTTTTTTTAAGTATTAAAAACATGATTTTATACAATCTATACCAATAAAATGCTAACTAGACCAGACTTCTTCCAGACATCCTTCCTGACAAAGCTGGGGACATGGCCAGCCTGCAACCTGGCCCCAGGCCCTCACCCAGGCCACCCTGTCCCCAGTGGGGACCCCTGCCTTGATCGGGGGCATGGCCAGCCTGCCAAATGCCCCAGACCCCTTTCCCAGGCTGGCCCTTCTCCTCAGCAGGACCCTTCACCCCAGTTTGGAGGATGGCCAGACTGCACACCCCACAGCCTCTGCCCTGGCAGCCCTGTCCCCTAGCCGGCTCTCCTCACCTCAATCCGGACCCCCTTCAGGGCAGGCCAGCTAGCACCCACCTGTGCACCAGGCCTCTATCCTATATGATAAAAGGGTAATATGCAAATTGACCCTAACAGCAGTATGAGCAGAATAACTGCTGGTCCAGTCATTATGAGGCACACTGACCATCTCTTGGTATCCTCCCCCAACCAGCAGGCTCAGATCACCTGAGGTCCACCCACTGTGCGGGGAAACCGGGAATTGGCCCTGATTGCAGGCCAGGTGTAGGGACTGTACCTGCACTGGGCCTCTAGCCAATATATAACTGGATTTTTATAATCATTCGATGTGGTACAGTACAAATACGCTATGGTTTGTTTGTTACGAACAGATAGTCAGCAGTTATGGCCAATGCATGTAACTTCTAAGTACTGTAGTCTCTGGCAGCGCTGCACACATGGCAACCGTGGCAGCAGTGGGGGCGGGGCTGGCTGCCAGCAGCCGGAGGAAGGAAAGCTCTATGGGTCCGATTTCAGGCCAGGCCTAGGGGCCATGGAATGCGAGGGGTCCTGGAATGAGAGAGGGTACAGGCCGGGCTGAGGGGACCCCTCCTCCCAAGGGCATAAATTTTTGTGCAATGTGCCTCTAATATTAAATAAAAATATTAATAGTTTTCAAACATTAAACATTTGTTGCAGAGCATATACAGGAAGTTTTGAAACAGAAACTTTTGGAAGTTGGAAACTCAGAGCAGCACCTTTGTCTCATCAGGTTCAACCTACATTTTTTCCCCTGCCAGTATATGCACTTAACTAATATGATAGATTTAGCAATCCACATTAAAGTCAATGTCATGCCACTTGTACCATTATATAAATATAGTTTATAATATCAATAGTGGGTCCTAGAGGAAATATTACTTCCGAGAATCACTTAGCATTTTATGAAAATTGACAAATATCAGAATACTGAAATGACCCATTATTGTAACTGGGTATTTAACTAGATTTTATTTAGAACTTTTATTGTAATCACTTATTTATTGATTATATTTCTAAAATATGGATTTTAGATGGAACTTACAAAGCTGGTACACACATTTATGCAAATGTGAATATGTATGTATATAACTTTATACACATTTTTGAAATATCTTTTAGGAGTAACAGTATTTAGTAACAGAGTTTAGAATATAGACATCTTGGAAGAGTCATCATCATGCCTGCCACAAATACATATATTCCTTTTCCATTAAAAAATGCATGCATATATTGTCCTATCTTATTAAAAAATGAAGAAAATATTTTATGAATTCCAACACCTATTTAATGAAACCTCCTTAACAAGATCCTCATTATTGCTTTCTCCTTGAATACCTGAATCCTCTTTATGCCTGAGTTCCTTGTTAGCACTCCATTGGCACATTCTTAGCATATTTCTATTAGCACTTTACAGATGTATGAATACATCTCATAATATATTTATTGCATAAATATATAAATTCTCAATATTTTAGCTGAATTCGAATCAAAATGAACCTTAGTTATTTAAGCTTTGAAGAAAAAGCATTTCAAAAAAAGAAAATATGTAGCGAAATAGGCAAACAACATATTTCTCTCCTCATTATCATCTAATTCTAATTGGCATTAATTTTCTTTTAAACCATGACAGGTGCTGAATGCTAACAATATATATGTGTTAAAACAGGCAAATGTTTGAAGTCATTAATTTCGGAATCAAACTGCAGAATCAAGTGCCAGGTTCATAAGTTACTTCAGAATATTTGGGTGTATTACTGAGTATCTAGTGTCACAACTAGGGCATCTGTTGCATTAACATGACTTTAAAGCAAAAAAATATATATATTTAAATGATCATACATGAATATAACTTTTTATAAAGAGAAAGTACAGTAGTTTGTGGACAAAAGATAGGTCAGATCTCTTTGGTTATTTTAATTATGATAGACTTTTACCCCTAAATTTAGCCTTCTAATAACAACATGACATCTGAAGTTAGGTAATTTACATGGAAATAAAATAGAAAAAATAGTTTTGACATGGTGTCTTGTTTTATTGACTCTTTATAGACTTAGACATATGGCATTTCTTTTGAATTCCTATACAAAATAATGTTATGTTTTAATATTTTTTTCTAACATATGTCTTTATATTCGAAGGTGTTGGGAACATAGTTTGGCTTTTCTTCCATATATATAACTGCATAAACAAATTCACATATATTTGAAACCTAAACCAATGAAGATGGCTGAATCACAAGAGATGTAATGGACCAAAATGAAGTATCCAAAAAAAGAAAGAAAAAAAAAATACTGTTTGGGCCAAGCAAAAAGACCCATGCCCATTATTAGAGATAAAAGCTTGGTTGTTAGAAAATTTTAGATTATGAGGAAAGAATATTCATTTTGTCAGATGTCTTAACATTTATAATTTTACCCAATTCCCTGTAACTGACTCACATACTTATTCCCTGTTTTCACTAATATTTTGTCATATTCATTTTACTGATTATCACTCTCCCATCTGATGCAATGTCTCAACAATGTGCTAAAATTATTCATCTGTGGATGGCATCTGCTATTATTGCCACTGATGCTGTATATACATATATGTTTTTTATACTTTTTAATGAAAAGAGGGAATATAAAGTTTGTCATTACTTCTAAGATGTGCTTCAAATATATGTCTTTCTGTGACTTAAGAAAATGTTTTATTTTTATATCATTTAACATTGCTTTTGTTCTAAAAAGAAAATGCTATTTGTAAATTTATTTTTAATACCTTTCACATCTATTATTTTCACCCACAACCATTTCTTTTCTTCATTTTTTTGAGAACTCCATGAATTAAAATTGTTTTACAGATCATTGAGTAAATTATTTATAGCATTATATTGTTAAAACATAATATATAAAGCCAGACTAAATTTCTCAATTTTTTTTATTGCTCAATAATTTCTCTCAAGCATCTCCAATAGTGCGTGGCCATATAAAGCACTTGCTGAAAAATAAATATATAAATGATTGGTAAAAATATATAGATTTCATTTTATTATTTTATGTTTATATATATATATATATATATATATATATATATATATATACATAAAATAATAAAATGCAACACACACACACACACACACACACACACACACACATATATATATATATATATGTGTGTGTGTGTGTGTGTATAAAATTATTAGAAGGTTTCTAGAATATGACATTTGAAAGCATAGAGTCAAATAAATTTAGTCTAATAATATATATATATATATATATATATATATATATATATATATATATATGTGTGTGTGTGTGTGTGTGTGTATTTGTTGATTTTTTACAGAGAGGAAGAGAGAGGGATAGAGAGCTAGAAACATCAATGAGAGAGAAACATCTATCAGCCGCCTCCCGCACATCCCACACCGGGCATATGCCTGCAACCAAGGTACATGCCTTTGACTGGAATCGAACCCAGGACCTTTCAGTCCACAGGCTGACGCTCTATCCACTGACCCAAACCGGTTTTGGCTATTTTATGTTTGTTTTTAAAAAATCTCATTTTATTATCTGATATCTTTTTATAGATACTATTTTTCTTTGCATCTTACCTTTAATTTACAAAGTTAATATTTTCAACTACATTCTTTGTTGTTTAATCTTTTTTTCATTTTATGCTGAATGCATTTATATTTTAGTTGCTGTTTTTTTGCTATGCCAATTATATATTCTGGTATGTAAAGTGGGAAATCATATTCTTCTATTGAAGATTTTGAAGTGGAAAATATATATTATACATATAATAAAATATACATTTAATATATTTTCCATTAATTTTGATGGCAGACTAAATTTATTTGACTCTATGCTTTCAAATGTCATATTCTAGAAACCTTCTAATAATTTTTACAAATGCTATGATCTCTAAAACACTAATTATAGCCATATAAAATATGTGAGAATAAACTCCAAATACAAATTTACCAAAACCAAATCATATATCATGAGATTGAAAGTTTTGTGCTTGTTTCCTTGAAAAATTATTCAAGAAAATAAGAAATATTGTGTTAAGGAACACTAGTTAAAATTCTTTCATATGAACCAAGGATACAAACAATGAAACATATTCCAACAGTTCACAAAGAAATTATCTTCTTTTTTCTTCATTATTAGTCTTAGAAAATATAAATAGAGACTTAACGCAATATCACCAAAGCAAATACATTTGCCTCAGGATAACATATTTATGTAACACAGTTAGACATGTTTTCTGCTTGTAGTTTATTTTTAGAAGGCATAAAATGATTGAGTATTTACTTGGACATCACAGTGCTATCTTATGATATAGCAGTTCAGACAGTAATGAACGTGTGTGTAAAAATGTCCTAGATGAATATTAAATCTAAAGCAGATATAGAAACCACCTTTTAAGATATGTCTCAGAATTTGATTATAAATGTAAATAGATATATCTAAAAAATCTGGAAATGCATTTTCCATAGGGTATTCTCTACCTGTAGCAGGTATTTGGCATGAATTTGTAGTTATGAGTAAATTAAAAATTTTAATTATAGTTAAATATAAATAAGGGAACACTTTAGCCAAAATCTTGTACTGAGAGCTTTTATGGAGTCAGTAGTGTAGTTAGCTAAGGAATTTATAAAACTAAATGCTTAAAATAATTAAGATTCTCATTTGACTCTGAATATCAATTGAAAACTAAATTGGTATTTCTGATAAATAAATCATAGTTTGCTTTTATAAATATAAGATGCTTATTGTATAAACATTGATATATACTGGACTATTGTAAAATAAAAGAAACAGGGAAAATAAGCAACTATAAAAAATCAAAGAGAGTTTTATATATTAGATTTACTTTGAAAACTGTTAAAAATACTATTTGCTAACATTTACTCATAGCCTTTTGTTAAAATCTATAATTTCTGCTATTTATTGAAGATTTACATACATAAATTTACTTTTTTCCCTCTACTTTTCTACAAGAATCAACACAAAGGTTGGTATAACCATCATCACAAACAATTCTGAAACAATTATACAAAAAATGCTTTATAATATTTTCTTTTTAACAAATTCTCGCATGTCACCTGACATCTGGCAATAGCTGATCTGTTTTCTATCTTTATGATTTTGCCTTTTCCTGAGGGTGATATAATTGGAATTCAACAGATTGAATCTTTTGAGACTTGCTTCTTTCAGTGAGCAAAATAAATTTGGAATTTACCCAAATTGTTACCTGTGTTAAAACCTTTTATTTGATGAGTTGTGTTTCAATGTATAGATATACCACAGTTTCTTCATTCACTCATTCATCAAAAAAAAAAAAAAAAACATTTAGTATTTTGCAAATATGGATAATAGCACTATAAATATTTGTGTAAAGGTTTTTATTGTGAAAATTGCATTTGATTTCTCTAGGATGAGTATTTAGAAGTGCTATTGATCATATGATAAAATACATTATTTTTCCCCTTTCTTTTGAATTTATTTGGGTGACACTGGTTAATAAAATTATACAGGCTTCAGATGCACAATTCTACAACACATAATCTGTACACTGTATTGTGTGTTCACCACCCCAAGTTAAGTGTCCTTCCATCACCATTTCTTTCCCATGTAGTCTCTTCCACCTCCTCCCACTTGCCCTTTCTCACAGCAATCACCACACTGTTGTCAGTGCCCATGAGTTTTTATTTCTCTTTCTCTTTTTTGCTCAATTCCTTCACCCAACTCCCCCCAACCTCCCTCCCTAACACACTGCCACACACATATACACACAAACACACACACACACACACACACACACACATACACACAGAGTCAGCCAGCTCTCTATCTATGAGTCTGTCTCTATTTTCCTTGTTAGTTCAGGTAAATGTAGATTTAACTTTATGAGAAACTATCTCAAACTCTTTTATAGAGTTGCTCTGTCATTTTATCAAGAAATGTGAGTTCAGTTTTCCCCTCATCTTCACCAGCATTTGTATTTCTTTTTTCATTTTTTATTTAAAAAATTGAACTTCTAATATATGTAGGTTATAGAAACTCATGGTTATAATGTGCATTTATTTAATTACTAAGTAATATTAATAAATTCCTAATGTGCAAATTTACAACATATAAATCTTCTGCAGTGAAGTATGTATCCAGATATCATGTCCTTTAATTACTGATTTGCATATTTTCTTGTTGTTTGGTTACTAGTAGGCTTTAAAAATAAGATATAATTAACATATCACAAAATTTATGCAAATAAAGTGCATATGTAGTGGTTAATCCTATATAATAAAGGTTAATATGCAAATCGACCAAATATTGGATGACTGGTTGCTATTATGGGCAGACTCTCAACACAGGAACTCCCCCTAGTGGAAGCACTGCTCAGCCAGAAGCTGGGCTCATGGCTGGTGAGTGCCCCCAACAGTGATGAGAGCCTCTTATGTCTCTGCAGCAGCACTAGGAATATCCAACTGCCTAAGCCATTAGTCAGACATCCCCAAAGGACTCCCAGACTGCAAGATGGTGCAAACCGTGCTGAGGGACCCAAGGAGTGCATGAATTTCATGTACCAGGCCTCTAGTCTATACTAATAAAGGAGGAAAATGAAAATTGACCGTACCTTCACAACACCAACCAGCCAATCAGGAGTGAGTATGCAAATTAACCTAATAAAGATGGTAGATTAATTTGCATATGCAGTCTCCAAGTAGCCTGGGGCGGGACACAGGCATTTCACACTGCCCCAACCACTCCAGGCCTCTGGGCAACGTGGGAAGGTCGAAAGGCGACTCTGGGCCAGAGCAAAGGTGGTGCTAACAGCCAAGGGAAGGAAGGCCCATTCTTGCACGAATCTTTGTGCATCTGCCCTCAAGTAGTATATAAAACACTGTTCCATTATCACTACTAATTGCAGAACATTTTTATCGTCGTAAAAAGATAGCCTGCATCCCATAAATATCCCTCACTGTCCTCAGCTAGTTGCACTAGCAACTACTATTAAACTTTCAGTATCATCTATTCAATAGATTTGTATATTTTAGTCATTTCATATAAACATAATCACACAACATATGGCTCTTGTGTCTGTTTTATTTCACTTAATATGTTGTTTTCAAGATTTATCCATGTATCATCCATCATTTTTTTTTTACAGGAAAATTATATCAATTGCACATTTATTTTTACCACATTTACAAGTACTCTCACTTTGATTGCATTTACCTACTGACTGATAATGCTGAAGATCGTTTTATTTGCTTACTAGTTATTTGTATATCTTCCTTGAAGAAATGTTTATTTAAAGCACTCTCAAATTTTAAAAATATTGTGTTAGTTTTCTTTTAGTGGTTGAGTTATAAGACTTCTTTATTTTGAATACAATACTCATCAGATATAGGATTTGCACATATATTTCCCATTCTTTAGATATATTTTTGCTTTATTGTTAGTATCCTTTGAAGCACAAATTATTTTAATTTTGAATGAGGTGCAATTATTTATTTTCTCTGTTCATTATGCTTTATTTGTCATATCTTAAAAAATGTTAATCTACCGAAATTGGTTTGGCTCAGTGGATAGAGTCTCGGCCTGCGGACTAAAAGGTTCCAGGTTCAATTCTGGTCAAAGGCATATATCTTGGTTGCGGGCACATCCCCAGTAAGGGTTGTGCAAGAGGCAGCTGATTGATGTTTCTAACTTTCTATCCCTCTCTCTTCCTCTCTGTACAAAATCAATAAATATTTTTTTAAAAAATGCTAAATCTGAAGTCATGAAAATTTACTCTTTTCTTACATCAAAAGTTTTACAGTTTTAGCTCTTACATTTAGACCTCATACATTTTAACTTATGAGAAAGTTTTAATTTCATTCCTTTACATACAAATATCCAGTTGTACTAACACTATTTGTTGAAAAGGTTATCTTATCAATTAAATTTTTTGAACCCTTGCAAAAAATCATTTAATCACAGACATATAGATTTGTTTCTAGACTCTTAATTCTATTCCTATTGAGCTATATGTCTATCCTCATTATAGTACTACAAAGTCTTTATTACTGTAGTATTATATTAAGTTTTAAAACCGATAAATGTGAGTACTTTCACTTACTTTTTCATTTTAAGATTACTCAGGCCTTGGGTTCCTTGCATGTCTATATGAATTTTTGGATTAGTTTTTACATTTTATTGAAAAAAATATAAAGCAGGTGAAGTTTTGATAGAGACCACATTGATTCTGTAGATCAGTTTGTGAGATATTTATTTCTTAATAATATTAATATGGGATGAAGTCCCATTTTCTGATAACATTTTCTCTATGTTATCAAATTTGCAGGCATAGTAATATCATTGTATTTCTTTATTATTCTTTTATTTTTTATGAGACCTGTAGTGGTGTCCCATCTTCCATTTTGGAGCTTGCAATTTGGGTCTTTAATTTTTTTAGACTGGGTAGAGGCTTATTAATTTTATTGTATTTTTTTTTAAGATAACCAAATTTTTTTATTTTACTGATTTTCTCTATTAAGTCCCTATTTTCAATTTCATTGATTTCTGCTCTAATTTTTATTATTTCTCTACTTCTGCTTAATTTGAATGTAATTTGTTCTTTTTTTGTTGTTGTTTGTTCTTTTTTTAGTTTTCTATGGTGGAAACTTATAGTATTTATTTTTACATCTTCCTAAATTTCCTTCTTAAAAGTATTCTCATGGCATCCCATAAATTTTTGTAAGGTGTGTTTTCATGTTCACTCAGTTCAAAATGTAAAAAAAAAAAAAAAAATCTCCTAAATTTAACTTTTGACATGCATTATTCAGAGGAGTGTTATTTAATACCCCCATATTATGGGATTTTTTCAATTATCGTTTTTTTTTTAATAAATATATTTTATTGATTTTTAACAGAGAGGAAGAAGGGAGAGAGATAGAGAGCTAGAAACGTCGATGAGAGAGAAACATCGATCAGCTGCCTCCTGCACACCCCCTACTGTGGATGTGCCCGCAACCAGTGTACATGTCCTTGACCAGAATCGAACCTGGGACCTTTCCGTCTGCAGACCGACGCTCTACCACTGAGCCAAACCGGTTTCGGCCCAATTATCATTTTTTATTTCAATTTTAGTTCTATTGTGGTCTAAGAGAAGATATTGTGTGATTTCTAGTCTGTGAAATGTATGTGGTGTGTTTTATGGTCTACAATGTGGTATATATTAGTGAATGTTCCATGTGAGTATGAGAAAAATGTTATTAGATAATCTATAGGTGTTAACTATATCCAGTTAATTGATCATGTGGTTTAATGAGAAAATGTCCTTACTGATTTTCTACATCTGGATATGTTCATGGCTGAGAGAGATGTTGAAATCTCCATCAATTATAATAGTTTCATCCATTTCTCTTCGCCTTTCTATGAGTTTTTCTCTCATGTAATGTGATACTCTGTTATTAGGTAAATATATGTTAGGCATCATTTTGTATTCTTGGGAATTTACCATTTTATCATCATGTAATACTTTTTTTATCACTGATAACTCTGCTTAGTTGGAGGTCTTTTATATCTGAAAATAATATAACTTCTGCTTTCTACTGATTTGTGTTAGTGTGGTATATTTTCATCCATCAATTTAATTTTTAATCTAAATTAATCTTAATATTTAAAGTGGGTTTTCTGTAGATAATATGTAATTGGGTCTTGTTTTTTAGAGCCATTCTGACAATCTGTCTTTAATTGGTGCATTTAGACCATTCAGATCTTGAATGATTATTGATAAAATTGGATTAAAATCTACCATATTTGCTGCTGTTTTCCTTGTGTGTTTTTTTTTTCTCCTATTCTTGTCTCCATTTTTTTTTGTGCCTTTTGTGATCTTAATTGAGTATATGAGTATTCTATCTTCTCTCTTTTCTTAGCATATTGACTATATTCCTTTTTTAATTTTTGTCATGCTTTCCCTATAGTTTTCAATATACATTTTTATTTAATTCAAACCTACTTTCAAATAATATTATACTGCTTTATGGGTAGTATGAGTACCATATAATAACACAATAATCTTAATTTCTTCATCCTGTTATTTGTATCATTGATATAATTCATTTTACACATTCAATATAATAGACATACATATACACAATTGAATATATTGTTATTAGTTTCTAAATAAAGTTTCATCTTTTACATCAATTAAGAATCAGAACAATAAGCTTTATTTTATTTTCACTTATTTCTTCTTTGACGCTCTTCTTTTCTTTATGTAGATCTCAGTTTCCGAACTATATTATTTTCCTTCTCTCTAATGCACTTCTTTTAACCTTTCTTGAAAGGCAAGTCCATACCATTTGATTTTCTCAGTTTCTCCCCTGATATTGTCATTATTTCTCCTTCACTTTTGAATTCTAGTTTGGTGGGGTTTTAGTTTGTTTGTTTTCTCTCAACACGAAATATTTCACTCTACTCTGATGTTGTTTTCTTGGTTTCTGAGGAGAAGTTAAATGTAACTTTACCTATGTTAATCTATAAGTGTTTCTTTTCCTCTGGGTTCTTTCAAGATGTTTTTCTTTATCTTTGATTTTTGTAGTTTGAAATGATATGCTAAATGTTGGTTTGTGAAGCTGGTATCCCTCTTGGTGTTCTCTGAGCTTGTTGGATCCATGATTTGGTGTTTGACTTTAATTTGAGGAAGTTCTCAGTCATTATTTTAAATATTTTTTCTGTGTGTTTTTTTTTTTTTTCTTCTTTCTTGGTACTCCCTTTATGTATGTATGACATTACTTCTAGTTGTGCCACAGTCCTTTGATATGTTTTGTTTTTATCAGACTTTTTTTTAGGTTTTTTTTTTAGGTTTTCAAGGATTCTGTTGCAATATCTGGATGCATTAAGATTGTGGTTAGTCCAGCTTATCTCTGACTTTGTTTTGTCTGAAGGATTCAGCTCATGATGGGCAGTTCTTAATGGAGTGGTTAGTTTGAGTTTGGTATTCAGGTGTTGCCTTTCAAGGGCCCAAAAGCATGACTACAGATCTTATCAAAGAGATTTTTCTCAGCTTTATCACTTACTTTTCCTCTCACTCATAATCCCAACATCAGAGTGTCTATTCAAACTGATGGCCCTGATGCTACAAAGCCTTTTCTCGCTGTGATTCTTACTCGTGTTGGGCAACCTTTTATATCACCAAGTGCATCACCCGCAGGAGCTTCAAATAGTGGAATCCTCTAGCTAGGAAACTTTGTCTTAAAATGTAAAAAAAAAAAAAAAAAAAAAAAAAAAAAAAAGCCGTATTGTGTTTTACCCTCAAGTGGGGGTCCTGACATGCCACTGATCACTGTCAATTGAAACCTTTATGGATATAGAAGGCTGCTGAATCTTCACAGTTTATCTACTTTCCTAGACAAATAGTGTATTAGGTTCCTCTTGCTTATTCTGATTCGTCAACATTATATCTTGAATGTACATTTTATTGATGCTAGTACCTCTTCCAGTAGAATATTTTTATATCTCTGGTAAATTACAATCCTTCCAAGATTTCCTATAGAACATATTCCCTTGATACATCTTCTATCAATGCATATTAGGCCCATGTCAGTATGTTTATGTATCTGAAGCATCGGTCACGTATTTTTTGTATTTCAACTTTGCTCATTGTAGGACATCCTAGCAACAGTTCTCACCATCTCTTAGAAAATTGTTAGTGTGTTACATCTTATATATTGGGAGTACTAGTATACTCTGCAATAAAACAAAACATGTTCTTATCCAGTTTTATATATACCGTATATATACAATTGATGAAGGACCCTCAAATTTCATTCCCCTGTACATTCACTCAGATATAACTGTTGTAAAGAAGTTAGATCTTACAACTTTCAATTTCTTTGGGGAATAGTTCCTTTCCTCTGTTAGGTGGATTTCCATGTTCCCAGCTAAGCTCTTCTATATAATTTAATTTTAGTTTTAGGCCCAATGGCTAGGCAGAGAGAGGGGAGCAAATCCTGAGTGGAGGCTTTTTGTCTTCAGCTTTTGACAGAGAGACATGCTAACTATCAATAAGCAGAGATGTGAGCAGAATCAGAAGATTCGAGGAAATTAATATCTTGAGGAAACCCTTGCAGATGTCACCATCTCATCTGTTGGGGAACCATATTTTTTCAACCAGAACACTGACCTTGTCAAAAAGAGCCGCATTTGTCGGCATTTAACCAGAAGCGCTGTTTTACTGCTTAATTCTAAGTTCTGCACTTGGTCTCAGAATTGTTCCCAGATGGTAACTTCTTTGTGAGGAATTGAGGATTGCCCCTCCCATTCACACCTGGCTTTTAATTGACTGGCATCTCACTTGTTTGTTATCGCGCTGAAGGTCATTAATGGCACTTAGCAATGTTAATGTTTTTTCATATGACTACTATTTCTTCTCTATATCTCAAACATTTAATATATAGCTGGCACCATGTATTGTACTTCCTTCTGCCAGTACACCCTGCCAATTCACCATCATTAAGTGTTTGTCAAGTTGGACAGCCTAGGGCTGTTTTCTACTTCTTGCCAGTGATGGGAGTTATCATTTCAAACTAGATTTCCTTGTAATTTATTTTCTTAGGCTACTTTTAGCACCAAACTCTTAGAGCTCTCTAGAAACAGAAGTTGGAATGGAGTTTTGGTACCAATTATTATTTATCAATAAGTGTGTAAGGAAAGAAAACAGGAAGGAGTGGTTAATTTATAATCTAGGCTTTTGGAAACCTTGGCCAAGATCCTCTGGAGCAAGTAGGTTTCCATGCTGAACTGGGAAGTCCAGAGGTATTTATAACCCCAAATTGGTCAGAAAAGGACTTCAGGTAGGGCAATGACTTTCCAAAGCTAAATTAGACCTTGGAGTGGATGAAAATGGAGTTTGAGTGCTGAGTGCATTACCCAAGTTAGGCATTATGCCTTCTCTTAAAAGGAGATCTGGACAGAGTTTCTTCCTAACCAGCATGCACCCTAGCAAAATAAATTGCAATATGTAGAGGGTTTAATTAAAATATGCTTCTAGAAACTGAGTGAAAACTATTTCCTGGTTTATATTTTTCTGATATTTACAACATATGTTATGGGGATGTGTAGAAAAGACACGTAAAAGAGGGTGGAGAATGGGAGAAAAATTAGATCAAATAACAATTAGCTGGAGTGATTTCTTTCTGTTGTGAATTTTGAAGATTTAATTTTCTAATTACTACTTAAAAATAGTTTAGAAAGAAAAAGTCACCAAGTAATAGGAATAGGCCAGGTAAGGTTAAACTCTGTAATATGCCAATAGCAGAAGCAATGCACACCAGCAGTGAAATGTCTGCTTTAGCTAATAAGTATTAAGCTAGTAATTAATTTAGCTTCTTGTTAGAAAACCAAGTAAAGAATTTCAAGAAATGAATCAGGACACACTTGAGGATTTATATATACTGAATCTTCAGGTAATTTGTTAAGGAGTGTTTTAAATACTAAGATGAAAGGTTCTGAATCAGATGAATAATTCATATTTTTTGCTTTTGGTAATATGAAGAATTAACACTACACTGTGGCTTTGGAGGTACATGAACAAACCTAATGCTGCTGGCTGTTTATGTTTTAGATTTTCAGGGGGAAAATGATATAATAAGCATGATTGCTTTCAAATATTCTGTTGGTAAAATGTGACTTGGAAAAATAAAGTTTTTCCTCATCTTGAATTAAATTTGAATATGTACAAATTGTACAATGAAATATCACAGTGAATCCTAAAGCTCTCTAGAAAAGTAAACATCTTAGAAATGCAAAATTTAATTTTTAATTAATAAATTGACTAATGAAAAGAACATAAAATGGAGCTTTCAAACAGGATCTTTTTCATTTTGCTCTTTTGTTTATGAAAGGTGCACATTTGTCTGGGTGAACTTTGAAAATTTATACAGCACACATAAAAGAGAAAGAATGCTGCATGTCACCATGCATATACTGTATTATAGCTGAGCTTAGAGAAAAAAGAAAATATATCCCATATTTTTAAACTATTTTTAGTCTTTAGCTCTTGAAATTATAAATAATTTAAGCTACCTTGCTAAAGGGAAATATTCTTTATTGAATTATAATTTAAGATTTGAAGCTAACTAAATATGATAATGCCCCTTTAAGATTTAATAACCACATTAAATTTTATAAATTTACTTCATCATACAAGGATTGCAAACTCAAAGTTTCTTTATAAGAATATGGTAGTAGCTGATAAACTATTGTTTATCAAATAATTTTAATTTTGTTTATTTCTCCAATTTCTTATTATTATTACCAGCTGTCCCATATATTTGAGTGGAAAAATAGCATGAAGGAAAACTACCATCTACCAAGTGCCATTATGCTCCTTATGCTGTTCTAAATCTTTCACCAAAATAATCAGATTTTATCTTAATATTACTTGTGAGATCAGTATTTTTGTCCTTTATGGAAAGGAAGAATATGCATTCACAACAAACCTGTTCTCAGGTCTGGAGGAAGAGTGGAATTTCATAAATTACAGAGATAATTATCTGAAAAGGAAACACACACACACACACACACACACACACACATTAAAATATATTATTTCCAACACTATAATGGTTAAGAGACAAAATTTTATGGGTCTCTTGCAAGCAAGAGCAAAGGCCTTATAAAATTTTGTCCCTGACAATCTTTATGAGACCTTGATATCAGAAACAGTCCTGTTCAGTTTAGTATGACAGTTCCAATTCCACCATACTCTCAGTGTTCATTTTTATTATTGTTAATTTTAATTTTTTGTGCTAGAATTTCTGGTTGAGGTGTGCTAGAATTTCATTATCATTTTAATATTTATTCCCCTTGTGCTTAATTGTATCAATAGCTTTCCATGTGCTTATTGGTATTTGTAATATCCTCTTTTGAAAATCACTTTCAAGATTTTGACATTGTTCATATCAATAGATGCAGAAAAAGCATTTCACAAAATCCAATGCCCTTTCTTGATAAAAACAAACAAACAAACAAAGAAACCCTCAGCAAAATGGGAATAGAGGGATCATACCTCAACAAAATAAAATCTTTACATGACAAACCTATAGCCAACATCATACTTAAGGGGCAAAAACTAAAACCATTTCACATTAAGAACAGGAATGAGACAGAATTGCCCACATTAACCACTCCCATTTCACTGGAAGTGCTAGCCATAGAAATTAGACAAGAAAAGGAAATAAAAGGAATCCAAATTGGAAAAGAAGATGTAAAACTGTCATTATTAGCAGATGACATGATACTATACATAAAAAACCCTAAAGACTCCATTAAAACACACACACACACACACACACACACACAAAGGAATCCTTATCATTTGCAACAATATGGATGGAACTAGAGACCATTATACTAAGCAAAATAAGCCAGTCAGAGAAAGATAAATATCACATGATCTAACTCATTTGTGGAATATAATGAACAACATAAATTGATGAACAAAAACTGATCCAGAGACAGAGAAGCATCATAGACCATCAAACCTCAGAGGGAAAGTAGGGAAAGTTGAGGATAAAGGGAGAGAGATCGACCAAAGGACTTGTATGCATGCATATAAGCCTAACCAATGGACACAGATACCAGGAGAGTGAGGGCATAAGTGGTGGGTGTGGTGGGGGCACTATGGGGAAAAAGAAGGTTTTGACATTTAGAAAATTGGTGTGTTTTTAGCTGGATATTTTCTACCACTCATTATCCAGTCCACTTATCCTCTCTTCTTCTGTTTCTATTTTTTCCCCCAAATTTAAGTTGTAATTCATAAATATTATTTGTAATTTTTTTTAGTTTTAGAATACTACTTTTCTAGTCAATTTTTTACCCTCATTGTTTTTCTTTAATATTTTACTTAATTTACTTTATTTTTTCTTAATGTAGTTATTTTTTTTTCTTTCATCATTATCCCCTTATACCACTTTCAACCTCCATCCCTCTAATAGCCATTTTAAAATTTGTGTCATATAATTATAATCCTATCTAATAAAGAGGGAACATGCTAGTTGACCATCACTCTGTCACAAAGATGAGTGCACCCACAGCTGAGGCCAAGTTCCCTTAAGGAGCCTTAATGAGCAATCAGTAGGAACCTGAGGCCCTGCCCTCCCCCACCTCCATGGGGCTTGACAGAGGACCTCAGGCCATGTTCCCACCCAGCAGGGCTTGACAGGGAACCTCAAGGTGCGCTTCCCATCCTGGTGCTGGGCAAGGGGATCTCAGGTTACTCCTCCCTCCCCAGCGCCAGGCCAGGGATTTCAGGCCAAGCCCCCCACCCAGTGGGGCTTGACAGGGTGTTCGCCCTACCCTGGCACCAGGCAGGGGGACTTCAGACTGCACTCCCACCCGACAGGGCTTGACAGGGGACCTTAGGCCATGCCCCCCCTGGCCCCAGCACCAGGCCAGGGAACCTGAGGCTGTACCCCCTGCATAGCAGGGCTTGACAGGAGACCTCAAGCTATGCCCTCCACCCAGCAGGGCTTGATGGGGGACCTGAAGGTGTACCCCCTATGCTGGGTTGGGGGAACTCAGGCAGTGACCCTGCCAAACGGGGCTTGATGGGGCACTAGAGGATGTGCCCCCTTCCTGGTGTTAGGCTGGGGGACCTGAGCCTGCGCCCCCTTGCTTGGTGGGGCTTGACAGGGAACCTCATGTCCCCCACCTGGCAGGGCTCATTGGAGGACCTTGAGGCACGCTTCCCACCATGGTCTGGGCTGAGGGACCTCAGGCCACGCCCCCCATACTGGTACCGGACCAAGAGTCCTGAGGCTATGCCTCTTGCCTAGCAGGGCTTGAAAAAGTGGGATTGGCCAGCTCTGGATCTAGCCCAATGCGGGGTAGAGGGCAGCAACCGAGTCTGGGTCTCATGCGATTTTAAGGTGCATGTGGATGGGCGGGGACTTGACTCTGTGTCCCATGGTGAGCCCCAGACTCTGACAGGAGGAAGGTTTTCATATACATTTTGCTAATTTTCTTTCATCTCTGACACTTCTATTATAGAGAAAGGGCAAATAGCAATATTCAATTATTTCCTCTAATTAATCCCCTTTTAATGTGCAGGAATTTCGTGCATCAGATCACTAGTATATAAATAATTCTAGATGTGTTCCTCTTGGATCTTTTCTCCTACTGAATTTTGGTAATAAGATCCCATCATGATTGAAGGGATTAAATGTTGAGTTTGGCATATAAAAATTGTAGAGTTTGAGTTGTATCATTATTTGTCTTTAATTTTTCTCCGTCACGCAAATCAGTGTGATATGATCAAGACAGGATTTCAAAGTTTGGAAGAGTCATATAATTTCTGGTTTGCCCCAATTCCTTGGATGTGGAATTTTAGAAGTAGCATTGGAAAGCTTGTGTTTTTACTAGAACCCTACTCCTTGGCATGACCTTATCTCAATGTCTTGTCTTCCTTGATTTCGAGACTACTGACAAAATTTTAGTTTATTTTTTAGCACCTTAGCAGTTGCTTTCTATATTGCTTTTGTCTCTAATTTGATACCTGATAGCTTAAGGTCTCAGCAAAAATTTTGAAAATCAATCGAATTTATAATTTCTAATGCATTTCTCTGAGATCTATTATTCTCAAGGATTTAATCTCTTGAATCCTGGATGACTCAGTAGCTTTTGGATGAGCATTTTCTCATCGTGATCTAGTGAGATGGTTACAATTTTTAGGCTGCTGTTTTTTTTGTCAGTCATTTATACCTCAAGCTGTGGATGGAAAAATACCTTATAGGAGGAGGAAGAAAAATAAGCAAAAGTAAAAGTAAGGCTTACTTAAGTGAATTTATTTTATCTCTAAGATTTTTTATTTCTAAAGCAATTACACCCTTAGTATATTTGCAAATTCTTTCCAGTGTTTATAGTTCTTCATTGTGGAAAAACTCCATCAGAAGATATACTTAACATACAAATATTTTCTGAAATGTAAATTTTCTTTATGACATTCCATCCATTCCCATGAATAATTCATTTATCACTCTCCTCTAATTTTTATTAAAATACATGTATAGCATTTTTCACATTACTTCAAAATAGTAATATATATCCACCCAGTTTTTCTCTTCCTGCCCTATCCCTATACACTATAGCATTCTGTGGAGAGGATACATATATTGCACATTCTTATGTTGAACATACCTTTTGCCTCATACTTGAATAAACATTGCTGGTCTTATTAAACAATTGCTCCTTTTTAAGGAGTATATTTATGCTCTTGATGTAATTCTTTATTTTTTTAATTATATTAGAGAAAATAACATTAAAGTGCCATCGGCGGTTTATTTTTTCCTACCTGGGTACTCTTTATAATAATTCAAAAGTATTAGTTTATTCTATTTGTTATATTTATGAATATCCAGTCAATCCAATAAAAATAAAGAGAATAAAAAAGCACTTTCCAAGTTTTAGTGGTTTTGCTTTATGATCTTTAAAAATGTCATGTTTTAAGAAAAAAAAAAAGGTTTGGGTTATATATTACATCAGGATTGATTATTTTTAATGTTGAAAATCAAATCTGTGAATTAGAAATTTGAAAGTCTTTTACAAGTACAAAAAATCATTTTAACAGGATCAACTTAGCATTTTAAAACATATGAATATTCATATAAGTATGAATATTTGCATCTTTTCTGCTTAAACGATTGACAGAAAATTTTTTTGAGAATAAGAACAGTTTTTTTTCCTCTCATCCATATGCTATATACTAAATGTGTTAAGAAAAGTGAAAATATATTTGTATTTCCTGTTCTTAGTAATTTTACTCTACAACATCACTGTAGATACATGGATAATTTTGACTTATTTTAAAAAATAAATAAAGGATTATTATTTCTTTTCCTTTGTTATTTTCTATATTTTATTCTATTCAGAATTTAATGTGATTGAAAAAATTCATGTTAATTATAGTACTAAGTATTATGAAAAATCATTTTAAGGTAAAATTATTATCAACTAACAGGTTGCTATGCTTTATATTATGTAATCTCTCTCTTGATTACGAAAAAAAAAACCTAGTTAGCTTGGGATTCTCAAACTATGGACTGTATGCTATACGTTGAGCAATATATTGAGCAAAATAAAAAAAAAATGAAATTCAGTCAATTACTCTGTACTTCTCAAGAGTTATAAAGAGGAACTGCTGAGAGAGATCCAAGATGCCAGCAGCTGACAGGATGGCAGTGAGGAGAGAGTGTGAGTGAGGGAGGGAGCAAAAGGAAGTGCATTGACATTGAGGCACACATGTGTGAGTGTGTGTCTGTGTGTGTGGGTGTGTGTGTGACAGTTACATTCACAGGACTGTTGGGGGCTGGCAGACCCAGCTCCCCTAGCTGGGCAGTCTCTGCTACCTCTGCAATCTCTCCCGGGGGTGGCCAGCTCTGCTACAGAAGCCAGGCCATCTTAAAGGGGAGAGCGGCTGTGACTTGGGAGCCCAGCCTCATCTCCACCTGGGGACCTCCGACACCAGCGGGAATCCTGCAGCCACACTGGCCAGGGACCAGCTACCTTGGCTGTGAACCCACAAACACCAAGATTCCAGCCTTCCTGGCTGCAGGCTCCTAAAATGTTTGTCCAATGCAGAGACAGGATGGCGGCCAAATAGGCTGACAGGTGCTGCACCTTATCAAAGAGCAGATAGGAGAAGCAGCTGGGTCAAATAACATCCACCCAGAATTGGCGAATTAAACACAGGAGAGAGAATCTGTGGATGGAGAGGTCAGAGGTCTCCTGGAGAGAGGTGGGATTGCGGATCTGGGCTGGAGGGAGAAAAGCGCACAGCCAGGATTAGAGTGTCAGAGGGAGACTGTGCTGTACCAAATCCACGTCCCTTAGGGATACCTATAGCCCTGGACTGTGGGAGGGGGTCCACAGGGCTGCTGGCAGCGGGAGGAGCGCCCAGAAAGGCAGCCTGAAGTTCTGCACTGGACGTGCAGTGCCAGGGGAGGTGGGGGAGAGGGGGGAAAAGAGACATGTAGTGACATGGTTGCTCTGTCTTTATAATTTCCTTGCTTTTACTCACTAAACCCAGTGCATAGGATCTTTCAATTATATACAAGCACTTACTGTGGCTGAGATGCAGGGGAAGGTGGTTTTGTGGAAGCTGGGGAGCACAACAGGGAGAGATGCTCAGGAATCCAGCTCTGGGACAGTCCCATCCCTCTAACCCTGAACCTACATCTCCCCCTCCCCCTCAAGACCAGGTCCCTCTTATCAGTGCAGCCACACCCAGGCTTCAGCTCTGCAGGGAAACAAAGATTCTATGCACTGGGTCGGCAGCTAAGTAATTGCGGGTTTCACACACATATGGCTTCAGTTGAATTTTTAGGTTTGCAGACGTAGTACAAATGTAAAACACATTTTGTTATTTGGTAGTTGGCTATTCAGCTGTTAATCAGTGAAAAAAGTTTTTTGATCTGTTTTGTAGTTTTCGTTTGGCATTCGTTGAAAAATGGAAAATCAAAAGGAACATTTTCGTCATATTTTGCTTTTTTATTTCCACAAGGGAAAAACGCATTGCAAGCTCATAAAAAGTTATGTGCTGTTTATGGTGACGAAGCCTTAAAAGAACGGCAGTGTCAAAATTGGTTTGCCAAATTTCGTTCTGGTGATTTTTCACTCAAAGATGAAAAACGCTCTGGTCGTCCAGTTGAAGTTGATGATGCCCTAATCAAAGCAATAATCAATTCGGACTGTCACAGTACAACACGTGAGATTGCAGAGAAGCTTCATGTATCACATACATGCATTGAAAATCACTTAAAACAACTTGGCTATGTTCAAAAACTCGATACATGGGTTCCTCACGAACTGAAAGAATCACAGTTAACACAACGCATTAGCAGCTGCGATTTGCTAAAGAAACGTAATGAAAATGATCCATTTTTAAAACGACTGATAACTGGCGATGAAAAATGGGTTGTTTACAACAATATCAAGCGGAAAAGATTGTGGAGCAGGCCAGGTGAACCAACTCAAACAACATCAAAAGCTGATATTCATCAAAAGAAGGTTTTGTTATCAGTTTGGTGGGATTACAAAGGAATTGTCTACTTTGAACTCTTACCACCCAACCGAACGATCAATTCTGATGTCTACATTGAACAACTAACGAAATTAAACAATGCAGTTGAAGAAAAGCGGCCCGAATTGACAAATCGAAAAGGTGTTGTATTCCATCATGACAATGCAAGGCCACACACATCTTTGGTCACTCGGCAAAAATTAATGGAGCTTGGTTGGGATGTTTTGCCACATCCACCATATAGTCCTGACCTTGCACCATCTGATTACTTTTTGTTTCGATCTTTACAAAACTCCTTGAATGGTAAAAATTTCAATAATGATGATGATGTCAAATCGTACCTGATTCAGTTTTTTGCTAATAAAAACGAGAAGTTTTTTGAACGTGGGATTATGATGCTGCCTGAAAGATGGTAAAAGGTCATTGATCAAAATGGGCAATACATTACAGAATAAAGTTATTTAGTTCCATGAAAAAATTGTCTTTGATTTTCTTTAAAAAATCCGCAAGTACTTAGTTGCCGACCCAATAAATACCCCCAGGGAGTCTTCAGGGATTAGGTGAAACAAAGATTCTAAATACCCTCAGGGAGTCTTCAGGGATTAGGTTGGGGGTCCATTTGGTCTCAAAAATGAATAATAATCCTATATAATAAAAGGGTAATATGCAAATTGGCCCTAACAGCAAAACAACTGGGAATAACTGGTCGCTGTGATGTGCACTGATCACCATGGGGCAGATGTTTATCACCGGAGCTTCCCATTGGTGCTCAGTGTGCTCCTACAGGGGGAGCTCTGCTCAGCCACCAGCCAGGCTGAAGGCTACCAGCCCAGTGGAAGTGAAGAGAGCCTCTCCCACCTCCTTGGCAGCACTAAGGATGTCCCACTGTGGTCTAGGCCTGCTCCCCATGTTAGGCCCATGGGGAGTAGGCTTAAGGTGCAGTTGGACATTTCCTGATGTCTCCCAGCCTGCCAGAAGGTGTATGACTGCTAGCTTAAGCCAGATCCCTTGGGGAGTGGGCATAAGCTGGCAGGTGGGCATCCCCCAAAGAGTTCTGGACTGCAAGAGGGCACAGGCCAGGCTGAGGGAACCCCCTGAGTGCACAAATTTTCATGCAATGGGCCTCTAGTAATAAATAATAATAATAATTAGAATAATAATAACTAATATATATATAAAGAATATATAAAATAAAATTTATTTATATTAAAATAAAATATTTTTTTCTTTAATGTATCTATATATTCATCTATTGTTGGAAAATGAGAATATAATAGAGAGCAGATAATCCTAATTTTGGAGAGTGAATCTAACTAAGCTGTTACTGAAAGAAGAATACAAGTGAGGAGAGGAAAAACAAAAGCCTAAAATTTGGTCAGATACATGAAAATAGATCACCAACTTATACCATACACAAAAACAAACTCAAAATGGTTAAAGGACTTAAATGTAAAATGGGAAACCATAAAAATCTTTGAAAATTACATAGGAAGGAAAATAACAGACATTTATCATAGCAATATCTTTACTGATACAGCTCCCAAGGCAGTGGAAACTAAAGAGAAAATAAACAAATGGACTACATCAGAATAAAAAACTTCTGCACAGCAAAATAATCCATAAACAAAACAACAAGAAAGCCCACTGCATGGGAGAACATATTTGCCAATGCTATTTAAGATAAGGGTTTAATCTCCAAAATTTATAAGGAACTCATACAATTAAACAAAAGGAAGATAAACAACCCAATCAAAAAATGGGCAAAGGACCTAAATAAACACTTTCTAAAGAGGCAAAGGACCTAAATAAACACTTTCTAAAGAGGACATACAGAAAGCCTAGAGCATATGAAAACATGCTCAAAGTCACTAGTCATCCAAGAGATGCAAATCAAAACAACAATTAGATACTATCTCACACCTGTCAGAATGGCTATCATCAACAAATCAACAGAGGACAATTGCTGGTGAGGATGTGGAGAAAAAGGAACCCTCACTGATGGTGGGAATGCAGACTGGTGCAGCCACTGCGGAAGATAGTATGGAGTTTCCTCAAAAAGTTAAAAATGAAACTCCCATTTGACCTAGTAATCCCACTTCTAGGAATATATCCCAAGAAACCAGAAACACCAATCAGAAAGGATATATGCACCCTTATGTTCATAGCAGCACAATTCACAATGGCTAAGATTTAGAAACAGCCTAAGTGCTCATTACCAGATGAGTGGATCAAAAAACAGTGCTATATCTACACAGTGGAATACTACACTGTTAAAAAAAAAAAAAAAAAAAAAAAAAAAAAAAAAGAAAAAGAAAGAAAAGAAAGAAAAAAAAGGAACTTTTATCTTTCCCAACAGCAAATGGATCTAATTGGAGAACATTATGCTAAGCGAAATAGGCCAGTCAGAGAAAGATAAATATCACATGATCTCATTCATATGTGGGATATAATGATCAACATAAACTGATGAATAAAAACAGATCCAGAGACAAGGTAGTACTGAACAGACCATCCAACCTCAGAGAGAAGGAAGAGGAGGGAGGATTAAAGATCAACCAAAGGACTTGTAGGCATGCATATTAGCATTACAATGGATACTGACACTGGATGCTGAGGCTTGCCCTTGGGATGAGAGTGGCTGAAGTGGGGTGCTCAATCTGGGAAAAAGGAGGCTTATATAATAAAAATATTAATCAATAAAAAAGGAACTACTGAGGTAAGAATATTGTTAATATCAGAAACAGAAATAGATGGCTGCAAGATTCATGAAAGTAGTGTGGGTGAGAGGAAGTGTGGGTGAGAGGAAGCTGGTGTAAAGTTTAATTATAAGACCTCCTGGAAGCCTAAATTATAAGAAAGAAGAAGAAGAAAATATATATATATATTGCATCAAATTTTAAAAAGTAGAGATGGCACATTGGACCCATGCTCAAAGTAAGGCAGAATATCTTGAGAGAGAGAGAGAAAATAAATTCCATAAGAGAAAAATCAAATCCTAAATCTTCTTCAGCTCTCTTAAATTTTCTTTATCTTAAGGTTGTAAGAGTGATTATTTCATGTCCTAAAATAATCTATATAAAATGTTATTATATTTTTATAGATGGTATTAATTTAATGGTTCTGTTAGAATAATTAAATGTAAGGACTTTTGTGTTGAGATGCTGAAGAATGTGGGTGTCTTTTTCCAACTCTCCCCTTAAAGTGAGATGTTTACAGATCAATATATCACAGCACCCAAAGACTAAATTTCTATTATCTTTAGTATTTATAACTGTGCTCTATAAAATAAAGAGCTCTGTTGCTTAAAAGAGTTTATGTGTGAAAGCATTCAGGCATTAATATCTTTTAGTAATATATGATATAAACATTCTTTTATAGAGAACTTAAAGTTTGGTAGGCACAAACCATGATCTTTGAAATTCAAAAGCAATTTTAAGTAGTAAAACACTTTAACATGGAAAGGCTCAAGAATATCTCCTATGCTTTACTCCTAAATTCCGTAGGATCTAGTTTTTATCGATTATGTGTTTACAAGAGTATTTTATGCCTGTGTTAGTGAAGATGACATAATTCCTAGTCCAAACCAAAGAATAACTGCTTTTATTAAAAAAAAATTACAAATCTAACATCTTATATTTTAAACTTTATAAAAATAAACCCCATTTTAGTTGCAAAAACAGATTATTTTTACAAATACACATAAACAAGAACATATATTCATAAACCTATAACAAGGATCCAAAAAAAATAGTCCTCACCTGTGTGCCAAACATTTTCATCAGTTTAATATGAATTATGAAATAGAAGCCTGGTGACTATAATTTTGCCAAAATATTCTTAGAAACCCAAATTTTTTAAGATTTTTTTTTTTAATCTCATGCCATGTGAAGGGAAAATTAGTTATGTGCTGGCCTGCAGACACTCTCCGTATTTTATGTGACCCCCGCTCTACTCTCCAAGTGTTTTATAAGCTGTTTAAGAAAAATTATGCCCTCGCCGAAACAGGTTTGGCTCAGTGGTAGAGTTTCAGTCTGCGGACTCAAAGGTTCCAGGTTCGATTCCGCTCAGGGGCATGTACATTGGTTGCAGGCACATCCCCAGTAAGGGGTGTGCAAGAGGCAGCTGGTCGGTGTTTCTCTCTCATTGACATTTCTAGCTCTCTATCTCTCTCCCTTCCTCTCTGTAAAAAATCAATAAAATATATTTTAAAAAAAAGAAAAATTATGCCCTACTGTCTAAAGCTCGTCACTATCATCACCCCAAACTCATTTAATATGATGTCAAAATACCAGATAGCTGATTTTATTCTGTATGTGTCTGTGTGTATATAATTTTTTGAACAGTATAAGGTGTTGATAGTTTTGGCTAGGATGAAGCTACCCTTCCTGAAATAAGCCAATTAGTTGTCACAGCAAAGGGACAAACTGGGAGCATGATATGCAGACTAGCCATTCTAGAGCCATAACTCCTTTATTTGGCCCATGCACCTGAGGAGGCAGTAATCATCTGCTTAAATCTCCTCAGGGCCGCCATGTCTGACAGCTAGAATTCATTCCTATAGCCCAAAGCCCACTGAGCAGAGTATTAAAACTACCCAAACACCTTACCATGTACTACGCCCAAAAGAAACCCCCCAAAAGTTGCTTTAAACATTCTCCCACTCTTATATTTTATCTCCTGACCACCCTGATGTTTTTCTATTGGCCCTGCATGACATAGACTAATGAGTATAATAACCCTTTTTTTAAAAATAGAGTTTTCAGAAGTATATATATTTTTAATTTTATCATCTCAGCAAATTTAACTTAAATTTTAAAGGTGTTTCTCCAAAGTTTAATTTTTATATATTTTTTAAGTGAGATGCTACATTTTTCTTTCTATTTTGGGGAGAGGGGCTACTAAGAATAGTTAATAGTAATGTAATAAAAATTCTAATTTTGATAAAAATCATATTTCCTATCTTTAGTTAGAGTCCTTCATAATTTGGCTCTAATATAACCTTCACAATTATATTCTATTCTAGCTATGATCAAGACTGACATGTAATATTTTTTATTATTCTTTAATCTTCTTTAACATTTTTTATTTATTGATATGTAGGTTATTTTATACCTGAAAAGTCTTCTTTTAAATCTATACATTTATTACACTGTTACAATTTTTATAATGTTCTTTTAATTGTAAAATGTATGTAAATTTCTTTACCATACTTGTCCAAAATAGCCTGAATATTATCAAATTATCATAATTTACAATATGAAAATGTTGCACAATTTTTGTTTGTATTTATGATATCTAGCACAATGTAGAGTAGAGAAATTATAATTAAAGTATTTTATATCTATAAAAATTGCAAAGTACAGTTGTTATGAAAATAAGGGATACAATTATTTTTGCACTTCAAATTTTTAAAGTCAAAAAAGAGTGAAAAATCTTTTACTATATCTTTAGGATATGAAAAACTTTATTATCAATATTCACTGAGTAGCCAGATTATTATGATCTCTGAACATACATGGGTGGGGTCTGGCCAATCTGGCCAGAGGGAGGGGACATGGGCAATTGCCCAGCCTGCCTGCTGGTGGAACTCCTGGTTCAGAGGACAATTTGTATATTAACCTTTTATTATATAGGATATACACTAAATGGCCAGATTATTATGCGTTCAGAGATCATAATAATCTGAACACTCAGTGTATAGCTGTAATCATTCTACTAGGAATACATTAAAGTAAAACATGATTAACTAATACAATTAAAAAATCCATGGATTATTACAAAATGTTTAGTTATTTTTCTATAATTTTAGAAAAAAATTCTAAAATGTTAGACACAAGTTTCAATATAATAAATTGTTGACATCTTCTTTGAGTGCATTTGAGCACCACCTTATTCTTCATATTCCTGGAAAGATTGTGGCTTGCTTGGCAAAAAGACAAGTTTAACTTTTAATGCATTGGTTAAATGCTATTATATCATTTTCAGCAAACACTAAGTTTAACAGCTTTGGCAGCTTTCTACTAAGATCCACTCTTGACTCTTGTAAGAAGTTCACTGTAACCCTATTGGTTGTGTTTTCTGACTAATATAAAAGTTAGTCAACAGTATATTCTGCAAGATTATTACCTTTTTTAATGCATCTACTTTCTCATCTTTATTACTTTAGGAATGAATTACACATACTTAATATCTCAGTATACCAACAATTATAAAAATACAAACAAATATTTACTTTTGTTTTGTTAATCCTCACCTGAGGACATTTTTCCATTTATTTTTAGAGAGTGGAAGGGAGGAGGAAGACACAGAGAGAAATGTGGATGTGAGAGAGACACATAAATTGGTTGCCGCCCACATAAGCCCTATCCAGGGCTGCGGATGGAGCCTGCAACCAAGGTGACTGGGATCAAATCCGGACCCTTCAGTTAAAGGCTGATGTTCCACCCACTGAGCAAAACTGGCTAGGGCAAATATATATGTCTTAATAAGTTAGTTGTCAAGTATATTTCATAGGTGTAAAAATGTACCAGGAAAAATAGACAAAAAGAAATTGTCTAAAAAGCATTGCTTAAAATTATATAAAGTTTTAACTATTTTGATAGGAAAACTTAAAGTATATAACTTTGCCTCTTTCAAAGTGTGTGGTAGTTGCTAACATGTTACCCCGAAAATAAGACATCCTCCGAAAATAAGACCTACTTACAGGTTTCCTTCTGAGTGAAATATAAGGTATCCCCTGAAAATAACCCCCCCCCCCCCCGGGTTAAAGATGAGAGATTTGGTCCACTGATTCTGAAAGAAATGGAGTCACAAGAAATTCAGGAATTGAATTGTTATGATGATGTTCCAGAAGATGATGACATGATTGTCATTGAATAAATGAGTAAATTCTTGATACCGTAGGATTCACAGTTTTTCTGGTTTGTGTTGACAACTACCGTACTACTGTACCATATACAGGTAATAAATTTCCTTTATTTTCATTTAACAAGAAATGTGTACCGTATTCTTCTTCATGGAAAAATAAGACATCCCCTGAAAATAAGACCTAGTGCATCTTTGGGAGCAAAAATTAATATAAGACACTATTTTATTTTCAGGGAAACAGGGTAGTTATTTATGAATATTTGAAGTTATTTCCATTATTCCTTGTTAATTGCTTGTGGCAGCCAAGAGTTAAAATATGGGTATCCTATTGTATAATGTAGGAGAACAGCTGCAACACAGTCTGCTTCTGCTGATGCTCTTGACAATGTGTCTCCTAATGCCCTAAAAACAGCTTCTCCCTGCATGGCTGCTGCTTCACACTCTCAGGCTCCTACGATTGGCCTACTGAAATATTCAAGTGTCACGTTGGGGAAAATGCGTTTCCACTCAGCGCAAAGAGATAGCATGACAAATGTAAGTGAGGACAGAAAAACAAAACCAATTACTGACAGCATGAGTGTCCTGGTTTCTTGAGAACACACACAAAAAAACTTAAGTTTTTGAAGAAAGTTATATCAATTCTGCTGATATGTAAAATTGATGTAGGAAAATTGTCCATTATTCAAAGAAAGGAAAGAATTATATAAAAATCAAAAGAAATATTGCAGCAATGTCTTAACTCTAGTATAAGTAGGAATTCCTCTGCTAACATTATGGACGGCAATGACAGAAAATCCTCTAAAGCATTATGCTTGTTTCCTGACAACTTGCAGATTTAGATTTGCCTCTAAAATATATGAAAAACTTTTTTTTTTTTTTCTAGAGAGTTTTCACATTACTTGAGCCAGGGATCTTTTCTACCTTCACTAGCATAAATTCTTCCACAAATTATTATCAGAATCAATATTTGCAATGTGCCACATGCTAGTAAGATGAGCAGTTCCTGAAATAATTTCCCTGTGGAAATGCTTGTACCTACCATCTTTATCATTACAACCTGGTCTAGATGAAACTCCCAATCTACACTGCTTGATAAAGTATGAGCTCTATGACCCTCAAGTGTCTGTCAATTATTAAAAGGCCCTATGGTTGCATATAAATAAATCTTGATAAGGTATTCTTAAATCTTTGAAGAAAAAAATATAATAAACAAAGGAATAATGGGAGAAAAGTTACATACATATATTTATTTTCCTATTTATTAAGTTTACTAGGGTGACACTGGTTAACAAAATTATATGTGTTTCAGGTGCACAATTCCACAACACATTGTCTGTACAGTATATTGTGTTCACTGTCCCAAGTCAAGTCTCCTTCTATCAGCATTTATGCCCATGCACCTTTCTCCACCTACCCCCACCCAACTCCCCCTGATGATCACAGTGTCTCTGTACATTTGTCTTTTATTTTCCAGGTTCCTTATTCTTTCTTTCCCCATCACATTAGAACAATGGTAAAGCTATTTAATAAAAAAATGTTTGGGTGTATAGAAATCTTTTGTATAATTAGTTTCACTCATAATTAAGTAATAGCATCCAAGTTGGTTTGGCTTAGTGGATAGAGCATCATTGCAGACTGAAGGGTCTCAGGTTTGATTCTGGTCAAAGGCACATGCTCCAGTTGTAGGCTCCATCCCCTGTGTAGGAGGCAGCCAATCAATGATTCTCTGTCATCATTGATGTTTTTTTTATCTCTCTCCTTCTCCCTTCCACTCTGAAATCAATAAAAATATATTTTAAAAAATAAATGAGGTAATATCTGCTATCAACATATTATTGTACATTGATATCTACACTAGTAAAAGAGAAACATGCAAATTAACCATCATTCCATTACACCCACAAGCCATGCCCACCAGTCAATCAGAAGCAAGTATGCAAATTAACCCAACAAAGATGGCAGCTGGTCATGGAGCTGGAGCAAGCAGGATGCTTCAGTTGCCCTGGCAATGGAGGAAGCTAAGCTTCCCACCCACCCTGGTCAGCCCTGGCCTCCTCTCAAGGCTACAAAATTTCAATTATAGAAGATAACTAAATCCTAGATATTTGCTTCCAGCTGGCTCTGGCCTCAGCTCAAGGAGGTGCTGAAAAAAAGGGAAAAAAAGAAAGAAAAAAAGGAGGGGCTGAGATCTTGGGTTGCTGGGGTTGATCAGGCCAGGATGGGATGGCAGGGGGCATTGAGAGTAAGCAGACCAGCAAGGGGTGTGAGCAGGCCATCAGCAGAAGTCAGTTGGAGGTGATCAGGTCAGTGGGAGGGTGTGGGGAGGAGAGGAATTGGGGATGATCTGGATAGCTGGCAGAGGGGCATTTGGGGGCAAGTAGGCTGGCAGGCAAAGTGGTTAAGGGCAATCAGGCAGGCAGGTGAATGGCTGGAGCCAGCAGTCCCAGATTGTGAGAGGGATGTCCAACTGCCAGTTTAGGCCCAATTGCTGTAAACCAACAGTAGGTCATCTTTCTTTCGAGGGGTCCCAATTTGGAGAGGGTACAGGCAGGGCTGAGGAACACCCCAGCCCCATGCACAAATTTTGTGCTTATATAAAAGAGTCTCAGGAGAGAGTGAAAATTGGCTCAATTACTTTGAATAGATATCTCAGTATAAAAGAAGTAGAAAGCACTATTTTACTTCTTCCTTGAGACTCAGCATTTTATCCTACAATTGATAAACTTTGACTGGAAACAAAATATATTTTGTCAATATTAATTTTCATATGGCTGGCAAATGCTTTTGAGCCTCCCAAAGATAAAAACTCTGGGAGTTTTATTCTAGTGACTTATACATCAAACATATAATTTAAATGAGGCAATGCTAAATTTTAAAATTATTTTAATAGTTTAATTACTTTTAACTTATCTAAAGCAAATGCATAGTTAAATCTCAGCATTTGAAAATAAACAAAAATATTTGATTAAGATGCTTTATGCCAAATTTTTTATTTTTGTAAATATATGGATTTTGTCTATATTTTTATGATATTGACTATTTACAATAATGAATATTCAGTGAATAGCACTTTGTTAGGGATTCAATGAAAACTTCCATTTGTCAAATATGTGCTTGTTTTAAAAATGTATATAAATAGTTGAATTATTAAAAAATAGTATCAATAGCCGAGACCGGTTTGGCTCAATGGATAGAGCGTCGGCTTGGGGACTGAAAGGTCCCGGGTTCGATTCTGGTCAAGGGCATGTACCTTGGTTGCGGGCATATCCCCAGTAGGGGGTGTGCAAGAGGCAGCTGATCGATGACTCTCATCGATGTTTCTAACTATCTCTCTCCCTTCCTCTCTGTACAAAATCAATAAAATACATTTAAAAAAAATAGTATCAATAGACATATCAGAGATAGTCAAACTATATAGATAACGTAGAGCCCATTTTAACCATTTCTTTTCACACTGGCTTTACAGAGGTTCTTCCACTATCAATTAGAGATATTAACAAGAGATTTTTAAAAATTCTCCATGCTTCACATGGAGCTGCATTAATACAAGTAGGATACAGCCGTAAGAAAAATTTAAATTTAGTGCTATTTGGGAAATCCAATGAACACAAAATTGTTCATTTTTGAAAAGGAGAAAAGTAAAAGCTAAAAATACATACTATTTTACTTAGCATAATCTCTATTTCACTTAGCATAATACTCTCCATTTCCATCCATGTTGCTGAAAATGGTAAGAATTTCTTCTTTTTTACTGTCAGAAAAAGATAAATATCACACGATCTTACTAATTTATGAAATATAATGAACAACATAAACTGATGAACGAAAATAGATCCAGACACAGAAGCAATCAATCAGACCACCAAACCTCAGAGGGAAGGTAGGGGAGGGTGGCATAAGTGAGGGAGAGCAACCAAAGGACTTGTGTGCATGCATATAAGTCTAACCAATGGACACAGACACCAGGGGGTGAGGGCATGAGTGGGGGTTACCCGGGGGTAATGGGGAGATAAGGACACATATGTAATACCTTAATCAATAAAGAAATTTAAAAATATATACTGTATCTTTCAGACCATAAGATGCACCAGACCATAAGACGCACCAGTTTTTAGAGAAGGGAAATGAAGAAAAAAAGATTCTGAAACAAATAGTGTCCTAAAATATTTTATGTGCATTTAAACCCAACATCACAGTCATAAACACATGTAATCAACCCTGTAAAGTAAACAGCAGCATTTAGAACCATTTTAGAGCCGGGCAAGCACACAGAGACCACACAGAGCCGGGCAAGTAAAAAAACTTTTTTTTAAAAGTATATGTGTAGGCTATATTTGGACCATAAGACGCAGGGACTTTTCCCCCCCACTTCTGGGGGGAAAAAAGTGCGTCTTATGGTCCGAAAAATACTGTACTATTTTATCCAAGCTATCTGGGAACATTAGAATGTATGGCTATTCGGATTCCAGTGTAAGGCTGAGCCTTGATGTGGCCTTAATCTGCTGTGAGTGAATCATAGCAATTCTATCTAATAAAAGTGTAATATGTAAATTAACCACCACTCCACTACACCCACAAACCATACCCACCAGCCAATCAGAGGGGGTATGCAAATTAACCCTAACCAATATGGCTTTGGCCACAGAGAACAGGAGGGAAGCTTGGGTTTTCCTGTCAATGGAGAAAGCCAAGCTTTCCACACAACTTGGGCCCAGGCCTAAACTCAAGGGTACAAAGTTTCAATTATAGAAGATACATAAACTCCAACAGAAACAGCTGCCACCACAGAGCGAGCAAGAGGCTTGGCTCTGCTCCAGGCTACAAAGTTTCAATTGTAGAAGATAAATAAATTCTTAATACCAGGGCCTCTGCTTGGATCACCAGAGGGCATGGCTAGCCTGCAAACCACCATAGGCTCCTTGCTCAGGCCACCCCACACCCCAAGAGAACCCCCACCCTGATCTGGGATACCCTTCAGGGCAAACCAACTGGTGCCCACCCATGCATCATGTCTCTATCCTATCAAATAAAAGAGTAATATTTTATTACTCCAACATATTATACAAGATGGCTGCCCCCATGTGGTCAAAGATCCTGCCCCTATGTGAAAACAAGATGACCACCACAAGATGGCCAGCAGGGGAGGGCAGTTGAGAGGGACAGGCCTATAGGGGAGGACAGTTAGGAGTGACCAGGCCGGCAGAGGAGAGAAGTTGGAGGCAAACAGGCTGGCAGGAGAGCAGTTAAACATCAATCAGGCTGGCATGGGAGTGGTTAGGGGGCAATCAGGCTGGTAGGCAGAAGCGGTTAGGGGCAATCAGGAAGACAAGCAGGCGAGCAGTTGGTTGTCAGCAGTCCTGGATTGTGAGAGGGATGTATGGCTGCCTGTTTAGGCCCGATCCCACAGGTCATCCCACTGGTGGTATCAGGCCTAAATGGGCAGTCAGACATCCCTCAAAGGGTCCCAGATTGGAGAGAGTGGAGGCTGGGCTGAGAGACACTCACCCCTCTTGCATGAATTTCATTCACCAGGCCTCTAGAGTAGCTTATAAAACCAGAAGATGAAACCTCTGATTAATATAATTAAAAATATAAGAACAATATCAATTTCTAGGCCAGCATGCATCCAGAAGAAGATTTATCAATACATTTTCTGTAGAAGACTTACTGTCATCAATTCTGTTGCTGCAATTTTTACTATCATATATATGTGTGTAATGTATGTGTGCATGATATATGTGTGTGTGCATGTGTGCACAACTTTTATTTGTTTAGAGGCAATAGTAGTTTAAAAATAAACACAAACAAAGAGTTCAATTGATTTTACCTGAACTAATTAGTGCTGACAAATTATTTTTATATGTCACTGCATGGACAATGAACAGAATAATTAAAAACCGATTTCCACATAGCATTTGATTCAGTTATATATTTGGAGGGGGAAAGAGACCTGGTATTTAATATTTAAACAGCTTATTTAAATATTAAATAGAAAATTTCCCTCTAATTAATTAAATGAGAACAAAGCTTAGAAAATGTATTCTAATGCTTGCAATACCTAACAAGACAATATGACAAATAACACTTCCCCAATATGATGGCTAGAATTTTTTTCAAAAAGTACACTTTCATTTTTTATTTGTATTAAAATATATTCAAATCACATGTGAAAAATACCAGCTTATCATTCAGGAAACTGTGGCAGCGAAAGAAAAGGGAGGATCTCAGCTTTAACAAAGCAGTTGGCAATATGCTCTGGTCTTTATTTGTCCTTGGTGGGGACTGGCATACTAATGACTTAAAAAATGGATCCTTTCCTACTTCAGTGTCTCTGAAGGATTCTTTAAGGAATTATTTTCTTATACTTACTACTTAAGCAGCACAAGTTCTTCTTTTATTTTGTGTTGCTGTGTCTGAAGCATTTTATTGGTATTTTCAATTTTCAAGGATACTGGTCAATAATTTGCTATTTCTCATTTGAACTGGGGGGCATCATCCTCACAGTTTGGTTCAGGAACCTAAAATAGAAGAACTATAAAATAAGCCAACATGCATGTTTGTCATTTAGATTGTATATAGTCTCAATATTATACATATCCTTGATATTTTCTTTGAAATACTATGCTTTTTAGATCATAAATGCCTGCAATTAGAGATGTTTAACTTTATATGACTGCAGTTTCCCATTCATTTCAAGGTCAATAATGATTATTAAGTAATTAGTGTGTCTCAGAAGACATGTTCAGAAAATAATAGAACATATGTAATTTAATAATAATGCAATAACCAACTTGCAAAGTCAGACACTTTAGTCAATACTATGTATATGTGAGATCCTTTAAAAAATACCATTTGGGATATCATTACCTGCTGGCCTGAAGGAGTTGTTCTTTATATTCTATTTGGTAAGAGAGAACAAGCAGAAGTTCTAACCCAAAGGAACTGCATTGTAATCAAACAGTATAAGGATACTTTTCTCATCCAATCTTGCTAAAGGGAAGATTATTCAATTATGAAAGTTATTGTTTACAAGATATTGGGGGTGGGGGATGGAGCTCATAATGCAAGACAAAATAATTGCTGAAGATTTAATTCAATAATTTCTGATATCTGTCTTCAACTTATTCCACAAAGGTCTCCTTTCCCCAATAGACAACCATTGCTATTAAACATGTATTGTTAAAATTAAAAAGGCTAAGTACAACTTGATATTTTAATAGCATTGATACATTAATATAGATGAAAAACATAAAATGTATTGAACCACTAATAGAAACAAGTTCATTGTTCCTAGCCTTGATGTTAGAGCACAATGCAATCTGTCACACTGGGGATCCTATATCATCCTTCATTTCCTGACAGAAATTCTCCACTTTAATTTGTCTAACCAAAATGAAATATTAAATCTTAACTTTACATTTAGTCATGCCAGTTAATTTTACATGGATTAACATCATCAAATTTTCTGACTAAATATATTGTAAAACCTACTAATTGCTTTAAATAATAGCATTTTACTACAAATTGAGTAGTCATTAAATATCTAGATAGATATCCAATATTTAATATTCTATTGATACACATATACATGTTAACATTATATCACATACCAGAGTGGAAAATGCCCAGCTTAAGAAAAAAATATTTTAATCATACTTAGGGAGTCTGTATGCTATTCTAGATCCAATTCCATTCTCTGTCACCTCAGAGAGAACTATTCTCCCATGTTTACAATTGTATTCTTTCTCTTTATGATTTCACCATATATAGTTATATCTTAATGAAACATTTAATTTTGCAAGAATTATAATACATATGTACTCTGAAACGTTTTTAAGTTAGTATTATGCTCTTGAAAGTCATCAACATTATCTCAGGAAGTAACAATTAATTCTATCTGGTATTCTACATATGACTGCAGTATATTTCAATATATTTTTCTATACCATTATTGATGGATATTTTTGTGACTATTTCTTGGTATTTAAAAATAACGTGTTACATGACCATTATTTTTACTATTGTCTAGTGTATATGTGGAAGTCATTTGCTAAAATAAACATAGCTGAGGAATTACTGAGATATAAAGCATTTAATTTTCAGCATTATTACACAATGCTAGAATGGCTTCCAAAGCAAATCACCATCTACTTCCTGCAACAATATTCTTTACATTGTCACTAACATTTAAAGCTATTAGCTTTCTAAAATGTTTGCTAAACTGGTATATATCAAATAGGATTCACTTTGTATTTTCTGAATAACTAATGCTGAGTGTGCTTATAGGCCACACAGGTTTCTCCTTTTAGGATATTTTTATTAAGAATATTTGCTCATTTTCTTATTAGGAGGTTTGTCTTTTTCTTCATAGGATTAGTAGTCTTTATATTTTGTTATCTATATGTATTGAAATGTCTTATAAAGTTTACAATAACATATACTTAATTTCAACATAGTCAAACTTATCACAGATATGTTTTACTCAGATCTGCTATATTGTCATAAATCAATAGTTTGATTATATGGGTCTGTTTTTTATACATTCATCAAGTTGTTTACCTAATATTCAGAAAATAGTGTCTCAATGTAGCTTTATGATAATGTTTGATTTCTGGTAAGCTATATTTCTTACAGCATCCTATTTATATTATTTTCTTATTGCATATGTGTCCTTATCTCCTCTTACCCCCCACCCCTCAGCTTGTACCCTCAGCCCTCTAGTGTCTGTGTCCATTGGTTATGCTTATATGCATGCATAAGCTGTTCTATGGAAAGGAATTTAAGGCAGCCTTTGGTTAATAGTCAGGTACTGAAAAGTCTGGAATCCTGCCTAGAACTCAATGCTGCCAATGATCCACATGAACTTGGAAGTGTGTCCTTCTCATGTGTACTTTCTGATGAGTACACAGACCTGGCTTACACCTTCATTGCAGCCTCATAGAGGAACAAACTAAGCCACATCTTATTTCTGGCTCACAGAAATTGTGATATAATAATGTGTAATTTTTTGCTGTTAAGTTTGTGATACTATTCTTTGGCAACAATATATGAAATGTGTATTTTAATACATGGAAATAGGATCCTGGAGTAACAGATATCTAAATATTGTGAAAGTGGCTTTGAAACAGGACCATGTACTGAGGTTGAAAAAAATTAATAGTCTGACATATAAAGACTAATGTGACTTGAATAGGTTATTATTATTAGGAATCTAGAAATCTGTGCTTAGAGGATACTCTCAGTGCACTTGCAAAAGGGAGTGAAACACTAGCAGAAAACAGCAAAAGTGTTGCTTATAATTAGGTAGAAAGAGAACATAGAAGTGATAAAGTTGGTTAGGTAGTTAAGGCGATTTTCAGACAAAGTGTGAAAGCTGCTGTTTGGTTTCTTCATGATGCTTATAGTAGAATATAATAGAGGAAAGATAATTGGAAGAATTAACTGTTAAACATAAAGGAAGCATGACTTGATACTCAGACTCTTAAATTCACAGGAGATCCAAAAATTATCTGAGAAAACTATTTCAGTGAAAATTCTGTCAACTTGGTGAAAGAGACAGAGAGAATACAAAATGAAAAGCGTTCTTTGGCGGCCCCAAAATTCTATCTTCAGGCAGTAGTCTGATTAAAATACTCAGCTTTGAACATGTGATACATTTCATTAACTTGGACTCAGAGGATAGAAACCAGAGTTCAGAAGGCAGACCTGAAAACCAATGAAAATTACTCCTAGAATATAAAACCTAATCAACGAATCCCCAATATTTTCAACCAGGATTTTAGAACTGTTTTAGACCACTGGCTATTTTGGACTTCCAAATGTATCCCTATTGAATGGGGATTTTTATAGATGTTATCCAATACTTAATTCACCATTGCATCTTGGGTATATGTAGGAGGATGGAACAGACAGACTTTAGGATGGGCCTCAATTATCTCCACATTTTTGCATAATATTATCTTCTTGAATATGAATAAGACTTATGGCACATTTCTAATATAATTTAATTGTTTTTTATGAAATCATAAATTTTCACTTAAGTCCCATTTTCTATTAACCTCAGCTACTGGTTTCTAATTTTTTTTTTTTCTGACAGAATTATTTTTATTTTCAAATATACTTGAACATTTTTAAAAGTCATTTGATTATTATTTGCATAGTCATTCCAATATTTTGTTCTATCAAAGATATTGTTTAATCTCTTGCCTCCTAGTATCTAATATGACCATAGCAGTAATGATTAGTTAATTAGTTTATTCTTGTTCTACTTATACATCCTTGTTTCCTTATATTTTTGAGTTCCTATTCCTTGGAGAACTACATATAGGTTTTGTGTAGACCTAAGTTAGAATTTGGTTTCTCAGAAAAGATGTGTGATTGTTTCTGCCAGATGCTTGTGAATAACACAGGGTGGGGCAATTGTGTTTACTCTTGAATTGTTATCCATTAATTATGGTGTTATTTTCCATGCAAACACCTGCCCCAACTTGTATAATTCCCACTACTATTTTACAATATATTTATGATGTGAATTTTTAATAACAAAGAAGATAACTTGTACTATCGGCTGAAAACTTGGCTGGAGCTTACCCTTTTTACTAAATCTCTGGAGAGACTTTTTGTCCAATTAACAATATTTGTCAAGCAAAAAATTTTCTTTGAAGTCATCTCAGCAGTGGGCAAGATTATTTAAAATGTGCACTTAAATGATTGACCTGGGCTGTAGGACCTGGCTTGACTTCACCCATGTTTACAAATGCCTTCAAAGTAAATGCAGTATTCTACCTATGCTTGCTCCTTGGGGGTCCTGCTTTCACTTAATGTTTGGTCTCAGAGTACTAACCAAGAACATTTAAATGAGGGTTTGACAACACAATTTAGCAATGTTTTTACATGTTTTCAGAGAATGGGTTGATCAGGGTAATAAATCAGACACCCTGCTGGAAACAAAATTCCCTCCTAATTCATACTTTTGTTTAAACTTCACATCTTTTCTGACTCAAGTCCCAGTTCTTCATCTTCTTCAAATTCTTTACATACTTTCCGGTCTAAAAAACTGTTGTTGATTGTATACACCAAAATTTTTAACTCTCATAGTGACTACATTTAGAGATAGGGCCTATTGATAATTAAGGTTAAATGAAGTCATAAGCATGGAATCCTGATTCAGTGGGATTACTATATTGTAAGAAGACACAGAAGAGCCCATACTCTCACTTCCTCTCCACCATGTGAGACACAGGGAGGTGAGCTCAAACAAACCAGCCAAGAGCCCTTGCCAGAAACCACATTGACCAACACTTTGATCTTGGACTTCCCTGTCTCCAAAAGTTAGAGAAATAAATTTCTGTTGTTTCAACCATGCAGTTTATGACATATTTTATGGCAGCCTGAATAGACAAACACAGACTTTGCTACTGGGAGTGAGGAGCTGCTATAACAAAACTAAATAGGAAGCAGTTTTGAATTGGGTAATGGTTAGAGGCTGGAAGATTTTTGAGGTGCATGTTAGAAATATGGTTGTTGGGAAATTCTAGTAAGGTGTTAGGTGCAAATGAGATACATGTTTCTGGACAGTGGGAGAAAGACAATCTTTGTTATAAAACAACAAAGAGCGCAGCTGGACAGTGCTTTAGTGTTTTGTGAAAGGTAAAAGTTGTAAGCAATAAAATTGGATATTAGCTGGGGAAATTTCTAAGCAAAATTTTAGAAAATTAGCTTGGTTTCGCTGAACTGCTTTCAGTAAAATGCAAGAGGAGAGAGATTTTAACAGGAATTGTTAAGCATAAAAGGACCAGAACTTGAAGACTTATATAACCCTCAGTATATCCACATTGGAAGAGAGAGAGAGAGAGAGAGAGAGAGAGAGAGAGAGAGAGAGAGAGAGAGAGAGAGAGAAAGCGCGCTCCCAGCAGGCATGGCTCAGTGGTTGATTATCAACCTATGAATCAGAAGTCATGGTTTGATTCCTGGTCAAGGCACATGCCCAGGATGTAGGTTTGATCTCCAGTATGAGGTGTGCAGGAGACAGCTGATCAATGATTGTCTCTCATCACTATGTTTCTGTTTCTCTTGTCCTCTCCCTTCTCTCTGAAATAAATAAAAATATATTTAAAAAGGGAGAGAGAGAGAAAATTTGCTTTGAAGAGGATACTAAGAGTGTGGCTGAACAGCAGTTTGATAAAGGTATCATGATTGTGATTCATAGACTTATCACCCACCTCATATGTCACATTTATGTCATATTTATGTTTAATACAAATAGGGTTATACCAGCTTAGATACCACTGGTTTATACTAAAGGGGGAAGAGAAAATGGGACAGAATGAAAGAACTCTGTTAGAAATTATAGATTCTATAGGATGGCATCTTAGAGCTATTTAGGCTATTTTTCAGTAAAAGTAAAGTAACCCAAGTAGTAATTCAGAGAATAAGTGCTACATGGATCCTAAGATACAATAATTGGTAAAGATTCAGTTCTACTAGTTAATATATTTTTTAAATTTTCTCAAGACCTACTTTTTCATCTTCCAAAGCATGGCACATATTGTTTTCTATTAAGTTTAGTAGTGATTATTTGTTTGATAATTGGTTTTTAATTGGAAATGAAAAAAAACTAACAAACAATAAAAACAAAAAACCTTCCAACAGGAATATAGTTTTCTGTCTCTATCTACTTTTAGTGATTCTTAAATTTTACCTTTTGTTAAACAAAGCTGGATTTGACTACCGGATGAATTCATTTTAGTTTTCTAATAAGATAAAAATCTCTGCTTTCATTAGAAAAAAGCGTAAAAATATGGGTGATATTCTACTGATAACTAGATGTTTCTATTCTTATAATGATGTGAGACTTAGATAAAATAGGTCATGACTTGTAGTTACAAAATTGAAATATTTCCTACCCTCAATACATTATTGGTTCATATTTATGTCTAATTTTCAAATGAAAAGCAAGGATAACTTTCCTGTCACAGAACTCCAAGATGTCATTATAAATGTACTCTTAACCTCAATTTTAATGACATTATTTGGCAAATGGATATGTAATGCAATTTTGTTAATACTTCATATTGAGGTTGTTGTTTTTTAAAATATAAAATAATTGTACCATAGACACATTGATTTTGAAAGAAAAAAAAAGCCTCTCTCTTTCTCATTTATTTTACAGATATCACATTTTTTAAGACAGTTGCTGGATCAAGAGCAGGAAGTCCGATTTTGACTGTACAATTAATTCAAAGGTTATCCTTGGCCAAGTCTTCATTATTCTCTAGACATGAATTTGCTTTAATATAAAATGAGAGTTCCAGTTCTATGAAACCTTAAATTTTCCCTAGACATATATGCAAGATCCTCTTGCACATATCTCATGCTTTTGGTGTATAGTGCCACCCTTATCTCTTCTATATACCCAGTCAATCATTTGACTAGTCACCCTGGCACTTCTTCCCTGCATTCTCTTATGGTTCTTAAAAGCCCAATGGAAAAAAAAAGTTTAAAATTTGATGATAATGTTCCTCTAATGGAATTATTCTAACCCTGAATATAATAATCAGAATAGTAGACCTTGGAGTTTTTGAGATGAGAAGCTAAAATATTGAATATTATTTGTGGAGAGATTATCATAGGAGGTCTATATCTACATTTTGATTGCCAAACCCTTGTCTTCTTGAATTAGAAAAGACAGTGTATAAAATATCATCTTCTATCCCGTTTTTAGTTATTCAGAAATAACAAAATATGTCTCTTGGTTTTATATCTATGGTGGAGGGGAGTGTTCTTCTATGATTCCTTTTTCATTTTTCTCGGTTTGTAGCTTACCACAGAATGTAAAATTCAATCCTCTTTTTCTTTCCCAACTTGACATAAAACTTCAAGCAAAAAGGCAAAAAAAAAAAAAAAATGTGGTTAGTATGACAATATCTTGCAGAATGCTCCAGTTTGCTTTTATAGTGTCTTTGCACCCTGAGTTAGGATAAAAAAAGAACTCCCAGGTATTAGAGGAAAATGAAGGTTTTGGCAAAAACAGAATGAGAATCCTATTCTCTTTCCACCCTACTTCAACCTTTAAAGTATGAGAAGGTTGGCATTATGGTAGATTTACTAATGAGTAAACTTTCCTCGGGGCCCAAGGGGTAAGATGTTGATGCAACAAATCTTTTTCTAGGGACATATAAATAGAAAAGTTAAAGGAAATAAAGATCAAGAATATCTAGTGAGAGGCAAAGGAAATCCTCCCCTCCACCATAGTTATAATACCAAGGGACATATTTCATTATTTCAGAATAACTAAAAACAGAATATAAGATTATATTTTATACACCGTCTTTCCTAATTCAAAAGGTAAAGAGATGCATATTACCAGATACAGATGAAAAACAGCATCTGAAGAAACCGGTGGCTAAATTGTATCCAGTTAATGACTTTGAAAGAGTTGAATGAAGAAAGGTTATTTGGCCTGCCAAAATTTAACTGAGAGAGCACTACTTATTACTAAAAAAGGGTTAACAGCATAATTAAGAAAGAAAGAGACACAGAAATCTCTATTGTCACCTCATCATTGTGAATGGGAAGGCAGTGGTGAATTTTTTTAACTTATGATAAATTTTTAAGTGAAATGATTTTGAAATTAATGGATTTAACTAAAAAGAAGTTTTGAATAAATTAAACTTCTTGCCATCAGTAAAGCTAAGAATTTAGATCCAGAAATTAAATTGGTTTAGAAAAAAATACATTTCTGAACAGCTTAATTATATTAATTATTATAACTAAAAGTTAACCTGGTACACCTACAACTTTTGATTCATTTGATTGTCACATAACTTATTTGCACTGATATTAGCAAATGAGGTCAAAAGTTAACTAGAATTTGGAGTTCTAAGTGTCAGTAAGCAGAAAAACTCTTCACTTTCATATAACATAGCAATGAAAAGTCTGTGTTCTGAAGAGCAGAGAATTACACAAGTTAAATTTACTCCATACACAGTAAATGCCTCTCACTAAGGAAAAAATTGCCTCAGATGCTTATTGTTTATTTGTTTAGGAAAAGTAAGACTTTTTAAAAGATAAATTATTAAAAAAAAAAAAAAAAAAAAAAGCCTTGTGCTTTGTTTTGTCAAAAATATGTAAATGGGTTATTTGTCATGCACCATGCAATGATATTGGGTGTGATAAAAACTGCCAAATGTCTCAGAACATTGTCAAAAGTCATAGAGCTGGGTGTGAATTAACAGACTTGAGTAATGTTCTGTGAAAGATGAACTACACACATCTGTCTGTCATTTTTTTTCATTTCATTTTTAAGAGATGTTATATTCAAGGACTCTGTAATTCAGTTAAGAAATAAGTAAGTAGACACAGGTTTTCCCACCAAGAAAGATAATTAAACTACAGTACTTTTTAAAAAATATATATATATTTTATTGATTTTTCACAGAGAGGAAGGGAGAGGAATAGAGAGTTAGAAACATCGATGAGAGAGAAACATCGACCAGCTGCCTCCTGCATACCCCCTCCCAGGATATGCCTGCAACCAAGGTACATGCCCTTGACCAGAACCGAACCTGGGACCTTTCAGCCCACAGGCCGATGCTCTATCCACTGAGCCAAACCGGTTAGGGCAAAACCACAGTACTTTTCATAAATATTTTGTATGTTCTAAGGCCAATAAAAATATATACCATCTGAGCACTCATAGCAAAATGCCCCTATTATGTATTAAAGCACTAATGGTTAAAATGGATTCAGAGGGTGTGTTTGTTTTTTTAATTAACTTTATTTTTTTAGAGAAGCTTTAGGTCACAAGAAAATTAAACCAAAAGTACACAGTGTTCCCATATACCCCCTTGTCCTCACTTACGAACAAGTTCACTTATGACAGTTCATTTATTACCAATGGTGAATCTACATTGACACATTATTATCATTTAACATTTATAATTTATATTTGGGTTTACTCTTGGTATTGTACATTCTATGGGTTTGAACAAAGTAATAATGATATATATCCACCATTAGTATTACACTGAATAGTTTCACTGTCTTATAAATTCTATGCATTCCACTCCTTGTTCTTACTAACTCTTAGAAACCACTAATCTTTTTACTATCTCCACAATTTTACCTTTCCAAGAATGCCATATTTGGAAGCATGCAATATGTAGCCTTTTCATATTAGCATTTCTCACTTAGTAAAATGCATTTAAGTTTCTTCCATGTCTTTTCATGGATTGATAACTCTGTTCTTTTTAGCTCTGAGCAATATTCCACTGTTTGTATGTACCAAAGCTTATGTATACATGTACCTACTGAAAGACATCTCAGCTGCTTCCAAGTTTTGGCAATTATGAATAAAACTGCTCTGAATATTAGTATTCAAATTTTATGTAGACATACATTTCAATTTATTTGGGTACATTTCAAAAGCACATTTGCTAAATCATGTAAACTTAGCAATTGTGCTTTTGAAATGTACCCAAATAACAGCTAAACTTTCTTAACAAAACAGCTGTGCCAATTTGCATCCTTACCAGCAATGAGTGTTCCTTTTTACTCCACATCCTTTGCAATATATATTATCATCAGTGTTTTATATTTTGACTATTCTAATGGGTGAGTAGTAGTAATTCATTTATTTTAATTTGGAAATTCCAAAATATCTATGTTTACTTGGTATCTATATGATGAGATGTCTGTTGAAATATTTTACCCATTTTTAAATTAAGTTGTTCATTTTCTTGAGTTTTAAGAGTTTCTATATAGTTGTATAATTTGTACTTTATCATGTATTTATATTCAATCAGATATATTTTTTGCAATCATTTTCTTCAAGTCTGTGTCTTGTCTTTTCATTTCTTTGACATTGTCTTTCATGGAGCAGAAGCTTAAATTTAATGAAGTTCAGCTTATCTTTTTTTAGTGGATTGTGCCTTTTCATTATATCTAAAAGGACATCAACATACCTAAGGTCACCTATGTTATCTTCTAGGAATTTTACGGTTACGCATTTTACATTTAGGTCTATGGTCCATTCTGAGTTCATTTTTGTGAAGGGTATAAGGTCTGTGTCTAGATTTTTTTTTTTTTTTTTTTTTTTTTTTTTTTTGGCTGTGAATGTCCAGTTCTTCCAGCACAATTTGTTAATTTGTCGAAGAGTATATTTTTTAATCCCCACCTGAGGATATGTATATAGATTTTTAGAGAGAGAATGAAAGGGTGACACACACACACACACACACACAGAGACAGAAAAACATCAACCATCCATTGGTTGTCTCCCACACACACACTCCAACCTGGGATCAGATTTATAACCTAGGTATGTGCCCTGACCTGAGATCAAATCCACAACCTTTTGATGTTTAGGAAGACACTCCAAACAACTGAGCCATCCAACCATGGATGAAGATTCTATTTTTGCTCTATTGTATTGGCTTTGTTCCATTGTCATAGATTAGTCCACTATATTTATATTTATGAAGCTTGGTGTCTGGACTCTGTATTCTATTAATCTATTGAGACATTCTTTTGCTAATTTCATGCAGTCTTGATTACTAGAGCTCTTTAGTAAGTCAGGCCTCTGACTTTATTCTTCTTTAATATTAAATTGGCTAATTTGGGTCTTTTCCATCTGCATTTAAATTTTTGAATCTATACTAATAAAAGGGTAATATGCTAATTAGATCGGATGCCCCTCCAGACAAAGCCACAGTGGCAGGGGCTGAGGCAGAGGCAGTTAGGGGCAAGGAAGCCAGTAGGCAGAGGTTGTTAGGGGCAATCAGACTGACAGGGGAGTAGTTAGGGGCATCAGGCAGGCAGACATAGTGGATAGGAGTGATCAGGTAGGCAGGCAGGTGAGCAGTTAGGAGCCAGCAGTCCCAGATTTCAAGAGGGATGTCTGACTGCCAGGTTAGGCCCAATCCCTGTGGGCCGGCATTTAGACATCCCCTGAGGGGTCCCGAATTGGAGAGGGTACAGACCAGGCTGAGGGACACCCCCCCCCCCCCGTCTCCATGCACAAATTTTGTGCACTGGGCCTCTAGTTAATAATATGTAACAAATACTCTGAAACTGTGAAGGAAATCACAAGTAAGTCAAAGATACTATTGGGTCCACTATCAAGCAAACTTGGATCAAACCACCTTGTATAAGCTAGTCTGCATGATATTCCTTCTAGCATTATGGAAAATAACAGAAGCTTTATAATCATTAACAGCATAGGCTCAGGAAAGATATTTCTGAGCTCACCTCTGCTGTTACTTACTAGCTGTATTACCTGGCAATGGTTAAACGATCTCTTCCATAATGTTCTCATATATAAAATGAGAAAAATAACATATTCTATAACATTTGAGTGAGGATTAGGTGAATTAGAATTATAAAGGATAGCATTCATTGTCATTTGTAGCTCTATTAGCATTTGCTAGTACTTGTCTCAGGGGGCCTATTTCTATTGTGGCATGTGCTATTGTTCCTGTCATATTTCTGTATTGTGGTAAGCTAAGAATGTGTGCCTATCCCCTTGCATTTGTGTTTTCCAGTATACTAATAAAGATGCTTTTACTCACTCTCTATATTTTTATTCTTGAATCTCAAAAATCAATACTCCAAATTGTGGGTAAATTTTTTTTTAAATATAAATTAATTCAGGTTACAATCTGTGCTTATTAAAATCAAGTTCTTCTGATCATTCTTATAATAAAATTTACTAATGTCTATAACCTATGTAATTTGGTCCCTAGTAACTATCACCTCTTCAGAGATCCAATTTTTAAAAATATATTTTATTGAGCCGAGACCGGTTTGGCTCAATGGATACAGTGTCGGCTTGGGGACTGAAGGGTTCCGGGTTCAATTCCAGTCAAGGGCATGTACCTTGGTTGCGGGCATATCCCCAGTAGGGGGTGTGCAAGAGGCAGCTGATCGATGACTCTCTTTCATCAATGTTTCTAACTCTATCTCTCTCCCTTCCTCTATGTGAAAAATCAATAAAATATATTTAAAAAAAAAAAAAATATATATATATATATATAGATATAGATATTATTGATTTTTTTACAGAGAGAAAGAGAGAGGAATAGAGTGTTAGAAACGCCGATGAGAAAGAATCATTGATCAGGTGCCTCTTGCACACCCCCTACTGGGGATGTACCCGCAACCAAGGTACACCCTTCACCGGAATCGAACCCGGGCCTTTTAGTCTGCAGGCCGACGCTCTATCCACTGAGCCAAATCAGTTTCGGATAGAGATCCATTTTTTAACCACTGTACTAACCAGCCTCAGCATCCACATTGTGCAACTACTATCAATGCAAACTTACACACACACATCCCACTATAACATTTTAGTGAGGATTAGGTGAATTAGAATTATAAAGGATAGCATTCATTGTCATTTGTAGCTTTATTAGCATTTTCTAGTACTTGTCTCAGGGGGCTAATTAAATTGGCTAATTTGGGTCTTTTCCATCTGCATTTAAATTTTTGAATCTATACTAATAAAAGGGTAATATGCTAATTAGATCGGATGCCCCTCTAGAACAAAGCCACAGTGGCAGGGGCTGAGGCAGAGGCAGTTAGGGGCAAGGAAGCCAGTAGGCAGAGGCTGTTAGGGGCAATCAGACTGACAGGGGAGTAGTTAGGGGCATCAGACAGAGTGGTTAGGAGTGATCAGGAAGGCAGGCAGGTGAAATGTTACAATGTTAGGTCTGATAAAATAATTGAATCAACACCCTCCCCTGGCAATTGACCTTTGGACCACTTCACAAAATACACTCCCTTTTGCTTAGACCACATTCCACTTGCTAAGACAATTATCTTTCCCCTCTGGACCTGCCCAAAGAATTCTTTGCCCAGAAAAAGCCTTCCTAGAGTCCTTTAAAAACCTCTAAATCCCAGTCCCTGGGGGCTGGTACCATCTCTGGGCTCAGCCCACCTGGTTTTCCAGATGACCTAATAAATTCACAATTCTTTACCACTTTCGGCCTGGGTCTTGTGCATTACTCTTTCAGCGACGCTAACATATATTAACCTATTATAAAATATATTTCAATGAGTTATTTTGTGCTTTATTTCTTCACTGGATTATTATTTATAACCTTATTTAGAAAATAAGCTCTATGAAATTAAAAACTTTGACTTTCTTGCTCATCAATGTATTAATTCTATTTTATTTATTTTTATAGATTTTTATTGATTTCAGAGAGGAAGGGAGAGGGATAGAGAGATAGAAACATCAATGATGAGAGAGAATAAACTTCTAGCTGCTTCCTACATTCCTGCTATGGGACCAAGCCCACAACAGGGACATGTGCCCTGACTGGAATAGAACCATGACCTTCTAGTTCATTGAGCCATGCAAGCCAGGCTATTAATTCTAATAAAAAGCTTGAAAAATGGCATATAATATCAGAATAGTAATTAAATAAAATAATATAAATAAAAGAATTTCTTGGTGAACTGCCTAAATTTTTTGTTCCAAGAGATTCTATATAACAGTATCCACTGTTTGTTTCTTCAGTTTAATGGTCATGACCATTGCCATTTTGGTTTAGCAAACTAATGCAATGTGGCTAGATTTTTATTTTTTAGATATTTATCTGGTGGGAATATGAAAAGATGGAGAAAGTCAAATGGAAATGAGCTAGATAATATAAAATTATTTTTCCAGCCAAAACTGGTTTGGCTCAGTGGATAGAATCCCAGGTTTGATTCTGTGGAGGGCATGTGCCTTGGTTGCAGGCACATCCCTGGTAGGGGGTATGCAAGAGGCAGCTGATCGATGTTTCTCTCTCATCGATGTTTCTGACTTTCTATCTCTCTCCTTTCCTCTCTGTAAAAAAGTCAATAAAATATATTTTAAAAAATATTTTTCCAAGTTTATTACCTTATTACTACTTCTATAATCTCCATTGAAGATATATCAATAGATTAAAATTATCTAAAAAATGTTAATTTTCTTTTAAAATGTATGTATATACCCAAATTTATAAAAATCAGAATTTTCATTAGAATAGCCAATCTCCTATACTTTCACAGAGCTTTACAGATTATCCTACTTTGCATTTTGGCTGAAATTTGGGAAGCATTGGTTTTAAATAATAGTTAGCCTTTAGAACAAGATGTAAAACCGCAAACTGCTTTTTATGTTAATCTATTGAACATGAAATATCTGTTGAGACTTCTCAAAGAAATCAATTCATAATGATCTATACTTCCCAATGGAAGTATCAAATCAGATTGAATTAAATGAGTTAGAAGTGCTGTGCAAAAGCCATTATTTATCTCCAAATGATTGAAGCAAGGCAACAAATAGTGCATGTCTTATCCCATCTATCACACACACTATTTTAAAGAGGTTGTAAGAAAATTGTGGATTAAAAATAGATTTCTCTCTCAGAATTTTGGAGAACTTTTCAAATTACAAATACAAAGAAAGATTTGTTATGTTTGGACCTAAAAAAAGATAGGGATAAAATGCTTCCTGTCTTCTTATACCTCTACTTTTATCTACATGCTTACTCAAAGAATATCACAACCATTAGCATTTGAGAACTGGTGGTAAGAATAACATTATTGCCAAAATTGGTTTGGCTCAGTGGATAGAGTGTCGGCCTATGGACTGAAAGGTCCCAGGTTCAATTCCAGTCAAGGGCATGTACCTTGGTTGCAGGCACATCCCCAGTAGGGGTTGTGCAAGAGACAGCTAATCAATGATTCTCTCTCATTGTAAAAAAATCAATAAAATATTTTTTTTCAAAAGAATAACGTTATTATGAGAAACCCATCAGAAAGCATCCTTGTTGGTCTGCTGCCCCAAAGCAGCACACGCATAGGTCTTGATAACCTCACAGCAAAGACCAGTGGATCTTATGTGTTATTCACTTAGTAAAGCTAGCTAAATGTCATCTCAGTGTGGCATCTGTAACCTATTCTGTGGCATATGGAGACATGGTTTAAGAGAATGGTTCAAGCCCTAGTTTATGAAGGTATAGTTGTAAATTCATTTATTCATTCAATCAAAACGTTTTGAGTATCCTATATGTTTCCCACATTTTGGGGAATATATCAGAAAACAAGAACAAAAATAATAAAACCAAAATGATTTCTTCTCAATATGAGGAAGATGGCCTAAAACAAGCAAATAAGTAAATAATAGTAAAATATAAAGTGATACAGTCCTGTGTGAAAAAAAAATAAAGGAAGGAAAACAGGGTGTGTTGTGAGAGTAGTTAGAATTCAAAGTGAAGTGGTCAGGTGTGGTCTCAATGAGAGGGAACTATGTGAGTAAATATTTGAAGAGCTGGAGAATGTGAGCCCTGGTGATAATATACAAAAACTTCAAGAAAGTTAAATAGTGCAAACTTTGTGAAGTGAGAGTAGGTATGAAGTGTTCAGGGTCAACAATGAGGCTGAATAGAATAATCAAGAGCTGACAAGTAGAAGGTAAAGTTAGAGAATTAGAAAGAACCAAATTTATAGAAACTTGTATGACATTTACTTAGAATAAAATGTGGTGTGAATGAAGGAGTTGGGATTGAAAACAGTGACATGATGTGATTAAAATGTTTAACAGGATAGCTGTGGCTGCTAACTTATGCTTTTATTATTATAAATTATATTTATTTAAACCACTTCCTATAAATATACAGTCACAATGGACTAAAGGTTTACCAAGCTGATCCTCCAGCTTCTTGTAACCAGCAAATGTTGTGGGGCTAGGAGGAAGAAAATAGAAAAAAGACAGTTCTGGCAGCTTGTATCTTGTCTCCTCAAAGCAAACTTTATATATTTAATGGCTGATTCTTATGCCTTGACACTGTCTCCTGTTCCCCACAGTAAGTCATAATACATAGTAAACTTGTCCTGAACCACCTCTTCCACAACTACTTGAACATCTTTTCCAAGTTGTGTGTTTCAATAACAAGGGGGTATTCATTCTCTGGGCTTTAACACTAAGTTTCTTGGGTTTCCGAGATATGAATAATATTTGTTATAGATGCTGTGCAAGTTTGGGTTTGTATCAGTTTCCAGCAACACATCCGATATGTTGTGGGAAGAAAAAGAAATTTTTATTCTTGTTCTGTTCCTGAATAACACAAACAGCACCTATTCATGATTGACACTATACCTCAAGCAGTAGACTAAGATAGATACCAGACTCTATACCTATTCATGTACTTCCAGAGAGATAGTTGGTATTTAAGGCAAAATAAAATGGCTCCTGATGGTAGAGGCATTTTTAAATCTCAGTTATACTATCTGTAAGTGGCTTATCTCCCTGATAGAATGTGGTCAGGCCACCAAAGTCTCAAAGGATTGTGGCCCGCCCATAAGTGAAAGCAGAAACATGTAATTGGATATTGATTTTATCTAAAAATAATATATAGCCGAAACCGGTTTTGTTCAGCTGTAGAGCATTGGTCTGCGGACTGAAAGGTCCCAGGTTCGATTCCGGTCAAGGGCATGTACGTTGGTTGCGGGCACATCCCCTATAGAGGGTGTGCAAGAGGCAGCTGGTCGATGTTTCTCTCTCATCGACGTTTCTAGCTCTCTATCTCTCTCCCTTCCTCTCTGTAAAAAAAATCAATAAAATATATTTAAAAAAATAAAAATAAAAATAAAATACATTCTTGAACTATAAACTGTTAGGATATTTTTTTTCTCTGAAAAATGTGAGATTCCAATAAATACCTAGGAGTCCCAATACTGATTCTTACTTAGAAATAATTATGTCCAACACTTTTGTTTAAGGATAATTCTGATTCAATCAAGTAATATTCAATGTATGAATAAGATAGTCAAGAAAAAAAAAAAAATCCAAAAAGGGAAAGAAAAACTATATTTTGGCTAAAGATACTGCAGAAGCAGGTAAGTGAAAGTGGCAACGGAGAAAGGCACATTGGTGAGGGGAGAAAAGGTGTAGATAGAAATGGAGAAGATATGGATGTGAAGCAAAGCCTATTCCAAGTGAAATCTTGCAAATCCTAGACAAAAATTCTATGTGACTTTCATTCTCCTACAGGATAGTGTACAGACCTTTGTGCTATCTATCTCCTCTTAGTAATGGAAATCATAATGAAGAATTAAACTAGATTTAATGAGTTTATTGACAAGAGAACTGGTGCTAAAATAAATGAATTTAGAATGATTTAAAAAAAAGACACACACACACATTAATCTAATGCTACCAGGTTTTTCAGTTTCAACTTAATCATGTATTAAATTGTTAAATGTAGCCTAAAATCTAACCATAGTGCTTTATTTGTCTGTTCTACAAGAAAAACAATGATTGATCAATGAAACAAATGTTAGGCACTTTGTTCTTATTGCGAATATAATATAAATCACGTAAGCTAACATTTCATATCTCACTATTTGCATACCCTGCATATTTCTCATAACTACCATTCCCTTCAAAACATCTAAAAGTATATAAAATATATTTTCTCATTAGTTAACATTTAACTTCAATACAAATAGCACATTATTTCACAGTTTTTTGGAATATGATCTTGGTATAATTGATCAGTCAGGACGTTTGGTCTAATGGTCTTTATTATTATAGATTATTATAGGTTGCTAATTACATTATAATTAAACCAATCTTAATATAATAATATTTAATAGAAAAGCATAAATCCAATTTATGGTATTAATGATATATTTCTTTATATCTTTGTTCCACTTGGAAACTGCCTTTACTATCTTTGACCAATTATTTTGTTAAAACAAATAATCATTAAGCCATGCCTACTTAAATATAGCATATAAATAACATTTAAATGAGAGTGATCCCACTTCTAGGAATATATCCCAAGAAAATAGAAACACCAACAAGAAAAGATATATGCACCGCTATGTTTATAGCAGCATGATTTGAAAACAGCCTATGTGCCCATCAGCAGATGAGTAGACTAAAAAACTGTGGTACATCTACACAATGGAATACTATGCTGTGGTAAAAAAGAAGGAATTTTTACCATTTGCAACAGCATGGATGGAACTGGAGAGCATTATACAAAGTGAAATATGCCAGTCAGAGAAAGATAAATATCACATGATGATCTCACTAATTTGTGGAATATAAAGTACAACATAAACTGATGAACAAAAACAGATCCAAAGACAGAGAAGCATCGATCAGACTGTCAAACCTCAGAGGGAAGGTAGGGGAGGGTGGAGCTAAGGGGGGGAGATCAACCAAAGGACTTGTATGCATGCATATAAGCCTAACCAATGGACACAGACACCAGGCTATAAGGTGTTGATGGAGGGGCAATGTGGGTATAAGTAATTCCTTAATCAATAAAGAAAAATATATAAACATATCTAATTTATTTTTACAATTCACTTTATTAAGCTTGCACAGTTTTATGTACTTTATGTAAATTATCATTTCACAAAAAGAGAAAATTGTAACCCGGAAGAGGAAGGAAAACATAAAAGAACTGGTTTCTAAAGGTGGGGTAGGGGGGATTTACTTAGACCATTTGATAATATTAATTTTTTTGCACTTAAAATAAAGACAATAAATATTTACAAAGTTACAAAGAGAATATAAATAAATATATCCTAAATAGATAAGCTGTCAGAACTGTGTGAGGATTAAAGAAAAGCTTCACAGTACTTAAGCAGTATAAATTTAAAAAAGATATATTTATTGTAGAAAGTATTACTAGAGCCAGGACTGGTTTGGCTCAGTGGATAGAGTGTCGGCCTGTGGACGGAAAGGTCTCAGGTTTGATTCCGGTCAAGGGCATGTACTTTGGTTGCGGGCACATCTCCAGTAGGGGATGTGCAGGAGGCAGCTGATCGATGTTTCTCTCTCATTGATGTTTCTAGCTCTCTTTCCCTTTCTCTTCCTCTGTGTAAAAAATCAATAATATATATATATATATTTTAAAAAAGAAGAAATAAAGTATTTCTAGAACATAGGACTTCCTTTTCCCCCCATTAACTTCTTCCAGACTGCTCCTGTCCTCCCCCCGCCCCACCCGGGCCAGACCCTCACCATCCCATTGTTTGTGTCCAGGATTATGCAACTACAATATGAATACAAGTTCATTGGTTTATCTCTTCCCACCCACCTTCCCCTGTGCTCTCTCTGAGGTTCAGCAGTCTGTTCATGATTCTATGTATCAGTGCATAATTTTTAGACAGAACTTTACAAATGGTGTTGGCTGGCAAAGTTAAAAAGAAACTTAATTTGATGACATAGTTGCTTTGATAGGGCTTTCTTTGTGAATATGTGATATATTCCTTTAAGAGCAGGTTTGGGTATGCGTTATCTAAAACATTTCACATATCATCAAGGAGGACTTCATTTTTTAAATTGGTGTTTTCTTTGCACTTAGCACAAATCTCTTCTTATCATCTATTCCATCCACCCAAATTCATTATTTGTTTTTCTGCGTTCTCTTATTAGACAGAGTGATTTGAGTTTTAAGTTTGTGACTCAATTATAGTTGAATATCCATCAAAATAGATATAGGTAAATTATTTTTAGTGGGATGATTTTTTGCCAGATAGATGAATGAATAAAAGAATAGTGCATACATAGAATTTTTAATCCAAAATTAGTAATGTAGGCTATAAATGAAAGGCATATAAATGATTAATAATTATATTGTTAAAATGTGATTTAGAAAGTTGTACTGTATTCAAACAAATTGACATTACCAAAACATAATTATTCTGGGCAACATTGGAGACATCCTTCAGGATGAAGACAGTGCTGTGGAGTGAAGTCACTTGGGTCCCAGGTGCCTGGTGGCAGCAGCCAAAGCAAAATCAGGGGCCTGGGTGCTGGAGGGAAGCCAGTGCCAACAGCCAGGTAAAGGAGGGCCTACTCTTGCATGAAATTTGGTGCATCCGGCCTCTAGTTTAATTATATTCTTAGATAAGTAATTTATTTATGTAAGTTTTATAAATATGCAAGAAGTTTTAGATAGATAATATAGTTTCATTTTCTTTATGTAATGCTTTTTCTTTGGTGTCTTAAAATTCTGTTTAGGTTAGCATGATTATGGGTAAACATTTAAAGTATTAATATATATGTAGATCAATTTAACTTAACATTAATTACTAAAACAATGCTTTTTTGTGTTTCACTACTTTAACTTCCTTAACTTTTTCAATTAGTGTGCACCAATTAATAATATCTGATTTTATTTGAGATTGCACTATTGGAGAAATTAGTTTATAACCACTTTTTTGTTGTTAATTCTCACCTGAGAATATTTTTTCCCCATTGCTTTTTAGAGAGAGTGGAAGGGATAGAGAGAGAAAAAGAGAGAGAGAGAGAGAGAGAGAGAGAGAGAGAGAGAGAGAGAGCGAGCTAGGGGGGGCATTGATGTGTGAGAGAGACACATCAATTGGTTGCCTCCAGCATGGGCCCTGACTGGGGCAGGGATTGAACCTGCAACCTTTGGTGCACAGGCCAATGTTCTAATCACTGAGAAACCCCAGCCAGAGCAGAACATTTTTTTTTTTTTTTTTTGTATTGAGGAAGAAAAAGGCATTCATTTATTTGTTCCTGTCTCTCCCTCTTTAAAACCTTTTATTTTGAGTCCAGGTAAGCCTTATCTTGCAAGCTCAGTGTTTATATATTTATTATGTTCTGACCTCTTCTTTAAAATTTGAGAAGAAAATGTCCAATGTGGATAGAATTTTATTATTCTATTTATTTATTTTTTAGAGTTTTAAATATAAGTTGAAAGAGATTTGCTGGTGTGGCTCCTTGTTTGATTGTTGATCCTGAAGAAAATGAAAGAATAAATGAAGTGTTTTAAGCACTTAACTTGTGCTTGCTATATAATAAATGATCATTAAATGCTTGCTAAATAAATATATTGGCACTTACCACTATTTTAAAAGAAGCATCTCTTTAGATAAGTATTATCACCATCAGATTTCAGATCAAGAAACTTCATCTAAGAGACCAAGTTCTCAAAAAAATGGACTTGTCAAAATATACTAGTCTATGATGATTCCCAGCAAAATGCTTTGTCATTCTTTCTACCATTATCCCCTTATGACATATTGAGACCAAATCTAGACAGCCAAGTAAAATTATACCTTTAATATCTAGCAGGGGGGAAAAAGGAAAAGGTAAATGTCCACCCCACAACTTACAAAATACTACTTTACTGGATTTGTTATATAGTTGTTTTATCTTATTTTATTTAGTATTACATTTATTGGGGTTAGGGTTAGTTTTATACTTCCACATCAATGCCAAATATGAACACATCTTTTAAGACCAAGATGATGATACTCACTTTGGTTAACTTTCTATGAAGTATTAGCAGAAGTCCCACACACCTTTGTTTTTCCATCAGTTTGAGAGGGATCATCAATGCCTATGGGATCAGTACTTATTTATAAGGTCTTAGATGTTTTTAATTATAATGTCAGAAATTAAGAGATTCTCAAAAGATTAAATATTTAAGTGCTATGGTATTATTATACCTTAAAAATGTTTCCCCAACTATGTTTTAATTATGTCAATGGATATGTGATGTTATAGCTGTGAATTATTAACAATCAAACTAAAAGATCTTACTATGTTTCCTTTTGCATAATACTAATTATTGGTTTTATATTAGAAGAAAATTATTGTTTGTTTTTAATTTCAATTTTAATTTACTTAATTTTTAATATCACCATTTATCTCCTCTCTGCCCTCTTCCACTCCCTCCCCTACAACCACTACTACTGTCCATTACCCTGAATTCTTTCCGTCTTCTTTTTCCTCCCTTTTCACTCAATCCCCTTACCTCCTGAGCACACTGCTTCCCAACCAGAGCTCTCTGAATGCTCTCTCTCTGTGAGTCTGTCTTTATTTTGCTTCGTAGTTCAGACTGTTCATTAAATTTCACATATGAGTGAAATTATATGGCACTTGTCTTTTTCTGACGGGCTTATTTCACTTAGCATAATATTCTCTAGGTCCATCCATGCTGTCAAAAAGGATATCATCTATAATTGAAACTTTATAGCCTTGAGTGGAGCCAAGCCTCCTGCTTGATCCATGACCACAGTCTTTTTTGTTGGGATTTATTTATCTTCTATAATGGAAACTTTGTAGCCTTGAGTGGAGGCCTAGGCTAGCCAGGGTGTGCAGAAAGTTTGCTTCCTCCATCACAGGGAAACTCAAGTCTCCTGTTCTCTCCATGGCTGCAGCCATTTTAGTTGGGTTAACTTGCATAATTACTCCTGATTGGCTGGTGGGCATAGCTTGTGCATGTAGCAGCAGTACGGTCAATTTGCAAATTACTCTTTTATTAGATAGGATAAAGTGAAATCATATAGTTCTTAGCTTTTTCTGTTTGACTTATTTCACTTTGCATAATGTTATCAAGGTCCATCCATGTTGTAAATGATGCTATTCCAGCCGTGTAGTAGTACTCCACTGTGTACATACACCACATCTTCTTTATCCAATCCTCTATAGTAGGGCACTTTGGTTGTTTTCAGCTTTTGACCAATGTGAATAATGATGCAATGAATATAGGAGTGCATATGTCTTTGCGAATAAGTGATTTCAAGTATTTTAGGTATTACTTTTTGAGTAAACACAGCTAAATATTTAGGTTGCTTATCATTCATTGCACAACTATAATGAAAACCATATTTTCTTATCATCTGTTTCTTACAGAACTTTAATATTTCCTTATTAAAATACATTTTATTAGTATTGATTTATTACTCAAGGCTCTAAAAGCTTTTGGACAAAATTATGCCAGCTAATATTCCTGACAGTGTATCTCAAATTTGATGTGTAGCATCCATGTCCTATTTCTGGTCATAATAAAATATTAATCAAGGCAGGATCAGGTACTAGAAGGCTTAAAGCATATCACTGAATATTTTTCTTAAGATTCACAAAAACTCACTAATAAAAAATATTTTTAAGAGTTTATTTATGGATTAGTAGATTAAAAAAATCATGACAGATACATACAATGGAATATTACTCAGCCATAAAAATGAGAAAATTTTACTACTTATGTCAACACGGATGGACCTGAAATATATATGCTAGGTAAAATAAGTCAAACAGAGACAGACAAATATTTTATAATCAGACTTATATGTGAAATTTTAAAACAAATCAAAATAAAAACACCTCATAGTAAGAAGATTAGACTTCCTGCGGTAACCAGAGGTGAAGGGACGAAGGTGAACTGGAAGAAGTGGGTCAAAGGTACAAATTTTCTGTTATAAAATAAAATGTACTGAGCTTATAATCTACAACATGAACACTATACCTAACACTGCTCTATGAAATGCACACTAGATGTTAAGAAAGTAAATCCCAAGAGTTCTCATCACAAGATAAAAAATGCTTTATTTTCCCCCTTAGTTTTATTTTCTTTGTGTCTGTGTGTAAAGATGGATAATAGGTAAACCTATTGTTGTAATGATTTCACAATATATAAATATCAAACCATCATGTTGTATGCCTTAAACTTATATAGTGATATATGTCAATTATTTCTAAATAAACTAGAAAACAACTTTTGACAGATGGAATATAACAATTTCTAAATCAATTGAACTGTATAATTATCCATTGAATATTTCTCCATCTTATCAAAAAGGGAATCATAAAACACTTTAAAAATTTATTGTTCATATGAATAAAAATAATAAGAAAAGAGTAGTCTTTGTAACAAATGGTGCTAAAACAACTGTTATTTCCATGCAAAATAATAAATGTACCTCATTTTTGACACCTACAGCCGTTCACATATACATTCAAATTCATCATTTGTCCTAATGTAAGACCGAAAGCTCTATAACTTTAGAAGAAAAGATAATTAAATCTTCATGATCTTGGGTAAGGCAAAGTCCTTGTTGGCACAATACCAAGTTGCAAATTTAAAAATAGGTAAATTTGATTTCATTAAGATTAAAAATTTTTGTGTTTCAATAAATATAATCAATAAAGTAAAACAAGCAACCCACAGAAAGAGAAAAAAGTATTTTTAAATCATTTTCTGACAATATTATAGTATCTCTTTTAATCTGTTCTCATCAGTGCTCCATAAATCATCAATCTCATAAGTATCTAGTGTACCCTCCCTACATTTTTTAAGTTCAAATGAACAATCGTATATTTGCTAGTATTTCCTTCTTTCTTGCACAACATAAACACAAACTATAGATATATTTAATCCAATTTATTCACTGGCTGAGTAAATCACTTTGCATCCCTTTACAGTGTTATATTTTCCTTGTATATATATATTTATAAGACTGTCTAGCAGTCCACTCAGTACATATAGCACAGTTTATTAAGCTAAGCCTCCTATTCATATTTATACTAGAGGGCCAGTGCATGAAATTCATGCTCTGGGGGGGCGGGTTATACCTCACAACAGCCTGCACCCTTTCCAATCTGGAAACCCTTGGGAGCTGTTGATGCTGCAGGGATTGGGCCTAAATGGGCAGTCGTATGTCTCTCTCACAATCTGGGACTGCTGGCTCTTAACCACTTGCGTGCCTGTCTGTCTGATTGCCTCTAACCACTCTGCCTGCCAGCCTGATAACCTCCTAACTACTCCCCTGCTGGCCTGATTGACACCTAACTCTCCTGCCGACATCATCACCCCTAACTGCCCTTCCCTGAATACCCACTCACCTATTACTGCCCTTCCCTGCAGGCCTGGTCTTTCCCAGTGCCCTCCCCTGCAGGCATGGTCCCCCCAACTGCCTTCTCCTACAGGATTGATCAGACCCAACTGCCCTCCCCTACCAGCCATCTTGTCACAATGTGGCAGCAATCTTGTCACAATGTGGGGTGGCTATCTTGTGGTGGCCATCTTTTGACAATGTGGGGGCAACCATCTTGTGATAATGTGTGGTGGTCATCTTGTGGTGACCATATTGTGATGACTTGGGATGACCATCCTGTGATAACATGGGGCACCCATCTTGTGACAATGTGGGGGCAGCCATCTTGTGATGAGAGGGCATGAGGGTCAATTTGCATATTAACTGTTTATTATATAGGATTTTCCCAATATTTTGCAACTAAAACTATTTTGCAAACAATTACATCGTTCATAGGTATTTTTTACCATTGGTGGTGTACTAGTACAGGATGGAGCAAAATTAGGTTTACAGTTGTGAGTACTCAAAACACAGCTTCTTATTGTATTATTTATTAATGATTGTATTGTTCTCTATATGAACAACTGTAGACTTCCTTTTGTTCCATGCAGTATATTTAGAGTAAATTCCTAGAGATGAAATCATGTGTTTAAAGTTTGATTTGTTAGATATTTCAAAATTCTTTTTAATTAGGACTATGTGGAATTGCATTACTATTAATAATACATGAGAGTCGATATTTTCCCACAGACAACCAAAGGAACAATTTTCATTTTAAAAATGTTTTGCAAATGTGATAGGTAAATATATTGATTTTTATTTTAATTCTTATTTGTCATATTACAAGTGAGGCAAAACAACTTTACACATATGTAAGGAACATTTTTAAATGTTTTAAAAAGTAGTTTTTAATAACATTTACAGTCCACAAAGGAAGGGTAATATTTACATTATAGCATATAGTCAAAGACTCTCTCATATCTAGGATTTATTTCACTTAGCATAATGCCCTTAAGATCAATTAATACTATAACAAATGGCAAGATTTCCTTAGTTTTATGGCTGAAAAACATTCTGCTACACACACACACACACAAACACACACACACACACAGTGATAAGTCTATGGACTCATGTTTTTCCCATACCTTGGTTATTATAAATAATGGGTACACATTTACACCAATTGCACCAATTTTTGGTACATTCCCACCAACAGTGAACAACTGTTCCCTTTTCTCCACATCCTCGCCAACATTTATTTCTTGTCTTTCATAATAACCATTCTAACAGGTGTGAAAAGATCTCATTGTGGTTGTGATTTGCATTTTCCTCATTAGTGATGTTGAAAATCTTTATATGTACCTGTTGACTATGGGTATATGTATTTTAGATAAATGTTTATTCAGATAAATGTTTATTCTTACCATTTTTAATTAGAATATTTTTTTGCTAGTGAATTGTACAAATTCTTTATATATTTTTAAATACCAATTCCTTATTAGATATATAGTTTGCAAATATGTTCTCCCATTCCTTAGGTTGCCTTTTCATTTTGTTGATTGTTTCCTTTGCTGTGTAGAAGTTTTTAGTTTCCTGCAGTCCCACTTGTTCGTTTTAGTTTTTGTTGTGTTTGTTTTTAGTGTCAAATCTAAAAAAAAACAAAATCACTGCCAAACCAATGTCAATTTGCTTAATGACTATGTTTACTTCTAAGAATTTTATGGTTTCAGGTCTTACATTCAAATCATTAATTCATTTTGAATTGATTTTTGTGTATGAAAAAAAAAAATGGTCAGGAGAGACCAACCTAAGGACTTGTATGCATGCATGTAAGCCTAAACCAAGGGACACAGACAACAGGGGGTGAGGGCATGAGAGGGAAGGGTGTGGGGGAAATGGGAGGATAAGGACACATATGTAATACATTAATCAATAAAGAAAAAGAAAAAAAGAAAGTGGACCTGTTGTATTCATTTGAATGTGGCTGTTCAGTTTGCCCAGCACCATTTTTCCATTATATGTTTTGATTATTTTGTCATAAATAAATTGACATTATATGTGTGGGTTTGTCTTTGCTCTCAATTATATTCCACTGACATATGTGTTTTTTAATACCAACACCATACTGTTTTATTACTAAAGCTTTGTAATATTGTTTGAAATCAGGAAGTGTGATGTGTCCAGCTTTGTTCTTTCTCAATATTGCTTTGACTATTTGGCATCTTTTGTTGTTCCATAGTTATTTTAAGATTGTTCCATTTCTGTGAGAAATGTCATTGGTTAAATGGGAATGAAAATACATTTTCAATATGATTGTTAAGATTCTTGTAAATATAAATTTAAATATAATAAAAATTATAGAATTGCAATGTATATACTTCTTAACTCTTTTTAAAAAGCTTCCAATCTTTCTATAAGTGTATTTTCCTGAGTTAACTCTGTTATTATACTGTGGTTGTACAGAGTAATTCTTTGAATAACTCATTATTAGCAGCTTCTATATTTTCAAGTAAGTAGTTTTTCTTTTATAATATTATTTTATGTTGCTGAGTTTAAAAAAAAGTCTCTTTAGTATCTCTAATGTGAAACCTGAGATTAGCGATGGAAATTTTTGAACTTCTGAAGTATATGTGATTACTTTAATTTAATTTTTGAGTCAGTGTTTCAGATATGCCCTTTAGGCTGTATCGAGAAACGCAATGTGGTGTAGCTCTCACGAGTAACAGGGCCTTCTTTGTTATGAAGAAGGTTTGAAAAGAATACCCTGAGCTTTTGGTATTAGGATGGCAATTTTTAACAAGCTGTTAAAGAGAAAGAAAATTGGGGGAAGTGTGTGGAGTGATGGAAATAAATCTATGACTTTATAATTCAGTATTTAATATTTAAGATACATATGCTGAGACTCCTATCTCAGCAGTGATGAAAATGGGGGGTTTACTTGTCCAAAGAATTAAAAATATTTCACAAGGAGGAAATGTAAAAGCTAATCAGCAGGCCCCTTGCTCTATTGCCACAATACTCTTGCCATTTTGCTGCTGTTGAAAGCTGTTGAAACAGATGGTCCGCGTAGCTCTGTGATGTTCCTGCTCCTGCCACACTGACCATGGAACAAAGATCCACAGGTGTTTTGGGGGATTCTAGCCTTTCTGTTTCCACCCTATAGACTTTTTCTATAGTGCTCTGCTGTATCCTGTATCCCTGTTCAGTCTTCACCAATAAAGCATTTCATGTCATCACCTGATTTAAGAAATCCGTGGCCTGTAAAATGCATATTTATATTACCATTTTTGATAAACTTTATATTATTTATTAAACTATCAGGCTTTAAAGCTCAAATTCAATTTAATGCCTTGTTATGAAAAAAATATTTATTGAATAATGTATATCTTTTTCTGAGCTGATACATGATTAATCTCTATAAAAACAACTTTTTCAAATTTTATTTTTATTTTTATTATTTTAAATTTATCTTAATTGTTGAAAGTATTACAGATATCTCTTTGTTTGTTAGTTTTTTTGTGTGTGTTTTTTCCCATTAACCTCCTCTACCCTGCCATGCCAGGCCTTCACCAAAATGCATATAAATTGCCCCGTGTTTAATCACGTTCCATTCCCCCACAATTTCCTTCCCTCTGAAATGTGTCAGTCTGTTCCGTGCTTCTATGTCTCTGGACCTATTTTGTTCATCAGTTTATTTTGTTCCTTAAATTTCACATATGAGTGAGATTATATCATACTTGGCTTTCTCTGACTGGCTTATTTTATTTCACTTAGCATAATATTCTCCAGGTCCATCCATGCTGTTGCAAATAGTGTTCTTTCTTTTTTACAGCTGCATAGTATCCATTGTGTAAATGTACCACAATTTTTTAACCTGTTCATCTGCTGATGGGCACTTGGGCTGTTTTCCAAATCTTAGCTATTGTAAATTGTGCTGCTATGAACATAAGGGTGCATATATCCTTTCTGATTGGTGTTTTGGGTTTCTTGTGATATATTTCTAGAAGTGGGATAACTGGGTCAAATGGGAGTTCAATTTCTGTTTATTTTTTGAAACTCCATACTGTCTTCCACAGTGGCTGTACCAGCTTTGTACTAGGGTTCTCTTTTCTCTAAATCCTTGCCAACACTTGTTTGTTGATTTGTTGATGACAGCCATTCTAACAAATGTGAGGTGGTACCTCATCATCATTTTAATTTGCATCTCTCAGGTGATTAGTCACTCTGAGCATTTTTTTTTTTCCCCATTTGTTTCTTGGACTTCTGTATGTCATTTTCATTGCAAACAATCAACGCTCATCCTTTGGATTGAAGCACTAACTATGCCTGTCGCCTGACAGTTCAGACTGCTACAGAAATGGTTCCACTATAGAAGCATTAGATTGATAATATATGCTAAGTCTGCTTTCTGTCATCTCAAAGTGGTTTCAAGAAATGTTGCTTGTTCTGATACTTGAAGCTTAATTGATATAAATTCTTTGTAGTAAACTACAGAGGTTTCATCTGTTACTCTCTCAATCTTAGAAATAACCTCTGAAGTAGAAAGTTATAAATTTTGGCAAAGAAACTTCGAGTGTTACATTTCTAGCTAGAAAACATGAATGTAAAGTAATATGTGAACTAAAGGAATTGGAGCAGGGCTGTAAGCTTTACTTGAAATATATCATGGAGAAGGTGTGAATGGATAGGCTTATTCAAGCATAAAAAAGAAAAGGCTTGGAGAGATTTATTATTAGTGTGGGGTTATGTGAAAAAGATCTTGTACAGTAACAATGAATAGTGTTATTTTTAATCTCTGTTCACTGAATATAGGACAAGAGGGGATAGGTTTGCATTTCAGAAAAGAAGTACTTCCCAGCTGAATATCCTAAGCACTAGAATGTGTTGCAAGGGGCGGTTACAGAGCCTTCTTCTCTAAAGGTATTTTAAAAATATTTTATAAAACCAAGCTTTAATAATCCAGGTACTATCTAAGTGAAAGGCATGGGGGAAGAGTGTGCTTATTTATCGGACCAGTTTAATCCATTCTCCAGAGTGAATTAGGTAAATGAAAAAGGTTTCAAAATGTATGTTTTTAAATAGAGGGTTGTACCAAATTTTGTATTTAGCAAAGTTTGTATATGTGAAAATTCTTTAAAAAAAAATAAGTAATAAGATCACCTGCCCAGCTAGTGTGGCTCAATGTTTGAGCATTAACCCATGAAACATGAGGTCACCTAATGGATTCTGGGTCATGGCACATGCCCTGGTTGCAGGATTAATCACCAGTAGGGGGCATGCTGGAAGCAGCTAATCAATGTTTCTCTCTCTCATTGATGTTTCCATCTGTCTATTCTTCTCCCTTTCTTTTCTCTAAAATCAATAAAAGCCTATTTAAAAAATAAGTTCACTTGATTTTATTTACCCAACTGAGATAAAGGATTTAATGAAGGACAGAAAAGTCATAGAGAATTTTTTTTTTCACTATGGAAGGTCATATAGTGAAATGCTATTTTAAAAAAATATGTAGTTAAATGCAGTTACACTCACTGATATCATTATAACTTTTAATAGGGGGATAGTCATATTTCATGATTTAGACTCTAAATTTTAGAGCATAAAGTAATTGTTGTAAGGGTAAGAGGGAGCATTTTTATTTTATTGACATTCTAACATGTTATTTGACATTTGTATAATTTACTCTTTATTTATTTGACTTATTTCCTCTTTATGGCACTGCAATCTGGCCTTTGGCACTGACTGTATCTGAAGGAACATGTACAAACTGTCTAACAAGACAACATTTATGTACCCATGTTGCAGTAGAATAAGAGGTCACAAAGTAATAACCGTTTTACTGTTAACAAGATAAAATCAAATATAATACATGAACTAAGCATAATGTTTGAATAAATATATTTTAAAACAGCAGTACTTCCACTTATATGCCAAAAATGGCACTAAATCAGCTTATTTCAGGAGACAGTAAAGAATTCTGTTGGAATATAAAATGTTGCAATCACTACATTACCAGTTCATGCTGTGAATCAGGGAATAGGAGGTTGTTTTCTAGTTTGAAGGTGTACCGTAAGTGTTCCTACACAGGTGGCATTAAGAGAAGTGTTGAGAAGAACATGATTATATGAGGGAGGCCATGGTAATGCCCCAAAGTCTTTTGTTGTAGAGAGTTGGGGAGATATGACTCAGAAAACACAGTAAGATATCAATCAAAACATATAAAAATATATGAAACAATTGCATGTATTATTTTAACCTTCAGAAAAAAGTTAATGCCATAAAACTAGGTAACAGATTAGAAAACAATTGTTCTAAATCCTTATCTGTCAGGGACTTGACTAAAATTATTTCTTAGTGCCAATCCTTAGCTCTGACATTTTTTAGTGCTTTTGTTTTCTTTAAAAATGTTTCCCAGCTTTATGGAGTTTTACTGACAAAAATGTGTATATTTATCATGAAGAACATAATGTTTTGAAATACATATATATAATGTCATTAGTACTCCAATAGGTCTACTTAACACATATATCACCTTGAACACAACACGCTTTGTGTGGGCATGTGTGTGCGGGTTGCATGGTGTGTGGTGTGAACACTCAAGATCTATTCTCCTAGCAAATTTCAGTTATACAATATAATGTGCAGAATGTAATATAAAATTACACATTAGATCTCCAGTTTGTATTACTTATGCATAAATGAAACTTCGTATTCTTTGACCAAAATACTCCTAGTTTCTCCACCTCCCACCCTTGACAACCTCCATTCTATCCTTTGCTTCTATAAGTTATACATTTTTAAGTTCAACATATAAGGTTATGCAATATTAGTCTTTCTCTCTGGCTTATTTACTTATTCTATTTTCCTTTTTTTTTAAGAGTGAATATATTTCTCTATCTCCTTATGTATCATATTTTCTTTAACTATTTGTCTGTTGATGGACACTTAGGTTGTTTCCATATCTTGGCTATTATGAATAATGCTGCAGTGAATAAGAAATATTGATTTTGTTTAATTTCTGTATATACCCAACAATAGAATTACCAAATCATATGCTAATGCTATCGAAAACATTTGAGGAAACTCCATGCTGTTTTCCATGTAGAAAGAAAATCAAGCACTATAACAGACAAGGAGATCTGGGAGTCTTAGAACCACTAAGAATCAAGGAGACGGTTGAACATTTGTATCAAAATAGAGCAAAAAAAATCATTATTATCTGAGGGGAATCATCAAGTCTAGAAGAATGATTTCAACTACTATAGAGCAGTGCATTCAGAGAGCAAGGCGCCCATTCAAAGGGAGCAGCAAATGAAATCAATGTCAGGATTCTACACTTGGAAAATTTATTCAACCAAGAAAGTTTTTTTAAAAATGTTTTACTGATTTCTAGAGAGAGAGAAAAGGAGAGGGAGAGAGAGAGGAAATTGATGTGAGAGCAGAAATGTTGATCAGCTAAACTCCTGCATACCCCTTACTGATGATTGAGCCTGCAATCCAGGCACATGTGCTGACTGGGAATAGAACTCCTTCATCGAATAGTAGCATGCTCAGCCAACTGAGCAGCAATGTCTAGGGCCCAAGAAAGTTTTAAACTAATCATTATTTTAACCAAATAATATCTCATGCTACATAATACAAATTGATACTCTTACAAATTATTTTATAGTTTGTCTTAAATAAATTGTAAGCAATAATGTGCTCATTGACTTCATTTAGAACTTTAACTCATTAGAACATTTTAAAGGACATTATATCTCAGTAGTTAATATGGTAGTATTCCTAAATGTTCCAATATAACAAATAAATAATTATTTTTCTTTCATTTCAGTGTTACTGATATGTAATTGACAAATGAAATAGTCAGATCTTTAATGTGAACATATAGTGATTTGATATTTATAAACATTGTGTTTTGGTGAAAACATTTACGTTTTTACTATTTTAGGAAATTTTTAAATTACACAATAAAGTGTCATCAATTCTAGTCACCATTTTTATTTATTTATTTATTTATTTATTTTTGATTTCTCTCTTTTTTTATTTTATTTTATTTTTTTACATATTTTATTGATTTTCCCCCCTCCCTTCCTCCCCAGAGTTTTATGTCCATTGGTTGTACTTATATGCATGTATACAAGTCCTTCAGTTGATCTGTTATCTCCCCCAGATCCTCCTTCCCTCCCCGCTGAAATTTGACAATCTGCTTGTTGCTTTACTGTCTCTGTATCTATCTTTTGGTTCATCAGTTTATAATGATCTTTATTATCCACAAATGAGTGAGGTCATGTGGTGTTTCTCTTTTATTGATTGGCTTATTTCACTTAGCATGATGTTCTCCAATTCCATCCAGGTTGCTGCAAATGATGAGAATTCCTTCTTTTTTATGGCAGCATAGTATTCCATTGTGTAGATGTACCATAGTTTTTGGATCCAATCATCTGCTGTCGGGCACCTAGGCTGTTTCCAAATTCTGGCTATTGTAGATTGTGCTTCTATGAACATAGGGGTGCATATATCCTTTCTGATTGGTGTTTCTAGTTTCTTGGGATATATTCCTAGGAGTGGGATTACTGGATCAAATGGGAGTTCCATTTTCAGTTTTTTGAGGAAATTCCACACTGTTCTCCACAGTGGTTGCACCAGTCTGCATTCCCACCAGCAGTGCACGAGGGTTCCTTTTTCTCCGCAACCTCGCCAACACTTGTCGTTTGTTGATTTGTTGATGTTGGCCATTCTGACAGGTGTGAGATGGTACCTCATTGTTGTTTTGATTTGCATCTCTCGGGTAATTAGTGACTTTGAGCATGTTTTCATGTGCCTTTTGGCCTTCCTTCTGTCTTCTTTTGAAAATATTCTATTTAGGTCCATTGCCCATTTCTTAATTGGATCATTCACCTTCCTTTTATTTAGTTGTATCAGCTGTCTATAGATGTTGGAGATTAAACCTTTATCAGTGGTGTTATTTGCAAATATGTTCTCCCACACCATGGGCTTTCTTATTGTTTTGTTGATGGTTTCTTTTGCTGTAAAAAAGCTTTTTATTTTGATGTAGTCCCATTTGTTTATTTTCTCTTTAGCTTCCATTGCCCTAGGGGCAGTATCAGTGAAGAAGTTCTTTTGGCATATGTCTGAGATTTTGCTGCCTGTGAATGCTTCTAGTATTTTTATGGTTTCCCGTCTGATGTTTAAGTCCTGCATCCACTTTGAGTTTATTTTTGTGAATGGTGTAAGTTGGTGATCTAGTTTCATTCTTTTGCATGTGTCTGCCCAATTTTCCCAATACCATTTATTGAAGAAACTGTCTTGACTCCATTGTATATTCGTGCCTCCTTTGTCAAATATTAATTGAGCATAGTGATTTGGGTTGATATCTGGGTTCTCAATTCTATTCCATTGATCTATATGTCTGTTCTTGTGCCAGTACCAGGCTGTTTTGAGAACAGTGGCTTTGTAATACAGTTTGAAGTCTGGTATTGAGATCCCTCCTACTTTACCCTTCTTTCTCAGGATTGCTGTGGCTATTTGGGGTCTTTTATTGTTCCAAATGAACTTTTGGAGAGTTCTTTCTAGGTCAGTGAAATATGCCATTTGTATTTTAATGGGGAGTGCATTGAACCTATATATTGCTTTAGGAAGTATGGACATTTTGATGATGTTGATTCTACCAATCCATGAACATAGTACGTTCTTCCATCTCCTTACATCTTCCTCTATCTCTTTTTTCAGTGTCGTGTAGTTTTCTGCATATAGGTCCTTTACTTCCTTAGTTAAATTTATTCCTAGGTATCTTAATATTTTGGTGCGATGGTAAATGGAATTGCTTTTTTAGTCTCTGTTTCTGCAGTTTCACTGTTGGTGTATAGAAATGCCATGGATTTCTTGGCATTAATTTTGTATCCTGTTACATTGCCAAATTCTTTTATTAAGTCAATTAGTTTTTTAATGGAGTCTTTTGGTTTTTTTATGTACAATATCATGTCATCTGCAAATAAGGATAACTTTTCTTCTTCTTTTCCAATTTGGATGCCTTTTATTTCCTCCTCTTGTCTAATTGCAATGGCTAGTACTTCCAGTACTATTTCAAACAGGAGTGGCGAGAGTGGGCATCCCTGTCTTGTTCCTGTTCTTAGAGGGAATGGTTTTAGTTTTTGCCCATTGAGTATAATGTTGGCTGTGGGTTTATCATATATAGCTTTTATTATGTTGAGGTATAATCCTTGTACTCCCACCTTGTTAAGAGTTTTTATCAGAAAAGGGTGTTGGATTTTATCGAATGCTTTTTCTGCATCAATAGATATGACTATATGATTTTTATCTTTCAATTTGTTTATGTGATGTATCACATTTATTGATTTGCAGATATTGTACTATCCTTGCATTCCTGGAATGAATCCTACTTGGTCATGGTGTATGATCTTTGTGATGTTCTTCTGGAGTCGATTTGCTAGAATTTTGTTGAGGATTTTGGCATTTATGTTCATGAGGGATATTGGCCTGTAATTCTCTTTCATTGAGTTGTCTTTCTCTGGTTTTGGTATTAGGGTGATGCTGGCTTCATAGAAGGAGTTTGGAAGTGTTCCTTCCTCTTGGATTTTTTTTAATAGTCTGAGAAGGATAGGTTTTAGTTCTTCCTTGAATGTTTGGTAAAACTCTCCTGTGAAGCCATCTGGCCCTGGGCTTTTGTTTGCTGGAAGCTTTTTGATGACTGTTTCAATTTCTTCCCAAGACACTGGTCTATTGAGATTTTTAGATTCTTCCTGATTGAGTTTTGGAAGTTTGTATTTTTCTAGGAATATGTACATTTCCTCCAGGTTGTTCAGTTTGTTGGAATAGAGTTATTCATAGTATTTTGTAACAATCCTTTGTATTTCGTTGGGGTCTGTTGTTATTTCACCTCTTTCATTTCTGATTTTGTTTATTTGGGTCCTCTCTGTTTGTTTCTTGGTTAGCCTGGCTAGAGGTCCATCTATCTTGTTTATTCTTTCAAAGAACCAGCTCTTGGTTTTGTTGATCTTATGTATTGTTTTTTTGGTCTCTATGTCGTTTATCTGTGCTCTGATTTTTGTTATTTCCTTCCTTCTGCTTACACTGGGCTTTTCTTGTTGCTCATTTTCTAATTCTTTGAGTTGTAGAGTTAGATCATCTGTTACCCTTTTTTCTAGTTTTTTTGCAATAGGCTTGTAAGGATATGAACTTCCCTCTCAAAACTGCTTTTGCTGTGTCCCATAGATTTTGGATTGTGTTTTCATTGTCATTTGTTTCCAGGATGTTTTTAATTTCTTCCTTGATTTCTCTGGTAACCCAGTCCTTGTTTAATAGCATGCTGTTTAGTCTCCATGTGTTTGATTTCTTTGGATTATTTTTATTGTAGTTAATTTCCAGTTTTATGCCATTATGGTTTGAAAAGATACTTGATATGATTTCTATCTTCTTGAATTTGAAGAGACTTTGCCTATGTCCCAACATGTGGTCTATCTTTGAGAATGTCCCATGTGCACTTGAGAAGAATGTATATTCTGTGGCTTTGGGGTGCAGTGTTCTGAAGATGTCAATTAATTCCATCTGGTCTAGTGAGTCATTTAGGATTGATATTTCTTTGCTGATTTTTTGTTTAGATGATTTGTCGAAGGGTGACAGTGGGGTATTAAAATCTCCTACTATGATTGTATTGCTATTAATCTCTCTCTTATTGTCCTCCAGCAGTTTTTTTATGTATTTGGTTGCTCCTGTATTGGGTGCATATATATTTACCAGGGTTATTTCTTCTTGTTGGATTGTTCCCTTTAGTATTATGAAGTGGCCTTCATTATCTCTTATTATGTCCTTCACTCTGAGATCTAATTTGTCAGATATAAGTATTGCTACCCCAGCTTTTTTTTCATTTCCATTTGCCTAGAAAACTTTTTTCCATCCCTTCACCCTCAGTCTGTGTGCATCTCTTTTTCTGAGGTGGGTTTCTTGTAGACAACAGATGTATGGGTCTTGTTTTCTTATCCAATCTGTTACCCTATGTCTTTTGATTGGAGCATTTAATCCATTTACATTTAAGGTTATTATTGATAGGTACTCATTTGACACCATTTTTATTCTATACCCGTGTTCCTTCTTCACTTCTTATTTCTTTATTTTTACAGTAGGCCCTTTAGAATTTCTTGCATTGCTGGTTTGGTGGAGATAAATTCCTTCAGTCTTTTTTTGTCTGTGAAGCTCCTGATTTCACCTTCAATTTTGATTGATAGCCTTGCTGGGTACAGTATTCTTGGATTCAGACCTTTCCTTTGCATGACTTTGTATATTTCATCCCATTCCCTTCTGGCCTGGTAAGTTTCTGTTGAGAAATCAGTTGCTAGTCTGATGGGGGTTCCTTTGTATGTAACTTTCTGTCTCTCTCTGGCTGCTTTTAAGATTCTTACTTTGTCGATGTTGTTTGCCAATTTAATTATAATGTGCCTTGGAGTCTGTCTTCTGGGATTCATTTTGCTTGGGACTCTGCGAGCATCTTGGATTTGTGTGGTTTTTTTCTGCTCTATTTCAGGAAAGTTTTCTGTCATTATTTCTTGAAATACTTTTTCCATGTCTACCTCAGTTTCCTTTCCTTCTGGAACCCCTATTATTCGAATATTATTTTGTTTTGTATTGTCCCAAAGCTCCCGTAGGCTCTCCTCCTGCTTTTTAATCTTTTTTTTCTAGAAGTTGCTCTACTTGGGTATTTTTTTTCCATCTTATCTTCTAGCTCACTGATGCGGTCCTCTGCTTCATCTAGTCTACTCTTGATGCTTTCTATTGAGTTCTTCATGGTAGCGATGTCATTTTTCATTTCTTCTTGGTTCTTCTTCAGTTCCTCATGGCTCTTCTTCAGTTCCTCATGGTTCTTCCTCATTTCTTCTTGGCTATTGTCAAATTTCTCTTCCATTCTTTTTAGCCATCCTATGATCATTACTCTGAATTCTTGCTCTGGTAGGCTGCTTGCCTCTGACTCGTTTACTTCCTTTTCTGGTGATGCCTGCTTTTCTTTCACGTGCAGAATATGTTTTTGTCTCCCCGTGGCTTCTCTTTTCAGGATGTCTGGTTATGTGGTGTTCCTTCTCCTGCGTTGATTTAAAGGTACAAAATACAACACTACCAGGTACAACACAAGAGGCACTTAGCAGGAATGTATTTACAATATTAATAACCTCTAATAAAGGTGACCACTAGAGAAAGGCAACTTAGGGGATAGGAGAGAAGGAAGAAAGGTAAAAATAAAATAAAGAGAAATTTTAAAAAAAATTTTAAATTAAAATTAAAAAAATTAAGTAAATTAAAAAAAAAGGGATAAAGAGATAGAAAAAGAAGAAAAAAAGTAATGACAAAATGAAGTTGGAAAACAGGGAAAAAAAGAAGAGAGAGAGAGAGAGAGAGAGAGAGAGAGAGAGAGAGAGAGAGAAGAAGCAAACTAAAAGAGAAATGGGAAACAAACTATATATATGTGGAGAAAATTGCCATAGAACAACCTCTGAACCCAGCCAATGCCAGTAACAATACTTGGAGATTAATACAAACTACAATATCCACTATTATTAAGTAAGGCTATGATATACAGAAGTAAAAGAAACAAACAAAAACAGAGGATTTAAAAAAAATACAAAGCAACAATAACAATACAGGAATAAGCATAACAATTTCACTAAAAAGCATAAAAATTCACAATAATCAACCTTCATACAAACAATGCAAAAAGGATAGAGGGGAGAACAGTTTGTTTGTTTGTTTTTTTAACTAGATAATATAGTGCAGAGATTGATATTTATACACTTGGATCAGGGGTTGGAATTTAGGTCTATAAGTATAGTGAGAGCTTTAGCAGGGGGTATACAGAAAGAATAGAGGAAAAACTAAAGCCAGAAAGGGATAGGATAAACTGTAAACTAAAAGGTAAAGTTTAGTAAGAGAGTGATGATGTAAAGGTTGAGTTAAGATAGGGTTGAATGATGCTATAGTAGAGATTAAAATAGAATGAAGGTTACTCCCAATGTAAAATAAAGAAAAAACAAAAATTGCAAAATAGCAGTAGTAATAGTGATGATAGAGATTGAAAAATGTAATAATTGAAAAGGTAAAATCAAGTAAGGAAAAAAGAAAAAAAAATTGTTTCTTAAGTAAAAGATATGAGAAATGAAAATTAAATAAAAGGTGTAAAAAATGAAAATAAAATAAAGAATAGTAAAATTAGCATAAAAATGTCCAGTAGTGGTCATTCACTTCCTCAGTTAATGTATAATATTTGGCACTCCTGATTCTCGGACCAGACAGTCTTGCAGTTCCCAGCATTCCACTGCACCTCAGTTTTGTAAGGTAATCCTTAATTTTAAGTAGGCTATATCTTAGTTATTTGTGTCCATTTATTTTTGATTAATTAAAAGAAAAAAGAAAAGAAAAGAAAAGAAAAAAAAAAAGGCGGTTTGTAATTCAGCTCTTAGGTGTCAGTGTTTCCTGTTTGACCTCCCAGTCTTTTTGGTTGTTCTGTCCTTCTTTCTCTATGGCTCTAGCTGGCAGGGTGCCAGCTGGCTCCCAGACTATCTCTTCTGGTACAGATCCCTTGTTTCCAGGAAGGCAATTTCCCCCTGCAATTTCCCCGGATATGCCCAACTAGGCAGTCCTTCCCTAGTATTCCGAAGCTAGGGGGTGAAGGGGATCAGGCGCCAAGGTGTCCAGATGTTCTGCCCTTGGCGGGACAGCCACTATTCTTAACACTCTGTCCTGTGTCCCCTGGCGTTTTTTGTTTTTTTTTTTAAATCCCGCTTCTGGGGAAGCTTACATCAAACCCAGCACTAGGTGTCGCTGCAGCCTTCTTTGGGCTCAGCTCAGCAGGCGCTCCCCGCTACAGTGGAGGCGGGGCCTTGCCGGAGCTCCGGCTATGGCTGCCTGCACCGCGGGACCAGGAACCCTCAGGCTATCCCCGCAAACTCTGACCTTTCCGTGGGTGACTGAAGAGCTCCCTTGAATCCACGTGTCTGCGCCTATTCAGGCTTCTCAGCTGCTCGATGGACCTCTCCGCTGGGGTTTTCCAGGCCGCAGAGAAGCTACTCCTTTCCTGGTAAGGTGGCGGAGCCCCCGAGCCGCAGCCCTCAGCTCGCCGCCGCCCCCGCCGCTGCCGTGGCAGTGCTGGCCACCCGGCCAGGAAATCCTGTCCAGCGGACAGCTCCCTACCTTCCTTGAGAACTCCGCTGCCCCTCAGCTGCCAATCAACATTCCCTGAGCTACTCAGACGCTACTTTTATCTGTTCTGGGACCAGAGTCAGAACAAGTCCGACTGTTAAGTCGTCATCTTCAAGCTCCGCCTCTAGTCACCATTTTAATATTACATCCTCAGACCTTATTCATCTTATAGTTGAAAGTTTGTACCCTTATCATACTCTCCCTATTTCTCTCAATTTCTACTTTTCTATTATCTGTTTCCATGACTTTTTTTTTTTTTTTTTTTTTTTTTTTTTTTTTTTTTTTTTTTTTTTTTTTTTTTTTTTTTTTTTTTTTTTTTAGATTCCACATATCTAGAGTGATACTTTGAGTGTATACTTCCACTGTCTGGCTTATTTTATTTAGCATAATGCCTTCAAAATTCATCAATATTGTCATAAAAAGCAGGGTTTCCTTCTTTCTTATAGTTGAATAATATACCATTATATACCCCACTGTATGTAATATGTATTCTATTATATATCCTTTATCCATTCATCTTTTAATGGACACTTAAACCTAGTTTGGTTCTATAAATTGGCTGTTATGAACAATACTGTGATAAACATGGGAGTGATGATATCTTTGTTTTTATTTTTCTTTGTATATCTAGACCTATAAGTGGGATTGCTAAAATATATAGTAGTTTTATTTTTAATATTTGAGGAACCTTATACTATTTTTCATAGTGACTGTACCAATTTACATTTTCACCAACAGTGGACAAAGGATCCAATTTCTCTACATTCATACTAACTCTGGGTATTTATTGTCTTTTTCATAATATTCATTCTATAAGTTGATACCTCATTGTTTTAATTTACATTTCCTCATGATTAGTGATAGCACGTTTTTTTCATGTACCAGTTGAGCATTTGTATGTGTCCTCTGGGAAAACGTTTTCTCAGATCCTCTGACCTTTTTTAAATTGGAATTTTCTGCTATTGAGTTGTAATGTGTTTCTTATTTATTTTCAGATGAACCTCTTATCACATATATGATTTTTAAATATTTTATTGTATTTCATGGGTGATTTCATTTTATTGATACTTTATTTTGCTATAAAGAAGCCCTTTTTATGTACTATCTTTATTTTTGTTTTTGTTATCTTTGTTTATTCATGTCAAATCCAAGAAAACATTGCCAAGACAATGTCAATGAGTGTATTGCTGTTGTTTTCTTCTAAGGGTTTTGTTTTCAAATTTTACTTTAAAGTCTTTAATTATGTTCAGGTTATTTCTATGAATAGTGTAAAATAGGTTTCCACTTCTTTTTCTTTTTTTTCTTTTTTGTATCTGATTGTCCAACTTTTCAACACCATTTATTGAATAGAATATCCTTGTACTATTATATATTTTAGTTTCTTTAGCATAAATACATTAACCATATATTCATGACTTACTTCTAGGTTCTCTATTTTATTACATTGATCTATATATCTATTTTTATGCCAATCTTAATTGTTCTGATTACTATACCTTTATAAAATACTTTGAAATCAGAAAGTGTTATGCATCCAACTTTGTTCTTTCTCAAGATTGATTTATCTATTTTAGATATTTTATGGTTCCATACAAAGTTTTGGGTTGTTTTTCTATTTCTATTAAAAATGCCATTTGAGTTGTGATAAGGATTGTATAGAACCTACAGATTGTTTTGATTAATATGTACATTTAAACAAAATTAATTTTTTAATTCTTAGTTTTTTATCTTTTTATATCAGCATCTATCAAAAAATGGCCTATTATGTTTTCAAATGTGAAATGTGTATAGCATGCACCTAAATTTTTTAATTAATACAAATAAAATATAAATTATTTGCAGGTATGTAACTTTATGGATAATATATTTTAAATATTTTCTATGTAATATAGTATATCATTAAAAAGTTATTTTTGGAGAAATAATATTAAAATGGGATATCTTTAAAAGCAAAATGAATGATTGGTGAAAATTTTGTACAGGACTCTTTGGCAATAAATTGGGATATACACTTTTTTCTACTTGACCAACCTGGTTTTCTAACTTAGAGTGGCTAGCATTATCAGTTTTTATTTAATAAAAGCCACATGCATTTATTATGTGACATGTTGTCTCATGTCTTATGATGTGTTGTAATTTTACTAGTTTCCCGCTATCTCTATATACTCTACTCACTCAGTTGTATTTTGAAATTATTCTATAACTTCAATGGAATAAAATGGTAATTTTTAAATCAAAGTACATATCCAATAAGAAGAAACACTTACATTTCAGAATAAGATAGAAGATAAAATATAGTAGTAGATAATTTATAAAATGTAAATGTTGTTTGTAATCTAACACTTATTAGTATTGTTCACTTATTTTATACCCAGTGGGAAATATTTATTACTTTTTGTAGAACTTCAAGTTTATAATATTACAAAATTAACTAAAACTAGACTACTTTATCACCTTTCATTTCCCTAAAACCACAAATTTAAGCTGTGGTCATCAAAGGCCCAATATGTGTTAGAGGAGTATATCCGCTAGTATTGTGAAAGTTGTGTGTCAAATGAAATGTCTGGCATCATGTAGATAAGCTTTGATGTAAAGGAACTACCAAGGACAATCCAGTTAACATTTAAAATATATGAAGTCATTTTTGAATACAGGAAGAAAGAAAAGATAATAAAAGTATCAAAAAGAGGCAAAATTAATTCATGTAATGAAATAAGCCAAGGAAGAATAATGTATGACAAATATTTGAAAGGCTCTTTAACCAAAGAAACATTACTTTATATCTTTGACTGTTACATAAAAAGTGAAAATAGATTAAAAAGCACACACAGAGAACATCAAGGTGGCAGAAACTTTCACTTTGTATGACTTCTTTTCAAATGAAAGGATTTTACATGATTATATGATTTTAAAATATTTTATTACCTCATATTTAACAATGTTGTGGTCTGTGTCATTGAAAGTACTTTCCATACTGTGGAGAGGATAGGGATTCTGTCCATACTTAATAGTACCGGAATATCCAGTCAAGGGCCAACAATATAAAACAAGTGCATCCTGTATTTTTATATTAGTGTACTTCTGATGCCCTTCAAGCAAGTTCATCTCACTAGTAATGTCAATAGCCACATGGGTGGCCTAGCCAGTTTAATGAAGTTTTGATAAGTATTGACTTATTTAAAAGAAACTACTACTATCAAGTGTGCCATTTCACTTGCTTAAATCTGTGTGAAATAGATACAAATATTTAAGGTAGAATGATTAGTATACAGAAGCTTACATTGCAAAAGTCATAGAAATTATAAGAAGTGCCATAAATTTCAACTAGTTCACACTCTTTAAGCCTTAAATTCAGAGGAAGCAGGAAGACTGAGTTACAGGCAAAATTGTTTGATCAAATTTGTACCCTTAGAGCCAAACCAAAAATTTAAAGATTTCTCACCATAAATTCTGGAAATTTCCCAGCATACCACACTAGCTTGATGTATACATAAACTTTTTAAATTTTACTAATGCTAAAATTTTAAGTATTCCAAATAGAACAAAACATATTATTTTATTTGTATTTTTTTCTGAAATAAAATTTAATTTCTACAAAACTTCATACAAACTACAGTATTTCAGAATTGTCATATCTTTGATTGATCTGAGAATGTATTTTATTATGAAGAAAATAACCATCATACTAATGCAAATTTCTACTTGTGTAAAGTTTTTCATTAAGAATTCAAAATATTGAGGACAACCAAGATGGTGGCATAGGGCAGACACCCGAATGCAGCCTACCACAACAAGTTTGAATTTAGAACTGAAAAACAGGGGAAACATCACCCTGAAGCTCCAGACAGCTGGCTGAAGGCTCTACCATCTGGGAAGGAGAGAGAAGGCATGCTGAACCTCAGGAACTGTGAAGGTACGGAAAACTGCGCACGAAAAAGCAGCCGCAGAGTTCGCTGCAGGCTAGCTTGCGGAGTGTGGAGAGGGTGGGCCGAGTTCGCTACTGGCTTACTTCCTGCGAGCAGAGAGGGGGGACAGCTAAAGCGTGGCTGGCTTTCTTGTTCGGGAGGAAAACAAAACCACCCTATTGCGCTGACAGAGGCCAGTCTGTCAGGCAGTGGGCAGAGGTCTCTCGGAGGGGTGTGAAGCCAGCAGCCATTACTGCAGGACTCAGAAACCAGGCCCTCGTAGGGAGGGGCTGAATAAAGCTTGTCTGCACCACCCTAGTCTACGCCCCATCCAAGCAGAGCATAGAGGCCCTTCCAGTGGCTAGCTTCCTCCTTCGCTGCCAATAGGACTCTCCTAGGGAGGGGCAGACAGGAATCTAAAGCTTGTCTGCGCCTATACCAAAGAGGTGCGCGCACCTATAACCAATTGTGCGGGATTCAACAAAGCTTGTCTGTGCCACCCCGAGACTTCGCCCATCCAAGCAGAATACAGAAACCCTCCTAGCTGAGACACTTCTGATCCTCATAGCCAATTGGCTTGGAGATCAACGCTTCCCAGTGATACCAACAACAAGCAAGGCTTAACAACAAGACTGCCCACCCATCCCACAAAGGGCTACACCAAGACTGTCCACCTCAGGTAATTGGGAGGCTGACTCACTGAACCATATAGGACACCTTAGCACACAAAGCCACCCTACCAACTCAGGGAAGCTGTGAAAATGCCAAGACAAGGAATTAGATCACAAACAAAAGAAATGGAGAAAAAGAAGAGACTGGATATAGAGTTCAAAACCATGCTTATAAGGTTTTTTAAGAATTTCCTAGAAAAGAATTTCCTAGAAAAGACCTATGAGGAGATGAAAAGGGATCAACAAGAATTAATAAGGGATCAACAAGAACTAATAAGGGATCAACAAGAACTAATAAGGGATCAACAAGAAATAAAGAATACATTGTCTGAAATAAAAAATATTATACAGAGTCCTAAAAACAAAATGGAAGATCGCAAGAATCAAGTCAAAGATTTGGAACATAAAGAGCCAGAAGATACTCCTCCACAGAAGCAAGAAGTCAAGAGAATCCAGAAAGTTGAAGATGATTTAAGAAACCTGTGGGATAACTTCAAGCGAACCAACATCAGAATTATGGAGGTCCCAGAAGATGAGAGAGAGCAAGATATTGAAAACATACTGAAAGAAATAGTGACAGAAAACTTCCCCCACCTGGTGAAAGAATTAGACTTACAAGTCTAGGAAGTGCACAGAACTCTAAACAAAAGGAATCCAAAAAAGACCACACCAAGACACATCATAATTAAAATTCCAAGAGCAAAAGACAAAGAGAAAATATTAAAAGCAGCAAGAGCAAAGCAGGTAGTTACCTATAAAGGAGCACCCACGATTGTCAGCTGATTTCTCAACAGAAACCATGCAGGCCAGAAGAGAATGGCAAGAAATATTCAAGTTATTGAATAGCAAGAACCTACAGCCAAAAATAATCTACCCAGCAAAGCTATCACTCAGAATCGAAGGCCAGATAAAGAGCTTCACTAATAAAAAAAAAGCTAAATGAGTTCACCACAGCCAAACCAGAATTATATGAATTGCTGACTGGGGTTCTTTTAGAAGAGAAAGTAAATAAAGATAAAAACTATGAACAACAAATATGTAACTATCAATACGTGAATCTAAAAACCAAGGGAATTAAAAAAAATCTTATGAACAATATTAACTGGTGAATATAATAGAATCAGAGGTATAGAAGGGGAGTGGACTGATGATTCTTGGGGAAAGGGGGAGAGGAGGGTATAGGAAGAGACTGAACATAAACTGTATACCTATGGATGAGGACAATGGTGGGGTGGGGAAAGGGCAGAGGGTGGGGTGGGAACCTGGTGGAGGGGAGAAAATGAGGAACTTTTGTAATAATATGAACAATAAAGATTTATTAAAAAAAAAAAAAAAAAAAAAAGAATTCAAAATATTGCCCTAACTGGTTTGGCTCGGCCTGCAGACTGAAGGATCCCAGGTTGAATTACAGTCAAAAGCATGTACCTTGATTGCTGGCACATCCCCAGTAGGGGATGTGCAGGAGGCAGCTAATCAATGTTTCTCTCTCACTGATGTTTCTAACTCTCTATCCCCCTCTCTTCCTCTCTGTAAAAAAATCAATAAAATATATATAAAATATTAATAAAAGTTTTGAGTAAAACAACATTTAAGGGGAAGAAAAAAGTATATATTTATTAATAGTTTTGCCTAACCATACATTTTTGAGATATAATTTAATGGATTATCTCAAATTAAATACAAATTATATAAAATAATTTATAAAAAGATTATTTGTTTGAAAAACTTAGATATAAAGGAAGTGGAACATTTTAATGTGAAAAATACATTTGTATTATATTAATTGTGTTACAGTAGAAATGTAATAAAATAACAATAAGAACCAAATTAACACAATAAAAATAATTAGAATTCAGAGGCTGAAAAATGTAAGAGGTGATGATAATAGGATCTCTTTAAAATGTGCTGTAATTTTAACATTTTGTTTAGTAAATATTATTTTAGCTCCATTATATCTTCAAAGTAAATTTCATTTTAATTTGCTGTTTAAGAGGTTAACCTACAAAAATAAAAATGTGAAAAAATCACTACGTATAATAATTTAAAAACATAAACATCATTGTTTTTGAGGTTAGCATTGCCCTGATATTAAAGCCAGATAAAGACACTACAAAGAATGAGAGGGAGAGAGAGTCAGAGAAAGAGGAAGGAGGAAGGAAGGAAAGAAGGAAGGAAGGAAAGAAGGAAGGAAGGAAGGAAGGAAGGAAGGAAGGAAGGAAGGAAGGAAGGAAGGAAGACAAGCAGTAATCCTGGATGAACATAGATGCAAAATTCCCAACATAGTTCTAAAAAATCCACATCCAAAAACATCATAATCCTTATCAGTGGTTCAGTGGTATTTAGCTCTGTAATATAAAGATGGTTCAGCCTATGAAAGTAAATTGATGTGATGCATCACATTATCAGAATAAAAAATAAAAATGATATAATCATCTCAATAGATATAAAAAACATAAACCTATGCATATGTGGTCAACTGACTTTGACAAGGTTACTAAGAATACATTTGGGGAAAGAATAGTCTATTCTACAAATGGTGCTATGAAAATTGGAAACTCACATGCAAAAGAATAAAATCAGATGCTTATTTGCACTATAACAAAAAAATATCTCAATATGGATTAAAGTCTTAAACATACAACTTGAAACTGTAAAGTTCCTAAATTAAAACTTTGGAGAAAAGCTTCATGACATTGTTCCTGCCAATTAACTATGGAATATTATAACAACAGCACAATCAACAAAAACAAACAAACAGAACTACATTAAACTAAAAAGTGTTTGCACAGCAAAGGACATGAAAATGGAAAAGAAACCTACAGAATGTAAGAAATATTTGTGAACTTCATGTTTGAAAAGAACTACCTATCCAAAATATAGAAGAACTTTCTTCAACTCAATAAAAATAAATAAATAAATAAATAAATAACCCAGTTTAAAGATGGGCAAATAAAATATAATCTCACATTTGTTAAAATGGCTACAATTTTTTTTTTTTTTAATATATTTTATTGATTTTGTACAGAGAGGAAGGGAGAGAGTTAGAGAGTTAGAAACATCGATGAGAGAGAGTCTTCGATCAGCTGCCTCTTGCACACCCTCTACTGGGAATATGCCCACAACCAAGGTACATGCCCTTGACCTGTCAGTCCCCAAGCCGACGCTCTATCCATTGAGCCAAACCGGTTTCGGCAAAATGGCTACAATTTAAAAACCAAGAGCTAATAAGTGTTGGTCAGAATGTGGAGAAATTGGAAATCTGTGCATTATGGATTAAAATTTAAATGAAAATGTCAGTATGGAACACAGTATAGGTGTGCCCCAAAATATTATAAACTAGAAGCCCAGTGCACAAAATTCATGCTCGGGGAGGTCCCCTCAGTCCAGCCTGCACTGTCTCCAATCTGGGACCCCTGAAGCCTAAACTGGCAGCTGGACATCCCTCTCACAATCCAGGACTGCTAACTGCTCACCTGCCTGCCTGCCTGATCCTATCTCACTGCCCTCCTTGCTGGCCTGGTGACCTGTAACTGCCCCCCTTCAGGCATAATTATCCCCAACTGTCCCCCCACCAGCCTGGTCACCCCCAGTTGCCCCCCACCAACCTGGTCACCCCTTGCTGCCCCCTCTGTTGGCCTGGTCACCCCTTACTGCCCCTCTCTGCTGACCTGGTAGCCCCTCACTGCTCCTGACGGCTGCTCAGTCATTTGGTTGCCCCTCACTAACCCCCTTGCCAGCCTGGTTGCAACACACAGCCTGTTTGGTTGTCCATTTGATTGTTTCGGATGCAATGGTTGCATGTGTGTGTGTATATATATATATATATATATATATATATATATATATATATAATTACTATATGATCTAGATATCCCACTTCTGGTATTTATTTAAAAGAATTGAAATCAGGGTTTGAAGAGATGCCTGTCCTCTCATGTTCATTGCAACATTATTCACAACAACTAAAATATGAAAATACCTAAACATCCATCAATAAATGAATGAATAAATAAATTGTGGAATAGCCTGGCCAGTGTGGCTTAGTGGTTGAGTATAGACCTATGAACCAGAGGGTCACAATTCGATTCCTGGCCAGGGCATATGTCTGGGTGGTGGGCTTGATCCCCAGTGTGGAGCATGCAGAAGGCAGGCCATCAATGACTCTCTCATCACTGACATTTCTATCTCTCTCTTCCTCCCTTCTTCTCTGAAATCAACTAAAATATATTTAACTCTCTCTCTTCCTCTCTGAAATCAATAAAAATATATTTTTAAAAGAACCACAAAATAATTTTAAAAAGAAAACATGCAATAAACCTACAATGGACTATTGGTTTTAAAAAGGAAAGTCTGCGATATACAACACAGTGAATCAAGCAGGAGAGTATGCTAAATGAAACAAAAAGCCACAGAAGGACAAAGACTGTACGATTTTACTAAAGTGGGTTATCTTAAATAGCCAACCTCTGAGAGGACAAGGTTAGAATTCTGATTTACTGGGCGAGAGGGAAAAGGAGTTTACTATTCACTAGGCGTAATGTTTCAGTTATCCAAGATGAATAAGTTTAAAGATAAATTGTGCCTAGAGTTAAAAATACTGTATTGTACATAAAGAAGCATTTTTAAAGGGTGTATTGCATGTTAAGTGATCTTACTAACATTATAAAATATAGGGGTGGTAAATGGTGATGGAAGGAGACTTGACGCAGGTGGTGAACACACAATACCGGGTACAGATGGTGTGTTGTAGAATTGTTCCCCATGAAACCTGTATAATTTGGTGAACCAGTGTCACCCCTATAAATTCAATAAAAATAAAAAAATATATATGTGAGGATAAATGAAGCAACACTGAATTAGTTGAGGTGCTTATTATTTAACAGACTTGATTTGCATTTTAAATGCCTGACATTGATCTCATGAATGCAATAGCATTTAAGCTAAGGAATTTGAATATCCTTTGATCAGTAGAACAAGTGAAATATCTATAGCAGAAGAATGCTATGATATTAAAAATATTAAAATAGCTACAGAAGCATAAAATTTTATTGATGAAAAAGAGGTAAACCTCTGAGAATAGCTGTAATTCAGCTGAGAAGTAATGAACCACTTACGGGGCAAAACCACATAAAGGAAGAAAGCAATTTGGCAGAATTTGCAAAAGGAGATCTTAGTAATAACAAATGTTTTTGGGCAGTTACTTTCTGGAAAGCTTATACTAAACATTTTACAAGCATTTAATTAGCTCAACTATATGAAGTACATTCTATTATTATTCTCATTTTTCAGGTAATAACACAGGTTTATGAAAATAAACCAAATGCTGTATGGTAAGTGGCAGACATAGAATGGAAGTAAAAACTTAATGTAAATCATTTTTAAAAACGATCATATCCAGATTACTTAGATATTCCTAACATTTTTCTAATTCAACATCTTTGAATGGAACAGTTCCTATACTGCTATCCTCTGGCCTGGATCTCCAGATCAAAATTATAGTAAACTCAAACTCATAATTCTCTTATACCATGCTTATATCCATCTCTCTACCTAGATATCTGCCATAATTTCTCCTGCCCAGTATCAAAGAAAAAAATAATTTTATACATCGATAATTTTAACCTTCTTAGTCACTCATTCCTGTCTTCTCTTGGGTGTTGTCCCATCAGCCATCTCCTCCCTATAATGATTCCTCACTTTCAACCAAAACACTTTTGTTCCTGCAATTATAATAAACACTCTTTCTATATTGTTTTATTCTTTTGTTAGAATCTGCTATTTCTCCCATCCTTTCTATTCACTCTTACCTTTTCTTCACTCATGAATTTATAGCAATTGAGTCTTTATGCAATAAATTTTCCTATTATATTATAATTGCCTTTATTATACTAAGGTCACCAAGAATTACCTCATTTTCCAAAACAATAAAGGTATATCAAGTCTTATATTTGGATCTATCTTGAGTGTGGCACTAGAATTTTCAACTTCATTACTAACAAAATCTCCTGGCTTCTGTGATACCACACTTTCTTAGTTCTCCATAAAAGTGTGATTATTTTGTCTCAGTCTGATTTCTGGACTACTCTTAATTACTTTTGTCCTTAATATAGTGTTGTTCTCTCAAAGTTCAGCCTTCGGTATACCACGTATAACCTTACAAAATCACCTTAACTGATTTCATGGACTCCCATAGTTGGTCAGTACCAATTCTAATAAGCCCTAAATGTTTATGTACTCTCTTATTATTCAAATGACCTACATACACTGCTATATTGATATTGCAGAAGAATTTCATTGACAGTATTTCAAAATTTATCATAGACTATCCCATAGGTGCCCAGGCCAGCTGCAAACTTGGGGGATGGTGGGCAGGTGGCTTCACCTAGGCTGCAGCCACAAGTGCTGGTGCCTGGGATTGCAGGATAGGCGGCTTCTTTATCTCCCAGGCTGTAGCCAGCTATAGGTGCTGGCGCCTTGACCATAGGCAGCCAGCTTCTCCATCTTCCCTCCAATGCAGTGAGGGCGACTTCTCCAGCTGGCTGTGACCTGGGATAGCATGGCAGGTGGTTCTTCATCTCCCCGTCTGCAGCCAGCCTCATGCACTGGCACCCGGTTTCTTGTCTCCCCAAGGACATGGGGCAGGCGGACATGAGACTTCTGATGCTGGCTGAGGTCTCCGCAGCTACAGCTAGCCTCAGGCTCTGGGGCCTGACTTCTCAAACTCCCACAAGCTGGAAACGGCTAGGGGGCGGGGCTGCCCATGTTTTCGGTTCAATTTGCATACTCACTCTGACTGGGTGTTTGGCTTAGGGGAGTGATGTGATTTGCATGTTTCTCTTTTATCAGTGTAGATTCTATCATTGGAGTGTTCCCCAAACTACGTATACCGGTTATTAGCATCTGGATAATATTTAAGTATTTAATATCAGCACTAAGATGATATTAGAATTGCCAATATTGCATAATGATTCAAAATTTTATAAAACATTTTGATACTGATTAAGTTTTTACTTCACAACAAAAATATTTGTATTGAAGGAAAGCATCAGGGTCTATGAGTCTGGTCACAAAAAGAATAGACTAACAAAATTTTGTACTATATATTATATAATTTTATAAAGCATAAAAGTTATAAAGATAAAATCCAAAATCTCATACAGAATCTTTGCCAAATATACATGGTAATTTATTAGAGAAAGTGAAGTGGAGACAAGAGAAAGGAAAGTGCAGAGCTGAAGTTGACCCGTACTGGAATAAGAGTGGTTACAAAGACAATATTTACCCAAGTAAAAGTTTACGTGTAGCTGTATCTTTCTTTGTGACCTTAATCTGTGTATACTGAGCCATACTTGTACGTATGGAGTATCTAATGCACATATCTTGTTATCTAGTCTCCAGAGAGTAATTTCCACTGTCCTGGTTTGAAACTCAATTCTTTTCATACCCTTCAAGCTTGGTTTGACACTCAGGATTCTGAACTGGCTTTATCCTCTGGAAACATGGTAACCATAGACTCTTCAAAATTACTAATGAATTCAGTTACCTATCACATTAAGATTTATTAATAATATACTCCATTATTTAAAACACACATTATAATGTTATAAAGTAATGGTGGAACTAAAATAGTATGAAAATTTACGAGTAAACGTTCAAACTAACTCATTACAAATCTTGAGTGCTGTTATTTCTAAGACTCATAAAGAAAAAAAATGAATTACTGAAAGTCCAACAAAAGAATGGTAATACTGTGACCTGTTTCTGAGGACAAAGTCCTCTGAATTTGACCAGTTCCCTTTCTTGAAACATTTGTTCCCCAAGGAACATAGAATATATTTTTACTTCAATAACTTTGAATCTTAAAGTTGTTGTTTGTTATAAAACAAAAAGTTATAAATTGACACTTTATCATGTTTTAGTGGTTGTAAATTGCATTGATAAAAGGTATCATTATATGACTTTGTTTAAAAGAAAAGAAATAACATTAATTGTATAAAAAAAATGATTCCTGCCTAGCGTGCATGGCTCAGTGGTTGAGTATTGACCTATGAATCATGAGGTCATGGTTCCATTCCTCATTGGGGTATGTGCCCAGTTTGCAGGCTAGATCTCCATTGTGGGGCTTGCAAGAGGCAGCCAATGATATTTCTATCCCTCTCTCCTTCGCCCTTCCTCTCTGAAATCAAAACAAATATTTTTTAAAAGAATGACTCCTAACTTATTAGAACTGAAAATGAAGAATTTGTCTTTACCAGTTTGATGCCATATGTATTACAATCATGGGTATTAATAAACTCCTCTCAATCCCCCCTAATTTGTTCTGTCCTTTCTAAACCAAAGGAAAAATTGACCAATAGATTTCAGCCAGAAGTGACCTTGTAACTAATGAACAAAGGGAGTGAATAAAAAATAAAAATCTTATTTCACTTAATAGCAATTAAATATAGTATGTTCTTAGGTACTATAGAGAGTCCTAGTTATAATGTAGTTTCTCAGACTCAAACAAATATTCAGTGTAAGTGTTTATGGACAATAAAGCCACAAATTTCTACATAGTAAATAGAGTACCACTGTTAATTTTGGATATGATACTTATAAGATTATGATTTGTTTTTTATTCTTTTTTTTTCTTATGTAATGGAATAACTGATCTGATTCCAGAAATAATTGTTTTTATACAAGTTGTACATTCACATATACATTTGGGGGAAATATAATAGTGCCATTTAATAAGTAAGAAATGACTAATGTAGGAGGATGTTTTAAGATCAATGTGCTTCATTAAGTCTATTAAAGTAAAAGAAATGCAATAGGAACATTGAAAAAAAAATACCAGAATAACAAAATTATTTAAATCAAAATTCTGGAATAAATTTTGAAAGCTTCTATAAACATATAGCACAGCCATTATTTTTATAACAAACATGTATTAAGAGGCAATAAAAAAATCTGAACAAGCCTAGGAAAGAATAAGATTCTGTGTATAAGTACATTTAAAATGAAAATTAGGTATAGGTATATGCTACATGTTTTTGTTTGATTGTACTGTGAGTTTCTTCTGAGGATATTGGTTTGCTTGCTTGTCAAATGTCCATTGTTAAAGATTATTGAGTATTTTAAAATTCTTTAAAATGTTAATTTTATTTTACAAAATTTTAGATAGATTTGAATAATAGGTACAAAGTCATTAATGACAAAGGAAAATAGGTCTGAGGAGATGGCTCAATACCCTAGGTTCTCATGAATAAACTTTTTACTAAAGGTTTAGGTGAAAGATGGGGGAAATTGTTGAGGTTAAACATATTTCCAATCAGCTCAAGCAAGCAGTCCTTTCAGAGGCTATCTGATTTAATTATACTCTAAAGACTAAGTGAAAGGCTTGATTAATTAAACTGAGAAGATAGTGCTTGCTTAAGTAATTATTTCCCATTGGCACATACTCTTTAGAAAACTTCAGAATTTATTTGTTAAAGTTGCAAATTGGTCAAATTATGAATTCAATAGAACAATTTAGATGGAAATTAAAATAATCATAAAAATGCAACCATATGATGCTTTAATATATTTAAAAGCAACTACCCAGCAATTTTAAAGGTTATGAGAAAGTCATTTTTTGTTTCTATACCAGCATTGCTAGTATCATTTATAGGTAGGTCCTCAGATTTTTCATCTTTTTTTAGGGGTTATTTAAAAATTAATATAAATCTATTGCATCTTAACAAATATGTTTTCTCACATTTTATTGGTAGTTCTGCAAAACCAAAAAAAAACCAAAACCCTACAATATTAATTTTTCACTAAAGTCAGAGTCACCTATCTTATACTACAGCTCCTTCAGCTCAAGAATATCTCACCAATTATTTGCCTAAAAAAACAAAAACATTTTCCATTGTTTTCCTTTTCCTTCAAACTCAAACTTAAATGTTTACAAAATTATGCATTATTATGAAATATAAATTGATTATTTCATAAGACTGTGAACCCTTAATGTAAGATATTTTATCTTGTTAAAAAAAATAAGTGGTGAATGCAATATTTATCTACTAAACTATAAATACATTAAATTGATATTTAAGTAAATAAAGTATGATCTAATTAAGTTTTATAAAAGCAAAATACATTATTTAAGATCTAATTTAATCCCTTTAAGCTCATGTAAAATTGCCTGCATTTATTACCATTTACAGACAAAAATTATGACACTTAAGTATACTTAATACCACTGTTTTGATGGGATAGCATGGGTGAGAGGAAAAAAAAATTACTTTCTTTTTTTAATCCTGAGTGTGTGTGTGTTTATGTGAGTGTTTTTATGCTATTTAATGACTTTCAGTTGCTTTCACGGCATAAAGTATAAAAATCCCTGGTCAATTTAAGTATATTAATTTCCTAATATTCCTTTAAACAATTATTATAAGCTTAGTAGCTTAAAACACACAAGTTTATTATCTTATAGTTCTAGAGGTCAAATATTTGATGCAGGTCTTATATGCCCCAAATCATTATTTTGACAAGGCTACATTTCCACTAAAGGCCAGAGGGGAAATCCATTGCTTGTCTTTCCTAGTTTCTAAATGTTGCCCAGATTCCTTGGCTCAGGGCTGCATCATTGTGGACTTTACCTCCTTCCTCACAGTTTCAATGATTCTCTTGCCTACTGTATAAGGATCCCAGTATAGTCACTTTGTCTTCAGCCAGATAATCCAGAATGCTTTTCACATATACAGATGATTAATTTACACACATCTGCAAAGTTCCATTAGCCATGAAAAGTAATATTTTCACTGGTCTTAAAATAAATAACTTAGAGGGGCCATTAATCTGCTGACCACATCAAAGAACAATAAAAAAATATTTCTAATTATAAAAACATGTAAGTCAGTATAATAAGCAGTACCTTAATTTGATCCCAAAGTCCTTTCATACCTAATTTATCACCTGCTTGTTTTGGAAAACAGCAGAAAACTTTTTTTTTTTGCTATTTATTTATTTATTATGTATTTTTTAGTATTGCTTCATTTTGCTTTACCCTGAAAGCTTGTTGGGTTTTTATTCCTCCTAGATCAGAAGGTACCATTACCAAGAAGGTAATGATAATATATTGTGATGTTCTATTGGATTTCCACTTTCGTGACCTGCTTCTGACTCTCTGGTTTGGTAAGTATTTATAGATAGTTCCTTCTCTTGCCACACTTTTGTGGGTCCCTCTGAGATTATCTTGATGAAAATATGTAATTGATATTAGAATTTAGGCAATGTATTTTATTTGGATGACTGCTTCTGAGTTCTCCCTCAATTTCTTGAATTCTTGTTGTCTATTGCTATTTGATCCAGTCATGCTAGGCAGTCCTTTTGAACACAATTTAGAATGTGTATTGTCCCTTCCCAATGTAGTTCATTTTCTGTGAAAGCTCCTCATTTGGATACCCGGAACCCTTGGTCTTTAGATTCATCAGTCCTCTGTCAATCATCTGTCTATTGGAGGGTCCAGGAGCTCAGCTTTCCTAGCAGCCTTTCCCCTTTCTACCAGGAGGCAGCAATCATGTCAACAGGCATAGCAACATACACAATTAGGCACCTGAAACACAAAGAAAATATAATAAGAAATAGAGCAAAGAGCATTAGTGACATATATAAGTGAAAAAGGGGAAGTACCTTTTCTTTTCTTTTTTTCTTTTTTCTTTTTTTTTTTTTTTTTTTACAAAATGATAAATGAAAACCTTTAAAAACTAACAAATATTGTCAAGTTTAAGAAAGTGTGTACACCATTAGCAGAATAAATACAAAATAATTACTAGGCATATCTTAGTCAATCTGCTACAATTCATAAGTAATGAGAAAATTTGTAAAATGATCCAGAGAGAAATGTACATTAAATTCAAAAAAGCAACAAGACTAATGATTAAATTTTCAGAATAGAGGATTTAGCCAAAACACCATTTAAGAATTGAAAGAATATAATTACCAACTTAAAATTATATATGCAGAAAAATATTCTAGACAATGTGAAATAAAGTTATTTTCAGAAAAATGTATCTGTGGAGTCTATGAATTAATTATACTACAGCTTATTTTGTGAATATTGAAAAGCTGTTCTAAATTTTATTTAGAAACTTAAAAATCCAAGAATATCTAAGACAATATTGTACATAAAAACAAAGTTGAAAACTTAAAAAAACCTAATATGAAGGTTTATTTATATATATATATGTAAATTAAGAAGATGTACTACTGGTGCAAGAAAAAAATAAACTAATCAAATCAAATAAGGAATCATAAAGAGACCATAAATCTGTGATTGCCTATTTCATAGCAATTATCTCTGCCATATTTAATCTTGAAAGGAAGGTATTTTCAATATCTGATCCTGTATCAATTAAATGTCTACATGGAAAACAGTCCATCATGATTCCTGTTTCACATCAGACATGAAGAAGTCAATTAGAGCTGGGTTTAGAACCAAATGTGAAAGTAAAAACAAAAAAGCTTCTAAAAGAAGTCAAACATCTTCTTAACTTGCTATAGGGAAAGACCTTTAAATAATATGAAGAAAAAGAAAACATAAAATATTAGACTACATTTAAAAAGAACATATGTTTAAAAAGAATATAACTAAAAAGTTTAAAGTGCAAACTATAATTTTGGAAAACATGTATAATACATATGTGGAATAATAGTTATACATATACGTGCGCATATAAATAGCATGAATATAGAGTTTAAAATTAATATGGAATATATAATGAAATACTGTAAATGAATAAGATGATATCAAAGGTAAAGGCATGGAGAGAACAAAGTTTTATGATATTGCCAGAAGAAAAAATCATGCAAGAGATGGAACCAATAAAAATAATTTGTATGTATATTTAAGAGTCACAAAAGACTATGAAATACCTCAGAGAACTAAAGATTCCTATTTTCATATTTTATTAATTATTTCTGCTTATATTTCACTAGGTCTTGCATATTTTATACTAAAGTAGCTTCAGTTTAGGCTTAGCTTTGGTTAATGAAGTACGAATGGAATGGCGATATCTGAGTGGGAGTGGTGCGTGCCTGTGCTTACTGTATCATGGCGTCTCTTCCAGGCGGTGGCTGCTAGTCCCTCTGGCTCGCAGGGTGAGGGCAGCAAAGATTCAATTGCAGAGCCCCAGTAGACTGCAAAAAGTCCTAAAATTGCCAAAACTTTTTAGCACTTACAGGATGCCTGCTGAGCATGTAAATAAAGACTAGCCTTTGGCAATCTCTACACTACTTGGGAAAATGTGTGCTTCTTGTTTTAATTAGGCCCCTGGGATTTAACTAAACCCAGCCATAAGCAATATGGTCAGCGTAGCCAAAGTCCACTGTAGCATGAAGGCAGACCCCCTTCAAACAAGCCCGGGAGTTATCAGACGTTGGCAGTTGTAAATTTTTTATCATAGTTTTTTCTCCTTATGTATTCTGCCTATAAGCCAGAAATTTAAGTAGCAAAACTTGCCTTAACTCCAAATTGAGTATAGAGCCCTGTTATGTGAGGTTTGTTTCATTTATTTAGTTTTGGTTTTTAGTTTTGTTTTGATTTGTTTTTTGGTTGCCTTCATATTCTTGGGTCACTGCTAAGCCAGAGTTCCCCAACTCCCCTACCTACTCCCCATTCAGTCTCTGTCTCAAGATAAACTGATCCAAGGTCAGAGTGGAAATGAGCAAGTAATTACTGATGCTTTGTAGATAGTTTAAAATGTCCAGTTCTATTTTACCTGGAGAACCAGGAAAGCCTATGATATAATTCAGTCCACGGCTAAACTCTGAAACAACAGGTGACTGTGCTAAGTCCCACATTCTAGTTTTATTTTTTTGCAAGTATCTGTACAATTTTCCCAGCACCATTTATTAAAGAGTCTGCCTTGAGTCCATGAGAAATATATATATATATATATTTTTAAATATATTTTATTGATTTTGTACAGAGAGGAAGGGAGAGAGATAGAGAGTTAGAATCATCGATGAGAGAGAGTCATCGATCAGCTGCCTCTTGCACACCCCCTACTGGGGATATGCCCACAACCAAGGTACATGCCCTTGACCGGAATCGAACCCGGAACCTTCCAGTCCCCAAGCCGATGCTCTATCCATTGAGCCAAACCGGTTTCGGCGAGAAATATATTTTTAAGTATGTTCTTATTGTTTTCAGAGAGGGGAAGGGAAAAAGGGGAGAGAGACAGAAACATCAATGATGACAGAGAATCATTGATCAGCTGTCTCCTGCACAACTCCTACTGGGGATCAAGCCTACAACCCAGGCATGTACCCTGACCAGGAATCCAATGGTGACCTCCTGTTTCATAGTTTGATGCTCAAACACTGAGCAACACCAGCCAGACTAAAGTGGAGAAATTTTAACAGTCATAATACAAAATTTAAAAAACTATTAAAGAATATTTGACCTCAAATACAAAAAAGACTGGAAACAATATACTTCATTCCAGTTCCTAAAATCACATTCCTTCATTCTTCCCTTCTCTGAAAATTCTTTTCTTATTCAGTCTTCTCCATTATGTAAGTGTCTCATGTTTTAAAGCCTGTCCAATTTCCACCACACTGAAGAAAATATATATATATATCAGTTGAGAACATGTAAATGGTCTATTTCCAATGTTGTTTTCTTAAAAAATAAGAGCAAAAATATGTCTTAGAGACTATCTAGTTAAACATGGTTTCTAAGAGATGAAAACAAGTGAGATACAAAGACTTGAATTGAATTCCCTGAGGCCACATATCTCATTGTCACAATCCAAAACTAGAGGTCAAATCTCTTAATTTCCATCCTGGTTTTCTTTGAATTATACTATAGTTGAAAACCATGGATTTTAATATTTTAGATTAAAATAAAAAAGCTATACACTGAGATTTATAGCGTTCTAAATCTTGTTGAGATATTGATATCTATATTTTTGAGATATTGATATCTATAGCAAAAAAATCATATAGCATCTCTTCATTTATTCAGCATTTGTAATATGTCTGTGACATGCCATGCATTATCTTATTTTATGACAACAATAATAATGATAGAAACACACACATATTATCAAACAGTTCTCAAGTAAAGTTTTCCAAGAGTGTTATGAAAAACATAGAAACAGGACTATTAATATTATTTTGGAACTTACTGGAGATGATGCTTAAGTCTTAACCGCTTAAAAAAAGGCATTCAAATTGAGATACTGAAAGTATATACCATATTTTCCGGCATATAAGACGACTTTTGAAAAGAAAAAAAGCCTGCTCAGATTGGCCAGAGTCAGAGAGGCGGTCTATTAAAAAAAGAACTGGTGTTGCCTCAGAAGTGGGGCGGGGGGAGGGGGGTAGTCTTAAACAGCGAATATAGGCCTAAACCTATATTTTAACTGTAAAATTAGGGGGTTGTCTTATGCGCCAGAAAATACAGTAATAAAGAGGAAAATGAATGTGGAGATGTCTTAATATAAAAGAAGTGATGACTCTGCAAGTAGTTTCTTATCTATAAAAATAGGAAAAGTGGTTTTTAAAATCCAGTAGAAAGGGGTTAATATTTGATCCTGAAGGGAAAATTATAACCTAATAAGACTTTGCATAGGGCAGTGGTAAAACTCAGAAAGCCCATTCAGGCAGCTATAATAAATACCATAGACTGGGTGGCATGTAAAAAAACAGAAATTATGTTCTCACTATTCTGGAGGTTGGGAAGTATTGAGTATAAGATCAAGGCACTGGCAGATTTAATATCTGGTGAGAGGTCACTTGCTAGTTCACACAGGCACCTTCTTTCTGCTTCCTCAAATGGCCAAAGGGTAAGAGATCACTCTGGGGCTCTTGTTTAAAAGTATTTATTTCATTCATGCAGGTTATAGTCTCATGACCCAATCACCTCCCAAAGACCCCATCTCCAAATAACATCATCTTGAAGGTTAGAATTTCAACATGTACTTTTAAGGGGACACAAACATTCAGACCCTGGCAGCCACCAGTAAAGACCCTGGATTAAAATGAGACAACTCTAGAGAAGATAATGTTAGAAATTGTATATATAGTAATACTGAAGAAAAATTAGGGAAAGACTGAACTCTAAAACTGTCATAGAAAAGAGATGGGGAGTGAAACTGTGAATGAGCACTGAAAGGATTTGCTAATTTATTAGTAGAGTAGTTGGGAAGAGGGGAAAGCCCACACGATTCTTGCACTTTTTGCTTCATTAACTCAGAGCATAGTGGAACCATCCTCAGTGACGGAGAACAAAAACAAATAAAGTGATCTGTATGCAATGATATACCCAAATCTCACAAAGTAGGCATTAAAGTAACAACTCCAGATACAAATAAATATATGCGGCATGATTTCATTACATAGCAATTCAGGTGAAACTAATAGAGGATATTAAAGATCATGAAAATTATTTTATTCCTTGGTTAATTAATGATTGGAAAGGGACTTGTGGATGGCTCCTGAGGCATTGAAACCTCTTTTGGCATGCTGTTGACATGGGTACCTTCAGTTTGTGAAAATTCATATATATATTAGAGATCTTTGTGCACAGGAGTGTGTGTCCCTCAGCCCAGCCTGCACCCTCTCCAATAACTGCCCGCCCCTGCTGACCTGGTAACCCCTAATTGCCCTGTCCTACCGACCTGGTTTCCCCCAACTGCACTCCCCTACAAGCCTGGTCACCACTAACTGCCCTCCCCTGCTGGCCATCTTGTGGTGGCCATCTTGTATCCACATGGGATTGGGCATATTGTGTGTTGGAGTAATGGTCAATTTGCATATTACTATTTTATTAGATAGGATATATATATATATATATATATATATATATATATATATATATATATATATATAAAATATATATATATATATAAAATACGCAATTACTTAGTTGCCGATCCAATATATATATATATATATATATATATATATATATATATATATATATATATATTGGATCGGCAACTAAGTAATTGCGTATTTTTAAAAGAAAATCAAAGAATTTTTTCATGGAACTAAATAACTTTATTCTGTAATGTATTGCCCATTTTCATCAATGACCTTTTGCCATTTTTCAGGCAGCATCATAATCCCACGTTCAAAAAACTTCTGGTTTTTATTAGCAAAAAACTGAATCAGGTACGATTTGACATCATCATCATTATTGAAATTTTTACCATTCAAGGAGTTTTGTAAAGATCGAAACAAAAAGTAATCAGATGGTGCAAGGTCAGGACTATATGGTGGATGTGGCAAAACATCCCAACCAAGCTCCATTAATTTTTGCCGAGTGACCAAAGATGTGTGTGGCCTTGCATTGTCATGATGGAATACAACACCTTTTCGATTTGTCAATTCGGGCCGCTTTTCTTCAACTGCATTGTTTAATTTCGTTAGTTGTTCAATGTAGACATCAGAATTGATCGTTCGGTTGGGTGGTAAGAGTTCAAAGTAGACAATTCCTTTGTAATCCCACCAAACTGATAACAAAACCTTCTTTTGATGAATATCAGCTTTTGATGTTGTTTGAGTTGGTTCACCTGGCCTGCTCCACGATCTTTTCCGCTTGATATTGTTGTAAACAACCCATTTTTCATCGCCAGTTATCAGTCATTTTAAAAATGGATCATTTTCATTACGTTTCTTTAGCAAATCGCAGCTGCTAATGCGTTGCGTTAACTGTGATTCTTTCAGTTCGTGAGGAACCCATGTATCGAGTTTTTGAACATAGCCAAGTTGTTTTAAGTGATTTTCAATGCATGTATGTGATACATGAAGCTTCTCTGCAATCTCACGTGTTGTACTGTGACAGTCCGAATTGATTATTGCTTTGATTAGGGCGTCATCAACTTCAACTGGACGACCAGAGCGTTTTTCATCTTTGAGTGAAAAATCACCAGAACGAAATTTGGCAAACCAATTTTGACACTGCCATTCTTTTAAGGCTTCGTCACCATAAACAGCACATAACTTTTTATGAGCTTGCGATGCGTTTTTCCCTTTGCGGAAATAAAAAGGCAAAATATGACGAAAATGTTCCTTTTGATTTTCCATTTTTCAACGAACGCCAAACGAAAACTACAAAACAGATCAAAAAACTTTTTTTACTGATTAACAGCTGAATAGCCAACTATCAAATAACAAAATGTGTTTTACATTTGTACTACGTCTGCAAACCTAAAAATTCAACTGAAGCCATATATGTGTGAAACCCGCAATTACTTAGCTGCCGACCCTATATATATATATATATATATATATATATATATATATATATATATATATATATTGTTGAATGGAGATGAGACCACCCAAGAGGCAGAGACCCCTACCCAGGAAATAACTCCAACTAGCCAATTGCGGAGTCTAATTACAAATTTTATTGCAGATTCGAATCTGGGCTGCCGCCGTGGCAATGGCGCGGCCAGAAGCAGCAGCGGTTACAAAGCGGTCTCTCTCTTTTTAAGCATTCTTCAAACAAGCACATTCCAAACAAGGGGGGGGGGGGTCTTAACCTTGTGATTGCATGCATCAGCCAGATGGCCTAATCTCCCTCCTTGGTTTGTTCTGCTATCTTAGCCTTGACTATCCCAGACTGCTGATTTGGCCTTCAGCCTTGACTAACCCAAACTGTTGATTTGGTCTTCAGGTCCAGGAGGGGGAGGGAGTAGTAACTTTCTACCCTCCAGGCAAGGTCAGTAATTTTTCACTCCTCATTTATATATGATGGGTACAGTTTTATGAGTGGGTATTTTACATCATTGAAACATTTTAAATATTAAAAAATAGCATGCATGAATATATTTTTGACACTTCAACTAGATTGGATGTCTACTAAAATATACACACATTGTTTTCTATTTTATGTCTATCTCCAAATTGTCAGCAAAATTGTTACACTCAGATCTCAATGAATGTTTATTTAGTACATTATACAATTGTATATGAGTGGAAACTTTTGAAAGTAACAAATATGTGTGTTGTTTTTCTATAAAATAATTGTAAATTGTTGAAACAAACAGAAAATAATTACTCTTAATGTAACTGCCATTTTCTACTTGAAAAAAAACACCCAGCACTATCCATAATCTTTGGTCACTTATTTGGTTCAAAATGTTAATAAATACCTTGAACATATTATAAATTGATAAAATCAGGGACTAGAGAGTTTTGGTTAGGGCATGTATCTATTTTTTCTTCATTTAAGAGTAATTTCCATTCTTGTCAAATGAGGATGTAACAACAAATCACTCTGAAATAAGTTCATCTCCCTCTAAAATTTCTTCTCATCTCTGAATTAATACAAATGAAATTGCAAGCATATCATTTCAAGGAACTAGCATGAGCTATCTTAATATAGTGATTTACTCAAGGAAAACCACTTGAGAATATATGTTTGTAATGGAAAATGTTGCAGAATAATATGTTTTCAACCTACATAACATCCCTAAATTTACACCTTTGAATTGGATCAATAGTTATGTTCAGATTATTTCATTTCTATAGTCTTTAAATAGCATTTTGAGGTTTTATTAACAAGTGCAATCAGCGAAAAATCTATATTTTAAGATACTTTTTAAAATATTCCTCGCTCGTGTTCACATTTTCTCTCCTCTTCCAGCTATGTTTCTACTCAGAATTTATCACTACTTACACTTTACTACATTTTATACATCTCATTTCTTATTGTTTCTTATATTATAACATAAGACCATTTAAGGCAAAAAATTATAATCTATTTTTTCTCTCCTCTGTACCTGGCATTTGGAATAATACATGATAGAAAGTAGGTGGTCCACAAATATTTTTGAATGCATGGATGAACGACATACAATTTATTATATTCAGGTTAAACATCAAAGTAGGTTGAATTATTGAATGATACCTGAGTCTTCAGCAAACTAAGGTTTTTGCTGATGGTCTCCAAAAAGACATGAATAGCAAGTTATGTTTTAACTTTAAAACTATCTTTATATGGATATGAAAGCAGTAAAAATACTTAGATCTGAGGCTCTTCATTCATTTACTTTGTGTTAAAATGAAGAGCAATTATTGCAGGGAAAAGGATTAATGCTTCCTAAACCTTCACCCACAGTTGCTTTATGAATTTTTGTTGATCATTAGCCAAAACATTGTTTTGAAATTGTCCAGGTAATTGCACATTTTTTTAAAGAAATATGAAATTCTGATGATAGGCCCACAAGTATTTTCTAACATGTCCTAGAACTAAGCACAAGATTCAATTTATAGCAAATGTTCCATAATATTTCTAGAATTAGCAAACATGATATTTCTGTCTTAGAAAATACCTAAAATGTTATGGTGGTTACAGAGCAACTCCTGTTCCATCGCTGTGTGTTCATTAATATCAAAGGATTGGAAGGGATACACAAAGGATACTAGCACCTTTGAAATTCCATAATACAAATGTGATGAAACTGTAATAAAGCTGTGGGATAGAAACAGATTCCAAGAAAGGATTTTCACTTATATTTTTATGCCTATATTTTGATCCTACCTCTAAAATAAGTTTCTACTCGTGTATTAATACTAGAAGCCTGAAGCATGAAATTCGTGTGCATGGGGGTGTGTCCCTCACTCAGCCCAGCCTGATCCCTCTCCAATCTGGGACCCCTTAAGGGATGTCTGATTGCCCATTTAGGCCTGATCCAGGTAGAATAAGGCCTAAATGGGCAGTTGGACATCCCTTTCATAATCCAGGACTGCTGACTCCCAACTGCTCTCCTGCCTGCCTTCCTGACTGCCCCTAACAGCTTCTGCCTGCCAGCCTGATCACCCCCTAACCACTCCCTTGCCAGCCTGTTTGCACCTAGCTGCCATTCCCTGCAGGCCCCCAAATTCCCTCCTCTGCCACCCTGATCACCCCTAACTGCCCTCCCCTGCAGGTTTGATTGACCCCAACTACCCTCCTTTACAGGCCTGGTCCCTCCCAACTGCCCTCCCCTGCTGACCTGATTCCCCACAACTGCCATTCCTTGAAGACCTAGTCCCTCCCAACTATCTTCCCCTGCTAGCCATCTTGTGGTGACCATCTTGTATCCATATGGAGGCAGTCATCTTTGACCAGATAGTGGCAGCCATATTGTGTGTTGGAGTGATGGTCAATCTGCTTATTGCTCTTTTATTAGATAGGATAGAGGTCTGGTGCACGGGTGGAGGCCAGCTGTTTTGCCCTGAAGGGTGTCCTGGAGAAGTGTGGGGGTTGCCTTGGGGCACGGGGCAGCCTGGGTGAGGGGCCTGTTGTGGTTTTAGGCTGGCAACGACCCCTGATGACCCAAGTGGAGGCCCTGGTATTTGGGATTTATTTATCTTCGATAATTAAAACTTTGTAGCCTTAAGCAGAGGCCAAGGCAGACCAAGGCTATAGAAACTTGGCTTCTCCGTCGCCAGGGGAAGCCCAAGCCTCTGCTCTCTCCGTGGCCTTAGCCATCTTGGTTGGGTTAATTTGCATACTTGCTCCTGATTGGCTGGTGGGCATGGTTTGTGGGTATAGTGGAGGTATGGTTAATTTGCATATTACTCTTTTATTAGATAGGATATATTTTGTTGTAGGAACTTGGATTTCTTCAGTATACAAAATAAAGATTCTTGATGTGTTATTTTCATTCTATTAAGAGGGAAATAAATGATAGTCAATAAAAATAACACATAAATAAATCATAAATTCTAATAAAAAAGTAATAAGTGGTCCTATTTGGTTTGGCTTAGTGGATAGACCTTTAGCCTGAGGACTGAAGAGTCTCAGGTTCAATTCCAGTCAATGGTATATGCCCAGGTTGCAGACTCAATCCCCAGTACAGGGAATGCAAGAGGCAGCCAATCAGTGATTCTCTCTCATCATTGATGTTTCTATCTCCTTTCCTCTTCCTTCCTTCCTGAAATAAATAAAAGTATAAAAAGGTAAGTGATTTGATAAAAGAAAATACTAGATGATGGTGGTAAATTAATTAGTGGCAACAAAAAGTTATGTCTAAATCCTAATCCAGGAACCTTATCTGGGGGAGAAAAGGGGGAGGGGAGGGTCTTTCTAGATGTAATTAATGTAAGGCTCATCCCAGACTTATGTTGGGCCCTTAATATAATAATATCTATCATTATATGAGAAAGGCAAAGGTAAACACAGGTAAACATAAAAGAGAAACTCATATGTGAAGCTGGAGGCAGAGCCAAACTGATAAATTCCCAGAGTTTCCATAAACTAAGAGGCAAAGAGTGTTTCCTTTTAGCCTCCATTGGGAGCACACCCTGACTACACTTTGTTGAGAAATCTAGGCCCAGTTTCTGAAAATTTAAATTGCTGCTGTTTGTAAGCCTCCACATTTGTGGAAATCTATACTAAAAAGCCTAGGTAGCCCTTGTGTGGCCTTCGCACCCCCACGTCATCACAAGATGGCCACCCCCATGTTGTCATAAGATGGCCATCGCAAGATGGCTGCCCCCACATCCTCACACAATGGCTGGCACAAGATGGCCAGCAGGGGAGGGCAGTTGTAGGCAATCAAGTTGGCAGGGAAGGGAAGTTGAGGCAACTAAGCCTGCAGGGGAGAGCATTTGGAGGTGACCAGGCCTGCAGGGTAGGGCAGTTGGGGTGACCAGGCCTGCAGGGGAGAGCAGTTGGGGGTGACCAGGCCTGCAGGGGAGGGCAGTTGGGGTGACTAGGCCTGCAGGGGAGGGCAGTTGTGGGCAATCAGTTTGACAGGAAAGGGAAGTTGGGCTGACCAGGCCTGCAGAAGAGAGTAGTTGGGGGCCATCAGGCCAGCAGGGGAGTGGTTAGGGGGTGATTAGGCTGGCAGACAGAAGCTGCTTGGGGCAATCAGGCAGGCAGGCAGGCTAGTGGTTAGACGCCAACAGTCTCCAGATTGTGAGAGTGATGTCCAATGGGTTCTAGATTGGACAGGGTACAGGCTGGGCTAAGGGACACTCTCCCAGTGCATATTTCATGCACCAGGCCTCTAGTGTTTTATAACCTCAGAAAACAAGCACAGTGAATAAAGGGGAACATGGTTTCTCATGTTGGCAAGTGTTGGTGGCCACATTGAGGAGGTGATATTGGACAAGACTTAAAAGCAAATCACAGGGTTAATTATAAATAGATTTTTGAAACTCAACCTGGGTACAAACTTAAATTTGGGAGATTACAACAAAATCAGTTTTCTCTCCGGAATCTATTTAACATAGTAGTACATTAACTTGGGTAGGGCAGGCATGAATTGAATAATGAACAGCCTTTCAACATTGAAAACAACAATGCAAACTCGTGTAGACAAACATCCAGTTTGCATGATCCAGTGATTAGGATTATGGACTTTGGATAGTAAGTGACCTGATATTTACACCCCCATTTAGTCTCTCTACAATGTAGGCACACTTCCCTTTCCCTCATTTTTCTCATCTGTAACTTAGGAGTGATCATAAGGTCACTGTGGCGATTACATGAGTTAAAATACAACTTAAAACAGCACCTAACAAACTCAGTGTTAGCTATTATTCTACAGGGAAGAGGAATTTCTTTAAAAGCTATAGGAATTGGTAACTCTCTGGGTCATCAGCCAAAGGCATTCAATCCTTCTGAGGGTACTGTACGAGAAAGGATAACTTTTTATACAACCCTGACTCTCTACACATCTAGATCTAGATCTTGGTATTTATACTATTAGGAAAAAATTGAGGCCTGAGGCAGAAGACAAAGTTTTCATTTTGGATAAATCAGCATTACCTATATGATATTTAATGATAGGCAACAGAGATCCAATTTTTTTTTATTTCATTTTTCTGAGCTCAGCTCCTCCTTTTGCTGCAGTTTCTTCTACTATGTCAGCATTGATATTAATACCTCATTTAAAAAGGTGGAGAATTCAGTGAAGTATTAAGGCAAATTTTCCCACAGGCTAGTTGTAAAAGAGGTATTTCTGAAACTAGATTCTCTCTCTTAATTCTGGTATATAAATTTCTGTGGACTGCGCAGCACTCTGAAGAAGAATAAAGAAGGAGTGATTAGCACATCTTTGGTAATTGTTCTAAGGCAGGCAGTTCTAATCTGCTTATGTACACTACCTGCCACTCTCTTATCGGCGCCATCTTTTATCGGTGTCCCCTCAGAGCACAGTTCTGTGGGACAGATGACCTGCTCATGGCTTGGCTTCTGGACTGCAAGTTCTGTACATCTGCTGGTCTTCAAGGCTGGCACAGCTCCCTAAGTAAGATCTTTGTTAGAGGCCGTAGGCAGAGCTAAGGGGTGGCATTGGCAGTCCATCCTTTATATTTGCTCCACAGTCTGTATGTCTCGCTTTTTTCACTGTGTGGAAATATATTGCATTTTAAGTAACTCTCTAACAATGTAAACTATCAAAATCGCCTTTGACAGATTCTTAATATTTTTGAAGTAAAGATTTCAATGTTCCTATCCATTTCAATTGACATTGTTTCTGTGTTTAGGTGGAGATTTTAAATAGGCTTTTCAAGTGTTTGGGTATAAGGTAAAGGATTATGGGATAATTTTCTGCTCTGTCCCATTGTTTGTCTGCCAGTCTGTCAAATCATTTGAGAATATAAAGGAATAAATTATTCTCACACTAAAGGAAAATGGGCTTCACTGTCAAATTAACTATCCAGATACAATGTTTTTACTTACAAATGTTTTTCCGGGGATAATTAATTAATTTACTTTACAATGTGTCAAGATAAAAAAAGATTAGAAAGCAATGACCAAGAATTAAACAGATCAAATTAGTTTTCTTGAATGGAGGTCACATACTAGGGGTGTTATTAGATTTCCTTGTGACAAGTTATCAATGATAACTTATTTATAAATATATTTCCACTAACTACATGAAGGATAATCAATTAGAATATTCTAGTATATAATTCTACATATCATTATCATTATATTTTATTATGTACTGCAACCAGATATGCTCCAGATGGAAAAAAAATTGTACAATTAGAACATTTTGTTCACCAAAAATAACTTCCATCATAATAAATAATCATGACTTCCTAAAAATAAAAAATAATACAATAATAAGATTAATGTCTAATAGAACTTAGAAATGTACCATTTATAAAGTTATATATATATATATATATATATATATATATATATATACATACATATATTTATATAAACTCTCATTTACATAGTCCTGATTTTATTTATAAATATATATATATATATATATATATGTGTGTGTGTGTGTGTGTGTGTGTGTGTGTGTGTACTAGTGGCCCAGTGCACAAAATTCATGCACGGTGGACAGTTCCCTCAGCCCAGCCTGCACCCTCTCCAATCAGGGACCCCTTTGCTGATGTCCAACTGCTGGTTTAGGCCTGATCCTTGCACCCCCTCACAATCTGGGACCGCTGGCTCCTACTGCTCACCTGCCTGCCTGATCACCCCTAACTGCCCACCCCTGCTGGCCTGATCTCACCCAGTCTCTGTCTCTCTTTGTTTTTCTCAGCAGTCCTCCAAGCTTCCCTGCCTCCCTGTCTCCCTCTTCCTCTTTCCCAGCTGGGAGGGGGCAGGGACAGTGGGAGCCGTTCTACCCTCTGCCACGCCCCCCTTCCATCCAGGCCTCCTCAGGCCCAGTCTGTTTTGTTTCCTCATTATGAGAGAGGCTCCAAGAGCAAGCAGGGAGGAAGGGAAAGAAAGGGAGAAAAAGCTGTGAGCTTGTGGGTGCTGTGAGTGTCTGTGTGTGTGTGTGGTTGTGAGTGAGTGTGAGTACTAGTCCTGCCCCTCCGTCCCCATCTCCACTGCCACAAGTCCCCACGCACCAGAGCCTGCGGCACACACAGCCTGGGCATTAGGTCAAGCCTCTGGTCATTGTGGATGTGATGGGCCCAGGGTTTTTATATATTAGGATATACATATATCCTAAATATATAAAAGTTATTTTAGAGCTATCACCTTCAAAATATGTTATGGGGTTTCTTATTATTTTTTATTTCTTATAAAATATGCTTTTTTATTGATTTTAGAGGAAAAGGAAGGGAGAGGGAGAAATAGAAACATCAATAATGAGAGAGAATCATTGAATGGCTGCCTCCTTCACACCCCATACTGATGATCGAGCTCAACACCCACACATGTGCTCCAATCTGCAATCAAACTGTACTTCTTGATTCATGGGTCAATATTCAACCACTGAGCCATACCAATCATGCTCATGGGAACTTCTGATTAGAAAGCACAGTGATCTAATAAGCAGTGTCATATGGAGAGAAATCAGTGAGCTTGGGTTCAGATAATTCTAAAGCCAAATTGCATACCATCACCTATGTTTAGTTTCTCTGTAACTTGGCATAAGACATTTAGCCTTCTAACTTACCAAAAGGTGGTATGACTAATATGTACCCATAGGGTTACTCATGAGATTAAGTCTATATATATAAAATACAAGAGACTAGAATGACTAGAAAGACAGGTCACTATGATGGACACTGTGGCCAGCCACCCTCCCACAGCTCCTCCCCCTAGCCATCCTCACCCCCAACCCATTCCAAAATGGGCGGGCCATCCAAATGGCACATGTGCACAAATTCATGCATCAGGCCTCTAATATAATAATGAAATGTAAATTATGTACAGAGCCTACTCTATAGGAGCTTGATGTATAAATTAACCCTTGTTTTAATTAAGTATTTAAGTCTTGCCTAATCATTATTTTTATAACTTTATACAACTACGAGAGGCCCAGTGCACAAAATTCGTGCACGGGGGAGGCAGGGAATGTCCCTCAGCCGAGCCTGCACCCTCTCCAATCTGGGACCCCTTGAGGGATGTCCGACTGCCCATTTAAGACCAATTCTACTGTGCTGTCAGACATCCCTCTCACAATCCAGGACTGCTGGCTCCCAATTGCTCACCTGCCTGCCTTCCTGATTGCCCCTAACCACTTCTGCCTACCAATCTTATCACCCCCTAGCCACTTCCCTGCCAGCCTGATTGATGCCTAACTGCTCTCCTGCCAGTCTGTTTGTCCCTAACTGTCCTCCCTTACAGGCATGGTTACCCCCAACTGCTATCCCCTGCAGGCCTGGATCCCCCCCACAACTGCCTTTCTTTACAGGCCCTATTGCCCCCAACTTCCCTCCTCTGCCAGCCTGGACACCTCTAACTGCCCTCTCCTGCAGGCTTGATTGCCCCCAACTGCCCTCCCTTGCAGTCTAGTCCCTCCCAACTGCCCTCCCCTGCTGGCCATCTTCTGTCCACATAGGGGCAAGATTTTTGATCACATGTAGGCAGACATCTTGTGTTTTAGAGTTATGGTCAATTTGCATATTACTCTTTTATTAGATAGGGTAGAGGCCAAGTGCATGGGTGGGGACTGGCTGGTTTGCCCTGAAGGTGTCCCAGATTAGGGTAGGGGGTCCTTTGGGGCGTGGGGCAGCCTGGGTGAGGGACCTGTGGCAGTTTGCAGGCTGGCCACACACCCCCAACGACCCAAGCAGAGACCCTGGTTTCTGGTATTTATCTTCTGCAATTGAAACTTTGTAGCCTGGAGCAGAGCCAAGCCTCCTGCTTGCTCCATGGTGGCCATTTCTGTTGCTATTTATTTATCTTCTATAATTGAAACTTTGTAGCCTTGAGTGGAGGCCTCAGCAGGCCAGGGTGTGCAGAAAGCTTGGCTTCCTTCATCACCAGGAAAACACAAGCCTCCCTCCTACTTGCTTAGTGGCTACATCCTTCTTGATTGGGGTTAATTTGCATACTTGATCTTGATTGGCTGTTGGGCATGGCTGTTGGTGTATTAGAGTGATGGTTAATTTGCATATTACTCTTTTATTAGATAGGATAGTATATATTTTATGGTCTACAATATCATTTATTTCTATTTTAAAATAGCTAATGTGAGATATTATTAAATATAAAAAGTACAATTACATTATTTCCCAGTGTCTATATTATTCCCCAAGTGGAATAACAAAAATCTCAGTGTAATTCCTAAATCACTCTCAAATAGTTTAAAATGTAATGATAGCTGAAACCGGTTTGGCTCAGTGGATAGAGCATCAGCCTGCGGACTGAAAGGTCCCGGGTTCGATGCCAGGGAAGGGCATATACCTTGGTTGCGGGCACATCCCCAGTTGGGGGTGTGCAAGGGGCAGCTGGTTGATGTTTCTCTCTCATCGATGTTTCTAACTCTCTAGCCCTCTCAATTCCCCTCTGTGTAAAATCAATAAAATATATTTTAAAATGTAATGATAGTCTATGGGGGGAAATAGATGTATGTTAAAGTGCCAACTCCAGTAAATTAGTTGAAATAATGGGGGAAAATCTGATCAACAAATGATTAAATGGTGGATTTCCTCTGTATAAATTTAATGTATTGCTTCTCTATATTTACATTCACTGTGTTTCTTTTTTCACCTTTGAAAACTTTAGACTAACCCTGCTTTAAACTCTCCACCGATGCTTTTTCTCACAGGGCGAAGCTGTCCTTCTCCCAGCATGAGTGTGTTGAAACATATGGTGCTCTGTCCTTCTTCTGCTGTGAAGTTAAGCCCCTACTGCTTCATGGAAAATTGTGTCACTAGGAGACCAAAGATGAGACATAACAATTTTGTATATTGAACATACAGAAATAAGAATAAAAGTATAATGACAGAGAAAAATAAAAATAGTGTGTTTTAGAATCATTTTTGTGCAATTTGTGTATGTAATTTCCATAGGGAAAGTATTATTATGAAGGCTAGTTTTGTAAATATGTAATTTTACACATAAAATATGTATTTGTACTTTTTAATATAGTAAATAAAACTATTAAAAATAGTTGTTTCATCAAGAGTTATTAATTAGCTACCTTCAGTTATTTTTTTAGAGTAAGCAGAATATATTGCATTAAAACAGATACATATTTTAAAAATATATTCTGAATTCTAATGTTCGAATGAAACAAGAGTTTGTTTGTTTTTTTAAGAAGAAGGGGTAGATGGATATTTTAGAGAATATTCTAAGTAAGGCTTTTAACTAACACACATTTTACAGGTTAATTATTATGTTCAATTTGACTTGACAATTTGTGGGTTTTCTTCTTCCTGAACATGCAGCTCCTGTTCAGATACTTATACTTATCAGACAAGATTAAGTAACTTTTTGGCTCATTATTATCCTGAGGGCAAGAGAGAGAAATAATGAGAAGGTTAAAAAGGACGACAAAATGAGAGCCAGAAGTAAATTTATTCAACTGTCAGCAAGGAATAAAATCTTGTTGGAGACAATGTTTCCTCAGGAAGTTTGCAATGGGAGCAAGTGAATGAAGAACATTTAATTATCGTCCATCTTTGCCCAACAGCTCCTGGGTATCATTTGCTAGAGTGCTTTTGTTGTTGCTCAAAGCAAATGTTGGGGCTAGATACTAGAATAGTATTACATTTGGTACAGGGAAAGGAAAGTAATTTTTCACATGTAATTAGATTTTACCAAATCAATGTCCAGCACTCATAGCATCATGTATTTGAAACATAATTAAGACATCCATAGTTTTGGTTTGTTTATTTTTTTTCCACTTTAAATTTATTTAATGACATGAACACTGTTGCATTCATTTTTAAAATAAATTTATTAGGGTCACATTGGTTAATAAGACTATTATTATTATTATTTTATCCTCACCCAAGGACCTGATGCACAAGACTTATAATAAAATGATCAGATAAAATTTCTGAGTTGAAGGATATGCCTCTTAGTATGACTTTTCTTCCTTCAGATATTATTGAAATAGTCCTTTTTTCATATTATATTACATTTTGGTCTGTGTAAACTCTTTCACTTCCATTTTTACATCAAAACTATTAATCAGTGTCTCAAAACACCCATGTTGCTAAATCCATGATTATATCTCAATTTTATTTTTTACCTCTTAAGAGCATTTGAGACTTTGATCATCTTCTTCTTAAAAGATATGGCTTTAGGACCCCACAATGCCTGATTATACTTTCATCACTCAGGCAACTCTTTTCAACATATTTTGCTGGTCCCCCTGATGTTTCTGACTACTAAATATTGGAATAGCTCAGGGCTCTATTCATAAGTATCTTCTCTATTCTAGCTATCTTTAGTCTTTTGTCAGGATTCAGTCATAGATTTTAATGTATGTGGTATGATAACGAGTTCAAAATTTGTATTTTAAACTAAGGTTTTTCACATGAACTCTACTTGGATGTTAAACATCCCAGTGGACAACTCAATATTATTATAACATATTAAGCCTAGAAGTAAATGATTAGCTCATAGAATATGGTCAACAAATATCTGCTGAATGAATAAATAATTATATGTTTTTAAAATCTTTCTTATCTGAATAAAGGCCAAATAGATTCTTCTAGCTGCTCATGCCAAAAAGCATGTCAGCATTCATGTTTTCTCTTGTACTTCACATTCAATTCAGCAAATAAATATACAAATTAGATCCAGAATCATAATGGATTGATAGTAAGTCTTCCTTAGACTGCAGTTCCCTGGAACCTAGTTATTTTATTTCACACATATACACAATAAAGAGTATTCTAATACTGACATCCAATGATTTACAGAGCCTGGATAGAGAATCATTACATTAGAATCAGCCATCTAACAAATAATAATTAATTTACCTTTCACTATAGTGGTGCAAAATTTTCAAGTTTAAGACAAAATGTTGCTGAACTTATATAATTCTTTACATAGGCAATCTAACAAAAAGCTGTAACACTAAAATAAAATCATTTTTTTAAATTTATCTTTACTGTTGAAAGTATTACAGATGCCTTCTCCCCTCTCCCCTCTTCCCACATTGACCCACTCCTCTTCACTCTTGTCCCCACCCTCGGTCTTTACCACACTATTATCTGTGTCCGTGGGTTATAGATGTATGCATGTAATTTATTTGGCTTATCTCTTCCTGCTCCACCTTCTCCCTGAGAATACTCAGTCTGTGGATCTGGATCTATTTTTTTGGTCAGTTTATTAGATCCCACATAAGTGAAATCATGCAATATTTATCTTTCTCCGACTGCCTTATTTCACTTAGCATAATACTCTTCAGGTCTCTCCATGTTGTCTCAAAGGATAAGAAATCCTACTATTTACAGCTGCATAGTATTCAATTGTGTACATATGTCACACATTTTTTTTATCCACTCACATACTGATGGGCACTTGGGCTGTTTCCAGATCTTAGCTATTGTAAATAATGCTGCTATGAACATAAATGTGCATATATTCTTTCTGATTGCTATTGTGAGCTTCTTAAGTTATATTCCTAGAAATGGGATTACTAGGTCTAATGGCAGTTCCATTATTAATATTTTTGAGAAAACTCCACACTGTTTCCCATAGTGGTTGCTCTAGTCTGCATTTCCGCCAGGAGTGTACTAGAGTTCCCTTTTATCCACATCCTCTCCAGTACTTGTTTCTTGATTTGTTTATGGTAGCCATTCTGACAGGTGTGAGATGGTAACTCATTGTCATTTTAATTTGCATCTCTCTGATGATTAGCGACGTTGAGCATATTTCCATATGTCTCTTGGCCACTTGTATGTCCTATTTGGAGAAGTGTCTATGTAGGTCATCTGCCTATATATATAAGTTGCATTGTTTGTTTTCCTTTTGTTGAGTGGTATGAGTAATTATATATTAACACAGAAAATCAGAACGTTTACTCTATTCCACCATTTTGAGGGAGAAAAAGGAAAAAATATCTTGTTGCTAAAGGACATAATCTGTGAAAATGGAGAAAAAAATTATGCACACACACACAAAAGTAACAGCAAGATGAACAGTTCATCAAATTATATTAGCATAAATTATATATACCTATATATATAATATCAAAAATAGAAACTCCAGCTAACATCTATACATTAGGTGAAACAAAAGGTTCAGATTAAATATTAAATGAAGTAATATCCTATGAAACATTTATTCAATAAAATATATATTTCATTTAAAAAATGTTACATTTGTGAATCTGGAAGATATTAATGGTGTGAGGAAAGCATATAATTTTCCTATCTACCAAAAAATAAACAAACTAAAAAACCCACAATTAGAAAAATGTGAGAAAAATAAAAATAATTAAAGGCAGTACAATTAACCATAGCTAAGATTTGGAAACAGCCTAAGTGCCCATCAGCAGGTGAATGGATAAAAAAACTGGTACATCTACATAGTTGAATACTACACTGAGGTAAAAATGAAGGAATTCTTACCATTTGTAACATCATAGATGGAACTGGAGAGTATTATGCTAAGCGAAATAAGCCAGTCAGAGAAAGATAAATATCACATGATCTCACTCATTTGTGGAATATAATGAACAACATAAACTGATGAAAAAAGCAGATTCAGAGACAGAGAAGCATTGACCAAACCATGAAACCTAAGATGGAAGGCAGGGAAGGGTTGGAGAAAGATGAAGAGATCAACCAAAGGACTTGTATGCATGCACATAAGTCTAACCAATGGACATAGACACCAGGAGGGTCAGGGTATGAGTGGGGGATTGGGAGGAGGCAATGGGGCGATAAGGACACATATGAAATTCCTTAATCAATAAAGAAAAATAAATAAATTAGGAAAATAATAAAAATAATTAAAGAAAAAAGTGTTAAGTAATAAAACCAACTAAAATGTGGTAACTTTTGAGTGACTAAGAAACAGTCCATTTAACCCTGTGGCTTTGATCATTTTCTTTTAACCTGCATAGAAATAGTGCCTAAGATTACATTTTCTTTTTATTTTATTTTAATATATATATATATATATATTTATTAAATTATTATCTGTGTACATATTTTGACATTGCTCCCCCTCCCATACATACCCTCCCCAGTGTTTTGTGTCCATTGGTTGTACTTATATGCATGTATACAAGTCTTTCGATTGATCTCTTATCTCCCCCAGTTATCCCTACCCTCCCTGCTGTAATTTGACAGTTTGCTTGTTGCTTTACTGTCTTTATATCTGTCTTTTGGTTCATCAGTTTATAATGTTCTTTAATATCCATAAATGAGTGAGGTCATGTGGTATTTCTCTTTCATGGACTGGCTTATTTCACTCAGCATGATGTTCTCTAATTCTATCCAGGTTGCTGCAAACAATGAGAATTCCTTCTTTTTTATGGCAGCATAGTATTCCATTGTATAGATATACCATAGTTGTTTTTTTTTTATCCAATCCTCTGGTGACGGGCACCTAGGCTGTTTCCAAATTCTAGCTATTGTAGATTGTGCTGATATGAGCATAGGGGTGCATATATCCTTTCTGTGGTGTTTCTAGTTTCTTGGGATATATTACTAGAAGTGGGATTACTGGGTCAAATGGGAGTTCCATTTTCAGTTTTTTCAGGAAACTCCATACTGTCCTCCACAGTGGTTGCACCAGTCTGCATTCCCACCAGCAGTGCATGGAGGTCCCTTTTTCTCCGAAACCTCGCCAACACTTGTTGTTTGTTGATTTGTTGATGTTGGCCATTCTGACAGGTGTGAGATGGTATCGCATTATTGTTTTGTTTGCATCTCTCGGATAATTAGTGACTTTGAGCATGTTTTCATGTGCCTCTTGGCCTTTCTCTGTCTTCTTTTGAAAATATTCTATTTAGGTCCATTGCCCATTTTTTAATTGGATCGTTCATTTTATTTAGTGGTATAAGCTGTATATAGTTGTATAAGCTGTCTAAGATTACATTTTCATTCTACTGGTCCAAACAATTGACTTGTTTCTGCAAAAATATCATAAATCCTGCTGTTGATTTGCAATTTTTACAGGCTGCCTATAAAGAAACTTAAATAATTAACATTATAGATCCAGTTGTCAGTACAGCATTTCAACATGCACATTTTAAAATAAAACAATAATTAAATTTTTAAAAGTTAAGAATGGAATAAAATAATGATCTAGCTGATAAAACTCAATGAGAAGACTTTTAAAAAGCATAAAAGTTACTATAAAGATGATAATTTTCTCATCATATGGATTAAATACTGTACTTTTCTGTTTTCTTAGGCAGCTTTATGTAACAAGATAAAATTCTTAAATATGATTATAGTTAAAAGCAGCAAAGAAATATTTAATAATATTATATGTTCTTATATTTAATTTAATCATTTTATAACTCTATAGTTGAAAGTAGTATCCTACTATTTCTAAAATGGCATTCAATAACATGTTAATTAATAGTGTTTACTTATAATTAAATGATGAAATTACAAATATTTTTTATATTTAAAATTTTCATTAGAGCTGAAACCAGTTTGGCTCAGTGGTAGAGCGTCACTGAAAGGTCCCAGGTTCGATTCTGGTCAGGGGCATGTACGTTGGTTGTGGTCCCATCCCCGGTAGGGGGTGTGCAGGAGGCAGATAGTCAATGTTTCTCTCTCATCAACGTTCCTAGCTCTCTATCTCTCTCCCTTCCTCTCTGTAAAAAATCAATAAAATATATTTTTTAAAAATAAAATAAAATAAAATTTTAATTAGATTTTTTATTAGACTATTATTTTGTAGTCAATAATTTTATAAGGTTATTTAAAAAATAAATGTGAACATTTTTTCTCATTTTTTACAGTAGGCCTACAGAAATAATTCAAACATTGAACATAATAAACCCTTTAAAATAGCAATTTCCCTCCCTGTTTCTATACTCTCTCCTAGAAAGTAAGACAAAATCATTGGTCTGCTGCCCCCTGTGCTTCATGCATGCCTCACACTGGAGTTCAAACCTGCAACCTGGCATATGCCCTGACCAGAATTGAACCATGATCAACTGACCTATACCAACCCAGCTAAGGTGATGTTTTCAGTCTTTAAGAGAGCTGTCAGCTAGCCATCATGCAGTGAGGAAGTACATGCCAGGTCCAAATGTTAGAGGCCTCATGGAACTACCGTGTTTCCCCGAAAATAAGACATCCTGCCAAAATAAGACCTACTTACAGGTTTCCTTCTGAGTGAAATATAAGGCATCTCCTAGGCTAAACATGAGAAATTTGGTCCACTGATTCTGAAAGAAATGGAGTCACAAGAAATTCACCAGGAAATTCAGGAATTGGATTGTTATGATGATGTTCCAGAAGATGATAACATGATTGTCATTGAATAAATGAGTAAATTATTGATACTGTAGGATTCACAGTTTGTCTGGTTTGTGTTCCTTTATTTTCATTTAACAATAAATGTGTACCGTATTCTTCTTCATGAAAAAATAAGACATCCCCTGAAAATAAGACCTAGAGCATCTTTGGGAGCAAAAATTAATATAACACACTGTCTTATTCTCGGGTAAACAGGGTAGGTAGACATTCTACCCTTAGCTGGAAATTCAACTGATTTTATCAGAGGAGTAATCTCACGCTATATGGTGTGAAGCAAACTACCATTCAAACTCAGAACCATGAATATTGTCCTCATGAAAAACAGTCAAGTGTTGTTGATTTAAATCACTGAGTATGGGCATGATATATCATGCAGCCATAGATAACAGATACACTAATGTGTAGGCTGTGTTCAAAATATTACAAAGGCTTCCCTTTTCACTCACAATGATACCTGAAACAATAAAATTAGGATATATTTTGTGCTGCCTGTAATGCTTTAGGTAATACACTTAAAAAAAAAAATTATTTTTTTTGCCGAAACCGGTTTGGCTCAGTGGTAGAGCATCGGTCTGCGGACTGAGAGGTCCCGAGTTTGATTCCGGTCAAGGGCATGTACCTTGGTTGCGGGCACATCCCCGGTGGGGGGTGTGCAGGAGGCAGCTGGTCGATGTTACTCTCTCATTGACGTTTCTAGCTATCTCTCTCCTTTCCTCTCTGTAAAAAATCAATAAAATATATATTTTTTAAAAAAATTTTAATCAGGGAATATGTTTCATGACCTTTTGGAAAACATTGAATTAATAGAATTTCAATGTATTAACAAGCACAGCAGAGCAAAGAGTAGTGGTCAAATCATAACTCAAATTAAAAATTTGAAGATTTCTAACTGTTGCAAGCAATAGAATAGCATTTATAAACATTGATAGATTTTAATTCCTTCCTGACCTATTAAGATCTCATTTAAAATTCTTCCAGATAAATTATTCTGAAAATTATATTCAGCTTTTCAAGATGCCAACTTAAGCAATGCCTTTGCTATGTACCTCCAGGGCATGCACTACTAAAGGAGAGTGGAAGACTGTTTTGATTTTATAATGGCTTAAAGTCATTTGAAAATATATAATTTTTTTCATTCAACTTCATACATAAAAAATTGATTGACCTAAGTTTAGCTCTTTAGAGAATTGCTTTTCAAATTTAACCTTGATCAGCTCTAAATTCAAGTGGTTTTATCATTTACACTCTATGCAAAATGTTTTGTCCCTTGATTCTGAAGTCAAATTTCACCTTTTCTCCCTGAAAGTGTCAGATGTTATATAAGGAAAAAGCCATCTTAAGAATCTGCTCTGCTCTCTCAAGGTGTTTTCATATTATAACAATTTGTCAACATACCATATTTTTCGGACCATAAGACGCTCCGGACCATAAGACGCACCAGTTTTTAGAGAAGGGAAATGAAGAAAAAAAGATTCTGAAACAAATAGTGTCCTAAAATATTTTATGTGCATTAAAACCCAACATCACAGTCATAAACACATGTAATCAACCCTGTAAAGTAAACAGCAGCATTTAGAACCATTTTAGAGCCGAGCAAGCACACAGAGACCACACAGAGCCGGGCAAGTAAAAAAACTTTTTTTTTAAAGTATATGTGTAGGCTATATTTGGACCATAAGACGCAGGGACGTTTTCCCCCCACTTCTGGGGGGAAAAAGTGCGTCTTATGGTCCGAAAAATACGGTAGTTTGTTAATGTTTTGAACTCTTTAATAATTAATTGCTATAGTAAAAGAATTCTGAAGTGTAATTTTGGTTATTACAAGATAATGATTAAAAAGTCAAGTTTTCAAAAAAAGTAATATATATATGCAAAATTTCCCCTCAACCAGGAGTTCAACCAGGGGGTGAGGCTGGCTGGCCAATCACCTGAAGCCCTTCCCCCGCAGCCAGAGCCGCAGCAGGCAACCGGGGGTAGGGAGGCCCTGGCTGGCAGCCACTAGGGTCCCTACCCTTTCATGGATTATGTGCACTGGGCCTCTGGTATGTATATAAACATTTACAAAGACATAGATGTCAGAAACTATTTAGTATCCTGTATTCAATACATCCAATCACAGTTCAAAAGTCAAATAAATTAAAAGCATTAAACAAACCAATTGAATAAAAATCCAGAATTCTAGCACATGCTATATTCAACTATTAAAAAACTGAAAAGACATAGAATAGACAAATAGAATGATAAAGACAATGTACTAGTGATAGAGAAGAAGTTAAACAAATGATAACAATTTTATGTCAACAATTTTAAGTATCAAAATGAATTGTCAGTCTACCTGGAAAAAAAAATTACCCAGATTTTGCCAATGAGGAAAAAAAATTAAATATTTCAATGACTATACATAAATTGAAAAAAATTAACCTAGTTTATATTTTTTTAAAAAGTCAAAAAAGTCCATGGAGTTTAAGGGCATATGAGAGATATCCAAGCTAGTGAGATATAAATTCTATGCTATATAAAAAATGATTCAGAGAAAAAACAACAACAAACAAACATTAAAACAACCAGAAATCTGAAGACTCATTATGTTCATGAGGTTAAAATAACTCAGAGAAAAACAAGACAAAGATTTACTTAGAGGATGTGCAATCCTGCATTTTTTGTATACATTGTCAAAAATAAAATCCCCTTAAATTTCATCAACATGGTAGTGGTTAAATTAAATATGGTACATCCAAACTATATAAACCTATGACCAGGTTTAGATAGAGATCTACAAATAATAATATAAATCAATTTTCAGACATATTTTGAGAAGTCTGAATGTAGCACATGTAGAATAAAAACATTTGCATAAGTAAAAGTAATTATAATAATCCTATCTAATAAAAGAGAAACATGCAAATTGATCATACCTCCACTACAACCATAGACTATGCCCACCAGCCAATCAGGAGTGAGTATATAAATTAACCCAACAAATATGGCAGCAGCCCTGGAGCTGGAGCAAGCAGGAGACTTGGGTTGCCCCCAGCAATGGAAGAAGCCAAGCTTCCAAAGCCCTGGCCGGCCCTGGCCTTCGCTCAAGGCTACAAATTTTTAATTATAGAAGATAATTATAATCATAATATAATAAATTCCAGAAATGAGGGCCTCCACTTGGGTTGCTGGGGGAGTGGCTTGGCTGCAAACCACCACCCAGGCCACCCCACACCCCAAGAGAATCCCCACCCTGATCTGAGACACACTTCAGGGCAAACCAGCCAACTCCTACCTGTGCACTAGGCCTCTGTCCTATCTAATAAAAAAATAATATGCAAATTGACCATCACTACAACACACAAGCTGGCTATCCTACTGTGGTTAAAGATGGTGGCCCCCATGTGGACACAAAATGGCCAACACAAGATGGCCAGCAGGGGAGGGCAGTTGGGAGGAACCAGGCCTGAAAGGGAGGGCAGTTGGGGGTGATCAAGCCTACAGGAGGGGGCAGTTAAGGGTGACCAGGCCTGCAGAGGAGGGAAGTTTGGGGAAACCCAGGCCTGCAGGGGAAAGCAGTTGGGGAGGACCAGGCATGCAAGGGAGGGAAGTTGGGAGGTGACCAGGCCAGCAGGGGAGGGCAGTTAGGGGTAACTAGACCTTCAGGAAAGTGAAGTAAGGTGTGTCCTGGCCTGCAGGGGAGGGTAGTTAGAGGCAATCAGGATGGCAGGGGAGCAGTTAGGCATCAATCAGGCTGGCAAGGGAGTAGTTAGGGGGTGATCAGGCTGGCAGGCAGAAGTGGTTAGGGGCAATTAGGAAGACAGACAGACGAGTAGTTGGGATCCAGCAGTCCTGGATTGTGAGTGGGCTGTCCGACTGCCTGTTTAAGCCCGATCCCAACGGGCAGTCGGACATCCCTCAAGGGGTCCTAGATTGGAGAGGGTTCAGGCTGGGCTGAGGGACACAAACCCTCCCCCATGCACAAATTTTGTGCACCAGGCCTCTACTCTATAATAAATGTATGTACCGTATTTTCTGGCGTATAAGACGACTTTTGAAACAAAAAAAGTCAACTGAAAATCTGGGGCAAAAGACCAAAATTGCACAAAAATTAACTGCAGATCTTGACGACAAAGTAAGTCTTTTCTTTGAAGTGGGGGGTAGTCTTATACAGCAAATATAGGCCTAAACCTATGTTTTAACTGTAAAATTAGGGGATTGTCTTATATGCTGGAAAATACAGTACATAAATTCACAGTAAGAGGCCTGGAAGGAAAAGGGTAAGGGAAAAGGGAATGAAGGAGAGACTTTATTTTTTAAAAATTATTATGTATTGGTTAATTCTTTTATAATTATAACACCAAATTATAGTTGTAATACAAATAATATAATGATGAGTAAATAATAATCACAGAATAAAATAGTTTGCATACTCAAAATGGTAATCCCACTTTTGCTACACCCCTGTATATTTACAAACAACTTAAAAGTTGCTAAAAATCAAATAAAATTTACCAGTTCTACATGTTCTACTCATATTAATTTCTCTCAACTGAAATATCTTGTTTTAACCTAATCAGTTTTAAAGTGTGTCACTAAATGTTGCTATTATTAGAGAACAATAATTTTGAATAATCTGTTTTTAAATGACATCGCAGTCTATATTTTTCTTTGTTTAAATGTTTCTCTTTCTCAGGTGAATTCAATTATTTTTTTGAGCATGAGAGAAACTAGTGGAATAACAGTTTATACTTTTAAATATTACTAGTGTTTGGATATATAACTGGAGTTTGTTTGTAATCATCAAAGAAGCTACAAAACAAAAACCAAAAAACAAAAAACAAAAAACAAAAAACAAATAAACAAATAAAAAAAATACCTAAAAAATGTTGTGGCTTAAACTAATATAAGCTATTTTTTTAACTTACAGTAAGAATCTGATGATGGTTAGACAGCAGCTTCTGTTCAATAGTTGTCACTGGGATACAGGCTGATGGAGAAACTACAATCTTCAATGTTGTCATTCTTTCGTTCGGAAGGAAAAGAGAATGGTAGAGGTCTTGCAATGGCAATTAAAGACAGTGGCCTGGAAATGACATACTTTAGTTTGCTCATAACTTTTTGGACATGAATCCCTTCTATCAACAAGAGGCCAATAATTGAAATTTTATTACATGCTCAGAAGATAAATTTTGGATAGTTAGTGCTTATCTTTCTGGGGCCCTAAGTATGGTGCTTGTCCAATATAGTGATTATGGTGGTGACAATGGCACTATTATGTACACTGTTTTTATGAGCATCTAATAGTCACATAAGTTATACTAGTGGCCTGGTGCACAAAATTTGTGCACCTTAAAAGGAAATTAATTATAGGAAATATTTTAATATTGCTATTTGCTCTTTCTCTATAATAGAAGTATCAGAGATGAAATGTAGTATCTGAAAATCTCCCTCTAGTCAGAGTCTAGGGCACATGTGTCAAACCCAAGGCCCGCGGGCCAAATCCGTCCCGCCAGGCCTTGCAATGTGGCCCACACCGCGCTGTCATCACTGCACTCCGCTGTGTTTCCATCACAATGACAGTTTATGACTGTTCAGTAAACCATTCGGCCCGCGATTTAGGCTGGATTTTAGATTTTGGCCCCTTCTCTGATTGAGTTCGACACCCCTAGTCTAGGGCATGCTGTGGGACCCAGAGTCAAGATCCTGCCTACCTGTGTGCACCTCAAAATCGTGCGAGACCCAGCCACAGCCAGCCCCACCCCCATTGGGTTGTGCCCAGCCCCAGCCCCAGCCAGCCCCACTGCTGTCAAGCCCTGCTGGGTAGGGGTGCGGCCTCAGGACCTCTGACAAACCCTGCCGGGTGGCGGGCTCAGCCTCAGGTCCCCCCTCAAGCTCCACTGGGCAGGGGGTGCAGCCTCATGTCCCTTGGCCCACTGCCAGATGGGGGGTATAGACTCAGGTTCCCCAGCCCAGTGCCAAGGCAGGGGGTGTGGCCTCAGGTCCCCTGGCCCAGTGCTGGGAGCGCAGCCTGAGGTTCCCTGTCAAGCCTCTCCAGGCGGGGGGTGCAGTCTGAGGTCTCACATCAAGCCCTGCCCCACTAGGCAGGGAATGCAGCCTGAGATCTCCCATTAGGCCCTGCCAGCTGGGGGGGGGCATGGCCTGAGGTCCCTTGTCAATCCCTACTGGGTGGGGGTTGGTAGTGTACAGCCTCAGGTCCCCTGCCCTGACCGGGTGCCACACAGCCTCAGGTCCCTACTGATTGCTTGTTACAGCTCGTTACAGGAACCCTGCATCCGTTGTGGTTATAACCATCTTGTGACAGCATGATGAACTAAGGGTCAATTTGCATATTACCTCTTTATTTAGGATTTATAAAGTTCTTTAAAATATTTAATTTCAATGTTTACCATGTGAATTAAAACACAAATCAGTTTATCCTCTTTTTATATGTAAGAAGATTGAATCTATGACTAACTTGCCCAAAGTCACTTACAGTGATTTCTTCAGTACCTCAGGTTAAAGAAATGGAAGAGTCTGGACTCAAAATTCAACCAACAGATCTTACTACAAATATAAAAGGAAAAGAAAGAAAAGAGAAGAGGGTGAGAGAGGAGGAGAGAAGAGGGGAGGGGAGGGGAGGAAATGGGAGAGAAGGGGAAGGGAGGAGAGGGGAGGGGAGGGGAAAAAGGAAGGGAACCTGTGTACAGTCTATTACATATATAGCTGAATCTTGGAAAAAGTCAAAAACACATCTTTATTAATCAATATTGAATTAAACAACATTTTGATTCAACATAAGTAATGTTAATGAAGACTACCAATGGTTTTAACATATTGTGGACCAGTAGTTTTATTGCTAGCTTTACCCAGTGGCCAGATAAGTTTTTATTGAATGAATGAATGCAAAAAAACGTTTTACATAAATGTTAAAGGCACACTTTAAAATTAAATACCCATTGTATTTTGAAGTTATTTATTACATGTTCTTGCAAGCAAATATCTTTTTAAAGTATGACACTTTGTAAAACACTGTGTAATATGAAGCAAAAATTCTCATGATCCATCTACAATGTGTTTTAAGATATGAATTGAAAGAAATCAGTGTTTACCTTGATTTATACATAATACCAAGTACAGTATAGAGGAAACTTGTTGAAAACAACTAGAAACATCTTATTAGGAGAACAGTATTCCTAACCTGATATTTTGTTTATGCCTTTGACCTTCTACATTATAAATATATTTATTACTCCATCATTCAACTGTAGTTGGAAGGCTAATTGCATTTCTTCTCAAATTGATATTAATAGTGCTTTTTTTTCCAATCTTATTCCTGGACTAGATTAACCTTGCCCATAAATTACCTACAGAAATTGCTCTCTACTCTGATTTTTGAACATAATGTGTCCCAGTGTGGCCACTGCCTATTTCCTTCACTTCCAGAGACACACACAGTACGTGTGTCTTCCTTTATTTAAGGACCAAATGTTCTTGACATGTAGTCTCATTTAGATCTCCTGTTACTGTTTCATTGGCATTTCATAAAAAGAACATCTTATAAAAAAGAGACAGTACTCAAAGTTCTATTCAGGTTGTTGATTGAAAACCACCATTCTGTGGCATTTCTAGCCTGAGGCAAACATTCAATCTATTTTTGGACAGTTTCCATGTCCCTGCAGGTAAGTGAGTAGATTCCATTTCTGTACAGCATAAACTGAAATGTCAATAATTATATATTTTAAATGGCTAGGAGTTTGACATATATTTATATAAATCACAGTAAGGAAGATTTATTCAAATAAAATATCCTGAAGACAGATGTTAAAAATGTTATGATAACACTCAAAACCATTGGATGTCCCTGAAGATTTGCAGTTCAATACAAATCCTGGATTCATGGCAGTTTCACCAGGATCAATACTAACAACCCATTTCAAGTAGCACATCCTTACCTCAAACTATGATACAGGTTCTGCTCGAGGATCCCATTTTATAGGGAAGGAAAATGAAATTCATCAAGTTTAGGTCATTTCTTCAGAGTGTGGCAAATTGAAGTCAGGCAGTCCATCTTCAGAGGCACTGGCAGTTACTGCATCTATAAAGCATGTTATTTCTCATATTGCTAAAAAGCTATAAGAAACAAAATATTGTGATTTTGCCTTAGTTTGCTCTAAAGTTTCCTAACCAAAGCATATTGATATTTTGGACCAAACATTTTGTTCAAGAGGGGAGATCTGCAAGGCAGGATATTTAACAGCATCTCTGGCAACTACTGCATGCCAGTAATACCATCTCATAGTTGTGACTACCAAAACTGTCTCCAGATTAAATTACACTTGGTTGAGAACCATTGGTACAAGTTTAAATCAATAACATATACTCTTATAATGTGACTAATTTTAAATATACTTTTTCTATTAACAAAATATAGTATTGTTTAAAGATTTAACATAATAAAATATTACACATATATTCTTTCTCTCTCTCTCTCTCTCTCTCTCTCTCTCTCTCTCTATATATATATATATATATATATATATATATATATATGAAAAAATATAAAGGACTATAAAGAAATTGCAATTCATGTTTATTATATAAACACTAAGAGGCCTGGTGCATGAAATTCATGCACAGGGGAATGTCCCTCATCCCAGTCTGCACCTTCTCCAATCTGGGACCCCTTGAGGGATGTCCAACTGCCCATTTAGGCTCTCACAATCCAGGAATGCTGGCTCCCAAATTCTCTCCTACCTGCCTCTATGATTTCCCTCTAACCACTCCTCTGCCAGCCTGATCGACACCTAACTGCTCCCCTGCTGTCCTGATTGCCCTTAACTGCCCTCCCCTGCCAGCTTGGTCGCCCCTAACTTCCCTCCCTTGAAGGCCTGGTTGTCCCCAACTGCCTTCCCCTGCTGGCCCAGTCACCTCTAACTTCCTCCTTTGCCAGCCTGGTTGCCCCTAACTGCCCTCCCTTGCTAGCCTGGTAACCCCTAACTGCCCTCGCCTGCCAACCTGGTTCCCCCCAACTTCTCTCCCTTTGCAGGTCTGATGCCCCCAACAGCCCTCCCCTGCAGGCCTGGCACTCCGAACTGCCCTCTCCTGTAAGCCTAATCACTCCCAAATGCCTTCCCTTACAGACCTGGTCCGCCCAAATGCCCTCCCCTTCTTGTAGCAGCCATCTTGTGTCTATAGGGGGTGACATCTTTGACATATGAGGGCAGCCATCTTGTGTGTTGGAGTGATGGTCAATTTGCATTTTAGACTTTTATTATATAAAAAGATATTTATCAGTTTATTGCTTCTTTTTATTACAGGCAATGCTAATAAGTAACCAAACTTTTGACATCTTTTAATATTACATGGATAACTTTTTGTCTGTGTTAATATATATCTGTGATTAGTAAGATGGTTAGTGATCCATGATCCCTTTGACTTCTACAGATGTTATGTGTGAATACATACTTACTTAACAAAAAATAATGTTTTGTTTATATATGGCTTATTGGATTAGGTATAATCTTGTAATTTTTCTGCTATAATTTAACTTTCAATTTCTAATAATTTTGCTGTTATTTTTATTAATTCACAGTTAAAGTTTGTAGAAAAATAAATAATCTAATAAAATTTAAGATTGGAGAGAGCACTGCATACTAGACACACCAATTTTAAATATATTTTTTACTCTTTACCACTAACATATTTTTGTTTTATCCAGATGCTTTAAAAAAAAAATTTATTGATTTTTAGAGGGAGTGGGAAGAGGGAAACATCCATGATGTGAAATTATAGCATTGGTCAGCTGCTTCCTGCAAGCCCCCTACTTAGGATAAAGGGGACAACCTGGGCATGTGTCCTTGATTGGGAATCAAACAGGTAACTTTTACATACACGAGATGATGCACAACCAACTAGGCCATCCTGGCCAGGACTATTCAGATGCCTTTTAATCTCCAATCAGAAGTAGTGATTTCAGGTCTTTCCTGAATAGGGATAAAAATATCTACAGACATGTAAGTACTAAACATACAAGAGTAAACTAGATGTCATGTATAATTATCGTGGTATGAGTTATGTAAACTAGAAATGTGTGTAAAATAAGAATAAGAAAATAAACATAGCAGTTTGAATTCAAGGTCCGCTGTGTTTTTAGTTGCTAGCAGCTGAAATTTGTAAAATTGTTAACACCTTTAGCAGGACTGCTTGGAATTCTACCTCCATGTAGAAGCCCTGAAACTCAGGCATAATATTGGATCTGTATGCAATTTATATTCAGTTTACACCCATGTATGGACTCCCTCTCCTGGCTCTGTTCTTTGAGGATGTCAGCACTCTCCCTCAGACAAAAGCATAGAAAAAACAACTTTATAGGCTCACAAGGTGCCTTCATTTGTTCTGATTTCTATGGTTTTGGATGTTTTTCTTTACCTTTAAATAATTTTTTGTTTTCCTTTTAAACTTTTTCAGTTTCAGGTTATAATGCTAGTGAGAAGCTTGTCTCCTAAAAGTATTGCCTCCATGACTGGACCCAATGTTTGAATATCTTCAGGATTTAAAGATGAAGCACAGACTCCAAATTTCAAGTTTTATAGTCTTGGTGGTGTTTTTTCTTTTTCTTTTTTTTTTTAATCTTGTTGATTTAAGAGTATATTTAATTCTCCTAAATGTACCTACTTTTGGCTAATGAAATTGCATGCTTTACTGATCATAAGTTGTAGAGTGTATTTCATTTGTGCTGATTTACATAATTTGCTAATTAAACTACATATTTAATCTATTGACCTTTACACTTCTCCTACTTATACAGGCATATAATCAAGACATATACTTTGCTGGATGACATTAATGTCTCATAAACTTATTTATCTCTTTCAACTTTGAAATACTGGAGACAAGGGCCAAGTGCTCTCTGCTAAGCAGCACTTTAATACTGTTTTCTTTCAAAAACACATACTTTGGGTTAGATTTAACTAATCCAATTCCTCTGTTCTTTTCCTTAAGTTCTATTGCATTACTTTGTCTTTTCAAAAAATATATTTTATTAATTTTTTACAGAGAGGAAGGGAGAGGGATAGAGAGATAGAAACATCGATGAGAGAGAAACATCGATCAGCTGCCTCCTGCACACTCTTCAGTGGGGATGTGCCCGCAACCAAGGTACATGCACTTGACCAAATAGAACCTGGGACCCTTCAGTCTGCAGGCTGACACTCTATCCACTGAGCCAAACTAGTTAGGACAAATTTGTCTTTTAATTCTGATTTTTCTCTTTCTTTTTGTATTGGTTTTATTTTTCTTTATGGCTGTCTCTTTTTAAGCCACATTCTGATCAGTCATTTAATCACAACAGTTATATTTTATAAGCTCCAAAATATATGGACCTAAAAGATTTTCTCTGAAATTTTGATGAGAACATGGTCCTACATAGGCAGGTGAGCTGAATTTATTGTATTTCCTCTGATTGAGAATATCCGTTAAAATATATTTTTATATTCAGCACATACTCTCAAAATTTAGTATGCCTTCTAATAGAGAATACAGGTAAGGAAAGAAATAATTATAATATGGTAAGCTAAAAGTTATGATCAGAAAGTACTTAATATGCTGTGGTTGCACATAGGAGGAACAATTAACACATAATTCCTGTGAAAAATATATAAAAAAAATTGGAAGTGGTCTGTATGAGGTGACTTTTGAAAGATTGTCTTAATAAATGTAACTTTTTTTTACATATGTTATTGACATAACATTTTTGATAACTTGACATTTTCCACTGTGGGCTGTTCTTTTAAAAAGAAACTAATAACTAAGTACAGCATAAACTGAAGTAATATTAAGGGTCCATCCATTAACACAAGAAGTTGATTGATTGCCCAATACCAAGAGATAGGTACTAGCAGATTTGAGCTTGGTTATTAGACCATATGTGATGAGACAAAGAGTTTGTTACCAGAGAATGAATGTTAAAAATGCATTTTAAAGCCTTGGCTGGTGTATTCAGTGGTTAGAGTATCTGCCTGCACACCGAATGGTTGCAGGTTCAATTTCTGGTCAAGAACAAGGACATGTACCTCAGATGTGGGTTTGGTACCAACTCCTAGTTCAGGTACATTCGGGAAGCAACTAGTTGATGTGTCTCTCACATCAATGTTTCTCTCATTCTCTCTCTGCCCCTCTCTCTCTCCCTTCTCTCTATGAAAAGCAAGATAAAATCCTTAGATGAGTATTACAAAATAAACAAACAAATAAATATATTTTAAAATGGATAACATTTATTAGATGACAGCTCAAAAAAAAAAAGAAAGAAAGAAAAAGAAGATGATTTACAAATGAGAGTTAATAAAATTTCTATTTGGTAAGTAATATTTAAACACAGGCCCTCTGATTGAGTTATCTATAATAATCAAAGCATAATATGCTAATTAGACTGGACAGCCAAATAACCTTCTGAATGATGCCCCATGGTGGGGGCTAAGACAGAGATTGTTAGGGGTGATCAGGCAGGCAGGCAGGCAAGTGGTTAGAGGCAATTAGGCAGGCAGGAAAGTGATTAGGAGCAATTAGGCAGGCAAGTGAGTAGTTAAGGGTAATTGAGCAAGCAGACAGAGTGGCTAGGGGAGATCAGATCAGGTTAGTGTTGATCAGGCAGGCAGGCAGGCAGGTGAGTGGTTAGGAGCCAGTGGTTCTGGATTATGAGAGGATGCAGGTTGAGTTGAGGGGCTCCCCTCTATGCACAAATTTTCAGCATCAGGCCTCTATGAATTCGTGAGTTCATGTCAATATGCATGCTTCCAAAGTTTATTTTGAAAACCTATTTCTTAATTTCACAAACCACAAATCCCTGTAAAAGCAGACTGTGATATTTGATATTTGTCATGTTTTTAGTAAACCTATTTTAGAATGTTATTCGAAGACAGTACCAATTGCCTCATGTACATCACAGCCAATTTCTACTATTATTAGCATTTTACTTTTTTAAAACATCTTTATTGCTGAGAGTATTGCAGATGTCCCCCTTTCCCTCCATTGCCTCTCTCCTCCTGGTTCCTGCCCCACCCCAGGCGTCCACCACCCTAATGCCCATATCCATAGGTAAGATCTTTGGTTAATCTCTTCCCACCCTCTGCCCTCCTTAGTATGTTACACTTTTTACAATTATTGCACAAGTAATGACACATTATTATTAACTAAAATCTGTAGATTACTCAGGTTTTCTGATATTTTATGTAACATGTTTTCCTGTTCTAGGATCCCATGTAGAATCTTACATGACAATTAGTCTACAAATATCCTTAGGCTCCTATAGCTGCAACAATTTCTCAAACTTTTCTTATTGCTGTTGTTATTTTAATGCACCTTTATTTTTTTAACATATTACAGATGGCCCTCTTTTCCCCCACTGACCCCTTCCACCTACACCTCCCCCAATCAGGCCTTCACCACACTGTTGTCTGTATCCATAGCTCATACCTGTATGCATATGAATAATTTGGCTAACCTCCTCCCACTGTACCACCCCCAAACCCCACCTTCCCTCTAAGATGTGTCAGTCTGTTGATCTTAATCTATGTCTATATCCCTTTATCTATTTTGTTTGAGAGTTTATTTTGTTCATTAGATTATGAGTGAGATCATGTAATACTTGTCTTTCTCTGGATTAACTTATTTTGCTTAGCATAATACTGTCAGACTTTCCTTATTTTTTAAATGACTGTTATAGTTTTAAGGTGTAATGATCATATCTTTTTTTTTCTTTATTTCATTATTTTTATTCATCAATGAGTGTGTGAATTGGTCTCTCAATTTTTTTGAATGACCCCTAATTGGGATTTGTCTGATATATTTCTTATGATTTACTGGAATCATGTGCTTTAGGGAGGCAGATCATAGTGATAAATGTGTCATTATCCTTTCGTTATGTCTTGTAGGTATTATTATCAACATGACGATACTGCTGATATTGACCTTAACAAACTGGCTGAGATAGTGTTTGTAAAATTCCTCCACTGTAAAGTGACTCTTCCCCCCCCCCCCCTTTTAATATTGTACTTTTTGGAACAAAGTCATTATGTACAGTTCACACTTAAACAGGGGAGAGTTTTATTCCCTCTGCTTAAAGACTGATTATCTACATAAATTAATTGAAACTCTCCTGCATAGGAGCCTATAAGCCTCAATACATTTATTTATAACTTATTTATATCAGCATAGACTCAGGGATATCTATTGCACTAGTTAGGTTATAACCCATTGCTACTTTATTTTATTGCTCAAATTATTCCACTTTTGCTATTTTGAGCTCTCAGTTGGCTCCTATGCATATGTACATGTGCCTACTGTGTGATATTATGATTTTCCTTGCTTTCCTAGGTTTTTGTTGTTTTTGCTTGTTTCTTTATGTTTTGGTTACTCAGATGAACTAATCTTATGAAATCTATTTTCTCCTGCATTGTGCAGCCTCTGATGTCCTACTGAGGTTTTATTTCTGCCTCCCTTTTTTTATAGACTGAATTAGAAGATTCTCCTCAGCCAACATAAGATACATTGTCAAAAGTTTTGGTTAAGCTGGCTTCATCCTCCTTATTTTCCTCTTTGTCATTTGATTTTTGTTTGTTGGAGGCTGCTGTTTCATGACTATTCTTGTAAAAGACAAACACCTTTTTTTCCTGAAATTATTTCATCTATTTTAATTGTTGATATCTATGACCTACATGGGATTAGAAATTTTCTGTTCTTCAGTAACAGATAAGAAATGGATTTGCATTATTTTATTTTAATTTGTATTTTTTTACACTATAGCATCCTCAGTATCTGGGAGAGTGTCTGATTCATAACATGCTCAATTGTTGTTGAATGGACAGGTTAGCATGCTTCACTATCCTTTTCTACACTCTTCTTATGTTGGGTGCTTGACTCCTTTCATAAAGGCACTTACTGGAAATTACTGGAAATATTCAGATTAATAGTATGAATTTTCAAATATGAGACTTTAAAGCAATGTCTTTACTAAGTGTAAATTATTGTATTTTTGTGAGTTTGCCTTTTTTAAAGAAAAGTATCCCATTATCAAGGCATTGTGCGTTTAGTCTTTTTCAGGTTCTGTAACTATGTGGATGTCTCAGTTCTTAGATAGTTGTTTTTTATGTCTCAGAGGAGCTACTGTTCTGACTAATATGAGGCTTATGTGACAAGGGGTGTAAGCTATGATATGCTACCTGGATTCTCCTCAAGGAATGAATCTCTCCAACAATAAGAATGTCCTGGAGACATATTTGGTTAAAGGAATTTTCCTAACCAAAATCATACCCTTTCAAGGAGCAGCTAATATCCAATGACTGATAGGAGTAGAAGTATAAGTCCTGCCCCTGACCGCAGCTCAGGACTATTCTGAAGTGTGATCTTCTGTTGAGAACTTCATTTATACTGCATTGACTTCTCTGTCTATTTAATCCTGCTCCTTCTTCTATTCTGTAGATATTGATTGAAGGAGTATACACAAATAAACATCCCGCATGCTAATCTGTGCCTCACAGTGATCAGGTAACCTAACCTTTAACAATGTCCATTTATATAGTTAAAATTGATTAAATACATTTTTTTTCATATTTTGCAATGGAATATTATGCTGATTTTAAAATTAAATATATACCTGCATCCAACTTTATTGCTATATTTATTCACATCTATATTCGTATAATATTTGCATCTTCCTGTATATTTATATATCTACATCTATATCATTATTTAGTATAAGAAAGATAATTTTGGTTAAAATATTAAATACATAGTGTGACTACAACATAAATATAATGATGAAACCATTGATTAGATGAGAAAGTTCTGACAAAGTAAGTTGAAAAGCCAGATACTGCTGGCTTTGAAGAGTGAGATAACATGGAACTTTCTTTTTACATTCCTTTTTTAATATTTTGTAAGTAATTATGTGCTATATTAATAAGGAAATATTCAAAAATCCATGATAAAAATTTTTTAAATGAATGATGGTATTGATGATGATCATCATTGTTTTGCTCAAAATTATTGCCTTCCCCTCTCAAATGTGTTCAAGCCCAAAGCCCCAATATGACTGTATTTGGAGATAGGGCCTTTCAAAAGGCAACTAAGAATAGGTGGTGTCATAAGGGTAGAGGGACTATTATCCTTATAAAAAGAGAAAGATAAACCAGGAGAGTTCACACACTTAACAAAGGCCATGTGAGGATACAGTGAGAAGGCATTGTTTAATTATCCTACAAAACTAAGAAAAGAAAATCTGCTCTAATCTAAACATTCTAATTTAAAAAAAAAATTAATTAGTTTATTATTAATGCTCACCCAAAGATTTTTTTTTCATTGATTTTTAGAAAGAGTAGAGGGATGGGGTGAGAGAGAAACTTCTATGTTAGAAAGACACATCAATTGGTTGCTCCTTGCACACACCCTGCCTGGGGCTGGGAATGGAGCATGCCCTTGACCAGAATTGAACCTGCAACCCTTTAGTTTGTGAGCTGGTGATCTAGCCACTGAGCCAGACTGGCGAGGGCTAGCTGTTTTGATTCTTAGTGGTTTATACTAAATATTACATGCTTTTTATTTGTGGTATTATTTGCATAAATAAACAAATGACAAAACTGTGAATAAAACACTATATACACACATTTGTGTTACAAACCATAAATATTTAAATAGTCTTATGGAAGAACAAATTTATAGTGCAAATGACATAGTGCAAAGACATATTAAAATATTTTCCAAATGTCAACCCCAAACTGTTAACTTGTATCCTACGTTTTATCTCTATGTTTATAATTTTTTAACTTTTCCATAGATATTTTATGGATGTCTGAAAATCCATTACTAAAGAGTGCAATGTAGGAAAATGGCAACAATGGAGACCACATTCTAAAATGAAGCATTCAGGAAAGATTTACATTTCCAGCAGGAGCAAAAGCCAAAGAATTTTATTAGCTGGATTACTATTAAACCAGTTTTGAAGGGACACATACATATAAACAGTGAACCTCTTTCAGGCTATGAACAAGGTGGTATATAAAGCAATCAATTAGCATAGTCATGCCTCTCCTATTTGTAATGCCGTGCCAAAGGCTGTACGGGATACCATCACATTCTGTACCATCATACCATTTAAAAGTTCTTTGGCAAACTTAATGTTGGTAAATGTCAAGGCAACTATTCCATTCCAAAAATGTGGCTGTGACAACGAAGATAAAGAGAGGAAATTTGTTCTAATTTACTCAGGACAATTATTTGGTGACAACTGGAGAGAAGAAAGCCACAGAATTTAAAATTAATAGATCAGCCAGCAATTTGGTGGGATTGGATAAGAATTTGTCAATAGCTATATTGACATTAATGCAAGAAGGGCATGAAATAGACAGAGCTTGGGGCTCTTTCCTTGTCACCTGACTCACTGATCCTGGCAAGGTACCATGTCCTTCAGTAGAGGCAAGGTGTCTGATAGCCTAAACAACTCACCTCCAAAACTTTGTGGCTCTGAGTAAGTCATGGTAGGCTTAATCCTCTCATCGTAGATGAGGCCGGAACATATATGATATTACAATTCTGGCCTTGGGGATATGAGAGAAAGGCTGCTGAATTCTTCCTAGAAGTTTTATCTACCTCTTAAAGGGACACATAACTAAATGATAAACTTTTCAGCCACTCTGCCATCCTTGAAGGAAGGAATCGTGAAACCCCGGGAAAAGCCAGGAGAAAAGATCACTGGGGACCAGGATATCGCCAAGCAGCTGAACCAATTGATCTCAGAAATGCCCCACCTTTGGACTCCTTATAATGTGGATGGATTCCTATTTTATCCAATTTGAGGGCTGTCTTTTAACAGAAAACAAATAGCATAGCTTAAGTGTTAAATAATGGCCCCACAGTGCTCCTTGGTGAGCAGGTTATTTCGTGAATAGTAGGCGGATTCAAGAATACACCTAGTAAGAGAGAAGGAGAGGTCACTATACCCATACTAGGAGAAACAAACCGACAGCCTATCGGCTAAACTCTACACAAAATTTCAGCCAATAGTGATGACTAGAACAGTGAGCGGAGGTGTTTCCCAGGGGTCCTGTCTCGCAATGCCAAAGGGTGAGTTCATGGACCAGGAGGTTTAAGCAAAAGTGTGGAAAGTTCATTGACTCCCCGCAAGGGGAGGGGGGCCCAATAGTGGTCCAGAGATGTATCTTTGCTATAAGCCTGCTCTGTGTCTACCTGTGTCCTCACCTGATTGATTCCCTCATTGTTCTTGCCCAGCAACAGACCTGAAAGTTCCCTATTTGTATGTTCTTTTTCTGTTCCTGTGCTAAAATTTCTCTGTTTCTCTGTGTTTGTTCACTTTGTTGCTGCAGGCCCTCCCTTGTTTTCCAATGCCTCCCTCTTTGAGTCCAGAAATAGTCTATTATTTCTGCTTGGTTGTTCCTGTGATTAGGCTGCTCAAACTGTCATGTCTGCCCCTGCCTATGTTCTACGTACCTTTATTTTTCACTGGCCCCCTGTCCTGTCTACCTGCATTTCAAGTTAACCCTCTCAATATCTATACTACAAATTGGTTATGATGCCTTCACAGTAACAACCGAACAGCAGGCTGCATGGGATAACCAGGCCAGCAGGGGAGTTAGCGAGGGACGACCAACCGACTGACCAGCAGGCTGCATAGGAGCAGTGAGGGGCGACTAGGCCAGTGGTGGGGGAGGGGCAACCAGGCCCACAGGGAGGATCACTAAGGGGCAAAAAGGCCAGTGGAGGGGGGCCAGTTGGGGGTGACCAGGCTGGCAGGGAGAGTAGTTAGAGGCAATCAGGCTAGGAGTCAGAGGCAGTAAAAGGTGATCAGGCAGGCAGGGGGGTTAGTTAGAGGGAATTAGGCAGGCAGGCAGGTGAGCAGTCAGGAGCCAGCAGTCCAAGATTGTGAAAGGGATGTCTATCTGCCAGTTTTGGCCTGACAACTGGCAGTCGGATCGTCCCCTGAGGGGTCCAAGATTGGAGAGGGTCCAGGCTGGGCTGAGGGAACCCGCCTCCCCATGCACGGATTTTGTGCACTAGGCCTCTAGTTATATATGAGAGATTTCACATAAAAATCTGAATTTTTCTCTATAGAAAATGAGATTCCATTTTATTGAGCGACTTTTTGTATGGCAACTGGGAAGAATATAGTGAAAAATTGGTCTCTAACATCCTCCATCCTTAGAAAACCTACTCTATTATCACTTATCAGAGCTTTTTTCTACAGATGCTAGGACTTCTTGGTCCTTCTCTAAAAAGATTGGTTACTATAAATGAAGCCGAGTCTTAAATTTAAGGGATGCAGTTGGAATAAAAATGAAAATTGTTAAGTGATTGGTGCAGGGAAGTCACATAGTTTCTCTAGCTACATGACAATCAAAGTATAAAAACCTAAATAACCCAAATCTTATATTAACCTATACTACATGCATGTCACATTTGTTTCTTTGAAATAGAAATATACTCCAAAGGAGTGGTCAGCAAACTCATTAGTCAACAGAGCCAAATATCAACAGTACTAGGATTGAAATTTCTTTTGAGAGCCAAAAACTGACTTCTGTGCATGGACCACGAAGTTTCAATTGCACTGTACTTGCATGCCCACATGTGTTATTTTGTGGAAGAGCCACTCTCATGGGGTCAAAGAGCCGCATGTGGCTCATGAGCCGCAGTTCGCCGACCACTGCCCCAGAGCATCAAAAGAAGCTTTGAAGTATGGCATTTTCAAACTGATTACAACTTTGTAGCCATTTACTGATTGTTTTTATTTCTTACCAATCATTACCAAATATCAGTGTTTGGGAAAACTGTGACTTTATGTGGATCTGTTTTGACAATTGAACCATTTCTGGTGATGTATCGTCAATTGGGAGGAAATGATAACAGGCTGAGTGTACCTTTTCAACAGCAGAAATCATATGCTTTGCTTTTGCATATCTTATTTTAATAGGAAGCCCCTTGTATTGCCTGTTTAAAATGTTTCTGCAAACTAAGAGGATATTGTGTGGAAATATTATAAGTCATAATATCCATGAAAATGTTAATATGATTGACAAACTTTTACTAACCCTATATAATAAAAGGTAGTATGCAAATTGACTGAAGGGCAGAACGACAGGTCACTATGGTGTGCACTGAGGACCAGGGGGCAGACACTCTATGCAGGAGCTGCCCCCTGGTGGTCAGTGCGCTCCCAGAGAGTGAGCTCTGCTCTGCCAGAAGCCAGCCTCACAGCTCAATGATCATGACTTTGTCAAAATATTTCAAGGGTAACATTACTTTGATGAATCTGTTTCAAAGGTCTAGAACAGTGGTCAGCAAACTGCCACTTTCGAGCCACATGCAGCTCTTTGGTCCCTTGAATGTGGCTCTTTCACAAAATACCACGGCCTGGGGAGTCTATTTTGAAGAAGTGGTATTAGAAGAAGTTTAAGTTTAAAAAAAAATTGGCTCTCAAAATAAATTTCAATCCTTGTACTGTTGATATTTGGATTTGTTAACTAATGAATTTGCCAACCACTGGTCTAGAATATTTACTTTTGAAAATGATGTAAATAGCAGTATTTTAATGCACAGAAAAAAAAAATTATCTTCTTGCCCAGAAATAAGTTCAAAATTCCATATCACTGAGATACTTCTTTATTTCAGCTTTAGGAGTTTGCAATTTAAATTTAAGAACCTTTTAGGCATGTATAAAAATATGGGAAATAAAAAAAGGGTCTTATGTTCATGATTTAAAAAAACACATTTGTAACTTGTTGCAAACATAATAACATTGTTGTTTTGCCAAGTAATTGAATTTTTTGGACCAATTATGCATAAAGTATCTGATTATTTTAATACGAGAGGTCCTGTGCATGAATTCATGCACCATAGGGGTTCCTTGACCTGACCTGTAAGATAAGGACAAAATTGGCTCTCCAGCATCCTCTGAGGGGTCCCAGATTGTGAGAGGGCACAGGCCAGGCCTAGAGACCCCATTAGGGCACAATCATGGCTGGGGAGAGATGCAGGAAGTTGGCTAGCTGGGGAGGGCCCATAGGAGGGCTCCAGGGCATATTCAGCCCATCTCACTCGATCCCGATTGGCTGGACCTCAGCAGCAAGCTAAACTACTAGTAGCAGCATCTGCCCCCTGGTGTTCAGTATACATCATAGTGACTGGTCCATAAGTTGACAGTTTGCCCTCTGGTGGTCAGTGTATGTCATAGCAAGTGGTTGAGCGGCCTTCACATATCATTAGTATATTAATATTATGCTCTGATTGGTTGAATGGCTGACCTGTTGACAGAGCATGTAGGATATTACACTTTTATTGTATAGGATGCCTACAGGATGCAGTGATTTTTTAATAATCTGATACAGACAATTCATACCTTGTAAAATATAAGTTTTAAAATGTGTAGCACAAAGTGATAAAGGATGATAGCATTTTCTTGTGAGAGAAAAGAAAGCTTAAAACATTAAAGTATGGATATCAAGCCCATTGGGACAATTTAGACTTCATAACACACACACACACACACACACACACACACACACGCACACCAAAAAACATAACAAGCAAACTTGCATGGTCTTTTATTTTCTTGTTTATTGTTTTGTATAGGATTTGAACTGTCAAACTATGAAACTCATTTTCTCTCAGGTTTTTCACAACTTGCTCTGAATGTATAGCTTTATATATTTTTTAATATTTCTATTACTTACTTTACATTATCAACTGAAAGAGTAAGTAGAATTTCTATTCAGTTCCTTTGGTCAGGTACTGATGTGGATACTTAATGCACGGATAAGAAAGATAATGTTCCCATTTAAAATAGAGTATAGTATAATGCATTCCATTTAGTATGTCCTATTTGCTTTTCTTCACAATAAAAGATATTATCTCATACTTAATATACAGAGAGACTGTAACGTATTCTGAATGATATCTAGAAAATCAAAACTTTCTGCATAGGATGTAGAATATTATCAAAGTTAGAAAAACCACTGCTGTGCTGCACTCTTCTCCATATGTTACAGGCAAAAGCATAGCACTTTCACCTCAGAATTAGCCAAAAATGCCACAGATTTAAAGCAAAGAAATAAGATTTCTTTTAAATATTTTAAATAGTCCTTTCCCTTAAAGCCACAGCTCAGAAGGGAAACAGAGAGCTCCTAGCAGTCTTTCAACTTACACTAAAGTTAAAAAAAAAAAAAAATCAAAATCTCTAAATTAAAATTAGGTATATCTGATTTTGAGGTGGTTATATTTCTACAGCATAAATTAATTTAGATGAACATGCATGCACCAATATTTTTATTTAGAGCAAGGACTAAAAGTGCCCATGCTTTACCTTTTCAGCTAAATTATCCCAACTATCTATATAATAAAGAGTTAATATGCTAATTGTCCTAATGGTATCACAGTCATGACCAGGCTGCATGTGCACAGCAGCTGGTGGGTGGGGATGGGGGCAGGGAATTGTGCTACTAGGACATGAGGCTGCCACAGGGGCAACCCCATGGTGGAGGTGAGTGCAGGCTTGCAGCACCAACTGGCCCAGGAGGGTCGTCAGGATGGGGGTGAGGCCTCGGCGGAGAGCTCTCAGCACTCCTGTGCATAGAGGAAAGGAGAGCACATAAGCAGTTAAGGGAAGCAGGCCAGGAGGAGAGAGCAGATAGGCAGTTGGGTTCAGGCCAACAGGGGAGAGCAGTTAGGGGAATCAGACAGGCAGGTGAGTGCTTAGGAGCCAGTGGTTCTGGATTGTGAGAAGGATCCCAGATTGGAGAGGGTGCAGGCCAGGCTGAGGGACACCTCCAACCCCTTGCACAAATTTTGTGCACCAGGACACTAGTTTTACATATTTTTCTTTGATACATATAGTTGTACTCGTAGTGAGTAAATTAATGGATGTAATGTTTAAATATTATCTTTATATAAAATATTTGTAGATAGTGAAATGACATTTTAAATGAAGTAAAATTTACTTTTGTGTTTGAAAATTTGTAAGACAAAATTAATTCAAGATATCTGTCCAAATTTTGTAGATAATGAATTATCAATGTACTTTTTATGGCATCCAAATGGCAACATTTTATAAATTATAGCACTCTACAAGCTAATAGTTGTTCTTTTATGGGGGATTTAATTAGAAGACTTTCAATTCAGTGATATATAGCCACCAAATCTGTTCTCTCACTGAATCTCCACAGGCCTCCTGAGTTCTACAGATGCACAGATTAATCTAGATTCTTTAGGGAAAATCATGTAGCAGATTTTGTCAATTCTGATTGAAGAATACTATGACAATCAGTACAGTTATGTTTTTTGACCTGATTATTACTGAAGTTACAAGGTATTACTCTTGATAGGGACTCTAAAAGATTACACTCAAAAGACACCTTGAGGTTATTTAGACAGCAGGCAGGATCTAACTTGACTGTGATGATAGTTCCTGAGCTAAACAGGGGAAGAAACATATGCATTACTAATGTATTTCTCATGTTTCTATTTTCATAGAAAAGTACTACTTGATGTCTGAAACTAATATATATATATATATATATATATATATATATATATATTTAGTTAGTAAGATAAAATTATTCTATCATCAAAGAAAAGTAATTGAATGGGACAGAGAACAAATTGTTAATGTAAATGTTTTATTAATATATTTATTAATATATTTATTCATATTGATGAATAGCTATGTGATTCATATAAAAATGAACATTATTTGTATTTCACCCATCCATATAATTTTTCCTCAAACAAGCTAATGAAACTGGTTGTGCATTACTATTGACAATATATAGGTGATTCTTTCCTGTCCATTTATCCTGTCTAACCTTCCATACTGTAAATTTTCATTCAATTTAATAATGTTTAAGAGCCAACAAAGCCCTGATGACTGTTAGCTTTCAAGTCCAAGCTTCATTTCTTTGAGCTCCAGGTTGTAATTTCTCTTAAAAGGAAATTAAAATGTATTCCACCTCTTATTGTAAAAGAACAAGAGATACTTTGTGCTACATCAATGAGGAAATGGAATGTAGAACACTGAGGCTGAGCATGGTTATAGGTGTTGGGAAATAAAAGGATAATTTTAACTGTGTACATTGTTTTGACAAGGGACCACAAATTTTAGTAGTATCATATGCTACAAAATTAGCATCACAAACAAAAAATATGTGTTAAAGCATTAAAATGACCAAGTAATCAGGCTGCTGTGTTCCAGAACCAAACCAGATGAAATAAAAACTGTGATGATATCATTCTTTGGAGACATGCTGCTGATGGCTTATAGTGAGTATTATTATAAAATTGGAAGAAACTGGGGAAAGAGGTAAAATGTTGCTGGTGAATTGCTAAAATTATTTGGGAGATCAAGATCACAAATTTTAATTCTTTTTCTATTAGCAATCAGTTAATTTACAACCTTTAAAATTTGATCCCCTGTAATTTTTTTGTTTTCATTTTACCATGTGATTGATATTTTTATTTAATTAATATTTAAATATAGTTGACATTCAATATTATACTTATTTCTGATAATTTGACATTTAAATATCTCACAAAATTATCACCATTAAGTCTACTAACAATATGTCATCTTAAAAAATTTTTACAATGTTATTTACTACATTCCCTACATAGGACATCACATGTGTCTTATTTACTTTATAACTGAAAGTTTAATCTTCTTCACCTATTTTTTTATATCCCATCACCCTCATCCTCCTCTTTGCCAACTAATATATTTTTGTTTTACATTTCTGGACTTAAAAAAATTATGTTTCCCCTTTGACACAATATCTGTATATATTACACTAGGTTGTTTATTTTTTCTCCTTGATTATCCTGGTAGTAGTAAGATGCTTATAATTATAATTGATATGTGTGTGTCTATCTTATTTATCTTTCTCTATTTTAACCGTGTTTTTAAAATTGACTTTTTTAAGAGCAGTTTTAGGTTCATATCAAAATTATGCAACAGAGACAGATATTTCCCATATGCCATGTGCCTCGTACACATGTAAGTTTCCCACTATCAAAATCCCACATCAGAGAAGTAGTACATTTGCTACAATCCATGAATCTACATTGACTCAATATTATCACCAAAAGTCCTGAATTTACATAGGGGTCAATGTTGGGCTGTAAATTCTATAGATTTGCACAAATGCATAATGACATGTATTCATCTTTGTAGTATCACATAGAATAGTTTTAGTGCCTTAAGACTTCTCCATGTTCTACTTACTATTCATCCTTTTCTCATCCTGTTCCTGGCAACTAGTGGTCTTTTACTGTATCAATAATTATGCTTTTCCTAAGTGTCATATAGTTGAAATTATACATAAATAGTCTTTTCAGATTGTCTTCTTTCACTTAAAAAACCTAATATATAAAAACACTGGATTCTAATGACCAGTAAAAACTGAGGTTCGACCAACTGGAAGTCAGTCCTGCTTCACTGCAGGCAGGATGCCCCAGCACTAACTGCTGAGGGGGCTGTGAATCAGGGTCACAGAGAGGCCAGAAGAGAGAAGCAGGGACTGATCTGTTGCCTCTGTGGCAACTTTGGATCAGCACTTTCCTCCCTCTTTCTCTCTCAGTCTGGCCAGCAGCCATGCCTCCATTTCTCTCTAGGCCTCCACTGGGGCTGCTGATTAGCCCTGTCTTTCTTATCAGGCTGCATTGATAGACCCAGAGACACTGACTGGCACAGGAACTGACCAATCAGAACCAAATGTCAGTGCTTTGAAGAACCAATGGCTGCCTAGGAGGCAGAGCTTTTGATGTTGATTGGCATAGGGACTGACCAATCAGAACCAACTGCTGTGGGAGCCATGAAGAACCAATGGTTGTGTAGGATGTGGGAATTTTGATGCTGACTGGCATAGAAACCAACCAATCAGAACCAAATTGGCCAGCAGAGGTGGGAAGTTAGGGGTGATATCAGGCCTTCATGGGAGGACTGTTAGGGGCAAGATCAGGCTGGCAGGTGAGGGTAGTTGGGGACAGCCAAGGTAGCAAGAAAGGGCAGTTAGGGGTGATCAGGGCAGTTAGGTAGCAAGATCAGGCTGGCAGGTGAGGGCAACCAGGCCAGCAAGAAAGGGCAGTTAGGGGTCATCAGGCAGGCAGGCAGTCAGAGGCAGTTAAGGTCTATGAGGTAGGCAGGCAGGTGTGTGGTCAGGAGCCAGAATTCCCAGATTGTAAGAGAGAGCCAATCCCCTAAGGGTTACCCAATTGGAGAAGGTGCAGGCTGGGATGAGGGAACCCACCCCCTATCTGCATGATTTTTTTTTTAATAGATTTTATTGATTTCTTACAGAGAGGAAGGGAGAGAGTGAGTTAGAAACATCTATGAGAGAGAAACATCAATCAGCTGCCTCCTGCACACCCCATGCCCAAGGTACATGCCCTTGACTGGAATCAAACCTAGGCCCCTTCAGTCCGCAGACCAATGCTCTATCCACTAAGCCAAACCAGTTAGTGCTGTGCATGAATTTTGTGCACTGGGCTTCTAGTATACATTTAAGGCTCATTTATGTCTTTTCATGGCTTGATAACTCATTTCTTTTTAATTTCAATAATATTCAATTTTCTGGATATGCCACAGTTTATTATCCATTCATCTACTGAAGGGGGTCTTGGTTGCTTCCAATTTTTGGCAATTAAGGATAGAACTGCTATAAATATTCATGTAATAAATTTTTGTGGACATATTTTTAACTGATTTGGGTAAACACCAAGGATCATTATTTCTGGATCATATGGTAACTGTACAATTAGTTTTGTAAGAAACTGTCAAACTATCTTCCAAAGTGGCTATACCATTTTGCATTTCTACTAGCAAAGACTGAAAATTTCTGTTGCTCCACTTCTCCAGAATTTGATGTCAGTTTTTGTTTTTGGCCATTCTAATCATTATATTGTGATAGCCCATATTTTACTTTTCAATTCCTTAATGATCTATGATGTTGAACACCTTTTTGTGTGCTAATTTGCCATCTGTTTATCTTCTTTGGTGTGGTGTCCAGGTCTCTGGATCATTGTTTAATTGAGTTGTATTGTTTCTTATTGTTTAGTTTGTAATAGTTCTTTATATATTTCAGACAATAATCATTTATCAGATAACTTTTTGCTAATATACTTTTCCAGTCTTTGGTAGTTTAACTTCTCATTCCCTTGAAAGTGTCAGAGCAGAATTCTTAAATGTTAAAAATAGTCTAGTTTATCAATTATGCTTTCCATAGAATATTCCTTTGGTGTTACATCTAAAATGTTTTAATTGTGGTTTAGTTCTATATATACTTAACATATTTAAGTAGTTAAATCTATCACTTTGATAAAAGTCAATCAATGCTTATCTTATTCTTTAATATTCCTTCTCCTCCCAACTTCCATAAAAATATACACATACATTTTCTTTTGGAACATTACAAATGCCAAACCATTAAACAAAAGAGAAAAGAAATTTTATAAAATGTAGAATTAGCATACTATTATATCTTTAACTATATCTACTTATACAAAAAATCTGAAAAGAATCAGGACTGAATAACAAGCAAACTGCAGAAGGAAGCAGATCTTGGGAGGTGTTGAGTCTTTTTCTGATGTTTTCCCAGTACTGGTGCATACCTTGGTCCTTTCCAAAGACACCCAGCCCCAACAGAAGGAGCCACAAACTGTGGGTTGCTGATACCTCCAAACAGGATACTCAGGACCAGTCAGAAATAGCACTGACACTGTCCTGCAATAGAGATTGGGAATTATAGCAGATCTTCTTTATATGTAGACATAAACCCAACAGGCAGCCAAAAGGAAGAGACAAAAATAAAGAGCTCCAGATGAAAGGAGGAGAGAGTTTTTCAGAAGAGCTAAATGAAATGAAGATAAGGACTTCATCAATCACAGAGTTCAGAATAATGTTGGCAAGGATCCTATTAACATGACAAAAGATATAGTAAATATGAAGAATGACATAGTAATAACAAAGGACACAGTGGAAGGAATACACAGTAGATTAGGGGAAGCTGAAAATGGGATCGGTGAATTAAGATACAGAGTAGAAAAAAATTACTCAATCAGAGAACCAAAAAGAATAAATAATTAAAACAAACAAACAAACAAACAAACAAAAACAATAGGAGGACAGCTTAAGGGAGTGTGGGACAATGGGAAATGTAGCAATATTTGCATAATAGGAGTGCTGGAAAGAGACAAACATGAGCAAAGAATACAGGATAAGGGGTATGTTTCACATATTTAAACTTTTAATATTATTTTAAATTAGTAAATTTTTATTGAATATATTGAAGTAACATTGATTAGCACAATTATACAGGTTTCAGATGCACAATTCTACATTATCTGCATGCTGTATTGTGTTCATCACACAAGTCAAGTCTCTCATTATTTTCTTCATAAATTTAATTTAGTTTTTCTTGTATATAATATCCAATTTAATTTTGTGATGCTCATATTTTGTGTTTCAGTGGAGGTTTTTTTTTTTTCAAAAAAGTATATTACTTCTGCTAAAACCGGTTTGGCTCAGTGGATAGAGTGTCAGCCTGCAGACTGAAAGGTCCCAGGTTCGATTCCAGTCAAGGGCATGTACGTTGGTTGTGGGCACATCCCCAGTAGGAGGTGTGCAAGAGGCAGCTGATCGATGTTTCTCTCTCATCCATGTTTCTAACTCTCTATCTCTCTCCCTTCCTTTCTGTAAAAAATCAATAATATATATATTTTTTAAAAAGTATATTACTTCTAATTTTAATAATAACATAAAATAAAGGTAAATTGTTATGTATACTCAGTCTATCTAGTTCTTACACCTTATTTTTAAATGTTCCTATATGAATATAGGCAAGTTTTCACAAACAAAATGTGTAGCAAAGTTTATGAACACAGAGATATACACAGTTCAAGAGGCATAAAAACACTAAATTAAAAACACATTATTAATAGCATTGAATTGTCATTTTTCAAGGTTGGAGTTATCTGATGAAAAGGCTGCTACTGAAATTATTAAATTATTATAGTTAAATGTTTCTTGGTTGGCATTGTGACAGCATTTAAACCTATTCTTTAGCTCATGAAACCTGGTAGTATATTGAATTATCATTGTATGTCATTTAATCACTCAATATATTAAGTCAAACATATTTCATGGCATTTTTATAACCAGCATGTGTTGAACTAGTATATATAAATAATCATGCATATAAAAGTAAAGATATTAACATTCTCAGACAAGCAAAGGAAAAGAGAAATTAACAACAAAATGGCTATAAAATTACCATTTAAAAGACACTTGTCAAACTTAAGAGCTTAACAATTAAAATAATACTAAAACTTACTTGAAAATCTTACTGCTAAATTTCTTTAGCTTTATCTAGAGCCTTTTATTTCTTAATGATGACTTGTCAAATCATTAGAGAGGAAGCCATAGATCTACAATAACAAAAACATAGTTTAAATAAATAGAAACACAACTTCATTGAAATAGATGTCAACTTGAAAATTCATGCAAGCAAATTGAAAATTATAATAATAAACAGGAATTTTTCTAACAACAGATTTACCGAATGCTACAGTTTAGATCATTTAGCTACCAAAATTCCTGTATTGTGTTTTAAAAATTATATTCTCTGGCAGAACCCAAAGGGATGGGATTAGAAATTCCTCTTTCTGATAAAATAAGCAATGTTTGATTGATTATGCCTGTCCATACATATCTGATGGATTTAAAGTTATAGTTTCTCCAATTGCAAATCCAATACCTGATTAGTAAGTGACCTTTTACAATAGAAACATGTTTCACATCAGTCCCTGTATTGTTACTCATCAGAATATCCTTTTTTTCACTCATTTGTATATGTGTAGTCATTGGGTAATGTCCCATTACTCTTTAATAACTGGGGCTTAAACTACTAAATTGTTTTTATATAGGCAAAAAGAAATGCAGGTGTAAGCCTAAACAATGTTCTTTTGGAAAAGAGGAGTCTGTATAGAACAGTTTATAACATTTGGTTCACAGTGAGCTAAAAAATGCCCTACACTTTAGCAATGTTGATGTATAAAATAAAGAAAACTTCACAAGTTAATAAGTACTATGATCACAATAGAAATTCATTAACAATCCTGTGTGAGCAACTGTGATACTGACATTATATGCAACCATGCAAAACTATGTAGCAGTGTCAGGATAACAAAGCTAAATTACACAGGCAGACTATTTAACTACAATGACTAATGAGCAATTTCAAGTATTTGAGATTGTTTTCAAGTAAATGTTAGGCAAATATGCTTGAATTAAGAATTAAAAGCTAAATGAACACACTAAACTTTCAAACACTGCAATCATAAAATGTTAAATCTCACACAAATATATTTTTGTTATTTATTTTTACTTGGCTAACACTATGACATATGTTAAGAAGAAATCACAAATGTGCTCACACATTACAAAGAAAAAATAAATATACATATTTTGTTATAATATTTGGAATGAAGAAGTAAAATGAAATATAACTAAATAATGAACATATTAACATAAAATTTTTCAAAAATTTTTATTTTTATAGGTCTATTGGTATATTTGTTATACACAAAGTTGAATAGAGTTTATAATCTGGTATATTTTTGACAAACATTTGCAATCATGAATCCATCATCGAAATGGTAAAGAACATATTCTTCACCCCAAAAAGTTTCCTTATGCCCATTTTCTCTGCCTCTCCCACAAACCCGTAATTCCTCAGTTTCTCCAAAAATATCTACTGTGTTTAATGTTCCTATAAGTTAATTTACCTTACCAATAGAAGTCTGATAAATGGAATTATATGGGATCTACTTTTCTTTTTCTTTTCTATTTCACTTAATTATTTTGCTGTATAAGCATGCTGAAGGATGAGTTAACAATTTATTCCTTTTTATTACTGAACTAGAGGCCCTGTGCACAAAATTCATACATGGAAGATGTATCCCTCAGCCAAGCCTGCATCTCTCTAATCTGGGATCAGGCCTAAACAGGCAGTCGGACATGCCTCTCACAATACAGGACTGCTGGATCCCACCTGTTTGCCTGCCTGCCTTCCTGATTGCCCCTAACCGCTTCTGCCTGCCAACTTGATCACTCCTTAACCACTCCCCTGCCAGTCTGATTGATGTCTAACTGCTTCCCAGCCAACCTGTTTGCCCCCAACTTCCCTCTTCTGCTGTTCTGGTCACCCCTAACTGCCTGCCCATGCTGGCCTGATCACCCACAACTGCCCTCCCTTGCAGGCCTGATCCCTCCCAACTGCCCTTTTCTGCCGGCCATCTTGTGGTGGTCATCTTATGTCCACATGGGGGCAGGATCTGTGACTACATGGGGGAAGCCATCTTGTGTTAGACTAATGGTCAATCTGCATATTACTCTTTTATTAGATAGATAGAGGCCTGGTGCATGGGTGGGGGCCAGCTGGTTTGCCCTGAAGGGTGTCTCAGATCAGGGTGGGGGTTCCCTTGGGGCATGGGGCAGCCTGGGCGAGGGGCCTGTGGTGGTTTGCAGGCCAGTCACACCGCCCAGCGACCCAACAGAGGCCCTGGTATCAGGGATTTATTTATCTTCTACAATTGAAACTTTGTAATCTGAAGTAGAGCCAAGCCTTCTTACTCCCATGGCAGCAGGGGATTTATTTACCTTTTATAATTGAAACTTTTTAGCTTTAAGCAGAAGCCTGGGCCAGCCATGGTGTGGGGAAAGCTTGGCTTCCTCCATTGCCTGGGCAACCCAAGTTTCCCTCCTGCTTTTTCTGTGGCCACAGCCATCTTGGTTGGGTTAATTTGCATACATTGCTCTGATTGGTTGGTGGTTGTGGCTGGTGGGTGTAGCAGAGTGATGGTTAATTTGCATATTACTCTTTTATTAGATAGAACTAGGGGCCAGGTGCACAAAATTCATGCACTGGGCAGGGGCCCCTCAATCTAGCCTCCCCCCTCTCACATCCTGGGATCTCTCAGGGAATGTCCTGCTGATGGATTAGGCCCACTGCCCATTGGGAGTGGACCTAAGCCACAGTCTGGCCTCCCTTTGTGGGAAGCGACTGGGATGATCAGGGGAAGGCACCAGCTCCATCACCCAGCTGCTACAGCTGCCAAAGTATTTTCATCAGCACAGACTCTAGTTCCTTCACCATGAAAAAATGACAACTTTCTTTAGGTATTTTTAAGATGTGTCTTTCATAGGACATGACATTTCTTTCTTTCTTTTTTTTTTTTTTAACCTCACCTGAGGATATGTTTCCATTGATTTTTTTTCCCCTTCCCTCTGATCCCAGGCGTGGCCCATGCCCAAGCCTAAATAGCCTCTGCCCCCAGGCTTTAGGCTTGGGAAGGAGGAACCCTCTCACCCCTCTGATGGCTGCCTGGAAGTGACCTGGGTGCCAAGGAGGTTCCCAGGACCCAGATGTGTATGCAAATTAACCGCCATATTTGTTGGGTTAATTTACATACTCACTCTGATTGGCTGTGGGTATAGTAGACATACAGTCAATTTACATGTTTCTCTATTATTAGGTAAGATCATATTCCATTTTACACATTAGTATAATTTGTTTTCCCACTCACTGCTGATTGATATTTGAGATATTTTCAGTTTTAAAATTAAATTGATCCCTGGTCCCTCCCAACTGCCCTCCCTTACTGGCCTGATTGCCCATAAGTCACTATAAGGTTATATGTTTTTATTTCCCACAGGTGAATATTTAGGACTAAAGAAGTATGCTATTTTGTCTCAAATATTTAAAAATTATCCACAAGTTATTCTTTTATTGTCTTCTAATTACATTCCAGTGTAAACAAACTTTAAATAGAAAATTGTTTTACATTTATTAAGCTTTGTGTCCAAAATATGGTCTGTTTTGGGGAGATGTTCCAGATGCACTTGCAAATAAAATCTATTCTGCTGATATTGGATGGCGTGTTCTATAAATTCAATTAGATTAAAATGTACGATAGTATTTAGTATGCTGTATCATTACTGATTTTCTGCTTGCTTCTTTGATCTATTTTTGAGTATTGTTGTATTCAAATTATCTCGATAATTGATAATGTGTTTACTTGTACTTTCAATTCCATTAGTTTTTACCTTATGTCTTTTTTAAATATACTTTTTATTGATTTTAGAGAGGGATAGAATCATTGATCAGCTATCTCCTGCACACCCTCTACTGGGACTCAGCCCATAACCCAGATATGTGCCCTGACCAGGAATTGAACCATGACCTTCTGGTTCATAGGTCAACACTCAACCCCTGAGCCACACTAGTTTAGCTTACCTTATGTATTTTTAAGCTCAGTTATTAGATACATGCCCATATAGGATCATCATGTCTTCTTTATATATATATATAAAATTGTATTTTACATAGGTCCTCATTTCCCCCCATTAACCTCTTACAGCCCACTCCTGCCCCTACTCCCTCTCTTACCATCCCATTTTTTGTGTCCACAGGTTAAGCATATATGCATATCATGTCCTCTTGATTAACAGAAACACATCATTATGGAATGACAATGTTCATTCTTATAAATATTATTTGCTCTAAAATTCATATTGTTTTACAGGGATCATCCAACTTTTAATTTTCTTTCAATTATAGTTGGCATTCAATATTATTTTATTATAGAGACCCAGTGCATGAAATTCGTGCACGGGGGTGTGTATCCCTCAGCCCAGCCTGCAGACCTGGTCCCTCCCAACTGCCCTCCCCTGCTGGTCATCTTGTGGTGGCCATCTTGTGTCCACATGGGGGCATCCATCTTTGACCATATGGAGACAGCCATCTTATGTGTTGGAGTGATGATGAGTTTATATATTACTCTTTTATTAGGTAGGATAAAGGCCTGGTACATGAGTGGGGGCCAGCTGGTTTTTCCTGAAGGGTGTCCTGGACCATGGTGGGGGTTCCCTTAGGGTATGGAGTAGCCTGGGTGAGGGGCCTATGCAGGCCAGCCACGCCCCCTGGCAGTTTAAGCAGAGACCCTGGTATCTGGGATTTATTTATCTTCTATCATTGAAACTTTGTTCCCTTGAGTGAAAACCAAGGCAGGCCTGAGCTGTGGGAGTTTGGCTTCCTCCCTCATTAGGGGAAACTCAAGCCTCCTGCTCTCTCCAGCTCTGTGGCTGCCACCATTTTTGTTGGGATTTATTTATGTTCCATAATTAAAACTTTACAAAGTGGAGGCCTTAAGTGGAGGCCTACTTCAGCCAAGGTGTGCAGAAAGCTTGGCTTCCTTCATTGCTAGGGAAACTCAACCCTCCTGCTCATTCTATGGCCACAGCCATCTTGGTTGAGTTAATTTGCATACTTGCATCTGATTGGCTGGTGTGAAAGGCTTGTGGTTATAGCAGAGTGATGGTTAATTTGCATATTACTCTTTTATTAGATAGGAAATGTACAACATAATGATTAGACGTTTATATAATTTATGAAGTGATCCACACAGATAAGGTTATTACCTACCTGGTGCCATACATAATTATTACAATATTACTGACACTATTTTTCATGCTATACTTTACATTTCATGACTATTTTATAACTATCAATTTGTACTTAATTTCTTCACCTTTTTCATCGAGTCCCACCTTTTCCTTAAAATTAATATTGGCATGATATATCCTTTTCCATTATATTATTTTTAATTAGTGTATGTTTATACTTAATGTCAGTTTCTTGGTAGGCAATATATAGTTGAAATATGCTTTGTTTTTTAATCCAATTTGACAATCTCCTTTTGATAAATGGGTATGTAGACCATTTCTATTTAGCATGTGTGTTGTTGTTTTTAATATGTTTTTATTTATTTCAGAGAGGAACTGTCAGAGAGAAGGAGATAGAAACATCAATGATGACAAAGAATCATTGATTGACTGTCTCCTGCACGCACCCTACTGGAAATAAACCCACAATTTGGGCATGTACACTTGGCTGAAATCAAACCCTGGACCCTTCATTCTTCAGGCTGATGCTTCTATTTACTGAGCCAAACCAGCTAGGGGTAGCATGTTTATTGATATAGAGTTTAAATGTACCGACTTGCTATAACTTATTTATTTCCTCATCTATTCCTGGTTCCCCTTTTCCTACTTTTTGACTTGTTTTGGATTAATTGATTAATTGACCATGTTTTAAGATTCTAAATTTTTTATTTATTATTTTATTACCTATTACTATTTTATTTCTTATTTCAGTGATTGTTAAGGCTTATAAAACACACATTAAACTAGTCACCATCTATCTTAAAACTATCTTAATTCTTCCATGTACAAAATTTCTACATTATTATATTTCTGCTACTCCCCACCTAGATTTTGTGCTATTGTATTTATAACCTTAATTCTGTATATTTTGTATTTTCTATAAAATATTCCATTTATTTTTAAACAGTTAATTATCTTTTAAAGAGATTTTATTACTTTTTTAAAATCATATGCATTGTTATTACTTCTTGTGATCTAATTTATTTTACTAGTCTCAGGCAATTCCTTTTCGCAGGAATTCCACTCAAAGATTTCTATCTGGTATAACTTTCTTTCTGCTTCATGGGCTTTCTTAATATTTTTCAATTGTGCAGAAATGCTGCTAATAATTTTTTTGAGCTTTGGCATTTCTTAATATGTATTTGGCCTTTTTTAAAACAGTACTTTTCACTGAGTATGGAATTCTATATTAATAAGTTTTCTTTCCAGTATGTTAAATATGGTGTATACTGCTCCACTCTCTTCTCATTTCATTGAATCCAATGAAAAAATATGTTATTATATTTAACTTTGCTGCTCTGTACAAATGTCATTTACTATTGTTGTTGTTTTGATTTTTTTCCCCTATCACTGATTTGAGCAATTTGATTATGATGTGCCTTGGTAAAGTTTTGGTAATGTTTATTTGTGTGTAGATTAAGGTTGGATGACTTTTACATCCTTGAATCTGTGGGTAGATAGTTATCAAAAAACGAACAGCATTTTAAGCATTATTTTTCAAATATGATTTCTATTCCCACAACTCGTTATCCTACAGAGATTCCAAGATACTTGTGTGAGGCCACTTAAAATGTCCTATACCTCACTGATTATGTACTATTAAGAACTGTTTTCTTTCTCTGCTTCATATCAAATAGTTTTTATATGTCTACATCATCAACCTTAATAATCTTTTATTCTTGAATGTCATCCTTTATTAAAACATCCAGTATATTTTTCAATTGCAATTTCATAGTTTTCATCTCAGCACATTTAGTTTGAATATTTTTTACATCTCCTATTTCTCAATTTAACATATTCAACCTTCCCAGTAACATATTCATCATAGTTATAATTGTTTTATTGTCTGTAAGTGTAGCAACTGTGGCAGTTCTGGTGAGTTTTGATGGACTGATCCTCCTCCCTGAAGGAAAGCTTCTCAGCTCTGTCTTGCTTCCCCCTTCTCTGTTCTTAAGCCTGCAACTCAGTCCAGACAATAACCTGGAGAAAGTGTAGGGCTTACCTCACGTTCTTCCAATTTCTTATTTATTCTTCTTTTTTGTAAGCTATCTATATTTTTGAAAAAACATCGTTTCATATAATTTTGAAAAAAAATTAGTTGTCTGAGGCAGAAGTATAGAGCTGGTTCTTCTTACTCAATCCCAGCTATAAATGGATGTCATGCCTTCTATTTTAGGCCAAGTTTTAAGTAAACAAATTGAATTAAAATGTTTGTTGTAAAGAACAGAGTAATCTTAACTAAAAATCTTAAACAACTTAGTTTCAATTGGAGAAACACTTTACAGATATTTACCACTGGCAATTCTTTTTTTTTTTCACCAGGTTTTTTTTTTTTTTTTTTTTTTTTTTTTTTTTTTTACTAATGATGTCAAAATATTTTTAGAATTGCAAAGAATTAAACATTAATCTTTAGGGTAATGTGCTCAACATTCCAAAAATAATCTCAAATACCATTCCCTCAAATAATAGAGGTTTACCGTATATAAATTATCCAATAAGAGTCAGTGGGAACTTTGCCTAAACTATAATAAACACATTTTATGAGTATTGAAGATGTTTTGAGATAGTCACAACTTCAGAGATTAAGATCCTGAGTAGGAGGCTATTTCAGAGATATAAGAACAACTCTGCAATTCTTTTAGTGCTTTCTTAAAGCCAAAATGATAAATAATAATAATAATAATAATAATAATAATAATAATAATAATAAATAAAAAAACCTGAGCAAAAGTTGATTGTAAAGCTGAACATTTTTATTCACCAGTCTCAAAATCCTAAAAAACAACAGTTGGCATCAAAAATTCACCAAAGCCCAATTGGTATGGCTCAATGTTTGAGCATAGACCTATGAACCAGAGGCCATGGTTCAATTCTCACTGGGAGTAGGAGCATGCAGGAGTTGGCTCATCAATGATTCCCTCTCATCATTGATGTTTCCATCTCTCTACCCCTTTTTCTTCCTCTCTGAAATCAATAAAAATATACATTTTTAAAAATACCAAAGAGATGTCTCTGCTAACACCTGTTTTTCACTTATAAATTCTGCAATCCCATACTCAGAAATGGGAGAAGACTGATACTCAACCTCTAATCAATTAAGTTTCTGATTGGATTTATGTGATCTGATCTTAATTTTGTTCCCTGATGGAGATTAGGTAAATTCAGAATATGGGCAAAGGATAGTATCTAAAAGTTCCATTATTTTTTTAGATATAATAGGTAACATCTAATAAAAATGTTGACAGCAATTCTAAGACAGAAATTCACAAGAAAAAAAAGGAAAATGAGACCAATCGTATGATCCTTATATTGATGTTTCCAGATATAGAAATTAAAATAACAATAATCAGTACATTACAAAAGATAGATGACCTTAATAGAGAGATGAAATCTATAACAAGGAAACAATAGAAGCTCTCTATATGAAATTTCAATAGTGGAGACTGGAAATAGCATGAAAAAAATGAACTAATAGAAAGATAGGTAAATAGAAACTGAACAGACTAAAAGAACTAAGAAACTGAAATAAAGAAAAGTGGAAGAGACCTGTGTGAGAGGTATAATTTATGTGTATGTAAGGTATTATAATTTTCTAATGTTATTCTTCTTTGTACCTGAAAGAATAACATTAGAAAAATGGGACAGCAATGGTGTTTAGATAATAGTTAGAAAATTTCCAAAATATTTTAAAGATATTTACCACTGGCAATTCTTTTTCTTTTTCTTTTTCTTTTTTCTTTCTTTCTTTTTTTTTTTTTTTTACTAGTTCCTTTTTAAGTTGTTGTTTTTTTGGTAACAGATAAAAAAATGTTTAAGAAGCTCTGAACATACTGAGCAACACAATAACTTAATATTGTTTCTATGAAATAAACATAAAAACAATACAAAATGAAAATAGGCAAAATATATTAATAGGAACATCACAAAAATGATCTAAAAATATAAAAATGGCAAATCAATTCATGAAAGTAGCACTTCCTTTGTCATCAGGCAGATTCAGGATGTGGGGCAACTGAATATATACACATTGTTGCTGGGAATTTAAATTGGCACAGCTACTTTGGAAAACCCTTTGCTGTCCTATATAAGAAAAGCCTAATATGCTAATAGACTGATCGCTATGATGCACACTGACCACCAGGGGGCAAATGCTCAGTGCAGAAATTGCCCCCTGATGGTCAGTGTGCTCCCACAGTGGGAGCTCCACTCAGCCAGAAGCTGGGCTCATGGCTGGCAAAGTGAGTGGTTAGGAGCAAATGGTCCATGATTTCAAGACAGATGTCCAACTGCCAGATTAGGGAATCAGCCCTAAATTGGTAGTCAGACATCCCCTTCGGTGTCCCGGATTGGAGAAGGTGCAGGCCAGGCTGAGGGATCCTCCCTCCCCCATGTATGAATTTTGTGTACTGGGCCTCTAGTCCATACATATAAAAGGCTAATATGCAAAGTGTCCCTTTGGGAGTTCGAACAGAAACCATGAGTTTGCTTACTTGCTGTGACATGAGCTGACCACCAGTGGGTGGCATGGAATGAAGGAAGGCCGCAGCTGGCAGCTGGCAGCCAGGGAAGGAAGGCGCGGGCTGGCAGCCAGAAGGCCCTGATTGGCCCTGATCACCAGCCAGGCCTAGGGAACATATCCATGCATGAATTTCATGCACTCCGCCTCTAATTATAATATAATGTCATAAAAACAAACAAAAAACACTTTACATATACAGAATAGTCAGGTGAAAATATTTCCATGGAAAAGGGACAAAGTCTCTATAAAAAATTATTTCAGTGTTTTTGTTTTTCTTGTTGTTGTTGTTTTGCTTGATCCCTTAACCTTTTTCATTCATCCCCCCAACTGCCTTCCCCTCTGATAGCTGTCAGTCTGTTCTCTATATCTTTAAGTCTGTTTCTATTTTGCTCATTAGATTCTATATATAAAGTGAAATTGTATGTTACCTTTCTCAGACTGGATTATTTCACTTTCAATTATACTCTCCAGATCCACCTAGGCTGTCATAAAAGGTAAGATTTCATCCTTTGCCCTGGTTGGTTTGGCTCAGTAGATAGAGCATCAGCCTGTGGACTGAAGGATCCTGGGTTTGATTCTGGTCAAGGGCATGCACCTTGGTTGCAAGCTCCAGGGTAGGTACAGGAATCAACCAACTGATATTTCTCTCGCATCAATATTTCTCTCTATCTTTCCCTTTCTCTTCCACTCTCTCTAAAAATCAACAAAAACATACCCTCGGGTGAGGATTAAAAAAAAATGATATTGAAAAACAAGCAGATAAATAATAAAATAAATTAAAAAAATATGTCATTCTTTTTTATGGTATAGACCTATTTCGTTGTGCAAATATACCACAAATTTTTTTTTTTAGCCACTCATTCACTGTGGAGCACTTTGGCTGTTCACATATCTTGGCTATCCTATCTAATAAAAGAATAATATGCAAATTGACTATCACTCCAACACTCAAGATGGCTGTCCCCATGTGGACACAAGATGGTCGCAACAAGATGACCAGCAGTGCCGAAACTGGTTTGGCTCAGCCAAAACCGTTTTTGCCTCAGTGGACAGAGCGTCGGTCTGCTGACTGAAAGGTCCCAGGTTCGATTCTGGTCAAGGGCATGTATAATACATTGGTTGTGGGCACATCCCCGGTAGGGGGTGTGCAGGAGGCAGCTGATTGATGTTTCTAACTCTCTATCCCTCTCCCTTCCTCTCTGTAAAAATATCAATAAAAAATATTAAAAAAAAAAAAGATGGCCAGCAGGGGAAGGCAGTTGGGAGGGACCAGGCCTGCAAGGGAGGGCAATTGGGGGTTATCAAGCCTGCATGGAAGCATTGATCACACTGGCAGAGGAGTGGTTAAGGGGTGATAGACTGTCAGGCAGAAGCAGTTAGGGATAATCAGGAAGGCAGGCAGGAGAGCAGTTGGGATCCAGCAGTCCTGGATTGTGAGAGGGATGTACGACTGCCCATTTAGGCCCAATCCCAGTATATAATTTTATTAATCAATGTCACTCCAATAAATTCAATTTAAAAATTCTTTCAGAATTGTCTGTTATTGTATTTGGTAGGATCAGACCTCAATGGGCAGTTGTACATCCCTTGAGGGATCCCAGATTGGAGAGGATGCAGGCTGGGCTGAGGGACACCACCATGCCCACCCCCCCCCCCCCCCAATGCATGAATTTCATGTACTGAGCCTCTAGTTGTTAATAACTCTGCAGTGAACATAGGCATTCATTTATTATCTCAAACTAGAGGCCTGATTCATGAAATTTGTGCATGGGGGCAGGGGTTCCTTCAGCCCAGCCTGCACCCTCTCCAATCTGGGACCCCTTGGGGGATTCCCAACTGCCAGCAGTCAGACATCTCTCTCACAATCCTGGACCATTGGCTCCTAATTGCTCACCTGCCTGCCTGTCTGGTTGCCCCTAACTCCGCCCGCCCCCTGCCCCCCAGCCTGATTGGCCCTCACTGCTTCTGCGTGCCAACCTGGTCATCCTTAATTGCCCCCACAGATGGCCTGGTTGCTCCTAACTGCCCCCGTCCAACTAATCTGGTCACTCCTATTGCCCCCTTGCAGGCCTGGTCACTCCAAACTGCCCCCCTCTGCTAGCCTGTTTGCCCCTAACTGTCCCCTTGCCAGCCTGGTTGTTCCCAACTGTCCCCCTGTAAGCCTATTTTCCTCTCACTGCCCCACCCTGCCAGCCTAATCACCCCTACTTGTCCCCCCCTGCCAGCCTGGTCACGCCATGGAACCTGCTTGTTCAGTCATTTGGTTATCCTTCACTAACGCCCCTGCCCGCCTGGTCACCCCACACAGCCGGCTGTTTAATTATTTGGTCATTCCTACTAACCCCCCCGTCAACCTGGTTGCCCCACACAGCATGCTTTTTCAGTTGTTTGGTTGCCCCTCACTAATCCCTGCTACCAGCTTGGTTGCCCAATGCAGCCTGCTAGTTTAGTCTTTTGGTCATCCCTCTCTAACAGCCCTGCTGGCCTGGTTATAGGCAGCCATCTTGTGATGACATGAGGGTCAATTTGCATATTACCTCTTTATTATATAGGATTTGTGTTTTGAGTTTCTTAGGAAATATTCCCAGAAGGATCGCTGGATAGTAGGGCAGTTCCATATTTAATTTTTTGAGGTAACTCCAGGGAGAAAGTAGAAAACAGTAAATTGGGGATAAATGGTGGTGGATAGAGACTTGACTTGGGGTGGTGAACACAAAATTCAATATATAGATGAGGTAATATAGAACGGTACACATAAAAGCTATATAATTTTATTAACCAATGTCACCCCAATAAATTCAATTTAAAAATTCAGAATTGTCTGTTATTATATTCTTCTAAACAAGATGTAAAACACGATGAATAAAATGAAGAAAAAAAAGGGAGGACAAAGGAAAAAGAGGGATGAAAGGAAGAGAGAGATAATAATCATGAAAATGTGAAACAGAAAAATAGATGTGAATTTAGAGTAGGAAAATGAATGGAGGAAAGCATTAAAAAAAACACAAATGAGAAAGGATAACCAGAAAACTTTCTATTCCTGTCTTTTTACTAACATTAAATACTATTTATAATTTTGATACATATATATACACAACTATACACTATAGTGATTGCTGTTTTTAAGTAAATAATATTAAGTAAGTCTCTTCTACTACATCATAGTCCTTTGATAGGAACTCTTTAGATGTCTCACTTTCAAGGAAAATCTCTCAGCCTATATTTTAAGTTAAATTTTTATTTTTGTTAGGGTTTATTTCTTACAAATTTCTAATAAAATTATACCTAAACTTCTTAAATCTAGATGAGTAGGATGTAGACATATTTCCCCTTATATTTTTAAACTATCTATTTTTAAGCTCTTTATCCACTTGCTAGTTCCTTCAGCTTTGAGTAAACTATATTTAATAAAGAATTGATATTCCTCTAAAATTTCAAATACCCTATCTTTCATATCACTAATTAAATACATTCAAAGACATGTTTGTAGGCTTTGATATATGTCATATATATATATATATATATATATATATATATATATATATATATATATATTAGTTTTAAAAGGAAAATTTAAGTGAAACATCATATATATACCAATGCATACATAATGGTAGTGAATATATTCCCAATAACAAAACACAACTTGACATATAGAAAAAATTAAGGGAAGCAATTATACCTATATTTTAGCACTAAAGCTTTACCTTAAATATGCAAGAACATTTCATTAATTCTAAGTGAACATTTCATTGACACTAGGAACTGTATTCTACAGAATTTAGTATTTCTAATAATGGCATAAGTCTGACAATTGTCACAATTGTGACAGTCTTATGACACAACTGTCATTGCCTGCCATGTATGACCTTGGTCTCAGCTATTCATATTGTAATTATTTCAATTGAATCATGTGCATTATTGAAACAACATGTCACATCTGATTACCATTTAAATGTCTTTTAAAATGTTCAACTCTGTCTTGGCAAAGAAACACAAAACATCACTGTGTATGCAATGGCACAAAGGCAGAACTGTAGGCATAAATAAAATGTTAATGAAGTAAATATTTATTGTTAAAGGAAGGGCTGCAATTTCAAATTTTATAGGAAGTAACAAGCAAATACTTTATGGAACTTGAGAAAGGAAGACATTTCCAAGTAAGGGAGCTATTTATCTTATTATTCTGAAACCTGCAGAAGAATTTTTAATCACTGTCCATGGGAAAAAATGAAAAAAGAAAAATTATAAAATTTCTCATATTTGGACATTTGAATGAGAGAGAGAGAGAGAGAAAAAAAAAACAGGGACACTCCTGTAAAAAATTTATATACTGTTTAAGTAATCAATTTGTTAGAATTTCCCAAAGCATCTTAATTCCAGGAAAAAGGAAAAACATTGAATATAGTGAAAATCAAACACATTGATGTGATACCAGCATCAAAATTTGAAGAAAAAAAAATGGTTTTAGTGGCTTGGCAAAAAATTCTGGAACATTAAAGTACTAATCTAGAAAATGCTGGGTAACCATCATTTTTGAAAGCCTAATACAGCATTATGTGGAAGCACATGAAATTGTTGACTATAATTGGAAAAAATAATATAGAAGATTTATGCTATACTAGTAAATGTGAGGAAACTTTTGAAATCTCTAATAATTTTTACATCCAATCTAATGAAAGAGTAATATGCAAATTGACCATCACTCCAAAACACAAGATGGCTGCCCCCATGTGGTCAAAGATGGCTGCCCCCATGTGGATACAAGATGACCACCACAAGATGGCCATCAAGGAAGGTCAGTTGGGAGGGATCAGGCCAGCAGGGGAAGGCAGTTGTGGGCAATCAAGCCTGCAGGGGAGCAGTTAGGCATCAATCAGGCTGGCAAGGAAGAGGTTAGATGGTGATCAGGCTGTCAGGCAGAAGCAGTCAGGAGCAATCAGAAAGGCAGGCAGGCAAGCAGTTGGGAACCAGCAGTCTTGGATTGTGAGAGGGATTTCTCAGATTGGAGAGAGTGCAGGCTGGGCTGAGGGAAACACAGCCCACATGCATGAATTTCATGCACCAGGCCTCTAGTATACATATATTTTCTCCAAAATGATATATGAAAGACATCTAATATATTTAAATCAGTTCACTTAATAATTGTAGCATTTCTATCCAAAATAAATTAGAACTTTAGAAAATATATGCATTGAGACTGTTAGGAAAATGCTTATTTGTGAAAATTTGCAAAAACAGGGCAGTAACAGAAACCTTTACTGACTGGCAGAACACAGTGACTTAGCCAAGCTGGACGTGAAGGTATAGGAGAGAAACTAAGAGAAGGACTTTTAGAGAAATAATGAAGGAAGCACACATCTTCCCCCTAGAAGAAGCAATTTATGGGATTCAATAACATGATATATCAGGAATGCATGTGCAGTTCTACATCAGACTCTCAATACTCATAGTTTGGGGACTATCAGCTCTTCCCACATATGATCCTATGCCTGGCCTCTATGCCTTGGGACTGTAGCAGAAAAGATATGACAAGCTTGTCATCAACATTCATGAGGGAAGAGAGAGAATTGAATTATAGTTTAATATGTATCATTCTTCTCTTATATCATGGTGCATTTATGATTAAATGAATCTTAGAATTGATAACATGTGGTAGCTGAAGCAATTGTCCATTTTGTTTCCCCATTGAAAAAAATTGATGGTCATATGCTTCTGTTTCCAATATTGAATTATAATCATAGATGTTTCAGTAGGGTCCCAGACATTAGTAACAGATGTAAGGGGGAATATATAACACCATTTCCCTTCAATATATTGCTGTATATATACAAGAAGTGTTAGCATTTGAGCATTCTTTGGCTATCTTTTGTCTATCTTGTCTTATAAACTTTAAATAAAACAGGGAATGACTGGAACCTACCATTAATAACATTAAATGCAACATTTATCAAATTATTGTATACATTATTTATCTCCAATATTTCTCTACTATGACTTTTTGAGCTATTAAAATGTTTTATTTATTTTTTTAATCATTTTAAAGTTAATTTTATTATGTTGTATTGACATCCTCAAATCTGGTAACAAAGTCCTTACAGGAATGCAATGTAAATCTTTAATGTTTTCCTTCTCACAATAAATAAAACTTATGACATATTTAATAAGGTATGCTTAGTAACTTATATTACAATACATTTTTATCAGTGAAATCTCAGAATCCAGGATAAAAGATCTGAAAATATTAGTGACATAATTTCTGGGTTTGCACCTACATTGAAATAGTACATAAAAGAATATATTTTCTTTTAAATCCCCATTATTGTTTTAAATAAATTGTAACTGTGAATGTCTGAATACCTTTCTCAAAATTATCTTTTTAACTCTAATGTGATACATTATTTTTCAGATGAGAGCATTATATAATTTTTTTAATCATTCATTAGACTACTCAATATGGAGACTATCCAATTCTTTCAAAATTTATTATAATCTTTTAAATTTAAACAATTGAAGTCTTTCCATCGTATTCAGCCTTATTTCTACATTACTAATATTTTGGTGCTTCCTGTTGCTAGAGTAATGGATCTTGTTTGGTCATTCATTATCTTTCAGATATCAAAGAAATGTGGCGTTTGGAGAGTGGATCCCTCCTTTGTGAGTTGTTGCCTCACAAAATTTGAGTAATAAAATTCACAGCTACAAGGACTTATTAGTAAAAGAGTGGAAATTTATTGGATGCAAATACAAACTCCCATGTAGGGAGTGGGTCCCAGGAGGTTAATCTACTAAGCTCATGTTTTTGTTGTTGTTTTTATAAATTTGTCCCTTCATGCTCCTTTCTAATTGGACCTCTTTTTCATCTTATGAACCTGTGTTTTCCTAATTGGTTACTCTTTTGCAAAATATCAGCTTCAAAATCCAAAACCTCCTTATCTTGCAACATTCCTCTATCTCTTGAACATAGTATGTTTTCTTCTTTCCAGCATTGGTTGACATTTCTCTGTCCTCAGTGAAAGTATATTTCCTTCTTAGACTTTTCTTTATTCTCTTTAAATGTTTGCCTTCTGGTGGTTCTAAGCCCTCACCTATTCATTCCTCCCCCATTAACCCTTTTTATTCCTAAAACTCCCTAAACCTGCCTATTTTGTCCATAGAATTCCTTTCATCAATATCAATAGTCTCACAGAATTAAAGGCGGGGGAGAGCACAATTCCTTTTCCTCACAACTGAAATAGCAGGTGGCTTTGCTTATTATAATAAAAGCAAATCTATTATTAAATTCAGCCACAAAGCCAAAACCAGTTTGGCTCAATGGATAGAGCGTCAGCTTGGGGACTGAAGGGTCCCGGGTTCGATTTCAGTTAAGGGCATGTACCCTGGTTGCGGGCATATCCCCAGTGGAAGCTGTGCAAGAGGCAGCTGATCGATGACTCTCTCTCATCGATGTTTCTAGCTCTCTATCTCTCTCCCTTCCTCTCTGTACAAAATCAATAAAACATATTTAAAATTTTTTTAAAAAAAATTCAGCCACAAATAAAAATAGATATTAACAATTTGACAAAAAAAAAAATAATCATGTGACTTTATCTTATAGGTGTGATCCTTATACTAATTACTCTAAACTCAACATTGATAAACTAGAAGCACGATGCATGAAATTTATGCAAGAGTAGGACTTCCTTCCCCGCCGACATCACCGACTTCCCTCCAGCTACCAGCAGGCACCCAGGACCTGGACTTACCTCCCAGCCCCAGCTTCATCTGGAAGGACGTCCAGTCTAATTAGCATCTTACGCTTTTATAATAGATTGCTTATGTCCATTTCATTTTGCTCTTCTGGAGAATTCTCTTTCTCCTTCATTTTGGGCCATTTATTTGTCTCCCCATTTTGGCTGCCTCTCTGTGTTCATTTCTACGTATTAGGTAGATCTTATTCAATTCCCAGTCTTAGTAGGGAGGCTTTATGTAGTAGGTGACTGTGTACAGGCTTTATATAATAGGTGACTGTGGTACCCCTTGGTACAGTTTCCCTGATTACCTGAACTGCATCTGTAAGAATGTCCTTTGTGCAGCTTATGTGCGTCCTCCTACTGTAATTGAATCGTGATTGTTTTTGGCCCATCAATGTGTGGGATCCACCCTTAAAAAAGCATGCAAGCTGCTGTGCAGATGCTAATCACATAAAGAGAAATTTGCCTTATCAGGATTTGGTATCTCCTGAGTTATTCCTGTGGATATGCTGCTTGTGCAGTTTTTTGGATCCTGCTCTGTTGTTTTCTGAAGCTGGCCACTGGGTGTGCTGGTTCTCAGCCTTTTGAAAGGAATCTGGGGCCCCCCAATGTCAGATGCTCCTTGTGACTGGCCCTGGGCAACCTGTTTGGAGCTATCAGTGATCCACAGCTTGTGGCTCCCTCTGCTGGGCTTGGGTTCATGTGGAAAAGACCAAGCTGTGCACCCACGGAGCTCTGCTTTTACTACCAGCAAGCTCAGGGGCAAATCAGCAAAATTCTCAAAGCATTCAGAGTCTCTCCTCTGCCTACATGCTGGCTGTTAAGTTCAGTTATTCAAGGAACCTAAGGCTGTACTCCTCAGCAGGACATAATGTTTACAGGGTGGAGTGAGAGAGAGAATGATGATTGGGGTTATTGCTTCCTCCTAGACTGATGCTGCATGGAGGGGACTGCTCTGCCTGAAAAGGATGGTCTCTACAACACAGAGAAATGACTTAGCAGAGGGGTCCTCGTGGTGGATGACATCTCAAATCTCTCCCTAGAGCACATGTGTCAAACACAAGGCCCGCGGGCCAAATCCGTCCCGCCAGGCCTTGCAATGTGGCCCGCACCGCGCTGTCATCACTGCACTCCGCTGCGTTTCCATCACAATGACAGTTTATGACTGTTCAGTAAACAATTCGGCCCGCGATTTAGGCTGGATTTTAGATTTTGGCCCCTTCTCTGATTGAGTTCGACACCCCTACCCTAGAGGCACAAACCCCAGACTCTACTCATGCAGTTCTCGTCTGCTCTGCCCTCTCTCCACTGCAGCCCAGGGTGAGTGACTGCAAACAAAATGTTGTGTATTGACCCTTTATAAGTGTGCTTGGATTGCTAGCCTTCTCTCCCTGGTGGACAGAAATGTAACTGCTTTTCACAGCTAGATGTTATGTGGGCGCCATACTCAGTAACGGTGCTCAGGGTTGTTGAGCTTGCCTTGCGGTTAGACTCTCCACTTCTCAGGGATAACTATCCACAGCTGGCATATCCCTAGGATGTTTCGGCTGCTGTGTGTGAGTGCCCGGCCAGCCCTCTCATTCATCCAAGGCTTCTACCAGTCACAATGTGGCCTCCTCTGTATGAGCATAGCGGCACATACATTCTTTCTGATTGGTGTTTCAGGTCTCAGAATTTATGCTTAGAAGGGGGATCCCTTCCTTAGAAGGGAGTCAAATGGTAGTTCCATTTTTAATTTTTTCAGAAAATCCCATACTATTTTCCGTAGTGGCTGCACCAGTCTGCATTCCCACCAGCAGCATACTAGGGTTCCTTTCTTTTCACATCTTGGCCAGCACCTGTCATTTGTTGATTTTTTAAAAATATATTATATTGATTTTTGTACAGAGAGGAAGGAAGAGGGATAGAGAGTTAGAAACATCGATGAGAGGAAAAACATCGATCAGCTGCCTCTTGCACAGCCCGTACTGGAAATGTGCCGGCAACCAAGGTACATGCCCTTGACCAGAATCAAATCTGGGACCTTTCAGTCGACAGGCCAACAGTCTATCCACTGAGCCAAACCAGTTTCAGCTGTTGATTTGTTGATGGTAGCCATTCTGACAGTGTGAGGTGATACCTCCTTGTTGTTTTAATTTCCATCTCTCTGATTATTAGTGATTTTGAGCATTTTTCATATGCCTCTTGAACATCTGTATGTCTACTTTTGAGAAATGTCTTTTTAGGTCCTTTGCCAATTTTTAATTGAATTGTTTGTCTTTCTTTTGTTAAGTTGTTCATTATATATTTTGAAAATGAGTCCCTTATCAGTTGTATCGTTAGCAAATATGTTTTCCCACACAATGAGCTCTCTTGTCATGTTGTTGGTGGTTTCTTTTGCTGTGAAGCTTTTTATTTTGATGTAGTCCCATTTGTTTATTTTCTTTTTGTTTACCTTTACCATAGTAGATGTATCCACAAACATATTGTATGAGAGATGCTCTTCTTCTGGAGAATTCTCATTTTCTTTCATTTGGGGCTTGCTTGCTTTTTGTTTCCCTATTTTGCCTGCTTGTTTATTTTTGTGTCTGTGTATTGGGTAGATCTGTTAGCCTTCCAATCTCTAGTGCAGGACAATATCAGAAGCTGTTTGTGATTGGTCCTGAGTAACCTGTATGGAGCTCTCAACAGTCCACAGCTTTTGCTCCCTCTGCTGGGTCTGAGTCCCTTTGAAAGGTTGTGCACCATGATCTGCTTTTCTAGGCACAGGGCTAGGATTGCATCAGGTTAAGACTCAAAGCCTCCAGAAACCCAACTCTGCCTGCAGTCCTATTGACACTCAGACTTGATTAGCCTCAGGGTATTGACCTCAGATGCAGCCAGAGGTCTTCTAAGAGGGTGAGGCAAATGCCTCCCCCTAATCCCCAACCCCACCACCTACCCTGTGCTAAAACTACCTGGATAGCAAGGTTTCGCTGAGAGAAATATTTTCTCTGTTGTGAGAGCAAATGACTCAGCACATGAAACCGGGGTGCTACTTTCTAAGCTCCAACCCCAGAACCGCCTATTCTATTCACACAGCTCCAGCCTACTCTGTCCTTCCTCTGCCAGAGAACAAGGTAAGTGGCTGCGCACAGAATTTTGTGTGTTGACCCTTTAAGAGGGTGCCTGCATTTCATGCCATCTCTCCCTGGCAGACAGTAAGCCTGCTGCTTTTCACTGCCAGATGTTCATTTCTCAGTTCTGGTTCTCTGGGCTAGGGAACCCAGCTTGGAATTTAGACCCCTGAGTTCTCAGTGGAAACTCCAACAGCTGAGATGTCCCTCTGGAACTTCAGCTGTTCTCTATGGGAGCCTGGCCAACCCTTTCACACTTCTACCCTACCTACCAGTCTCTATGTGGTCTTCACTTTCAATTCTTGGTTATCAGGGATCTCTCCAGCTAGTCTTCAGTTGATTTTTCAGGGTGATTTTTATTTTTTTATTTTTTATTTATTTTTTTTTTTGTATTTCAGTTATATGAGAGTGCCAGTGTAGCTTCTACTTACTCTGCCACCATTTTAGAATCATCTCAAATGTACATTTCTGATACAGTATCTGTATATGGCATTGTGTGACCACCACCCAAATCAAATCATTTTCCAATTCCATATATTTGGCCCCTTTACTCTTTACTACGCACCTACTCCTCCTTTCCACTGATAACCACCATACTGTTGTGTGTCTCTGAATTTCAGTGTTATATTCCACATAGGAGTGAAAATCATATGGTTCTTAACTTTTCCTGATTGATTTATTTTGCTTAGCATATTTTCAGAATCTGTTCATGATGTTGCAAATGGCAGTATTTCATCTTTTCTTGTGGCTTAGTATTCTTCCACATTAAACTGGTATATATCAATTATTGGAATACTACTCAACCATAAGAAGATATGTCCTGGCTGGTTTGGCATAGTGCATAAGAGTGTTGGCCTGCGGACTGAGGGGTCCCAGGTTTGATTCTGGCTGGGGACACATGCCTAGGTTGTGGGCTTGATCCCTCAGTGGAAGCCATACAGGAGGCAGCTGATCAATAATTCTCTCTTATCATTGATGTTTCTATGTTTCTATCCCTCTCCCTTCCTCTTTAAGATCAATAAAAATATGTTTTTTAAAAAAAGATTTGGATAAAGAAGTTATAGTTCACTTTTAATTTGGAGGTTTAAAAAATGTATGGCTTACCTAAGTTTATGTGGTTGAAGGTTCTATGATTGCAACATGATAGTAATCTAGGTTTGAGAACTTGTGTTTAGCCAAAACTGGTTTGGCTCAGTCGGCCCACAGAGTGAAAGGTTCCAAGTTTGATTCCAGTCAAGGGCATGTACATTGGTTGCAGGCACATCCCCAGGGGGATTGTGCAGGAGGCAGCTGATCGATGTTCTCTCTCATCAATGTTTCTAACTCTCTATCCCTCTCTCTTCCTCTCTGTAAAAAATCAATTTTATATATATATATATATATATATATATATATATATATATATATATATATATTTTGTTTTTTAAGAACTTGTGTTTATAATGATGGTGAAGAGGATGATAGCATGATAATCAATTTAATGACTGCAACAACTATGAGACAATGATGTCAATGACAGTAAAAGCAAAATTATTAAGAGGATACTGATAAACAGATAAGTAAGGTGAGACTAAAGGAAATAGTGCTTGTTTAGACATATTTGGCATTTGACAACTTTTCTCCTTTCTTGCATGAATAAATTATTTATACTTTTAATTTTCTTATTTGAAAAATGGATAAAATGACAGTCATTACCTCTTTTGATATATCTGTGAGGGTTTGCATACATCATCCCATGATATCCTTACCACCATCTATAAAGCAATTTTAGAGATGGTTATAAAAGTAAACTTTTGAAATTTTTAGTTAATAAATTTGACCTTGTTTTTTTTCAGTAAATATGTGAACAAATTTGGACTCATACTTAGATTTCTTTGGTAAAATGTTCATATTCTTATTCTTTCTTCAGGGCCACATAGTTTTCCTAATAGCATATCTAATAAAGCATAATATCACTGATGATATTTTTGTAGAATTTTTGAAAAAACTGTCAATGCTGATCACTTTTAGTCAACTATAGAAATACAGAAATTACTTTACCAGAAAGCAATGTGTAACTAATTTAAGTGATACCAATGGTTTTTAAAAATTGTACATAAAAGCCTTCTGACAAAATAGTTGATTTTTCCCAATACAAAAATCTGGCTATCTCACAGCTTTTTAAAAATGGAGAAGTGTAATATTTTAAAATGTGGGTTTACAGAGCATGCTAGTCATGATCTTTTCTCCATATTTCAAAACTGGGCAGCCAGACACAGAGCTTCTCTGCATGGTTGGCCCAGTAATTCATGTCACAAATATACTACTGATCAACAGGATGGAGTGCCAAGCTAAACTCCTAATTTCCTATTTCAGCCCTGTAGATTCTTTTGTGGCTGATTTTGGAAGAAAGGCCAATTGGCTTACTATCATATACATTTCTCACTCAACCCTACATTGGAGGCAAAGAGCCAGACTTTGAGAGAAATCTGTGGGGATTTTTTTTTAACTTCCTTTCTCCTATGTAATTACATATACTAATTGAACCCCACTGATAATGTAGAAAACAATTCAAAAAAAGGATCCTGCCATCTCTTTATTATGTGTAGTCATAATAAACTCTGGCTCATATTTTGAATAATTATGTTATGACCCATTAAATTTAATAATCTGTGGCAAATACAAATAAAGAGACAATTGATTCACTAAAGTTAAATAGGAGGCAGCATGACTGAAGTTAATAACATTAAATTGGTTTCAAAATACTGTATAACAGGATCAGAAATTCCAGTAGTAATTAGAAGTTTACCTGCTTATGGCCTTCAGATTTAAATCAAAGCAAAGAACCTAATCTTAAGTAGATAAATTGATAGTCCCTGGCATGATCAAGTCACTTGATGAGAAAACACAAATGCCTGCATTGTTAGCACAGGAATACTATTTTGTGCCAGTTCACTGAGTTGCTGCACTGATATACAGTTTTTTTTAAGTAACACCTCCCTCTGTTCAATTTACTGCTGTTTCTAAATTTAATATTCACAGCACATCAAAATAATAAGTAGCCAACACAGAGGCAGAAGTTTAATTATTCTCATGTCACTCATGTTTTTACCTACACCAACTGAATTTTAAATTATATAATTAGAGAGTAGTTTTTTTCAGCTTTTACAAATAGAATAATGCCATAAACAGTGTTTGATATTTCTTCTGATTACCACAGTTTTATTTTTTTGAAAATTATATATTTTTTCAAAGATGATGAGTGGAAAATAAACAGAAAAATAGAAGGTATCATCAGATAGACACCATAGTACTGAAGAGGATAACATTACCAGAATTATCATATCTCCTAACAGATCCTGTGTTATTCATGAAAGAAAAGGATATCCTCAGACATTTTCAGAAAGAAATACATAGGAATTTAGACAAGAGGTCCATCTTCTTTAGCTATTTGATTACTATAGTAATTCAAATTTAAATGTAATAGTTATAAAAATACAAGTGGAGAAGTAATTGTATCAAAAGTATCAGAATTTAATTGTTCAATTTTATTATCAAGTTAATAAGAGGTATGATTTAATCTCCATTACAAAAAAAATGCTTTAGTAAAGAAAATACTAAAAATATGGCTCCCATTATTTGTAGTCACTTGGAATGTCTTTACAATATCCAGTCTGTTGCATAAGTCTTTGTATTAATTGCTGATTTATTTTTCTTGAGGTAAACTAGGGTAGATTAAATTAAATGGAGAATTAGAATCTTTGTTATAGGCAGCTATTTTACCTACATTACTCTATGCCATTTATTTATTATTTTCTATTTACTTGTAAGGTTAATTAGTTTTCACCTTCACCCAAGCTAATAAAATTCCAATAACTTGTTATTTTTTCTATTTTTAGTTATTATTTTAAATTAAAAAAATTCAGACATCTGTATCCAATAAAACTTTAGGTGTTATATTACTGATTTACAAATATATTTTGTTATAATTTTATCCAAGGATAATAGTTGACAAGAAAAAAAATAAAGGTGTTCTAAAAATCTAAGTGGATTCAGTTTTGATTAACATCAGAGATTCATGCTGATGTTATTGTTGTTTTAATTGAATATGAATATATGGTAACTCTTTTTTTTTAATGTAGCAATAAAAGTTATCAAAGTATATTTTATTTCTTTAATGTGAGGTACCCTGAAAGGTAATAAATTTTCTATTTGAAATAAGGAGTTATTTGGGATTAGTAAATCAAAGGAGATTAACAACAAATTTTAGTTGTCAAAGGTAAAAAAAAAAAAAAAAAAAAGTAGTTTCCAAATGACATTTTGTGATGCTGGCAAAACATTTACTATTGATAATCATTTTTAATTTTATTATTAAACAAAGGAAGATAATAACTTGATGTTACATTTAAAGTAATAAATTAGATGAAGTTTTATAAAACACTTAAAATTTATATTATAATCAAAATAGAATAAGAATTCGATAACAACTGTTTTTGTCTACCATAAACATAGTATGCTTTATAATTTTGATAATGTAAAAATGCAATAGTTTTTGTTATTTTAGCACACCCTATTTTACAAGGAAGATAAGTGAAACAAAAGTCTTATGATATATAATGAAAGCAATGCCATGTTTTCTTTCCTGGAGTAGTCGGGGCGGGGTGGGGGAGAAGTAAGGAAAAAATTATCAGTAGTTTAGAATCTATAGGGGGTGCTACCTTATAATACCTAATAACTATTATCAATGTTGTATAAGTGAAATAAACAAAAGATGAGCTAATTATACTGATTCACTTATCACTCCATTTTTAAAATATATATTTTATTGATATCAGAGAGGAAAGGAGAGGGAGAGAGAGAGAGAAACATTGATGATGAGAGAAAATCACAAATCAGCTACCTCTTGCACATCTCCTACTGGGGATTAAGCTCCCAATCCCAAACTCTGCTCTGACCCAGAATCAAATTGTGACCTCCTGATTCATAGGTTGATGCTCAAACACGGACTCAAACCAGCTGGGAATTACTTCATTTTCAATAACACTATTTCAAAAAAATATTTTCAAAAAAGTGATCAATATATGTCATAAATCTTGAACACATGAATCTAAGTATTTGAATTTTGGCATCCAATAATGTGAAGGAACTTTGATAGATTTATAGATTACTGCACATACAACATGTCTGTATGTTATATAGAGGACAGAAAGAGGTTAGAAATACTGTAAGATAATACAATTTCCATCAAGGCTGATTCTTGTGCATATCTTTTTTCCAAAATACTTTCTCCCTAAAAGAAAAGTGATGTTTAATCTTGGTTCTCAAAAGTGAACACAATTCAAGCAAATAGGAGAAGGTAGGATGTTATAATAGAGAAGTATGCGCATGTAAAGTCAAGGAAGCACATTAGCACATATTGTTGCAGTGGCCACGATAATATGCTAGTGGCACTCAGATCTGCTGCTGAGGGAAATGTGTTTGATGGGCAGCCTCAGCTGCTACACTCTGACTCCATCAATGCCTTTTTGCGGAGGCTTCGCTTCTCACAGGCAGTTCTGCCTCAATGACTAAGCACAGCAGGGCCAAACCTACCAGATAGAGAAATCCTCTATCATAAGATTTTTGTTCAAAGAAACCCAGTCGTTTGGGCCAACTCTTTCCGGGAACTGTGTGGCAGTGTGAGACTCTCTTTATCCTGCTCTCCCTATCTCCTTCTCCTTCACAGGCTGCATTGCTTCCCCAGAGCTCCCAGCCCTCTCTGGCAGCCTCTTCTTTGTTCCCGGTAGGTATTTCCCCAGTAAATATCGTGCACAACTAATTTTCAGTTTGGTGTCTGTTTCTAGACAACCTGAACTAAGTAGAACATTATGAGGAAGTGTGAACACATAATTTACAGTGTCATGTTCTATAACAGGTAATGATTAAGCTCTCTTTGAATTATTAAGTAAATACATAGAAGTGTTAACCATGTATCTGGCTAACCATGAGATCATAATTATGATCCTGATACAGATTCAAAGGAAATGATTCAACAAAGTAAGATTCACATACCAAGTTGTTAGTTCATTGTTAGCACTTTAGTGAAATGCCTGTACTGATGATTCTAGTTATTATGTGACTCACCTAAGTTTTTTGTAGAAACTTAATGAAATTAAATCATGATTTTACAGAAACCATCACCCCTGCATTCTTTAGTCTTTGAAAGTGAAACTAATCTTAGCCATTCACCCAGCATTGGTATTATTTCAGTCTTTTCTTTCAGAATAGCTCATACTCCACAATCAAGAATCTAAGTAAAAATGTTAACTTATATGTATATCTATTCCAAATATACACTCATAGACTGATTATGAGAAGGAATTCGGCTAGGATTCTATTTATTAGTTTTTTCTATAATATACACTCTTACTCCAATAGTAAGTGCATAACTGTGTTTACATTTATGAACTCAGCATCAGCTGAGACCAACTTTCTCAAAATATCTTTGTATTCCTATCCCTCTTTCTTTAGTGTACAATTAAATGATAAATTGCCATATGCCCCTTTAGGAAAGATTTGAGACAACAAATGCTATGTATATTCTCCCAGAGAGTACAACCTTTCATTCTCTGGGTCTGAATAACTGGCTCACATCTAAATATTGAACGGAAAAACTGGGAGTCTCTACTGTAAGAGTTGATTTTGGTTACTACTCATTGAGCTATTTTAGTTCTATAAATAAAACAATTTGTTCATTTAATATGCATCTATGTCCTTTAAGAGCAGCATCTTCAGTTAGCCATTGTCAATACATCTCTATAAGTCAATGTCTCTAATTTACCAATTCTAGCTGGCTGCCCTTAAGTTAATTACACTCAGCTTGTTGCCAACTAGTTAAGTTCCAATATTATTAGCTCTATTATTCCATATCCTTACCATCCAAAATTACACATAGGTAAATAAGTCCTAGTAGCATTTATTTTCTACCATCTAGCCTACCAAGCACAGCTAACACTGAATTTCTCAAATATGCTACTGATTTCCCATCCATATTATATTCCTTTGTACTTATTTAAGGTAGTTTCCTTTGGACCCTCCTGAAATATAGTTGGCTGAGTTGTCTTTCTTGAGGAATGAAAAAGCTGGAGTACATGTGCACCAATGCTTAGTCTCTATTGGTCTCAAGTGGTGTTTAGGAATTAATAAACTCTCATTGTGGCCTTGCTCTGAGCATAAACTATGCACACTTCCGAAACCAGATAATATCCTTGGACAGAAATTCATGAACTTTTGTTAGCCACTGTCATGTGTAGAAATAAAAATGATGAGGTAATACATTTAAGATCCCAACAAGTATTAGCTTTACTAAGATAGGGATCGGATCCCCAACAGGGATAGCTAAAATCTTGAAAATTTTTACCAGTATCTTCCCTTATATGACTATCCTCTGTGCTTGCAAGATATGTTGTTAAAATATATATCTATGCCAAAAGTTATCAAATTAATCACTACTAAATGATTCCTAGTATTTTATAGTAAACTAGAAGCCCAGTGCATGAATCCGTGCATTGGTAAGGTTTGGCCAGCCTGGCCCCAATCCACTGATCTGGGCTGGGCCTGTAAGGGGAGGAGATAGCAGGATGCTGGTTGGCTGGCCCAGCATGGGGGAGGGGCCGAAGGGGATTGGCTGGAAGACCCTGTTCCTGATTGGAATGGGGAGCCAATTGGACATGGGGTCAGCTGAGAGGATGGGCTGTGGGAAGTGGGCCAGCCAGCCCCACCCCTGATTGGTGTCCGGGTGCAATTGGAGCAAAGCAGGCTGGGGATAGGGGTCTTGAGCTGATAGGGGTGGTGGGGGCTGATCAGGGATGGTGCTGGCTGTGAGGAGGGACTGTGGACAGTGGGTGGGCCCCAACCTCTATCAGGGTGGGAGGGCTGATCTGGGGTGGGCCTGGGGCAGGGGGAGGGGCTGCAGTAGGTTGGAAAATTGACCCCATCCCCTATTGGGGGGTGATCAGGGGTAGGACCAACAAGGGGAAGGGCTGCAGGCTAATGGGGTGGTAGGGGCCCATTAGGGGTGGGACTGGCCATAGGGAGAGGCTGTGGACAGTGAGCTGACTGGTCCCACCCTGATGGGATGGGAGGGCCAATTGGGAACTAGTGGCCTGGGAGTGGGGCTATGGGTGGTTGACTGGCTGGCCCTGCCTCTGATCAGAGTGGGCAGCCAACCAGGGGCAAGCTGACTGGGGGAAGGGGCCACAGGCAGTTGACCATCAAGCCTTGCCCCCTATTGGAGTGAAGGGGATGATCAGGGTCTGGAATGGATAGGGGGAAGGGCTGGAGGCCAATTGGGGTGGGACAAGTGGATTAGGGACAGGGACAGCTGAGGTCAAGGGCCGCAGGGAGATTGGCCAACTGCCCTGCCCTCAATCAGGGTGGAAATGGCCGATCAGGGGTAGGGCCGGCTGCGGAGAGGGGCTGGCTGGCCCCATCCCCTAATTGGGCTATTTTGCTGACTGCAATGGACATCATAGCAACCAGATGTTCTAGCGGTCATTACAGTGTTCCAGTTGCTAGCTTTTTATAGGTAGGTAGAGAGATAGAGATAGAGATAGAGATAGAGATAGAGATAGAGATAGAGATAGAGATAGAGATAGAGATAGAGATAGAGATAGAGATAGAAATAGATATACTAGAGGCCCGGTGCACAAAATTTGTGCATGCATGGTTTGGGGGTTGTCCCTCAGCCCAGCCTGCACCCTCCCCAATCTGGGACCACTTGAGGAATGTCTGACTGCCCATTTAGACCTGATCTAAGTCAGGTCTAAATGGGCAGTCGTACTTCCCTTTTACAATCCAGGACTTCTGGCTCCCAACTGCTCACCTGCCTGCCTTTCTGATTGACCCTAAACACTTCTGCCCGCCAGCCTGATCACCTCCTAACCACTCCCATGCCAGCCTGATTGATGTCTAACTGCTCCCCTGCCAGCCTGTTTTCCCCCAACTTCCCTCCTCTGCCAGCCTAGCCACCTCTAACTGCCCTCCCCTACAGGGTTGATTGCCTCCAACTGCCCTCCCTTGTAGGCCTGGTGCCTCCCAACTGCCCTCCCTTGCCAGCCATCTTGTGGTGGCCATCTTGTATCCACATGGGGACAGCCATCTTGTGTGTTGGAGTGATGGTCAATCTGCATATTGCTCTTTTATTAGATAGGAGAAGGCCTGGTGCATGGGTGGGGCCAGCTGGTTTGCCCTGAAGGGTGTCCTGGATCAGGGTGGGGGATTCCCTTGGGGTGTGGGTGGATTAAGCGAGGGACTTGTGGTGGTTTGCCAGCCAGCCACACTCCCCAGTGACCCTAGTGGAGTCCCTGGTATCTGGAATTTATTTACCTTCTACAATTGACTCTTTGTAGCCTGGAGCAGAGCCAAGCCTTTTACTCTCTCAGTGGCTGCTGCCATTTTTGTTTGGATTTATTAACCTTCTATAATTGAAACTTTGTAGCCTGGAGTGGAGGCCGAGGCTGGCAGGGCTGGTGGAAAGCTTTGCTTCCTCCATTGTCAGGGACAACCCTATCCTGTTCTCTCCAACTCTGTGACTGCCGCCATTTTTCTTGGGATTTATCTTCTATAATTGAAACTTTGTACCCTTAAGTGGAGACCTCGGCTGGCCAGGATGTGTGGAAAGCTTGGCTTCCTCTATTTCCTGGGAAACCCAAGCCTCTCAACTGCTCTATGTGGCTGCAGCCATCTTGGTTGAGGTTAATTTGCATACTTGCTCTAATTGGCTGGTAGGTGTGGCTTGAGTGGAGTGATGTTTAATTTGCATATTACTCTTTTATTAGGAAAGATAGATATGTATATAGATATCCATAACATCTTATATATTAATTTCTTTATTCTGGACAATAAGATGTTTTCTAATTAGTCAACCAAATCATCAATGGTAATAGGTCATTTTAACTGAAGTCCTACTATGAAGACATAAATGAACTTTCCTAAAAAAATATTCATAAATAGAATGCTGAATCATAGGGCATGAATATCTGAGTTTATTACCACCAGATTGCTCTCAAGAATGCTTGTACAATTTATACTTCTATAAGTAGAACACAGTTACCCATATTTGACTTTGACTTTAAATTTTTTATTATAATTCATGGTTTTTTCACATGTCCATATCTAAGAACTATGTATTTTTACCTTTAATGTTTGCACTTAGTTTTTCACTTTGAAGAATTGCCATACCTATACTTGCATGTCTTCCCTTATTTTTTCCTCCCTTTTTGACTTTCACATTTCCTTCATAATCTATTGATCTCTTTCATATTATATTAAAAATGCAAAGACATTAGCAGTTGCTCACTGTTTACAAGGCTCAGATTTACCCCTGAAATGAGAGAATGGTTAGCATTGACCCAGATAGCATAGTATATTTTAAAATGGAACTGATATTTAAACATAGTCAAAGTTTCGGGCTAAATTCTAATGGATCAATGCAGGAGACAACCACGGTAAAATAGATACATTTTTAGAAAATGAACTTATTTGGATCATTCTTCATAGAAGATGAGATAAGCTTTCAAAGTGAGTGTAATCAGGTTTGTCATGTTCTTAAGAAATTATACTAAAGAGGATTATAGCAGAGCCTGGAGTTTACACAACATAACATTTACAATGTTCAGAAAATTATACAAATCACTTGATATAATATGAAAATAAGAAAATGTGACAACCTCTCCCCAAATAACATAAATAATCCTTGACATTGCACAACTATTAGAATTATCAGACAAATAGTATAAATTAAATATTAAATATGGGGAGGGGATGAGATTTGGCCAGAAAAAAATTGAATAAATTATGCCTGATTTTGGTGCAAGACATAAATGTGCATGTTTCTAGAAATAAGTTCAGTGAATCTCCAACAGAATAATATAAAAGAAAATCATGACAAGATAAATCATAATGAAATAGACAAATACAAAATATAAAGAAAATAATTTGATAGCACTAAAGCAAAATAATATATATGAGGAGAGAATAATTGAAATTATACTGGATTTCTCAACAGAAATCACAGAAACTGAAGACATTGTGACAATATAGATACAATTCTGAAAGAAAAGAACTGTCAAGCTTAAGTTTAATATCTTTTAAAATTTCTCAGGATTCAGAGTGAAATAAAAAAATTCTCAAATAACAGAAAACTATGAGAGAATGTTGCCAATAGGCCTGCTCAGTATGAAATGCTACAGGCTGAAGGAAAATGATACTGGAGGGAAACTGGAACTTCAGAAATGAAAGAGCAACAAAATGGTACATAGGCATATATAAAAAACTACATTTTGGCCTTAATATCTATATCTATATCTATATCTATATCTATATCTATATCTATATCTATATCTATATATATCTATATCTATATCTATATCTATATCTATATATATAGAGAGAGGAGAGAGACTTTAATATAGAATATAGAATTGTGACATAATTTAGGAATTAGGAATTATGCCCAGCTCACATGGCTCAGTGGAATTTATATTTATATAGGTAAGAGGCATGACAATTTAAGGTTTCATAATACTGTGCCTTATCTATTGCTTAAATTTAATTTAAAATATGATATTCATAACCATCCTTCATATTCATATAAAAGCAAAAATGCAGTCATATTTATGTTGACTTGTAATTCAACATTCATTCCAGTGATCTGTCCAAATGTGAAAAATAAGGCTTTTAAATGAGTGGAAAACAATTTTTATGATATGTTTTCACATATACATTTTAGAGAAACAATGCAGTTTTAGAAATTTCTGTATATGGAATATAAATGAACGATTTTTTATGAGTGTGATTATAATTTGGAAAAATCTTATTGGTTCCTTTATAATGAGATTAGTAAATGGCTTGGGGCCACTTTTTGTTTGTTTCTAAATTAGTCTCCTCTTCATATATACACAACAATAAATAAAGAAAAGCTTGCATATTTCTTGGAAGATATTCCTTTCACTCAATGGTAGTTGGAATCTTCACAGAAAGACGAAGTATCAGGACTGGGAAAGAGGGAGCGGGGGAGGGAAGAGATAGCAAAGCCAGAGTCCCTTGCAGTTGGTTGGGTTTTATGCGAATGAAGATTCATTTTGCAGGTTTGCATTTAATTATTAGCGTGACATAACACATTTAGTTTTATAATGCCTACTGGTTTTAAGTTATTGTCAAATTAAGCAAATCTTTGCTCAGATTGTTTGGCAAATTTACTGTGTGATTGGTTAGAAAGCCATTTAGTGATTTTAACATTGCTAACACAAAACATTAAAACTCAAGAGGCAGTTAGCAAAATTTTGCCTTTGACAAATTTGGCAGCCCTTGTCTGTTTGGGATAGCAAAGCAATACCAGTCAAAAGACAATTTATAAAGAGGAAGAAGGGGGGGGGGAAAAAAAGTGACAAAAATAATTGAAGAAAATAAAGCAACCACTAAGTAACTGATGTTTTTGTCCTTTCTTGCTTCCATTCCAGTTTTTAGTCCTGTGGAAGCCAGTCCATTTGAAAGTCATTCACTTTCAATGAATTGAATTGGCTCTGCTATTCATGAGAGTAGTGAACACAACACCAAATAGTCTTTGTGCGGAGTTTTCTCTACATATTCAGTGGCGTTTTTCTACAATTAAGTTAACATGTTCTATGATGCCAAATGCACTTTCATATTCATTTTATTAAATAGCTTAAAGAACATTTGGATACTACATATTTCTATAATGTCATGATAATTAGATTTAATGTATTATCAAAGTGTGAGTATTTAAAGTTAATGGCATTTTAATGTTCTTTATATTTTCAGTGTGAATCACAATTATAGGAATTTTGCCCCCTGGGATCACTAAGAGCCCCCATTTTCAATCTTTGAATGTACCTATAAATTCTGGCAACAGGATGCAGAGCTTTTAGAAGTTGCACCTCCAAAAGTGGCCACCTTTCTGCTTACATGGAGAGAACATTCTGTGTCCATCAATTGAAAATATATGGTCTTACTAGAGGCCTGGTGAACAAATGTGTGCACAGGTGAGGTCCCTCGACCCTGGCTGGCAACCAGGGCTGATCTGGGCCATCTGGCCAGGGGGAGGGACCGTGAGAGGTTGGCTGTGGGATCACACTGACCACCAGGGGTCAACTCCTTCACTGAGTGTTTGCCCCCTGGTGGTCAGTGTACATCATAGCTACTGGCCAGTCTGGTTGTAATGATCACTTAGGCCACATGTGTCAAACACAAGGCCCGCAGGCCAAATCCGTCCTGCCAGGCCTTGCAATGTGGCCCGCACCGCGCTGTCTTTTACACACAAGCATAAGCTAAAGAAGATCATCATCACCAGTATTGCACAAATGTTAAAGAACTTCTTTAAAAAGAAAGAAGATGAGATTTAAAATATGAAGAATAAAACGGAAATTCGTGCACAGGGAGGGGAGCTGTGTCCCTCAGCACAGCCTGCACCCTCTCCAGTCTGGGACACCTCAATAGATGGGGCCCAAACCAGTAGTTGGACATTCCTCTCACAATCTGGACCACTGGCTCCTAACTACTCACCTGCCTGCCAGCCTGATCACCCCTAACTCCTTCTGAATGCCAGTCTAATTGCCCCTAACTGCCCCCTTTGCTGGCCTAATTGCCCCCAATTTTCCCCTCTTCCATCCTGGTTGCCCACAACTGCTCTCCCCCAGCAGCCTGGTCACCCCTAACTGTTCACCCTTGCCAGCCTGGTGGCCCCACAACTGCCCGCCCCACCCCCTCCCGCCGCTGCTGACCTGATTGCCCCATGCATCCTGCTGTTCAGTCATTTGGTCATCCCTCACTAAACCCCCTGCTGGCCTTGTCCTGCCACGCAGCCTGCTGTCAGGTTATCTGTCCAGTTGTTTCAGTCATGATGGCCTCTGGCTTTTTATATATTAGGATGACATATGCAGTCCAAAGAAGGAAAAGTGGCTTTTGAGGTTTAAGTTTAAATGAATAGAAAAGTAGAAAAGAATACAAAAATGTAGAATAGTATAAGAGTTCATAAATTTCTTAAGTAAGTTTACTTAAAGATTTGCAGGAAAAATTAAGGCTATAGAAAACAAAAAAATCTTAAGTACTAATTTTAAAATAATTAAATTTCTAATTTAGTATCATTTTGAAAATTATAAGAAGTTTAAGGATAGGAAATGGCTAAATAATATATTGACTAAAGTATGTGGATGATGCCATTAGTTAAAAACTTAAAAGTAAAAATACAGACAAAAAAAATAACACAAGATAAACTGATGCTTTTGAGATTTGATTTCCATTAAGACAGGAAGGACAGTAACTTCTGAAGAAGCTATGCAAAAAGTAAAGTTATATAAAAGTCAAAATATTAATAGAAATAAATTTTATAATATCAGAATGTAGATAAAATAATGTTATTAATATCAGGTTTTATTAGCTTCAAGTTCTGGGAGATAGAAGTGGGTGATATAAATGATACATTTAAATTTGAAAAAAAATATTTCTATGATGTTATTCCTTAATTCAAAAGGTTAACTCATAGAATGACTGAATGTGTTAAACCAAATTCCAAGTTTATTGAGAATTGCATGTGTAGAGTTTGTCTGTTGAGAATGCAATCATATATATACCATTATTTAGAGGATAAATATGTTAGAGGAAACAAATATATTAGCAAAAGATTGACAACATCTTTATAATATGCTATCTTTTGTGAATATAGTTTATAAAGATTACAATTTCCTTCATAAATATGGAATATAAAAATAAATTACAAATCACAAATATAGCAAAATAAGCACAGCAAAAAAGAAATAAAATATAAATGTTTGATTTGTGCATACCACAGATTTTAAATAATTTCATTATCATACAAATAGCTCACATATATAATATTTCCTGCATTAATTCTGATAAATACTACAGTAAAAATTAAGATTAATAGAGTGCTTTGAAAAGTTTGCTACAAGTTATATGTACAGCTCTTTTCAGCATGGTTGCATTGTGCTCTGAGAAAGTTTATGCATTCTATTAGTGATTTATAGTGTCTGCTAACTTGTATTTTTAAACTGTTAAACAATGTAAAGTTGATATTTAATTCTAAACTTTGGATGTCTAAATTTTTGCAGGTTTTGAATATTTTCAATTATGATGTTCATAGAAAAATTTTAAAAAGTGTTTTGAACTTTTAAAAGTAATAACACAACTGTTCATATTGCTATATTGAAGTCTAGACCATTATATTTTCTTTAGTATTATTACCTATATTATTTTTATCTTATTAAATAAGTAACTTATTAATTGGTGAATGTTTGTCAAATGCCTTTCATGTACTGATCATTGACATACACAGAGAAATACAAAATAAAAAATAAAAAGTATAATGCATTCATCAATCTCAGGAGATCCATTGCAATTTAGGAAAATGTAGAAGTAAAACAATTGTGATAGATTATTACAAATGATATAGAAAAAGCTAGATGGCAAGTTCTTTATGTTTTCCTTTGGTTAATTTATTTCTTCTATGTGTGTGTGTTGTGTGTGTGTGTGTGTGTGTGTGTGTATGTTTGATAAAGTCTTTCTTTAAGATAATTTTTATTTCTTAATTACAATTGACATACAATATTATATTAGTTTGAGGTATACACCCTACTAATTAGACATTATACAATACTAGAGGCCCGGTGCATGAAATTCATGCACAGGGATGTGTGTCCCTCAGCCCAGCTTGCACCCTCTCTAATCTGCCCTTCGAGAGATGTCTGACTGCCTGTGTAGGCCTGATCCCGATAGGATTGGGCCTAAACAGGCAGTTGGACATCCCTCTCACAATCCAGGACTGTTGGTTCCCAACTGCTCGTCTGCCTTCCTTCCTGATTGCTCCTAATTGCTTCTGCCTGCCAGCCTGATCATCCCCTAACCACTCACATGCCAGCCTGATTGATGCCTAATTGCTCCGCTGCCAGCCTGTTTGTCCCTAACTGCCCTCCCCTGCAGGCCTGGGCCCCCCTCAACTGCCCTCCCTGCTGACCTGGCCCCTCCCTGCTTCCCTCCCCTGCTGGCCATCTTGTGGTGGCCATCTTGTGTCCACATGGGGGCAGCCATCTTGTGTGTTGCAGTGATGGTCAATTTGCATGTTACTCTTTTATTAGATAAGATACTAAGTGATATCCCCATAAAGTGCCTGGTCTGCAGCTACTTAGCAAGAAGTATGGGGCACTCTAAGGCCATATGCTGCTTGTTTGAGAGATTTTAGAAAGTTTGAAGCCTGAGACCATTGTCATGGAAAAGCTATTGGGAACAGGTTGGGTGGGCCAGCAAGTTGGGTAGGATGGAGTCTTCTGGAATCACCAGGGATGAGTGAACAGTGTTAGCCAGGTTGATGAAGACTTAGACATAGCTCCTGTCTTCTGGCTATGTGTTGGACAAGCTCATAAAAGGAATAATGGCCTCTGCCAGCACTTCTGACTGGGAGGAAGCTGCCCCTCCTACTCTTGTCCTGATACCAAACAGTTCAGTTCCTGCCTGTATGTCCCTGGTGCTTCTTGAGCTGCTGCCCCAGCACTGGAACTCAGTTGAAGTGAGACCCAGTAGCCCCAGAAAATTCCCAAAATAGGGAAATAGCTTAGTATTTTATGATATATTACAGGCTTCAGAGGATTAAAATGCCTTTATTATTATATAATTATTTTTAAATAGTTGAATAAATATAACATATTTAGCCAAATATTCCATCTAATAACTTTTTATTATTAACACAAACTTTCAAGTACTGAGCTCAAATTATCTTTAAGGGAAAGAAAATTTGATATATATATATATATATATATATATATATATATATATATAGTGTGGTTTCACAATAGAAATAAAAGCATATCATTATTATTTTCTTCTTTAGTCTTATTCATTTTCCAGTATTTATTTGTTATTTTATTTAATATTTTCTCCTTATTTTGTTGTTGTTGCTGTTATTGTATGTCAAATTTGATGTTAAGTTAGATCAGCGTTTTTCAACCGCTGTTCCGCGGCACACTAGTGTGCCGTAGGTGCAGACAAGACAAGAATTTTATAATTTTTCACTATTTTGTTTACTTAATATTTCATAATAAAGTAATTATAAAATACTTTCTTTGTGTTTATTTGATTCCTATTCAAGAGAATTACTTTATATATAGTCAATATAGGCACAGAGTTAAATTTTTTAACATTTTCTAATGGTGGTGTGCCTCGTGATTTTTTTCATGAAACAAGTGTGCCTTTGCCCAAAAAAAGGTTGAAAAACACTGAGTTAGATCACTAAGAATACATTTATTCATCTCCATTCATTTCTGAGAGACTAAATAGTCATTAGTAAATTCTTTTGTGCTTCAGTGAGTAATTACAATATTAATTCAATTTTTAAGAGTGAAATACCTTAAAATTAGATAATAAAAAGTTTTAATTTCCAAATAAAAACTGCTGGGGTTCAAAAGTAAAAATTGAGACTAATTGTACAATAACACTTTAAGGGACATATCTCTACTTTAATTTCTCTGTTTCTCTTCAGTACTTTAAAATGCATCTCATGCAAACACTCCTCTGAGGACAATAGCAATAAATTTTTAATAAATTCCAAGCCTAATTTCCAATTGTACTGATAAATATTTTGCTACAAAAATATCACTGAAAAGTTACATTAAAAATAAATAAGCAAACATTATTAAAAGTCTTGCCTCTTTTTGTAGAACATAGTGTTCATGTTTGAGTTTGTTAGAAATTAAGTAGTTATTCATTTTTCATGAAGAATGGATGAATAGACTGATCACTTGAGAGTTACTGATCCATAGGGTAGTATCTTATTAAAGTATTCCTTCTCTTTACTTAATAGGGTTTATAAATTAAGTATTAATAATAGATTATCATTTATTTTTTTATTTCTATTGTTAAATCATATTTTTATTCTTGCAGGAATATCATTTTATAAACCTTATACCTAACGATACAAATGTATCACAGCTACTGCTCTTTAAAAAATCTCGTATATGACTGAGATTTCCAAATAATTATAAATAAATTATTCATTTGTTAACTGCCAGTAATAATTGTGTTTTGTGGGTTTTTTTGTACTGTTTTTGAAGGTGGCCTCAGAAAAGATATACTTATTATTATCCAAGGAGTACATAGTACTTGCAAATGTGTTACAAAGAAACATTACTCACCTTGTATGCAGATCTTTAGTGAAATACTGTTTTTCATAAATGAGGTAAAATTTTACAGTTTGCTAATAGAATGCAAGCAAATTAAAGCTTCAATGTTCACTGTACACTTTTAATCCCAGACACAGGGACAACCAAAAAGTCACCTTGAAGCAATTTGTCCATAATATTAGGGTAAAAATACCATAAACTATTGAGTGATGCATACACTTATTATATTACAATCTTGAAATTAAGAAATATATCTGGTTCAAAACAATATTTTGCTAGTGAAATGAAGATGAAAATAGGAAGCAGACACCCAACTTCATCGCATTTATCCTGTCAAAATCAAAATGCATGTTGTGCTGCAGTGTTTTTCAAATTTTTAGCTTTATGATCAGAAACAATGAAAACAAGTGGAGGTTTTCATAATCTTGATAAAGTTTATTTTGCTAAGACAGAACATAAAAGAAAAACATACCTCTAACAACACCAAACCAGGAGAGTCGAACAAAAACTCACCATCTACCATTCTCTGTATGTCCACTGGATACCCCCTCCATGCTCTGAAGGACAATGGAGAGAAGATGAAAAAAATCATCATCTTCTCTGCCCTTATGGGCCTTACATTGAAAGAAACAGACATAGCCAAATATATTCAAACAAATTCCTATATCTTATAAAACAAGATCTGCACTATGTTAGAAAATTACACATTATTGTGAGAGAGTGTTATGGAGGGATGCACATTAGGTTGAGGACCTAGAAGATCTCTGAGGAAATGGGACAGAATGGCTGCAGTGGGCTGGAATTGGTTACTTCCATTCTCCAGGCCAGTCAGTCTCTGAAAATGTCTCAATAGATTAGGCTCTCGTTCACTAAGTTCCCGCAGAGCATGTGTTGCTAAAAGAGTGATTTAGTGTGGCTCAGAATGCTTGCTTTCCTTCCTTCTTTACTGGAAGCACAGGATTTTTGCTCAAAAATTCCCTGTAGGGACTTGGTCAAGCTCCCAGAGGGAAATCTCACAGTATAGTGGGGACCACCCTTATAACTAGATTATCCTAGAGTTTTAAACTCTCAAAGTTGTCCACTTTGAGTTCCCAGCAACTCATAAGTTTTTGCTCTGGTAAATAACAACTCCCTGTACTTGCCTGTCTCTCCAATGGCAGTAGTTTTCCCTATGTTCCCTGCTCTGTTTAATCCTCGCAGAGGTGTTGTGTTTTTTTTGTGTGTGTATGTGTGTGTTTTTTTGGTTTGTTCTGCTTTTCCTTATTGTTAGAGGAGAGTTGCATCTTCCAAGGTACTTACATGTGGAATCAGGAACTGTCATCTCTACCACATTAAAAAGATAAATAAAAAAGCCTCACTTCTTTTATAGGACTCCTCGTTCTCCCAACATTAAAGTCATACCCTTGCACACTGATGATAGCCATGATTAATCTTAAGTTCTCCATATTCCTTGTTCTTTGTCAGAACTTGTTTTATGAGATAAAGTTTGATCTTGGCTAGAGAAAATATGAATAACTCCACATTTTAAGTGCATTTATTTAAGTTCATGCTTTATAGCTTTCATTCCATTTCTGAGTGGATAGCATTTTATATGCAACTTTTTGATTACAGGAATCTGGAAATCAGAGTGCACATAACTATACTGTAAACAGTACTAGGTTGATAATTTTGTTTCATTTTATTAATGAAAAATGCACATAAAAGAATTCAATGTTACATCAACATTTTCTTAAAGACACATTTTTCCATTTGGCAGGGGAAGTTGTGAAGAGGTATTCTCATGCAGTTTGGAATATTCCTTATAAAACATCTTGCCAAAAGGGAAAAAAATAAGGTAAGAATATTTTATAACAATAATTTTATTCTTGTGTTTATGGACTGCCTAAAATACATTTCTGTAATATTAATGTTTTAAAATATCTACCTGCATTGTGGTTTTGGTTTTTATTTTTTTTTTCGTTTCCTAAATGTTTTCAACTATATTACCTTGTACTTCCCCCCCCCCCTTTTTTCCAGATAAAAGGAAAATGTCTCAAAATTTCTTAATCAATACAAGTGGAGAGGTTTATCAGAAATAGATCAAACTCCATCTAGGAAGTGGCTGAGTTGGAAAAGCCTCCCCTCTCTCTCTCTCTCTCTCTCTCTCTCTCTCTCTCTCTCTCTCTCTCTCTCTCTCCCTCTCTCCCTATCTGGGAAAAAAAAAAAAACAATCCTTCTCTCATGTCCCTTTGTCTCCAGTTTACATATGCTGCTGTTCTTTCTTTGAACCTGACCGTTTCTAATTGGGCTTTTCATTAATTTAGGGCCCCCATGTTCTCCTCATTGGTTATTTTATTACATGGTATATGTTTCAAAGGCTAAAGCCCACGTGTTGTCCCTTCCTCCATTCTCTTCCCTTTTTCTTGTAACATTTCTCTACCTCCTGTGAAAATTTGTGCTCCTCTTTCTGCCATTTGTTGGCATTTCTCTAACCTCTCTGAAAGTTTGTCTTCCTCCCCCCTTATCTTGTGGCATTTTTCTGTCCTCTGTACAAGTAAGATAAGCATTTTGGTGTCTCCAAGCTGCTCAGGTCAGGGCTGCTTTTGATCTACCTTATAATTGCTTTAATTGCTCAGGCCAGTGATACCTCTGTCCTTCACATATGCATTCACCCCCAATGAACCTTCTGTATTCTCTAAGACTCCCTAAACCTGACTATTTTATCCATAAAACTTCTTTCACAAGCTCACAAATTTATTGAGTGAATGTAACAGGACCAGCGTTTCTGATTTATAAGGCCCTTTGCAAGTTCGATGCAGTCTACATGGTTTCTACTTGGTCTCTCCACATACTCAGTAGCTTATGGTCTCCTATCATTCCTATTCTTCCTGTGCCATTCAGAGAGCTCCATTAACAGCTACTCCATTAAGTAGTTCTTAATTACTTCTTTGTTAGCATTGGTGATTTGCCTTACAATTGCCCTTATTTGATAAAACATTCCTGTCTAGTTAAAAAATATTTTGTTTAATCAGACCCCTACGCTAATGAATATGATGTTTAAAATATTTATGGTTGTATATATATTTAAAAAAAAACTTTGAAAAGTTGCTGAATTTTTGCTTTTATTTAAAAATTAATAGGCTTTCATGTAATGAGCTTTACCACACTTATGTGCAAACAAATTACTAAGCTATCAATTCATAATCATTTAACAAAGAAAGTAGGGCTTTCTTTAAAAAAAAAAAAAAAGAGAGAGAATTTATGGTAATTGGCACTATAGGAAATGCTGCTGATAATTGAGGATCAAAAGTCTAGAAGGAAAGTTTTTTTTTACACCAAGAGCCATTCAAAGTATATGTTGGATATTTTTTCTTCCTTTCCACTTCGACTTTGTCTCAAGGGCAAAATCCACCTGAGAGTAACATAAAACAAGCAAAAAGAAGTCTCCAATTGAAATTAAAAATGAAAAAGTAACAATTTTTTTTATCTTTCTTATTGCATTGTTTCTATATTTGTATCAGAAACCTTGCATACCTAACACTGTCACACTTATTCATGTGAAATAATTAAAGTTTAACTTTCACAACAATAAATTCTACTGATGTCAGACAATTCAGTTCCTCCCTTTGTACCCCTGGTGCCTTTTGAGCTACTGTGCCAGGAGTGGCTCTCCAAGCAAGTGAGTCTGAGAAAGTCCTTGTGTGGACCCTTCGAAAGGGATGACTGGAACTCCAGCAGCCCTCCGTGTCACTCAGCCACATCCCTGCTGGTTTTTACAGCCAGAAATTATCGGAACTTCTCTTAGTGTCACTGGAACCCTGGGCTGGAGGGCCTGGTGTGGGGCTGGGACTGCTCACTCCCCCGGGGGCCTCTGTAGTTAGCGGAGATATCCCCCCTGTTATTGTTCTGCTACTAATGGGTGTGGAACCATCCTATTCCACTTCTCTGGCCCTCCCATTAGTCTCGGGGTGGCTGCTTTATATCGTTAGTGGTAGGATTTCTGTTCATCTAAATTTCTGGAGATTCAGAATGATGGTAGTTAAATAGTATAGTAGTAGTTTTAATGCGGTTGTAGAAAGACTCTAGTAGTGCATTTATCTACCCTGCCATCTTGACTGGAAGAACTCAGTGCTTTGGCATTCTTGATTCCAGAATATATACTCAATTCTAGACTTAATTATTTGTGCATATATACTTAAATACATATGTGAATATATATATACATATATGTCATATATGTTTGATTCAAAACATTTTTATTTTGCATAAAATAACATAACATGATGTTTTAATATATGCTTTAAATATATTAAAACATAATAACATGATGGATTTGTTATTTTTATAAGAAAGCAGTTTTTACCTTGCTGGTTTTCCATTTTGACATGTGGGTATAATTTAGTGCCTAGCACATAAAATAATAAATATGCATTGAATAAACTATACAAATTATTTGCATATATAGTATATATTTTTGAATTGTTTGCTTTAAATACTTTACTTTTTACCACATCAGAGAGAGAAAATTCTGTGGGTACCACCCTTTGGTTACAGATAGCTTTAAAATTATGACTCTGAGTTTCTACAGAAGCTACACTGCCCTAAACTATGCTTTTCATAAATTGACTAGAGGCCCAGTGCATAAATTCATCCACAGGTAGGGCCCGGCCGGCCTGCCCCAGTTGAAGTCCATTTGGGGCTGCTGGGCCTGCGAGTGTGGGACTGTGGGAGGTCAGCCAGGCCTGTCCCTGGTGGGAGGGGCCATTGAGGGCCTGGTCAGCTGTGGGGAGAGGCTGTGCGAGGTTTTGGGGGCCCAATCAGGTCTCTGATCAGGCCAGTTGGCTGCCGCAGTGCACATCATAGCGAGTGGTCATTCCAGTCATTCTGGTTGTTCTGTTGTTCTGGTCACTTGGCTTTTATATCTATAGATAGAAGAAGGCTATTTCAAGTTTTACAAGGTATTCTAAAATTGTAGTGGATGAGGATGGAGGTACTGGTATACTGTTATCCATGAAATTGCTTTGTATTATAAAAAGTTGTTTGCATTTTCCATATCCTTTATATGTCCCAATGTCTATTGAAAGAAATAGAAACCCTTTTTATTAGACTCTATGTATAGAAATCAACTTTATTCAATATAAAAACAAAATATTTTGCATCTTTTATTATAAACTCAATTCAAAAATCAACTATCTGGTGAATTGTGGGGAGGTTGTTGGTTTTTTTATTTTATTTTATTCAGAATGTTATCAGGGTGATTCATTATTTATAAAAACCAACCCACTAATTATAATGTTGCTATGGTGCTGGCTCACCAATACACTCACATGGTGATGCCATGTGCAAGTGTAAGTATTTCTCTAGTTCATTGTATCTTTTAGTTTAGTAGTACTGAAGCATGTTAAAATGCATGTTTATTTTGAAGTGTTTATGATTAGTTCCTTTTACTGTTAGGGTACTATATTTATTTGAATAATTATGTATATAAATATGTTATATTATCCTTCAATTAACTGTAGGAGAGTGTTGTGAGTTGGAAATGTGTTCCCGTGATAGGTGGTTGAAGTTCTACTCTCAGGTAGCTATGAATAGCTTTGCAGATGTAATCAAGTTAAGAAGTGGTCATATTGGATTAGGATGTGTTTAAAACAAATAACTGATGTTTTAATAAAAAATGGGGGGATTTGCATCCAAAGGGATGGACAAATACATAGAGAGAAAGACATGTAAGCACAGGTAGAAACTGTAATTATGCTGCCACAGACCAAGGAACACTAAGGATTCTCATCAACCTCCCAAAGACAGAAAAAGCCAAGAATGAATTGTTTTCTGGACACTTCAGAGAGAGCATAACTCTACTGATACCTTGATTGTAGACTTTAACCTCCAACGCTGTAAGATAAGAAAGTTTTCTTATTTTGAGCCACCCAGTTTGTGGTGCTTTGTTATGACAGTCCTAGGACACTAATATAAAAAGTAATGGGTATTACAAAGTGTGTTTAAAAAAAAAAAAGTGTGAAGACTAGATTCATAGCAATTAAAACCCCTGAAATATTAATAGATTTTACAGACTGTTTAGGAGCTTTCATAGTCAGTCCCTCAGGATATTCTTAGAAGCTTTCATTTTCAACCAATCCTTTCACAACAATTCTTACTGAAATTTGCCATTGTTTGGACACGCAGAACACCTTTATCTGTGCTTATAATTCTGCTGAAAGGGTAATTTCTTTATGTCTTTCTGATTAAATAATAACTCTTATGCACGACCCATCTCCAAGGTAAACTTCTGCCTCCTGAATCCCAACCAGATGTGTTGTTAGTGTGCCTCTGTTTTCACTTTTTAATAACAAGTAAATAACTACATCCTGCTTATACATTACTAAAGGCCCAGTGCACAGATTCATGCACCGGTGGGGTCCCTCACCTGGCCTGCAGAGAGTGGGCCAAATCCAGCTCTCCAACATCCCCTGAAAGGCCCAGATTGCAAGAAAGCGGTTCTTGGGTGACAACCTGGAATTGGACTCCTTCCTCTCTGGTTCCGGGAGCATCACTTGAGATCCGCAGCTCTCAAGTCACTGCAGCTTGGCAGCTCCTATGTTGAGTGTCTACCCGCTGGTGATCAGTACGCATCATAGCTACTGGTTGGAGCATCTGCTCCCTGATGGTCATTGCATGTCATAGCTACCAGTTGGATGGTCAAACAGTAAGACAGTCACTTAGGCTTATATATATATATATATATATATATATATATATATATATATATATGTGTGTGTGTGTGTGTGTGTGTATGTATATATATATATATGTATATATATATATATATATATATATATATATATATATATAAATGGCTATCAGTACACAAATCTATTCTTCTACTGAGAACACAAACTATGTTTCATTGATCTTTGTATTCTCATAGATACTGACTATGGTATTTTAAATATAATTGGTAATTAATTAAATTTAAAAATGCATAGATAAATAACTTGTTATGATATAGAAAAAGTGGTTTTAAAAGAAGAGTTTTGACAAAATTAAAAAACTATCCTTGAAGAAAAAAAAATGTGGGAAATCCTTGTTTTGTGTTTTTTTAACTGATGAAAAGCTATCTTTAGTTTTGTTTGTTTGTTCCAAAATGATCATATCACAATAAACCTGTGGGGAAGAAGAAACCTAAGGTCCAAGTTACTACCAGAAAAGACTGTGCTCACTACTGATTATGCCTTTGAGATCAGAGCAGGATAATGATGGTGTCATGTAACTTAAAGATCATCTCTGTAAGACTCTGAGACATATCTGGCTTACCTGGTGAGGTTCCCCATCTAAGAAAATATAAACAAAACTCCTAATTTGCCCTAAAAAATATAAATAAATAAGTAAACAAACAAATAAATAAATAAATCTATACTAATAAAAGCCTAGGTATAGACATGACATCGTCACAAGATGGCACCACAAGATGGCCACCACAATATGGCACCACAAGATGGCCACATGCACAGTTGAGTGGGGTCTGGTGACCACTCTGCACAATGAGGCCTTGGGAGTCCCATGGCTCTGCATGGCATGAAGGAGGCTGGTCCCAGTGTCTTTACTGCCTTGTGCAGAGGAAGCAGGTCATGGCAGAGGAGAGCATTGGGGTCTACCAGGCCAGCAGGGGAGCAATTATGTGTCAATTAGGTCAGCAGGGGAGCGGTTGGGAGGGACCAGGCTGGCAGGCAGAAGTGGTTAGGGGCAATCAGGCAGGAAGGCAGGTGAGTGGTTAGGAGCCAGCAGTCCCAGATTGTGAAAGCAATGTCTGTCAGCCATTTAGACTAGATCGGGCGCGTTCAGGGTGGTATGGCCGTAGACTCTGTCAGCCATTTAGGCCCGATCCAGTCAGACAGCCCTCAAGGTGTCCCAAATTGGAGAGGATGCAGGCCAGGTTGAGAGACACCGCCCCCACCGTCGTGCACAAATTTCATTCACAGGACCACTAGTAAATAAATAAATAGCTCTGAGAGAGCAACTACTTCATAATGCCATTATATGTTAGATCTGGAAGGCCTGAAATTTTTAACAAATTATATAATCCACATCCAATAAATGGCATTTGTTTACCTCCTTTCATTTTTTATTTACTTAGAATATTAACAGAACTGCATTGCTTTAAAATTAGCCTAGTATTTCGATAAGCAAATCATTTTATTATAGCTATCAGCTGCAACACATATTTGGTAAATCTTAATAACATCCTCTTATACCTACACAGTAAATTACTAGTAAAAACTTCTTTAGCTGTGACATTTTCACTATTTGCTTTATCATCAACTTTTAGATAGACATATATTCCAATTTTGAAAAGAAAAGCTTTTGCAAACATAATGACATTTGATTGAATTGAATAACTTAAAAAACATGCCTTCTTAAAATACTTTCTAAAGTCATATTTCTCTTCAGAAAGCAGTATCAAGCAGATCTATAATTGGAACTAGCACCCTTCCTTCAAGATGGCTAATATGCTATTTCTGTATAATGATTTTCCATAGCTCTCTCTCTCTCTCCTGCACAATTACTAACTTAAAATTTCAAGTTAGATCTCAATTTCCTCACAGTCAGGGTTCCTCAGAACACTATTCACAGCCTACAAGCATAAGAGCATGGCATTTAATTCTCAAAGTTGAATTGGTTATTATAAAACAATATATATATATATATATATATATATATATATATATATATATATGTGTGTGTGTGTGTGTGTGTGTGTGTGTATATATATATATATATGGCTAATATGCTAAGTGTCCCTCTGACCATCCAACTGGCCCCTATGATGCACACTGAACACCAGGGATCAGACACTCACCACAGGAGCTGCAGTGAGGCACACTGGCCATTTACAAAGAAATGGCACTGCTGACCTGGCATTGATAAAGCAACACTTGACTTCCCCCAACTGGGACAAAGGCGCTGCCACCACCCTTGAGCAACACCCCACCAAATTGAAGCCAATGCTGCCAAGATCCTATGGTGCAAAATGTGACCCACAGCCCAGGCCAGCCTGGAAACGGTAGCTATGGGCACCTGGTAATGACATCATGTAGTGATGCCCAGCTTCCTCTTCCTAGCAACTAGCCTTCTTAGAGTTTCTTCAGCCCAGGAACACAACTCGTTTTATAGCCAGGTGCAAACACTTTACACTTTAATCAAATATTTGTGCAGTGTTTTCCCATGCCTCATCTCAATTGACCCTCATAGAAGTCCTGGAGTAGCTATCAATAGATAGGAGACTGGGTGGAATCCTATTTTCTTTTCATTAGCCAGAAAGCAGATTTAGAAAGTTGGCCTGACCCAAAAGAAGTAAGAGATAATGGACCTTGAAATGACTTCAGCTTTTCTCACTGCACAGAATATAGTCAAACACTGCTGTAATTAAATATTTTACCCTTTGTTCTCCCTGCATGATCTTCAATAATAATCTGCTTCGTGTTGATATTTACTGCTGTGTTTCTGACAGTTACCTGAAAGAGAAGTTGGGTGCTTCACTGTTCACTGGGCTGGAAAAAGTTTAGCTAAATCAGCATCTGGTTCAGGACTTTTCTTTGTTGGGAGATTTTTTCGTTTGTTTTTGTTTTTAATTATTATTATTACTTGCTACAATTTCATTTGTAATGTGTCTATGCAGATTTTCTTATTCTCCTGAGTCAGTTTAAAAGATTATATGTTTCTATGAATTTATCCATTCCATCTAGTTTGTCCAATTTTTTTTTTTTTGTATATATGTATCCCTAATATTATCTTACAATATGTGGTCAATTGTTAAGAAAAAGATTTTTTTTTCATAGCAAAGAAAAACATAGCATCCACAAAATGAAAAGACAACCCACAGAATGGGAGAACATATTCTGCAATAATACATCTGATAAGGGGTAAATATCCAAAATTCATAATGAATGTATACAACTGAATACCCCCGAAAATAATCTAATTAAAATGGATAAATATAAATAGACATTTATTTAAAGAAAATATATGAAAAGATGTTCAATGTAATTAATCATGAAATTAATGGAAATTAAAACCATAATGAGATATCATCTCACACCTGTCAGAATAGCCATCATCAGTAATTCAGCAAACAAGTGCTGGCAAGAATGTGGAGAACAGGGAATACTAGTTCCCTGCCGGATGGATTGATGCAGCCACTGTGGAACACAGTATGGAGTTTCCCCAAAAAATTAAACCTTGAACTGCCATATCACCCAGGGACTCCACTTCTGGAAATATATCCAAATAAATCTGAAACTCTGATTCAAAATAATATATGCACTCCCATATTCATGGCAGCTTTATTTACAGTAGTCAAAATTTAGAAGCAGTCCAAATGCTCATCAGTAGATATAAAAAAGTGGTATATTTACATAATGGGATACTACTTGGCTATAAAAAAGAAAGAAATCTTACTCTTTGCAACAGATGGATGGACATGGATAGCATTACACTAAGTGAAGTAAGCCAGTCAGAGAAAGACAGATACCTATGATCTCACTTGTATGTGGAATCTAATGAACAAAATAGGCAAAATAAAAACAGACTCATAGATACAGAAAAAAACAAAACAGATTGACAGTTGCTGAAGAGGTGGGAGGTTGGGAATCTTAAAAGTTAAGATTTTAAGGAAAAGAAAGAAAGAAAGAAAGAAAGAAAGAAAGAAAGAAAGAAAGAAGGAAGGAAGGAAGGAAGGAAGGAAGAAGGAAGGAAGGAAGGAAGGAAGGAAGGAAGGAAGTAAGAAAGAAGAAAGTAAGTAAAGAAAGAAAGAAAGAAAGAAGAAAGAAAGAAAAGAAAGAAAGAAAGAAAGAAAGGAAGGAGGGAGGGAGGGAGGGAAGGGAGGGAGGGAGGAGAGGGAGGGGGAGAGGGAGGGCGGGAGGGGGAGGAAGGAAAGGAAGGAAGGAAGGGAAGGAAGGAAAGAAAGAAAGAGAGAGCGGCAGAGACAGAGAGAGACGGAGGAAGGAAGGAAGGAAGGAAGCGCTGGAGGAAGACGGAAGCCGGCGAGGCAGGCGGAAGTGGTGAGACGGAAGTGCGAAGGTCTGATCTCGATATAGACATTTCATAGGTTATTCCAGAGGGAAAGGGGTCTGGGGATAGTAGAAGAGTGTAAAGAGTGGCTAAATAGTGATAGAAGGAGACTTGCCTTTTGGTGGTGAACTCACAATAAAAATACACATGATGGCCGAAACTGGTTTGGCTCAGTGGATAGAGCATCGGCCTGCAGAGTGAAAGGTCCCAGGTTCAATTCCGGTCAAGGGCATGTACCTTGGTTGTGGGCACATCCTCAGTAGGGGGTGTGCAAGAGGCAGCTTATTGATGTCTCTCTCTCATCAATGTTTCTAACTCTCTACTCTGTATCTCTCTCCCTTCCTCTCTGTAAAAAATCAATAAAATATATTTAAAAAAAAAACATTAAAAAAACAGTACACATGATGTATTATAGAATTGTACACCTGAAACCTTTATAATTTTATTAACCTACTAGAGGCCCAATGCACAAAATGTGTGCATAGGGGGTGTCCCTCAGCCCAGCCTGCACACTCTCCAATTTGGGATCCCTTTCACAACCCAGGACTGCTGGATCCCAACGGCTCACCTGCCTCTGCCTGCTTACCCCTAATTGCTTCTGCCTGCCAGCCTGATCACCCCTTAACCACTCCCCTGCCATCCTGATCAACACCTAACTGCTCCCTGGCTGGCATGATTGCCCCTAACTTAAGGTGACCAGATTTTAACATTGGTAAAGCAGGACACCATTGACAGCAGGAAGGCGAGGGGAGAGAGGGGGGGGATCCTGATTAAAAATTTGGTCTATATGGAGCAACAAAAACTTTCATAGAACACAAAAATAATATTGTAATATATTTTTTTTAAATTTCAACATAAGTACAATTTATAAATATAATAAATAAAAATTATGTGTAGTATTTTATTCTTTGGCATATTTCTCATTTGAGTGAATTTTTTTGCTGTCATTGTTTAAAAGGTCATGAAATTTTTCACAAGAATTTGTTAAATTATATTTCACACATAAAATGCGTTCAGTCGTAGCATTAGTTCCTGGTAAGGACAGCGTGTATTCCACAATTCTAACAACTGATCAACAATGCGAACTTTGACAAGCAGTTCTCAATAATCAGTTCTTAACAATTATTTGTTATTATTAAAGTTTAACATTATAAAATTAACAAAAATGATATAAAACTCATATTCTGGCTAAATAGCCACCTGGCTGCCGAAAAACGTATATTCCCTTCCCATTCTCCCGCTGTTCCCTAGCTTTTCGTGCATTCTTTCCAAAAATCGGGACTTTTTTAAAACTCCGCAGGACACAGGACAAATTGTCCTGCCAAAAGCGGGATGTCTGGTCACCTTACCCTAATTATCCTCCCCTACCAATCTGATTGCCCCTAACTGTCCTTCCCAACAGGCTTGGTTGCCGCCAACTGCCCTCCTTGCTGGCCCGGTCACCCCTAACTGACCTCCCAGGCAGGCCTATCCCACCCAACTGCCCTCCCCTACAGGCCTAGTCTCCCCCAACTGCCCTCCCCTGCAGGCCTGGTCCCTATCAACTGCCCTCCCTGCTTGCCTGGTTTCCCCCAACTGCCCTCCTCTGCTGTCCCTGTTACCCCTAACTGTCTTTCCTACCAGCCTAATCACCCCCAACTGCCCTCCCCTGAAGGCCTGGTTCCCCACAACTGCCCTCCAATGCAGGCCTGGGTCCCCCCAAACTTTCCTCCCTTGCTGGCTTGGACTTTTCCTACTGCCCTCCTCTGCTGGCCTGGGTCACCCCAATTGCCCTCTTCTGCTGGCCTGGTCACCCCTAACTTCCCACAACTGCCCTCCCCTGCAGGCTATCTTGTGGTGGTCATCTTGTGTCCAGATGGGGGCAGCCATCTTTGATCACATGTGGGCGGCCATCTTGAGTCTTAGAGTGTTGGTCAATTTGCATATTACTATTTTATTAGATAGATTGTTACCCCAATACATAAAATATTTTTAAAAATATATAGGTATTAACATTGAAAGAGGACTATAATATTGTATATTCTGGGTTCAGAACTATAGTTTTATGAGAGGCAAGAAAACTTGAGGAGATAGTACCTGCCCAAGATTGAGTCTTCATTCAAAATAGGAGAACGTTTTATCTCTCTGCCATATCCTCCACATAAATGTACATCAAATTAAAATGACAGTATTTCTCTGGGGTGGAATAAAAGGAAAGCCTCGAAGCCAAGACTGAACAGACATTGTGGAAATAACCTCTGGTCCTGAGGGCATGCTCATCCAATGGAATTTGTCAAAGTTGTGTCATAATACCCTAAAATTATATTAATGAAAATAATCGCAAAAGTAAAAATTAGCTTGATTTGTGTCCCAGTTTTAGGCTGTTCTAGGCTGCCTGAGTAACAGAAGGACTTATAATACCAAATGTTATACTCTATATCTGCACCACCCTCGTTGTACTTCATTTAGATTATTTTTGCACACCTGAAGGACAATCTTACAGAGGACTGCAATAGCAAATATTCAAAAGAATATCACTTAATGTGATAATTCTTAATACCATTCAAATGTATTAGTTTTAAAGATTAAGAGCTATTTAACCTTGAGGAAGAAAAGCCTATGAAATATATACTAGGTGTACAAAACCACATTAAGAATTTTTAAATGGAAAAATTACCTATTTTTGTATATGGCATTGAAGGATAGAAATAATTAAGACCAATGTGAATAAATAATTGCTTTCAATCATGGAAGAAATAACTTGTAATTGTTGAAAGTAGTATAAAGATAAATATCTGACTTTAGAGATGTCTCATTAAAAGTACTCAAGTACTAATGGTAGATGGTCAATATGGGAAATATTTTTTAGGTAACTGATCATTGTTGTATCAAATTGTATTTAATATTCACCGACTACATTATTGTGTCAGAAACTCATTCCAAGTTTTTCAATTCATGTTTTTATACATTCCTTTTGAAAAAGAGAATTCATTATCATATCTAGGTTAAAAATTCTACATAATATTAGAAGCTATAACTCTTCTAAACTAAGTTATTTGGCAGAGGATAGTTCTATTTATTTCAATAGAGGGGGGAAAAACAATTGAGGAAAAATTCTTTTAAAAACAGGCCAGGTATTTATATTTATGTATGAAATGCACTAAAAATAATGAAGCTGCTTTGTATTACGCATTGCTAACCTTTTAAGAATGCAGTCTTCTTCTAGAGGAAAGCGACCTCAGTGCATTCCATGAATCATCTCTCAGACAAGAAGCCCGAGACTTGCCAATATCAGTGAAGGTGACTCCCTTATAAGTTTCCTTTCCTTTGTCTCCAACTTCCACCAGGTTCTTAGACAAATTTAAAAATACCATTTGTTACTTAATGATGTATCTCGATTTATATTTAAATATAAGAAGTATATAATTTAAAAGAAAATCTTAATAATGTTTTATAGCTTGTGATTATAGGGAAGATTTCATGAAACAAAAGACATAGAACTAAAAATGGCTTTTGTGTTTTCACCTACAAAAAGAAAGGAATTTGCTGCCAGGAATAACAAAATGTGAAACAAGACTTGCAATACATTTTTAAAACATCTGCAGCAAAGTTGGTTGAACAGATGTGGGGGGATTTGTGTTCAGGAAGGGAAAAGTATTTTGGAGCCTCACAAAAGAGCTATTTGTTCAGTGGATACTCCTGAGGGATGTCAATGATAAGGAGGCAACACTCTTAATGCAGCTTTATTCTCCTGAGTCAAAAAAGCACAAGGACATTATCCATCTATGTTTTCCCATAATAAATTGTCTGGCAGTAATTTAACAACAAATACTATGAAAAACAATGTAGCAAGCACTATATCTTTCTAATAATAATTTAGTTATTAAAGAATTCAGATTTTAACTCTATGTTAAGATAAAATCCAATGAGAATGCCAGTGAGATAATTTAAGCAACATAAATAAAATACTTGATTTTTTTCTTATAATTTTTAAACTTTAATAATTCATGATTCATAATTAATTTAATTCATATAAGTATCAACAATTCTAACCTCACAGTTTTAAGAAAACTTGGGGGAAATGAACAGCCAAATTATATTATCACATTTGCCTTCCTAAGTGTTTCTGTTTTCTATGACTTTTTATATTAATCAACATTTGAAAATTTAACCAGGTAATGTAGAGTAGCTCATTTGTCAATCAGCATGTCCAAGAACAAAACGAACCAACCAATCAACCACACTAACAGAAAAGCCCACTCTGTCACAAAGCATAATGTACTTGGAAATGCACTCATTCCCAAAGGCCAATGGTGCACACATTTCAATTAACAAAGCTAGTTTATTGTTAAAGCCTTTTATCAGTGGAGCAGGAATTTTAATCCTGCTATAAGAGAGGGCCCAGGAAAAAAGGGAAAAATATTTTTGATCAATAACACAATCTAGAATATATATACACAAAAATATAATTATAACTTAAACCTGGGGTAGATATCCTAATTCAATCATCCTCTATTTTAGATGAGTTTGTTGGAACTTTGTATAAAATTTTAATAGACTGTTTAAATAAACAAAATATTCTCCACAGTTATTTATTAATGATTTATATATATGAATACCATACTGTTAACCCATAATGAAAAGTATAGCAAGTACTGTCCTAAAAATGCTAAATAAACATGCATTTTATCAATTGCCCTGGCCAGTATGGCTCAATTGGTTGGAGCATTGACTCATTCATCATAAGGTTTTGGGTTTGATTCCCAGTCAGGGCACATACACAGGTTGCAGGTTCAAACCTATCGATGCTCCTCTCTCATATGGATGTTTCTCTCTCTCTCCCTTTCCTCTTCTCTCCTTCTAAAATCAATAAAAACATATTCTTGAGTGAGAATTTTAAAAGAAATGTACTGAATTATAAACAAGCATTCATTAATCTTAAAGGTTGATGATACAATATAAGAAATATAATTATGCAAACTAGATATGATGAAGAGACAATTTTGAGGTTAATTTCTAAGAAATTATAAAACTCATCAATATCTTTAGAAATTGATGACATTGGTTTATACCTACAATAATTTCACAATGCCTATGAATTAAATGCCATAATCAGTGCATCATTAATATATGTTAAGCTTTTCTTAAGTTGACAATCAGGATTGTGGTATATTTAACTTTTAAAGTAAACATGTGCAAACAAAAAAAGAGATTTAAAAAGTCTAGATTAAAGAAAGTTAACTAGTACATATGAAGAACTGGGAAAATATTTAAAAAGAAAAGAAAAAATGTTAAAAAAATTAATTGGTACATAAAATAATCTGAATTAAGAACTGTCAAAGACAGCAGTGCTATAAGTAATCCCCTGGAACTGTCTTGCATTAATGGTGTTTGTTGAACAAACCCAGGCATGCCACTTCTTACAGCCTCCAACCTCTTTCCCAGGCACCACCTTGAAACCCTCTAAAATCATCCTCAGCCTCCAAGATCAGCCAACGCTGAACTTCTTATTGCTGAGAAACCTTGAATTCTCAAATTCACCACTACTTTTATAGCGGTTGGTTTTTTTTAAACTATGTTTTATTTCTGCTTGGTATTTTATTATTTTCTTTCTTCAACTCACTTTGGGCTTTGCTTTTTAGTTATTTCTGCAGTTCCTCTAACTGCAAATTTAGATTACTTATTTGATATTTTTCTTGTTTTATTAAGAAGTCTTATAATGCTATGAATTTCCTTAGGACTTCTTTTACTGTGTCTCATAAATTTGGGGCATTTGTGTCTTCATTTTCATTTGTTTCAATGTATCTTTTGTTTTTCTACTTGATCTAATTGTTAACTCATTCATCGTTTAGTAACATTTTATTTAGCTTCCATATCTATGTGTGTATTTCAGTTTTTTTCTTGTGATTGATTTCCAGTTTTATGCCATTATAGTCAGATGTTGCTTGTCATGATTTTAATCTTCTTAAATTTGTTGAGACTTTGTTTTGTGTCCTAACACGTGGTCTATCCTAGAAAATGTCCCATGTGCACTTGAAAAGAATGTCTATTCTGCTGCTTTCGAGGTAAATCCTCTGAAGATATCAATTAAATCCATCTGATCTAGTGTGTCATATAAGGCTGCTGTTTATTGATTTTCTGTTTGGAAGAACTATCATTGATGTCAGTGGGGTGTTAACATTCCCCAGTATGACTGTATTACTATCAATGTTTCTCTTTATTCTATCAAAATTTGCTTTACATATTTAGGTTATCCTATGTTGGGTGCATAAATGTTTACAAGGGTCTTGTTGGATTGCTTCTTTTATCATTATGTGGAATCCTTCTTTGTCTTTTACTATAACCTTTGTTTTAAATTCCATTTTGTCAGATATAAGTATTCCTATTCCAATATATTTCCCTTTCCATTTGCATGAAACATCTTTTCCATCCTTTTACTTTTAGTCTGTTTGTAGCTTTCTTTTATTATTTTAAATCTTTACTGTTGAGATTATTACAGATTTCCCTCTTTTCCACCCCCATAGTTCCCTCCCTACCCCAAGACCTCACCCCCCTATTGTCTGTGTCCATAGGTAATGCATACATGCATATAAGATCTTTGTCTAATCTCTTCCTGCACTCCCACACACCCTCTTCCCTCTGAGTATTGTCAGTCTGTTCCATTTCCATGCCCCTGATTCTATTCCATTCACCAGTTTAATCTGTTCCTCTTTTTTTTATATGATTTTTAGATTCACTTGTTGATAAATATGTATTTGTTTTCACTTTGCTGTTCATAATTTTTTATCTTTAACTCTTTCATCTTCCTCCTCTTCTTAAAGAATACCCTTCAGCATTTTGTATAATACTGGTTTGGTGGTGATGAACTCCTTTAGCTTTTTCTTGTTTGTGACACTCTATCTGATCTTCAATTCTGAATGACAGCTTTTCTAGGTAGAATAATCTTTGTTGTAGCTTCTTGCTATTCATCACTTCAAATATTTCTTGCTGTTCCCTTCTGGCTGCATAGTTTCTGTTGAGAAATTAGCTTACAGTAGTATGGGCACTCCCTTCTAGATAACTAACTGTTTTACTCTTGCTACTTTTAAGATTCTCTCTTTGTCTTTTGACCTTGGCATTTTAATTATGATGTGTCTTAGTGTAATCCTATTTGGATTCCTCTTATTTGGGGATCTCTGTGCTTCCTGGACTTGTAAGTTTATTTCTTTCACCAGGTAGGGGAAGTTTTCTGTCATTATTTCCTCAAATAGGTTTTCAATATTTTGCTCTCTCTCTTCTTCTGGCACCCCCATAATTTGGATGTTGGTATGCTTGAAGTTGTCCCACAGGGTCTTTACACTATCTTCATATTTTTGGATTCTTTTTTGCTTTTTGATATTCTGTTGCTTCCTTATATTTTAAATCATTGACTTGATTCTCAGAATCCTCTAGTCTACTGTTGAATCCCTGTATGTTATTCTTTATTTCAGTCAGTGTATGCCTAATTTCTGACTGATCCTTTTCTTTTTCTTTTTCTTTTTTTTCCCTCACTAAAATCCTTGAAGGTCTTATTAAGTTTATCAGAGGTTTCTAGAAGATTCTTGAGTAATCTTATAACTGTGTTTTTGAACTCTATATCCACCCCTGAGTTCCTGCCCTGATGCCAGTCTAGTTTCTCCCTTTATGTGTCTGGGACCCCCAGAGCCTCGCTTAGCACTGGGGCTCAGAACAAGCAAGAGCTTGTAAATTCACTTTGTGACGCCGGTCTTTTAAGAGGGGCAGTGGGTCTCCAGCAGCCTGTGTCAGTCAGCCCCAATCTGCACTGGTTTTTACTGCCAGCAGTCCGTAGGGACTTCTTTCCCCAGCTCTGGGACCATGGGCTGGGGGTCTGGTGCGGGGCTGGAACTCCTTGCTCCTCCAGATGGCTCCGTAGAGGCGATCTCCCTCCCAACTAAAAAAGTAGCACAACCGGGTGCCGGGCCAGCCCATTCTGTGCCTCTGCACCTTCTACCAGTCTCAGTGTGCTTTATTCTTTACCTCTCTAGTTGTAGTACTTCCACTCAGCCAGATTTCCCATGGTTCTGGATGATGCTTGTTCTGTATTTTAGTTGTAATTTTGATGTGGTTGTGGGAGGCAGCAAATACAGGCATTTACCTATGCTGCCATCTTGATTTTCTGTTTGTATCTTTCATTCTGAGGTTGCTGTCTTATAGACAACATATATATGGGTCTTGTTTTCTTATTCACTCAGCAACCCTGTGTCTTTTAATTAGAGTACAGAAGCTATTTGCCTTTAAATTGATTATTGATGGGTATTTATTCAATGCCATTTCATTAGTTTAATTTTCTTTTTCCTCCTCATCCTTCCTTCCTCCTCCCTTCTTCCTCCTCCACCTTCTTTCCTCCTCCTCCTCCACCTTCTCCTCCTTTTTTCTTCTCCTTCCTCCTCCACCAGCAGGCCCATTAACATTTCTTGTGATATCAGTTTGTTATTAACAAACTACTTTAGCTTTTCTTGTCTGAAAAGCTCTTTCTTTCTCATTTAATTTTAAATGATAGCCTGGATGGGTAAAGTAGTCTTAGTTGTAGGTCCCTGCTTTTCTGGCCTGTAATAATTCTTGCCAATCTTTCTGGCCTGTAAGTTTCTGTTGAGAAACCATCTAACAGTCTTATGGGAACTCCCTTGTAGGTAACTAACTATCTTTCTCTTGCTGCTTTCAAATTTCTCTCTTTGTCTTTAACCCTTGATATTTTAGTTATCATATTTTTTGCTGTGTGCCTTTTTGGGCTCATCTCCCCTCCCGCCCCCACTTTCTGAGCCTCCTGGACTTGTGTGTGTGTGTGTGTGTGTGTGTGTGTGTGTGTGTGTGTGTTTTCATTCTGTTAGCAAAGTTTTCTGTTGTTATTTCTTCAAATAGATTCTCAATCCCTTGCTCTCTCTCTTCTCCTTCTGGTGTCCTTATGATGTTAGTATTGTTATGCTTCATGTTGTCCCAAAGGTCCTTTAAACCACTCTTATTTCTTAAAATTCTTTTTTGTATATGATGGGTGATTTTTGTATATGACTGGGTGATTTTTCTACCTTGTCTTCCAAATTGCTGATTCAGTAATCTGCTTCATCTCATCCATTGTTTATTCCTTCCAGTGTACTCTTCTTTTTAGATATTGTAATATTCATTTCTGACTTTTCTTTATGGTTTTGGTTTTATTTTCATTCTGTTGAGTATTCTTATGACAATTACTTTTAACTTTACATTTGACAAATTGGTTGCCACCATTTCATTTTGCTCTTTTTCTGGAGATTTCTCCTGTTCTTTCATTTGGGCCATGTTTCTTTGTCTCCCCATTATAGCTGCCTCTTTGTATTTGTTTTTGTAAGTATTAGACAGATCTGCCCTTACTCCCAGTCTTGGTTAGATGGCCTTATACAACAGGTTTCCTGTGTGGTCCATTGGTACAGACTGCTTGACCACCTGAGCTGGGTGCTCCAGGAATGTCCCTTGTGTGTGTTATTCAGAACCTTCTATTGTAATTGAATCTTGATTGCTACTGGTCTTTTTGTACAGTGATTCAACCCTCAGGCTGGCTGACGGTGAGGCTCAACTCAGAAGACTGCTTTTGAGCTGTGGTGCAGGTACTGATCAAATGAAGCAGAATATACCTCAGCAGGTTCCAGTGCCTACCAAGATTTCCCTTTTTAATTTTTTTTTTTAATACTCACCTAAGGATATTTTCCATTGATTTTTAGAAAGAGTGGAAGAGAGAGGAAAAGAGAGAGAAATATTGATGTGAGAAAACACATTGATTGGTTGCCTCCTGTATGACCCCATCCAAGACCCTTGATGGGGAAAAGCCTGCAACCGAGTTATGTGCCCTTGGCCAGAATCAAACCTGGAACCTGTTGATCAACAGGCTGATGCTCTCTCCACTGAGCCAAACTAGCTAGGGCCAAGAATTCTCTTTTGATATGCTGCTGGTGAAGCTTACTGCCTTTTGTTCTGATATTATCTGAAGCTGGACACTGGATGTGTTGATTCTGGGCCTCTTAGGAAGTACTCTGGTGCAGGTCAATGTCCAATGCTCCCTGTGATGGGCTCTCAGCAACCTCCCTGGAACAGTCTCAGTGTGGCTTCTCTATAAATCAAAGTCTTCATTTGCTTATTTAGGATTATTTTTTCTATAATTTAGTTACAATTCCAGTTTAGTCTGGGAAGGAGGTGATTGTAACTTTCACCTACTCTGCTGCCACCTTTGTTTCTCCAGACTATGAACTTTTGTAACAACCTATGTGCCTAAAATGGAATGATATGTTTTAATTGATCAGTAAAATAGAAATTTTTAAAAATTATTTACATTGTAATTTCCAAGATAAGAAATTCCAAGTTGAAAAAAGTCAAATACATAGAATATGCAGGATGCAGGTGAGGAGTCTTCTAAGGAGTACCAGGAAAAAGAAGAGCATAATTTGAACAAATGAATTAGTAAATAAGAATTATATATATATATATATATATATATATATATATATATATATATATAATTCTTAAGATATTTTTTTCATTTTAGTATTAGATATTTTTTAAATATATTTTATTGATTTTTTACAGAGAAGAAGAGAGAGAGATAAAGAGTTAGAAACATCGATGAGAGAGAATCATCGATCAGCTGCCTCTTACACATCTCCTACTGGGGATGTGCCCACAACCAAGGTACATGCCCTTGACTGGAATCGAACCTGGGACCTTTCAGTCTGCAGGCCGACACTCTATCCACTGAGCCAATCCAGTTTCGGTAGTACTGAAATATTTTAACCTTGATTATCCATGCTGAGTTACAAAGGTTCTATGATTTACTTTGACCATTATATTAAAAATAAGTGAATTTATATGTGAGCTTTGGATAAATAATAAATGGGCAACTGAGATCATAGTGAAATCTTTTTTAAGTTTAGAGAAAATAACTTTTGAAATGGGAAATATTTTGCATAGATGATGAGATCTAATTAGGTTTTTGTATAGTTATAAAGTTTGTTTGTTTTATCTTTATTTTGTTCTTTACTTGAAAGTGTGTATATTGTTTTTAAATTTTCATTTTAGAAGTTTAGCAGAGGAAGACCTCTGGGTGGTTTACATTTATAACAAGATCTCCTGGGAAGGACTCTATTTGCAAGTAAATATTTAAAACCCTTGTTTCATTTTATAAGCACAAGAAAAAATTGAAATCTCTAATGCTTCTCTGAATCAATCAGAATAATGTTATTAAAAAGGATTTAACATATGATATAATATGGTATATGCTTTACAAAGAGTTAAAGTTATACTTAATGTTAGTCCTTCTTCTTCAAAAAATGTAACTACATTGAATTATGATTAAATAAACAATATTAAAGAGTATAGAGGATAATAATACAACCAGTGTTATACTGTTAAATTTCCTCAAATCTTCACATTTATATTAGTCTTTTCTTTAAAATATATTTTTATTGATTTTACAGAGGAAGGGAGAGGGAGAGAGAGATAGAACTATCAATGATGAGAGGAAATCATTGATTGGCTGCCTCCTATATGCTTCCGACAGGATCAAGCCTGTAACTGGGAATCAAGCATGTGCCTTGACCAAGAATCAAACTGTGATTTCCTGGTTTATGGGTTGATACTCAATGACTGAGACACACTAGCTGAGCTTTATGCTAGTCTTATTTCACATTTGAAAAATAGCAAATAGAAACTTTGAAATTAAAAAAAAAATCTTAATAGCATCAACTGTTTATACCTCTCATTTTGAAGAGAGTAAAAGGAGGTTTGTAATGTCTGGGTAAGACATCTAATGTCAAATAAATGAATAGTAGCAGATCTGAAATTTAATTGTCATTTTTCTTTAAAACCATCATAGATTATAATGCATTATGGAATATGTAAAAAAAAAAAAAATGTAATCTAGTTTCTAATCTTACCTGCTTGTTATAGGCAGCACTGTAGTACCTCAAAATCCATATGTTCATTCTTTAAAAAAAAAAAATATATATATATATATTTTATTGATTTTTCTACAGAGAGGAAGGGAGAGAGTCAGAGAGCCAGAAACGTCGATGAGAGAGAAACATCGACCAGCTGCCTCCTGCACACCCCCCACCGAGGATGTGCCCGCAACCAAGGTACATGCCCTTGACCGGAATATGAACCCAGGACCTCCCAGTCCTCAGACCGACGCTCTACCACTGAGCCAAACCGGTTCCGACGATATGTTCATTCTTAAATCTCATACCCCAGTGTCTCAGAGTATGGCCAGATGTGGATATCAGAGTATTTGAAACAGTGATTAAGTTAAAATGAAATATTTGGGGTGGGAGATATTCCTGTATGACTGGTATCCTTGAAGATAAAAAAAAAATAGACACATAGAAACATCAGTCACATGTGCATGCAGAGGGAAAACCATGTGAAGACAGAAAGAAGACACAATAGAAGGTGGTCATCTGTAAGCCAAAGACAGAGACCTCAGAAGAAGCCAATTTTAATCTTACCTTGATCTCAGACACCTACCCTTAAGGAGCATGGGAAAATAAATCTCTGTTGTTTAAACCAACTGATCTGTGGTATTTTGTTATGGTAGCCCCAGCATATTAATATGCTGCCTATTTTAATATGTGAATACATCGTAAGTAATCCACTGCTTGGCCTTTGGTTTCTAAGGTTAATTTATTATTACAAATATACTCGTCAGTGGTTCAACTTTACTGGAATAATTTGTTCAGAAGCAGGAATCATAAAGAAGTTATCTTTTGTATATCAGTACCATGTGTAGTACAAAGCTTCAGAGAGACATGAAAAGAGTAACTAGCATGCTTCCAAGAGTACCTAGTATACACTATAGCTTAGAATTTGCATTTGGGAACAAACCACTATATCTATTTACCTTGCCTATCCAAGTTGTTAAAATTAATTCATCTTACCTCAGAGAACTGCTGATCACAGATTAATTGAACCTAAAATATAATTTCTGTATATACTAGAGGCCCATTGCAAGAAGATTCCTGCAAGAACAGGCCCTCCAGGGGGCTTTCCTCCAGCTATCACCACTCCCTCCTGACCCCCCACCCCCCGCCAACCCCACGCTTTCCCTCCTGCCACTGCCCCCCCTCACTTTCCCTCCTGCCACCACCACTACCTCGCTTTTAGCTTTCCCTCTCTTTTCCTTCTATAGTTTTCTTTAGTCTTCACTCTGCATATGCATATGCAAATTAATCATCATCTTTGTTGGGTAAATTTGCATATTTGCTTTAATTAGCTGGTGGATGTAGCAGAGTGATGGTTAATTTGCATGTTTCTCTTTTATTAGTATAGATTTTCTAATATAATCCAATACTCCATCCCTTTCTGTTCTAACCATACCTTTTACTACTTAAGCATGCTTTCTTTTTTTTCTCTATTTTTAAAGAAGTAAACCACTTTGGCCATGCCCTAGATAAAATTAATTAAACAAAACAAAACAAAAAACTACCCAACTATTTCCTTAGAAAAAAATTATCTACTAAAATATATAATTTTGAAAATGTGCAAAATGTGCATAATGGAACTGAGAATAAAAGTGATGTCACCAAAAACTGGTATCTGCCACTTTTAGTCATAAGACAAAGTTTAAGAGGAAGAATCTGTCTAAAATTCCTTGAAGTAGCAGGACAAGGATAACATCATGAACCATTTCCAAAGAATTAAAAGAGCAATTTTCATTTTTTTGTTATAAAAATATTGGCATGTTATGCTTCATAATTAGATCACATATGAGGCCATACCAGGAGTCAAAGATAATTCAGAAGTTGATTAGAAAATGTACCTTTCAGCCATCTTGCTCTCAGCTTATCAGAACCTGACACTTGCCGCGTTTGCCATGCATATTGAGGCAGTGAAATGATTTTTATTAAAGTGCAGTTACTGTTGTCAGTTTGTTTCCAAAACTTAGTCTTGGCTAAAAGGGACATTTCTTCCTGAATATCCATCACCCAATTCCACAGGGTTTATATTGGCTTTATGTGAATATTTAGTTTCATGTTTTTAATTGGAAAATTCTGTGGAAGAGACTTTCACTACAGAAAGTAATGAAAATACCACACAAATAAAATAGATGAGCAAAAATTGCCAAAATCTCATGTAAATGGCAGCATTATTTTTTCCCAATAAAATAAAATATCTTTTTTAAAAGTCTCAGATATAAAATGATAGATTTTTTTTTCTTAATTGATTAAGGTTATTACATATGTGTCCTTATCCCCCCTATGACAGATTTTTAAGTTACTAATGCTCCTGTTTAAGATGGTACTTCTGAGTCATGATGTATTCCACAGCATCTTTACTTATCTGTAATTTCCCTTTACTTTACACCCTTTGGCTCATTTGAATAGAAATATAATCTTTTCAGTTTGCAAAAGTTTTCAAGAATATTTTTGTCCATAGGAATAGTAATAAAATAATTAAAAATAAGAATCTATATGGGGGTATAATAATTTTCAACTCATTATATTATCACTCCATAACCATACATCTAATTTTACCTTCAAAGCTTTACCTGTTGTTAAAATAAATAAATAGATGACTTTATAATTAAGTGGCAGTGTTTGGGGGAGATAATAATATGGTAGGGAGAAAGAATTATCCTCATGAGGAGGTATCTTTATAAGATTATTAAGGAGACAATTTTATTAATGGAAATTTTTATTGTGTTTTGTGCCATAAATACAATAATCTTTAAGCTAGAGAGGTAGTACAAAAACATTGTAAAGTTGTTAAGAGCTTGGGCAGTCAAGGAAAGTGGAGGAGGCCACAGTGGGTAAATGGTGCAAGACAGAGACTCGACTTGAGGTAGTGAACACACAATTCAGTGTACACATGATATGTTGTAGAATTGTGCACCTGAAACCTGTATAATTTTGTTAACCAGTGTCACCCAATAAATTTAATAAAAATAAATAAATAAAATATTAAGGTCTTTTAAAAACATTAATTGCTTGACATAAAATAAAGATAATAAGATGCCACAATTACACTCATACACATTCACACACATTGGTTGGTTAAAACTTGATAGCAAGTGAAAATAAGTGAGAACATAAAATAAAGCTACAGGCAACAAATGTAGCAGAAGGGAATGAGATAGGAAGGATAATAGCTCGCTGTGAATTAAGAAGGAAATAAGATTAATGAGTTTTTAGTACTCCAGATACTGAACTAATATTTTAAACTTGTCTTGAAGGGGGGAAAAATGGGAAAAAGAAGCCTAGATGTTTAGAGAGTAATAGGAATTAGCACCATTGCAGTTTTAAAAATCTAATAAGAAAATAGTGTACACCTAAAATTGAATATGTAATATGATAGAGTTCAGGTGCAATTTTTAATAAAATAAGAAAATAATTATAAACCCCTAAAAAAATGTCTTAGAAAGTCATATAGCACAGAGAAATAGAGCCTGTGCTTCAGAGAAGTTAAGAAACTAAAGCCAAGAAATTATTGCTTGACTCAATCTAGTCCAAATAGATACCTCAACAATATAAAAATGTATTTAAGAGATAAAAGTACAAAAACTTTGCCTAGCTGGAAATAATACATTGGGAGATTTCTTTGTAGGAAAATATATGATTATTTTTTCTTTTGAAGTAAATATCCTACTATATGCTACCGTGTTTCCCCGAAAATAAGACATCCCCTGAAAATAAGACCTAGCGCAACTTTGGGAGAAAAAATTAATATAAGACATTGTCTTATTTTGGGGAAAACAGAGTAATTATCAACAGCAAAAAAATGCACAAACATACAATGAAACACTTTCAACATATAACCACAGATATGGAACACCTAAAAGGAAGTTATGTTATGCATACATCCTATATAATAAAAAAGGAATATGCAAATTGACCCTAAAGGTGGGATGACCAAGAATGACCAGTTGCTATGAAGAAACTGCCCCCTGGTTGTCAGTGCACTACCACAGATGGAGCTCCGCTGAGCCATAAGCCAGGCTGATGGCTGCAAGCACAGCAGCGTGGCAGAAGTCTGTCCTGCCTCCTTGGCAGCACTAAGGGGTAATAGGCCTAGGCTGGCAGCTGGACATCCCCCTAGGAGTCCTGGGCTTCCAGAGGGTGCAGGCCTGGCTGAGGAAACCCCTGAGTGCACAAATATTCATGCATCAAGCCTCTAGCAAAGCATAAACAAGCTAAAGTGGTTCTATTAATATCAGAAAATGTAAACTTCAAAAATATAGTACCACATATAAAGTAATTTCAAATTGACAAAAGAGTCAGGTTATCAAAAATACAGTGTGAAATGTGAATTATAGACATAAGAAAATGAAAATAGAAAGTAAAAAAGATAATTGTTAAACAAGTATTTTTTTGCCTCAATTTTGAAAATGTCTACTTAAAACCCTCAGGTACAAATGACAAGAACAGAAACTGATTATCTTTATTAAGACAAATTTAGTTCATTTTCAATGGACAAAAGCACGGACAGAAATACAGAAAAATTACAATTTGAAAGAGACAAGGAGTATCTAAAATAAATAAAGTCATGACACTAGAATAAACAGAAATATCTGGAAATCAAAATAATACATACATGTAAACTAATAGAACAACTAGGAAACAGATGTGAATAGCCAATTCAGAGAAGAGAAAACCCAAAATTTGATTAAATAAATGAGAAAAAAAAACATTCAAATTTATAGTTACAGAACTACAATTTCCAAACAATACATTACCAGCATCAATTAGGGAAACATGCAATATGCCAAGTTTTTGTATCAGCTATGTGAAGGGAAAAATGATGAAGCATTACAGTTGAGAATGTAAAGGAATTAAAGCAAATTTATTCCTGGTCAGGACATGTACTAGAGTCCACCAATAAATGTTTCTCTCTCATAGAAATATATCTCTCTCTCTCTCTCTCTCTCTCTCTCTCTCTCTCTCTCTCTCGCTCTCTATCTTTCTATCTCAAAAATATCAATTTTAAAAATTCCAAAACATATCCTTGATTGAGGATTATGTTTCTTAAATATATCAACTTAAAAAAACAATTGTCACAAATGTACATGATTTAAGATGTTTGTCACAGAATTGCTTACAGTCGTGAAAGTTGGAAGGCACTCAGAAATTCATCATTAGGGAAACAGGAAACCCCTGGTGAATATACATCACTATATGCAATGCAGCAATTAGAAGCAACCGACATCAACACACATGTTCAAAAAGTTGTGCACTCCAGGATGGATATTCCCTAAAAACATTATTCAGAGAAAAAGTTAAATTCTTTTGAAAAACACTATTTACATAAATCAAAAATAAATAAATAAATAGGTACAGACACAAATAGAATTAAAGACTTTGTGGCAGGATTTGAGGTGGGTACTTTTTATAGTTTATCTGTTCTATAAAGTAGGCAGCAAGGCCATCTGCTGACAATGACATAGGTAGAGGAGTGTGGAGAATAGAAAAGTTTGACTATAGAAACTAGACAAAAAAAAAAAGTAATAATATTTTTTTCAGCAGTATTGAGGTCCAGCTGAGGTCAGTGACTATGAATTTATATTGCTAACAATCTTCTCAGTGTGTGATTTTTCTCCAACTGCCTTCAACTGCCCCATAGGAGGCTTGGAGAAGACTGATAAGTGAATCACTCAAAAAAGAAAGTAAGAAATTCATTCATTTATTCAGTACATAGACCAATTCTTGTGTTTTGTTAAAATTTTCTAGGCAGTACTGTTCATACTGACTTGCTGCTCCCAGTGTACAGCATAAAATGAGCCATGATTAAAAATGGCAGAGTTTGGAACAGATGAATTTAAAGAAGATTAAAGTGTGTTTGGAAATCTAATCAAAAGTATGATTTCAGGTAATTACCCTTGGAAAAATTGCTTTAAAACAGAAGAGTGACTGCATAAATCAGGAGGGATGAATTTTAATCATAATACTTTTACTAGTCAACTTTCTGAATTGAGACTCCTAACCCATTTTGAGCATCAGTTCCATCATCTATACTTATATAAGGGTGATATGCTAATTAGACTGGGCAGACTGGACATCTTCCGGTCATCCATCCTCCTTCTGGACAAAGCCACAGTGGTGGGGCCGAGGTAGAGGCAGTTAAGGATGATCAGGTGGCAGAGGAGGGTAGATTGGGGCTATCAGGCCAGCAGGGGAGGGCAGTTAGCTGTTTAGGGGCTATCAGACAAGCAGGCAGGTGAGCAGTTAGGAGCCAGCAGTCCTGGATTGAGAGAGGGATGTCTGACTACCGGTATAGGGATCAGGCCTACACCAGCAGTCGGACATCCCCCAAGGGGTCCCTGATTGGAGAGGGTGAAGGCTGGGCTAAGGGACCCTTCCTGCCCCCATGCATGAATTTCATACACCAGGTCTCTAGTTTATCAAATGAAATGATAAGTTATTGTTATTTATATATCTCTCGCTGCAGACCTAGTAGGGTAAATGATTCTAGCTGAGATCTCCCAAATTACAACTAAATACTTGGACACATTTAAACTTTGTTAAAATTAGGTTATTATTTTTATAGGAAAACACCATAATGGGATATAAAATGTTTTATTTTTGACTACCATTCACGAGTTATTAAGCTATAGGATTTCAAATGCATTATCTTTAGTTTCAATCCTACACTAAGAATATTTTGAAATTATGCTTGTCAGGAGAAAAATATAGCTTCACTCATTATTGTAAATAAAATGGTGACAGAGTTAACATTTGTTTACTGATTTCTTTATCTGAAGCAGAACTATAATAGAAGTTATACAGTTAAGACTATATTCAGTATGTACTATCTGAATCTTATGATTACCTATATATATTTCCTATGGATCCACTTTATTCAAAACATTTGATCCTAAACAACCACAATATTTTAGGAGCTTATTTTCCTAAAAATAAAATTTAAACAAATTATGATTTTTCTTTGAGGAAAACTTTCAGAAAGTCATACAATAAAGTAAATAAATGCTTTCTACTCAGCGGTGTGCCTCACAAGCAAGAAATGCATTTGGGTTGGGAAGTAACAAATCTGATATACTCATTACCAAAATTTACAGTAATTCTATTTGTTTCTTCTAAACACCAAAATTAAACCACCAAAACATGTAAAGGAAAGATATAGGGGCTATAATACTCTTATTATTTTAAAGAGCAGATAGCCTAAACTATATATTTTCATAGAGGGTACAAATAATGTATAGTATAAGGAAAATGTTCTGATAAAAGTGAAATTAGGACTTGATCTTTGATTTTTTGAAATGTGACTTAGGAAACATGGTAACAAAAGATGTAAGAAGGTAAAATTAAAAATGTTTCTCAAATTCATCCTGCAGCTGGCACATGTCTAACCTCCTTCCTAATGAAGTATAATATATGTATATTTATGCATATATATTATACAGATATGTGCAAATATGTGTGTTTGTATAACCTACATCCATACATATACACATCTATGTTTGTTCACATATTTCTGATCAACTGTTTCTCTTCAGGAACAGGATTGTATTTCCTACATTTATTCTTTAGCTAGTTAGTGCCATTGAACTAATTTTGGTGAATGAATTTGGAACAAAAATGTCAAGTGTCTCTTCCTGGCCAACACATGTAATTGCTAGTACAAGACCATTCTCTCAATGGCATTCATGGAAGAGCTTAAGGAGATAGATCCACAACATGGAAGTCAACTCCCTGGGCAAATACACAGACCTACAGCTAATTTTGTATTACCAAATTCTATTTGTTTCTTCAAACAAATAAATGTTAAAAAACAAAGAAAACAAAAAAATAACCCCCCACCCAATTAAAAAAACAGATGTGTATTGTGTTATCTACTAAGAGTTTGTATTTACACAAAACAAATAGCCCATGCTGACTGATATAATCACCATAATTATTCCCATCATTAAGTATATTGAGAGCCCCAATTCTAATACAGTTGAGACATAGCTTAACAGTAGGTTATTTTTAAGTAGCTAAAGAATGCTTTATATTCTGATATAATATTTGTTCTTGTTTTTATAAACATGATTATCATGGTTGTATTATTGTGGGAAATTAAAATATTTATGATTCTGGTCACCAGGCAAGTTATTTGGTTATTTTTATTCTTTCACATTAATTATGTGTTGACAAAATGGTAGGTCTTATTTTGCTTTAATTCAACTTGTTTAACCATTTTAGGTTAATTGTTTTTGCAGTTGCTTTCCCCATTCTCTTTTACATAAAACAAATCACACATTGTCATTTTATAATCAGAAGTGTGTTTGTTACTTTTAAAATTTCATTACTTACTAGAGGCCCGATGCATGAAATTTGTACAAGGGGGGTTGTCCCTTATCCCAGCCTGCACCCTCTCCAATCTGGGATATCACTCTCACATTCCAGGACTGCTGGCTCCCAACTGCTTGCCTGCCTTCTTTCCTGATTGCCTCTAACTACTTCTGCCTGCCAGCCTGATCACCCCCTAACCACACCCATGCCAGCCTGATTGATATCTAACTGTTCCTTTGCCAGCCTGTTTGCCCCCAACTTCCCTCCTCTGCCAGCCTGGTCATCCCTAACTGCCCTCCCCTGCAGGGTTGATCACCTCCAACTGCCCTCCCTTGTAGGCTTGGTGCCTCCCAACTATCCTCTCCTACTAGCCATCTTGTGTCCACATGGGGGCAGGATCTTTGGCCACATGGGGGTGGCCATCTTGTGTGTTGGAGTGATGGTCAATCTGCATATTACTCTTTTATTAGATAGGATAGAGGCCTGATTCATGGGTGGGGGCCAGCTGGTTTGCCCTGAAGGGTGTTCCAGATGAGGGTGGGGGTTCCCTTGGGGTGTGGGGTAGCCTGAGCAAAAGGCCTGTGGTAGTTTGTGGGCTGGCCATGCCCCCCAGCGACCCAGGTGGAGGCCCTGGTATCTGAGATATATTTATCTTCTGCAAGTGAAACTTTGTAGCCTAGAGCAGAGAGGACAGCCATTTCTTGTTTACCTTCTATAATTGAAACTTTGTAGCCTGCTAGGACAGGCGGAAAGCATGGCTTCTTCCTTTGCCAGAGAAACCCAACCCTCTGTGGCTGCAGCCATCTTGGCTGGGGTTAGTTTGCATAGGTGCTCTGATTAGCTGGTGGGCGTGGCTTGTGAGCAGAGTGGTGGTTAATTTGCATATTACTCATTTATTAGGTAAGATTATTTTTGTTATAGATTTTCAGATATATTTGTTCAAAATCTGATGTCAGATTTAGCATGCCCATATAGTTTGCCGTTCCTTTAAATTGGAGTTAAATTTTTTATGGAAGAATTTAAAATGTTTCAATTAGCATGCCACTGATCTATACACCTTAGAATGAGGAGATTCTCATGTTTTTCAGTGTAACATAGTAAGAGAACCAAGTAATACATAAAAACTCTGCCTTTAATGTCTCATCAAGTTCTGAGCAATTTTGAAGAAGCTTCTCTTCCATGAACAGATAGTTGGTTGTATGTGAACTTATCCAATATATTCAAATAGATATATGTCCAATAGTCATCCTATCATAGATTAGAGGATATGTAAATACTAATCCAAATATAATATGAGGAGCATAACTTTTTTCAATAAAATTGGGTCAATAAAATAACCTAATTTTTGATAGTCAGTTTTGAGGAAACCACAGCTGTTTGAAAAATCACAGGTGTGACTCTCCACAATTCCTCATTTTTTCTAATATTAATAACTTAAAAATTAGACTATTTTCCACATCCTGAAATTCTTGACTTTATAGCAAATATGATCGCAGATTGTCTTTTATTCAAATCTAAAAGGCAATTACTTTGTTAGCAAATACAATTTTCAAGTTATTAGTAGGTAATTAGTGAGAGACCTGCTATTTTACTAATAACATATCTTAAAATTTTATTTTATGAGAATATCAAGTACTTAATATCGTGTTTCAGTGATTAGTTATTTAAATCACTTTAGGTTTTTGGATATTGGGCAACAAATATCAGTGTTATGGTATAAATCCAATCATAATTAAATATGTCTATTTATTCATTCCTTAATATTTATGAATTCCTAAAATGTTCTATTTACTCTTCAGTGTCACTCTTAACTGTTAAAGTTTAAACAGGAGAAAAAGACTAGAAGAGTTATTTTATATTTCAAGATCAAGATATCAAATTGATGATTTCCACAGCAGTGACAGCAAATACTGATCATGCACCTAGAAAACTTGTTTTAAAAGAGATTTTGATTTTATCTTCATATATAAATTCACCAGAACTTTATACAATCAATACACATTTCATAGATTGTTTTATAATTTGGTCCCTTAATTTTCATAATATTGGAGATGAAAAACTGGATTTTTTTTTTTTTTTTTGGTTTCATAAGAAGCTTCATTAGTTTATATCCTCCACGTTTTCTTATTTCACTTAATATTATACTCCCCAAATCAATTTACAATTATATTCAGGTAATACTAGTAGCTGTTTATATTTTTATTGTGAATGACCAATCATCCTTCTTATAATTTCATTTTTAATTTGACTCATTTGTTAATCACAATTAAACAGAAATAAGAGTAGTTTTTATTTCTTTTATCATTTAATTTATTTTTTTAAAATATATTTTATTGATTTTGTACAGAGAGGAAGGGTGAGAGATAGAGAGTTAGAAACATCGATGAGTCATTGATCAGCTGCCTCTTGCACACCCCCTACTGGGGACATGCCCACAACCAAGGTACGTGCCCTTGACCGGAATCAAACCCGGGACCTTTCAGTCCCCAAGCCGATGCTCTATCCATTGAGCCAAACCGGTTTCGGCTAATTTATTTTTTAAATCCCCACCAGAAGATATGTTTACTGATTTTTAGAGAGGAAGCAAGAGAGAGAGAGAGAGAGAGAGAGAGAGAGAGAGAGAGAGAGAGAGAGAGAGAGAGAGGAACATGGATGTATGTATGAGAGAGAAACATAGATCTTAGAGGCCTAAACCTAGGATCTAACCTGCGAGCTTTTTGGAGTACGGGGTAAGACCTACTAAGCCACTTGGCCAGGGCTCCTTTAGCATTTGAAACAGAAATCCTGAAAGTGATTCATTTTATTTCCTTAACTTTTGAGATTGTGGTTTGATAACCACAATTTGAGCTGAAATTGATGATGCTACTTTTTACAAAGCTGAAATCAATAGGATAGCCAATTTAAAGAGACAAAGTACAAAAATATGGTGCATTATTTATGTCACCTTCTCTGAGAATTTGTCTACCTTAATAAACATAAGTATACCCAATTCTTATGTGTATTATTATGACATTTCAGAATAATCTTGAACATTATACAAAGAGTACAAGGGAAAATGCCACCTTATTTTTAATAGATATTTTAAAATTTTTCACGTATTCTGAAACTCATTTAATTAATTTTTCAGTAAAATCAAAAAAATTGGCAGGATATATATATATATATATATATATATATATATATATATACATACATACATATATATATGGCATTTATATATATGTATGGCATTTATATATATATATATGGCATTTATATATATATATGGCATTTCTTTTCCAAAGATGACAAAAACGATCTCTATAAGGTGAATTGAATTGCTGGCTTGTAAGTCAGGAATTAGTTTAGAAAAAAGTGCTCTTTTATAGCAATTTCAGGTTTTTTCTCCATATCCATCAGTGTCTTCAGAAGTAAAGCATCAAAGTGGACCTTCAATTTATTTCATATGGATCCATTAATTTGGTGAAAGAGGTTGGATATGTGTAATGTGCAACATAGCAAAATAAAGTTATATTTCTTCATATTGTTGTCTGGTGCCCTTTATATTCTGCTCCATTCTATTATTAAACACTATCATTCTCTTATATGTCAGTAATTAATATTTTGATGAATACTTATTTTATTGAGCATCTACTATATGTTATGCAGATCTACATGCCATGGTGACTAAGAAAGAAAGGCTTCATAAAACCCTCATTTCCAATGAACATGATATGGGCTAGGATATAAAATTTAAATTTTTACTAATAATTTAAAGGAAATTTTAATGTAAACACCCATTAAATGTGTAGTTCTATCAGAGAATGATATAAAAATTCTGATAAAGAATAGAAACATTCCCTAATGGATATTTAGTGATGGACTCCCAAATTTGGACAGAAAGGTGGGAGTTAAATTAGCATGGAGTTTGAAGAGTATAGATATGCAGCTTTTAAATGTCATGTGATTCTTTGACTTCTCTAGATGTAATATGATTTTCTTATTGGGAAAATGCATAAAGATACATTAGGAAAAATAAACTTGGTTACCAAAGCATTCTGTATATCAGTCAGAAGGGTAATATTTCTTACTCTAATAAGTGAATTAGTGATATTTAAGTTCTCATCTAAATATATAATATTCCAGTTATTAAATTTTGCATTCTGCTGCAATCTTCATGGCAAGGTTCAGAATCTGAAGGAAGGGCCGTTGCACAAGTGAAAATATTATACAAGAAATATGAATTTAGAAGGCATTGCAGGGCCAGGTGGAGTCTCTTACTTGAAGAGACACACCGAGATCTGGCCTAGTCACTTTTTATTTCATTTTAGATACACATCTTGCCCTCAGTAAAGCACGGCAAACATGTAGCAGACAGACAGTCTCAAAGGTTAGTAAAGATGAGTAAGATCCAGTAAACATTTACTTGGAGACTATCAGGTCAGGAAATTGCTTCAAGCCACAGTTATCTCAACTCGAATAATTGGTGCCTAGCATCAGCCCTGCTAATGCTCAAGGTCCATTGACCTCCCGCATTCCTTGGTGCATGCTCATGACAGTATTGGCAAGTGGTGGCTTCCCGCAGTATTCCATGCTGATAAATTTGGTTTAGTGTAATTTTGTCTTCTTTGTCTACCATAGACCTTGACACATGATGAATTTTAATTGAATAAAGGAGAGCTTGAACTTGAAAGACAAAGAACATTAGAGTATTAAAGTTGATACGTGTGTTGTACTTAATTTATCAACTCACAGAATTAAAGAACAGTGACTTAAAGAATACATTCAGAAAGGTGAAATTCCTTTCATAATATTACACAAAAAAATTGAGAAATTCCTTTCTAAAGTTGCATGATCAAAAAATGAAGAAATATATTTTCAAAACCTGAATTTTTAAAACCATGATTTGATTTGCTATCATACAAAATTAAAGATTCCAAATACTTGATGCACTTAAAAGTATCTCTATTTTATTATTTTATTGATATATACTCAGGATATCTATTCAGTCAAGCATAACTGTAAAAGAATAAATAGTGAAATCATGTCTTTGTAAATTATATCCATAAGCTATTTAATACAACATATATAAGAACAAGTAGACAAATCTACACATATACATATAAACATATATAAACATACAAACTTACAATTGAAAAAAAGCATGTCACAGTTCTTCCATTTATTGTAAAAATTCTCTTTTACTAACCATGCATTGAATGCATATTTATGAGTTAGAAGCAGGTAATATTCTCTCTTTGGTATCTAACTTGATTAGGAGGGAATGACTTAGGGGCTCGGAGGCTTTTGGGTTATTATACATCTATGTCAGTGAGAAGCAGAGAAACAGCAAAGCTCTGGCAAATACACCCTTTCCTCACAAAGAAAATGAACTGATTTTGTTCTAGATATAGATGATGGTCACAGGTGGTCTTTTCCTATCTTTGTTTTGAAATAGCTTTTTACACTTAGCATAGTTCACTCCTGTTTAGCTCTGAAAATGAAATATTCTTGCATTTATGACCAAACAGAAGTCATCTTTCTTTTATATTGATAGAATCTCATAAACAGATCTTGGAAAAAGTCTTCATATTTAGAGGATTTAAAAAAAAAATAGCTTTTATAATATCCATAGCAAAAAGTGAGGTAAAAAAATTTTTTTTTGAGGTATAGATATGGTAATCTCATTATCCTAGCTAATAAAAGAGTAATATGCAAATTGACAATCACTACAACACACAAGATGGTTGCCCCATGTGATCAAAGATGGCTGCCCCATGTGGATGCAAATGGCTGCCATAAGATGGCTGGCAGTGGAGGGCAATTGTGGGTAATCAGGCCAGCAGGGGAGGGCAGTTGGGATGGGCCAGGCCTTCAGGGGAGGTGACCAGGCTGGCAAGGGAGGACAGTTAGGGGTTACCCAGCCAGCAGGGAAGGGCTGTTGGGGGGACCAAGACTGTAGGGGAGGGCAGTTGGGGGCAATCAGGCTGGCAGAGGAGCAGTTAAGCATTGATCATGCTGGTAGAGAAATGGTTATGGGGTGATCAGGCTGGCAGGCAGAAGCAGTTAGGGCAATCAGGCAGACAGGCAGGCCTGGGTCCCAGATTGGAGAGGATGCAGGCTAGACTGAGGGACACACCACTCCATGCACAAATTTTGTGCACAGGACCTCTAGTTTTTTAATAATAATTTAATTTCCAACCTTTATTTTTATAACCTAAAATACTCCAGTTTGTACTAAATTTTCATGGAAATGAAGTTATTTTGATATGTCCTATGTAAAAAAAAAAGTTTTAATTTTATACTCCTTGACTAGAATGTTAATGTAAACTTATTATTGGAATGTGAATTGAAATGGTATTCCTAGCAAAGGTAAAACATAAAGAAAAGGCCATAATTCTGGAAACAGAGTAATTAGATGTGTGGTAAGACATTTTCTATTTATTAGATAATATTGTTGGATTTAAGAAAAAATAAAGAGTGATATAAAAGAATAATGAACTCACAGTAAATTTTTGTACCTGAGTAGGAAAACACAAACAAACAAAAAAGAGTTATTCCTTAACATCCTAACAAGAATCACAACCTTATCAGGATTAGCTGTCTGTTTGAGTCATTGACTCTGTTCTGCTGTGCTTGCAACTAGTAATGAGCTAATTGCAGTCAAGGTATCTTGAAGGCCAAACTGAGAGATCAGCTAATATCTCTGAAGCAGTTAAGTGTTGAGGAATGTATTGCACTGGGAAAATTGTATATTTATTCTTTCGGGTTAGAAGAAAACACATTGATAAAATAGAAGAGTTTAGGAAAGCCACATTTGCCTGTATTTCCCTCTGACACCTGATTTATATTTGCTCAATCTGTGTCAACTTGCAGGATTCTTTCAGCCCACCATGTTTTTTTTCCAAATCAATCCTTAATAATAAGGTGACCAGACGTCCCGCTTTTAGCGGGACAGTCCCGATTGGGACTTTTTAAAATGCCGCAGGACGTGTGACAAATTGTTAAAGATCAGGACTATCCTGCCAAAAGCGGGACGTCTGATCACCTTACTTAATAATGAATGTAAAAAACAAAAAAGAAAGAAAAACATGGTTAAAAGGCAAAGGATTTTTGTGATCTGAAACCCCAGTTAAAATGGTAAATTTGGTTATGTATGTTTCACCACAATAAAAGTAATTGTTTTTTAAATGAATGTTTTAGGCACTTAAAAATTATGCTTACGCCCTGACCAGTTTGGCTCAGTGGATAGAGCGTCGGCCTGCAGACTGAAAGGTCCGAGGTTAGATTCTGGTCAAGGATATGTACCTTGGTTGCGGGCACATACATCCCCAGTAGGGGGTGTGCAGGAGGCAGCTGATGGATGTTTCTCTCTCATCGATGTTTCTGACTCTCTATCCCTCTCCCTTCCTCTCTGTAAAAGATCAATAAAATATATTTTTTAAAAAATGATGCTTAAGCTCTAGACAGTTTGGCAAAGTAGATAGAGGGTAGGCCCTTGGATTTACGGATCCTTGGTTTGATTCTGATCAAGGACATGTAGGTGGGCTGCAGGCTTGCTCCTAGTCGGGGTGTTTGTGGGAGGCAAGCAATTGATATCTCTCACTTCATTATTTCTCTCTCTGTGTCTCTCTCCTTCCTTCTACTCCCTCTAAAAATCAATGGGAAAATATCTCTGGGTGAGGATTAATAACTACAAAAAATTATGTTTAGTATTCAAATGAGTTATAAATGAAAAACCAATCTCCACTTATTTTATAATATTTTGGTAAAAATATTGAAATTACATATTAAAATGCATATTTATTTTAATAATTGATGACAACTTTGTTTCTTTCCTTCCAACTTTACTCCTAATATGGCTAAAAATATATAATGATTGATTATTAGAGAGATTGAAAGGGAGAGATAGAGATAGAGATAGAGATAGAGATAGAGACCAATTTGTTATTACGCTTACTTATGTATTTATTGATTAATTTTTGTATGTGCCTGCCACATTGCATATCAAGCCAATCCTCTAACCAACCGCACTACCTGGCCAGGGAAAAATGCATATATTTTTTTAATATGCTCAGTGATTTCACTGTGAGGATTTTACTCAGGCAAAATTATTTTCTAAAATTATATTTATCATTTTTCCAAGGTTCTGAGCCATGCTTTTCTCTTAAAACTATTTAATGCTGTTTATATTTCATGATCATAACAGACTCAGATTTTTAAAATATGTAATTTAGTTCTCACCAGGAGCACTTGAATGAATACAAATGCCTTCTATAATGACAGATAAACTCTGAATATTGAGTCATGCACACACTGATATTTCCTAGTGCCACAGCACAATGCTCACTCATTTAATTTGCAGTTCAGTACTACCCTTTAAAGACACTAATAAATTATATTTTTCCAAACAACCCATTGCATTAATAGCATGCCTCTCATTATTTTTCTTCATAAGCTTTGGTTTGTATTTCCATATGTTTTATTTTATCTAATTATCTCTTTATCATCCTACAATGTAGTTCTTTTATTTTTTTACTCTTTAATATGTAATATAAACTTCCATTAACTTCTCTATTTGATTAATTTTATTGAAATCTTATTAAGAACCTTCATTCTTTCAAATCATTAATAACAAAAATATCTATGCATTTGAAAGTCAATGCTCATGTTGATGTTTAACAAACATTTTCTTATGCTCTTATATTTGACAATCCCTGACTATAATACAGATATGGCTTTCTTTTGTATATGAATTTATATTCATGAATTCATCTTGTACAAAAGTTATATAATACATTTTAAAATAATTTCCTAAAATCAAAACAACTGTTATCCTTCTTAATACTAACAATAGCTTAATTTATAAATTTTTTTTTTTGCTCTTAATCATATTTCTTTTATTGTACATGACTCATTTGCCCTGTTAGGGATTAATTGAATACCTATTTATAACCTACAGCATATGTTGTTTCCTTTAGCTAAATAGACAGTACATTTATCTAGTTCTTAAATGCTCTGAAACACACAATGGAATAGACATTTTGACATGAAGTAGACAGACTTTGATTGCTGTACTATATTATCATATCTAAACCATGATAACACATCTAGGTATGGTATGACTTTTTGATAAAAACTCAGAGTAAATGTTCAAAATTGACAACTAATTTTACTTTCCATGATTATGACAAAACAATATCTCAGAGTAAGTAATAATCTTCCATATTTTTCCCATTTTTTGTTTTGATTGTTTTGTTTTACATCTCTATACTTAGCACTGCCATAATACATAAGAGTAGGGAAAGTAATAGAATGTAAATTTAATGACACTCTGTGAAATGAATTGCAAGATTCTCAAAGCTGAATAACAGAAAGCATTCATATGTATCCAGTTCAATTTACTGATGTTTGTTTTACACTCAGAATATGGTCTATGTTGGTGAATGTTTCTTGTGCAATTGACAAAAGTGTATTCTCCTGTTGTTGGATGAAGTGTGTCATGACTATTTGGTCAGGTTGATTGATGTTTTATTTTAGGCCTTCTATATTCTTTTACTGAATTTTCTAAAAAAATATTCTATATTTTATTAAAAGGAAAGTTAATGTTTAGAGTTATAATTGTGGACTTACCAATTTCTTTAAATTTTATTTATTTAACTTTATATTGAAATTCTCTTCTTAAGTTTACAAATATTAGAATTGTTATATCTTGTTAAATAATCGACACTTCTATTGTTATGTAATGACACTTTTTACCCATGGTAATACTCCTTATTTTGATGTCTACTTTGTCTGACATATTCTGTCTTTTAGATAAGTGATCCACCCCTTTAATGTGTAACCTATGTTACTATATTGGAAGTGGGTTTCTTATAGAAAGCACAGAGTTAGGCCTTATATTTTCACCCAACCTGACAATCTCTTAATTGGTAGGTTCAGAACACTTTCATTTTATATGATTTATGCTATGTTCATGTTAAAACATTATACTAGCTGTTTTCTATGTATTCCATCTCTTCTTATTCATCTTTTTCTCTTTAGCTGCTTTATTTAGGATCAATTGATATATTATAAATTATGATCCCATTTTTCTTCATGTTGAATTATAACTTATACTTCTTATTTATGGGAGCTTAGAGAGGATAGAATTGGAAAATATATAGTGACAAAATAATAAAAATAACTGGGTCCTGCAAGCTTTCTACAGACTCTATTTTTAGGGAAAGAAATAGAAAGGAGTTTGAGTATATTTTTTATTTCTAAACCAGTTAATAAGCATAAGAATATTTAAGAATAATTCAAAGCAAAAAAAAAAAAAAGAAGAAGAAGATGAAGATATATAAGCATATAAGAAAAGCAAACACATTTTTTTTTTAAAGGATAAAAGAGTAAATAAAGTTTTTCAGGCCACCTAAGGTCTTTCATGCACATTGTTCTCTGTATTTTGTTTTCTGTTTGTTTATTTGTTGCCACTCCTTTAAAATCTAAAAGCCAATTTAGTTCAAGGACCAAACAAAATAAGTCATGAGCTGGACTGTGCTCCTGGGCCTCAGTTGGCCATCTCCTATCCAACAGCGTTCTTTAATACTGCATACTTCATAAATGTCATTGCAGTAAGTGATAGCTGGACATCAATCATATGGACCTAGCAAAGGAGGAAAGAACTCTCTTTGCTAATAAAGATGACTTTTGTTAATAAAGTAGAATGAAGGGCATGGCCTTGGAATAGTATACACACTTCTTATGGGAACTGTAAACTATCAAGTAAGTATATGTGAGTATAATTAGAGTCAGTCTCAACATACTCACCGTGATTAGCACCCCTGATTTTATGCATGGACTGACATCTTTAGCTAATAAAACATACCATTTTTAAGTCTTTATTGTTGAAAGAATTACATATATCCCACTTTCCCTCTATTGACCCCTCCTAGCCCTCCCCCATTTCCCGCCAGGTCTTCATCACACTATTGTCTGTGTCCATGAGGTATGCACATATGCATACAAGTTCTTTGGTTGATGTCTTCCCACCCACCTCACCTTCCCTCTGAGATTTGACAGTCTGTTTCATGCTTCTATGTCTCTGGGTCTATTTTGCTTTTCAGTTCATTTTGTTCACCTTTTCTTTTTTTTTTCTCTCTCTTACCTTAAGAATTCACTACACAGTGTCTTAGTTTTCCATTTGTTTGAGTTGTTTGCCATCCTTAAGATGTGACCAATTAATGGGGAATAATCGTGGTTGAAAATGGCAGCTTAAATTGATGCTTCCTCTGTAAGTTTCTAAAGCTTAATTGACCTAAGACTTACTCATTGTCAGAGATGATGTCTTGGCATTCTGTGCTATAAATGAATTTGAAAAAAAAAAAAAAAAGTATAAGATGGAACCAAGAGAATTAAAACTTTTATAAAATCAAAAGGACAAAATTAAGAATTTTGCCCTAAATTCTGATGAAAATAAATTGTGGAGAGGGGCTTGCAGCATTTGGACAAGTTCAAACCTCAGACTAATGAGTGGGCACAGTCCTCTCATGGCAAAGCCACGTACAAGTCCCGGCTTGGAGGGCAAAGCCTTCCCAGCACAATTTTATCTGAAGGCAATAATTGTAAGCTTGACCTTATGGTCTAAACCTGTGGTCCCAGATGGCTAAGTGAGTAGGCTGTGGGAAGTGCAACAAGTGCTGCCAAAACAAGGCTAGATGTAGTTTAATTGAGAAGATTCATGTAATTGAGTAGATTCAAAACCTGTAAGAATACAGAAAACATCTTGATCAAGCCCTTACTTTGCCTCCTGGAATCTGGTTATAAAATACAGACTCAGAACTAACTGGTTTGGCTCAGTGGATGGAGCATTGGCCTGAGGACTGAAGGGTCCCAGGTTCAATTCTAATCAAGAGCATGTACCTTGGTTGCGACACATCCCTAGTAGGGGGTGTATAGGAGGCAGCTAATCGATGTTTCTCTCTCATTGATGTTTCTAACTCTCTATCCTCTCTCTTCCTCTCTGTAAAAAATCAATAAAATATACTTTTTAAAGAGACTCGGCTTGCAGACTATAGCACTCTCTCCATCTGAGAGCAGTGTCCCACCTAGCTCCAGCTTTATTCTCTTGTCTGTCTTCCTTACTAGTAATCCTTCACTGACCCTCACCCCCAGGTTCACCCCTGGCCATCTGAACTCGGCTCAATAAATGAACTTTATTTAGAGTCATTAAAATCTTCAATAAGAAATTTGGCTATAGCTGCTTATGAAGCAAATCCAAACCTGGTTGCATTATGTTACCTTATTTCAATGATGGAGTTTAAATAAAATAAAGATATGATAATAAAAAATGAAAATTATTAAATAATAGCCTGAATTTTCTATAACATGTACTAATTTGAATGCCAAATTATTCTAATTCCATATCTCCTGCTACTTCTAACACATATTTAGACTACTGTGAAGTACAAGTCAATCTATAAATCAATGCACTTATTCTTTTCATTGAAGTATGTAAAAAAAAATCAAGAATCTATTAATACCAAATTAGAATTTATAATGGTAAAGAGCTCAGAACATCTGTTGCAAAATTGCTATTATCAATAGATCAATGAAAGTAGGCATCAAATATTTAGCCAATAGCTTCAGATATAAAAACATGCACTCTGGAATAGAACAAGCTTTAATTAACTGACCCTTAGATTTATAATAAACTCTAGTAAAATGTGTGCAAGAAACATCCATAAATATATTGGAAACATATATCTTTAATTAAATAGGCTGTTTGGATAGGATATCTCACCGATAGTATTGATTCAACATTCCTGAGAATATGTTGAGTAGTTTTCAGAGATGAGAAAACTGTTCTGGGTTGCTTACTTATCACCTTCTCCTCTCTCTCTCTCTCTCTCTCTCTCTCTCTCTCTCTCTCTCTCTCTCTCTTTCTCTCTCTCCTTTTTTTTTTAATTTGAGTTTCTTATTTTCAGAATTTAGTGTAACATTTTTCAAAACATCCTTATGACAGATGTTAGAATTGCTGTCTGTAAACTACTAATGAAGAACCAATAACTTGAAATAGTTAAGGGATTTGCCCTTACAATCAGTTAAGGAGAGATGAAATTCTAAACACAAGCCTCTTTTCTTCAAAGGGTTATCTATTAGGGACTGTTCTATAATATATATTAGTTTATTGAAATTTTGTATACATAATAAGACAAAATTTATTCTCAAAAGAATTAATGTAAAAACCATCATTTTTATTTTAAAAAAAATGTGTGACATAATGACAATTTTACTGTTGTAGCATGAGAACTTTCCCTGCTAAATATTAGAGTAGTCATAAGCAGTAATTATTACTTCTTAGTTTGGATGACGATATGAATGTTTTCTTCTTATTTTGAGGAACAGATTTTCAAGTGTTAAAAATCTAGGTTGTGTCAGGTTTTAAAAATGTATTCCAATTAACACAATAGAATTATTTTAATGTATTATTAATAAAAAAAGAGAGACAAGTCTAGAAGTCATAACTATTGAATCATCTGTCATATTTTTCTCCTTTGCTGTACATTCCAAACAAGCTCTTGCAACTCATTTTTCATCAGCTGCTTCTTAAAATCATAAAGCTAATTGTGCATTTAAGTTAAAGAATGAACCTCAGGGCATGCCCATCTGTCTAGACAAATAAGCACATATCTAACCTAGTTACCAGGACAGATTGTTCTTTAAATCGAGGTGATGGATGTGAATGTTTAGGAAATTATCAACTATTGAAAAGCACATAACTTAATGTATTGCTTTTCATTCATATAATTGTATTTTTGAAACATTTTATTGACTTGGGATAATTGTTACTATTATTATGAAGATGGTGTTATCATTATAGTGTTTTCTGATTAACATAGGTAACTACAAGCATGAAGAAATGCATTAAAAGGTAACTGAACATTGCAGAAATAAAAACTCCATTACATGACTCTTTTAAGATATATATATATATATATATATATATATATATATATGTAGTGATTTAAAAGAAATTTGATTTACATTAATTATGTTTTAACTAAAATCTGTGTCAAAATAGAATAGCAAGCGATTCTTAATAAAAATTTGCAATATTAAAAAAGAAAACACGGAATGGCAAGAGTACTGTTATATCCAACTCAGTTAAACATGATAATAATTCACTTATTCTGCATAGATATATTTTTATCCCTAAGCCCACTCTACTACAAAAGAACCTCAAAATATGTATGTTAAATTTTAAGGGACAACTTGTATTTAAAATACTTCAAAATAAACGATCTCTACAATTAGCTTACACAGTTAAAGGATTATCTTAAATTGAAGGACCATCTCTTTTTCAGGTATATGGTGAAAAGCATATGTTAGATATGAGTGGAGTTAATGTGAACTCAGCAAGTAAGTCATATAAAGTCTAAGTTAAATAATTTGCCCTTGCTTTTGGTGTGAGGGGCAGTGGGAGAGCTTTTCTCAATATTAAATTTCTTTTGAAATACAAAGGCCAACATTTGAATTAAAAAGAAAGGGGAATTCTTTAAAAAAATGTTTACAAAGGTAGAAATTAGGGTAGAAATTAGAAGGAACCAGTATGCTAATGAAAAAGCAAGAAGTCGTCCAAGAAGAATTGTGAGCACACGAAGTATTTTTCTTTCTTAATCTTTAGAAAAGGTGGTTCATGAAATTGGAGGTAATCATTTCTGCTCATAGAGTGGCACACAAAGACTTGGAATGATTTTCAGTCACAGCAGGCAATTCATCCACACTTCTGAAAATTATCCTATTTCTTTGCATGTGCAATTCTGTTCATCCAAAATCTTAATTATGACCTATAAAACCTTTGCTCGAAAGTTTTCTTTCTATATTTGAAAAGTCAAGTCCTCTAGTCATAATAAAAATATGTGATTCGATATTGCCTTTAAAGTCTGGTTTGCATCATTTTAATTTAGATTCTACTAGAATAAAGATTTCCACATTAGTTGGCCTGCTTTTTAATTTTATAGAAATTCAAATAATATAGTTTTTACTTTTGTGCCAGCCTTTCCTATTAAAGAGTATAATTGTGGGATTTATTCGTGTTACAGTCAATTATTTAAAGCATTAAGTCTGTACATCCCACATGATACTGTCAGTAGTATTTCTGCTCTCACTTTTTCTCTTTCAATAACCTTCTGCTCTTTCCCAATACTTTCTCACAAATGAATGAGCATGTTCCCCTTTTTCTTGGTGTACACATGTTTTGATGGGAAATATTCACCAAGTGGTTGGTAAAAACAAATCCGTAAGTAATATCTTTTTAAAATTGTTGCTCATCAGAAAATTATTTATCTTACTCCCTCATTTCATTAGAAATCTCCACTATAAGTTGTTTACACTAAGAATTCTGAAACAATGGTTTCCTTATTTTGTGTGTGTGTTCTAATACTTCATGTATACTTTTTTTTTTCTTTTTTCATTCTGAAGGATTTAGAATCGTTATTTTACTCCTGGCATTCTGCAAATTCACAGTGACATATACCTTGGGCTAGATCTTTCTTTTATTTCATTCTTGGGTCATTTATGGACCCTTTTTTTATTCTTGAGAGAATTACCTAGAGTCCAAAAAACATTTTATATGATTATTGAAATATTTTCACCCTCATTTTATCTATTCTCTCTTTCAGAAAATATGGTGATTTGGATATTAAGCCCCCTAAATTAATCTATTTTTTTATGTTTCACATTTACTCCTACTTTCAATGATTTCATCAATTTAATTTTTGAACTCTTCTATTAAATTATTTTGACTGTTGTTTTATTTTCTTGTATTAAATGTTTTATTTTACAATCTCTATTTTTGTTATAGATGCAATAACTTTTTTCTCTGAACACATTAATAGAGCTTACATATTTTAACAATTTATTTTACTGCATGTACTGTATTCTTTTTTCAACATATATTTTTACTAATTTCTGAGAGAAGAGAGATAGATAGATAGAAACATCAATGAGAGAGAATCATCAGTCAGCTGCCCCTGTATGCCCCATATTGGGGATTGAGCCCACAATTTAGTCATGTGCCCTGATTAGAAATCAAACTGTGACCTCCTGATTCATAGGTGGACACTCAACCACTGAGCCACACTGGCCATGCTGCTTATTCTTTTACTCTCTCTACTGTTATTCTTTTTTTTTTTTTTTAATGTATTTTATTGATTTTTCACAGAGAGGAAGGGAGAGGGATAGACAGAAACATCGATGAGAGAGAAGTATCTATCAGTTGCCTCCTGCACACAACCACTGGGGATGTGCTCACAACCAAGGTACATGCCCTTGACAGGAATCGAACCCGGGACACTTCAGTCTGCAGGCCAACGCTCTATCCACTGAGCCAAACCGGTTTCAGCTCTACTATTATTCTTGTTTTGTTTTAGTTGGCTTCTGCCTTTCTTGATGCAAACTTTCAATAAATCAAACCAATTCTTTTGTTGGCATTTCATACATAAAGGCTAAGGACTAATAAAATGACTAAAATTTTTGTAAGATCAGGTTTACTTATCTGGTGGCATTAAACAAAGGTTACAGGGTGAGACTATTTTGTGGAGTCATCCTAAGGCAGATTACACAGTCTTTCTAAGACTTAATTTTTTTCAGGAAATGTTCTCTAATTGATTCCAGTCCTGTAGAGTTCTCACCATTCATTAAGCTAATTTTTATTTAATATTCTGCTTTCTCACAGTTTACTTCTGTCACTTACCCTGCCTGTGCCTCCCAGTCCACATATTTTTGCCTCAATCCCTCCAGTTTATATAATCCCTGATTTTAGGATGAACTGGGTAGAGAAGACACCTGGTTCTCAGAATTGTAGCTTTCTGGGGGTCTAATTTGTCCTTACCTCACTCTTTGATCAGCCTCCTGCTTTTTACTGCCTATTCTCACCTCTATTGTCTATAGTACCTCATGCAACTACATTATACATTTCAGGAATTCTTCAGGGACTGTTGTCTTATTTCTAATTGGGATTTTCCTCTGCAGACAGCAAGCATTTCACTGTACTCATGGTATTTAGCACTCTATCCAGCTCCAACTACCATGTGCTAAGTTATGATTATTTCCTAATTTTATAAAAAAATGTTTTCTAGCCCTAACTGATTTGGCTCAATGGATAGAATGTCAGCCTGAGGACCCACGTTCATTTCTGGTCAAGGGCATGTACCTTGGCTGTGGGCACATTCCCAGTAGAAAATGTGCAGGAGGCAGCTCATCTGTTTCTCTCCTATCGATGTTTCTAACTCTCTATCACTCTCCCTTCCTCTCTGTAAATAATAATAATAATAATAATAATAATAATAATAAATCAATAAAATATGTTTTTAAAAATGTTTTCTATATTTTTTATTCTTGTTTTCAATTATTTGCAAATGGAAAGGAAGAACACACATTATTTACATTGACATCTTAAAATTGGTCAAAGTGTTCTTTATAAAATAATTTTGATGTTTGTTATGAGGTCAAACCTTGGGTTCAAAATAAGACCACTGGAGGCTGCTAATTGATTAAAAAAGCACGCAAGGATTTATTGAACTGGCCAGGACGGCTGCAAAAGCACCACCCGCAGGTGGCCACACTCGCAACTGCGCCTTTCCAGGTGTAGGCAGTCCCTTTTAAAGGTCCAAATCACAAAAATTTTCCTTTGCTCTGAATTCTAAATTCCAAAGGCTGGGAACAGCCTGCAGGGTTGTTCCCAGCCACATCCTGATGGACATTGGAATATGGACCTATCTTGCGAAAGCAGATAGTACAGAAGCAGAGCTGAGCAAAATCGATCTCTAAAGGTTATCTGCAGTTTCAACTCCTGGAGCTACTGAGTCAGAGGGAATCAATCTCCTGTGGTCCTGGTCCACAGGCACAGGAAAATTACCTTAGCCTCCAGGTCTCAATCTGGAAGCTGAGGCAACTACCTTATTGTTTAAGCAAGTAAGTGAGTGCTGACGCAGAATAGCAGGGTTAAAATTCAAACAGCAGTTTTTACCTAAGTATGGTTGCTATAATGTTTTATAATTTCTGATATTTAGAAGAGTATTTTACAAAATTAGCCATTTTGTTTCCATTTATTAAATTTATATTACCAATATTATGTATATTTTTGATGGCTGTTAGAGAACCATTAGGGATTCAAAAAGGTATTGCAAAATAAGTGTATTATTCTCTTAGGCTTTTTACATAAACTTTTAATATTGATATGTTAAGTTTTCTAAATTTTTATACTTTTTTCTACCTGGTAGTGATACTGTTATAATAACCCGGTTATGATCTAACATAAAAGGAGTGAAAGAAAGACTGGATAATATAGGCGTGCCATTTATACAACTTTGCTAATTAAACACCTCCAAGTACGTTCCCTGTTGATTGATGGGGGAAGGGACTAGACAAAGGAAGTTAGACGCATGCCCAGTAAGGTCTGAGTGACTGACTTGGGAAGATGCTTTCCTGTCAGTCACATCTGGAAACAAGCCAGTGGCCTGAAAGGCATGGCCACTGCAAGAGTGGAACCTGGAGATTTAAACTCCTGGGCTAAAGAACACGCTCTCCTGCCTCTCCTGCTTGCCTGCACTCCTGTGACTCCTGTGGCCAAGGCCACGCTCCCCTGTATTTGCCCATGTGGAACTCACACAATGGACTGGTGGACTTTAATTAGCTTGTATGCTGCACTGGATTCCCTGCAACATGAGACAGAAGCTCTGGACATTGGCGTTGTTTTTGGCTCTACTGGAGCCGCAGCTGAACCTTTTTCAGGACTGGCTTAAGGGATACGGACTTTAAAACCTGAGGAAGGTAACCTCTCACCAATAAAAATCATTCGTTGTCTTCTGTGAATCTTAGAAAATTATTTTGTTTTTTTAAGAGCCATCATCCCATGCCCACTGTGTCAGGGAAATCTGGCCCACTAATTTTTTGGTAACAGTAGCATTTCATATTGTATATTATATTGAGACATACTATTAAAAAGTCAATATTCCTAGTGAGTAGAGTAATAATGGGCTAGGTCCTTAAATTGCACATTATGTCCCACTGGCCTAGTCATAAACATCTCCTAGGACCTAAGTATTACAAATTAGAATCACTTGGCCAAAAAAAACAAAAACCACAAAATAGACATATTTAACTAATTGCATTTATGCAAAATTTTTACATCTGAATTATATTACATTGAATTATATTTAAAAACATGGTTTGGAAATAAAACTCAAGGATTGAAATATAGATAATTTTTTTTAAAACCCCATGTTAGGTATACTAGTATTTTCTACATCAGTGTATTTTATCCATTTCTTTTTATTAAGGGTTAGACTCAATATTTCCTGAGTTCAAATGGTAGAAGTGCCCCTTAAACTCATGTGTGTTTACAAGTATCATTCTGTTGGATATTACCAATAGTCTATATATTGTTCTGTGTTTCATTATATATATGCACAGTCAACATATTTTACATTTTATGTTTGTCTGATTATAATTGGGTGCTAACACAGGAAAGGGAAACACACCCATAGCCTAACATATGCCACATAATTCTACTTCTCTTTTGTGTATCCAAAACAAGCCACTTTCTAAAGAAAAATGCAGCTCTCTGGTTTAGTTATTTTAGAAGAGTGTCAAGTATTTTATGTTAAATATGCTTTTCATTTAAATGTACCATTTGCTTTCTAACCTATCTAGTTAAAAATTCTCCTAAAATCCCATTATTTTACTACAATTTTCATATTTACTAATTAGAGAAAATATATCTTAATAAATATTTATTTCTGTGTATTTTGAATGATTTTATATCATTATATAACAAAGTCAAAATACTAGAAAAATATTTTATGTATTTAACTATTTGAAATACTCAATAACTGTTAGGTAAATATTCCACTGAGGATTTCTAAATTCTCAATTTTCTGGACTCTTAGTCAGTGTGTGATTATTAAAATGCAACACATAATTATTTCAGTTTAAATGTCTATTTGGGAACATTGTCATAAGGATATTAACCTGAATAATATATTTTGAGAAGACCCATGGGTATATAAGCATTTTCCTTATCATGATATAATTAAGTTATAATCCTACATTTATGCTGTATTTAAAAGTCCAATCTTCTGTAGGATTCTGTTCTCATTACAGATATAGCCATCCAGTCAGAAAAAATAAGAGAATCTGTAAAAATAAGTAAAATCATTAATGTATAGACAAACTTTAATATTAGGTAAACAATAATTCTGTAGACAGGGAATTAAGTAATTCAACTAACCAACTTTTTATACTTAAGTCATACTAAAATACTTTAACAGCTGAAGAATAGGTTATTGAAATTAAAATTATTTCAAAATTTATACCAAAAGCACATTTTTATAGTATAATTATTGCAAAGATATAAAGGAGTAAGTAACAAAAATGCTGACATATCCATCCATAACTAAACTCCTGCAACCAGTCTTTGCTACAATAAAGCACTGTTTTATTAAGCACTTAATTAATTGCCACATTAAAATAATAGGGGCTCAACTCATAAAAATGACTTATGAGAATGAAGGGTTCTTTTGCTGTGTTACTGAAAATGCAAGCTGTACACACCATTTAATTTTTAAAATGTAATCAAGCAATAGCATGGGTGTCTAGTTTGAAGAGAAACTTGCAGTTCTTAGAGGATAAAAAAAATGTGATAGTGACATCTTTAGTTGAGAGTGTCATTTACTGGAACGGGCTCTAAGCTAAAGTTTCATAGGGATTCCAAACTGATATCACTAGAAGTTCTCTGAGGTTTTATACTGTAGATTTTATTTATTTTTAATTTTGATTGCATTTAAGACATGTATATAGTAATCCTATCTGCAGACTCTCTATATTTTCAATATCATTTGAGGCAATTTTATGAAAGGCAGCTATATTGTAAGAAATATTTAACTTCTTATTCTATTAAAGAGGTTGCACTATGGACTTTATATGCATTAATTTTCTTTCTCTCAGCAACCCTTTCAAGTTTATTCCAGTTTGCCAGTGTCTTAGAAACATTGATGACTTTTCTAAAACCATACAGCATGTTGTAGAAGAGCTAGATTCCTAATGAAACCAATATGTATGACTGCACAATCTGCACATTTAAACTTAATCCCTTCTTTCAAGTTTTTTTTAATTTAGATATATTTGCAAAAACTTCTGTGATGATGTAGGTAAGATCTGGGGTGATAGAGACTAATGGCTAAATTTCTGCCCTGAAAAAGAAAACAAGAAGACAGAATGATCAATTTTCTTCAGAAACCATACGGATGAATGAAACAATTATCCTTTTCAGAGCTGGCCAAACATCAAAGCTTAGTCTTGTCTCCTTTAAAAAATGCAGAATATTGTCTACCACAGTCATTGCATTAAAAAATTAAAGATAGATTTTATTTCCTAAAAAAAAAAAAAAAAATAAAGACTTTGGCCCTTGCAGAGATATTCAGTTCAGCCATGTAATGACTAATACAGTAATGACCCGTTTTATCCTCATAAATGGTTGTAAAAGAGTGAGAAGTATAGATAGTCATGATGACAGAAATGAGCAGCATAGTAATTCACTGGGTTCTTAAATGTCTTCTTCACAAGGACCCTAACTTTCAAGAATATTTTACTCATGTAACCCTAATTCAGATTTTTGTCAAGTTTCATACTTTGCCCCTATTTATCAGGAAAGCATGCTTAATTTTTAACTCTTGCATGGATCTGAAATTAGGTCAAGATAGTCTAGGCACCACGGTAAGATAATTTAATTATGCTTTAGAGAATATATTTGCTCTCAAACTCAACAATATTTTATACTATAAAATCAGGTAAAATGAAATTTATATTTAAATGAAATGTTGCAAAAATTGCTGATAAAAATTTCTCATATAGTGACAATAACCAAAAATAAAACTTTAAAATTAAAACAATTGTCATTTTTCTTTAAATATACATTGCCTTGACCACCAAAAATGTTATATTGCTCTTGATATGTCTGAGCAATAAAGCAATGTATTATCCAAATACTTTTGGTTACATTAAACATCACTATGCTAGATAATCAATCATAAATTAGTTTTTATAACAAAATTATAAAAATATTTTAAAACTTCTAACGTAACAGGCTAGAAACACATTAAGATGTAAGATAAAAAAACTGAGTAAGGAATTTATGCAGCAAAAACAAAAAATCCAAAAACAAAATTAAAATATTTTTTAATGCATTTGAAATTTATAAATTGACACTCGCCTGTGTAATAAAAGTCTAATATACTAAGTGTCTGGATTACACTCTCAACCAATCAAAGTGTAATCCTATCTAATAAAAGAATACTATGCAAATTGTACCTCCACAACAGCCATAAGCCACACCCACCAGACAATCAGGAATGAATATGCAAATTAACCCAACCAAGATGGCTGCAGCCACTGAGCAAGGAAGAGGCTTGGGTATCTGTGACAATGGAGGCAGCTCAAGGCTACAAAGTTTCAATTATTGAAGATAAATAAATCCCAACAAAAATGGCAGCAACCATGGAGCTGGAGAGAGCAAGAGACTTGGGTTTCCCTGGCAATGGAGGAAGCCAAACTTCCTGGCCTGCCCTGGCCTGCACTCAAGGCTACAAAGTTTCAATTATAGAAGATAAATAAATCCCAGATACCAGGGCCTCCACTTGGGTTGCCTGGGGGGCATGGCAGCCTGTAAACCACCACAAGCCCCTTGCCCGGGCCACCCCATGCCCCAAGGGAATCCCCACTCTGATCCAGAACACCCTTCAGGGCAAACTAGCCAGTCCCTCCCTGTGCATCAGGCCTCTATCCTATCTAATCCTATCTATAATAATAAAAGAGTAATCTGCAAATTGACTGTCACTCCAACACACAATATGGCTGTCTCCATGTGGTCAAAGATGACTGCCCTCATGTGGATACAAGATGGCCACCACAAGATGGTCAGCAGAGGAGGGCAGTTGGGAGGTACAGGCAGCTAAGGAAGGGCAGTTGTGGGCAATCAGGCCAGCAGGGGAGAGCAGTTGGGGGTGACCAGGCTTGCAGGGTAGTGTGGTTAGGGGTGACCAGGCCTGCAGGAGAGGGCAGGTTGGGGCAATCAGGCTGGCAGGGGAGCAGTTAAGTATCCATCAGGCTGGCAGGGGAGTGGTTAGGGGGTGATCAGGCTGGCAGGCAGAAGTGGTTACAGGGGTAATCAGGCAGTCAGATGAGCAATTAGGAGTCTTCCCTTGTGAGAGAGATGTCTGACTGCCCGTTTAGGCCCAATCCTACCAATTAGAGAGGGTTCAGGCTGGGCTGAAAGACACACACACATCCGTGCACAAATTTCATGCACCAGGCCACTCAACAGCTTGCTATGATGTGCACCAACCAACAGAGGCAGATGCTCTGACTGGTAGGTTAGCTTGCTGTTGGTGTCTAGCTGATAGGGACTGAAGGAGTTGGGCTGAAAATACCCTGGAGCCCTCCTGTGGTCTCTCTTAAGCTGGCCAACCTCCCACATCTCTCCCTAGCCCAAATCATGCACCTATGGGGCCCCTAAGCCTGGTCTGCACCCTCTTGCAATCCAGAACCCTTCAGGGGATATCAGAGAGCCAGTTTTGGCCTGATCCCACAGAACAGGCTGAGGGACCCCACTGGTGCACAAATCTATGCACCAGGCCTATAGTAGGGAAATAAAACTAAAAACAGTATAGGAAAAATATCCATCATTACCTTTTTTCCAATAAAAGCATTTAGCTACAAGATGACATAAACAAGACACTGTGATAATCATTTGATTTTGAGATCCTTATGAATTCCAAAGGAATTGCCAATTAATTATATATTTTTATTCACCATTTTTCTCTTTCCAAGTAGTTGATCCATTTACAAAGCTCTGCATTCAAAATTCTGCCATTACTCTAAGGATTCCCTCTCTATCCATGGCACATTCTCACAAGAACTAAACGTGGCCTTTACTCCATCAGTGAATAATTCTGGTTTAATGAATAGAGGATGCATATTTTTCAAGTGTTATGTGCTTAAAACGCTTAAGACCCTTGAATTGTATGTATATTGGTATGAAGGAATACCATTATACTGTTTTGATATAGTTTTAATAATTGTGACAAATGTACAACTCTGGTGTGGAATGTCAAAGTGGGGTTGTTGTGCACAAATGGAAACAAGGGGTTATTTGGGAAATCTCTGTAAACTACCCTCAATTTTGCAGTGAACCTAAAATTACTCTGAAAAAATAAAGTTTATAAAAGTAAAAGAAGAAAAAAAGAATAAATTAAAAATTCCAAGAGGTAGTTCAGTAGAGAGGAATTCTATTTTAGTGGGTAGAGATAGAGCTATTGATCATATGACTAAGTTGTCATCCTAACTTGTTTTTTCATACACAGTATAATATCTAACATCATGTAACTCTTCAAAACTTCTTCCAAAAAAAAAATGGAGATTGCTCATTGTATTTCAATGAGGTTGTCTCTCTCACCTCCATTGATCTCTCTAAATCTTTTTATTTTATAGCTCAGATTTATAAATTTGCCTTAAATGTCATTCAATTTCTCTCTTTCCATTAGAGATATCTGAGGTTTTTGCAGTCAGTAAACTTTAATTGTAAAGGGTCAGATCATAAAAAATGTAAGCTTTAATAGCCATAGAAACTCAGTCACATTCCTTTATTCCTCCCTTTCTTCCTACCTTTCTCCCTCTTTTCTTCCTTCCCCCTTACTTTCTTTCAGTTTATTTTTATTTTAACATTATATTAAAAATGTAAAAACCTCTCTTAGCTCAAGATTCATAAAAATAAACAAAAAAACTTCACAAGCCATTATTGTCCCACAACTGTACTTGATAAACCCTCACGTGCAAAAAAAAAAAAAAAAAAAAAAAAAAAAAAAAAAAAAAAATCCCTGACTTATAAAAAAAAAATCACTCATTTAAAGTGAAGGATATAGGTTTAATTAAATTAAGAAGTTCATCATTTCTTATTTCTGCTCTCTTGATCAGAGGTTGGCAAATATTTATTAAGATAGTAAATATTTTAAACTTGCAAATTATATGATATCTACTGCAATTATTTAACTCTGCCACAGATTTGAATCATGCAAACTGTCATAGACAATAGGTAAATTAATGGCTGTGAATATCTTTAAATAGAAGTTTGCTTACCAAAAAAGTGGCTGATCTTTGGTCCACAGCATGAATGTTTTAGCAGCTTTATTTATAACTAGAGGCCTGCAGCATAAATCCATGCATGGAGGTGGGGGATGGACCATGGGAGGTTGGCCACAGGTTCAGAGAAAGGAGCCTACCCTTGGTGTTCCTGTGAAAGGGACTACATCCACCATCACCCACCCCTGGTTTCCCTTCCCAACTCAGCCTCAAATGCCCTGGAGGGGTTGGGAGAGGAGGCAGTCACGGGGCCAGGAGTGGAAGGAATGGATGCCGGCTGCTGCTGCAGACATCAGTGCTCCACTACCACAAGTGTCTCTGCCCCCCCTCCTCCTTCCCTCACTGCCTCACTGCCACCAACCATAGTGGGCAGGCAGCCCCCAAGGAAGGGAGAGAACAGGAGGGAGACAAACCCTGTGTCCAGGGCTGACTTTCAATAAATCTCAGCGAGGGAGCTGCTCTACTACATATGCAACCCTTACCCAAAGCAGGTCTCTATGAATGGTTTAGCATCAGGGGCTGATGGGGGCTGGCCGTCCTGAGGGAGGGGCTGTGGGAGCGCACTAACCACCAGGGGGAAGCTCCTACATTGAGTGTCTGCCCCCTGGAGGTCAGTGCACATCATAGTGACCAGTCGTACTGGCTGTTCAGTTATAATGGTCACTTAGGCTTTTATATATATAGATAGCTCCAAACTGAAAATGTCTCAGATGTCCTCCAGTGGACAAATGGTTAAACGAATTGCAATAGATCCATACTATGTAATAATACACAGAAATAAAAAAAAAAAAGAACCAACTATTGTTACATACAACTTTGATAATTCCCAAGGGAACTATGTTTTATGAAAAAAGGCCAATTTCAAAAGATTACATATTATATGATTCAAATTCTACAATATTTTTTACATGACAAAATGATAGATGGAGAAGAGATTAGATGTTATCATGAGTCAAGGATTGGAGAGGAGCAAAATATGTTTGGCTATAAAAAGGTAGTACTGGGAATTTGTTATAAAGTCTAAATACAAATATAAAAATAAAATGGAGGGCTTAAATTATATTAATAGAAAAACAAAGCAAAAATCGAATACAGATTTTGTTAGTCACATGATTATTATAGAAAAAATAAAACACTTTTTATATTCATGTTTAAGTATAATTGTAATTAGCAATCTTTACTTTTCTATATTACCTATTTTTAGATTTATAATTCTATAATAGATTTGAACAAACATTTGTAGTGAAAACCTATATATTTACTATTGAAAATGTTCAGCTCTTCTTTAAGTGAGCCCTCCAAAGTTTCTATATTGCATATGTGACTTAGCATCTACTAAATATGATTATCCTTTGCTCTTTGAGCAAAAGAATTCCTTGTTTAGTTTTTATTATATGAAAATAAAAATCTCTAGAATAATAAAAGCCATATCCTAATTTTTATCTGCCACAAAACTATGCTTTTTTTGTGTGTTTTTGGTTTTTGTTATTGTTTCTTTTATGTCAAATGCAGTACAGTGTACTATTTTGGCAAATATTTCCATCCTTTGGTAAAAACTGGAGTTTTCCAGTTAACTGAAGAGTTTTAACCCACAAAGTATGGGGAGACCAGATTGTCAATGTCCACAAAACAAGGAATTGTTTTTGCAATCTAAAATCAAAATGCTCCAAGTAAAACAATACACCTGATGTTATATTCAGCATTTTTTTCCTTCAAAAATGAAAAGTAAATAAAATTTCAGTAGAATAAATTGTGAGGAAATGCATTACCATCAGGTATTCCCTGCAGGAAATGTGAAATGATTTTCTTCTGGCAGAAGAAAAATTATATACGTTAGAAATGTGATTCTACATAAAAAGAAAGAGATTCAGTGAAGAAATAAAAAGATAAAATAAAATATTTTATTTTTGTCATTATTGATGTAAGAGATAGCTGTTCAAAGAAATAAAAGCAGTAATGTATTGAGTGATTATTGCACATGAATGAGTGAAGTGAATAACAGCAGTGTCACAAAAGTTGGAGGAATTGGAAACACTGTGTTAAAAGGTATTTGCACTAAACTTAAAGAAAAATACTTTATTTATTATTTTATTTTATTTTATCTAAGACTAGTTGTAAATGATTATTATAAACCTAGGACAAACAGTTAAAAAATTGAAGTACAACTGATACACTAAAAGATGATTTATATAAAATATTACATTATCAGAGAAGGAAGTTAAAGTAGATTCTGGCAACAAATAGAAAACAGATATAGTAGATAGTAATCCAAATGTGTAAATAATCACTTAGTGCATATATACCATTCATACTATGAATGGTATATATGCACTAATTAAAGGACAAAGATAGACACAGAGGATTAACAAACAAAAATACCAAGTTATGTGTAGTCTAAAAAAAACTCATTTTGTATATAAAGACTCTCATAGTGTGAAAGCAAAGAGATAAATATATACCATGTTCACACTAATGAAAACAAAACAAGAGGAACTGCATTATTTTCAAATGAAGCAGACCTCAGATAAATAAAAATTATTACAGATAAGAAGAGGTAACACATTATGATTAAGGAATCAATTCTGCAATAATATATAACAATCTTAAATGTCTATGGAACTTAAATTATAATGTTAAAATATATGAGGTAAAAATTAATAGAACTGAACAGACCATGTTAGGAATTGATAGATCAAGTAGGCAGAAAATCAATAAGGATGTAGTTGACCTGAACAAGACTATCAATCAGCTTGATCATATTGATATTCATAGAAAACTTCATTCAATCTTAGAAGAATATACATTCTTCTCTATCTCGCATAAAACATTCACCAAAAGCAACCACATTTTGGTCATAAAATAAACCTTAACAAATTTAATAAAATAGAAGTCATGTAACATTTTTTTTCTCAGGCCAATATGGAACTAAATTAGAAATCAAGAAAAAATAGCTGGAAATTAAACAATGTATTTCTCAATTATATTTAAAATCTCAAGAGAAATTTGAAAGTATTACAAAGTAAATGAAAACAAAAATACAACCTGCCAAAATGTGTGGGATATAGAAATAGCAGTGTGTAGAGGAAAATTTATAGGACATAATGCAGACATTAGAAAAGAAAGATCTAAAATAAAAATGCCAGTTTCCACTTTAGGAAACTAGAGAAAGAAGAACAAATTAAAGCTTGGGTAAACAGAAGATAAATAATAAATATTAGGTCAGAAATTGATAAATTGAAAGGAGAAAAACAATAGAGAATATCAACAAAACAAATCAAAAAAGCTTATTTCTAAGTGGATATATTTATAGGCAGGATACTGGTAAAAATAAAGAAAAAAGGGAAGAACAAATTTTGAAAACATATGATGCTAGAAGATGATTTGATTTTGGATGGTAGACACACAAAGCAATATACAGATCATGTATTATAGAAATGTATACTTGAGACCTACATGATCTGATTAAATGATATCATACCAATAAATTTAATTAAATTTTAAAAGAAAAATATGAAAAAGACAATTTATATTACAAGGGTAATAAATAATGCCACAAACACAACCCTATATCTACAAATTTGGTAAGTTAGATTTTAAAAAGACAATAATTTGAAAGGCAAAACTACCAAACTCATAATGGGAGAAAAGTATAAACTGAACAGTGTGATATCTATCAAGTAAATTGAATCAATAATTAATAATCTCCCAAAAAGGAAAGCACTGTGTATTATGATTGCACTAGTGAATTCTACCAATCATTTAAAGAAAGAAATAATTTCAATTTTCTACAATTTTTCTAGTACATAAAAAAAGAGAGAACACGTCTTAACCTGGCCTATACAGTATATCAATAACAGAACAATATAAAAAGTTTATAAGAGCCCTTATCTATTTGGCTCAGTAGATAGAGCATCGGCCTGTGGACTGAAGGGTCTCTGGTTCAATTCTGGTCGAGGGCATGTACCTTGGTTGTGGACACATCCCTGGTAGGGTTTGTGCAGGAGGCAGGTGATCAATGTTTTTCTCTCATTGATGTTTCTAACTCTCTATTCCTCTCTGTAAAAACTCAATAAAATATATTTTTAAAAAGTATATAAGAAAAGAAACTGCACACCAATATCTTTCATTAACATAGAGACAAATATCTTCCAAGAAAATATTACCAAATGGTATACAAAATGTATCCAAAAATTATAAACGTTGGCTTTATTTAAGTTGTCTATGTATGTGAATAGAAAACTCTCAAAACTAAGCAATAGTCTTAGAATTGTCTAGTTTTCAAATGCTGCGTATCAGTGGTCCAGGGAGATGATAGATTTGTATGTAGTTATTGACCATGGCATTAACTAGTTAAATTTGGGCAAGTCACAAATTTATTTTTTTAATTTGTTTTTAATCTGAAGATTCTTTATTGTCCTAATCAAAATCCTAGAAAACTGCTAGTATATATCAACAAACTAATTTAAAGATTATATGAAAAGGCAATTTCCATATAAAAATTAAGAACTCACAATACTTGATTTCAAAATTTCTACAAAACTTTATTAACCAAGGGTGTGATATTGGTGAAAGAACAGAATTTTACAGGTATACTGTAACCAAACAATTACATAAAGGGAAGATAGAGTATTGAATTGTGGTTTCCCATTATTGAAATGAGAATTTACAGGAAAATAAGGGGAAGAAAATAGAATGACATATGTAGTAATGGATTAAAGTAAAAAAACAAAACAAAACAAAAAAAACTATATATATAAAAGCCTAAGCGACCTGATAGTTCAACCGAACAACCAGTAAACTGAATAACCAGTTGACTGGTGCTATGATGCACACTGACCACCAGGGGGCAGATGTTCAGTGCAGGAGCTGTCCCCTGGTGGTCAGTGCACTCCCACTGCCAAACTCCCATGGCTAGACAACCTCCTGCAGTCCCTGGCCTAGCCCCCAGCTGGCCCACCCTGATTAGCTCCAATAGCTGGCCAGAGGCTGAGGGACCACACCTGTGCATGAATTCTTGCACTGGGCTTCTAGTTTCAGTATAAACTCGGCTTTCATTTAATATAGATACAGATGGCTATACATAGAAACATTTGTAAATGTTTTACACATGCATCTCTTTGCTTTGTCAGCTAAAAGAGTCTAGGCACAAGGCCATCCAAGAAACCAGCATACCAAGTACTTAGGTCTTGCTTTCTAATGTGATTTCTAATATTATTTTACAATCAATTAAACCTGAATTCATTGAAGAAATGACTGATTCTAGAGTTTGGGCAAGGAATACACAAGTTGAGCACAAAGCATCTTGTATTGCCAGATAGGATGAAAGTGTAAAAGTGCAGGGGGCAGGTAGAAAAAAAAAGAAAACCACCAATCATTGGGACATAGGAATAAACTGAAAGACTTCTCAATTAACAAAATTTCAATAATTTAGCAGCAAAATAAATATTATAGTATAGATTCTTAGTACAAAATACAACGTAAACAACCTTGAGCCCATACTGATATAAATAAATTATTAAATAAATATCTTATGCAAAAGAATTCTAAGTAATGTTTATAGATATTTAACAAGTTGGCTCACATCTCCTATTCCTTAATTGTGGATAGACACTGTAATTTCCTTTTAAGTATTGTATAAAGGAGAAAAGGGTAAAATAAAACAAAACAAAAACCAGTAACTTTATAGTGGATAAACCTGACAAACATCACCTCCAACCGGATGACTATTGTTAAAGTAAACCATAAGTCATACTGACAGTATGTACAGTACTCTTGACTGATGTGATCACATTTTTTGTGATCCTTCTCCAAAAAACACATTAACTGAGTGTAATTGTGAGAAAAGCATCACACAAGTTTCAAATGGTGACAGTCTATAAAATATCTGACCAGAATTCAAGGCCATGAAAATAAGAAAAGTCTAAAAAATGGTCACAACCAAGAACAGTCTAAGGAGACATGACTGCTAAATGTAATGTGGAATCATGAAAAACTCAGTGGGAATTATATAGGTACTCTTCACACTATATTTATGTTAATCCTCATCGAAGAATTGCTTTTATTGATTTGGGAGAGAGGGAGATGAGAGAGAGAGAGAGAGAGAGAGAGAGAGAGAGAGAGAGAGAGAGAGAGAGAGAGAGAGAGAGAGAGAGAGACATTGATGTGAGGGAGAAACACCCATAGGTTGCCTCCCATGCATTCCCTGACTGGGGTTGGAACTGATACTCTAGGTATGTGTCCTACATGCAATCTAACCTGCAAACTTTTGTATGGGACAAAGTTCCAACCAACTGAACCACCCAGCCAGGGCCCATACAATTTTTTTTTCTTAACAGTTTTATTGAGACACAGTTCATATCCCATACAAGTAAGCAACAAAGTATACAATTAATAATTAGTATTTCACAGACATGTGCAACCATAATTCCAGGCAATTTTAGAACATTCTCATTACCTCACAAAGAAATCCTGCACCCTGAAGCTATAACCCACCATTCCCCTTCCCAATTCCCCAAGCCATCAGCAGCCACTAGTCCATTGTCTGTCTCTTAGATATCCTATTCTGGATATTTCATTTGAAATTTTGGTATTTTGTGACTGGCTTATTTTATTTAAAATGTTTTCAAACTTCTTCCATGGTGTGGCATGTGCCATTTCTCTGTTCTATTTGGTCGTTGAAAAAAAATACTATTCAATGGATGTACTACATTTTTATCTATTCATCAGTTGATGGAAATTTAGGTTGTTTTACTTTTGGCTATTATGAATGGTGTTGCTATAAGCATTTGCCTGCTAGGTTTTGTATGGACATAATTTTCAATAATTTTTCTAGTTTTTTTTGTGTGGACATAACTTTCAAAAAATTTCTTTTCTTCCTCTCAGTCTCCTTGCTGTTCCTCTTTGATAACAAATTATCAAATAGGCAGTATATGTTTTTATTACATAAACTAGAGGCCAAGTGCATGAAATTTGTGCACTCCAGGTTGCAGGGGGGATGGGGATGTCCCTCAGCCTATCCTGCACTCTCTTAGGGGATGTCCAACTGCTGGGGAGCAGACCTAAACTGGCAGTCAGACATCCTTAATGCTGCTGCAGAGATGGGAGAGGCTCCTTCCACTGCTACTGCACTCGCCAGCTGTGAGCCCGGCTTCTGGCTGAGTGGCACTCCCTCTGTAGGTGTGCACTGACCACCAGGGACAGCTCCTGCATTGAGCTCCAGGCCCGTTATGGTCAATGCACTTCACAGTGACTGGTCATTCTGCTGTTGGGCCCAAACTGGGTCTCCAACATCCCCTTAGGGGTCCCAGATTGTTAGAGGGTGCAGGCCAGGCCAAGGGACCCCACTGGTGCATGATCAGGGCTGGGGAGGGACAGGGGAGGTTGGCCAGCTGGAGAAGGACCCTGAGAGGGCTCTAGGGCATATCCACATCCTCTCATTCAGTCCCAATCGGCCAGACCCCAGCAGCAAGCTAACCTACCATATGGATCATCTGCTCCCTGGTGGTCAGTGCATGTCATAGGGTACAATTGAGCAGTCTTAGCATATCATTATCATATTATGCTTTGATTGGTTGAACGAATGACTGGATGACCATACAGTTAGCATATTAGTCATTTATTATATAGAATGAGCTATAGATTAATAGAATACTATATCTGAATCTTAAACATTTTTATGCCTTGGGTAATTACCTTGAGTAATATTTAAAAATATTAACTTTTATTGTGGCATATGTAACTTTGTATTGAAATAAATATATAAAATATAACATAATTATGTTAGCAAGAGAAGCCCGAGATGCATAATTGACTAGATCTCTGTATCCAAATGAGATCAATACACTTTAGAGCAGAGCTTTGAGAAGTATCTGTCATATCTACTTCCTTCTACAGTTATCCTAATTATAAGTATTTGAAATGAAGATATTGTGAGATATGATTCATATTCCTACAAGAAATGTTAGTTTCCTTCTTCATAATTCTGTGACATATGCGACATAGAGTTTAGAACATTTATAATGAAAATATTAAAATTGTATAAATTGCTATCGCCCTCCTTTTTTTCTTTTAAATAACAACACTGAAACCTAATAATGATTAGTAGTGAAAAGAATTCCATATAAGCCCATATCAGTCCTCAGTCTTATAAGCAACAACATTTATTACAGCTTTATCAAATATTTCAGTTAACTCTGATGCCTAAACTCAAGCTAAAATTTTTATCTATTTATTCATAAAGATATATTCACTCCTATGTTCATTGCAGTATTATTCACTGTGGGCAAGTCATGAAAACACCTAAAGGGTCAATAGAGGATTGGATAAAGAAGATATGGTACCTATATACATTGAAATACTACTCAGCTATAAGAAAAGATGAAATATTACCATTTGCGACAACATGGATGGACAATGAGAACATTATGCTAAGTGAAATAAGACAGGAAAAGCTAATAATTATGATTTCACTCATATGTGGGATATAAAACTGAAAGTTATAGATACAGACAATAGTATGGTAAGGATCAGGAGGAAAGGAGTGGGAGAAGTAAGAGGAATAAAGTGGACAAATAATTGGTGATGGTAGATGACTTGAATTTGAGTGATGGACAGAAATACAATATATAGATCACGTGTCATTGAAATGTACACTTGAAACCTGTATGATCCTATTAACCCATGTCACCTCAATAAATTTAATAAAAATAAATAAATTTAATCATTATAAAAATACTCCTCCCAATATAACATAAAATAGTATCTAAATATCTTTAAAAAGTGGACAGTTTGCCATCCTATAAACTACAAAGTCTTGAAAATAAACTGAAAGTCACAATTTTTTAAGTTTCTTTACCTTAACCAGTCACTTCCTATTATATTCATACTAGAGGCCCAAATTCATGCAAGTGTAGGCCTTCCTAACCCCGGCTGGCTGTACTGACTTCCCTCTGGCCGGGACCCAGCTTCCCTGCAGCCAGCTACAGGAACCCGGGACCCAGGCTTCCCTCACACCCCTGGCTTTGTCCAGAAGAATAGAAGGACATCCAGAGGATGTCTGTCTGGTCTAATTAGCATATTATGCTTTTGTAATTATAGATACTAGAGACCTGGTGCACAAATTTTTTTTATTTGTTCAGTAAATATTTATTAAGCTCTTACACAATGCCAAGCACTGTTTTAGCAATTAGATTTCTTTTTTTTAAATATATTTTATTGATTTTTTTTGCCCCCCCACCCTCCCTCCCATACATACCCTCCCTCCCCAGAGTTTTATGTTCATTGGTTGTACTTATATGCATGTATGCAAGTCCTTCGGTTGATCTATTATCTCCCCCCAATCTTCCTCCCCTCCCCACTGTAATTTGACCGTCTGCCTGTTGCTTTACGTTCTCTATATCTGTCTCTTGGTTCATCAGTTTATAATGTTCTTTATCATCCCTGGTGCACAAAATTTGTGCACTGGGGGGATGTTCTTCAGGCTAGCCTGCACCCTCTCCAATCTAAGACCCCTTAAGGGATGTTCCACTGCCAGTTTAATGGGCAGTTGGATATCCTTCTCACAATCTATGACTGCTGGCACCTAACCACTTGCCTGCCTGCCTGCCTAATTGCCCCTAACCACTCTGTCTGCCAGCCTGATCACCCCCTAACTGCTCCCCTGCTGGCTTATGGTCACTCCCAACTACCCTCCCCTACAGGCCTCATGGTTCCCAAATGCTCTCCCTTGCCAGCCTGGTTACCCCCAACTGTCCTCTCCTGCCAGCTGGGTTGTCCCCAATTGCCCTCTCCTGCAGGCCTGGTCACCCCCAACTGCCCTCCGCTGCAGGCCTTATATTCCCAAACTACCCTTCCCTCTTGGCCATCTTGTGACAATGTGGAGGCAGCTATCTTGTGACAATGTGGGGGCGGCTATCTTGTGACAATGTTGAGGGCACACCCCCCACCATCTTCTAATGACATGAGGGTGCTAGGGCCACCTAGGCTTTTATAAGTTTAGATTCCCAGATATAAGTGCTTTATTATTAACTCCACATACTCCCTCAATCAATGGAGCTGAGTGATTGTTTAATTACAAACAAAACAACAAATTAAAAATCAGTCTTTCTTTTTCATTTTAAGTAAAATAGGCAGCTATTGAATAAACATTCATGTCAATAACCAATATAAATTTTAATTGAAGATAGCTATAATATAAATTATATTAAAGAAAGCTTGATTTCAAATGAGTTATTTGTTTTATGTTATAGCAGCAATAGTTATACAGAGGAAGGCAAAAGTAGGATTACAGTTGTGAGTACATGAAACAAAGAATGTATTCTTTTTTTAAAATATTTTATTGATTTTTTACAGAGAGGAAGGGAGAGGGATAGAGAGTTAGAAACATGGATGAGAGAGAAACATCCATCAGCTGCCTTCTGCACACCCCTACTGGGGATGTGCCCCCAACCAAGGCACATGCCCTTGACCAGAATCGAACCTGGGACCCTTCAGTCCGCAGGCCGATGCTCCATCCACTGAGCCAAACCGGTTTCGGCAAGAAGGTATTCTTATATTATTATTTATTAATTGTATTATTTGAAAAACTTATGGAAAACTCTATACCTATTTTTTGCTCACCTTGTATAGTCAATTGTTTATTAACAGGCAACATGCATGTGAGATAAGAATAGTTTCTATTACTCTATTACTGAATATAATTCTCATTAAATTGGTTTGGAAAGAAAAGCAATGCTATTCTGCTAGATGCCTTATCCTCCTCGATTTTGAGCTCTTCTTTCCCTGTTATTACACTTGTCATGATTTATCAGCTAGCTACTTTAATTCACTCATTCATCCATTTATTTATTCATAGTACATAGGAAACATCTGTTATGTAGCAGACATTGAGTTTTATTAGTTAAACAATTTTTTAAATCATGAAAAATGAAGGCTCATAATTCAGATTGATTCCTTTGATGCTGCCTAGGAGCTGATCCTGTTAACCATTAATGGTTTACTCTATTTTACCATTTCAACTTAAATTAAAGGAGACAATCTATATACCTAAGCGACCATTATGACCAAACGACTGGCCAGTAGCTAGGATGCAAACTGACCACCAGGAGGCAGACATTCAATGCTGGAGCTGTCCCCTGGTGGTCAGTGGGCTCCCACAGCCAACCCTCAAGAGTCCGGCAACCTCCCATGGTCCCTCCCTGCAACCAGCCGACCTCCCCATCAGCTCCAGTCACTGGCCAGGTCGAGGGACTCCACCCATACATGAATTTGTGCACCAGGCCCCTAGTCTATACATACATACATACATATACATATACATATACATATACATATACATATACATATGCCTAAACAACCAGAATGACCTGAGCAACAGGAATGACTGGTTGCTATGATGCACACTGTCCACCAGGGGGCAGACACTCAATTAAGGAGCTGCCCCTTCCCCCCCAGCTGAAACCGGTTTGGCTCAGTGGATAAAGTGTTGGTCTGCGGACTGAAAGGTCCCAGGTTCGATTCCAGTCAAGGGCATGTACATTTGTTGCGGGCACATCCCCAGTACGAGGTGTGCAAGAGGCAGCTGGTCAATGTTTCTCTCTCATCCATGTTTCTAGCTCTCTGTCCCTTTTCCCTTCCTCTCTGTAAAAAATCAATAAAATATATTTTAAAAAAAGGAGCTGCCCACTGGTGATCAGTGTGCTCCCACAGCCAATTTCCCCTGGCTGGCCAACCTCCCACAGTCTTGCCCCCCAGCTGCCAGGCTGGGATGGGGAACCAGGTGTGGGTGGTAGCAGATGGAGCCTCTTTCCCAGGGGGGGCAAGGGTCAGCTACCTCTTCAGGGCTGGCAGCCAACCTCCCATTCCTCATCCCTCCCCTGGCCAGCAGGCCCCAATTATCCTGCTGCCCACCAGCCACAGTGGTGGCATGGCAGTGAGGGAAGGAAGAGAGGGAAGGCAGGAAACCACACAGTGGCACAGTACTGACTATGGTGGCTTTGGCGTCTGGCATCCATGCAAAATATTCAGAGTAATAAATCAATATATGTTTTCACAAATAAAAATAGTAATATTTGCTTGCTATCAGGCTCTCACCTGAATGATATATTTTTGAAGGCAAAGTTTAGTTCAGATGTAACGCTGGCTCTTCTCTTCCTATTTCCATACTGTTTTCTCTTTCATTATTCTCACTCAACTTCCTGAACCATACCTTTGATTTTTTAGCAGAATATTGATTAATAAAATGCCTATTTAATAAACACCAGTTTTGTAATAGTCACACACACACACACACACACACACACACACACACACAAAGAACTAGAAAAATGAGAAAATTTCTCAAAATGACTGAAAGACAGGGAGGTGTATATATAATAACTAGAGGCCGGATACGTAAAACTCGTGCACTGGGGGAGGGAGGCATACCTCAGCCTAGCCTGGTCCCTTTGGTGGATGTCCAACTGTTGATTTATGCCTGATCCCACACCTAAATCTGCAGTCGGACATTTCTCTCACAATCCAGGACTGCTGGCTCCCAACTGTTCACCTGCCAGCCTGATCACCCCATAACCACTCCCCTTCCCACCTTATCAACGCCTAACTGAACCCTGCCAGCCCGATTACTATCAACTGCCCACCCCTGCTGGCCTGGTTGCCCCCAACTGCTCTCCCCTGCCTGCCTGGTCCCCCTAACTGCCCTCCCCTGCTGGCCTCACTGCCCACAGCTGCCCTCCACTGCTGGCCATCTTGTGGCGGTCATCTTGTGTGAAAGCGTGACGGTCAATTTGCATATTACCTCTTTATTATATAAGATGCTACAGTAACATAGTATATAAATTGTAGTGGGCTTTATGGTGGCATTCAAAAATATAAGTCCATATTTGAATTCATAGAACCAATAAATATTATGTCATTTATCTATACTAATAAAAGAATAATATGCTAATTAGACCAGAAGACCTTCCAGAAACCTTCTGGATGTCCTTTTGGACAAAGCCAGGGGCTTAGCCAGCCTGCAAACTGCTCCCAAATAACCCTCAGCCCCTCACCCAGGCTGGCCACACCCCCTACAAGGACCTTCACCCCAATGGGGGCATAGCCAGCCTGAAAACAGCCATCAGCCCCTTGCTCAGACCCTCCCTGCCCCTAGCAGGGAACTCCCAACCCAGTGGAGGTGTGGCCAGCCTGGAAACTGCCCCAGTCCCTTGCCCAGGCCAGCACCATCCCCAGTGGGCCCCTGACCCAAATGGGGGTGTGGCTGGTCTGTAAAACATACCAAGCCTTCTTGCCCAGGTCGGTCCCATTCCCCAAGAGGACTAGCACCTTGATCCAGGACCCCCTTCAAGGCAACTAGCCAGCCCCCACCTGTGCCCCAAACCTCTATTCCATACTAATAAAAGGGTAATATGCTAATTAGACTGGGAGACCTTCTGGACATTCTGCTGGACAAACCATGGTGGCGGGGCTGAGGCAGAGGCAGTTAAGTGCTATCAGGCCAGGAGGAGAGGGCAAGTGGGTGAGAGCAGGCTGGCAGGGGATCCAGTTGGGGGCAAGTAGGCTGGCAGGAGGGGGCAGTTGGGAGCAAACAGGCCAGCAGGGGGTAGCAGTTGGGGGCAAGCAGGCTGGCAAGAGTGGGCAGTTGGGGCCAAGAAGGCCAGCAGGGGGGCATTTGGGAGCAAGCAGGCCAGCAGGTAGAGTGGTTAGGCACGATCAGGGAGGCAGACAGGTGAATGGTTAGAAGTCAGTGGTTTGTGAAAGGGATGCCTGAATGCTAGTTTAGGCCCAGCAGTCTGATATCCCCCAAGGGGTTCCAGACTGGAGAGGGGCAGTCTGAGCTGAGGGATACCCCCTCCTGTGCACAAATTTCATGCACCAGGCCACTAGTATTTACATAAAGAGTGAATATTATATTTTATTGTTAAAAGTTAATATTACCTTATATGATAAAATATGTGATCCATCAAGGTTTTTTTAAAAGAACTTTTTATTTTGAATTATCCATGTGCACTAAATCCAAGGCCTAAAATCCTTATAAACAAGAGGCATAGTTGATAGGTAAGAGTAGAAGGTAATGTGAAGATATCGGAATGATGTGGTTATAAGTCAAGTAACACCTGAAGACATAAATATAAAGACACTATCCTTAATTTATCCATTAGATTAATTGAATAATCTATTTTAGTGTAAAGTAATGAAATACTTTATTTATTTACTACTTCTTACCAAAAAGTATGTATTTCTCTCACTTTTCATATTTTTTGTAATGATCTGATGTTTAGTTATCTATATTGAAAATTTCTATTATCCTTAATTTTTTTGCCTCTCTTAAATCATCATCAATCAGCAAATCATTTGCCAAGTTCTAAAAAAAAACTCATCTAAATACTTTAATTCCTATAAGTAAAATTGTCTTTTGGATAAAAATAATCCTCAAGCCGAAGCCGGTTTGGCTTAGTGGTAGAGCATTGGTCTGCAGACTGAAAGGTCCCAGGTTCGATTCCAGTCAAAGGCATGTACTTTGGTTGCGGGCACATTCCCGGTAGGGGGTGTGGAAGAGGCAGCTGGTCGATGTTTCTCTCTCATCGACGTTTCTAGCTCTCTATCTCTCTCCCTTTCTCTCTGTTAAAAATCAATAAAACTATTTAAAAAATAAAAAAATAAAAAAATAATAATCTTCAATATATGGACATGCATGCTTATATAATTCTATTTGAGTGGGTAAAATTGATTAGTTCAAGGGTGGAAGAGTTTTGTGTGTATATGTGTGTGTGTGTGTGCGCGTGCCAAGGAAGGAGCAAGAGAGATGATTAACTTTTCATTTCTATACTTTGTATTGTACTGTGTTTCAATCATAAAAATGAGCACACAATAGTTCTATAATTTGAAAATCAAATAAGAAAAACTTTTGAATAAAAAGTCTTTGTTCTTTTAAAATTTCATTTTTTTCCAGACTATCACCATCCTAATTCAGATTACAGTTTTCTCATCTTTTAACTTATATATAGTTGTTCTCCCAGCACTAGGCATCTTCTAATTATTGTCCATCCTATACACTTTCTTAGATATATCTTTATATAACTCAACTTAAAAACCTCTGAGGTCTCTCTAGGGACTACATAATTATTAACAAAGGCCTTTATGACATCCACAATGTTCCAAATGAGGCCTTTTTAAAAATATATATATTTCAGAGAGGAAGGGAGAGGGCGAGAGAGATAGAAACATCAATAATGATAGATGATTACAGATCAGTTGCCTCCCTACTGGGGATCAAGTGAGCAACCCTGGGCATGTGCCCTGGACGGAAATTGAACCACTCTATCCAGTGAACCAAACTGGCTAGGGCAAATGAGGCTCTTTTTAAGTTACTCTTCTGTTTTTAGCTACTTTTATAGGTAAACTGAATTCTCTGTGCACAAAATATAATTCACGATTTTATTTTACCAACCCAAGTTATATCCCCTGTGAGCTTCAATGGTAAATACATTATGTCATTAGCAACTTATAATTATCTAAGCTGCTATAAGTTACCTAATATTGAATCAAAATTTTCTATTAATTTAAAAATATTTATGCTACTTTTTATGTATGGAGGATACTTGTGAACTTGCCCTTTTAAAAACAATAGTAATTTTTTCTAGTACTTTACGAACTGTTTTCCCCTTTATGAGCTCATTTAATCCTGATTGTAACTGTGTTAAACAGATATTATTTTCATTTTATAGCAGAAGAACCTAAAGTTCAGATTATATTATTTTAAAAAATCATTTACCTGGTAGTTACAGAATTAGCACTTGAACTTCAGTTTTCTACTATAAACATGTACTCTTTATCCAATGAACAATAATGCATTTTATCTGACCTATTCCATTCAAATTATCTGCAAACTCTTTGATTAATAATTTTCTGATTTTAAAAGTAAATGACAAAAATATCTCAAAATAAAATTTCAATAAATATGCTTTAATAGCTATTTTAGTTTTTTAATAAAATGTTTTATTGATATTTTAGAGAGAGAAGAAGAGATGAGGAGATAGAAATGTTAATTGGCTACCTTCTGCACACCCTCTACCAGGGATCAAGCCTGCAGTCCGGGCATGTGCCCTGACTGGGAATTGAACAAGTGACCTCTTGGTTCATGGGTCAACACTCAAGCTCTGAGCAACACCAGCCAGGCTAAACAAACATTTTCAATTAAATGATGTACTTGTCCTTCAAACTGCTAATATTATTTAAAATATTATTTTAGACATTACCAGAAAATATAACCATAACACTTAGATACATTTTTGATCATTTGGATAAATATACACAAAAAGTATGACTCTATTCTAAAATGTTACTGAAACCATGGTCCCAAAATAGCAATAACTGGGGGGGAGGAAAAGAGATAAAATAATATATGATAATTTTTAAGAGTTATTTTTTAAAAATATACAAATGCAAACTCAATTCCAGTTGCTTATGGTTGTTGGTGGTGATATTCTCCAAAGTTGCCAGGAACACTAAATGAGTAAACACTGAACCATTGCTCCTAGATAGAATACTGGTGTGCTAGGTCCCTGTGAGTTTCTGGTCATATTTATACCAACTGATCAATATGCAATCTTGTTTTACCCAATTCTGTTTAAAAACAGCTTATATTCTTCTTCATTGTTACACACATAGTAATATATTATTGACTTTAACATTAAAGTCACAACCACTAGCACTATAACCTATGCCTGAATAAAGTTAATCTAATAAGTATTATAGTTTCTCCATAAGGCCCAAAACAGCCTTTTTAAAATTAATGTTAAAACACTGGACAGTACCTCAGCACTTCTCTTGATGGCCATTTTTAAAAAATGAAATAACTATCACCAAAATCAAAAGAACAAATCTGTGGAAAGTGTAGCCTCACATAGAACAAGAGAAGGATAATTGATTACAGAGTGAAAGCTGAAATAAGAAGGCAGAGAGCTACCTTATTCACCTCAGCTGCAATGTGCATACATGGTAATGTCCACCTTCACTGTGTGTGCCTGTGCACACATAACATGCAAAAAGCACCTGAGTAATGATTTGGAGTTACAAATACGTTTTAGCCAGCAGGGGAATGATCAAATGCAGAACCTGCCAATCATAATGATCTGTTGTATATAATTTTAGACTGTCTAATTTTCTTCAGAAATACTCACGAGGTTGTGATAACCAAGAAAGCAAGCAGTTTCACAATTGTTAATTTTTCTTTATTGTTGGTAGAGTATCAAAAAGGTAGTGATTACTGTCCTATAAATTAGTCAAGTTTTGAGAGGCTAATGATATTTTGGGAATCTGATGAAAATTATTGGAATTCATAACCAGAATAAATGTTCATGAAAATAATATTTTGCACATAATTTTACATAGTTCATAAGATTTAAAGATGACATAGTCACATTATTATAAGTTCCCTTGACTTATAAATCTGCAACAAGCTGTAGTGTGTATATTTATAAAAGACTATAAAAATACAAATACAAATAAATATAAGATAAAATAAAATCTTATAGCTATAAAGCATGGCTCAAAAAAAGTGGGGACAGTTAAATAGGATTTTTCAGAGTAGTCTGCTTTTATACTGAAATTAGCATATGAAAGATACTTTATTTCATTTCTATGTAAAAATTCACATGACAGAACAAGAATAATTAATGGAGAAAACATATAAAGAACTATAAAAAATATATATTTGCCAACAAAATTATCCAACTGTGAGTTAACCACCTCAGAATGTAGATTATATATCTGTCCCTAAGTCTTAAAACATATGAATAATTATTTGTTGGTGATGTTGAAGGTGTTAAAATAGTATGTGATATTTAGACAGACTACTTAATGCTAAATATATAAAATCAGAGATTCTAAAATTTGTGAATATTACATTTTTTTCTTTAAATCATATATAATATGAAAAAAGTATTTCACAAGAAAAATAATGTATTTTCCTTATGACAATGAAAGTTCAAAATAATGAGTTAATTTTTTAAAATTCTAGTTTGAAGCAGTTATATCACTTAACTGTTTAGTGTAAAGATAAACTTATTTAAAGTTACATGGTTACCAGCCCAACTTTGAAAGGCCAAAACTCAAATGGTCATAGTTGAGAGTAAAAACTTTTATTGATCAAGAAATCACCAACCAAGAAGATGGGAGATCTAATTCTCAAGTCCATCTTACAAAAGTACAGAATTCAGCCTTCTTTTATATCAAGGAAGGGAAAATGGGAGAAGCTGTTTTTGTATAAACTCAAGCCCTAGCAGAAATACTCGGATTGGTATATTTAAAACAGAGGCTATTAGCCTGAGGCAATGGAATAAAGCAGGCTTGAACAAGATGAAGTAAGAATCCTGTTCTTAGAGATAATGGTTTTTCCTCAGAGCATGATGTTGGTTGTAGGTTTGTTATATATGGCCTTTATTATGTTGAGATATGATTCCTCTATTCCCACTGAGAAATTTTATTTTTTTTAAATGTTGAATTTTTCCAATGCTTATTTTTCTTCTATTAATATGATCATGTGATTTTTGTCTTCCAAATTCTTTATGCGGTGTGTCATAATTATTGATTTGTGAATATTGTTACAGCTTTACATCCCCCAAATAAATCCCACTTAGACATGGAGTATGTAATTTTAAATATATTGCTATATCTGATTTTCTAATATTTTGTTGAGGATTTTAGCATCTATGTTCATTAGGGATATTGGCCTGTAATTATCTTTCCTTGTAGTCTGGTTTTGAAATTAGGCTAATGCAGGCCTGGTACTGTCAAAAGCATCAGCATATAGATCAATAGAACAAAATAGGGCCCCCAGAAATTAATCCAAGCCATTACGCTAAATTAACATTTAACAATGGAGGCAAGAGTATACACTGGAGATAAGACCATCTCTTCAATAAATGGTGCTGGGAAAACTGGACAGGTACATGCAAAAATAATGAAACTTGATCATCAATTTACACCATATGCAAGAATAAACTAAAATTGGATAAAAGACTTAAATGTAAGTCATTAAACCGTAAAAATCTTTGAAGAAACCATAGAAAGCAAAATCTCAGATTTCTCTCAAGCAATATGTTTGCCAATACATATTTTATAGCAGGGGATACTAAGGAAAAAATAAGCATATGGTGTTACATCAAAATAAAAGGCATATTAAAACAACAATGAGGTATTATCTCACACCTGTCAGAGTAACTATCATCAACAAATGATAGTGCTGGTGAGGATGTGGAGAAAAGGGAACCCTTGAATACTGCTGGTGGGAATGCAGAATGGTGCAGCCACTATGGAAAACAGTATGGAGTTTCCTTAAAAAATTAAAAATGAAATGCCCATTTGATCCAGTGATCCCATTCCTAGGAATTTATCCTAAGAAAGCAGAAACATCAATCAGAAAGAACATATGCATTCCTATGTTTATAGCAGTGCAATTTAAAATAGCTAAAATCTGGAAAGAGCACAAGTCCCCATCAGTAGATGAATGGATTAAAAAAAACAACAACAACTGTGGTACATTTACACCATGGAATACTATCCAACTGTAAAAAAGAAGGATCTCTTACACTTTGAGACAGCATGTAGGGACCTGGAGACTATCATGCTAAGTGAAATAGTCAATCAGAGAAAGATCTGTATCACGTTCTCATTAATATATGGAACCTAATAAATAAAATAAAACGATGAACAAAATAGATGGAGAAACATAGAAGCATGGAACAGACTGATGGATCTTAGAGGGAAGGTGGATCAACTGGGGAACTGATGGACACAGACAATAGTAAGGTGAAGACCTCTGGAAGGGTGGGTGAGGGATGGAGGTGGTCAATGGGAAAAAAGGGGGGCCTATCTATAATACTTTCAACAGTAAAGATAAATTTAAAAAATAAGTAAAAATATGGAGTCAGAGAGACCAAGCATTTAACTCTGTTACAAAAACACTTCTAGATCCAGTTCAAGCCAAAAAACCCCTTTTAATATAGTTTCATACAAATCAACTTCTCTTGCTTATTTTTAATATAAATTATATAAAACTAGTTACATTTAGATCACAGCTTAATTAAAGATAGTCCTATTTTATAAATGGGTAAGAATAATATCTTTAGTTATATTAGATATTTGTGGTTTTCTTTCTAAATTTTTCAATATTACCTTTTTGCTTAAAAGTTGTTTGTAGCCAATTATCCAAAATGAAATTCAATTTTATTTTCTTATTCCTTTTTAAGTTGTTTTTTCATAAGTCACAAATGTGATGAGTCATAACACACCAGTTTCATAATACAATGGGTATCCAATAAATTATATTCAGCTTTTATTGAATACAACATTGATTTATTAGTCCAACTATTTATTTTTATTTCCTCACAGATGGCAATTGTGGAATTGAGGCAAAAATTCTCTGAGAAACTGTAACTTGGGGTGCCAGTCAGGGGAATATAAATATGTCCCTTTGATAACCTTATCCATAATTTTTTCTTAGCAAATAAACTCATTTCTTCTTCTCTTTTAAATATGTTTTTATTGATTTCAGAGAGAGGAAGGGAGAAGGGGAGAGAGATAGGAACAACATCCATGATGAAAGAGAATCATTGATTGCTGCCTCCTACATGCCCCCTATTGGGGACCCAGCCCACAATCAGGACATGTTCTCTGACTGGAAATAAAACTGTGACCTCCTGGTTCATGAGTCAACAATCAATCACTGAGCCACACCAGCCAGGCCTCAGTTCTTCTTAAAGATATTAAGACAGTAAAATATCATATCAGTTCTCCTAACACAGAACTTAAAAACAGAAAGTAAAATTTTAATGATTAAAATATACATTTCAAATACATTTTCTGTTAATATTAGGTCATTAAATCTGAGAGAACATTAAATCAAGATTATTATATATCTGTTGTGTATAACATGGAGTATTTTATGTAATTTAAAGTATTTCTGTCCTTCACCTATGCACATAATTGTAAAACCCTTTAACATCTGAGGAAATTATGAGAGGATATGTTATAATGATACAATCATATAAAAAAACATTGTGGATTTCTTTTTATTTTTTTGGAAACATAGTAGAGAGAAGTTGCTGGTTTTGCAAAAGTTGTCCTTCTAACAAGTAATCAAGCACTATTTTATTATATAATAGAATATATGTCCTTTAGGTAAAATTATCCAGAGAATACACAATGAGAAGAATCCTGAAAGTTATGGGAAAATAATGAATTATTTCATTCATTACATTTTTTTCCTCTTTGTACTTAAGATCTGCTTCCAAGATTGGTTATATGGTTGTTGCAGAATGAAATATCTTTTGAAACTAGGCCTGAAGGCATCACTTCCTAGATAGCTTTGGTCAGAGGCTTCTCTCAATTATTTGCTATATTTGCCTTCTGTGATATTGTGATTTATAAAACTATATATACCTGGTCATTACCAACACAAATATCATTCACATGCATTTGCACTTCATTCATACTTCCTGGCTCACAAGTCCCCCAGTTCTTGGAATTTTTTAAGATACGATCAATGGAAGAATCTTTTCTTATAATATTTTATCTCTTGTCCTCAGCCCCTAACAAGCTTTGAAGTCTTAAAAGTGAGTGCATATCTTTTTATTGATAACAAGCTCCTTTCATCCACAGCTGAGTCAGTGTTAATGAGGTGACTTCTGGAAATCTCTAAAGGAAAGAGGTCGCCCCTGTTGCCATAGGAACCATGTTGAATAGAGGGTTGGAAATGTCAGTCCCTTCCCCTGATTTCTGAGGAGCAGGGAAGAGTTAAAGATTGAATCAATCACCAATGGCCAATGGTTTAATCCATGATTTAATGCCCTTGTAATAAAACCTCCATAAAAACCCAAAAGGAGGACGTTCAGAGAGCTTCTATGTAGGGGAATCAGAACATTTCCATATGCTACTGGAATTGAACCCAAAGCCCCACAAAGATAGAAGCTCCTTTGCTCATGACTTCACTCTATGTCTCTCTTCATCTGGTGTCTGATTTGAATCATTTAACATCTTTTATAATAATCTAGTGAGTAAACTGATTTCCTGAGTCCTATGAGCCATTCTAGCAAACTAAGCAAATCCAAAGAGGAATATCTGATTGATAGCCAGTGGGTCAGAAGTACAGGTAATAGCCTGATTTGAGATTGGCATCTGAGATGAAGGGCAGTCTTTTGGGACTGAGTCCTTACTCAGTGGAATCTAATGCTGTTTCCAGGTGGATAATGTCAGAGTGGAATTAAATTGTAGGATACCAGCTGGTACTTGAGAATTGCATTGTGATGTGAAAAACAAACCCCACCCCCACCCCTGCCACACACACATTGGAATTGCTGACTAGAAATCTTTGATCATTTGTTTCAGCAAAGCCAAAAGGAGATTGACAGCAAGATGGACTTGTCATGAACTAATTATGGAGGAAACATCCATTCAAAGTTTATGTTGTAGTCTACCTTATTTTATCCATTTTTTTGTTTGTTTTGTTTTGTTTTTTAATGCTTATACTTCTCCCTAACCCACATTAATGGTTATACCCACAATACTGGATTTAATATATGTCCTCTTAGTATATTTTCCACAATTGACTTATATAATGAAAACCTACATGTATATAAAAAATGACCTTCAAAACTAACCTCTATGAATAAACATTCCATCTACTCATCTATCCTTAAAAATATGATTCTTGTTGTGGGGTCGAACCCGGGAGTCAAAAGTAAGACCACCAGAGGCTAACAATTGATTTAAAAAGCAGGCAAGGATTTATTTAACTGGCCAGATGGTCACAAGAGCACCACACGCAGGTGGAGTCCACACAACCGCTCTGTTGCAGGTATATGCAGTCCTTTTAAAGGTCTAAACCACAGCTGAAACCCGTTTGGCTCAATGGATAGACTGTAGGGGTGTCGAACTCATTCAGAGAAGGGGCCAAAATCTAAAATCCAGCCTAAATCGCGGGCCAAATGGTTTACTGAACTGTCATTGTGATGGAAACTCAGTGGAGTGCAGTGATGACAGTGCGGTGCAGGCCACATTGCAAGGCCTGGCGGGACGGATTTGGCCCGCGGGCCTTGTGTTTGACACATGTGGGATAGAGCATCGGCTTGGGGACTGAAGGGACCCGGGTTCGATTCCGGTCAAGGGCATGTACCTTGGTTGTGGGCATATCCCCAGTAGGGGGTGTGCAAGAGGCAGCTGATCGATGAGTCTGTCATCGATGTTTCTAACTCTCTATCTCTCTCCTTTCCTCTCTGTACAAAATCAATAAAGTATATTTTTTTAAAAAAAAAAGGTCTAAACCACAAAAATTTTCCTTTGTTCTGAATTCTAAATTCTAAAAGCTGGGAACAACCCAAAGGGCAGCTCCAAGCCACATCCTGCTGGACGTTGCAATGTGGCCCTATCTTGCAAAAGCGGATAGTTCAGAAGCAAAGCTCAGCGGTTAATCTCTAAAGGTTATCTACAGTTTCTACTCCTGAAGCTACTGAGTCAGTGGGAATCAATCTCCTGTGGTCCTGGTCCACAAGCACAGAAAATTACCTTAGCCTCCAGGTCTCAATCTAGAAGCTGACACAACTACCCTATTGCTTAAGCAAGTAAGAGTGCCGAAGCCAGAATAGCAGGGTTAAAATTCAAACAGCAGTTTTTACCTAAGTATGGTTTTTACCATACTTCAATTCTGGTTTCTGATTGTGCATATTTAAATTTATATTATCAGTATCACAATTGTCTCATTGTATTTTTTTATACTTTTTTCATTTAGTAATGTTATTAGTTCTTCCTAAATATGAACATCTAGTTAATTGCTTCTCACTGCTACATAAAGTTTTATCAAGTGTATACATATTTTATACAACTTATAAAATTATTAGCTATTTAAAACGTTTTTTCCTCTTTTGTGGCAGCCAGAGACAACAAATATATGTAATGTCTTCAACTTAGTAAATAATACCTGTTTTCTAAAGCAGTATCATCTATTTACAGTCTCACAACAGTGTATGAATGGCCCACTTGTTCCATATCTTACTAACATTCTCCCCCATTTTCTGCCCAATTTTTGGCAAACAGTTCTCTCTGGCAATACATGAAACACACACACACACACACACACACACACACACACACTCACACACACACACTCTTACACTCACACACACACACTCACACACACACACTCACACACACACACACTCACACACTCACTCACACACACACACACACTCACACACACTCACACACACACACTCACACACACACTCACACACACACACACTCACACACTCACACACTCACACACACACTCACACACACACACTCACTCACACACACACACACACACACTCACACATATGCTCTGGTTACACTGCACAGGCACGTGGACTGCAGATCTACCCACCCAGGTGGGCAGGGTGTTGATGCTGTTTTGTTTTGGTCCTGCCTCCACCCCGTCAGCCCTGTGCCTACACTGAGACTGGACGGTTTGATGGTCCTACTTTCTGGTGGACACACTCCCACCTCCCAGACTGGCAGTTAGACACTGGCGGCTTCAGAGTCACTTGCGGGGAGAGTACAGTCCTAGGTCCAGAACAGACTCAGGCCTCTTTTTAAACCACCCAGAGCTAACATTAAATTCAACAACACAGTAAGTTCCAACCATTTATTTTGATATTGCAAACAAACATTTGCTTTGGCCTTGATTGGCATGGTGCTGAGAAAGATACACTTCTGCGTGTGGTCTTCAATCCAGGTAACCAGAAGTTTCGTGTCTGATAAGGATCTTTCTTGAATTTCTCTTAGTCATGTTATCTTCACTAAAGTTTGGCTTTCCATCTCTTTGTTCTTGTTCTTGAAGGTCACAGTTATGGTGGAATGGGACATGCTTGACTGCTGAGCAATAATCATAACTGATTTTCCAACTTTGTAGTTCTTAATCATTTTTAATTTTGTTTTGGTCAATAACTTGACATGGTCTCTCACTGGCAACATTAACAGTAGATTTTGCATGCTTAGAAGCCATAATGAGCAAAACAACATGAGATTAAATTAAGCAAAAGATAAAGTGATGTAAGAGACTGGTAAACAGGAGATGTATGAGGTTGCTATGAGAGTAGTATGGCATACTGTTTTACAGAAAACTTTTTTTATTATTGGAAAGAGTATACTCTAAAATAATGATAAAAATATAGTATAGTGAATGCACAAACCAGTAAAATATTTTATTACCATTAATAAAACAAGTATTATGTAATGCCCATAATTGTATGTGCTATACTATCTATAATAATATAAATATATAAAGAAATAATATGATAATTGGTCTTAAAGGTGTCCCAGTCTTGACTTTTCAACAGGCTGTGCTTGCATAAGGGCTGGTAGGCAGGGACTTCTGCCCTCAGTGTAGGTGCTCAGGCCTGCCCAGCGCTAATGTCACACTGTAGCGGAGGCAGAGGTCGCTCCCAATGGAGGCAAGTGTAGACAGGAGCTGGTGGGTGGGGACACAGATAGGGGGGTGTGCCCAAGCCACCTAGGCATGGCTTGAGAAGGCCCAGAGCGAACACAGACATTTTTTCATGGTGAAGGGACTGGAGTCTATGTTGATGAAAACACCTTGGCAGCTGTGGCAGCTGGCAGTGGCAGCACCAGTGAGGTGATGGGGGTGGCGCCTTCCTCTAATCTTCCCGGTTGCTCTTGTAGAGGGAGGCCAGTCCATAGGCCAATGCTCTATCCACTGAGCCAAACCTGCTAGGGCTTCTAAATAATATTTAGTTAAACATTCATTGAGTAAGTAACTAAATATTAGAAACCTCAGTCAGACCATTTGTTTTCTATGAAATAGGACAAAAAAATGTGGGAGAAAAACAGTAAAATAAAGAGAGGAAAGAAAATGTAGGTGATTCAACATACAGCTGAATCACAAAATGATTAAAGCTGAGGGGAAAAAAAGTATTATTTCATTTTCAAATCCATCTGTCTTCAGCAGTTATGTCTGGTTAAGTGAGACAAGACTTTAAAATGGACCCTTTCTCTCCAAGTTTTGACTAAGACCAACTTGCAGAAAAATCAAAGTAGACATTGAAAGATGGATTGAATGGGTTATAGGCCAGTCTTTCACACAAAAGTTATAAAAGTATAGGCCATTAGACTACCTTCGAAGACCATTCTTGAGAAGGACTTCTCTTGAGAGAACCATTGGCAGTCTGTTGTAAATCCTAAACTCAAGTAGAAACTGGAAGGGAATACTTACCCCTACCATAAGACTAAGAAAAGGACTAAATCCACATTTTAAAGTGTTAGTAAGGTCTTTAGAACAAACAAGGTAAGAAACAGCAGAAATCAGTGTTTACATTAATGTGTGAGAAATGTAAAGGGAAAAATTAACTGTACTTTGAGAGTTACCTGTGCTCAGAGAGTGGAATAAGGATGTGCAAGTTCTATATTTAACAGAGCCCCTAGGAGGGGGAGACCTGGAAACGGACTTTCGCATGCTGGGGCTAAGAAGGCTCATAGAAATTTAGTCATTCTAGTGAGCATTTCAGAGACTTAAGGGAATGGACACTGCATGAGTGAAGGTGGGATATTGGTGTCTTCAACAATGCCCAGAAATGTCCAAATGAAAAATAATTAAACATTCCAAAGTTCAAAGAGGAGAGATCAGAGATCATAACAATGTTATCATTCTAGCATAGATTTGTTCCCAGATTTCTTCTTTTGACTCTAACTATTCCAACTTTTGAAACTTCAGAAGTGAAGGTAATTCACTGGAAATGGAGAAACAGAAATAGGAAAGATGACAGGCCACTAAGTAGGAGCCAAACACACACCATTTTACCTGGTAAAGTCTGGAGAGGAAGGATTGCTGAGAGGCTTTCACTATAAATCAATCTGAGAGTTTTGACTATAGAAATGGCATTCTATTGTACTTAGATTGAATATGATTTATCATCTGTATTAATTTCTCATTGCTGCCATTGCAAATTACCACATATTTAGTGGCTTACTATAACATAAAAATATTATTTTACAATTCTGTAGGGCAGTGGTTCAATACAGGTCTCGCTGGGTTTAAATCAAGGTGTTGGGCAGGGTTGTGTTTCTTTCTGAAAGCTTCAGGGAGAATCTATTTCCTTGTCTTTTCCAGGTTCTATACACCACACACATTCTTCGACTCATTGCCCCCTTCCTTCCTCTCCAGAGTCAGCAATATTGCATATTTCTGACCATTTTTTTTTAGTCATATCATCCTCTGACCACAGCGAGGAATGGTCTCCTACTTTTTAAAATATATATATATTTTATTGATTTTTTACAGAGAGGAAGGGAGAGGGATAGAAAGCTAGAAATATCAATAAGAGAGGGACATCGATCAGCTGCCTCTTGCACACCTCTTGCACACCCCCCACGGGGATGTGCTCACAACCAAGGCACATTCCCTTGACCGGAATCGAACCCAGGACCCTTCAGTCTGCAGGCCGACACTCTACCCACTGAGCCAAACCAGTCTTGGCAAATGGTCTCCTACTTTTAAGAACCCATGTAATCACATTAGATTTACCTAGATAATTGGGATAATTTACATATCTCGAGATCCTTAATTCAATCACACTTACCATGCAAATTAACATGTTAATAGGTTCCCAGAGTAGGATTTGGGTTCTTTCAGTGGGCCATGACTCAGTCTATCATATCCCCTGAGAGAGAGAAATCTCTGTGGGGCAAATCTGTCCTTGAGAGAATTTGAAGGGCATTGGGAGACATAATATAGCTGCATTATAAATAAATGCCATAAGTATAGTTCTGGCAATGTATAAGATAATTATAATAGAAAGCTTTGTACAAAATTAATTTATTCATAATATCATTCTGTATGCTATTTTTAAAAACTTGATACTAGAATGAAAGAAAACATGGTAAATATTCTGATGGATTTAAGTTGGGAGAGCTGGAAGCTTCAGAGATCCCAAAATCCAAATGGAGCATGGACAGACATGCCCATTAACAGAAAACCTGGGTTGGTGCACTGAGGAAGGGAGCTTGCACAGAACACAAAGGAAAATATCAATCAAGATCCAAAGGAAGATATTAGAAGCATAAGAAGGAGAAATGGGTAAAGTTTGCTGGGAAATAAAAGTTCCAAGAAACAACTGGTCACAGGAATAAGCTAGGTAAACAAGCTAGGAAGAGGTTGGGAACAAGACATATTATCCCTGAATGGCTTCTGAGAATTTCTAAAAGTAGCTGCCCTAAAGTATTCCTTTGTACATACAAGGTGCTGGCACAAACAGTGAGTGAGGAGGGTTCTATCCTACTCCCCTTTTATGTATTTTTTTTATTCTGTATCATTAAAAATGTGTACTCTCATTGGATGTCATTCAACCAACAAGCCAGATAGGTTACATTTATTCAAATTATGCCAGATCTATAAGCTAAAAACTTTAACTTTATAAAATAATGTACAATATAAGATAAGAAATTGTATAGTTTACTATGGTATTTGTTTAACATAATGTTGACATTTGCCATCAGAATAAAGAGAAGCTGTACACTCAATCAATGTCTGGATTTATACGGATGCCCTAACTTTTCACTTTATAAGGAAAGATTTCACTTCCTTCCTTAAATTCTTAAAATGAGACCAGAAATAGCATTGAGAGCTACTTACCTCTATATTCACAGCTATTTTAGCACCATCACAACGCAATATTCATTGGCCCGTGACAGGCAGAATATCTCCCCTTTCTCTTTCAAAATGACAATAAAAAATTGATGGGTTCTCACTATTTTTGTTCACTGACATTGGCTAATAATTAACTCTGCAGGAAAAATTAAATTTTAATTTGAATGTCGTTGTAAAACACCAGGATCTGTCTCAGCATGATGAAATGTCATAAAGGTGTAAGTTGTTTTGTTAAGGTGGCCACCTGTTCAATGTTAAAAATGTACACAGTCTCTCCAGCTTCACATATTTTATATTGATATATTGTTTCATAGTCATTATGTTAACATGGCTTAGAACAGTCCCTCTTTAAGAAATGTTTGTAAAATTTAATAGAAGGACATAGAAGTACAAGTTGCTATGACATCACCTAGGCAAGGTAAACTTTTTCCAAGCCATAAAGTGATGGAAACTTTTAAGAAATAATAATTATAATATACAAATATAATAATAATAATAATAATAATAATAATAATAATAAATGATGATGATGATGTTAGAAAACAATACAACAGGCCCCAAATAGAATCACTTGTTCTAGGCCCACATTATCAAAAGATGTATGTAATTCCTAACTGCAGTTTCAGTCTCTCCCAGAAATGGAACCTTAACCAGACAGTCTGAGATTTCTGCGTTGGCACCAGTGAGGTAATGTACTCGACAGACCCCTGACTTCCCCCAAGGGTAGGTGTCCTTGTCTGAAACAACCCACTCTTTGCTAAGTAACCTCCTTCGCCTTTAAAAGCCTTTTCTTTTCTACAGCTCTTCAGAGGTCTCTTCTGTTTGCCACATGGAATGCTTCCCAATTCATGAATCATTGAATAAACCAATTAAGTATTCAAATTTACTCAGTTAAATTTGTTTTTAAACAGTAATAAAGATTGCAACAGCTGAAATTGCTTAAGCACATACTCTTTATGAAGTGATTATGCATGTACTTTGTAGGTATAAAACAAAAAAAATATTCTGACTCTGTTAAAAATAGTAAGGCAGACTTTATTCAGGGAGACTATTATAATGGAGTTATGTAGTACAGGAGAGAGGCTGAACTCAAACCTGAATGCAATAAGGACAAATGGAGATTTATAGCCAAGAGATAGTCAGTACCGGTAGTAGGGGAGTCAATGCACAGAAAATTACCAGGAGGAGACATTAAGGGTAAAGAGTTTCTGACTAAACTGACTTCCATAGGATTTGTGCGGAATGCAGGAAGGCTATGGGGATAAAACATTGAAGGTGGAGCATAAGGAACTTGATCACATCTCAGGAGCGAGGAATTTTCACTACATTGACAGAGTAGGATTCTTGCTATAATTGGACTAAAATGGTTTAGGACAGAGTTCAAGGGTACCACTGAGTCAAATGAGGTCTCAGAGGAGCTTGACTAGAGTTTGGTCAAAGGAAGAGTCTGTCACAGGTATTACCCATTTAAGCTGCATACCGCATAAGGTGAGCATTAGTAATGAACCTCATGCTTTTACCCATAAGGGAACCGGGGAACATACAGATAAAGTTCATTTAAGATCACCTATCAAGTAAGTGGCACAGCCAGGTCTCAAGTTCAAACTGTATCTCCCCGGAGCCTATGCTCTAAACATCCTAATCCAGTGGTCAGCAAACAGACTCTCGAGCCACATATGGCTCTTTGGCCCTTGAGTGTGGCTCTTCCACAAAATACTACGTATGCGCACACACATACAGTGTGATTGAAAGTTCATGGCCCATGCGCAGAAGTCGGTTTTCGGCTCTCAAAAGAAATTTCAATCATTGTACTGTTGATATTTGACTCTGTTGACTAATGAGTTTGCAGACCACTGTTCTAATCCATAGAAATTTTCCCAGTAAAGGGATGTGAAGTACAAATCTATGGGAATAGGAGAGAAATATGTCACTTGCCACATATCACATTTTTTTAGGGTAAATCTGAGATTCATTTCCATATATGTGTGTACACATACATATATACATATATATCTATAGTCATCACATTATATAAATGTAATTTAAAAATATATAACTTCTAAATAGTATAACTTTTAAAAATTACTATCTTTATAAAACAACTTAAGAATTACAAAGAAGCCAAAACTGGTTTGGCTCAGTGGATAGAGCGTCAGCCTGCGGACTGAAAGGTCCCAAGTTCGATTCCGGTTAAGGGCATGTATAATACTTTGGTTGCGGGCACATCCCCAGTAGGGGGTGTGCAAGAGGCAGCTGATAGATGACTCTCTCATCGGTGTTTCTAGCTCTCTATCTCTCTCTCTTCCTCTCTGTAAAAAATCAATAAAATATATTTTTAAAAATTACAAAGAATTTATTCCATAAATATACTTTATATTTAATAGCCATTTTACTATAACCTATATATATAAAAGTCTAGGCAACCATCCAACCATCGGATCAATAGCTATGATGCACAATCACCACCAGGGGGCAGACACTCAACACAGGAACTGCCGAGCTGCAGCTGCCTAGCTGCGGTGACTTGGCAGTGGTGGTTCTTGGGTGATGCACCCCAGAACCAGAGAACAGGGAGCCTAATTCCAGGGTGAGTCAGCCAAGAACCATCCTCTCACAATCCAGGACCCATGGACCAATGTTAGAGAGCCAGTTTCAGCCTGATCCCCCAAGGCCAGGACAAGGAACTCCACCTGACAGAGGGAACCCGCTCACTCCCTAGATGCCCTTTGAGCCACTGAACCGTCCCAGGTGCAGCCAGTCAGGGAGGGACTACAGGGCTTGGCTCTAGGGCCTGTCTGTCCTGTCTAACCCAGTTCCCCCAGTCCTGCCCTGCCAGCCACCTTCTAATTAATTTCCTTTTAATGTGCAGGAATCCATGCACAGGGCACTAATTTGACAATAAAAGTGTTTTCAAATTTCCATTTCATAATATTTCAGACTTTATATCATTCACCTTTTAAAACATTATTCTTCAGGTTTAGGTTATTTTCTATGATTAGTTTAAAATAAAAAATTCTGTCATATTTGCCCAACAATTTTAAGAAATGTTTGTAAAATTTACATTTTCTTTTATAGTAAATGGCAAGGAAGGCCCATTTATTTGAATATTATATTTTTAACCATCATAATTACCTTTAAGTATTTGATTTAAATGGCAAAATATTACATATTTATTGTTGATTTTTATTTATTATATTTGGCATTGGAACATGTGTCTGCCTTTCTATTTCCAATTTTACTAACTTTTTCTGTCAACTGTTAGTATTTTTGCCCATTTTGAAATTGAGATCTTGATTTATGTTTCACATTTACTGCAAGTATATTGTGTTCTAGGCACTTTGTATATAATAACATTGATCCTACCTGTGAAGGAGAATTCAACATGAATGAAAGATGAGTGCTGGGATTGATGAGAGCAAAGAGAGACACATCTATCCTACCTCTTAAAGACCTCCAGAGAAAAAAATGTGATTCTTATACTGCTTGGAGAAAGACTGGAATTCAGTTATGAGTTGAAGTTGTTGGGTTTTTTTACTTAATTTAGGTAATAGCATGTTTAAAATCTCAGATGAGCAGGAGTACAGTGATTCCAAATAGTTGTGTATGGTGGAAGCATAGTGTAAGTGTAGCCATAGACTGTGATGATGAGGATCTGGATAAAAGCAGAGACCTTTTCATGAAAGGCTGACTATTCTACCTGAGATAGCTCATACCTGTGCTTATTTAACCCATTTTCATTCTATTTCTATTTTAAATGTTGTAATTATTTAAAATATTTTCTCAGTGTGTTTGCTCTTGTTTATAATGTTTTGAGCAAATATACATTTTCTGTGGGAAGCCGTGTTCCATGGGGCCCGAGGGCAAGGATGGAGCATAGGGTAGGGTCGCCTACCTGCTCTCCCCTAAGCCTTCAGGGTCAACCAAGGACAGGGTAGACCATAGCCCCATTCTTAGAGAGTGTGTGTGATGCACGACTTATCTGGATGTTCTCAGCTAGGCTGTTCTCAATGATATCTAGCCAGATGCTTGCTCTATGTATCTTTTCCAAGAATGTCTTGAGGAGCTAACGGGCGGCCTTGTCCTGGGAAAGGGGCACTTGGAGAAATGCCCAGAAAGGCCACATAAATGTACGCCTGCAACTAATAAAGCTGCTGCAGTCTCATCATGGACTAGCAGTCCTCCTGAAGCCCCGCTTTCTCTTGTCTTTATTTCTCTTAAAACCTCCTAGCCCTACCTCCAGGACCTGTGATGCCTGCTGGATCCGGTAATTTTCTTCTTTGTAATCAGAACTGTCCACCTTTTTCTCTACCATTGCTACTCTTTTCCTGTATTAGTTCAACATATTTTTTTTTAAGTAAATGGATAAGACCATCCTGTAATAATTATACTTATTTCTTAATTAATTCATTACCTTTGATAAGAAATTCATTTGCAAGGTAAACTATATATTTGACGCATACAATAGCAATGATTGTATTTACTTTAGTAACTATATGTGACCATATCTAGAATAGTAATTTCAAGAAATATCCATTGTTCTCATTAGTATCTCACTAATACCCCAGAAGCTATTGAAACTGCAATTTTCACAGATGGTTTAGAAACCACATGCAAACGGGAAGGTCTGTGTGTTAGAATTATGGCCCAGTTGGTGTTATAGCAGCCTCTCCACAAGCTGAACCAGCTGCCTTGTGTGGGAGTCTGGAGGGTTTCCACAGCATAGGGCCATTTAAAGCTGTTTATGCTGCCACCAACCCTCATTATTATAAATGTACCTGATGGTACAATACTTTCATCTGGATCCAAGTTGTCTTTGACACAAAGCATAAAAAATAATTGGTAGGTCATTTCAGACAATCATCCTCTTACATTATTTGCTATTAGAGATTATTCTAATACTTACCAGGGAATTTCAAAAGCATATTTCTAATTCTAAATGCTGGGAAGCACAAAAATACAGGTACTTTATTTTAAGTGAAAATACTTTTTAAAGAAAAACCCTATACTTACAATTCAATCATTCAGAAATACGGTTTTATTCATTTTTAACACTTATTAGTGGCATCCGGTGCCACTACATCAGAATGGGTAGATGATGCTCTTATTTATGACCATCCTTGTTTTTTAACACTTTGATTTTAGAATACAAACAGAAAGGAAATGAAAGACATTTATTGGCTATCACCACTATAATAATGTTGTGTGTTTTGGACTCTATTTTAAGCATTGTGTGTATATTAGCTCGTTTCATGTCATAGAAACTCCAAGAAATATATGTTATTACTATTTTCACTTTATATAAGATGGGGATATTATGTAACTGTTTCAAAAACTAGGTTTCTAATAGTCAGAATAAGGACTCAAATCCAGGCCCTTGATTATTTACTCTTATAAAACATGAAAGAAACACATGTTAGGTATGTTACACACAAAGTTATTTATTATAGTTCTTACAATAATAGCATAAAATAGCTAGTTATTCTGTCTGACAAACGAAGCAACTGAGACTTGGAATGATTTAATAACATGGTAGGATGAACACAAATAGTTGATTGCAGAGCAGGACCCAATCTAGCTTGACTCTAATGGCCTATACCACCCAATGCTCAACTCTCCTGAAGAAAGCTGCTCACTCCAAGAACTATTGTAATTATTATATAGAAAAGTAATAAATAGAAAGGATGCTGAAGCCATTAAATCCTAATTTTATCTACTTGTTTTATTATTGAACTCATAAAGCTTTTAATAGTACAACAGTAATCAAGTTAACCGTTGTGCCTTAGTTCTTTGTCACTTTTTAGTCTTTTTCTTTACCATCAGTGATTATTAGGGGCATATAGTCATTAAAAAAAACAAGCAGGAAAACTAATAGTTTGAATAATTTGAAAGTTATAATTAACAGGCGTCTTCAAACTTTTTAAAGTGGGGGCCAGATCACGGTCCCTCAGAGAGCTGGAGGGCCGGACTATATGAACTACTAATTCCTACTGTAACACCTTGGCTGCGCTCACTGCCCAAAAAACCTGGCGGGCTGGATCAGACTCCTCTGTGGGCCGCATGTGGCCTGCGGGCCGTAGTTTGAAGATGCCTGATTTACCATTGCATGAACTCTGCCATGTTTGAAATCAATATGAATTTTATTCTGTTAAATATATAGAGTTAGAAATCATTATATAAATCCCCAGTTCTAAGGGTGTTTATATCTCTTACTAGAGCCCTTGTGCATGAAATTTGTGCACAGAAGGAGGGTTCCCTCAATTCAGAACTGCACCCTCTCCAATTGGAGAGCCCTTGCAGGATGTCTGACTGCCATTTCAGGCCCTAGATGTCCCTCTCCCAATCTGGGACCACTGGTTAACTGCTCACCTGCCTGCCTGCCTGATTTCCCCTATCTGTCTCTGCCTGCCAGCCTGATCACCCCTAACTGCCCTCCCCAGCTGGCCTGGTTGCCCCCAATTGACCTCCTCTGTTGGCCAATTTGGTCCTGATTGGTTGTTTCCTGTGCCAGCACCAACAGCTCTGCCTCTTAGGCAGCCATTGACACCCTACAGCACCCAGATTTGGTTCTGATTGGTCAGTTTCAATGCCAGTCAGTATCAAAAGCGCTGCCTCCTAGGTAGCCATTGACTCCCCACAGCACCCAGATTTGGTTCTCATTGGTCAGTTCCTATGCCAGTCAGCATCAAAATATCTACCTCCTAGGCATCCATTGGTTCCCCATAGCACCCACCTTTGATTCTGATTGGTAAGTTCCTATGTCAGTCAGCATTTCCAGGCCTATCTCTGGGACTGATCAAAGAGGTGGGGCTTAACAGCAGCGCCAGGGGAGGCTGAGAGTGAAAGAAAAGCCTGACTGCTGGTGAAGATCAGAAAGAAAGAGAGAGAGAAAGAGATAGGTGAGTACATTGCTCAACAGCTTCCAGTAAGGCGCAGATCAGACCCTGACTCACTTTCTGGGTCTCAGCCACCTGGGCAATCAGTGCTGGGTCGCCATGCTACAGCTGGGCAACCCAGTGCTGACTCCCAGATGGTCAGCATTTGGTTGTGAGCAGTCTTTACAATCCTGGGCTTTTATTATTAAAATTACCATATTAAAAATTTGATCTCTGATTTTGGATACACATCCAAATCATGGGTACTTCTTCTTTTTTAAAAACCAACCACCTACACATAATATTAAATTGATAACAGTTAATTAATCCTTAATAACTGTAGTTACACTATGTCATTGCCTGAATTTCATTATCCGATAAATAATGGGTGTCACATTTTTTTACCTGTACCAATCTGGTACTAAATACTGCTAAAAGTTTTATTGAGAGTTCAGAGCTAAAAGCCTTCACAGTGTTTTCTTTTCACCCTCCTCTAATTTAAAAAAAAAAAAAAAATGCTGTCTACTTACTTATTCAATTGACAGAAAAATATAGATTAGATTAAAAGTTTCAGTAAATTTTTGGTTATTTTCAGATAATTTATCACTAGTACGACAATAACCCACAAAACATCTTAAAATCTTAGAATCAGAGATTCTAGTCAAACTCATCTTAAGATGCCCATTGTTGATACTTGGGCTAACTTCTTGATGAAATTAAGATGTGAATAATTTTCAAAACACCAATTCCTCAAATAAATAAAATATTAAATATATAACTTTTGAAACAAGCATACAGAATATTTTTAGATATTTGAGTTTGTATCATCGAGAAAGCTTTCCTGTTTTAAAATATAAAAACAAAAGATAATGTCTCAGTCTTTAGAAATAGAATGATAGTTTCTTAATATCAATAAATATCAAGTAAGAATTCAAATGTATCTACTTCATAAATTTATTTTGACTGTTGGTTTGTTGGAAATTTTATCCAATGAGGCTCTTAGTCTCTTAACTTTCTTCTAATGTATAGGTGTCCCTAACTCTTTTTTGTTCTAGAAATTTATGTGATAAAGAAGGCAGGACAGCCCTAACTGGTTTGGCTCAGTGGATAGAGCGTCTGCCTGTGGACTGAAGGGTCTCAGGTTTGATTCTGGTCAAGGGCATATACCTTGGTTGCAGGCACATACCCAGTAGGAGGAGTACAGGAGAAAGCTGATGGATATTTCTCTCTCATTGATGTTTCTAACTATCCCTCTCCTTTTCTCTCTGTAAAAAATCAATTATATATATATATTTTTATTTTATTTTATTTTATTTTTTTAAAGAAAGCAGGACATCTGTTGAATAGTATTTTCCACTTACTGTATTTTGCTAATTGCTTCTGCATGGTATGGATTACCATGGTTCCTTGTTTCCTTTGTTTTTTTTAAATTTTTTGAACAGAACACTTGATCAGTTCACAGTTGAGTTTTTGGCATAACTAATTAAAAGGTAATGGTGTGTACTTACTTTTATTGTGCCACATCTGATTTGTATAATACCTGTTTGTCTCACTCATGGTATTTTTAAGATTGATCTGTGGCTTCAGGTATTGTCAACCTAATTCATAGAATAATTACAGTCTGTTACCTCACTTGGACAGGTTGACTGTAGACAGATACTGACAAACTCCAGGTGTTGCTTAAATTGGATGGTAATGGGCCCAGAGACTGCAGTCTTCACACATTGTGCATGGGATGATAACACATGAAGAAATCACAGTCTCAGATGTTTTACAGTCCTAGGTATCTCTGATTTTTTAAAATTCTTTACATCTATCTATTCTAAAAGTTATACACTTCATAGATAATTTGTTATAGTCATGAATCATTTTTATTGCTGATGTTCATCTTTTTATATCAAAATATTCTTTAGTCCTGATAAGTTATTCATGTGTGTATGTATATGTATTAATTGGGTCACTCCAGAGAAATGGAACCAAAATGATACCTATAGAGTTATATAGAAAGAGATGTATGCCAAAACTGGTTTGGCTCAGTGGACAGAGTGTCAGCATGCAGACTGAAAGATTCCGGGTTCGATTCTGGTCAAGGGCATGTACCTTGGTTGCGGGAACATCCCCAGGAGGGAGTGTGCAGGAAGCAGCTGATATATTTTTCTCTCTCATCGATGTTTCTGACTTCTTTCTCTCTTCTTCTCTGTAAAAAGATCAATAAAATATTTATTAAAAAAAAAGATTATTACGTTGGCTTGGCTCATGTGATTATTGAGGCTGAGAAGATCCACAATCTTCTCCCATACACATTTTCAGTATTGTCTTTATGCTTAAACAGTGTTACAAGTTGTTTATTAGTCCAACATATATTTAATAAATACCTCCTAAATTCCAAAGCTTCTGTTTAGCATGAGGATAATATGGAAAATCTCTGTAAAAAAAACCTTATTTTTCATTAATTTGTGTATTTTTCTATTTCCTAAAAGTCTCATTGACTTTATTAGTGATTTGATTTGTTTTCCTGAGCAGGATGCAAAGGTGATTTCTTTCCTGGATACTTGCACACATGGATTTGAAGAATGAAGCCAGGGACAAAAAGGTGGTAGATGAAAATGGTGGAAATTTATTGGAACCAAATACAAACTCCCACATAGAAAGGGATCCCCAAGAGAGTAATCCACTAAGTCCCTTTTTCTAAGATTTATAAAGGCTGCAGTTCTTTGTCTTTTCATGCTCCCTTCTAATTGGACCCCTTCCCCACTTTATCACCCTGTGCTCTTCTAATTGGTTACTCCTTTTGCAGAATATCAGCTTCAAAGCCCAAACCCCACATGATGTCCCCTTCCCTTACTCCCCCTTATCTTGTAATATTTCTCTATCTCCTGTGAGAATCTGTTTTCCTCCTTCTGCCATTTGCTGACATTTCTCTATCCTCTGTGGAAGTTTGTTTTCTTTTTCTCTATACTATATGACTTTTCCTTAATTTTTGTGAAAGTATGCCTTCCTCTCCCCTTACCCTGTGACACCTTTTCATTCTCTATGAATGTATGCCTTCTGGTGTCTCCAAGCCCGCACCATGCATTCCTCCCCCATGGACCTTCTTAATTCCTAAAACTCCCTAAATCTGCCTATTTTATCCCTAAAATTTCCTTCAATAGCATGCATATATTTTACATTTATAAGCAGTTAACATATAAGCAGATTGATCTCAGACAGTTCAAATTACCTCTACAATCTTATTTCCTGAGGGTTCTAAAGAAAATGAAGACTAAGGATAATTTTGTTGTTTTATTACAAAGGAGAACAGCATATTACCACATTTACAGTTAAAAGCATGGAAAATTTTTCCCCGGGCTCTGTCCAGGTGGCGTAGGGGAGCATAGGGCTCCGCCCCGTGTCGTACAGTCCCTTTCCACGCCGTTGGAGAGAAAGCCGGGCCTTGTGTCTGCGCCTGCATATTCCTACGACTTCTCAGAGTCCTTGGACCATGACTGAGGAGGCAAACCATGCAGGAAACATCTAGTGCAAAAAAAAAAAAAAAAAAAAAGCATGGAAAATTTTAGTCTGACTAAATCTGGAAAACACAGTAACTTTTTAAAGTGGCATATATTTATCAAGCATTAAAATAAGTATTTGATTATAATATTAAAATAAGTATAAAATATTAAAATAAGTATAAAATAAGTATTTGATTATAATATTAAAATTCACTCTGAAAATAAAATAATTACTTTGCTCTGTGATTTATTTGAAAAGGTAAAGATCATACATTTCTTTGAGATTGCTGAAAAATCTTATATAATAAAAGCATAGTATGCAAATTGTCCCCTCTACTGGGAGGTCATTCAGAAGTTGGACCATGGGGTGTGACCGGCTGGGGGAAGAGAGGGAGCTCCTGCCCTCAGCTGGCAGTCGCTAGGGACACTATTAGTGCATGAATTCTGTGCACTGGTCCTCTAGTGTGAATATAAGAAGAGTAATAAATTGCCTTATTTTTGTTGTTATCTCTGGAAGATGTTAATGTAAAGGGGCCCTATAATAAATCTAAACTAAGTAACATCACAGGGTGATTTGATCATAAAATTCCTAACTGGGCAGGTCAAGGTGAGTAGTCAGAGCCCCAGGCTTTCTAAGAAGGTTTATATTTGCCTGAAGCAAGTCCTGTCCACTGTTCTTATGCAAGTAGATCATATACCTCAGTAATCCTCTTTTTCAGACCTCTTAGAGGCAGAGGCATAACCACCCTCTGGGGAGCACATAATCTTGTTAACTATCATGTAACCTTCCTACTTCCTAACTTAATTCCAAATGTATACAAGAACTGCAAAACTGACTTCTCTGGAGCGTTTTCTCAGCCTCTTGCTTCTGTTTAACTCAGATAAGCTCCACTGTACTCTTATAAATATTGTCTGCAGGTTTGGACATCCCCACATTGACAAATGAGATTAAAAATTTAAAACAACATAAGTTATGTTGTATTACCCCAGTAACTGAATAAAATTGACTGAAAAAAGAAAATGTATTTGTTGACCCTGCCCCAAATCTGAATCTACATAAAGGCTGACAGCACTCTAAGTGTCATCATAACCATGCTTTAAGGTGAGAAGCAAAATTAATACAAAATCACCGATTGATTAACTTGAAAAAGAACCACTTGTGTTTTACTATGCTTGTTCATAACTGAGAAGGCTAACTAGCAAATCATATGCTTAATGCCGTACTTTTGAAATGTAAAACCTAATGACCTGATCTTAAAAGAAAAGCATTATTCTGAACACATTTCTTAATTTCACCTTGTGTCATATCTAACCTTGACAGTAGTCAGAAGAAACACATGTTTCTTCCCAAATTGTGTATGTAATTAAAATTTATTGGAAGGTAACATAAAATTTTTCTTGTGTCACATCAAATATAACTAATGATTATTGAGTATTTAAAATTGTTTGTGCCACTGCTGTGATACTTTTAGACAAAAGATCATGAGTCAGTTTGTTATTGATGTAGTAACTCAATCATACTTTAGTTTTCAAGTGCAATACTTTTCCATGGACTACTGCCAAGGATTTCTCAATAAGAAAAAAAAAATACATGAAATATATACACTGTATGACTCACATAGTCTACATGATAATGGTTATGACAAAATTTATCAGTCAAACCTTGAACTGAGGCAAAGCTTTGCACATTACTCTTTAAAAAAAATTAAATTTTATGTTAAAAAATAAAATAAAAACCAACAAAATGTAATTTTAAGTCCCACTATTGATATATCATTGGAAAGGACAATAAATCTGAGGACCAGAGAACAAAGAAGGCTCAGGGTAGAGAGAGAAAATAGGACAGAATTATCAAAATCAAAGAGAAAAACAGAATGGAGATGTGGAGTAGGAGGGAAGAGGACAGGAGGAAGAGAGAAAGAAAGAGATGGAAGAAGAGACAAATACAGAGAAAATATTCTTTGGAATAAAGTAGGATTGATGACTAGCATCCAAAGTGTTTAAATAAATATATAACTGTTTCATGGAATCCAAGATGGTTGCAGAGTAGGTGGGAACTGCACTCAGTTTTTCCCAGGACTGAACTGGAATTATCACTAAAATATAGAAAAATCGTCTTGAATAACTTGAAGACTAGCTGAAGGTAGGAAGGGCAGAGACCCGTGGGTGAAGGCTGAGTTTCTGGAGGGTATCTCAGCTGTGGGGGGTTCACCCTGAGAAGTGTGGGGCCTAAATCCCTACCTGGCTCTACATCCCAGAGCACCAGCGCTGAGCTGTGCCACATAGCATCTAGCTGTGGAAATCAACGGGGTTTCCGTCCATCAGGGAGAGATGCTACCTTATGTCCATTAAAGAAACAGTCATCCTCTGAAATGCCTTTTGACCCAATGATTTCACTTCTGGCAGTATATCTAAGGAAACCCAAAACATTAATTTAAAAGAGTATATGCATCCCTATGTTCATTTCAGTGCTATTTATAATACCCAAGATTTGAAAGCAGCCTAAATGTCTGTCACTGTATAAAAAAAAAAGCTGTGATACATTTACACAATAGAATATAACTGATCTGTAAAAAAAAAAAAAAAAAAGGAAGAAGAAGAAGAAGGACATCTTACCATTTGTGATAGCATGGTTGGACCTGGAGAGCATTTATGCCAAGTGAAATATGCCAGACATATAAAAAACAAGTACCATATGATTTCATTCATATATGGAATCTAATGAACAAAATAAACTAACAAATAAAATAGAAACAGACTCATAGATAGAGGACAGACTGACAACTGTCAGAGGGGAGGGAGGGTTTCAGGGCTAGGTAAAAACAGTGAAGGGATTAAGAAAAGAAAAAAAAAATCTCATAGACACAAACAACAGTATGGTAATTAATAGAAAGAAAAAGGGGAGGGAGAATAGAAAAGTGTATAGGGGAAAGAGAAGGAGACTTGGTTTGGGTTGGTGATGTATTATAGAATTATACAACTGAAATCTGTATAATTTTACTAACTAATGTCCCTCAATAAATTCAATAAAAATAAGTATATAAATGTTTCATAATTTCATATCAGTAATAAGCAGTTGCTACCATGAGTCACTTAGTGGGACTGCTCTGGTTCCTCTCCCTGAACCCCCTAGATCAGCCATGATCTAACAATTAAAGGGTAACATTGTAAGTGGTACTAATATTAGTTGTGAAATAGTATTTTATCCTAGTAATAATAATAAAAAAACAGCATGCATTTTGTAAAATATCTCACAGCAAAATCTAATGAATTAATGTGCAAACAAGGAAGTATGTTAGAAAATTATCAAGCTTTGGAATATTCAAATTTAAGACAGAAAAGGCATGACTTGTACCTAAAATTTAGTTCAACTTGTTGGGGAAGTCAACCCTAACACATGCTAAAAAATGGAGAGAATTACATATTTATGAATGGCCTTGAGAACTGCCAAATATTGTCTCCAAGTCCTTAGTGATAAGTATTAAGCAAAAGAGTATTTCGTCTATCTATCTACCTATCAAATCTGTCTTTTCCAAATGCAGCAATAAAATATACATGGCTTTTAGTGTGTATTTTTTCCTATTATTCAAAACAAAGTTTTGATAAATCTGACACATAGAAGGCAAAATGAGGTAAGGAATGTATTTTTTAAAAACATATTTTTATTTATTCCAGAGAGAAAGAGAGAAGAAGGGAGAGATAGAAACATCAATGGTGAGAGAGAATCATTGATTGGCTGCCTCCTGCACGCCCCTACTGGAGATTGAGCTCACAACCAGGGCATGTGCTCCTGACCAGAATCAAACCCTGGATCCTTTAGTTCGCAGGCTGATGCTCTATCCACTGAGTCAAGCCAGCTAGGGCAAGGAGTGTATGTTTGAGTGTAAACCACATTACACTTGTTCATTAACTTTTTGTTAATCTCTGCTCTGTATTTTTAAAGAAGTAATAGTCTTAACAAAACATAAGATTAAATGCACCACATATTTATTTAGTACCTATATGCCACACACTTCTAGTCAATAAAGTTAGAACAATAATTATGGCACAGTTGTAGTCCTCAAGGAGTTCAACTTTAAGAATGGAATGGTTAGATAAAAATGCTCTCAGCCTAGATCAGCAATTTTCAATCTTTTTCATCTCATAAACTAATTACTAAAATTCTGTGGCACACCAAAAAATATATATTTTTTCTTGATGTGACCAAAAGTAAGTATAATTTGATTCATTCATATTATTGGGTCGGCAGCTAAGTAATTGCGAGTTTCACACATATATGGCTTCAGTTGAATTTTTAGGTTTGCAGACGTAGTACAAATGTAAAACACATTTTGTTATTTGATAGTTGGCTATTCAGCTGTTAATCAGTAAAAAAAGTTTTTTGATCTGTTTTGTAGTTTTCGTTTGGCGTTCGTTGAAAAATGGAAAATCAAAAGGAACATTTTTGTCATATTTTGCTTTTTTATTTCCTCAAAGGGAAAAACGCATAGCAAGCTCATAAAAAGTTATGTGCTGTTTATGGTGACGAAGCCTTAAAAGAACGGCAGTGTCAAAATTGGTTTGCCAAATATCGTTCTGGTGATTTTTCACTCAAAGTTGAAAAAAGCTCTGGTCGTCCAGTTGAAGTTGATGACGCCCTAATCAAAGCAATAATCAATTCAGACTGTCACAGTACAACACGTGAGATTGCAGAGAAGCTTCATGTATCACATACATGCATTGAAAATCACTTAAAACAACTTGGCTATGTTCAAAAACTCGATACATGGGTTCCTCACGAACTGAAAGAATCACAGTTAACGCAACGCATTAGCAGCTGCGATTTGCTAAAGAAACGTAATGAAAATGATCCATTTTTAAAACGACTGATAACTGGCGATGAAAAATGGGTTGTTTACAACAATATCAAGCGGAAAAGATCGTGGAGCAGGCCAGGTGAACCAACTCAAACAACATCAAAAGCTGATATTCATCAAAAGAAGGTTTTGTTATCAGTTTGGTGGGATTACAAAGGAATTGTCTACTTTGAACTCTTACCACCCAACCGAACGATCAATTCTGATGTCTACATTGAACAACTAACGAAATTAAACAATGCAGTTGAAGAAAAGCGGCCCGAATTGACAAATCGAAAAGGTGTTGTATTCCATCATGACAATGCAAGGCCACACACATCTTTGGTCACTCGGCAAAAATTAATGGAGCTTGGTTGGGATGTTTTGCCACATCCACCATATAGTCCTGACCTTGCACCATCTGATTACTTTTTGTTTCGATCTTTACAAAACTCCTTGAATGGTAAAAATTTCAATAATGATGATGATGTCAAATCGTACCTGATTCAGTTTTTTGCTAATAAAAACCAGAAGTTTTTTGAACGTGGGATTATGATGCTGCCTGAAAGATGGCAAAAGGTCATTGATCAAAATGGGCAATACATTACAGAATAAAGTTATTTAGTTCCATGAAAAAATTGTCTTTGATTTTCTTTAAAAAATCCGCAATTACTTAGTTGCCGACCCAATAGATGGTTATTGCTGTGTTGGCTGCTTTCATTTTATTTTATTTTTTTATTTTGACAATCTAAGGGAAAAGAGGTTAGTGCTCTGACTAAATAGTGAGACATTGAATGTTTTAAAAATTCTTGTGGCACCCTGGTTGAAAATCACTGACTTAGATACTGACAGTAGAAATTATTTCATGGGGTCACCTAACTCAAACTTGGAGGAGGGAAAAGGGGGCAGGATCAGGGAGTTTGGATGAGCAGACTTGCAGGGTGAGCCAGGTAGACCCAAATCTCTTCATTTTTAATTGCACAGCTTCCACCACGTGACACTGCCCTGGAGACACAGTCATCACGGCTCTGCGGGTTCCCTGGACTAGTGCTCTCTGTCCCGACCTCTTCCCTAGACTCCTCATTTATTCCTCCCCAAGGGAAGAGAAGGGAGGTATCTGACGAATGAGTTTGGAAGACTGCTCCGTTTGGAGCAGGGCTGCATTGTGGACAGATGTGCACTGGCTTCTTGCTCAGCCCAGTGGTGAGCCTAGGGAGCTGTGATGCTCTGGTGAAGCAGCTTGGCGTTCTCCCATTAACTGGGTAAATAAGTTGGTCCAATCCTAAGAGGTGTTCTCCAGTCCTTCTGGCTGGGTATCTAAGCCATGTCCTTTACTCCTTTGATCTATATTTTATTAGCAATAAAGCTGACAATTTGGTCTCCATCTGTCTGACTCCTGTGTCTCTTTCTCAATTTATTCCAAGCATAGGCAATAAACAGGGTTGTTATTTAGGGACTCATTAAAGCTGAAGCCATCACATCCAGTACATTCTCCTAAGTGGTTGTTTAAATATATGCGGTTTAGTCTTGGTGATTTGTTCAGGAGCCTAGAACCCGATTCAAATTCAATTTGGGACCTGACAGCATCTGTATTCCAGAATCATGGCCAACAAATTTATATCTAACGTGAGCTGTAATTTTTAAATTAATGAGTTTTTCCCTTAGCCTGTCTTCTGTGATAGGTGAAAAGTAACAAATAATACAAATCTATCAACAATGAGAAATAACTGAGCACTCGCAGCATTGCTAGTGTGTTCATGGCATTGTTGCCTGAGTTGGCTCGAGCTGCCATGACAAAAGACCAGAGACTGGGTAGCTTAAACAACAGACATTTATTTCCTCATGCTTCTGGAAGCTGAAATTCTGAGATAAAGGTACCGGCCTGGTTGGTTTCCAGTGAAGCCTCTCTTCATGACTTGTAGGCGGCTGCCATCCTATTGTGTACTCACACAACTTCTCCTTTGTGTGCACAGAGAAAGGGAGAAAGTTTTCCGGGTCATTTTCCTGTAAGGACACCAGTCCTATAGGATGAGAACCACATCATGATGGCCTCTTTTTGCCTAACTTACCTTTTTATAGGTCTCATTTCAAAATCCAGTCCCATTGAGATTAAGGTTTCAACATATGTATATGGGGTCAGGGCACAATTCACCCCATGGCAACTACATTTGTAACAGAGAAATAATGACTAATTCGCCTTTAATAATCACTTATCCTGTGTCAGTCTTTGTGATGTTACAATTTAATATTGAAAATAAACTTAATTTTTTATCATTATGATCCATAAAAATGAAATTAAAGAAATTTCAGTAACTTATCCAAAATAACTCAGTGACAGAATTAGAATGTGAATCCTACAATCAAATGCCAAGCCATTCTTTATTACCTTTCAGCCTGTGTGGGTTTATATTTCTTGTGTAGTTTATATGCTTGTTGCTAGGGATTCAAAAACATGGGTTCTTGCCTATGTGAGTGGGAAGAAATGTAAACACGCAATAACAAATAATAGGTTGATTATTGCTTTAGTGATATTAAGTCCAAATGTCTTACATATGTTCTACTTTTCCTTCTTTTTGTCCCTTTGTGAAAGCAGAAATGTTGCCCATGATAAAACCTGGAGAGCACATAGGATTAGCACACTCTGACAGGAAGAGGAAGCTAAAGAACAAGGGAATTCTCGCCGAAACCAGTTTGGCTCAGTGGATAGAGCTTCGGCCTGTGGACTGAAAGGTCCCAGGTTAGATTCCTGTCTAGGGTATGTACCTTGGTTGCAGGCACATTCCCAGTAGGGGGCGTGCAAGAGGCAGCTGATTGAAGACTCTCATCCATGTTTCTAACTCTCTACTCTGTATCTCTCTCCCTTCCTCCCTGTAAAATATCAATAAAATATTTTTTTTTAAAAAAAAAAAAGGGAATTCTAAACAATGAGCAGTCAGCCAGCCTTTGCAGGATGTTGCCAGGATGACATCATAATTCTGGTATTTAGGTAAACAACTGCCTTAATAAATTAATCATATAAGTCATAGCCCATTAATAAATGCTATGTGCCCATTAATAAATGCTATGTTTATGGTATAAAAGTTAGGATCTAGAAAAATGTGTTCATTCTGCCACGCTCTGGGACAGTGTAAAATATTAAATCTATATGTTTGAATAAATTAATAAGTAAATTTATTCATTTATGGACTTATTTAATTTCTTATACTACAGGCACTTTAAGAATAAATAAATCTTACAAATTCCTAATTTATTTCTAAGGGTTAATTTATTCATTAAATTTGTCTAATGTGTTCTTGCTTAGAGGCTGTACCACTGATACAGATAAAGACAAAGATGAATATTTCTGTTTTTTTTTTCTATTATCTTATGTTCATTTCATTCTAATATCCCTATATTTGACTAATTATTGTGGACTTGTTTACAAACCTATTTATTTTGATTAGGTGAAAGGAGATAATTACTAGGTTATTTTTATTAATATTTTTGACAAACATCTGTCTTCCCAATAGAGACCTTTGCATAACCCAGCAAAAACAATATGCTATCAATTAATTTTATTCAAATGGGTCATATAGAGGCAACAGCAGAAAATTAAAAGCCTAGATAAATAATTTCTAAGCAAGTACTGATAAAAAGTAAGAAAAAAATAAAACAGATGTGTTTCATTCCTTTTCGTTTTCCTCACTATGTGAAGTAAATAGCCCCATAGAATATGTTACTTTGACAATACTCACAGAAATTTTGCTTAAAAGATGGTTTCTGCAGAGGTTTTAGAATAAATTATTTTATTATTTTCTTCTTGGGAAAACAATATTACAGTCAACAGTGATATACTTGTTCACTGAATCTCTCACTAAAATGCTTTTGAAAGTTGCTTTAGTTAATCATCCAGCTTTGCTTTATCTCCTCTGTTTCTCCTTTAGCGATACACCACTTCTGTTCATAGATCTTCAGCCAGAACAAAAGCTTAGCCTAAAATGGCTTGGCTATCATTCAGACAGCAGAGGAAGAAAGTACTGTGAACTTTTAAAGCATTTTCACAACAAAAGTGCACATTTCAAATTGAAAATTTCTGTAAGATAAGATAAGGCTCATAGTGTTCTTTTATTGATGCACTATGCAATGCAATTTTTATACTCTCATATCTCCTATAATAGAAAATATGACCTGGAGCTACACATAACACTGGTATTTGGAACCATTACAGGCCTTTGTAAAGTGTATTATGCCTTGGTGATACATTCAGAAGAAATCCAAAAGCATATAAATCTAGCAATTGCCCCGAAACTATACCTTTGGGTAAGATTTTAAGTTTTCAGAATCTGAATGCTTCTTAGGAGGTTAGAAATTTAGAACCATTGACTATTCCTCAAGTCATTGCTTGACCTCTCCCTGAATGGGAATTGGAAGAGATAAGAGAATAATATAAAGATGGAAAAACTATTTTTATAATAGAGGCACTATATTATAAATATATATCACCTATATTATAAGAACACATCATCTATCCATATAAGCATGCATATGCGCACATGTTCATGAAAATACACATGTATAGGAACTCCATATAACATTTCTCCTTCAGCCCTGATTAACTTTTCTAAATATCATCTTTTACCACTTGATATATTCCATATATGTTAATTTGCTTTAGTCTTGTTCACTCATGTTTCTACACTAACTGACACATAGAAGTTGTCTAATAAATATTTATGAATAATGAATAAGTGTACATGGGAGGAACCTGTAAGCTTTCCCTTACTCCATTATTTTCTGTCTCTCAGAACACAAACTCAATATCAATTTCTTTGATTTTTAAGCATCTTGGCATCTGTTTACCAATTGGATATCCAACACCTACTTGTTATCTGTGAGGCTACAAATAAGAGTAAAACAAGAAACTATTAAACACGGGTTTTTTCTAAAATCTCTCTTCTATGTGAATCTTATTTCATCACTTCTCCATGGAGAACTAATCACCATTACCACAGTATTATATACTAAATAGAATGTTCTTGCTTATTAGGGAAAATAAAAATATATATAAACAAACCAACCAATTGGTTAGTTTTCTGAAGTATACAAATAAACATGTGAATATTATAAAAATGCATACTAATAAAAATTTTATTAGTAAAAATACATATGAAGAATAAGACAATTATTTGGTGATAACCATAAAATAATACCTTAATGTTTTCATTCAGTTAAATTTATAGATTAGAGGAAATTTTTTAAAACCATTTCACTACAGGTAAATTATATGGAAATTGCAGATGTAAGTATAATATGATTTGATCCATATAAATTAGTAAGATGCTTATCTATCTTAGGTGGAATAGATGCAGTTATGATTAAAAATAGAAAAAAAAATTGAGAGAATTTAAGGATTCTTCCATACCATTATTCTATTATTTTCAGATTAATAATTTCCTCTTACTTACCTACACATCATGTTAATAATCACCCAGCTATATATGAGTCGCACCTAACATAATGCTGGCACATAGTAGATTCATAATTTTTAAAAGCATACTTTGACTTACTTCTATGATCTATATCATAATTATGTTTAAGTTTAAATTTATACTGGCATAATATACCAATAAATTATAATTATTTAACTCCATTTTATATAATAAAGAATATATTATTTAATAATATTAATAAAATAATGCAATAGATTATATGATTATAAAGTAATTTAACTTTATTCAATTAAAATAAATATAGTAAAAATAATAAAATATATATATTAAAAAAATAAATAAAAATAAAAATAAAATAAAATAAATATAGTAAATTTGCATGGTTTAGGATAAAATATTTTGTTGATTTTATAACTATGTCCTAATATGCCATGCTTATGTTGTAAAGCAAATATTTGAATAGTAAAATATTTTAATAAAACTTACATTTTATTTAAAAAGAAGGATAATAATTTTAAATACTCTAAAATATGTTAAATAATTAATAACAAAAGGCAATTTTTCAATTTCCTGAATTTATTTTAATATTAATAATATAAAAATAAATGTTCCCCAAATGATAGAAAGCTTCAGAATGAGTCCAAAGATTGCTTTTAAAAATAAATTATTAAAATACATATTTTTTAAAATATGTTCATAATTGTGCTGCTAGGCTAATTATATTTTAAGTGTGTCATTAAAATATTGGTATAGAAATTTATTTTCTTAAATCATTAACAAAACAAATATGAACATTACTATATGTGTGGATAAGAGTTGCAAAGCATGCTATTGTAGGTGTGGAAGTTTTACACTGCAGATATAAACACCTATGAAGGTCTCCAAGCATTATATTCATTTTTGTGCTCTTTCTTAACTTTTTATACTGGGTCAACAAAAGAATAGAGACTACTGGAGGTACTTTTTTTAAAATGTAATTAAATAAGTTTCCATATCAAAAAAAAAAAAAAAAAGCTAGAGACAATTGAGCAATTATGAGAGAAAAAATTCTTCCAATTTGAATTTTAAACAAACCTCACTATAATGCATGAAGATAAAAATCTATATAATAAAAGCCTAATATGCAAATTGTCCCCTTGACCAGAGTTCTGCTGGGATTTTGATTGCTCTACCAGTCTCTATGATGTTCACTGACCACTAGGGGGCAGACGCTTCAACTGATAGGTTAGCTTGCTGCAGGGATTGGTGGGCTGGACTGGAAAGTGAGGGAGGAGTGAGGGGGAGAGCCCTCAGGAAGCTCCCAGGGTTTGGCCCGAGCCGTGGGCAGAGGCGGGCAGGGATGGGAGCCAGGAAGGACTGAGTGGCATGGGAGGCTGCTACGCCTGATCCAAGAGCCGGGGACTGCACAGCCCTCTGCAGCCTGTGGCGCTCTCAGTGAGCAATTTATAACCTTCAGAGCTGCTTTTTTTCATTTAAGTTTCTTTCTTTTTTTATTTGATTATGTTATCACATAATTGTCCTCTTCCCCCCAATCCCATCCCAAACCCCTCCCTACATATGCCCTCACACACACACACACACCCGTAGTCCATGGCTACTGGCCAGGCCCATATGTATGCACACAAGTCCTTTGGTTGATCTCTTCCCCTTACCCCCACCCTCCCCTACTTTCCCTCTGAGGTTTGAAAGTCTGTTCGCTGCTTCTCTTTCTCTGGGTCTGTTTTTGTTCATCAATTTATGTTGTTCATCATTTCCTCTAGATGTGTAAGATCTTGTGATCTAAGAAATACCCTTGTAAGAACCTAAACTGCAACAAGCCATAATGGTTATGCTGAGAGGCAAATGAATCAGTCTGTAGTGAGTTCCTTTCTGGGCCAACAGTTCTTTTGAGTCCCAATTTCAATGTCAAATGGTTCCTTATGTGCACATGTCAGCCATGATATTTCAGATCTGGTTTGGTGGACAAATGGTGGTGATGCAGGTCTGACCATTTCTGGTTTGGTCTTGCGCATCCTTCAGCAACCCGCAACTGCTGTCTGCTGGTATGGCGAGGTGTCGTCAGCATCTTCATTTGTTAAGTTTCACTAACTACTCCAGGAGAGTGGGGCACCGTTACGGGGGAGATGGGCCAGGTGCACCTGCCTGAGGTCAAGGGGCAGCCTCAGGCTCCCAGGGATGCAGCAGAGAGGTGGGGCTGTGCATAAATTAATAAAGAGGCTAGAGAAGATTTCTTTTGGAATTTGGAAGGCATTTTGGGAACCAGAGGAGGCTTAGTTCTAATAATTAAGTTCTCTGAATCTTTGGGCCCAAGGTTTTGTTTTTTTTTATTCCCACATTATCCCTGTAGCAAAACAGATATACATGTCAAAGGTAAGGTTTGGTAAACAGTAAAAGATTATCAGGCTGAGCAACTTCTCTCAGCTGTCTGGAATCAGGCAATAACATGCAGATCTTCAGCCCTGCTGAAATCCCAAGGTTAATCCACCTTTTGATGAACTTCTCCCATTTATGACCTGCTGGAATTAGCCTCCAGCACTTTTACATTGTGTGATACATGTATAATAAAGTTTACATAATAGCTAGGAAGATAAGATAATTGTTTAGCTCGGTGCAAATGTAAAACATTGTAGATATATACAAAAAGTGAATTACTAAGTCCTTTAATTTTATTCTGGCTTTCCCATAAATGTATCTTACAGGCATGTTACTATAGCCTCACATGGAAATCATAATATTGCTTAGTCATAATAAGCTGCTAGCAACTAAGGAGTTATTTTCTTCACCAAGGTTTAGGCCTAAATAAAAATGAAAAAAATAAGAGGTTGGCAGATAAGAAAAAATAATAATTTCTTTTCCATAACCAAGAGGGAATGTAAGTTGCATTAAGTAGCTTGCCATACCTACTCTTGGCATAAAATAGAAAGCAAACTAACATATATGTACACTTATTTATTTATTTGTAAAACAATTTTCTGTTACACAAAGAAAGGGTTTTAGATTCATATAAACCTAAGTTTAAAGAGTCACTTAGGCCGAAACCAGTTTGGCTCAGAGGTAGAGCGTCGGTCTGCGGACTGAAAGGTCCCAGGTTCGATTCCAGTCAAAGGCATGTACCTTGGTTGCCGGCACATCCCCGGTGGGGGTTGTGCAAGAGGCAGCTGGTCGATGTTTATCTCTCATCGACATTTCTAGCTCTCTATCCCTCTCCCTTCCTCTCTGTAAAAAAAATCAATAAAATATATTTAAAGGGAAAAAAAGAGTCAATTACCCTCTAGTTTTATAAACTTGAATAAGTTAAGGAACTCTGAAATTCAGCTTTAACAACTATAAAAAAGAGATGAAGATACCAAGTCAGACATTTATGAGAATTAAAAACAAAACAAAATTTTAAAAGCACTTAATGCAGTGATTGGTACATGGTTAGGATCTTCTACATGGTAGTTTTTGTTGCCCTTGTATCTGTGTATACTTGATTAAGAATGTTAAAATAGAACCTATACTAAGATGCAATATAAATATTCAAATACCAAAATAGTACAATGTATGTATATGATAAGAATTTTATACATTTTTTAAAATAAAGTAATAAGCTCTAATTTCAAGAAGTCACATCAATTCTGCTCAGCTTTCTGTTATAAATCACTTTCCAAAAGGTCGTCATCATTTATGTTCATAAACATCTGCCTTGCACTTTTCTTTTTCTACATTTGAATATTAATAAAATATTGTAACAATTACTTTAACTTCTCAAACAAAACATATTTGTTCAGGACCAGAATCATATTAGAAAGTTCTAACATTTCAATATTTCTAACAAGCATTTTTAAATGAAATCGTTTTAGCCCCAACTTACCTTCTTTCCAATATATGTGTCTTAATAAATTAATTTCATTTGTAGAATGATTTAATGTTTGTCTCTTATTGCAACAACCTCATGAAATCATGCATGCCTGCTCTCCAGAAGAGCAAAGATGCTTGCAAATACTTAGGGTACATTTTGATGAATCTAGAGCAGCATTATAAAACAAGCAAGCCCGTCTTTGGGCAAGAAAGAATGAGTCTTTTACTTGTTATTTTACTTAAAAATTAATTGGTCATATTTATAGGTAACAAGGATTTCCAAATGAATTGTACATCTCTGTTCTCATTTGCATATACACAAAATGAAAAGAATTAATAACGTTATGGGGTCATAATTGTGGACTAGATGTGATTTAATTTGACTAGTTGATTTTTATTGACTATTTAACAACAACAAATTTTTTTTTCGAGTTGAAATGGCACAGAGACAAGGGATTTCTATATTGGAACTTTAGAAATTATTTAAATTGGAACATATAGAGATATTTTCTTTTTGAGAAGCCTATACACATATTCCATCTCACAAAGTCCATTCTTTTTGTTTGTTTATCAAAAGAAAGAAATAATGTACAGTTCATACTCTATTTGGGGGGGCTGGTCATATTTAATACTTAATCTTTAACATTTTTTGCTAAAACGTTTGTCTATCTCTGTCTCTCATTCTCTCTGTGTGTGTCTCTCTCCCCTACACATGCAGACATGTGTACTTGGCAGGATGTGTTGCTGCAGCATCTATTCAGTTTATCTCCTAATCAACCTCTTTTCCTTCTTCCTTAAAAAAGAAATGGGTTTCTTATGGCTGAGATCTAAAGCATGCAAAACATCACAACTACAAGGCATTCTTTGCCCTTTAGGCAGATGTGTCTGGGATAAAAACGTATCTTCAAAATTCACAATGTTCTTTACCACAGATCTCTCCAGAGCAATGCACACAAAGTATAAGGTACTTCCCAGGAGAAGTGAAACTCATAACAACAACTGTCAGCCCGTTCTCCAGAGGATGGATTCTGGTTCCTAAGAAACTTACCTATAAGATACTGGAATGTAAGATACAAGGATGGCTTTCAAATACTCTCCCTCTTTCTAAATTAATTGTGTAGGATAAAAAGAAAAATGCTTAGCATCTGCTTAAATTAAGATTCAGGGACATCCACTGTAGCACTCATAAGTCATAAGATATCTAGTTTCTACTATAGGTGATATGTGCTTCATTGCAAATGACATCAAAGCTACCATTTATAACCTTGCCATTATTTTAAGATAAAATGCAAGTATTAAGAAACTAATAATAGAATAATTTTAAGTGTTCAATAAATAGCTGTATAAGCAAGCATTTAGCACCCTTTACCTGTCATTGATTAAAGACAGGCTCTTCTGCTCCTTCCACGGCATCCCAATACCACAAAACAGTGATTTTAGAAAAATCCATGACTCTGTTATCCACCTCCCTACTGCCTCTTCCGCACAGGGTTTAGTTCCTACAACTCCTCATTTCTAACAGTTAATTTTGTTGGATTTTACTAATGTACAAATTGATTTTTCAGGGTTACGTAAAGGATTTAGAACAAGGACTAATTAAACAGACAAAAGGACCCTCATAACTGCTTTTATCTCTCCTGAAAGAGAGGATTAATGTCAACAAATTGAAATTGTTTTAAGAATAATCCACATAGGACTGCCCTACAAGAATTTTCAAAGATGAAATTATTTTCCTTAGCTAGTTGGCACTACTTGTTATTGAGACTTTTAAAAAAATCATTAACAAAGATTCCCCATGATTTATTATACATACATTTCAAACTCACAATAATTCAGAAGAAATGCTAACTGGTGTTCTAGCCTGCAGGTCACGATTGGTATCCACCAAGCAAACGATATCTAGGTGTACTTTGTATTTTGTCTTTTACTGAAACATAATTATTTAATCAATGTTAGTTCTCTATTGTGGATCTGAATGTCCACATAATTCATTCCATCTCTGTCCCACTGAAGGATCCCATTTAGGTCACTGGCCGAAATGGCGTGATTTCCTCTATGCCACATTTGTCTTTGCTTGAAGCTTTTTTATTCCCTAACCATTCTATTCATCACACATTTTGGAACATTTATGTGTATAACTCTAAACTAGACCTAAACATATTATAAATTGTGCTGCTGTTGTTTTTTCTGACAAATACATATTATATAAAGTAACTCATTTTGGAATTTAAGAACATTTTCTGTATTCAGCAAAACAAAGTAATTATTGAGAACCTATATTTTATAAATTTTTTAAAATCTCATCACCAGAACCACTAAAGAAATCAAGATTAAAGAAAATAGCAAGCATGATTTAGTTTTTAAAAGTATAATTTATCTTCAAAGGTATAAGAAATTAAATATAAATAAAAAACAGAGACTATTCTAAATATTTGAGCAATATGAATGATAAATAATAGTGATAATTATATAGTTTATTATGAATTTTGGAACAATTAAAATGTTAATTAAAATGTCAATTTTTCATAAATAAAATAATTATTGATCATGTACCAGACTTTGTATTGAATGAATCATTAATTATATATAATAAACTCACAATGAAAAGTTCTTGTTGCAAAAATTGATAAATGAGTAAATAATCATCTCTTAGAACTAGGTACCCTAAATTTGGTTTTTAAAAGGAGATAATTTGAATGGATTACATTACTACCATTAGAGAGTTTATAAGCTCCTTCTTGAATTAGGAAGAAAAAGGAAAAGTTATATATAAAGGTGAGCAGCAAAAAGTTTAAAACAATAACCCACTGAAGACAAGCTAAACTGATATATTATAACCAAGGACTTAGAGACTGGTAAGAAGGGCAGAGATGCAGAAAAGGCTGGTCCCCTCAGCCATTTGTGATGCCTGAAGAGCTGGAGGGATATTTTGGCTGCAGACTCAGTACACCTGGGAGAGAGGAAAGTGTGCTAGATATCCAGGCACCACCTTCGGGAGTCAAGCTCTCCAATTGTTTAAGCACCAGCATGGGGAGTGCACTGCCCGGTTTTCCAACTACCGAGGACACCACCCTGCTGTGCTCAGGTCCTGCAGAGGGGTCTGCTGGCTCACCAAGTGGAGATCTTTGGGGGAACTCTTTTGCTGGAAAGGCTCTTGGTGGGGACTCAGACAGTGATTGGACTTTGTAGCTTTAGAAAGGGAGCCATGCATCATGCCCAAATAAGATCAGCATAAAGAGGAAGAGGAGTCGCATAACTTCTGGTGGTGAAAATCAGTGGAGACTCAGTACACCAGGGAGAGAAGAAAGTGTGCTAGATATCCAGGCACCACCTCATCCTTGCTGGGGTGTCAGGCGCGCAGCACAGTTGGGCCTGCCCGCAGGTGGGTCTGGCTGCTCTATGTGCCTGTCTCTGGAGTCTCCCAGTCCCTCAGCCCCCCAGGCACCCAGGGCCGACCCAAGGCATGAGTAATCAGGGCCAGCAAATGGCCAGCAGTGGCAGCAGCAGAGGTGTGATGGGGCATCGCCTTCCCTTGATCACTGGGTTATCTCCTGCCCCCGAAGACTCCCAGACTGTGAGAGGGGGCAGGTCGGGCTGAGGGACATCCTCTTTCCATGCACTGAGCCTCCAATCTAGACTATAATACAACAGGCATCCATGACTGTGGTGGCCCTGGTCTCTTTAGAAAAGTATTTCTCTGCCGGGAATGATTCTTCCCCACACCAGGGGACACTTGCAATGTATACCAAGGATCAGCAATTCTGCCCACCACCTGTTACTGTTAATGAGATTTTTTTTTTTTTTTTTTTTTTGAACACAGCACACAGGATTGCTATGAACTGTTTCTGCCTGTTTTCATGATACACCAGCAGAGGCGTGATTGTGAGAGAAGCCCAATGAACACAAATTATAAGTGTTTCTTATTTGACCCTTTAGGTAAAAAAATGTTTGCCATTCCCTAGAACAGTAATTAAAATTTAGCATCTACACTTAGGATGATACATAGGTGGAATCTTTTGCTATGTATGCATGTAAGTGCATGCTACCAAAATTAACCAGAAATTTGTTCACTTACTTTTTAAAAAAATGTATTTTATTGTTTAAAGTACTACATATAGTAGTACATATATCTCCATTTCCCCCCCATTGGCCTTCCCCCAGCCTAAGCTATCCCCTGACACATGCCCTCATCCCAACCCATTGGTTGTGATTATATTGATGCATACAAGTCCTTCAGTTGATCTCTTTTCCTCCCTCCCCAACACTCCCCAGCCTTCTCATTATAATTTGACAGTCTGTTTGATGCTTTACTGCCTCTGTATCTATCTTTTTGTTCATCAGGTTATAATGTTAACTTATTTTTGAAATTGATATAAATTTTGTGTCAACAACCAAATTTCCCAGGGCCTTAGAAAGTTCAATTTTCAACATTCAGTCTAATTTTCAAGCTTTTTTTTTTTCAGGGACATTTCAGGGAGGTATAACTGGTGCAAGTTTTGCTTAGTTGGTCATTTGTTTTCCAGTTCCCTGTCCTGCTTAGAACATGTGTGTCTTCTAAAGTTCAGTAGATAAGAGAAATGTGTTTTCTCAGAAGTACAACTTAGTGATATTTGGCAGCTCACTTTTCAATGGAGACCTAACGCATAAAAATGTACATTTATTCCCCTGTATGTACCTTTTACTTCTGCAAGGGCAATATCATTTTTTGTTAATCAGCACATTGATAATTAATTCATCAGGATGTAGAGCAGTAAAAGATACACTTAGCAAATATTAATCAAAATCTCAATCCACATATAAGCAAAATTTCTGTGAGCCTGCTAATTTAAAATGTTTCTCATTTGCCGTGACACACTACTAGACTAAGTAAAATAGTTTAAATGGATTGCAAAGTTTCTAAACTAAGCTCATAAAAAATTTACACTATACACTGCCTTTTGATGTTTATTATTTTTATGTTTAGATATAGAGTATCACTCAGTGGAAAATAACTCATTTTAAATGTCACTGAGATTACAACATAATCTTGAAGTATTGTATTAAATACTTAATTATTGTCTTAAATGTTCCTCTCTTAGACTTCTTTTTATTCATATTCACAAAGTAACAATCTATAGATTTTTCTTTACTTATATATTTTGTGCATTTTAGAAATCAGTCCCATTTCTTCCTCTTCATGAAAGAAATATTTTCTCTTTCATGAGTTGTATGAAATAGAAGTATATATCATTTTTGCCCTTTCAAACCAGAAAAGGGCAAAATCCTTCAAAATATTTTTTCTGACTGCATACATGTTTTGTTGTTTGTTTTTTATTTTACAAGATAAGAATACAATAAGCTAACCTTTCCTAAAGATGAAAATCCTTTGTCCTAACTAAATCAGCTCATTCAGGCCCCAAAGTCATTATATAATTTACTGTCATTCACACAACAAATAATTAGTGAGCATTTACTACCTGTTAGGCACTTAAGTTTGTTTGGAATCTAAAATTTTGAAAAGGGGAGAACTTTATCTTCAAGTTATTTTAGCATGATAAACAGTCAGGAGAACTGACAGCATGTAACTACAATATTTCCAGCACAACTCTATAAGAGTAGAAAAATTATATTGTAGATAACTCTTTTAAGAGAACCAGTAGGTTTTACGGGGGTGGGGTGGGGGGAATAGTGTTTTCATAAGTTGTTGTAAAAATAAAAACATTTGGTACCTTTTCAATAAATATAGGGGAGGAAAGGTCATTCCAGACTGTGGGAAAAGCATCTGAAAACTATGTTCTGAGAGTCCACTTAAAGAGTTAAACATGAATCTGTGTTTCTGGAGTATTAGTTGCAATGCTAGGAGAAGAAGATTATGAAAGATATATCAAATATTGCTGAATAGAACATGCTGAAGTGTGATTTTATTTCGAACACAATGAAGAATCATAAACTAATATTGAGCAAAAAATAAACAGTACCTAATATGTTATTGGAATAACCTGAGAAAGAAGTACGCACAAAATAGACAATCAAAAGGTTTATGCACAAGTCTTACTCAGGGCGAAGATGAAGGGAATGAGGAAGAAGGAGGAATACTGCCAGGTTGCAGGTGTGTTTCTTCTCTTTTTTTTTTGTTTTTGTTTTGGGGTGTTGTTGTTGTTTTTGTTGTTTGTTTGTTTTTTCTATCAGGAGAATAACAGTGCCATGATCAAGAGGTAAGTTTGGTAGAAAATCCAGTAGGATGAATATGACAATTACATGCAAAGTTTGAGGTGTAGTGTCAAGATTTTCACTAGAGATTGTTTATGAGTTTTTTAGCATTACAAAGTCATTTTTGTTTATGCAATTTCTCAGGAACAGTGTATGAAGAGTGAAGAAGAGTATCTGGAGAATATATATGTTTCTAAGATGTCAGGGGAAAAGCATTTCTTAAAAAAGAAGATAGCTTGGGAGTTTCTTAACAAAACTAAATTACATTATTCAGCAATCACATTCATAGATATTTACACAACTGCTTTGAAAGCTTATGTTCACACAGAAACATGCACACAAATATTAATAGCACCTTTATTATAATTGCCAAAACTTGGAAACAATCAAGAAATATTTTAGTAAGCGAATGGGAAAACAAACAGTCGTACCTCCATACAATGGAGTATCTATATATAAATAAAACCCTAATATGCAAATATACTGAACAGCTGCACAACCAAACAACTGAACAACTGGTCACTATGATGTGTGCTGACCACCAAGGGGCGCACGTGGAACATGGTGGGTGTCGGCAGCAAGCAGCAAAGTGCGGAACAAGGTGTTGGCCTTGGCAGGATTCTGGAGCAAGTGAGCAGGGGTGTCAGACCAAGGCAAGGTGCTGGTCACTGTCATTGGGTGAGCCTCTGGGAGTTACTGAAAATTCTTTACTCCCACACACCACCATCCTGCCCAGTGCTCTTACCTCTGCCTGCCGACGCACAGTGCCAGCCCCAATCGCTTGCACCATCAGTGGGTGTGAACAGTGGCTGCTAACCCCAATTGCCCCTGAGGGCTTCTCCACCTCCCCTTTATCCTGAGGGGATATCAGGGCAGCAGTTGCAGCTCACACCTGCTGACAGTCACAGCCCCACTCATACCCACTGCTGGTGCTGGCCCCAATTGCTCCCAGCCATCAGCACATGTGAGTGGGGCTGGCACTGTCAGTGCATGGGAGCAGTGGTGGTGGGAGAGGGGCTGCTGGAAGACAGGTGACCAGGTGCTGCAGCAGGAGGGACCAGGTGAGATGCAGAAGATGGGCAGAGACCCACTCCTATGCCCACTGCAGCCTCGTGGCCCACAGTTCCTTTTAAGGTACATGAATTTGTGTACTGAGCCCCTAGTTATCTATAATAATAAAAGCATAATATGCAAATTGACCAAATGACCTAACAGCGGAATGACTGTCTGGACAAACACACTATAACATCCACTGGTCCCAGGCCAGCCAAGGTGGGTGGGAAGCAATTGGTCAGGGGCCCAGCCATCGCCCCATGGTCACCATACAGAGGGAGGCCCAGGCCACCGGCCAGTGGGGCAATCAACCAATCAGAGGGGTTCCACAATTACCCCAAAGAGGAACAGCCAGGCCACTGACTGGTGGACTTTAGTGGGTGGGCAGGGCCTCCCTCTGTGGGGTGCAATCAATAGCCCCAAAGATGGAGGCCCATGCTGCAGGTGGGCAGGGCCTCCCATTGGGGGGTGATCCATTTTGGAGCCCTGGCCAGGTGGGCAGGGCCTACCTCTTTGGGGTCATCAATTGTGGAGCTCCCGGACTGGGAGAGGGAGCATGCTGGGCTGAGGGACCTCTTCTCCCCCAGGGAATGAATTTTATGCACTGGGCCTCTAGTTCAGAAGGAAAAAGGAAAAAGCAACAAAAAGATGTGGAAAATCTTAAAATCAGATTGCTAAGTGAAAGAAACCAATCTTAAAATGCTAGATATTGTATGAATTCAATTTTACAGTAACCTGGAAAAATAATTATAGAGACTAGTGACCAGCAGTTGACAGAGATTAAGTTAGGAGGGAAGGTTGAATAGGTAGGACATAAGGGATTTTTAGGGCAGTTGATAATTATTCTGTATAATAGATAAATGAGGAACACATGCATGCCAATATACATCTGTGAAAACTCATAGGAGGTACTGACAGGCCAGGAGAGGACATTTGGTTCAGGTGGACTAGAAAGTCCTAAATATCTCAATAGATAGTGGCCCCTAGCCTCATTTCGTGGAACAGCCAGCAGTCACCCTATCCAACACAGCAGGAGGCAGCTGCACTGAAGGGAGAGACAGCAGGCCAAGGATAACAATGGCCCTTTACAGCCCACAGCCTCAACGGCCAGCACTAATTGGTTAGGTCATAGGGGTGTCAAACTCAATCAGAGAAGGGGCCAAAATCTAAAATCCAGCCTAAATCGCGGGCCGAATGGTTTACTGAACAGTCATAAACTGTCATTGTGGTGGAAACGCAGCAGAGTGCAGTGATGACAGCGCGGTGCGCGCCACATTGCAAGGCCTAGCGGGACGGATTTGGCCCGCGGGCCTCGTGTTTGACACATGTGGGTTAGGAAGACAACAAACTCCATCTAATCAGACTAGAACAATTACAGCCTTCAGCCTCCACCTTTTGCAATTTGGGCGCATAAAATTCAATCACAAATACTGATGATTTTCTTTATATATTCCCTTAGTGGAAAGAGAACATGAGAGCTGTCTGAGGTTTCATTTAAAAGAACTCCACCCTCATGATCTAATCACCTCCAAAGCCCATGTATTAATAAGATCACATTAGGAGTTAGTATTTCAACACATGAATATTGGGACACCAACATACAGTTCCTAATGAGTCCCATTTCTCTATTTTTGCTTTTGTTTTCTGTGCCTTTGGTGTCATATCTAAGAAAACTTACCAAACTTAATATCATGAAGTTTTCCTCTGGTGTTTTATCTAGGTTTTTTAGTTTCATGTCTTATGTTTAATGTTTTAATCCATTTTGAGTTAATATTTTTATATGACTTAAAGTAAGGGCTCAGCCAAGCCAGTGTGGCTTAGTGATTGAGCATCAATCTATGAACCAGGAGGTCATGGTTCAATTCCTATTCAGGGCACATGCCTGAAATGGGGTGGGATCTGTCCCTAGAAGAGGGCATGCAAAGGCAGCCAATCAATGATTCTCTCTCGTCCTTGATGTATCTATCTCTCCCTCTCCCTTACTTTCTGAAATTTATATTTATATATATATATATATATATATATATATATATATATATATATATATATACTTTTTTTTTAAAGAAAAAGTAATAAAGTAAGGGCCCAAACTCTTCTCCACCCCCCAATATTGATACCCAGTTTCCCCAACACAATGCATTGGAGAGACTATCATTTACCTGTTGTGCATACTTGGCACCTTTAAATGAAAATAATTTGAGTATATATGTTAGAGTATTCTTCTGGATTTTCTATTCTATTTTATTGGTCTGTCTTCATGCTAGTTCCATACTCTTTTGATTTCTGTAGCTCTGTAATATGTTTTGAAATCAGGAAGTGTGAGGCCTTTAGTTTTGTTCTGATTTCTTAAGATTGTTTTGTCCATCTGGGATCCCTGTGGTACCGTATCATGGGAATTTTAGTGTTGTTGTTGTTGTTTTTTTAATTTTTTTATTTCTCCAAAAGGTGCCTTTGGGACTTTGATAGGGGTGCACTGAATCTAGATTATGTCGGGTAGTGTAGACATTTTAACAATACTATCTTCCTGTTCATGAACATAAAATGTTTTTCAATTTACTTCACCAAAGTTTTGTAGCTTTTAGTGTACAAATATTTAACTTTCTGGGCTAAATTCATTCCTAATTATTTTATTATTTTGTATGCTTTTATAAATGGAATTTTTAAATTAATTTTAATTTTGGATTATTCAGTAAGTATATAGAAATGCAACTGATGTGTGTATGTGTTGATTTTGTATGTTGAAACTTTGCTTAATTTATTAATTATAACATGTGTTTGTGTGTTGTTGTTTTTGTAGAATCTTTAGGGTTTTCTACATAAAAGATAATGTCATTTGTGAACTGATATAATTTTACCTTTTCTTTTTCTTTTCTTTTTAAAAAAATATATTTTATTGATTTTTTCCAGAGAGGAAGAGAGAGGGATAGATAGAGAGAAACATCAATGAGAGAGAAACATCGATCAGCTGCTTCCTGCATGCCCCATATTGGGGATGTGTCTGTAACCAAGGTGCATGCCCTTGAGCAGAATCGAACTCAGGACCCTTCAGTCTGCAGGCCGAAGCTCTATCCTTGCCCTGTTCCTGATCTTAGAGGAAAAGTTTTTCACTGTTGACATCACAGATCTTAGTTGTGATCTTTTTACATATGGCCTTTGTTATGAGGTAATTTCCTTCTATTCCTAGTTTGTTGTAGGTTGTTTCACTTTTTTGTTTGTTTATTTGTTATGAAAGTGTGTATAATTTTAAAAAATATTTTATTGATTTTTTTACAGAGAGGAAGAGAGACGGATAGAGAGCTAGAAACATTGATGAGAGAGAAACATCCATCAGCTGCCTCCTGCACACTCCCTACTGGTTATGTGACCGCAACCAAGGTACATGCCCTTGACCAGAATCAAACCTGGGACCCTTGAGTCCACAGGCTGACACTCTATCCACTGAGCAAAAACAGTTAGGGCTGAAAGTGTCAAATGCTTTTTATGCAGCATTTGAGACGACCATATGGTTTTTGTCCTTCACTCTGTCAAAGTGATATATTGTTATTGATTTCCATATATCTCCCATGACTATTTAAAATCTCTTGGATTTATTTAAAATTTAGACCCTTGCTTTACATAGGTACTTTATCCTTTACATAGAAGCTTGATGAATGAATATCAGGAAATGTACTAAATATCTGGCACATATAACATAGTTGATGAAAAAGAATCATCCACTTTTAAGTTTATATTCTTCCATAATCTTAATATGTTCTTATCAGTTTTTATAATATAACTAGAGGCCTGGTGCACAAAATTTGTGCATGGGGACAGGAATTCCCTCAGGCCAGCATGAACCTTTTCCAATCTGGGACCCCTCGAGGGATGTCTGACTGCCCATTTAAGCCGGATCCTACAAGGCTTAAACGGGCAAGATCAGGCCTAAAAGGGCAGAAGGACATTCCTCTCACAATCCAGGACTGCTGACTCCCAACTGCTTGTCTGCCTGCTTTCCTGATTGCCCCTAACCGTTTCTGCCTGCCAGCCTAATCACCCCCTAACACACTCCCATGCCAGCCTGATTGATGTCTAACTGCTCCCCTGACAGATTGTTTGACCCTAACTGCCCTCTCCTGCAGGCCTGGTCACCCCTAACTGCCCTTCCCTGCAGGCTTGATTGCCCCCAACTGCCCTCTCTTGCAGGTCTGGTTCCTCCCAACTGCCCTCCCTGCTGACCATCTTGTGGTGGCCATCTTGTGTTCACATGGGAGTAACTATCTTTGATCATAGGAGGCAGCCATTTTGTGTGTTGGAGTGATGGTCAATTTGCATATTACTCTTTTATTAGATAGGATATTTATTTTAGAAATTCTGAGTATAACTTCTACATTTTTAAAGAGATAGAGGGGGAGCATATCTTTGTATAGGGCTCAATTACAATTAGATAATTATTATTTACTAGAGGCCTGGTGCATGATATTCATGCATGGGGGTGTCCCTCAGCCCACTCTGCACCCTCTTCAATCTGGGATCCCTCAAAGGATGTCCTATTGACAGTTTACAGGGATCGGGCCTAAACTGGTAGTCGGACATCCCTCTCACAATCCAGGACTGCTGGCTCCTAACCACTCAACTGCCTGCCTGCCTGATTGCCCCTAACCTTTCTGCCTGCAAGCCTGATAGGCCCCTTACTGCTCCTTTGCTGGCCTGATTGATGCCTAATTGCTCCCCTGCCAGCCTAATCACCCCCACTGCCTTCTCTTATAGGGCTAAGGGAACTGGGCAACTCCAGCTGGGTGAGGCAAGGCAAGGCAAGGCCGAGAGGACTGGGGGACTGAGTCTGGATGAGGCTGGATGCTGCAGGGACTGGGGGACTCTGGCTGGATGAGGCAGGGCTGAGGGGACTGAGTGCTGCCATCTTGTAGCTATAGGTGTTGCCATCTTGTGAGGGTATGGCAGCCAATTAGAATATCCTTTCTTTATTACATAGGATAAACTTAAAATGTGTAAATATGTTCCTTTAAATTTTTATTATAATACTAGAGGTCTGGTGCACAAAATTTGTGCATTTGGGGGTGGGATCCGTTAGCCCAGCCTACTCCCTCTTGCAGTCAGGGAGCCCTCATGGGATGTTTGACTGCCAGCTTAGCTCTGCTGTAGAGGCAGCAGAGGCTCCAGCCAACACTGCTGCCCTCACCAGCCATGAGCCAGGTCAGGGCTTCTGGCTGAGCAGTACTTCCCCTGCAGGAGCACACTGACCACCGGGGGGCAACTCCTGCATTGAGTGTCTGACCCCTGGTGGTTAGTACACATCATAGAGACTGATCATTAATATAAGTTCTTGACAGAATAAATATATTGTTGTCTTATTGATACTTAAATGTCCTATTAGATTTAGTTATCAAAATAGGACTTGTGTCTCTCTATTAAAGAATAGCCCTAATTCCATGTTATTAAATTGCTTTGCAGATTATTTTTCCATAGGTAATGCAAGAAACTTGAGGCATATGTGCATATTGCTCCAACAATTAATGATGTTTTACCAGCCCTTTTATAAGGAGATACAGTTTGAAGAAAAGTCGAATCATGATTATTGTTGAAGATGCAATGGTTTGCTACTGATCATGATGCCAGCTGCATTACAGCAGCAGCCTTCCCTCTGCTTCCTCTCTATGGGCTTGCATACATGACAATTGACAGATGTTTAGGAAAAGAATTAAACACTTGGCTTGAGCATTAACTTACAACATAAAGAACTGTTCCTATTCTAGAAATAATGTAGCTATATAATGTTTCCTAATTCTGTGGAGACATTTTTAAAGCCTCATATGTGATGTCAGCTTATAGCTTCATATTCAACTCCATTTCTATCCTGTTAAAAATTAGAAGAAAAATAAATGATTGTTGGGTTAAAAAATGAAATAAAGATATTTAAGAATAAATGCATTGGGTTCATAAATTTGGAAAAGCTGATACCTAGACAAATATATGTCCCATTCTGCTCTAAAAACTTTGGAGAGTTCACAAATGTAAAGAAAAAATACCCTGAAAGCATATAGAATGTTCACAAATTATTAATACTGTGATTTTTAAAATAGGCAAAAATAAATGGGTCATGTTTGAAAAATAATTATTTTACATAGCGGAGACTGGTTTGGCTCAGTGGATAGAGCATCTACCTGTGGACAGAAAGGTCCCAGGTTCAATTCCGGTCAAGGGCATGTACCTTGGTTGCGGGCACATCCCCAGTAGGGGGTGTGCGAGAGGCAGCTGATGGATGACTCTCTCTCATCGATGTTTCTAACTCTCTGTCCCTCTCTCTCTTCCTCTCTGTAAAAAATCAATAAAAATATTTTTAAAATAATTATTATTTTACATAATATATAATTGGAGCTACTTTCCAACTATGGAAGCATCAGTAGACACTATCATAGCCCCATTGATGCGTTAAACACCTTACTAAATAAAAGACATAAAGAATAGTTATTGTAGAAAATAAGAGGATCAGCTCACATTTCCTGCCTCCACAGAAGGGTATGTACTGTTCACAATTTAGCACTTTGGCTACTTTGCCTAGTACCCGAATTGAACCAAGTAGTTTTTCAGTACCCAAATGGATAATCACAGACATCCATGTAGCAGGGTTCCACCCACTAGACCTGTTGGTATCCCATGTGGTCCTGGGGAGAGGTGGCTACCCTCTCAGAATGGACGAGGGAGGAGCTCCTCCATAGGAGCTTTATCTCTTGACAGGGACTCGGAAATCACAGGTCCCAACATAGGGTTTGTAATTCCTGTGACAGGGCTGGTACTCACCTCTGCCCTCTTTTCCAAATAGGCTCCCTCTTTGTTAAAGTTGGGGTTTGTGTCACCCCAACTTGGGTGTGGTCACATGGGCCAACTGCCTCTCAACATGAGCGTATCGGCTCCCATTTTCTTTTCATAACTGGGACTAAAATCCGGTGGGTACCCTCCTCCACCCACTTGGAGACCTGCCTTGTTGGTATCTAGACAGGCTTCTGTTATTAGAGAAGGGCCCTGGGCAGCCCTCCTATCTCCTTGGGGAAGCAGGTACAACTATAAGTTACAGTCATACCCCTTGATCCAGCCCTGGCAATGTAGCCAGTGCCCTGCAAGAGAAAGACAGTGAAGTACAAGCCATACAAGCCCTTCCCCATGACCCATCCCCAGCGAGATTGGCAGGAAGAACTGTCAGGGACATGACGCTGGGCATTCTTGAGTTTTCTTATTGAGGTCAGGGTACTGGTCATAACATGTAGTTTGTATTGTTGTTGTGGATTCTGTATTCAAGGAGCTGGCATATAGACCAGGGTAACCATCCTGCATAAGGGGTGGAGTTTGGGGACCCCGAATGATCAAGGTCCATTTGCTGTAAGCATGTGCAAAGGCCACGACACAGCAGTTTTACTGTGCACACTGCGCAGGTGTATCTTTCTATAAGCCAAAGAGCGATGTCACTATTTGGCAAGATGCCTCTTCTGTCTAAGTTGGTATAAAGATGTGTTACTGATCAGCTGGTGCGTGGCTGCTTTGTGGGCCCACTTTGAAGAACTACTCAGTCTACTGGCTCTTGTGTTAGCAATGCCTACTTCGTCTACAATAAAGACTCTCTGTATGCCTCTGGCTACTCATGTCTTCTTCCGGTTCCCAGCATCCATGGGGGTCCAGCTTTTGGCAAAGGAGCTGTGACCCAACAAGTACCCTTTTAAAAAACACAGTAAGAGCTACAAATTGTATAGTGCCAAACTTTGTTCCATAAACTTACCTATTTTATAGCTTAATCTTCATTAAAACCTTGTGTCAGTTCTGGCAGGCTAAGCTACAATAACAAATAAACTCCCAATATTTAGTGTCTTAAAAGTATAAGAAATTAATTTATTTTTCAAGTAACATTTTAGGTCAAACACATGTCTGCATCACACAGTTATTCAGAGACTTAGGCTGATGAACGCTACCATTTTTCAACTCATGGTTTGTAATAATGATCATTGTCATTTTTGTTCCATTCAGACAGAAGGCAGAATGAAATGAAGAAGCCTTGGGAAGCTTTATTGGCTGGGCCTAGAAATGGCAAAAATTGTACTTACATCCCAGTAGATCAATAACTCAGCATGAAAGTGAAGGACTGAAGATGAGGGAGGCAGGATCATGTGTAGGGTAAGGTATGAGAGGTAGAAGAGGCTGCACAGAGACCAGGACTATGTCATTTAGGGTGTCATTTAGAGAGAGGATCTTGTCAATCATATTAATGGATATTCGATTTTAAACATAGTAGCAGGAAGGATTTCAATATGAATGGCATCAAACATTATTATATTTTAAAATATTGTTCTGACTTTCTTTAAAATAGATGTTTTGTTTTAAAACAGATTTAGATTTATAGAAAAATTGCAAATATAATAGAGTTCCCATACTTCTCACACTCAATTTACCATATTATTAATATATTGCATTAGGATAGTATATTTGTTACAATTAGTAAAGTCCAATTTATCAGTTTTTTTCATGGATTGTGCTTATTGTGTTTAAACACTCATTAAAAAAAATCTATGGTTACTTCCTTTTTTTCATGTTTTCCTTCCAGATATAATATCTCAAGGGTGAAATGGATATTTTAGTTTGGAGCAATATTATAATAGTTTGAAATATTTTTGTAATATTAAAAAAAGGGAGAAAAGTGGACATATATTTATTTTCTGACAAACTGTTATCATGTGTCTGTTCATTACCCAAGATAATTAAGTGCCAATATAAGCAGGCATTTAATTACTTATGAACACAGAATAAGAGTGACTGAAGATGAATATATGAAAGTTATCAGAGCTTCCCAAATTACACTGTTAATGTTGCCTTTCATTGGATAAAATGCAGGCTCCTTGAGGGGTAGAAGCAAAACAATAATTTCTTGGAGAACAGGGACTTCCTGCTCCCAGAACAGATGGAAGAATACAGCTGATCATTCTTAATTACCCGTAGAAAATTTTTTATTTTACTTGATGAATTACTACAACTGTAGTTTATTTTATTATCCCTTTATAGAACTGCTTCCCTGTTAATGTCCTTAGTACTAATAAATATGTTAGGTTTGTGACTTTCACCTTGTAAAGATAGGAAAGGAGGAAGATAAAAAACAGGACTGGAAAGATGAGAAAAAGTAGGAGTGTGAAAATGTAGCATTACTGGACATAGGTATCTGATTCACATTGCAGTTGAACATATTAAGAAAATAATTTGATGTACTTACATTTGACATTTTCATGACTACTGGACAAATATTTATCATTTCTTCAATTACTATTCATTAGGTATATGGTGTCCATAATTTTAACAAGTACATACTTAGAAATAATATTGAACATTCAATTATAAACACTGAAGTGAAAATAAACACAAATATAATGATATCAAAATTACTCAGGAGGAAAATTAATATAGCTAACTACTGAAGGGGATAAGTTATGGGCAGGGAGCTGATTAAGCATCACCTTGAATATTTATTACAGAGAAATGTCCTCCAATTTTCTATAGCAAGAAACTGTCAGGAAATTTATCTACATAAAGAAAGTGTTTATTATTGATTGCTTTTGTTAATGTTTTCTCTCTCTCTCTCTCTCTCTCTCTCACTCTTTCTCATATCTTGCTCTCTTTTTTCTTTTCCACTCTGCCCCCCCCACACACACACATATACTCACACTCACAAACATACATGTAAAAAATACTATTGGAAAATTATACATAGATAAATATTTTATATCTTATTTATAAATTAAGAAAACTAACTTTTTATTTTTACACTTGTTTCTAACATTTGAATATTTTTATTTTTATGTTGTTAAATGTATCATCATTTTCCTATCTGCTTTTTCCATTGGTCTCCATGCTTAGAAATTCTTTGCATAACTATAGCTAAATGTTTGCTGATAGTTTTCTCTAGTAGATTGTTATTAATATTAACATTTAGCCAGGTTGGTGTGGTTCAGTGGTTGAGCATCAAACTATGAACCAGGGGGTTAACCTATGAACCAGGAAGTCCGGGTTAGGGTACATGCCCTAGGTTTCAGGCTCAATCCCCAGTAGGAGGCATGCTGGAGGCAGCTAATCAATGATTCTCTCTCATCATTGATGTTTCTATCTCTTCTCTCGCTCTTTTCCCCACTCTGAAATCATAAATATTATATGTATATGAAAAAAATGTTCTAGCCATTTTAGCTCAGTGGATAGAGAATTGGCTGCAGACAAAATGATTATAGATTTGATTCTGGTACAGGGCAAACACCTCAGTTGCAGGCTCAATCCCTGGTCCAGAACAGGGCACGTATAGGGGGCAATCAATCAATGTGTCTGTGTCACATTCACGTTTCTCTCTCTGTGTCTCTTCCCCTCCCTCCCACTCTCTGAAAGTCAACAGAAAAATATCCTTGGGTGAGGATTACCACCAACAACAAGTATATTAACACTTTATATTGTTTATTTTTATATTGTGTACAACAAAATTATTTTAAATAATAGTTAATGTTTCTAAGGTTAGCATCAAAGTGTCCCTTCATCATTCATTTGCAATGCTTCCTCTATTATTTAGTAAATAATTCAATTATTCTTTAGAATCAATTTTTTAAGAGATTATTTTGCATTATCCAGTAAATCCCTGGGCTAGTACCACTGCCATCTGTCCTTATGTACTTGTTCTGTCATCTCCATGAGTATTATCTTCTCTTATTTTTATTCTTAGTTTTGTTCCTTGATGATTTTCATTGATAGATACATCGTTTGTTAGGATCTACTCTACATATCACACCCTGTGTTGGATACTAGGAACCAGAGGTGAAAACTTCAGGTACTAGTTCCATAAAATATATAACTAGAGGAAAATTTTCCATAGTTTCTCAGGATTCTATCCATATCGCTGTTGTGTGTCAGTTTCTATAATGCCCTTTCCTCTTCCAAGCATATTTCTTATTACACATTAATATCTCATTATATTATTTAACTATTATTTTTAAAAATATGTTTTTATTGATTTCAGAAAGGAGAGAAAAATAGGAACATCAGTGAGAGAGAAATGTCCATGAGCTGCTTACTGCATACCACCTACTGGGGAAAGACCCAACAACTAGGCAGGTACCCTTGAACAGGAATCAAGCTTGCAACCTCCTGATTCATGGGACAATACTCAACCAACTGAGACACACTAACTGGACTATTATTTTTATAAGTATCATAACACTAACATATTTTTAAAATCATATAAAACATGTGACCATATATTGTCTTTGACTCAGCTGAATACATATTTGGCCAGCCAGCTCCATCTTAAGTAATATTTAGCTTAATTACTCACTTGGACAACCAAATATGCTATCTGAAGCATCAATGAGCACTGTATTTTGGCTTAGTCCTTTCATTAAATCAATTCTCAGTCTTTACTATTTCCCAAAATATTCATACTCCTTGCTTCTTTCCATCACCATTGTGATCCATCTCAGTGTCCTGTTGCCTCTTAGCTGGACTATTATGAAGCCATACTGAAAACTCTGGAACTTGCCTCTTTCCAACATTGCCGATTCTATAAGTGAAATCAATTAAATTTACAGAGCACACATATGCTAAATTTATTATATTCAGTAGGAACATGAAAATCTATATATACCATTTCTTGCACACATTTGGAATTTTTAATTGAATTAATAGAAATAAAGATTCTAAGTGTGGAACTCAGTGAAACATCATTCGCACACTATATTGTGTGTTCATTGCCCCAAGCAAAATCTTTCCATCCTAATTTTTCCCCTCTTTGCCCACATCAACTGGCCCCAATCCACTTTCTCTCTTGAGATTATATATATATATATATATATATATATATATATATATATATATATATATATATATTTTAGGCTTGGTGCCTGAAATTCAGGCATGGAGTGGGCTTCCTCAGCCTGGCCTGCATCCTCTCCAATCTGGGACCCCTTGGATGTCAGGCCGCTGGTTTAGGCCCAATTTAATAATAGAGAGCTGTGGACAGAATTCAGAAGGCTGATCAACCTTAATTGCTCTAAACTTTAGAGTCTAAAGGGTCAGAGCTAATTATTAGATATTGGTAGTTGAAGTGGCCACCACCTGTTAGTCCTAAATTCACTGATTGGCTTTTATTGGGGTTTCCTGCCTAGGGCATATGGGTATATCCTATAATTTTAATCTTAATAAAAGGGATGGAAAAGCCAGAACAAGGAGTAGTTCTACCATTAGAGTTGAAGTACCGCCTGGCCCTCATTTCCCAAATTAAATCTTTTCTAAAATCTCTTTTCATTTGTATGTGGTCTTCTCCAGAACACAAATCCTGAACCAGAACCCTGAATCATGTGGGATGTGAAAGGGGCTTCCACACTTCTGCCTGCCAGCTTGGTCACTCCTACCTTGCCCCCCTGCTGGCCTGATTACCCTTAACCACTCTGCCTGCCTGCCTGATCACCTCTAACTGCCCTCCCCTGCCAGCCTGATTTTGCCCCTAACTGCTCCCCCCTGCAGACCTGGAAGCCCCCAACTTCCTCTGCCTTGGCCCCTACCACCTTGACTTTGTCCAGAAGGAAGTTGGACATCTAGAAGATGGCTGATCTATCCGTTCTAATTAGCATATTACTAGTATAGATATATGTGTGTGTGTGTGTGGGGGGGGTAATGTGTTTTGCTTAATCAACTTACTTTGAATCTTTCCTTATTTTTCACTTTAAGAGCAGTTCTCAAAGTGTGTCCCAAAGATGTTGGGGATCTCCAAGGCACTTTCAAGGCATCTATGAGATTAAAAAGTATATTCATAGTAGTATTAAAAGTCGTCAACCCTTATTACCGTGTTGACATTTGCACTACTGGTACAAGAATAATGTTGGGAAAGTTGCTTGCATCTTGACATGAATCAAGACAATGGCACCAACATCTTTTAGAAATCTTTATATTATATTATTCACTGCTATACACTGTGATTTTTTTTAAAGAGACTGTTGCATAGATTAATTTAAGAATGTTCTTTATAAATCAGTACAAATATTAATAGTGTGAAATCTTGACCTTGAATACTCTCTTCTCATTATATGTGAAAAAAAATGGAAGTAAACAAAAAAATTCTCCTGCATATCATATAACAGTTATCTTAAGGAAATCACATGAGTGATTGTTTTCTATCTGAACTGAACTACTTGCATTTTTATTGAACATCACTTTTATTTAAAAGAACGGCAGAAAGCTACATTACACAGACTTGGGGATTTGACAGACATATTATTGAAAATGAACAAAGATAGTCACTTCTGCAGAGCAAATAACAGGACCCAATATCTATGTTAAAATACACGTTTTTAAATAAAAATTGGAGTTTTGGAAAACTTGAATCTGTCACAGCTTCTAAATATTTAGACTTTAGAAATGGTTGGTAATGATACTAATAAATGCAATAGTTGGGCTCAGTTAAATAATAACTAAGTATTTTAACATTTCACAGTTTTTATTTCTGCTATTTAGACTATCCACCTAAATTATCCAACTAGGCTAAAGCTCTTTGGAGTCATGGATGTTTTAAGAATGTAAATAACTTCTGAGGCCACAGTTCCAGGATTGTGGATCTACAGATAAAACTGCAGCTTTTTAAATAGTTATATATCAATACCAGCCCCAGCTTTACTTCCAGGAAATTCCATTTGTGTTTCTTTCATGAACCATAGACACTAAATAAACCAATCTATTTAAATGCTTTATCCCTGCATACCTCCATACAATTTTTCACAAAATGCCTTTTATGTAATGTTTCCTTCCTTTTTTTCACTTGACATATTTCCATTTGCATTACAAATATGTATTTACTTAATCTTTATTGTTGAAAGTATTGCATATGTCCACTTTTCCCCACATTGATCTCTATTAGCCATCCCTGATCCCCTGGCACCAGGCCTTCACCACCCAATTATCTGGGTCTCTGGGTTGTGCATATATGCATACAAGTTCTTTAGTTGATCTCTTCCTATCCACCCACCCACCCCTACCTTCCTTCTGAGATTTGACAGTCTGTTCCATGCTTCTAGGTCTCTGGATCTACATTGTCCACCAGTTTATTTTGTTCATTATAGTCACATAAAAGAGAGATCATATGATACTTGTCTTTCTCTGGCTGGTTTATTTTGCTTAGCATAATATTCTCCAGGCCCCCCTATGATGTCTCAAAAGGGAAGAGATTCTTCTTTTTTATTGCTTCATAGTATTCCATTGTATAAATGTACCACAGCATTTTTATCCATTCATTTACTGATGGGCACTTGGGCTGTTTCAAATCTTAGCTATTGTAAATTGTGCTGCTATGAATATAGAGGTACATATATTCCTTCTGGTTGGTGTTTCAGGTTCCTTAGGATATCATCCTAGAAGTGGAATCACTGGGTCAAATGGCAGTTTCATTTTTAATTTTTTGAGGAAACTCCATACTGCTTTCCACAGTGGCTGCACCAGTCTGCATTCCCACCAGCAGTGCACTAGAGTTCTATTTTCTCTACATACTTGCCAACACTTTTCATTTGTTGATTTTTTTATGGTAGCCATTCTTGAAGATCTGAAGTGATGTCTCATCATTTTAATTTGCACCTCTTTGATGATTAGTGACTTGGAGTATTTTTTCATAAGCCCCAATTGAAAGAATAAGAGAATTCTTCAGCAGAAGAGTTAAAAAAATGGAGATAAGCAGTTTATCAGGTATAGAGTTAAGAGTAATGATTATAAGGATATTCTATAGCTTGAAAAAAAGAGATATAGAAACTATGAAAAACAACCATTAGAAAATGAAAAATGATAGCAGAAACAAAATATATAAATAAACAGAAGATTAAATTAGAAGTACCCTTCTGTCATGATAAATAATAGTCAACTAGGAGACATCTGAAACTCAAATTTGCTATATTTTACTCAGGTCTGCTTTTTTATCTAATGCTAGGGTAACCAGCCCTTAATTATTAAAAAATAAACTACTGAATTGTATTGGTAAATCTCTCCTGAGGAACTGAGATTTGACATCAACATTTATTTGAAAAATAAAAAGAATATTATTTTTAAATTAGGATATGACAATACCATTGAAAATTGGTTAATAAGAGTATATTTTAGGTTGTAACATTGCTTTACATTTAAGAATGTTAGCACCTTTCTTTCTGCTTTTTAAAATTATAGTAGCCATAACTTTTTATGTGTGATAGATAATATGCTGACTTCCTAAAAAGTATGCTTTGCCAAAACTGGTTTGGCTCAGTGATAGAGCGTCAGCCTACAGACTGAAGAGTCCCGGGTTTGATTCTAGTCAAGGGCAGGTACCTTGGTTGCGGGCACATCCCCAGTAGGGGGTGTGAAAGAGGCAGCTGGTCAATGATTCTCTCTTATTGACGTTTCTAATTCTATCCCTCTCTCTTCCTCTCTGTAAAAAATCAATAAAATATATATATATTTTAAAGTATGCTTCTTAGTGTTCATGTGCAATATGATGACTTTCTCATTATTTGATGCACTATTAATCCTAGAGTGGCTGTTATTTGACCTTCATTTCCATTTATTATGTAAATCAATATAATATACATGTCTTCACCATGTGCAGCCTCTATTCTACTTGCAACATTGATAGCATTCAAATTCCTGATTCAAGCTACACAGAATGTGTCTTTTCTAAGATGTAAACATAGCTCACATTTACCTGAGATATATTTCTGTAGAAAAGCACATTGCTTATAAAACTTTCTTTCAATGTGTATGTGTACAACTTAACTTACAGAGGCAGCGCTTCAGTTGCAAAATGACTGATGTTATTATTAAACTAGAGGTCTGAAAAATTTGTGCACTTGGGGGTTCTCTCACCCAGCCCATGCCCTCTTGCAGTCCAGGAGCCCTCAGGGAATATCCATCTGCCAGCTTAGGCCCGCTCCCCAGGGGATTGGGCCTAAACTGGCAGTCAGACATTTCTCTGGAAGCCCACGAGCCCATGGGGGATGTCTGACTGACAGTGCTAAGCAGCAGTCAGACATCCTTAGTGCTGCTGAGGAGGTGGGAGGGTTCCTGCCACCACTGCTGGGCTCACAGCCCTCAGTTCCTACATTAAGCATCTGCCCCCTGGTTGTCAGTGCAAATCATAGCGACTGGCCATTCTGCCTTTAGGGTCAATTTGCATATTGCCCTTTTATTATATAAGATTGTGTGGATATAAATGTTTTTAGGCTGTTGAACATCTATCCACCTTTCTCCTAGTGAGGTTTCCATAATATTCCTCTGGTGAATGCTCCTTCTTCACTCTCAGTTGAAGACTATTCTGAATGTTAGGCTCACATTCCAATTCTTAGAGCACACTATGCAGGCCTGGCTTATGAGATCACCAAGTGGTTGTCTACAGTGATAGAGTCAGAGACAGGCATGACTCAACCAAACTAAGGAGAACCTTAAATTACTTGAAATATTTGGAAAGAAGTGAACTTTTTTCTAATGAAGTTAACCAAATGTCAAGATGGAATTCTGAAGTTGCTGATGGCCGTATTTAACAACCACATTTGAAAAATGTTTGCCCAGATATCATACCACAGAAAAATAAGCTGAGACATGAGATGTAGGAAGATAGATTCCTGATGAAATCATCTCAGTTCTTGGATCCTATCAGTCCTGAAGCTAAAACAACCCTGGACTTTCTGATTGTACAAGAAAATAAATTATTTTACTTTTTAAAAGCAAATTGAGTTGTGTTTCTATAATTTACCATTGAAAAGTCATAAATGACAGAATAAAAATTAACTGTGCTTTCAGGCCAGTCTTTCCAGAAATATAGCACAAAACAGGTAAGTTCGTAGTAATATGGCCCTGTTAAAAATGTCACTGAATACACACCATAACTGAGAGAATATTAGTCTTATTTTCTCCAATAACTTAACATGCAAGTTCAAAAATAAATCACAATTAAGTTGAAATACATATTACAATTAAATACAAAGTAATACTAATTATTTATAGTGTGTACTTTTATGATAAAAAGAGGAAAGCAATTTTAGTTCAATGTATCATTAGTTTCTAAGCCTCAAATAATGAATTAAAAAGAATCTTGTAAAAATTTTACAGTAACCATATACTTCATATCTTGATTATCTCTAGTTTGCCAAACTCTGAAGCATAGCAATAATAGTGATACTTTCTAAAATTTATTGTAACTTATACTAAAATATCTAGTAAATAAATGGAACTCTAAGTATTTATTAAAGTGATACTTTCTAAAATTTATTGTAACTTATACTAAAATATCTAGTAAATAAATGGAACTCTAAGTATTTATTACTATTCTACTTTAATTTGATGTATAAAATTTTATTATTGTACTTTACTATTATATATATATAAGAATATATCCATAATAATAATTATTATTCAAATGTTATTGCAATCACTAACTCCATTAAGCTTAATTAAGATGTATGTCACACAAAATATATTGAACCATTTGTGAAATTTTGCAAGGCAATGTCTAGTGTTTTATTTATAATTAATGCTTACTACCTTAATATTTTACATATCTACTATAACTTGTTTAGTGAAGGTTGTCCCCATTTTATAGGTTAATAACAGTTCCACACTGAAAAATTATATTATGTCACTAATGACTACAATGATAGATACTTCAATTCCAGGGAGAAAAAAAAAAAGAAAAAAAAAAAAAATATATATATATATATATATATGTATATATATATATATGAAAGGTAAAATAGAAATATTACATTGTGGACTGGAAATCATAATAAACTTTTAGAAATTTAAACAGGTTCTAGAGTTATCATTTTAACAAATAATTATATGACAATTATGCATGATTCCTTAAAGTTGAGGTAGTCCTCACAAAGTCTACAATTAATAATTTAAAGTACACAATTCATTAGTATTTAGTGTATTCACAATATTATGCAATCACTAGCTCTCTCTAGTTTCAAAAATGTTTCATCACACCATAAAACATCACATTTTCTTTAGATAGTCATTCTCATCCCTCCTCCTTTCCCCAAGTACTCTGCTTACTTTTAATCTGCTTTCCCATCTCTCTGGGCTTTCCTATTTGGACATATAATATAAATAATATAAAATGCAACCTTTTATATCTGGCTTCTATCTCACACATTGTTAACTTGCAAGATTCATTCAAGTTGCATCATGTGTCAACACTATGTTCTTTTCTAAAGCTAAATTATTTATACATATATATGTATGTAATACGTATAAACATAATGCAATATATAATATACATTATGTAATATATGATTAATTTTGTAGAATATATATTATATACAATACATGTAGTATAGTATGGCAATTTGTTTATCTATTAATCCATTAGAGGGTATGTAAGCTGTTTTTACCTTTTGGCTATTATAAATAATGCTACTATAAACATTCATGTACAAGTTCTTATGTGCACATTTCATTTCTCTTGGGTATATGCACAAGAGTAGAATTGTGAGGTTAATGGTAATTCCATGTTGAACTTTTTGAGAGACCACTGAAATTTTTCCCCACAGTGGCTACAATATTTTAAACTCTTACCAGCAATGTATAAAGATATCTATTTCTCTACTTCTCTTTTAGCATTATTTTTCCATTTTCTTCATTAAACTCATCCTAATATGCATTGTAAATTTCTGAGAGGATAACTATGCAATAATTCCAAACTGATTTCATTAAAATGTTTTTTACCTTAACCTTTATGAAATTGCATAGGATCACTTTATCTGAACAAATATTTTTTTTAAAAAATGGCCTAGAATATTATCTTTATTTCTTTAAAGAATTGAGAACACTTCTTTTTTTCTCATGATTTATTATGGTTAAACATATACAAAATAAATAAAACTGATAGTTCAAATAGATCCAAATATGCCAAACAAAATACATTAGCCATTTATTGTGCACCATTTGCAAAATATAAAATAAATAAATAAATAATAAATATAAATAAAGAGCAGAAAATGAGCTAGCCATATTTAAACTAAAATTTTAAGCTTTAACATTATTTCTATAAACAGGCCAATAAATATCTTCCTAGTATTCCCATCTAATGTTCTTTTTATTCCTGTTTATGTTGCATTTAGACTTTTTCCATCTGTGCAGTTCAAAGGCCATTTCCTGGAATAATCAGTATGATTCTCAACAAATGTTCCATATAATTAAACAAAATATTATGTTTAATTTTTAACGTGATACATTATTTAAGTTAAAGAGAAAAATGTTCAGATATAAATAATTGAATTGCTTAATAAAATTTATGTATTCAGGTAACTTGAATATTGCCATCGTGTTTCAATAACTAAATAAATAAAATTAGAACAAGTTTTTTTATGTAGCTCGGTAGATTTTTCCTCCATAGACCTAACCAAAATAACACGTGCAATTATAGTGATCATTAAGGAACAGAAAAAAAAACATTCACAAGTTCATAAAATGGTTTCAGACACATGGGTTTCCATCTGCTACCTGCTCTACTTTTGAAGTGCAAAACCCACATCATGGAAGAGTCTGTGAGCTGCATTCAGAATCTGAATATCCATCACTGTCAGCTCTGCCACATGCAAATAGATTCCTCTATAGAATGGAATCATTTGTCTTAAACATTTTCCCCTTGTACTCCTACAATAAAATGTGCCTTTTTTTGTTGTGACAATCTTAAAAATTATACTTAAGTTTGGAAGAAGGGAGGTAAAAGGGGGGGGGGGGGGCATTGGGGGACATCTGTAACATGGTCAACAATAAAAAGAAAGAAAAAATGAAAATATTCACACCAATAGCAGATACGCCTTGGTAAGATTTTGGTATGTTCTGGAAACAAAGATTTCTAACATCAAGGGGTACACCACTGAAAATGGGTCTCAGGATGCTGATGTCCTCTCTGCAATATTACTGTCCTCACAAATTGCTGCTAGGAAAGTTGAAGCTCATGTCCCGAATACCAGGGAAATGTGATGGCTGACTTTTCTGTTAAGGCTACAACTCAAGAAATTCCTAATGTACTAAGACTTTTGAATTTAACTGAACTCCATAAAATGGCCAAGGGAGACATATCAAACCTTTTGTAAAGCAATTTTACTGAAATTATAACCTACTGTCTTCTCTAAATCCAAATCAGATTGTTTAAGACAATTTGTAATAGAAAAAAAAAAATGTTATCTGATGGTACCACCAAGAAAGATGCATATTGAACATAAAAAGAGGATTTGGGGGAGGGCCCAAATGGCTGCCTGGCACTTCCTAATCCCTCAAATTAACACTCTTGCAAGCATTTCACATCACTGCCATGGAATTGACAAACTGACTTAAATTACAAAAATATCAGTGGGATGATTGACTGAAATTAGCACAACAGAATATAATTAACATTTAACCTGTCAATCAAATAACCTGAATAAAACCATTAAAGTTTATATATATTCTAAAGGCCTGGTGCATGGATTCATGCATGGGTGGGGTCACAGTCCAACAAACAGTTTCAGCTCAATTGCTGCAGGCCTAAGATCACTGGGTGTAGTAGTTTCAAAGAGGCAGGCTCCTGGGAGGAGCCCAAGCCAGGGCTGGGCACTGTGCTATCACTCATCTCAACCCTGCTGCACCTACTGCTGCTGCTCAGTAGCACTGCCACAGAGGCGGTGAGGCTCCCACTGACTCAGCTGTTCTCGCCAGCCATGAACCTGGCTTCTGCCTGAGCACACTGACCACCTGGCGGGGGGGGGGGGGGGGGGGGGGGGGGGGGGGGGGGGGCTTCCTTGTTGATCATCTGACCTCTTGTGGTCTGTGCACATCATAGCGACCAGTCGTTCCAGTCATTCTGGTCAGTCATAACGTCACTTAGGCATCCTACCTAATAAAAGAGTAATATGCAAATTAACCACCACTCTGCTATCCCCACCAGCCACACCCACCAGCCAATCAGAGCAAGTATGCAAATAAACCCAACCAAGATGGCTACAGCCACAGAGAGCAGGAGGGAGGCTTTGGTTTCCCAGGCAATAGAAGAAGCCAAGCTTTCCACCTGCCCTAGCCAGCCTAAGCCTCCACTCCAGGCTACAAAGTTCCAATTATAGAAGGTAAACAAATTCCAGATATCAGGAATTTAAAATATTTTTATTTTAAATTTTATTTTAAACTAATTACATATTAACATAAATTGCATGTTTTTAATGGGGGGAAAAACACATATTACTTTATGTCTGTTTCTGCATTTGATAGTGAAGCTATCAGCTAGGAATGCCTGGGGGCACTCACTGGGGCCAGTATTAATTGCAGAGCCCTTGCAAAATTTTCCCAACCAAAAACAATGTTATGGCCAGATTAGTCCTTATGCTTCTCATTATGATTGTCCCAGCAACAACCATCAGAGAACTTTGAAAAAAACAAGGCACATGGTATGCCCAGGCCACACAGTGAGAAGATCACAGGTAGACAGAGAGATCAATCTTTATTGGAATAAGGGGTCAGGGCTTAAGTTCTAAAATTAAAGCACAGGAAGAGAAAACTAAATAAAAGGCAAAAAGCAACCTACTTAGAATTTGCCATAGAATGGTTCCCACTGTTGAGTTTTTCAAGCAGCTGTGTAGTTTGTTCCCCAAAGTAATTAAACAGCACAAACACAAGTAATCCAAATAATAATGGAAAATATAACTGCCCATCAGGCTTTGGATATGAGAATCACACCTACATATTCATATCAATTCATTCATTAGCATACTCTTAATGATCATATTATTCAATTCTCATATTTAATAAAGTAACAATAGTTAGTTATTATCCCCACTTCCATACAAAATGAAACTGTCAGAAGTAAAAAAGCTGATGACTACTCTAGCACATGACTAACTTCATAATTCAACATTGTTTTTTACATTGATTCATGTTTATGGGCCATGCATATTCAATAAAATTTTAAACTCCTAGAGGGTATATGTTTTTCATTATTTCCCCAAAGCCCTTTGCTTTTTGTTGCATATGTAGCAGCACCTTGATAAAGGTTTGTTTGTATCCAAATAATTCAAAATTTAAAGTATGAACTGAAAAATAGCATGGTCACTGTCATGTATAAAAACGTTAAGCTGTTTCATCACGAGGGCAAGGTTAATAAATGAGAGTACTTGGCAAAACTCTTTCACATAGATTTATAGGAAGCATTGACTTTGCTTTTCTTTCCTAAAAAACAACAAAAAATATGACTTCTTTAGTTTAATCTAACCTTGAACAAAAGTTGTAACAAGGTATTGCTATCTTAGCACATTAAAATAACAAGTGGATTTTCATTAAATATAATGAATGCAGCAAATATGAATAAAAAATCCTTTAGTTATGTTGAATATATGACCAAAAAGAAATCCTAGTAAGAAACTTTCAGGATCATAAACAATATTAATCGAAAGTCTGTACACTACATATCTCAAAACTAAATGTTAAAGTTACTTAACTAAATAATTTAACATACTCTAGCTAGAAATCAATTCTCTCACAAGCTTGTAAATATTTCCTTATTTTCTTTTTAATCAATATGTAGATATTTACTTAATCATTTTTCTTTAACTGAAATTATTTCCATATGGTGTTGCTGCAAATTCATTCCCAGCCCTGTTTTAAAGCGTTTCCCTTCCTTCTCAGACTTTCCAGCATGCTCTGAGAGAGATCTAATTTGTATGATTAACACACAATCTCTCTCTTACAGAGTTTTATGACTTTATTGTCCATCAGCTGTTAGTTTTCATCCACATTAATGTCTACTTTTTAAAATGATGACATACATAGCTAAAGAATATATAGACCTTGTTTAGTGAATCTTTATTTTCATTGTTGGAGAACCACACACATATACAGCAGGAGACATCCTTATTCCCTTGCCTGATGTAAATGTGAATGTCTGATGTTCCCATGTACTTTTTCAGACCCTTTAGTAAGGGTCATGTTGCTTAAAGCTCATTCCATGAATGTGCATGTTGATGAATGTTGATGGTATATACTCAAATGTTTTACTAAACCTTACTTTCACCCTTTGAAACCTGTCACCTTCTATGAAATCTCTTTTTCTCTATCAGCTCATCATAATCTACCTAATAAAAGAGTAACATGCCAATCAACCATATCTTCGTGAGCTAATCAGGAGTGAGTATGCAAATTAACCAAACAAAGATGGCAGGTTAATTTGCATGCACAATCGTGGAGGAGTGGCAGAAGACATGGTGGGTCACTTGTGTCATCACCATGGTGACAACACAGGCATTCTGCACCACCCCAGCTGCTCCAGGCCTCTGGGCATCATGGGAAGGCAGAAAGGCGGCTCTGGCCAGAGCGGAGGCGGTGCCAGCAGCCAGAGGAATGAAGGCCCGTTCTTGCACAAATCTTCATCGTGGATCAGGCCACTAGTTACATATAAAATGCTAGCATAAAACTCCTTGATACTCAAATTGCAGCTTATATTTATAAAAAAGATATATTAAAAAAAAAAGTCTGCCTCTGCTTTTAAAGCTACTTTGTGAGATTCAGTTTCTATCTCTAATAATTTCTGCTCATTTTTCAACTGATTATTTAGCTACTCTACTTCATTCATTGAAGAATTGTCATCAGGCTCAGTCTTCCTTTGCACATCAAGAAAGGTATGCTCTCCTCCTTGCTTTATAATTTCTTACATCACCTTTCCCCCCCCCCCACCCTTTACTCTATTCACCACCCTTCTCCACCCATTTTTCATCATCTAACTTTGAAATCACTAAATCAGATAATTTTATTTTTTTCCATTTTAATCACTTAGGTACTTTTATCATACCTATTATTTCATATCATTAAAGTCTCCATCTGAGGAACTCTGCTTTTTCCTCTCTCTGCCAGTCCTTTACTTCTCTACCTCAAGCCATAGATTTAAAGATATTGAAATATTTTGTCCATCACCCCAAGTCCCTTATTCATTATGCATCTATCCTTGTCTCCTGGATACCCTATACCTGGCTGGATTCTGGTATCATTCAGCAGTCTCGTACGGTGTCCTGTCTTCAACCTTATCTCTTCATTCAATTATTATACAATGAAAATATAATCACATTCCCGTCCTTGTTAGAACTTACCAGTGGCTTTTTATCACTTTTAGCATAAAGTTCAAATTTTATGTGGCTTTAAAATAACATTATGACCTGATCCCCGTCAAACTTATCTATTTCAATATTCATCTTTGCCACTGACTTTTGTTCATTCTCTTTAGCACCTTTTTGTTTACTCCTCCCCATACCTATTACTTAATTTTGATTTCTCTTTACTTTCCTAGATCAGAATTATCCATTCATCAGCTTCAACAGCAATTTATCTAGGATGCCTTACCCCAAACATCCTTCCATAGATACCTCTGCTGTATGACTACATAACACTGAAGCACCACAAATATTCTTGTGAAATGTTTCTTCTCCCCACTGGAAGGTAAGTTCCTTGAATATATAAGTATGGGGCACACTGATTCCAGCCATTGCTTGTATGAGAGATTTTAGCAAAGTCTGAAGCCAAAGCTAGAACAGACCATTAATATGAAAAAGCCACTCCAAATAGCTTGGGTGGGGCTGAAAATTGGATGAGATGGGATCTCAGAAAATCAACAGGGCAGGTTGGTGGTGCCTGACTGTCAACTCTGCAGCTGCGGACAATGACCCCTGTGAGCATCCCAACTTGGAGAGCACCTCTCCCCAAATTATTGCTCCTCTGCCAGACAACCCAGTTCCTTCCATAGATTCTCTCAAGCTTTGCTCTGGCACTTGAGTTCAAAGGGATCAAGCACAACTAAATTAATGTGCCAGACCTTTAAGAGGAATTACCTGGGCTTCCAACAGCTTCTACTCAGTCACAATCCCTGCAGGTTTTTATAGTCGGAAATTAAAAAAGCCTCTATTTCCAGCCCTGAAACTCTGGGCTAGGGGTCTGGTGTGGGGATGGGACCCTTTGCTTCACAAGAAAGAACTCCACAGCAGAGATATCTTTCCCAATTAAACACACACACACACACACACACACACACACACACACACACGGTGTCAGACCAACCTGTTTTGTGTCTCCACCCCCCCTACCAGCCTCAATTTCTTTAGTTGTTTGATTCTATTCAACCAAATTTCATGTGGCTCTGAATGATAATTGTTCTGTACTTCAGCTGTAATTTTGATGTGGTTGTGGGAGGAAATGAGTAACGGTGTTTACTATACCTTCATCTTGGCTCTCCTTCTACTCTATCCTTATATTAATTGTGAAATATTAAATGCTTTTGCTATTAGACTGGTAAAAGGCAAGTTTGCTCATTCTTACACCTTCTATTCATCATTATACCAGAGATCCTAGACTATGTAATAAAGCAAGAAATATAAAAGGAAGGGGAAAGAGAATGAAATGAAGGGGAGTTTAGGGAAGAAAAGCAAAGAAATGCAAATGAAAGAAAAGAAAAAGCATTAGGTCTAGAAAAGAATAAATAATATTACTATTGATAGATGATATACATCTCTATGCATAAAATCCTAAGAAATGTAGAAAAAACTATTAAAGTGAGAAGTGAACAGTACAGGTTTGATATTGAAAACTCAATTATTTATATATAAAAGTCCAAGAACTGAAATGGTGGAATGACCAGAACGACCGAATGACTGGTGGCTAGGACACATACTGCGGCAGCCAACCAGCCTGATGCGGCCCCGATTGGCCGCCAACACCCCAATCAGGGGTGGGGCCAGCCAACCACCCACCCGCGGCCCCTCCCCCCTGCTGGCTGGGCCCAATGGACCCCCATTGGGGTAGGCTGGCCTGACCCCACTGGTGCATGAATTCTTATATAGTAGTAGAGAAAGAATTGAAGGTAAATATTTTTTTAATGGACTATTTAGTGTCAAAATATAAAATACTTAAGAAACTGGAAGGGAAAAGGGGGGGCACCCATAACATTCCCAATAATAAAGATCTTTAAAAAAAAAAGGATGTATAGGAGTTTCATTGTTACCATTTATCAGATGCAGAAAGCTTTCATCAATTCTGAATTGTCTGAATTGATTTTCATATCAAATGGGAATTCTCTTGTAATGAATCTGAGAATAAAGAAAAATATTATATTTATACACATTTTAGTATTTTGTGTAACATTAATTTATTGTATGTCTGACATTTCATTTTATGTAATTCCCCATCATACTGAAAACCTTTCAACATTTCTTATAGTGTAAGTCTAGTGGCAAAGAATCTGCTAAGCCTTTACTTATGTTAAAATATCAAAATTTAAAAAAATAAAAAGAAATATTTTTTAAAAAGAAAACAAGAAATTATGATTTATAGGCATCCTCTAATTTAAGCATATAGTATGGCAATGTCAAAAATATTTTTAATTAGCCAAAACCAGTTTGGCTCAGTGGTAGAGTGTCGGTCTGTGGACTGAAAGGTCCCGGGTTCGATTCTGGTCAAGGGCATGCACGTTAGCTGCGGGCACATCCCCAGTAAGGGAAGTGCAGGAGGCTGCTGGTCGATGTTTCTCTCTCATCGACGTTTCTGGCTCTCTGTCTCTCTCCCTTCCTCTCTGTAAAAAAATCAATAAAATATATTAAAAATATATATATTTTAATTAAATTAATAAGTTCTCATGCTCAAATCAACTTTGAAAATTCAGAGATAAATGGTCATAAATGCATATATTTCTTTTTCTATCCCTGGCATTATCAGCAGTCCCTGTTTTATTCCAGAGTTCAAATGAAATATCACAATGTGCAAAATTAAATATTTCTTCATAATCTATTGAATAGAAGCTACTATTTAAGCTATTCACTCTGAAGATCTTCCTTATATGTGCTTCCTCTAGGCCCTTGCATATCTCTTCACTTCTAACTCTTAGTGCTCTTGCATAACTTTATTATTGTTATAGACACTTATATATGCTATACTGTGTTTTCTCCTCTGTCTGGAATCAAACTTTTTAGTGACTTCCTATTGCTTCTCCTCCGAAGGACTATAGCATGTCATCTATTCTATAACACCTCTTTGAAGTATTATTGACTCTCTTTCCCAGACTGTTTCACATCTACACTAATAAAAGAGTAACATGCTAATTGACCGTACCTTCATAATGCCCACTAGCCAATCAGGAGTTAGTATGAAAATTAACTCAATAAATATGGCGGGTTAATTTGTATATACAGGCCCCTAGTGGCCGGGGGCTGGGGCTGGATGTTTGCATTATTGCTATGGCGACGATGTAGCCTTTCTGCACCACTCCAGCCACTCCTGGCCTCTGGGCAGCATGGGAAGGCAGAAAGGTGGCTCCAGGCTGAGCAGAAAGGCGGCTTCAGCCTGAGCAAAGGTGGTATCGGCAACCAGGGGAGGAAGGCCCATGCGGGCATGAATCTTCATGCACGGGCCACTGGTTTATAAAGAATAGCACATTTATAAATATGACTTATTAACCTGATGATATTAGTTAATATCTATCTACTTTTCTATATTTTCCTTCTTTTATATTGTGTCAAAAATGCTTAATAAAGCCCTTGGTTCATAATGAAAGCTTAAATTGCCTTTTCTCTTTTTTTGAGCATTCAGTACTTTCCTTTTTTTTTTCTCCCCTTGCTTTATTTTTTAATTGTTTTTCATGTGAGAGTGTGATAGTCATTTAACTTATTTCCTCTTTTTTAAATAGGATATCTACATTTTCTATGATTAATTCTTTTTTGTTCTATGTCAGTGGTTGGCAAACTCATTAGTCAACAGAGCCAAATATCAACAGTACAATGATTGAAATTTCTTTTGAGAGACGAAAACCAACTTCTGCGCATGGGCCGTGAAGTTTTAATCTCACTATTAGTGCACTCCCGTACGTGGTATTTTGTGGAAGAGCCACACTCAAGGGGCCAAAGAGCCGAATGTGGCTCACGAGTTGCAATTTGCAGACCACTGTTCTATGTCATTTGTATTAAAAATAGTAGGGTTGTTTTTTTTTGTTGGTTTTTTTACATAGTCCCTTCTTCAAATAATAAAATCTCATAGCAATTGTGCTTTTTTTTTTTTTTTTCCTGTTTGAATGTTGTTATTGAGGCTTTTCTCCTCCAGACATAAATAAGTTAGTGACAAATATTTGTTTAGTGAAATAAAATTTTAAAAAATCATATGTAAAAGTGTAATAAAACATAGTTCCAAAAATTTGATAAAAGAAAATATCCTTATCAAAAACTACTTCAACACATAAGATTTATAATTTCCTCCAATGTTTATTTCAAAAGGATGATTTATAATTAAAAAGCTTACTACTAAAATTATTTCAAACTTAATGATTATAAAAGATAAATTACAAACCTACAAATATATTTCACTTGAAATCTACTGTCAGGTTTCCAATAGAAATTTCTTAAATGTGAACACTTAAAATTTCTCTCTAATTTTCCTGACAGGTAGTTTCTCTCCCCAAAACTGTTATCCAATTAGGCTATGCTTAAAAGCAAATTGAGAGAAAAGTACAAACATTTATTTGCATTCTTTCCAATATAAAATTGATTTTTATCTATTCCACAGTGAAAAAAATACCAACTATTTAACACAATTCTATTTCTAGGTGTCTATTAGAAAAGTTAAAAGTGAAATCAGCCCTAGCTGGTTTGGCTCAATGGATAGAGCGTCAGCCTGTGGACTGAAAGGTCCCAGGTTTTATTCAGTCAGGGGCACAAGCCTGGGTTGCAAAATCAATCCCCAGTATAAGGCATGCAAGAGGCAGCCGATCAATGATTTTCTCTCATCGTTGATGTTTCTATATCTCTCTTTCTCCCTCTCATTTCCTCTCTAAAATCAATAAAAATATTTTTAAAGTGAAATCAGTAGGTAATTATACTCCCAATAATTCTCTCTAAATAATGAAAGATATGTTTAATTTGGGGGTTTGTTTGTTTGATTGTTTTACCTATTAACATCCTTCATTTTATATTGTATTCCATCATTTTTTCCTGATACAGTGATTAGATAACAGGCTGCAAAAAGTTCAGACAGTGTTGCCTTAAATGCATGTTGAATCTTTAAGTGCTTTTATAAATAGTGATAATCCCCAGAATGTCTCCTGAAAATAAAAAGAACAGAATCCACAATGATAAATGATAAAATCAATAAGATAGTGTACACTAGCACACAAATCACATACTTATACAGGATCCAATAACTGCCACGTGGTTTACGGGTGACTTGTTAGTTTCCCCTCTACGTGGTGTTGGTGAATTTGCTCTAGCACCAAGGATCTCAGTAGCCTTTTTCTTGGCTTTCAGAGTGTAATCTATGTGCCTCTGTTGTAAACCTAACCATGCTCTGTGTGTACTGGTAAGTGCTCAATCATTCTGTCCATACATTTTTGTTTTTTGTTTTGTTTTGTTATTTACAGGCTTTATATATATATATATACACACACACACACACACACACACACACACACACACACACATATATATATATATATATATATATATATATATATATATGTTTCTAATGCTATTATTAATTCAATTTTCAATATTTTCTCAGTCTATGTGGGCTGCCATAGCAAAATACCATAAGACTGGTATCTTATAAATAGGAGAAATTTATTTCTCACAGTTCTGGAGGCTGGAAGTTCAAGAATAGGGAATCAGCATAGTAGGTGAGGACTCTTTTCAGGTTATCCACTAATCTTTAATTCTCATACTAGAGGCCCGGTGCACAAAATTTGTGCACAAGGTGGGGGAGTGTTCCTCAGCTCAGTCTGCACCCTTTCCAATCTAGGACCCCTCAAGGGATGTTAAACTGCCCGTTTAGACCTGATCCCTGTGGTATCAGGTCTAAATGGGGAGTCGAACATTCCTCTCACAATCCAGGACTGCTGGCTCCCAACTGCTCGCCTGCCTGCCAACCTGATCACCCCCTAACCATTTCTGCCTGCCAGCCTGATTGATGTCTGACTGCTCCCTGCCAGCCTGTTTGCCCCCAGCTTCCCTCCTCTACTGGCCTGTCACCCCTATCTGTCCTTCCCTGCAGGACTGATCACCTCCAACTGCCCTCCCTTATAGGCCTGGTGCCTTCCACCTGCCCTCTCCTGCTGACCATCCTGTGTTAGCCATCTTGTGGCCACATAGGGGCAGGATCTTTGACCACATGAGGGCAGCCATATTGTGTGTTGGAGTGATGGTCAATCTGCATATTACTCTTTTATTAGATAAGATAGAGGTCTGATGCATGGGAGGGGGCCAGCTGGTTTGGTGTCCTGGATCAGGGTGGAGATTCCCTTGGGGTGTGGGGCGGCCTGGAGAGGGGCCTGTGGTGATTTGCAGACTGGCCATGCCCCCCAGCAAACCAAGTGGAGGCCCTGGTATCTGGAATTTATTTACCTTCTATAATTGAAACTTTGTAGCCTGTAGCAGAGCCAAGCCTTCTGCTTGCTCCATGGCTGCCACCATTTCTGTTTGGATTTACCTTCTATAATTGAAACTTTGTTGCCTTTAATGGAGGCCTAGACCAGCCAGGGCAGGTGGAAAGCTTGGCTTCCCCCATTGCTGGGGGGCCACCCTCACCTGTTCTCTCCAGCTATGTGGCTGCAGCCATTTGTTGGGGGATTTATCTTCTATAATTTAAACTTTGTATCCTTGAGTGGAGGCCTAGGCCAGCCAGGGTGTGTGGAAAGCTGGGCTTCCTCTATTGTTGGGGAAACCCAAGCCACTCTTCTGCTCTCTATGGCTGCAAGCATCTAGGTAGGAGTTAATTTGCATACTTGCTCTGATTGGCTGATGGGTGTGGCTGGTGGGCATGGCTAGTGGGTGTAGTGGAGTGATGGTTAATTTGTACCTTACTCTTCTATTAGGTAGGATTGATTTTTTACAGAGAAGAAAGAAGAGGAATAGTTAGAAACATCGATAAGAGAGAAACATCAATTCAGCTGCCTCTTGCAAACTCCCTACTGGGGATGTGCCTGCAACCAAGGTACATGCCCTTGACCAGAATTGAGCCTGGACCCTTCAGTCCACAGACTGATGCTCTATCCACTAAGCTAACTGGTTAGGGCAGAAGAGATCATTCTTATGACTTTAATATCTCCCAAAGACCACCATCTACTAATACCATCACCTTAAAGAGTAAGGATTTCAACAGGTGAATTTGAAGTGAAAGGAACACAAACAACCAGGCCATAACAAATAAAATAAGGTACATTCTGCAGTTTATATGTTTAATGGTGTAGCAACAGCACTGGTTGAAGTCTTCTCTTCAGTACTTACTAGTTATACAAACTTGACCACTTTCATAATCTCTCTAGTTCAATATTTTCCTCTCTAATATGGAGTTACAAATACCAGATTCGTGAAATGATAATTAATAGATGTGAAATGTTTAAAAGGCTCTGTAAATAAAGGGTCTATTAATATAGTCTGTATTTTCTATTTTCTGATATAGTGATGCTTTGAGATGCCAATCTATTTCAATTCTCTTTTTTCAATTTCTTTTTCTTTATCCCATAAAACATATCCACTCTTTAGCAGCTAGTTCTAAAAATTATGTATTTGCAGCAAAGTCTTATTTCATTTGGACTTTGCTGCTTGATCTGTTATGCCTACTATACCACTTATATTAGCCTAAGGTATATGTGCCATTTTATAAAAATTGCTGAGATGCTTTTGTGAAAAGAATTTTTACAAAACCTGTAATCTTCTATATGATTACAGTAATAAGAAAATAAACTATCTAGTTTCTATGTATCTTATTCACATTTTAAAATAACTTTTCTCAGATTTCCATTAATTCTGTTTATGCAAATTATCAGGTTTTGTCAGCCAAGAAATAGAGATTGCAGAGAACAACAAACAATAAAGAGTTCAGTCCGTTAACTTTGGGAATATTTATGATTATCTATAACCTGTGGATTTGGGAATAGTTAGTTTATTTAAGACCCTTGTGAAGCAAAAACTGGTGCTATCTGCAGGGGCCAAGCAGCTGAGGTTTAGGGCGCAGTAACCTGGGCGGCAGGGCAGACACTGAGAGCCCAGCCTCTCCTCCTTGTGTCCAGCTATTCCTCTGTATGTCCCAGCTGTGCATGTCTCTGGGTGAGGTGAAACCAAAACAGGGCCTTTTGTGCCCAGGAAGCTGTCACTCACACCACTCTTCTTTTCCCCAGGTAGAAGGAGTTAAGAGTTCAAATGTTTATATTAACGTATGTTAATGCTTATAGAAGAAGGCTTTATTTGTTTATTTTTTGTTAGTTGAATTACATTTTAACTATTTTTCTTATAATTTGTAATATGTTAATGTTTTCTAAGAATGCATAATATATTGCATGACTCATGACAACTTTCATTGTCTTCCTCTTTAATTAGTCTTTTCAACTGTAAAATTTACACTTTATAAGTGACTACCAGGTACTTATCTTTTAATGATAATTTGAGACACCCATTTTTCTTGCCAGCATGGAGTAGCTATTGTTACCATTAGTGATATTATTACTTTACTAATATATTATTTGTTTTTCTTTTTAAATTAAAATAAATATTTATCACCAGTTATCCCCTCTATGCCCTCTTTCACCTCCACCCATCCACCTTCATCCCTTCAATCACCACACTGTTGTCCATGACCATGTGTTCTTTCTTTCTCTTTCCTTTCCTTCTTGCTCAATCCCGCTACTCTTCCCAACTCCTCCCTAGTTCCCCAGAGCTGTCTGCTTGCCCTCTATCTAAGATGCTTTGGTCTAAACTACAAACAATTAATGCTACCTTTTTTTCTGGTTTCTCTTTAATTTACTTTTTCCTGCCCTCAATTTTTCTTTGATGTATTATTTGGGTTTTTTAGTATTAACCGTACAGCTCACTGGTGCTGAGCCAAATAACTGAGAAGTCAATTTTTTTTCCCTACAATTCTTAGGCCACAAGGCAGAAACCCACCCAGAGGCAGCTTCAGAGTAAGTTTTGAGCTAGATTAGGAGAGGCTAAATTTCCCCTCTGGGTTAAGATATGCCTCAGGACAATGTGATTTATTGGCATCTGTAGATCTCATTGATGCGATAAGGAAAAGTTTTTTGTTTTTTTTTTCCAGAAGGCAGAAAACCACTGAGAGGATCACTTCCGTCATCCTGATTGACAGCTTGGGGCAGCTTAGCCCAGAAGCCTGCAAAGCTAGCTTGAGGGATGCAATGATTCAGGCTAAGTGAAGCTATTCTTCCTTCCCCAGTGCAGTTATTCCCAGGTTTTCTGCTTGACTGTATGGCTCAAGTTTCTTATGTGAAGCCCAGGGCTGAGATGCTTTTCTGAGCTGTTTTTGTTCATGGATCACTGTCTAATTATTGAACTTTTTTCAGGGACAAATACTGGGATCTCCCACTTGGTGATCTTGGAGACATTGCTCTGCAAATCCTAAATGCATATTTCTTTAGAACAAAAGACATAGGTTTTTGGTGATATTGTCTACAGATTTAAATTGTGTGGTTAGCATTCATACCTGACTGAATTTGAATGTAAACCTACTGTCTGTTGAGTTCACAGTAATGTTAACATAAGTAGGCCATGTAAATAATTCTCACACATGTCCATCAGGAATGTTTTCAATTTTGACTTTCAGAGAAACTCAGGGTCCCCGGTGTGAAACTCATATTTCAATACATGTAACTTGAAGACTCTATTGAATATTAGACAATTAGAAATGGACTAAAATGTTGCCTCTTTCAGTTTTTTAAATCAGCTACTTCCTCCTGCTAAGCAAAATAGAACAAAAAAATATTATCTGGACTCAAGACAAAATTACACCTGCATATAATCTTTTTCTACCATAGAAATTTTAACATGTTAAATAAATTTTATGATATCAATTTCCTAGGGGTCTCATTTTTTAGATATTTTTCACTGCTTGTTACCTACTTAAAATCAGCATAACAGCTTTGAAAATTATTCAATCGTCCTCTTCTCATGGTTACAATAACTTAGAAGCACTTTTGATTTAACATAATGGTGAATTCATGTATCTGGATAACTCCTAAACTAAACTGAACTAACTCAATCACTCAATAATTGTCAATTTGTCACCTGATTTTTTGCTTACTCTAAATTAGGTCAAAATAAATAATGAAAACATAACTTATGAACACAGCAAAAACTATTGTAGATATCTTCTTTCTTAGGAAGCATTAGCCTGGGTTGAGTCTCTCAATTCTCTAAAAAATGTGTATCTATTGCATTCCCACCATACTGGTGCAGCCACTATGGAAAACAGTATAGAGTTTCCTCAAAAAATTAAAAATGGAACTGCCATTTGACTCAGTGATTCCACTTCTGGGAATATACACTATGGGAGCATTACTTACAATAACTAAGATCTGGAATCAGCCCAACTGCCATCAGTAGATGGATGGACAAAAAAGCTGTAACACATTTACATTATGGAATATTACCCTGTTTCCCCGAAAATAAGGCAGTCCCTTATATTAATTTTTTCTCCCAAAGTTGCACTAGGTCTTTTTTTCAGGGGATGTCTTATCTTTCCATGCACTAGGTCTTATTTTCTGAGGATGTCTTATTTTTGGGGAAACACGGTATGCAGCTATAAAAAAATAAAGATCTCTTATCTTTTGGTAAGACAGCATGGATAGCCCTGGAGAATATTATGCTAAGTGAGATAAGCCAGTCAGAGAAAGATAAGTATCACATGATCTAACTTATATGTGCAATGTAATGAATAAAAGAAACTGATGAACAAAATAGGTCCAGAGACATTGAAGTATGGAGCAGACTTACAAATCTTACAGAAAAGAGGGGTGGGTGGATGGGAATAGATTAGCCAAAGAATTTATATGCAAAACTCATAGACACAGGCAATAGTGCAGAAAGCCTTGGAGTGTGGCGGGGGTCACTGGGAGGAGAAAAGGGCACATCTGTAATACTTTCAAGAAAGATACATTTTTTTAAAAAAATGTATCAATTGCATAGTGTATTTTTGAACACTGAATAAAATAGCATGTGTGAAAATATTGAGCACATGATAAAAAATGAATTACAGTCATGAAATACTAGAGGCCCAGTGCATGAAATTGGGGGGGGGGGTGGGCGGCGGGTGTCTCTCAGCCCACCCTGCAACCTCTCTCCTTGGACATCCTTCTCACAATCCAGGATTGCTGGCTCCTAACCACTTGCCTGCCTGCCTGATTGTCCCTAACCACTCTGCCTGACAGCCTGATAACCCCCCAACTGCTCCACTATCAGCCCGATTGATGCCTAACTGCTCCCCTGCCAGAATGATCATCCCCAACTGCCTTCCCCTGCCACCCCAATCCCCCCAACTGCCTTCTGCTGAGAAGCTGAGAAGACTGGGGGACTGAGTCTGGATGAGGCAGGGCTTAGGGGACTGGGGGACTGAGGCCAGATGAGGCAGAACTGAGGGGACTGGTCACCACCATCTTGTGGCTGTGGGTGCCACCATCTTGTGAGGGTGTGGCAGTCAATTAGCATATTCCCTCTTTATTGGATAGGATGAGTTCTTCATTTATCTCTGACTTTACAGCTCCAAGTTATCCATTTTCATTTCTTTTTTTTCTGTTAGAATTTTGTTTGTTTGTTTTTGTTTAAAGTGTTACATATGTCTCTTGATTTCCCTGATTGAACCCCCCATCCACTCCCACCCCCCAGAACAAACCCCACTGGCCCAGGGTCTGTATCCATTGGTTATGCTAATATGCAAGCATACAAATTCTTTGGTTGATCTTTAACCCCCCACCTTCTCGCTGAGGTTGGAGGGTCTGTTCAGAGTTACTTTTTCTCTGGATCTGTTTTTGTTCATCAGTTTATATTGTTCATTATATCCCACATATGAGTGAGATCATGTGATATTTATCTTTCTTCAACTGGCTTATTTCGCTTAGCATAATGTTCTCTAGTTCCATCCATCCTGTTGCAAATGTAAAAGTTCCTTCATTTTTATAGTAGCAGATATTGCCTTGTGTAGATGTACTAAAGTTTTTTAAATCCACTCATCTGCTATGGGCACTTAAGCTGTCTCCAAATCTTAGCTATTATAAATTGTTCTGCTATGAACATATGGGTGCATGTATCCTTTCTGGTGGGTGTTTCTGGTTTCTTGGAATATAGTCCTAGAAGTGGGATTACTGGGACAAATGGGAGTTCCATTTTTAACTTTTTGAGGAAACTCCATACCGTTTTTCACAGTGGCTGCACCAGTCTGCATTCCCACCAGCAGTGAAGGAGGGTTCCTTTTTATCCACATCCTCACCAGCACTTGTATTTTATTGATTTGTTGATGAGAGCCATTTCATTTTTTATGGACAAAGGCATTTTTTTTTTACTAATACTCTAAGTACACTTTTCTTCATATTTGTTATTCTATTTAGATTGTTTCAGCCAAATTAGAAAATTGGTGAATTCTGCTAAAAGGAATTTTGTTATGTTATTCAGTATAATTCTATAACATTATTTTTACTTTTTTTTTAAAAAGAAATTACTGTGTTAAATTATGCACTTTTTCAGCCTAGAATATTCATTTCCCATAATTTGTCATTTCAGTCCATTGCCAAACAAAGATTGTGGACTGAGATGTGTCACCTGCCTGAGGTTCTACTGCAGATTGGTGACAGAAGGATTAAATTCGCAACCTCAGAAAATTTACTGTGAAATGTTAGCTCATTTTGTTACAATTGTATCAGAAAGAAGGACAAGAAAAAATATATCTGTCGATTATTTGCCAAGATCTAAATCAGAGCATTTCCGACTTCTGGGCTAAGCTGCCCCATTCTGTCAATCAAAATGATGGAAGTGATCCTCTCAGATTGTTTTTTTCTGTCTTTTCCTTATCACATCAGTGATATCTACGGATGCCAAGAAAGCATATTGTCCAGAGGCATATCCTTACCCAAAGGGGCAACTTAGCCTTTCCTACATTAGTTCAAAACTTACTCTGAAGCTGCATTGTGTCTTAAGAATTGTAGGGGGAAAAAGTTGTGGTGGACTGTATTGTTAACATTAAAAAAACTAAGCAATACATCAAAGAAAAATTGAGGGCAGAAAAAGAATAAACCAAAGAAACTAGAAAAAAAGTAGTATTACTTGCCTGTAGTTTAGAACAAAGCATCATAGATGGAGAGCAGGAAGACAGCTCTCAGATGCTGGAATTGCAAGGAGTAGAGGGATTGAGCAAGAAAGAAAAAAAAAAAAGACACACAGAGAGAAGGCATGGTAATGGACAACAGCATGGTGCTTGAGGGGAAGAGGTGGATGGGTGGAGGTGGAAGAGGGCATAGAGAGGATAACTGGTGATAAAAAATGTTTTTTAAGAAAAATAATAAATAGTATGTTAGTAAAGTAATATCATTAATGTTAAAAAGTAACTGCTCCATACGAGCAATAAAATGGGTGCCTCATATTATCATTAAAAGACAAGTATTCATTTATAAAGTGTAAGTTTTACAGTTGAAAAGATTAATTAAAAATGAAAAATTGTCATGTCATAAAGTATATTATACATTCTTAGAAAACATTAACTTATTATAAATCATAAGGAAAAATAGCAAAATTTAATTTAAAAAAACAAACATAGGTTTCTTCTATAAGGATTAGCATAAGTTATTATAAAAATTTAAACTCTTTCCAACTGACCTAAAGTTTTCATGTTTCCTAGGAGATAGGGAAAAGATAGGTGATTGAAACTATTAAGTTCTGGAAAAGTGGTAAATTGCATGAGGAAGTACCAAAGTGAAGTGTAAAAGATATTCATGTGAAGAAGCATAATCAGTGATTAAAGAAGTCGAACTAGAAGATGAGAAGAACTCTCACTCAGTTATTCAGGTTGAGTGGAAAGACACATACTATGAACCTCTACGATATGAACTGAAAGCAATAAACAATAAAAACAAACGATAAATTCTTTAGGAACTACAAAGTCATTATTAGCTTCTCTGTGATGAAGAAACTGCCCTTAACTTGGATCTAAAGAAAATCACTGTTTAAAACCATACTGGAGTGCAGGAACAAACATAGCAACTAAAATGAAGAGTTCTCAAAGAGAATCGAACTAAAAACTCATTTACAGAAACAAGCATTTGAAAAATAACATTGGTAGAAAACAAACTACTGGAGGAATTAGTTAATTACATAGTCTGTTATGTGAGAGTGAAGGTACATGCAATATTATGATAATAACTTCAAGAAGTTCCCAAAAAGGAAGTAACAGCTCTCATAAAGACCCTGTAATACAAGCATAGCTTGGAACCCAGGCAAAGTATCAGCTGAAAAGACAGCAAAATCTACTAGTAAGTGCATTCTACACCAAAACTGCAACAATGTTCTTAGATAAATTTGACCAAAATTGATGAGGTATTAATTTTTAACAGAACACTGTTTTTATTGTTTGATATATCCTTCTTTCACTTATAACTCTAATTTATTTTGGTTAATTTTTCATATAATCCTCTTCAATTAATTACTCCATGAATGCATAAATGCATGAATAAACAAATTGGTTCTCAGCCAGTGATAATTTACATTATCTTCTTATTAGCTCAGTGAGATCTGGTAATGCAGCAGGTCCCTGGAAGCTTAAAAAATTTGAATTGGACACTGGACATGCATAATTTTGTGCCATTTCTCCTTTTAAAAGTTGAACAAATTTTTTCATAGAGAAAACCTTTTTTTTTAATGCCTCACAAGAGAATAACTGATCCCTTTTTTTCCCATCATACCACACATCCAATCTATCACAATATCCAAAAGTTTCTCCTTCAAAATGCTTCATTTTCCTTTTTTTTTTTTTTTTTTTTTTTTTTTTTTAGTATTTACACTTGTTCCAAGTTACTGAAATTCTTGTCATATCGATATTACTTCTATGGAATTTTAATGGTCACTAAACCAATTTCACTCATATAACAGTAAATAAATTTTGTGTGTTGCACTGCAAACAGATTAGCCTTCCTAAAGTCTGCTCTTTCACCTCTTCACTATTCTAACGTCTGATTTAATTAGCTCATTTCTTATAGAATGAAATGAAAATGCATTGAAGAATCATTTAGGTTTTATTGCCTTAACTCCAAAATTATTTTACAAGTTGCCCCCTCTATTTAAGCTAAATATTCACATTTGGTAATTAGCATATGTTATGTGGAACTCTTTTCCTCTCTGAGTAATTTAACCAGTTTTTAAATTTTATTTTTAGAGATCACTCATTGCAATCTGGAGAATTTGATAGACAAACAATATTAAATTAGTAAAAGTATTTTTAGCATACAACAGTAGAGAAGAGAGATGAACTAAGTAGGGAGGGAAAGAACTGTTAATATAATATATAGATAATGTCTTATAGAATTGTACACTTGGAACCTATATAATTTTATTAGCCAATGTCACTCCCATAAATTCAATAAAATAAAAATTAAAAAAAGAACTAAGGTAATAAGGCTGGTAAGCTTCACGGTAAAGTTATTTATTGTTCAATATTTTTAGTTGTCAACACATGTTTGCTATTGTTTTCATTTGCCTAACTTTCTAGTGCTCGTTGTTTGCTTTTTGTTGTTTTTTTCATCAAATTCTTCATAGAAATTATAAAACCCTTGTTAGACACATGAGGCATATGCATGATGTAACAGTCTTTGTCTTTTGTTTTTTTGTTGAGGTGTTGTAGACAGACCTCCCTCCTCCTGAGTGCCATTCTCTACCTCCAAGCTGTACCGATTGATGTCCAGATCCATTACACTGAAGATTTTCTACCACTTATAGGATATATTGCTTCTTCTTGTTTTATTTGTTTGTTGTTGTTTTTGGTTTGTTTGCTTTTAGTGCAACATAACTCCAGTAGCTTTTTTTTAAAGAGGCAACATTTTTGTAGCGCTGCATTTATAGAAATGCTATACTCTATGCTCAGACTTGATGGATAATATTGGAAGTTTGTAAACTATGATGTTGGAAATAAATGCCTTTTAGATTTTTAAGGATTTTCTTTACCTTTTAACTTTCAGGTTTACTTTGATAAATTAACACCATTATTTAACCTAATTCCCTATGTGTAAACTTTCTCTTTCTCTCTTTCTCTCTCTCTCTCTCCCTCTCTCTCTCTCTCTCTCAACTTTTGAGATGCTAAATTTTTCTCAGAAGTTTCAAAATTTTCTGCCAATTATAACTATATATGGATAATTTTGAAATAACTTGTCCAGGTTCTCAGTGGGCTCTTGAAACTGGACATTCCATGTACCTCAAATCTGGGAATTTTAAAATATAATTTCTCTCACTATTTCCTCCCCAGCAGGCTTTCAATTCTCCTGGAACTTTTATTAGTAGGATTTTTAGATTCCCAATATCTTCAAGTCTCTTATGATTTCTTGTTTTTACCTCACCATCTAGTTCCTTCTGCTTTTTCACTGATGTCAGAAAATGTCTCATTTATGACTTATATTTCAGCTAACAAATTTCAAATTTCAAAAGCATACTTTATCATGCTTGATTTTTATGATCATTCTTGTTTTAAGAATTAAAGAGATTTCTTCTGTTCTCTGTATTTATCTTTGTTCCTTTCATGTTCATTTTGTTTGATGTAGATTTCCTCAGATATACTTTCTTTGCTATACCTTCCTAATAGACTATGTGGCATGAAGAAGCTATCTGGAAGCTCCATTAGCCTGCATGGGCAGTGCAAGAGAATGGGACTCAATATAAAAAAACTGGGTGGGGACCTCTAAATATCATTGCTTATAAACATTCCTCTTGGCCTATCATCCTCTCCAGGAAGAACCCAGCATTCTCCTAACTGGAGATATAAGCCTGTGTGTACTCATGTCCTGGGATTTGAATATGTGACAACTATCTGCTTGCATTTTTAATATATAGATTTTGACTGAATTTGTCCACCTTTTCTGCACCCTGTGAATTATTTAGAGGGTCCTGGGGCCCCAGTGTCTCTCAGATTTAATGTCTCAATGATATAAAAGTCTCCTTTCTACAATGTGCACTGAGGTAAGGTTGGTTTTCAACAGATCCTTTCTCTTTCAGCTCCTCTCTTCCCTCCCACACTCTGGAGCTCTTTGTGTTCATTCTTTGCACATGTGCAGGTTTTGAGTGAGAAACTGACTTTGTCCTCCTGGGCATCCTCCCTGTCAAACTCAGAGTTCTGTTTAATTTTCTCCAATATATTGGTTCTCAATGTTCCTTTATATCATAATTTTATTAATTTGTTTTTTTAATATATTTTATTGATTTTTTACAGAAAGGAAGAGAGAGGGATAGAGAGAAACATCGATGAGAGAGAATCATTCATCAGCTGCTTCTTGCACACCCCCTACTGGGGATGTGCCTGCAACCAAGGTACATCTCCTTGACTGGAATCAAACCCAGGACCCTTCTATCCACTGAGTCAAACTGGTTTTGGCTAATGTGTGTTTTTTAACATTTCTTGTCTTCAGTTCTTTTTTCTCTTATTCATCCTTGTGTATTTATACTATTTTAAAATCTAGTTCTATCTCTTTAGTATTTTTATTTGTTTGTATGTAGGAACCTGAGCTTAATCTCCTAAATTTAGATAAAAATACTGGTGATGTACTTTAAATGGAAGAAAGTTTTAAGAAAAGAAAATATAAAGGGTAGTGAAGGAGGTCAGCAATGAAAGAAATTACTTTGCATGAAAAAATAGAACCCAAAGCAGTGTGGCCATGGTGGTGAGAATTAGGACACTCAACAAGCTTTCATTTTGACTGGTGTCTTAGATAAGGAGACATGATGCTCTAAATACCTCAGTTACAGGTCATTTCAAGATGAATTCCCAATATCAGAAGCCTGATTATAATGCTTGATTCCAATCTTTGAACAGTATTCAAATACTATACTTCTGAGAATATTTGTTGGTGCTTTCTATGACAACTTCCTTCAGACAAATCAAGGTAACTAGAATGCTCAAGCCTAGTGTGATATAAATAAAAAACCCTGTAGTGGTGTGCAAAATAGGTTGTGGAAGGTTCTGCTCTCATTGTTGAAAAAACCAATACACTAGGATTTAGATATTAAACTTTAAAATCTAAGTTTTCATAAGAGCTAGGTAGAAAATTACCAACCTAGAGGAATGTAACAACCTCTGACTTGGTCTTTGAATTCAATCTTGCCCATTTGAAGTTATTCTATGTTTTATTGCCAGAGCTTCTTATAAAGCAATGGTCTTCATATAAATGGAAAAATATGTGAGCAAACATTCCCAATAAATGTACAATATATTTGATTTCTTGTAAAATGGGGAATAACCATAGCTCTTCTGGCTTCATGTACATGTGACTTCAGCAATTACACAGGGACCTGCACTTAGAGGATCTTAATTTAATGCTCAGTTTTTGCCAATTGAGTTATTAGGAGTTTTTGGATTAAAAGAGCTCTACATTTTCATTTTATATTGAGACTTGCAAATCATATAATTGGTCCTGTCCTTACCTCATATATAGGAAACAAATGAAGCAGCACAGTGCCTTGTAGATGGTAATCCTTCAGTAGTGCCAAGTGCCAACCTTATTTGGATAATTGGTAATAGTAGTAGTAGTGGTAGTAACAATACTAGTATTAACAGCAGTAGATTAAGAATAGCACTTTTTTTGCTAGCACTCAATTACACATTGCTCACTACTCATTCTTTAACATAGAAGCATTTGTATTATGTGTTAGACACAATGCTGGGGAAATATTAAAATCACATCTGTATGCATTTTTTCAATTTGACCATAACATCTTTTTAAAAAGAAATCTTATTATGTTCATTTTAAAATACATTATATACTATGAAAGCAAAGAAAATTAATAAAACTATTTTTACTATCCCCACACTTTAACAATTATGTATTAGGTGCCTTCTATTTATTATAATTTTGGTCTTCCCACCCACTCACTCCCTTTTCAAATATTGATAAAATCATGGTCCATTTAAATATTATGAAGCATCATGAATACTACATCCATTAGGAATAAGGCAAAATTATTGAATTTGACACACTTAAAGTTCACAGATTCTAATAGATTATATCACTGAGGCAAATGCATTATCTTACAAAATTGAAATCCCTTAATTATCATACTAGAAACACAACACTTAAACCAAAAGCAAGATGGTATGATGTCCAACAATACACAGCATTTAAGTAATTATAAACTTTAGATTTCTTTTGCTCTCATGTACAAATTTCAAGTTTCAAGCATGTTCAGTCTTTTAAGAAGCTATTTTCTGTTATAGCAAACGAAATGTAGAAGGACATTTTGCTTTAATGGCATTTTCTATTCAGATGCTCAACATTTAATCCACTTTAAAAAGGGCCAAATCAAATGATAACTCTTTTTTAAAATATGACTTACTAGATATTGGAAGATTATTACTAAGTAAGCATGTTTTTTACCTTCAAATTTTATTAACTTTATATGCTTAATAAGTTGGTTATATAATGCTGACATGTTTATAAGGAGGTGTTTGAATTCTCTGAATTGTGTAGAAGAGTACAGCTTAACTACTATATATGGTCTTTGCCACTTAAGCAATACTAATTTTCTTGCAACTATTAATCATGTGCTGTTATACATGAACTGGTCTGCCTGAAATGCTTGTTTTCTGCATTATTATTCTACAGAATTGGTAATAATGTTGGTAATAAAAATTGCTATTAATTAAGTTCTACTTCTGTGAAAAGGCACTAAAAGTTTTGAAACTAAAGAACAGAGTACATGCAAAGAATTAAATAACTGGTTTGTATCTATTTAACATATTTAAAGATAAGGGACTTAGAGATTTATTGCTGATCAACTGGCATTAAGTGTCAGACTAACTCAAGTAAATAATAATCCTATAGAATAAAAGTCCAGTGACTGAAATGGGGGAAAGACCAAAATGACCAGAGACCAGAATGACCATGGCCCCTCTTCCTGGCTGGCCCAGCCCCTCAGTGGGGACCCCCCAGCATGATAGGGGCAGGGCCAGCCTGCAAACTGCCCTTGGACATTTGCCCCAGCTGGCCCCATTACCCAGCGAAGGCCCAAATCCTGATTGGGGGCATAGCCAGCCTGCAAACTGCCCTTGACCCCGCCAGCCCCACCCCAAGCAGAAACCCTCACCACAATAGGGGGCCCCAATCAGGGCAGCCAGCCAGTCCCCACCCATGCATTAGGCCTCTATTCTATATAATAAAAGGGTAGTATGTAAGTTAAACCTAATACCAGAATGACCAAAATGATGGCTCAAGCAGTCACTATGAGGCACAATGACCAACTCAGTCCCTTTCCCCAGCCAGTAGGAATGGGGAATGGGGAACTAGAGGGTGGGTGGCAGGGAATACAGATGGCCCCAGGCCAAACCCCCACCCCCCACTCTACCAGTAGCCTCACACACACAGGGCAATTTGTGGTGTGGGCAGGCCCAGTGAGCAGGTGGGAACAGCTGACCTCTATCCCTTCCCCAGCCATCAGGTTCCAATTGCCCAATAATGAACCGGGAACTAGGAGAGTGGCAGGGGACATGGGCAGGGCCAAGTCAAGGCCCACACCCCGCTGGTCACCTCGCATACAGAGGGACACTTGTAGGGGTGGAGTTGGCGAGCAGGCGGAATGGCCAACCTTTTGGTCCCTTCCACCGGCCATCAGACTCTAATTGCCTGATGGTAAACAGGGAACCAGGGGTGGATAGTGAGGTGGGGTGTGGCCAGCTGAGGGCAGCTGGGGAAGATGGCCCTGATCATAGGCCAGGCCTAGGGACCTTCTGCACACATAAATTCCTCTAGTAACAATAATCTATAATAATAAAAGCATAGTATGCTAATTAGTCCAGCCGAACAACCTTCCAGACATCATTCTGGATGTCCTTTCGGATGAAGCCACGGCAGTGGGGGCCAAGGCAGAGGCAGTTAGGGCAATCAGGCAGGCAGGCAGGCAGGAGAAAAGTAGCAGGTATCAGTATAATTCTCAATTAAACTAATATTTTAGTCACCTTATTTTTGTTGGAATCCATTGGTAGCCTTTGCTACCTCTAACACCAATACAATGTTCATTGTTCATATGAAACTATGCCAACTGTAGTCTCTAAACAATTATTTATTTTTAAAAAAACTACCATGAGTACAATAGAATACAACACTCTGAGAAAACATTTTTCAAAAATGTTTCTTCATGGGATTATATATTAGGATTAATTATATGTTCCAATATATTTTGACACATTAGCATGAATACTCAAGAAAAAAAAGAAAGAGTATGTGTTCATTTCATCATCTCTACTAGTATATATAAAAGCCTAAACACCTCTTATGACTGAATGACCAGAATGACCAGAACAACTGGTCAACCAGTTGCTATGATATGCACTGACCACCAGGGGATAGACGCTCAATGCAGGAGCTGCCCCCTCCCCTGGTGATCAGTGCACTCCCACAGCCAACCTCCTGTGACTGACCAACCTCCCATGGTCCCTCACCCTGGCTGGGCCTGATCACTGGCCAGGCCTATGGACCACACCTGTGCACAAATTGATGCACCAGGCCTCTAGTATTAAATAAAGGAGTATGAAGTACTGAGAGAAACATCTTTTTTTTTTTTTTTCTTTTTCTTTTTTTTAATGTTTAACAGAGGCAAAGTAAAAATAGAAAAATTATCTATTTGGTCTGCTCACTTAGGAAACCATCTTTTCTAAAAGGATAGACACATTACAACCAACTATAGTTCCAAGTATTGGTTTTATATAGAACTTTTAAAGAAAAGACTAGCTGGCACCTGCTGTGGGGAAATACAAATTGGTTACTAATAATCATAAACATTAGGAGTCATGATTGCTCTTAGGTTTACAGGGAATCCATAAGAATGATGAAAATCTGATTGCCCTCCTATATAGTAATAGTATGTTAATGGCCATGGATTATTAATTCTTTTTCTACAAGAAATAATAATAAACATCCATTTTTCTCTTAGCATATTAGAAATGCATTTCAGTTTGGAATATAATGTGAAATTGTAAGTAAATTTTTAAACTGGAATTAGTAAATAATCATGGTATACCTGATGCAGTTCTTAAAAATTGTAATTAAATGACTAGCTTGCATGTTATTCCTGTTGAAAAAAAATAAATATTCCTCTATAGGTATAACTTTAATAACAGAAAAGAGTTTAGTGAATATGTGAACTATTACCTAAAGTCTAAAGTTATAAGCTTGGAGATTTATTTCGCTTAAACTTGATGCGTACAATTATAATGTAATCATTAAAATAGTTTCACATTATAATTTCAGCATATTCAACTTTTAAGTGCAGATTACAAATCAAAAATTGCAGTATACTCAACTTCTCAAAAGTCCAAGCAGAATAATGCACTTTTATTCAGAATAAATAGAACTTCTGACTACAGACATATTGCTTAAGTTTTGTTTTTTTGTATTTTATTGTTTGTTTAAAGTATTACAGATAGTAGAACATATGTCTCCTTTTCCCCCTATTGACCTCCCCCTGGCCTCTCCTACCCACCAGGCAAATGCCCTCACTCCCCTAGTGTCTTATGTCCATTGGTTATGCTTACATGCATGCATACAAGTCCTTTGGTTGATCTCTTATCCCCTCCAACCTTCCCCTGCCTTCCCGCTAAAGTTTGGTAGTCTATTTGATGCTTCTTTGTATCTATTTTTATTCATCAGTTTAAGTTTTGAAAATACAAGGTCTTGGCATTTACATGTTGGCTTATAAATGACAACAACATAATGTTGTGATTATTGGAGTTTTCATTCAATGACTTATTTAGGGTTTCTGTTACTAAAATTTAATAACAATAATTTACAATATTGATTCTCTTATTCTTCAAGAGTATTTACTATGAACTGATTGTGGAGATATGACTTCTAAAAATTAGATTTTTCTGAATTTATCAGCTCCAATCCTATATAATAAAAATTGACCATCACAACCTCATGAGATGGCTGCCTACAACCAGGCCAGCAGAGGGGTTAGTAAGGGACAACCAAATGACTAAACAAGCAGGCTGTGTGGGGTCACTAGGCCAGCAGGGGGTCAGTTAGGGACAATCAGGCCAGCACACAGAGGCAATAAGGGGTGATCAGGCAGGTGTGTGTGTGGGGGGGGGCAATTAGGGGAGACCAGGCAGGCAGGCAGGTGAGCAATTAGGAGCCAGTGGTCTAGGATTGTGAGAGGGATGTTTGACTGCCAGTTTATGTCTGATCCTAGGAACCAGGCCTAAACCAGCAGTCTAACATCTCCCAAGTGGTCCTGGATTGAAGAGGGTACAGGCTGGACCCTATCTCTGAATTTCATGCACTGGGCCTCTAGTACAATAATAGAAACACAAAATAATCCAATAGTATTTAATACACAAACAGAATCACAAAAAATTACAGAAGCAATGCTTTTTTCTTCAATTAGCTAAAAATCATACCTATGATGATTAATGGCCTTAACTCCTGTGGCTTATTTATATTGTCTGTGTCCTGATTGCATTAAGCATTTCATCCTGTCTTTCTATTAACAAATTCCCCAAAGTAAAAGGAAGTCTATTAAAAAAACACCTCTCTTCATCAGGTTAGCTTAGCATGCACTTTTCCAGTTTGCTTAACAACCATTCTCAACTAATAGCTTGAATAATTCAATTCAATGGCATGTGCTTTGTGTATCTATCCTATATAATAAAAGGCTAGTATCCAAATTGTCCCTATGGGAGGGAGTTTGACTGAGAGGGAGTTAGAGGTGCACTCACCACCAGGGGTGGTGTGGAACGTTGTGGGCATCAGTGATGCAGCACTGACAGCAGGCAGCAGTGGAATGCTGCTGGCCCCATTGGACTGCAACGAGAGCAGGACTGTGGTGGGATGGTGGAGCAGGTAAGTGGGTGGTGCTAGGCCAAAGCAGGTGCAAAGGGAGGCCCCAGCCAACGGTGGTGGCAGGCAGCCAGGAAAAAGGAGTCCCCAGCCAGCAGCCAGCAGCCACTTGGGACCCTACCTGTGCACAAATTTTGTGCAGTGGGCCTGTAGCAATATATAAAAGGGCCTCTGCAAATATATGTGTAGTAGCTATGAAGAGCACTGACCACCAGGGGGCAGATGCTCAACTCAGGAGCTACCTGGCAGCAGCGGATTTCGGGTGGCACACCTCAAAACCAGAGAGGAGGGAGCCTGATTTCTTGTGATTCCTCCTGCACTCCAGGGCCCCTCAGGGGATGTCAGAGAGCTGGTTTCAGCCAATGCCTGCAGGCTAGGTGAGGGACCCCACCTGCCAGAGAAACCCTGCTCACTTCTCAGACTCTCTTTGAGGCATGGCACAGGCCCATGGTGGCAGAGGGACTGCAAGAGGTTGGCTCCATGACATGTTCAGCCCCTCTCACCCTGTCTCACCCTGCCAGCCACCACCCAGAACCACCTGTATTAGTCCCTGCACCAGATGGACTAATTTCCTTTCAATGTTCATGAATCCATGCACTGGGACACTAGTCTATACTAATAAAAGGGTGATATACTAATTTCTAGGAGACCAGATATCTTCCTACTGTCTGACTTTCTTCTAGACAAAGCCTCAGTGGTGGGGGCCGAGGCAGAGGCAGTTAGGAGTGAGCAGGCCAGCAGAGAAGGGCAGTTTGGGGAGAACAGGCCAGCAGAGAAGGGCAGTTTGGGGAGAACAGGCCAGTAGGGGAGGGCAGTTGGGGGCCATCAGGCTGTAGGGGAGCAGTTAGGCAGCAATCAAGCTAGTAGGCAGGCAATTGATTAAGAGCCAGCAGTCCCAGATTGTGAGAAGGATGTCCAGGAGTTGAACATCTCCCAAGGAGGCCCAGATTGGAGAGGGTGCAGGCCAGGCTAAAGAACCCACCCCTCCTCCCACCCCCCATGCACAAATTTCATGCACTAGGTCTCTAGTATATTATAAAATGATACAAATAAAAAAATATATACAATTCTATTTATTTGTAAAAGAAATGTAATGAAATATTACAGCAAGCAATTATAAAAAAATAAACTTTTTAGCAAAGAAGTTGTAAATAGTAAGGAAGAAAAATCTGGACATGTATGACAAAATACAACAAAAAGAACAAATTTATACGATGCATTTTCTATATATTGCTATATTTCCAAATGAGTAATTTATAAATTTCATTGTCAGGTTTACATTTTCTTTTCTCATCCTTTACAATCTCCACTTTCCCAGTCTCATTAACATTAGAGATATTTCTATTAGTCTCAAATGATCTTTGAAAAAGTCCAATTCTAAATCCAAAGTCTTTCTCTTTAAAAAATAAAACAAAAAACAGATTCTGAAAAAGCTGTTGAATAGATTTTACTTTTTTCTTTAGAACTTCTCCCTGTGTATTATTAATTTTGGCTCTTCTCTTCTAAGAGTATCTTGGTCATCCCCTGAAAAGATCTGGCTGATGCTTCAATAAAATGCATGAAAGTTCACTGCTATTTTGATCTGTAGGCAAAGAATCACAACCTCCTAGGACACATGGGTGAAAGTATTCCTTATGTAATTCTGATAAACTACATCAAAGTGGAATGCAGTTTTGGTTGCCTCAGTAGCAGAGAAATGTAGACATATTGGAAGAAGTTCAGAGAAAAAGCTCAAAATGACTAAGGGAATCCAGTGGCATTATAAGTATAGATTAAAAGGTTGGGGGAGGGTACTAGGATGAAGAGCTTGGTTCAGTGATAACTAAAAGATTACATGAAAATATCCAGAAATCCGATTTAAATATTACTGAAAGAAAAGAATTGGTTAATTTGGTATTAAGATAAATAGTATAAATAAATATCTAAAATTTTAACAGGTTATTTTAGATTTTAATAGCCAGTTCTGAAAGGATAAGTTACTCAGCCTTACAAATATGTTCAAAAGAACAAGCACACATTTTATTAACAACTAGAGGCCCAGGGTATGAATTCATGCACAGGAGGGTCCAGTCAACCCTGCCCCTGATCGGGATGGGGTGGGGGGAGCTAATCGGGGGTGGGAATGGCTGAGGGGAGGGGCTTTGGGCAGTTGTCAGGCCGGCCCCATCTCCTGGTCAAACTCCCAGTTGAGGGAACAATTTGCATATTAGGTTTTTATTATATCCTAGGGGCCCAGTGCACAAATTCATGAACCTTGAAAGGAACTGTGTTCTGCGAGGCTGTGGTGGGCAGAGGGTTGGGTCTCAGCCCATCCTTTCCACCCCTGCCCAGCCCTTCCTGCCATGGCTCCCAGTCCTCCTGAGCGGGCCGGCCCCGTGTACACCCACTGATGATGTGGCGTGGTTGTGGCTGGTATCAGCAGTGGGTGGGAGTGGTGGCTGCTGCCTCAATCACCCCACAGGAGCATGGGGAGGTGGAGAAGCCCTCAGAGGAGATAAGGGCCGGCAGCCACCACTCACACCCTCTGATGGCACTGAGAGATTGGGGCCGGCACCAGGGCCGGCAGTGGTTGTGAGCAGAGCAAGAGCTGGCAGTAATTGTGAGCATGAGGTGGGACCGTGACATGTGGGAACAAAGAATTTTCAGTAACCACCAGAGGCTCACCTCAATGATAGCGAGCGGCACCCTGCCATGTTCCACTCTCTGCCACCTGCTGCCAATGCCTGTCATGTTCCCCGTGTCCCCCTAGTTGTCAACACACATCATAGTGACCAGTTGTTTGGTTGTTCAGTTGTTCTACCATTCAGTCTATGTGCATATTAGCCTTTTTATTATATAGGAGGATAACATACTGATCCAAAAAACACTTTGATATTGAAATGCTTTTTACAATCAATAAGACTTACAAACTAATTTTTAACCATGAAAAGTAAATGTTAGGATTTAAATGGTTTACATAAAGATAGTAAGTTGAGTAAAACAGGAATACTTATAATTCTCATAACCGACCAGGAACTGTACTAAGAACTTTACATACAATGAATAACTACTCTGTGCGATTATTATTATTCTCACTTTACTGTTGATGAAACTGAGCAAATGGGAAAAATAGGAGGAACCATGCATTCCAAGGTCATAGACCTGGTTAAAAGGAAACTCAGAGACCAGCTGATGCAGGCTTCAGGGTCTATGCTTGCATGAAGCAATTCTGTTGCCTTTGTGGTGTCCAGCTCCTATATAAATACATCATATTATAGCTTTTTTCCACATAATTCACTTTCAAATAAATACTCTCACATATGAAGATCAAGATAGAGGGGTACTCTACATCTAAGTCATCTAAGATGATAGACAATAGAAACAGGTGAATATTGAGTGCTTGAGATGCTTATTCCAAATTAAAATGGGCTATAAATGTAAAATCATGATGATTTTTAAAACTTAGAAAAAAATCTCATTAGTGTTGATATTAATTATAGCTTGAAATGAAAATATCTTTAATATATTGAATTCAGTAAAATTACTTATTAAAATTATTTGCATATGTTCTCTTTACCTTTTTAATGTAGCTATAGAAAATTTTGAATAATATATATTGGTTACCTTTGTGGCTCATATTACATTTATATTTGAGAGCACTCTATTAGAAAAGAATTCCATGGTTTTTTTTTATCTATTTCAAGTATCTATAATTTTGTGGGAATACTGTAAAATTAGACTCTTGAAAACAGGATTTTAATTATTATGATTGTCTTTTAATAAATTTGAAGAAAGTGTTAGTTATTAATAATAATTTTATTATAATTATTTTTTCAGAGATTTTTAAAATTATTATGGTTGTAAGTATTACATATGTCCCCTTTTTCCCCCCATCACCACCTTCTAGCTCCCCCTCACCCACCACCTCAGCCCCTCACCACCCCAATCTCTGCATCCATGGGTTATGCATATATTTATACAAGATCTTTGGTTGGTTACCTCCCATCCATCCACCCTTCTCCACCTTCCCTCTAAGATTCCATGTTTCCATGTCTCTGAATATAGAGAATATTAATTATTAATGAATTTCTTTTGTTAGTATTCAGTACATCCCTATCATAATTAAGTAAATTTTCTTTTAAACTTGAAATCGTTTGAGTGCTTTAAACTTGAAATTTTTTGAACTTCTCTTGCCTTTCAGACTTTCATAAAACCTCTCAAGAAAGCAGTATCTGGTTTCAGTATAGCTTGTACCACTTGTTAAGCAAACCCAGGTCTGAATACAGTGACAGCTGGCCTTAGCAGCTTGGCCTCTCCTGGGCACCTCTAAGCCCAACATAAGTTGCAGCCATCTGCAGATAACTCTATAGCTAGAGCCAGGTAGCCTCAGTTAGGGCACAGGCAGTAGGTAATCTTGCATCTTCCAGGAAGCTCCAGAGCCAGTGTTATCCAGTAGACAGCATCAGACCACATGGGATTACAACCCTACCACCTTCAGAAGTGACACACTTAAGGGGCAGATTACACAGGCACCGAAGCTTCACAAAAGCAATACTGATCCATAGGGTCAACTGCTGCATAGAAGCTTTTCCTCTACAGTAGCAGCCAGTCTTCAAAGCTTATTGGCCTGGGCATCAATCACTCCCATTGATGTTCCAAAGCAATCAAGGCTCCAATAACACGGGACAATACATACAGCCCACACAGTGGGAAAATCTAAGCACCTAGCTCAGATGACTAGGAAAGCTGTACCACTGAGCCCTACAGGACACCTACTATCAATACATAAGGCCACACTACCAAATCTTGGAGATGTTGCAGCTCTACTTAATACACAGAAACAAACACAGGGAAGAAATCAAATATGGATAAAAAGAAACAGGTATCAAATGAAAGAACAGAAGAAACCTCTAGAAAAAGAACTAAGTGAAATCAGGGTAAGCAAGCTACCAGATACAGACTTCAAAACAATGGTTATAAGGATGTTTAGGAACTGTCATGAGAATTTCAAAAACTAATGATGGAAAACTTCCCTATAGGAAATAATCATAGAAATTCAGGAAGTGCAGAGTCCCAAACCAGATAAACCCAAAATGGCCCACACATCAAAATTAAAATGCAAAAGGTTAAAGACAAAGATAGAATATTAAAACCAGCAAGAGAAAAGCAGTTATTTACCTACATGAGACTATCAGTGATTTTTAAACAGAAACTAAGCAGGCCAGAAGGGTTTGGCAAGAAATATTCAAAGTGATGGGGAAAAAGTACTTATCCTAAAATTACTCTATTAGCAAAGCTAGTATTTAGAATCAGAGAACATATAATCAGAGCGTCCCATACAAGAAAAAGCTGAAGGAGTTTATCACTACCAAACTAGCATTACAAGAATGTTAAAGCGTCTTCTTTAGGCAGCAGGGGGGAAAAAATAAGAAGGTTAATAATAAAGATCCATAAAATACGAAATCTTACCATTTGCAACAGCATGGATAGACCTATAGGATATTATGCTAAGTAAAATAAGTTAGTCAGAGTGAGACAAATACCATATGATTTCACTTATATGTAGAATCTAAAGATCAATATAAATGAACAAAACAGAAGCAGACTCATAAATACAGAGAACAGACTGATGGTTACCAGAGTGGAGGGGTATTAGGGGATTTGGTGAAAAAAGTGAAGGGATTGAGAAGTACACATTGGAAGTTAAAAAATAGACCTGGGGATGTAAAATACAGCATAAGAAATATAGTCAATAGTGTTGTAATAACTATGTATGGTGCCAGTTGGGTAATGGGAATATCAAGGGGTATATTTTTATGAATTATTATTGTCTAACTACTATCCCATACAACTGAAACTAATACAATTTATTATTGAATGTAAAGTATAATTTAATATTTTTTTTAAATGTGAAATATAAAAATGCACAAATGAGCAGATTTTTAAAAAATTGACATGGTTTGAAATTGAACTTTCTAATAGTAATAAAAGTTTATTTTTCATACTAATTTTTGAGCTAGCAATGAAAACAAAATGCAAAATGAGTATAATATATAGTTAAAAAGTTAAAAAGCACAAAACAATAATGCTTAGTTTCTTCATGAAGCCTTGGATTTATTCCACATAATTTTGTTGTTAATCCCCACTTGAGGATATGTGTTCCACTGATTTTTTTTTTTTTCTTTTAGAGTGGAAGGTAGGGAGACAGAGAAAGAGATAGAGAAGAAGCATGATGTGAGAGAGACACATTGATTGGTTGCTTCCCACAGATATTCCAACCTGGGCTGGGGATCAAACCTGCAATCTTGGGGTATGCCCTTGATTGGGACTCGAACCCATGACCCTTCAGTGCAGGGCTTTAATCAGTAAGCCAGGGGTTCACATAATTTTTATACTTATATTTGCAATCAGAAAATGCCTCAACTAACTGTGCAATATATAAATATAATAATTTTACTGTGCAATAGTTAGCTTGTAAAATACCAATGAATAAAAGGAAGTTAAAGTTGCAATCTTAAAACCATATCTGAACTTTAATTAATCCTGGAAAACTAAAGATCAGGTTTAATTATCAGTGAATTTGAAAGTTTAACATGCTAAATTTAAAATATATTATTCTTTCTTTCTATTCAACATATTACTTTAATTACTTTTAGCTTTAAAAACATATGTTATTGTACCTTCAAAAAAGCCTACAATGCATATTAAGTATTATGCTCACGTTTATAAGTAAATCTAAACTTAAATTGGTATTTATGAGCCTTGAGCAATACAGTCAGTAATTGATTTACTGTTTAATTATTTTAAATAATAATTTTCTAATAAGTATTTCCTCATTCAGGGCTATTTTAATCATGAAAGCTAAAACAATTAATTTTGTTACAATACTAAAGGAAAATGGGAACCCAACTTTAAATATAATGAAAATAAATACCATTAATAAATTATGTTGTGTGTTCTCTTCTTACTCATTTAGCATATTAAATCAAAATTTATTCTTGTATAGCTATTCACTTTACAGAAGAAATTAAATAAAACATCATCAAAGTGACAATGTTTTCATGAATGACAGATGACATCTGATTCATTGTAGTTTATATCTAACAAGGGCACCCAATCTGTCAGTTATCTTTCTTTCATGAGGTATAATACTTATTCATGGTTGTAATATGAAAAAAAGAAAAGGGCATATTTACCTGTTAGAAAAATTGTGTTAAAGGTTTATTTAAATTTGGCTAGATTTAAATTCAGCCAATACTTAAAATATGTATTTTATTTGTTTGACTATGTAAGCAAAGTGAAATATTAATGACATTTCAGATTTATTTTCAGAAGCAATATTACTTATCTTTTTTATACCTAGACCAAAAAGTAGAAATACTCTCAAGATCCATATTGCCAAATATCGTGAATATCTAAATACTAGTATATTTGAATACTTTTAAGAGTAAAAACATAAATATTCCAAATCAGTAATACATTTCAAAGATGATACATTTTAAACTACCTTTATAATTTTTACACACTAGTGTTCAGCCCTTAAGAAGTTTTAATAAACAGGAAACATACATGAACAATTTAACACATTAAATATTACCTTAAACCCCATTAGGATTGCTTGATAGATTTTTTTCAATATATAGGTTCTTTTTCTGTCTCTCTTTTATCTCTTCATCCCAATTTATTTGTTGGTGAACTTGAGTCATTTTCCCACAGCATATTCTACAGTTTTGGATTCTGTTTAAGGTGTTCTCATGGTGTTCTTCTTTTGTTTTGTGTATCCTATAATAAGTGCCAATTGGATCTAGATATTTTAGCAGATTCACATTTGATATTTGGGGCAAGAATACTTCATGTGTGTGGTTTTGTTACAAAAGTTTTATTTAAAACAATCTTTATTTTTGACAGAATTACAGATGCAATGCAAAAGTTTATCTTAAACTTTCTGTACCTCTTATAACATGTTCATATAATTAACTTAGATATCCAAAAGCAGTCAACGTCTTAGTAACACTGGAAATACATATTAAAATAAATACGACCATAAATTCTAGTAATATTTAGTTGTAATTTTACTTTTGTAAGATATATAACGTATTGTTTACTTCAGACTCAGAGTAATCTTGTTTGTGATGTAGTTTCTGTTAAAAGTTTGGATTGTAGTTCTTGAAAGAGGTCAGAGAAGCGAAAAAAAATCAGGGAATAGACCACAGTAGTATTTGATTAAAATAGTGAGGGAACTAACATATCTATTTATGTATTTTCTGTATTATTAGAGAATTTTCCTGAGTTTATAATCTCCACAATATTCTAGAGACAGTGCTGTGTGCATGGGATACACCAGAAAACAACAAAATCCATATATATATATATATATATATATATATATATATATATATAGTCAATTGATTATATATATAATCAAAATCCATATATATATATATATATATATATATATATATATATATAATCAATTAATGGGCAGGTTATTCTATTTAGATTATTTAGATTATACAGTCTTAATTTATGGTTATGACTTCATTTCTAACAATATGAGAAATACTTTTATCTTAATTTAGGCTTTTCTTCCTTCATTTCTCTCTAATCTAACAGATATCAAGATGTGCATATGGGAGAAAGTGGACCAATGGGACAAAAGTCCTGTGTAGTTTCTTTGGTCAGTAAAACACTCCGTTACTGGAAAATTTACTCCCATCGTATTGTTCTCTCAAGTCAAGGATTATGAATTTTACGCAATTATTCAAGTCTGCAAAATGCTTTAGTGCAGTAAAACTTAAGCACACTCTTATATATGTTATGAACTCTTTTGTTTAGTGAATTATTTATATTTCAATTTTTAACAGATTTTTAATGTCTTGGAACTATCTTGCATAAGGCCTCCTAATACATTAATTTAATATACAGTATTTGACTTTCACCTTTACAGGTTTGGGTTTAATTTGGCTCTGATCTGAGTTTGAATGAATTTAATGGCTTCAATTTAGGCCATTTGTCCACATCACTGGATTACAAATTAATGGTAATAATATAAATTTGGAAGTTTTTGCTCAGGAGAAGCTTGGGATTTTCACAGGGTTGCTAAACAGCAGGCAACTATTTGACTTAATCATTTGACTCTTAAGAGTACTATTAATTTCTTGTTTTCATAAACATAATTTCTCCCAAAATGTATTATAAAACAGGAAAATATATTCCAATCAAAAACATTATTCATGAAATAGAATGAAAAATTGGCTTATCCTGTCCATGTAGAGTAAAATAATCTTACAAATAATTCAAACACCAAATGTGTCCAGATGAAATTTACATATTACTGAGGTACCTGGATTTTGCTTAAGTTTTCTAAATAATGAAGTTTTTCACTTTAAAGTATTATTTTCATAGCAGGCTGATCTTGAGAACACTTTGAGATACCTGATCACAATCACATAGGTATTACTTAAAATTCTAGTGATTCCTTATCCCCTGTGTAACAGCTCACTATAAATGAGAACAAAGAAGAATATAAACCTCACATGCAAAATATCTCTCCATGTAAAAAAGCAAAATCTGACTTTTATGTTTGTAAAATATATTTTGCATATATTTTTAAAATCTGGCCTTTATGAAGAAAGTTTTGTCTCAATTCATAAGAATAAAAAATAAATAAAAACTCTCTAGAAAGTAACAAAAATGGAAATTTCTGCATGGCCTTGTTACAATGCTGTTGAAAAAAAAATTATATTGATTAAAAATTTAGTATTTTTTAACTTCCCCACTTAATAATCAATTTATCTTTAAAATAGTTTATGCATGCATTTAAGATTTTTTGGGTACAAGATTGTACATCCTATAAACATTTTATAAAAAAATGAACTTTTTTATAAAAAAACATTTTATAAAATATAGTCATCCTAATATATAAAAACCCAGGGTCCGAAACATCCAAAATGAACTAAGACAAGACCAACTGGAAGTCACACTTCTCTGTCTCTTGGTCTGCCGCTGGGGCTGCCCAGCTACTCTGATCAGGCCTATTAATAGGACTGGATATGCTGACTGGCATAGAAACTGACCAATCAGAACCTAATCTGGGTGAACTGCAAAGGCAGATCCTAAGGTGGGGTCCGAGGAGGGGATTTAAGGGCAACAGCTATTTGGTGTAAGGTATAAGAAAGCGGTTCAACTTTTTAATGACCAGTTTGGCAGTATAGTGCATATGGCTGGCTATCAGTCCACATACAGGAATTATGTATTTTTATCTGACAAGAGCATCTCCTCCTGATGAAAAAAGCTTTCCCTCCTCCCATTTAAGCAATCCTATCTTATATAATTTATACTACCAAAAGGGTGATATGCTAATTAGACCTGGTCAAACGGCCATATTCCGAATATCTGACTTCCTTCTGGACAAAGCCATGGTGGTGGGGGCCAAGGCAGAGGCTGCTAAGGGCAATCAGGCTGGCAAAGGAGGACATTTGAGGGTGAGATCAGGCAGGTAGGGGAGGGCTGTTGGGGGTGAGATCAGGCCCATAGGGGAGGGCTGTTTGGGGCAAGATTAAGGAGGCAGGGGTAGGCCTTTGGGGCCAACCGGAATGGCAGAGGAGAAGAGTTGGGAGTGAGATCAGGCCTGCAGGGGAGGGCAGTTGGGGGCAGGATTAGGTCAGCAGAGAGGGCAGTTAGAGAAAATCAGGCAAGCAGAGGCAGTTAGGAGTGATTAGATAGGCATGCAGAGAGGTTAGGGGTGATCAGGCAGGCAGGCAGAGGCAGTTAAGGGTGAGCAGGCAGGCAGGCACGGGAGTGGTTAGGAGCCAGCGGTTCCAGATTGCAAGAATATCCGACTGCTGTTTAAGCCTGAACGACTGCTGGTTTAGGGTCTACAGGGATAGGTCCTAACCTGGTTATTGGATATCCCCCAAGATATCCAATATCTTGATTGGAGAGGGGGCAGGCTGGGCTGAGGGATTCCCCACACTGTGTATGAATTCTGTGCACTGGGCCACTAGTCTATATATATAAAACCCTAATATGCAAATAGACCAAATGGTGGAACAACCAAACAAATAGTTTCTATGATGTGCATTGTCCACGAGGGGGCACACGTGGAACATGGTGGGCATCAGAAGCAGGTTGCAGAGCACAGAACATGGCAGGCGTCTACTCTGATGGGATGATGGAACAGGTGAGCGAGGATGCCAGACTAAGGTGGGGTGCCAGTGACTGTCATCAGGGCGAGCCTCTGATGATTACTGAAAATTCTTAGCTCCCGCATGCTGTGGTCCTGCAAGGCCCTCGTACCTGCTGCCAATGCAGGCCTTTCTCGTACCGACTGCCAGCACCAGAGCCTCAGCTCCCACCTTCTTCCAGCATCCTGGGACCAGCCCCAATTTCTCAGCGCTATCAGCAGGTGTGAGCAGCAGCTTTGCCACTCCCCCTTCCCCTGAGGGGCGATTGGGTCTGAAAGCCACCACTCACACCTGCTGACGGCACTGGCCCTACTCACACCCACTGCTGGCACCAGCCCCAATTGATCCTCGCAATCAGCAGGTGCAAGTGGGGCCAGTGCTGTCAGCATGTGAGAGTAGTAATGGGAGTATGGCTATCAACAGACAGGGGACTAGGGGCTGTGGCAGGAGGGGCCAGGCGGGGGCACAGAGGATGGGCTGAGACCTGCCACTGTGCCCACCACAGTCTCATGGCCCACAGTTCCTTTCAAGGTGCACAAATTCATGCACTGGGCCCTTAGTATTATAATAAACAGCTTGTTCCAGGATTTTAAAATATATTATGTTTGGACATTAATAACAAATCTTAAAGACAAGGTTATTTGATATTTAAATAGGAAGTAAAATTTAAAATAAAATAATGCATAATATTTTTCTTAATTTTTCTTGATTCTCCTGTTTGAGAAAAATAAACAAGATATTTCACAGCACCATTAAGCTTTGTCCCATAGATTATACTAAAATGCCATTAGGCACAAAGTGAACATTTTGTATTTAGATTTAGGCTGGCATTCTATAGGATCTATATGAGCTATAGTATCAGTGACTGCATATCTGTGTGTATTTGCAGTTTCTAGTTACTGGAAAAGATTCAAATAAGAAGACTGGGAGCAAGAGACAAACAGAAAGAGAGAAAGACGGAGCGAGGGAACTGGGAGGGAGAGGGAGAGAGACAAATAGAAATAAAGATGGAGAGAGAGAGAGAGAAAGAGAAAGAGAGAGAGGAGAGAGACACATCGACTGGTTGCCTCCCACAAACACCCCAATAGGGGTCAGAGATCAAACCTGCCCTTGACTGGGAATTGAACCTGCAACCCTTTGGTCTGAAGTCTGAAGCTCTAATCACTGTGCAAACCCACCAGTGCTGGTATATTTTTTTTCATTGGTCCTCTTCAGAAAGATCAGAGTAGTGATAAACAATAAAATCATATTGTCAATATGCATTAATGCTATCATTTCTATTGTATATATTTACCTTTAAAATTTATTTTTAAAACAATTGAATTAACTCTCTCACTTAAAATCTTTAAAACTGTTATAGTTATTAACAAATAGTCTATTCACTCAATAATCTTAAGTGCTAAAAGTATATTAATTAAGAGAAAGTAGTCATTGCCTAAGATCAAGGTCTGTAAGTTTAGTATTGATGTTTTCTTCTATGGATTTTATTGCTATATATCTTATATTTAGTTATTTGATCTACTTTGAGTTAATTTTTGTGTATGATGACAAAGAGTAATCTAGTTTCATTCTTTTTTTTAATGTGGTTTTCTAACTTTCCCAGCACCGTTTATTGAGGAGACTTTATATTCTTCACTGTGTCTATTTCTCTGCCAATACCATGTGTTGTTTTGTTTGTTTGTTTGTTTGTTTGTTTGTTTAATAAATCTTACATATGTCTTTTCCCTCCCCCCACTGACCTCCTCCAGCCTGCCCAGGAACCCCTACCCCAGACCTTCAGCACCCTATTGTCTGTGTCTATGGGTTATTCATATATGCAAACAAGGTTTTGGTTGATTACCTCCTGCTCCACCTTCCCTCTGACATTCCACACTCTGTTCCATGCTTCCATATCTCTGAATCCACTCTGTTCATCAGTTTATTTTGTTACTTAGATTCCACATATAAGTGCAATCATGTGAAACTTGTCTTTCTTTGACTGACTTATTTCATTTAGCATGATACTCTCCAGGTCCAATACTATTTTTGATTATTGTTGTTTTCTAGTATAATTTGAAGTCAGGGAGTGTGGTGCTTTCTGTTTGTTTTTGGTGGGTTTTTTTTTGTTTTTTTTCTTTTTCTCATGATTGCTTGGGTTATTTGGAGTCTTTTGTGATTTCTTACAAATATGATTATTTTTGTTGTTATTATTCTCTTTCTTTCAAAAACTGCCATTCGGATTTTGATGGGGATTGCATTAATCTGTATGTTGCTTTGGGTAATATGGCCATTTTAACTGAATTGATTTTTTCAATCAATGAACACATAATATCTTTCCATTTCTTTGTGTTTGCTTCTATTTTTTAAAATAATGTCATGGTTTTTCAGAGTATAGGTCCTTCACAGCTTTTAAGTTTATAATAAAAATTTTTATTCTTTTTGTTGCAAATACAAAATAAAGTTTTGTTGTGCTTTTTATGATTTCTTTTTCTGAAATGTTATTATTTATATATAGGAATACAATGGACTTTTGTACATTGATTTTGCAACCTGCAACTTTACTGTATGTATTTATGGTGGAATCCTTAGGGTTTATTTCAATGGAATTATCTCATATGCAAAAAGAATCTATTTTAGTTCTTTGTTCCCAAATTGAATGTCTTTCATTAATTTGATCTCGAAGGGGAGGGAATTAAAAGCAAAAATTAACGAATGGAAATATATCAAACTATTATAAAAAGCTTATGCAGAGCAAAATAAATCATCACCAAAATGAAAAGGTAACCAACAAAATGGGAAGAAATATTTGTAAAAATACCTCCAATAAGGGGTTAATAATAAAAATATGTAAAGAACTCATACAACTCAAAGTAAAAAAAAAAAAAAAAAAAAAAATCCAAGTAAAAAATGAGCAGAGGACCTGAACAGACACTTCTCTCAAGAAGATATAGAAATGGCCAACAACTACATGAAAAGATGCTCAACTTCACTACACTATTAGGGATATGCAAATCCACATTAACACACTACCTCACATCTGTTTGAACGGTTACTATCAACAAAACAAGTAATAGCAAGTGTTGGAGAGGATGTGGAGAATACCTCATATGCTGCTGATGGGAATATAAATTGGTTCAGTCACTATGAAACCAGTATGAAGGTTTCTCAAAAATTAAAAATATAATAACCACATCACACAGTTAACCTTCTTCTGAGTATCTACCTAAAACTTTTTAAAGCATTTATTTGTAAATATATATGTACCCCTATCTTCTTTGAAGCATTATTCAAGGTGACTAAGACATTGAAACAACCAAAGTGTCCTTTGATAGATGATTGGATAAAGCAGATGTGGTTAATATATACAATGGATTCTACTCAGCCATGAGGAAAGATGAAATACTGCCACATATAACATGAATGGATCTTGAGAATATCACGCCAAGTAAAGTTAGAGGGGGAAAGTTAAGTATGATTTCACTCAGATGTCAGATATAAAATTGAAAGCAACAAACAAACAAGACAAACAAAAACCAATAATTCTTAGGCACAGACAACAGTATTGTATTAATAGTTACCAGAGGGAAAGCAGGGTGTGGGGAGGTAGTAATGGTTAAAGGGGGTCAAATATATATGATGTTGGAAGGGGATTTGACTTTGGTGGTGGACACATAATGCAATATACATACGATGCATTATAGAAGTGTAAACTTGAAACCTATATAATTTTGTTAACCAGTCGACCTAATAAGTTTAATAAAATTAAAAAAAAAGAAAGTAATCCCTGCCAAAACTTTTCTATAGTAAATTATTCATTAAAGTAGTAATAAGGAGTTTCTTGTGAACATTAAGCTCATTAACAACTTCAGAAGTGCCCTTATGTTTTCTTAGCACCACCTAGAAAAGCATACCACAGCAGACCCTGTGTGCCCTGCAGGTAGCAGGCATTGTTTGATTAATGATGCTGAACCAACATCAAGTTCAACAGCTAGGCATTATTCCAGAAAACATTAGGTTTCAGTGTAAGACTAGTCTAAGTACCAGCTAGGTGATAATTGGTGTATGCAGACCTGAGAGAAAGCTCACACATATCTGATCATTTTACAGGAAAAAAAAATGAAACTAAAACATTAAAGGTTGATACAATTTACTGTTTTGCAAATCAACTTATCAAAATTCCATAAATATATGCTTACTATATTAAATAACATTTGTGTGCCATAAACTATAGCCTGTGTTAGCCCAATTGTTCTCTATACATGTGGAGCTTTATAAAGTTTTCATCTGAGTTACTATAATAGGTTTCTTGTGCCAAACAGTTGTTCAGGAAAAGATGAGAGATAAAAAAAAAAAAAAAAAGAAGAAGATAGTATTTTAAAAGTAAGGATGTAAACACTTCTTGCACAATCCTTGAGTGTGCCAGCAAATATTAATCCAAATTTAATGGGTAATATAATTGATCTAAATAATTTAAATAAATTAGAAAAAACTTTATATTTTTAGACAAACATATAAACAAATACTTGAAAAAAATAGTGTTCCTTTCTTACAGGAAGAATGTTACAAATGAATAGTGTGTTTTTATTATTAACTTTTAATATGTCCTAAATATATAAACTAGAGACACATGTGCTTTCTAAAGTGAGGAATCCAACTCTAATATATCTGACCATAAAGACATTTTAAAGAAGTTGTTTTCATTTCCCCTCAAAGATAAACCACAATGTATAATAATCAGAGTTGCAAATACTAACTGCACTTAATTCACATGCCAAAACACAATTTCAAGAAACTCATTCTATGAATAAAAGATAGAAAACATAATCATCCATGAGTGGAGAGAGAATAAAAAGTTCAAACTTAATACTCATATTCTAGAGAAGTCTTTAAAAAAATCTTTATTGTTGAAACTATTACAAACACTGAGTGGCCAGATCTATGAACGCATAATAATCTGGCCACTCAGATTATATATATTATTGGCCCGGTGCATGAATTTGTGCATGGGGTGGGGTCCAGCCAGCCTGGCCAGGGGCAGGGGACCATGGGTGGTTGGCCTACTTGCCTTCTGGTTGAACTTTGGTTGAATTTTCATATTAGCCTTTTATTATAAGGATATATATTGAGTGGCCAGATTAGTATGCGTTCAGAGATCATAATAATCTGGCCACTAAGTATATGTCCCTCTTATCCCCTCATTAAACTTGTCTATTCCACCCCTACCTCCCACAGACTTTCAACTGGTAATTTCCAACAACATAATGAAGAAGACACAGAAATAAAACAAAAAAAAAGTTATATTTTTTAAATGGTACTTATTCTTTAAAGTAAATGAGGCTACATTTAACTTAATATTTTACAATTCTCTGTAACTAAAACTTGTGGAACTCTTTTAAAAATATTCTTTAATCCTATAAAATGTTAAGAAAAGACAATATTTCCTGGGAGCATATCCATGCAGCATCCACTTACTCTGACATCATTCTTAATCCTCCCAAGAAAAGACAATATTTTACTATCATCAAGATCTATATATTAGAATATATTAGAATATAAAATCTAATATATTAGAATTCAAAATCTCTAATAATATTTAGAGATCAATAAATAATATATCTTTTAACTGAAAAGTACCCTGAGGTATAGAAAAACTAATACTTTAGGGTAAATATTGAAATTTTCAACTATTGTACTATGTGATAAAAAAAATACTTGCTACATAAATGTTCCCAGAAATAAGTAACACTTATTCACAATATAGTGAATGTTCCAACATTAGTCTTACAAGAAAGGACGGCTTAATTAGCCTTAATTATCAAGGACAGCCTAATCAGCCTGGGATTTGGACAGTTGCCCAGTGGTCTGCTGAACTCAGGTGCATCACCCCAGTTGAAGGATCATGTCACAGCACCATCTGTTTCTGATTCTGCCCAGATTTTTCTGCCCCTTGTGCTCAATGTGCTCAGATATCTCTGCTAGATTTATGAACTTAGGGTCATCTTAGACAAAACTCTGAAGCAGATGACATCTCTCCTTGGTATCCTCACATTTTCCCTTCAACTTCCTAGAAGCCCTATGACCCGCTCCCCAGGTACTCATGTGCTGGCTAAGTCCGAAGCCACAGCAAACCATCTAAAGTTTGCCACATTTAGCAGCTTCCCAGCCTCAAAAGTACTGCTTTAGCAGCCAACAGGCTCAGGCAGCATTCTCAGTTGTTAGCAATAGGCACCAACTACAACTAACTATTCTAAAGAAAATAATATTTCATACCAAAAGGAGTATTTTTAAGCCTCTAAATCAGGCTTTACTTCTAAGAAGGAAAGACAGGGTTTTTTTGTTTGTTTGTTTTTTGTATAATTTTGCTTCTGCAAAACACCACACTATCTTTAAATAAATGAAGGTCTCCCTGTGCTAATGGGACTCAGGTTATATTTCCGTCATTTGCAGCCAAGAGTCCAAACTGATAGGTGGTTACAGTTGGATAGTCAGATTATGTGTGACTTTGATTTCCTCATTATACTTTTCTTTATTTTCAAAAAGTATATTAGAAACTTTATCTTTTTAAATTAGATAATAATTTGTGTCTATAAAGAGAGCAAAAAAAATTATGTATATTAATCATTTTCTAAATTGTGCACTTTCAATAATGTAAATTGTGACTGAAATTTAGACACTACCCTACTTTATTTAAAATCTCCACTATTTTCAACATCCACATTATCACTATTTATGACACTTTTACTTCCCCTCAGGTGTCTCAGAATTCAGTTGTCTTTGTCTATCTCTCACTAAAGAGAGTTATGAAATGCAGTTGCATCTCTAATATTATCTTTCATGTTTTAGGAAAAGAAACTTTGGGGTTCTTCACATAGCAGGAAGAGTCTCCCTATTGCTCCATAATCCTTCTCCTTAAATCTTTCTCCACTTTCCCTTCCTTCTCTTAACTCCATGTACTATGGGTGCAAAGCAATCCCATATTTTAAAAAATATATGTTTATTGATTTCAAAGAGGAAGGGAGAGGAGAGAGAGAGAGAGAGAAACATCAATGATGAGAGAGAATCAATGATCTGCTGCCTCTTGCACACCCCCTACTGGGGCTTGAGCACAAAACCCAGGCATGTGCCCTCAATGAGAATGGAAATGTGACATCCTGGTTCATAGGTTGATGCTCAAGCACTGGGGCACACTGGCTGGGCAGGGAATCCTATCGTTTTTTAAAGGTGTATTCATTTGTCTGCACAGTATAAATTGCAAACAATCTCCTAAACAGTGACCTCATTAGAAGATTCAATTTTGCATTGTAGAAGAATACATTGATATTTGAAAACCCTCTATACCAATAAATAAAATGTGTGATCAAAATAAACACATTGAAATATTTATTTATTTATTTATTTATTTATTTATTTATTTATTATGAGAGTATGAAAGGAATTTTACCCAAGATTAAAGTTAACATTCACCCTATTTTAACTTTTACTTAAACATGAAACTTAATTAAAGTCACATTATATCTCTCATTATCTACAAAGATATAATGTGACTTTAATTAAGCTTTATGTTTAAGTGAAGGTTAAAATTGGGTGAATGTTAACTTTAATCTTGGGTAAAATTCCTTTCATACTCTGATCAAGTGTAGACATTATGACATTCTGGTGTCAACACCAATGTCTGAGCACAGGATCTAATAAAATAATTAAGGGTTCTTACTTGAAGACTTGGTTTGTGTAGTTTAAAGACATCTATATATACATCTTTATATTATACCTATTAATATAATTATGATACTTTACCTATTGGCTTGTAAATTACTTGACAGAAAAAGCTGGATCTTCTCCATAATTATATATATATTTCAGTGTCTTCTGCATTGTTTATGTTTTAAAAAAATCTGTGGAATTAAGAAAATTTGAAGTTATTATCTGGAAGAGGTCTATTATTCTAATATTTACCTAATACATAGCACTAATATTGTATACAAAAACATTTTTTAAAGCTATTCTTTACCTTTCTTCTTTATCCTTCATCCACATACTGGTTCAGTGAAACAATCACCTGACAGAGCAAATATGCTGAACAAGCAATATAAATGACCATTTTCTGGAAAAGAATTAGCATATTCAGATGATCAGTAAGCAATTGCTTTAGCAAGTATTTTCTCATAAAAGGTAATACTTTGAGCAAAAGACTAAAATCAAAAGAAAAAAATAAAGGGAAAAATTAAGAAATGCTTTGCTCAATTACTAATTTAAAACTAGTCACGAGGCTGGAACCGGTTTGGCTCAGTAGATAGAGCATCAGCCTGCAGACTGAAAGGTCCCAGGTTTGATTCTGGTCAAGGGTATGTACCTTGGTTGTGGGCACATGCCCAATAGGGGGTGTGCAAGAGGCAGCTGGTCAATGTTTCTAACTCTCTATCCTTCTCTCTTCCTTTCTGTAAAAAAATCAATAAAATATTTTTTAAAAATAAAACAAAACTAGTCTTAATGTTGTTTTTACTGCTAATACTTTCTTTTAAGCAATCTTTTTACCCTCCATGCATAGCATAGAGCCTAGCACAAAATAGGTACTTAATGACAAACACTACAAACAAATGTGTTACAAAGACATTAGCTTAAAATTTTCCTAACAATAATGCCATGCACCGATTTGCTTTTGTGTAGTATAAACATTTTTACTTATGAACAAGCCTGGATATTTATATACATTTTTTAAAGTCATTGAGTTCATTCAGATTTTTAAAAAGTGTTTTAGCAAATATTTGCAGCTAAATCTATTTGCAAAATGTCAATTCTACTTCTTACAATACTAAGTATTTATTGTTGTTAATAGCACATAATTATAATAATACAGAAGTGTAGTGTCTGTAACAACTGAGCTATATAAACTAGAAATTATGAAACTGAGCAAAATGATCAATTTCTTTGTGCTGAAAAAAGACTAAACATGTGGCCATGTTAAGTACAGAAAGATGAGTCAGTTGCATTAATCTCAAAGGAGGTTGAAAAACTGATGGTAGAGTAATAAACGCTGCAGAACCTAGAGCTTTATGAAGTTACTAGAGGCAGAATGCACGAATTCATGCAAGAGGCTCGACCCTCCTAACCCTGGCTTCATCCAGAAGGTCATTTGGCTGTCTGGTCTAATTAGCATATTATGCTTTTATTATTATAGATAATATGTTCTGAGAATCTTTTCATTTAAAATGGCACGGGTCCTTGAATTCAAAACAAAAATCTTACTCCTCTTTTAGCTGTTATGATCTTACTTGAATGTTCAGGTTTTTTCCTTTTCCTCTTGAGTTTTCATAAGCTTTCCAAAACACTTAATTAAATAATAAAATCATAAAAATTTAAATTTTAAAAAGGTGTGCACAAGGCAAGTGAGAAGTTATAAGCTACAACTATTTCCTAAGGAAGAAGAAGGTGTATCTATGTGTCCAGATGAAGATAATTGGGGTCATGCATACAATTGTGTTCTGTTTTGTTTTCTGAAATATTCTGCTCTAAATTTTTAACAAGTTGGAAAAAAAAAAGTTATTTCTGGAACTCTAGGGCAATTCTTTAAAGCCCACCACCACCCACAGTATTTCTGCATTGCCTGTGATGGCCACTATAGTCAGTGTGGGATAACAAGCAAGGCATCATGCTGTGTGTTTTTTGTGTTTGTTTTTTTGTTTGTTTGTTTTTTAAATATTTATCTTTATTGCTGGCAGTATTACAGATGTCCCCTTTTCTTCATTATGGTGGCCTAAAACACAATATTGATGTAAAAAGTCCAAAGTATAAATGCTCACTTTCAAATTATTGATACAGAACCAGCCAATTGCAATAGAATTATTAAAAGCATAAAACAGAAGAAGGGGTGCATAAAAACAGAATGTAAGTAAGGAACTTCCTTTATAATTTCATCTTCATGCTAGCCTTACTACCAATGTGTCACATCATTGCTGAAGTTGTAAGTTTCTGATTTTAGAAAGCTCATTTTTATAATACTCTGTTGTTTGGGAAGATGGTTTTACTATAAAATTGCACGCCAAATCTAATGCAAGGGCAAAAAATAACATTGTGCAAAACTTTGCCCAAATTTACTAAATTTGGGAGAGAGTATCATCTTTTATTCTTTTAAAGAAGAAAAACCAATTAAGACAGGTCTTTAAGCAAATTTCAACTGTAACAGCATTACCCTCAGCTTCAATGCGTTCCTGCTGATCCGATTAAGAAGTGAAGTTACACAGGTGCATTATATAGTTCACTTTAAAAGGAAAAGCAATAGACTTGATCAAAACATGTCTCCCCATGGCTGCACTGTCAGACAGGACCACTTTTAAGGTACTTACTACACAAAATGTGAATGAGAATTGCTATTTCCCAGAATTGTTAAATTACTATCTAATAATGGGTATCAGGTGTTCTTTCCATTTTCTTCCTAGTCTAACTCTGTTTGTAAGATTCAATGAAAGGATCTGTAATTTTGACTACAAATATATCTGGCTGCCTGTTACCACCTACCTAAGTTAATTCTGTGTATATCTTATATGATGTGTAGAAGCACTGGGTGTTCTTTTCATAATGGTGCATTATGAAAAAGATTTAAAAGTATGACTTAAATAATATCTTCCTTATACCATTAAATAACTCCAGTACTCTTTGAATTGTTGCAGAATAAAACTATCTTTCCAATAAAGAGAACATTAGATCACATTAGTAGATTTTGCTGAAGAAACACTGATCGCATTTATCTCTTGATCTATTATCTATTGTGTACCTAAGATGTTACAGTCCATGTCCTGTGTGGTTGGAATTTAACAACAAACAAAGGAAGACCAAAAAAATGCCTACGCTCATTGCAGTCATATTCCAGGAGTAGTAAAGAAAAAAAAGAAAAACAACTACAATCAAATACATAAGTGAAATGTGTGGTAGGGAGGGGTGATATTAGTTTTGTGGGGAAAAAATACAGAGTATAAAATAGTTGTAGCATACAGGATAGGAAGAGTGTTGTTTATAAATACTGTTATAAGAAAAGGCCTCCTTCATGTGGCATTCAGTTAAAAACACGAAGGAAGTGAAAGAGATGTCTATGATGATTTTGTGTGTGGGGGGGGGGAAGGGGGGAGGAAGAGTATTTCAGGCAGCAGCAAGAGCAAAAGCATGTAGTATGCCTAAGTTTCAGGAGCAACAAACATGTGAGAAGATGAGTGACAAGGAGTAAGCTCAGAGAAGTAACAGAGAAATAGATTGTGTGGAGCCTCATAGGTTGTTGGAAGGATTTTAGCTTCCCTTTGAATGAAATGGGAAGTTATTGCAGAGTTTAAAGCAGTGTGTGGGCAATGTCTCATGTTGAGTGCAGTGAGAGGAGAGGTTGCTAGAGAACACGTGTGTGATCTGGCTGACCAGCTGCAGCTCTAACAAGACTCCAGGTAAGAGATGATTATGGCTTGAACAGGATGAGTGAAATGATAAGTGGCCATATTTTTAACAAATACTGAACACACAGACCCACAGCATTTGCTCATAGACTACAGGTTGGTATGAAAAAAAATGTGAGATGGGTGACCCCAAGGTTTTTGGTCTTAACTACTCCGAAAGTGGAAATTGTGTTTTCTAAAATAAAGACTGTGGGGGAGAGAAGTTTTGGAAAGAAATCAGAATTGAGGTTAGAGATACTTTAGGTTGATTTGCCTAGGAACATCTAAATGGAAAATCTGTGCGTACAATTTCATATACAACTCCATACTTCACAAGAGGTGTTCCTCTTTGAGCATTATTAATTGATATATAACTTATAATGCCAAGAGGATAGATGAGCTCACAAAAAGAATGAGGGCAAAGAAAAAAGTGGATGATTCATAGGACTAAGAGTTGGGAGAGTCCAATATTGAGTGATTAAAAAGATAAGAAGAAACCAGAGGGGAAAAACTTAGAAGAGTTGGTCAATGAAGAAGGAAGAAAATCACATTTTCATAATTATTTTAATTACATATATGATATAGGATATACATTATTTATTATATGTTATGAATGACATACAATTATTTAATTATTTAAATAATATGAACAATTTAGTTATTTACATCATGTATAATATATTAATAATATGTTATATATAATAAATACATTATTTATTATATATGTTGTATGTTGTATATTATATGATATATTGTATGTGTTATATATATTATACATTATATATGCTACATATTTTATATGGTTATAGGTGTATGTTATATATTATATGCTATATATTAAAACATAAAGACAGAATGAAGTTGATGCTATTTTTCTCTCCTTGAGAAAGTTTTCTCTTTTTCTGTTAAGCAGCCAGGGAAGAGCTATCATCTTGATTATATCAGGCATTGATGTGCATTAGTGTTGTGTTGCAGTTTTAGTTCAATGAAGACCCCCTCCCTTTTCTAATGTCTCCAAAACCAGATGTATGTGTGTTTATTGGAGGTCATCTCTCTAGCAGGACCTTGTCTCCTTAGTGCCGGGTCAGCATATGCCACAGAGCCCTTAGAAGTTGTGATGTTTTCTATTCCCTCAACTGATCACTTTGCCCAGACTAAACTATCTTAATCTAACTGATTAAATCTGACCATCACCCTGCAGCCAAATGATCCATTTTAAATTTACCTAAGAAGGGTTTTTTTCACTCTGTTATTTTGGGGAGGGGAGGGGTTACAGGACTATTTTGGTGGGGCAGGCTGATCAGGGACAGGACTGGCCAGGGGGAAGAACGTTTGGTCATAGGCCCACTGCTCTTGATTGGGGTGGGAGAGTCCAATCAGAGGGAGGCAGGCAGGATAGAGGGGCCAGGAGGTTGGCCCTGATTGGGTCCATTTGTTGGCCACAGTAGGCATCATAGTGACCAGTAGTTATGGTCATTATGGTCCTTATAGTCACTGGTTTTATATATATAGACTTGCATGACATATATGAAATTGTAATAGATAGTAGACTAAATGTATATGGTTTTGACAATCTCTTTGCAAATGGAAATTAATATATGTTTTAAATAACTAAAGACACATCATAGCTTCATAGTTTTTCCTTTGCTAATAAAAGGCATCATGTTACTTAAATTCATACCTGTTTAGGACTAACCCCTGACATTTTCTTTAAGCCAATTGTACAGGCTACAGTTATTTAGAAATAAAAACAAGATAAGGTATAATTTAATATAGGTTCTAAAAAAAACAAGAATAATAAGAATGGGTATAAAGAGTTTGTTTCTCCTATATAATTATATAATATAATTTTCAAGCTATGTAGAGTGAGCTTTATTTTTAAATGTATTTCTTCTTTGAGAAAATCTGAGATTGAATTATATAAAAATGAATATATCTACTATGAAGTCGCTAACCATTTTTACTAAGGCATAAAACCAAAACTTAGGATGAGACAGTCTGAAAACATAAGATGTTGTAAAGAATTATATGTCTTAATTAAGGAAGATCATCCTGTTTGTTTGAGGTGTCAGGTTCAAGATGCATACACATGAAGTCATCAGATCAAGCAGGTCATTTGGGCCAGGATGAGCTCCTGAGGCCATGGCAGATGTTGTAGATAGATTACTCTCCCAGGTGACCTTTTTGCCTGACCTAAGTTATTTTCAAAATTTCAGCTCTGGTTTTAAAGTTTTTGTAAATCTTTGCTAGACTGTCTCAAAATTTAGGTACTCCATACTCCTTCATGATCTCCTGGGAATCTGACCTTGCCAATATCATATTTTATTATAACTTATAGAATGCATTGCAATTTTTGTAACAAGATAAATTTTATCACCTTTGTGAACAACTAGAATTAGAATACTGGGATCATATTTTATTCATTATGTATCAACATAAATTAGCATAGTTTACAATACATAATACTCATTCAATATATGTTTGTTGACTTAAATAAGACTTTTGATTTCAGTTGTTTTAAATATGCACTTCATGGTTTATCTAACATGTTTGTGTAAAAAAGGTGTCAACATTGGAGCTCCTCACATCTCCGCAGGCACTTTTTCACTGTATTTATTCTTGTTCACCAGGCTGTTCCCAGTGCCCTCTTTAGGGTACGAGCATTCATTAATTTTCTTTATATTATTATTCCTTTCTAATAGTTTTCTGGATAGCTCTTTTTTCCTATGCCTTTGTCTAAAGCAACTCTTTTTTCAATTTTAAAATACTTTATTTTTAAAACAGGTCACAACACTAAGCTTCTCACCCATTTTGTCAATGTATGAGCTACAAATGCTTGGTCAGCATACAGTGCTTTTATATAGCTAATTGATAAAAGAGAAAGATGGTTGCTTCCCACAGGCAAAATGGTACATAGCTCTAGTTATTTTGCTGGTACTAGTATGATTGTACTTTAATAATTCTATTATAAAAACTTTACCTTATTCCTCTATAACAAGCATTTTACTTATGTGGTCATTTTTCAACATAGTTGAGTACATGTTAAAATACAGAAACCAATTTCCTTTCCCATCAGTCTCACTCTCTCACTTCTCCCGTCCATCATTAGATATTTGTATAATTCCATAATGCAATTCTAGAAAGGGTTTGGGGCTTAGTCTTATAGTCTGAAAAATTGGAATCTATTACTCTGTAGAGAAAGACAATTCCTTTTGTCAGTGAGTGGACTCACAATAAACAAGAAGTCTGATTTTTTAACATTATATTTAAAATGTAAAAACTTACAATAAAAACAATCATGTGAAAAAGAATATTTAAACTCTTAGAACCAGGTTATTTGAATCCTTACAACACATCTAAGAAGTTGAACAGAAATACGTAGTGGTGCGTAATATTCTAAGTCTGTGTACTCCCCCCGCTCTTACTGAAGGAAAGATTGCCATGTCAGTATGAGCCTTTCTTCCAGCATTAACTCAGGAGAATAGGATTTGATTGTGAACCAGTCTCCTTACCCCATTTTGGATTTTTAGTGTGTTAATTTGTTCGTTTGTAATTTTGTTCAGTGGATTAGTCCTTTTAATCAGATCATATCTCTTTGAGAGGCTTTGAATAGGCTCCTCTGCTATTTTATAATTCAACTTCAGAGAAGGTTTTTAAGGTACACTTTAATCTAATTATCACATAGAATTTTAAATATTCAATTTGAAATGCATACTATTTCAAATTGTTGAGAATTATAAAGGGGGGGAAAGGAAGAAAAAAACAACAACTATTTACTTATTATCTATTTTTTCCATATGTTGCTGCAGGAAGATTGAGGAGGCTAACTTGAAAGAAATGTGTGAGCCTGAAGGAACTAATAACAGCCCACAACTCACATCCAGTAAGGAAAGAAAACAGCCATCTCAGTCCTGCGTGGCAGGGAAATGAAGGACACCACGCTAAGATTATCATGTGTGTGATTCAAATTCAAAGAACTGCACATATTAATGTATACAATCTGATTAATTTGGACATATATAAACTTTATAATAATATTGCCTGTCTATCAGACTTAGCCAACACTAATGTCAGAACTACTGCATGGTCTTCAAGAAACTAATCATTTAGTTTAGCACTTCTTCACTGTATTGTCCCTTAGACTAAAACTCAGGGATGAGCCTATGAAAATAAAGCCAGAGACCAAATCTTTCTTACCAACATTTTTGTTGACACTTTTATTGATTTTGCATAAAATATTGACATCTGAGTTCTCTTCTCTGTCAAAATGGGTCTTCCCCAGAATATTGTTGTAAATATAAATCTAGGACGGAGATTCTCTGTAATTTCTTCTATGCCAAGACCCACCTGATTTCTAGTTTGATTATGAATTAGGATTAAAATACAACCTAGCTTAATCAATAAGTTCACTCAATGGTACATATTTGGGCATCATGATCCAATTGTGTCGTTTAAAAAGTAGGTAGTTTTGTCAAAACTGGTTTGGCTCAGTGGATAGAACATCGGGGTTTGTGGACTGAAAGGTCCCAGGTTTGATTCCGGTCAAGGGCATGTACATTGGTTGCAGGCACATCCTCGGTAGGGGGTGTGCAGGAGGCAGCTGGTTGCTGTTTCTCTCTTATTGATGTTTTTAGCTCTCTATCCCTCTCCCTTCCTCTCTGTGGAAAATCAATAAAATATATATATATTTTTTAAAGTAGGTAGTTTTTTGTGTGTCTGTGCTTTCTATCGCCCCCCCCCCCCTGTTTATCTTTATTGTTGAAAGTATTACAAATGTCCCCTGTTTTTCTCACATTGACCCCCTCTACTCTACCTTTCACCCCAAGCCTTCACCATCTATTGTCTGTGTCCATGGGTTATGCATATATGCATATAATTTATTTGGTTAATCTCTCCCCCACTTCCTTCTGAGATTCACCAGTCTGTTCCATGCTTCCATATTTCTGAATCTACTTTGTTTGCCAGTTTATTCTGTTCATTAGACTCCATATATGATTGAGATTATGTGATAGTTATCTTTCTCTGACTGGCTCATTTCACTTAGCATAATACTCTCCAGGTCTCTCTATGTTGTTTCAAAGGGTAATAGATCCTTCATTTTTATAGCTGCATAGTTTTCCATGGTATAAGTGTACCACAACTTTTTTTTTTTTTTAATCCATTCATCTACTGATGGTCTTACTTGGGCTGTTTTAGATCTGAGATATTATAAATAGTGAATATATGAATATAGGGGTGCATATATTCTTTCTGATAGTTATTATATTTTGGGATTCTTAGAATATATGCCTAGACGTGGGATCACTGGATCAAATGGGAGTTCCATTTTTAATTTTTTGAGGAAACTCCATACTGTTATCCACAGTGACTGCAACAGTCTGCATTCCCACCAGCAGTGCATGAGGGTTCCTTTTTCTCAACATTCTCTCCAGCACTTGTCATTTGTTGATTTGTTCATGGTAGTCATTTTGACAAGTGTGAGGTAATACCTCATTGTCATTTCAATTTGCATCTCTCTGATGATCAAAGACTTTGAAGATTTTTTTCAAATGTCTCTTGGCCATCTATATGTCCTCTTTGGAAAGTGTCTATTATGTCCTTGGCCCATTTTTTTTTTAATTGGGTTGTTTATCTTCCTTTTGTTAAGTTGTATGAGTTCTTTGTATATTTTTTAAATTAACCCCCTATCAGATATGTCATTGAAAAATATCTTCTCCCATACTGTGGGCTCCTTTTTCATTTTGTTGATGGTTTATTTTGCTATGCAGAAGCTTTTTCATTTTGATATAGTCCTATTTATTTTTTCTTTGTTTCCCTTGCCCTAGGAAATGTATTGGCAAACTTACTAGTGTTGGGAAAGATGTTAGAGATTTTGCTGCCTATTGGTTTCATCTGGATTTTTATGGTTAAAGGACTGACATTTAAGTCTTTCACCCATTTTGAATTTATTGTTGGTTATAGTTTAAGTTGGTGATCTAGAGGCGGAGCTTGAAGATGGTGACTGAACAGTCGGACTTGTTCTGACTCTGGTCCCAGAACAGACAAAAGTAGCGTCTGAGCAGCTCAGGGAATGTTGATTGGCAGCTGAGGGGCAACGGAGTTCTCAAGGAAGGTAGGGAGCTGTCCGCTGGACAGGATTTCCTGGCCGGGTGGCCAGCACTGCCGCGGCGGCGGAGGCGGCGGCTAGCTGAGGGCTGCGACTCGGGGGCTCCACCACCTTACCAGGAAAGGAGTAGCTTCTCTGAGGCCTGGAAAACCCCAGTGGAGAGGTCCATCAAGCAGCTGAGAAGCCCGAATCGGTGCAGACACGTGGATTCAAGGGAGCTCTTCGGTCACCCACGGAAAGGAGAAGGAACACCACATAACCAGACATCCTGAAAAGAGAAGCCATGGGGAGACAAAAACATAGTCCGCATGTGAAAGAAAAGCAGGCATCACCAGAAAAGGAAGTAAACGAGTCAGAGGCAAGCAGCCTACCAGAGCAAGAATTCAGAGTAATGATCATAGGATGGCTAAAAAGAATGGAAGAGAAATTTGACAATAGCCAAGAAGAAATGAGGAAGAACCATGAGGAACTGAAGAAGAACCATGAGGAACTGAAGAAGAACCAAGAAGAAATGAAAAATGACATCGCTACCATGAAGAACTCAATAGAAATCATCAAGAGTAGACTAGATGAAGCAGAGGACCACATCAGTGAGCTAGAAGATAAGATGGAAAAAAATACCCAAGTAGAGCAACTTCTAGAAAAAAAGATTAAAAAGCAGGAGGAGAGCCTACGGGAGCTTTGGGACAATATCAAACAAAATAATATTTGAATAATAGGGGTTCCAGAAGGAAAGGAAACTGAGGTAGACATGGAAAAAGTATTTCAAGAAATAATGACAGAAAACTTTCCTGAAATAGAGAAGAAAAAACCCACACAAATCCAAGATGCTCGCAGAGTCCCAAGCAAAATGAATCCCAGAAGACAGTCTCCAAGGCACATTATAATTAAATTGGCAAACAACATCGACAAAGTAAGAATCTTAAAAGCAGCCAGAGAGAGACAGAAAGTTACATACAAAGGAACCCCCATCAGACTAGCAACTGATTTCTCAACGGAAACTTATCAGGCCAGAAGGGAATGGGATGAAATATACAAAGTCATGCAAAGTAAGGGTCTGAATCCAAGAATACTGTACCCAGCAAGGCTATCAATCAAGATTGAAGGGGAAATCAGGAGCTTCACAGACAAAAAAAGACTGAAGGAATTTATCTCCACCAAACCAGCAATGCAAGAAATGCTAAAGGGTCTACTGTAAAAATAAAGAAATAAGAAGTGAAGAAGGAACACGGGTATAGAATAAAAATGGCGTCAAATGAGTACCTATCAATAATAACCTTAAATGTAAATGGATTAAATGCTCCAATCAAAAGAAATAGGGTAACAGATTGGATAAGAAAACAAGACCCATACATCTGTTGTCTACAAGAAACCCACCTCAGAAAAAGAGATGCACACAGACTGAGGGTGAAGGGATGGAAAAAAGTTTTCCAGGCAAATGGAAATGAAAAAAAAACTGGGGTAGCAATACTTATATCTGACAAATTAGATCTCAGAGTGAAGGACATAATAAGAGATAATGAAGGCCACTTCATAATACTAAAGGGAACAATCCAACAAGAAGAAATAACCCTTGTAAATATATATGCACCCAATACAGGAGCAACCAAATACATTAAAAAACTGCTGGAGGACATTAAGAGAGAGATTAATAGCAATACAATCATAGTAGGAGATTTTAATACCCCACTGTCACCCTTTGACAAATCATCTAAACAAAAAATCAGCAAAGAAATATCAATCCTAAATGACTCACTAGACCAGATCGAATTAATTGACATCTTCAGAACACTGCACCCCAAAGCCACAGAATATACATTCTTCTCAAGTGCACATGGGACATTCTCAAAGATAGACCACATTTTGGGACATAGGCAAAGTCTCTTCAAATTCAAGAAGATAGAAATCATATCAAGTATCTTCTCAGACCATAATGGCATAAAACTGGAAATTAACTACAATAAAAATAATCCAAAGAAATCAAACACATGGAGACTAAACAGCATGCTATTAAACAAGGATTGGGTTACCAGAGAAATCAAGGAAGAAATTAAAAACATCCTGGAAACAAATGACAATGAAAACACAACAATCCAAAATCTATGGGACACAGCAAAAGCAGTTTTGAAAGGGAAGTTCATATCCTTACAAGCCTATTGCAAAAAACTAGAAAAAAGGGTAACAGATGATCTAACTCTATAACTTAAAGAGTTAGAAAAGGAGCAACAAGAAAAGCCCAGTGTAAGCAGAAGGAAGGAAATAACAAAAATCAGAGCACAGATAAACGACATAGAGACCAAAAAAACAATACATAAGATCAACAAAACCAAGAGCTGGTTCTTTGAAAGAATAAACAAGATAGATGGACCTCTAGCCAGGCTAACCAAGAAACAAAGAGAGAGGACCCATATACAAAATCAGAAATGAAAGAGGTGAAATAACAACAGACCCCACCGAAATACAACAGATTGTTACAAATACTATGAACAACTCTATGCCAACAAACTGAACAACCTGGAGGAAATGGACATATTCCTAGAAAAATACAAACTTCCAAAACTCAATCAGGAAGAATCTAAAAATCTCAATAGACCAGTGTCTTGGGAAGAAATTGAAACAGTCATCAAAAAGCTTCCAGCAAACAAAAGCCCAGGGCCAGATGGCTTCACAGGAGAGTTTTACCAAACATTCAAGGAAGAACTAAAACCTATCCTCCTCAGACTATTAAAAAAAATCCAAGAGGAAGGAACACTTCCAAACTCCTTCTATGAAGCCAGAATTACCCTAATACCAAAACCAGATAAAGACAACTCAGTGAAAGAGAATTACAGGCCAATATCCCTCATGAACATAAATGCCAAAATCCTCAACAAAATTCTAGCAAATCGTCTCCAGAAGAACATCACAAAGATCATACACCATGACCAAGTAGGATTTATTCCAGGAATGCAAGGATGGTACAATATCCGCAAATCAATAAATGTGATACATCACATAAACAAATTGAAAGATAAAAATCATATAGTCATATCAATTGATGCAGAAAAAGCATTTGATAAAATCCAACACCCTTTCCTGATAAAAACTCTTAACAAGGTGGGAGTACAAGGATCATACCTCAAAATAATAAAAGCCATATATGATAAACCCACGGCCAACATTATACTCAATGGGCAAAAACTAAAACCATTCCCTCTAAGAACAGGAACAAGACAGGGATGCCCACTCTCACCACTCTTGTTTGACATAGTACTGGAAGTACTAGCCATTGCAATTAGACAAGAGGAGGAAATAAAAGGCATACAAATTGGAAAAGAAGAAGGAAAGTTATCCTTATTTGCAGATGACATGATATTGTACATAAAAAACCCAAAAGACTCCATTAAAAAACTAATTGACTTAATAAATGAATTTGGCAATGTAGCAGGATACAAAATTAATGCCAAGAAATCCATGGCATTTCTATACACCAACAGTGAAACTACGGAAACAGAGACTAAAAAAGCAATTCCATTTACCATCGCACCAAAAAAATTAAGATACCTAGGAATAAATTTAACTAAGGAAGTAAAGGACCTATATGCAGAAAACTACACGACACTGAAAAAAGAGATAGAGGAAGATGTAAGGAGATAGAAGAACGTACCATGTTCATGGATTGGTAGAATCAACATCATCAAAATGTCCATACTTCCTAAAGCAATCTATAGGTTCAATGTACTCCCCATTAAAATACCAACGGCATATTTCACTGACCTAGAAAGAACTCTCCAAAAGTTCATTTGGAACAATAAAAGACCCCGAATAGCCACAGCAATCCTGAGAAAGAAGGGTAAAGTAGGAGGGATCTCAATACCAGACTTCAAACTGTATTACAAAGCCACTGTTCTCAAAACAGCCTGGTACTGGCACAATAACAGACATATACAATAGATCAATGGAATAGAATTGAGAACCCAGATATCAACCCAAATCACTATGCTCAATTAATATTTGACAAAGGAGGCACGAATATACAATGGAATCAAGACATTTTCTTCAATAAACGGTGTTGGGAAAAATTGGGCAGACACATGCAAAAGAATGAAACTAGATCACCAACTTACACCATACACAAAAATAAACTCAAAATGGATGCAGGGCTTAAACATCAGACGGGAAACCATAAAAATACTAGAAGCATCCATAGGCAGCAAAATCTCAGACGTATGCCAAAAGAACTTCTTCACTGATACTGCCCCTAGGGCAATGGAAGCTAAAGAGAAAATAAACAAATGGGACTACATCAAAATAAAAAGCTTTTTTACAGCAAAAGAAACCATCAACAAAACAGCAAGAAAGCCCACAGTGTGGGAGAATATATTTGCTAATAACACCACTGATAAAGGTTTAATCTCCAACATCTACAGACAGCTGATACAACTAAAGTAAGTTGGTGATCTAGTTTTATTTTTTTGCATGTACTTTTCCAATTTTCCCAACAGCATTTATTGAAGAGACCATCATTATTCCATGGTATGCTTTTGTCTCCTTAGTCAAATGTTAATTGATTATAATGGCTTGGGTTGATTTCTGGGTTCTCTGTTCTGTCCCATTCATATACTAGTATGTGCCTGTTCTTGTAACAGTACTGGGCTGTTTTGATTACAATGGCCTTTTAGTATAATTTTATATCCAGTATTGTGATCCCTCTTGTTGGAAGCTGCCCATTGCCTTCATTTGCTAGTAGACAGGGAGTCCAGAAGGCTGGTTAACCTTCAAGCTCTGGCCAGGGTCAGAGCCAAGCACCCACTGTCTAATTGAGACAAAGGGAGCTGAAGCAACTTCTATCTTTTAGTCTTAAGTAAATTTTTTGCTGATGGCTATCATTGAGCTATTATTGGAATTGCCTGCCTAAGGGCTATGGGTGTATCCCAAAACCTGAATAAAAGGGATAGCAAGGCCAGAACAAAATGGAGACCTTCCTCTTGACCTGGGCTCCTGCCTGCCTGGCCTCCAATATTTCCAAATTAATATTTTATAGTATCTTTCATTTCCGTGCGGCCTCCTCCAGAGCCCGAACCCTGAACCTGAAACCTGAACCACACTGTACATGGTGGGGACACTAGCACCTCCTACTCTGTTCTTCTTTCTCAAGATTGCTGTGACTATTTGGGGTTTTTTTTTTTGGTTGCATATAAATTTTTAGAGTATTTTTAGAGTATTTTTTCTAGATATGAAATATACCATTGTTTGTTTTTAATGACGGTTGCATTGAATCTATAGAGTGCTTTAGGTAGTATGGACATTTTTAAAATATTAATTCTTCCAATCCATGAGCAAGGTATCTTCTCTCATTTGTTTTTTTAATGTCCTAGACTTTTCTAAATAAAGGTCTTTTGGAGGTCACTGACTAGCAGATGCCATAAGCAAAGCTCATCCTCCCAAGCTAAAAAGTTTATGGACAGGAAATTATTGTTGAAATTAAATGGTGACAGACATATCTAAGATATATTGTGGGGATTTGTTTTCCTTTATGAACCTTGTGTAAGATGACTCTTCTATTGCAGATGGTAACCAGTGGACAGTAGAACAATATTAGAATGGTAGTAATACAAGGAAACAGTATCTTCACTAGAAAGCCTTGGAGAGCATATAAAGAATGGCCGTGTTCACCAGAGAAATCAACTGCTTCCACATGGCATCTTTCTACAGCACAGTTTTTACTACAATACAAAAATTGAGTTGTGTCCATTTTCACATTGAACTTTTTGTTAAATCAATTTTTGTATTGGTCATTAAAAAAGTAGATAGGTTTTCCTCTACAAACCCTAAAAGAATAATATGAGCAACATTGATTTTTATATGAGACTATTGCAGCTCACAATGTTAAATCATACACTTACTTAGAATCTGGCTAAGTACTAACAACCAATTAAGTACTAAACACAACCAATTAAAAAATAATAATGCAAAACATTAAGATCTAATATCCTAAAAATATTATAACATGAGAATTTAATTGATGTTAAAATAAACAAGTATATTCTAACCATAGAAATAATCAGAATAAAAAAGCTCTGCTTTAATGTTGGTAAAAGTGTGCCCCAAAGGAAAGATTCTAAGATATTCTCCAAAGAAGCTGTCACATAAACATCATTATACCAGGGAAAATATCACAGCCAACTAAGATCTCAACCCTGTTTTCTCTCATTGCTTCCAAATGCAAAGCAATAATGAAAACTTAGCTCTCATATTCATTGATTTAAATTTTGGCCATTTTAATTTATCTCTCAGAGTCTTTGAATCAAACACAATTACTTCCTCTCATATAGAATTTATTAATATACATTGGCTAATTCAATTTTTATTTCCCCCCCTTCTAGGGATATCCAGCACTGTTTTCTGATTCATCATCTAATCTTGTATCAGCCCAAATCCAGAACTGAAAAATGAATGTATCATATTCTTACTATGCTCTTACTAAATGCTAATTTGGCATGAAGCAGCTAACTCCTTTCTGTTAAGCCACTATAGCCATATACCCCTTGCATAATTTCTATTTTTCATATATAGACTGCTTAGGTATATGTAAGCCATTAGTTTTAAGAAACAGTTTATATCAACAAATATTTATTTTTCATCTTCTATGAGGAAAACACTCTGGTGGGTGATAAGTAACCATACGAGGGGTAGCAGAACCTCACTGTGTGTCAAGAACCTCACTGTCTCTACAGAGACACTGGGCACACGCACTTTGACAATTACGCTCCGTCCTGTGTCTATACTATCCTGGTTAGAGTAAGGAGCAGGAAGGCTAAGAGGGCAGAACTATTACTGCCCCAAAAGAAAAAGTAATTTGTCAAGTAACCATCCTACCCCTCAACTCTTGGTGGCACTTATTTCTGCTATCCTAGGATATTAGTCTGTCTGTGAATATTCTTGTTATCCAGTGTTTTATAATGTATTAACCTAACATGTCCTCCTCCACTGTGACTCAGGTTCCAAATTTACCTTTTGTTTAATCCCTACAACTATCAGTCCCACCTTCTAGTCGCCTGAATTAGAGATCATGTATTAACCTGGACATAGTAAAAGCTCTGTCATAGAAAAAGAAAAGAAATGGTGAACTTCGTATTAATAAAAACATGTTAAGCATTCCAAGAACTTTTCTTGTACAAATTATTATTACAACATCTGTAAAATGTGTGCTAAAAACTTATATGATGATATACTTACCTGGCAGGGGAGATACCATGATCACCAAGGTGGTTTTCTGAGGGAGAAGCTTATCCATTGCACTCCAGATGTGCTGACCCCTACGATTTCCCCAAATGTGGGAAACTCAACTGCATAATTTGTGGTAGTGGGGGACTGTGTTCACATTCTCCCCTTAAAAAAAGGAAAAAAAAAAAAACGTACATGATATGTAGAATTTATATGTTGTAAACTTTGTATTTAATTTTCTCATTTTTAAAAATCACATGAAGTCTACAAAGTATTATAATCATTATACTGAAGAAACTGAGACCAAGAAAGATTAAGTGACTTGTTCAGCACACAATGTAATTAAGAACAGAGTCAGTGTAGGTGTTTTTAGACTCAGTGATGTGCCCTTTACCACACTGTGCTGACAACACAAGCAAGTCCTCAGGCTTCAGTTTTCTGTCTCCACATTCTCTCCATCTGGTTGACTCTACACAAAGCCTCATTCTCTCCTTTCTCTTCAGGCACTCACAGTTTTTGTTCTGGTTGTCTTAGTGTTTATTTAAAACTCCCATTGTACTTGGGATTTTCTCTGGCTGGATATTTTACCATAGACAATGTTTTCTAAAAGGTTGACTGTAATTTGGGCTAAAGCTCAAATTTCAATAAAATCCACAGAAAACAGGTAGAATTGAGAGTAGGCAATCATGACCATATTTCCTTAAGACAATGATTGCTTATAATAAAAATGAACATGTAATTCTGACCAATGAAACATGAGAGAAAATGGGCTTGAAAGGATCCTGAGACATTGTCCTCACTCTTGATAAAGAACAAAAATACATGTTATTCTTCCTGTCTCTAGATATTGCTAGCTACATGTACCACTTGGATCTCCACCAAACCAAAAGTCTTCCACCAAGAATGTCAGAGGAGCAAGGTGGAAGTGCTTAATGCTGCCATTGATCTGACGAGTGAACTAAATCTGGAAGCACCTAATCTTTGAACTTTGTTAGGTGCAATAATAAATACCCATATTGCCTGGTCAGTGTGGCTCAGCGGTTGAACATCGACCTATGGACCAAGAGGTCAAGGTTCAATTCCAAGTTAGGGCACATGTCTAAGTTTTGGGCCTGATTCCCAGTAGGGAGTGTGCCAGACCCTACCGATTAATTATTCTTTTTATCATAGATGTTTCTATCTCTCTCTCTCTCCTTCTCCCTTCCTCTCTGAAATCAATAAAATATATACTTTAAATAAATAAATAAATAAATAAATAAATAAATAAATAAATAAATACCCTTATTGATCTAATTGGTTTTCATGTAGCTTCCAATAGCTGCAGCCAAAGCACCACCAATTGATATAGTTAGTAGGAGCCTTACTAGGATATCACGCTCAGGGAAGCACGGCTACTCATGCTAATGTACAAAACTGATATTTTATTCCTCCAAAGAAAGCTTTTTTGAACAATTTAGAGAAAAGTAACACATTTCATTCTAAATCATATTTTTTTCTTAATCAATTGATCCTTCACATTGCAGTCAAAATGATAACATATAAATGAAATCTCTTCAAATTAAAATTCTCATAAGACTTTCCAAGCCTGTCACTTACAGCAGTGTTTCTCACTCATGGCTGAAGAATTTAATAACTTGAGGAGAGTTTTAGCAATAATAATGCCTGAGTTTCCCCCAGAGACTCTGACATACTTGGTCAAGGTGTGGCCTGGGTATCATGACTGAAATGTGCATCAAAGGTTGAAAATCTCTTCCCTAGAAATTAACTCAATTACATTAGGGGGTGACCTGAAAGTTATATGCTTTTCATTTTACGTAAAGCATCCAGGTGATTATAAATTAGCCAGGATTGGTAAACATGGACTTATGAGAAAAAGTATAAGTTACTTACATAGATATAATATATTTTATTTTCTGTCTTCACGTATTTTCAAAATTTCTTCCTTAACAAGGACTACTCCCTCAATCTATGTTCCAGTTACTCTATATCAAGAATTTTATTCCACTTCACATAACAGAAGAACTAAAAAACCAGGGATTTAAACAGAATAGAAATGTATCTTTTTCTCCTATTTAGAAAAAAAGTTTTAAGGTATACATTGATGTCCCTAAGTTGTTATCAGAGTTCCACACAAACCTGAATTTTACACCTCACTGGCCAGAACTTAATCATATGGCTAAATCCAGCTACAAGGGAGACTGAACACATTGCCCTTACAAACAAAATCAGTGCTAAAATAAATGGGAAACAGAATAGATACTGGTTGGCAACTAGCCCTATATACCAAACCACATAAAATTTCCCCAAATGGCATGATTCTTTTGTCCCTATGTGACTTTATTTAACTCTCAAGCAATTACTTGCCTTTCAAGTTTCAGCTCAACTTTCAGATTAGCTACCAGACTCTCTACTCCCCTACTTCATGTAAAATTAATTATTCTACCCACTTCCTTATGCAAGCCTATCTTACCACTGAAGAAATTGCATTGCATTAATATATTTACACAATCCTCTCTCCTTAAGGAACTGCAAGCTTATTGAGGACAAAGAGAGTTTTAACATATAAATAATTCCAGCATTTAAAGATACTGTATCTGTATTACTTGGGATCAAAACTGGCTCTACAACTTATTTTCTATATGTAAAACTGAAGGATGTTGCATAAATCTTAGTATCTCAGTTTCCTTATCTGTAATTTTATATTTCAGTAAAATAAACAGTACCTATTTAATAAAGTCCTTAGGAAGCTAAAATGACATAATAAACATAAAGCACTTAGAATAGTCCCTGGCACATTTCAAGGTATGGAAGTATAAGTTAAAAATTTTAAAGCATTTCCTAGCATCAAATAATGCCAGATTTACTGAATAAGTGAATCTCTCCTGTGTATTGACTTTCAAGTTCTAAACTATGAAGAGATTTATGTGAGAGGGACACAGAAGCATGAGACATTTTCTTTAAAATACAAAAGCAAAGGATATGGTTGGAATGAAAATACTCCCTCTATTATGGCACATTATGTGAGTGAGGCCTCAAATCCCTGGAGAGCATTATAAATGGTGCCACTCAGAAGAAGTAAAGCTCGGTGGGGGAAATTGACATAACAGGAGAAAGGTTCATGAAGAAGGCACAGTTCAAGCTGTACATTAAAGGATGTACAGAGAAACACCAGAGAAAATCTAGTAGAGGTGTTCTAGAAATGACAGTGCGGTATGTTTTTTTGAGAAATTGAGAATAGTCTGACTGGAACAGAACTTTCAGCCTGAGATACAAATGCAACAGAAAATATTTAATAAGCCATTCATTGTATCTGAAAAATGTTCCAGTCACCATGTTAGGTGTTTTCCTACTAGTTCTAAGGAAAAATACAGATAGTGCAAGATGATAGACAAAAGAGTTCTAAAAAAAACAACAATAATATAAATTTAATGCAGATGAGAAATTTCATGATGAGTGTAGTGTGTAAAAAGATTATGATGATCTTCCCTGGCCAGTAAAACTCAGTTGGTTGGAGCATGGTCCCACAGACCAAAAACTGATGGTTTTGATTCCCAGTCAGGACACACACATAGGTTTTGGGTTCAATCCTTGGTCAGGGATCAATGTTTCTCTCATGTGTCAATGTTTCTAGATTAAGATATGATGATGTGCAGGAACATTTGAGGAAAGGACAGTGCAGAATCAAGAATGACATCTGAGACAGAATACCTTTAATAAAATGCGTTAAACACACAGACATAGTACACCAAGTGCATTTGTCTCAGAGCATTCATTTCCCCATGTAGACAAGCTCCTGAAATGCAATTGGTCTAAACTATCTTTTCAAAGCATTTTATGGAATATCTGGAAAAAATATTTACTTTGACAACACATTTACATCCATTTTTATAATTGACATAATGTGACATTATTTATTTTGAGATTGTGAAGCTGACAATTATCTCTTTCCCCAGGCTGATAAATATCTAAAGACTTATCTACATTGATCAGATAGTTTGAATTGAATAAATGTGTGGGAGGAGTTCCTATTTGAGCTTTCTTAATAGAGGTGTATTGTTGCTAAAACTCATGCTTTGATACTTGGTTTTAACCACTGTCTTTATATGGAAGCACATCCTTTTTTGGAGGTATTTTCTTTGCAATTTCCCTAATGTCTTTGCATTTGTATATGTGTGTGTATATATATAAATATAAATATAAATATAAATATAAATATAAATATAAATATATAAATATAAAATATAAATATAAATATAAATGTAAAATATATATTTATAAAATATATATAATATAAAATATAAAATAATATAAAATATATAAATATAAAATATAAAATATATAAATATAAAATATATATTTATAAAGTGTATATATATTTATAAAGTGTATATATATTTATAAAGTGTATATATATTTATAAAATATATTTATATATATAGTGAGTCCTAACCAGTTTGGCTCAGTGGATAGAGAGTTGGCCTGCCTTGGTTGCAGGCACATCCCCAGTAGGGGGTCTGCAAGAGGCAGCTAATCGATGTTTCTCTCTCATCAATGTTTCTAATTCTCTATCCCTCTCCCTTCCTCTCTGTAAAAAATCAATAAAATATATTAAACACACAAATAAACAAAAGTGAGATTACATAGACTAATTAGTGACAATAAGCATTCAGTATAGAAAGTCCCAGACCCTCCTACTACCTACCATTAGAGATACATTGATTCAACAATACATGCACCAATTTTCTTTGTGAGAAATCACAAATCAGTTAGGAGACTCTTGTGCCTCAGAGAAGTGAAAGATCAGCTAATTCATAGCTAGTAGGCAAAATGTTGGCATCTTCATGCCATTATCCATCCCGCAGTGTAGTGCTACATGATCAGGAGAAAAATCCTGGCTCTCAGCTGTTTCATGGAGCGGGAAAGAGAAGACTGAACCATACATTCAACATAATAACTTTTCCCTGGAGTTGCTTAATAGACTAGCTTCCATCCAGCCTTAGAGTGCAGACAGTACCCAGTACACCATAGAAACCTGATGGCCACTGAGAAGGAAAAAGATCAAGGTGGTATGCTGCTGCTCCAGAGGCCCATGGCACAAGAGACAGAGGCCAATGCAGCTCATAGGCCTCCCCTCAGCAGAAGAGTAGAGTGGAGTACACACCCAGCATTCTGTTTGTCAGGGGGCTATCAGAGGAACCAGTTTCTGTGTAATTCAACTTGGGTCACAAAGGGGACCTGCATACACTATAAGCCTTGGGGCCTCTGAAAATAAAAAATTGTAGGGTGACTTATTGCTGCTTCAGAGGACCAGTGACACAACAGGCAGACACCCAGGGGAACAAGAAATTGTGAACTCCCTTGAAAAGGAGACTGGTAATACTTCTAATTAGGAATCTTTGAGTGCAAAGAAGACATATCCAGAGAAAAAGTTTGAGAGACCTCCTGCATTTCTAGCTGGGCTGAATGGTGAAAGTCTTGATCTATAAGAAGTCCATAAAAAATATTTTCATTAGTTTTTGTTTTTCTGTTTTTTTCTCTCTATTGAGATTTTCTGATACTTCCTGATTCAATGTTGGAACACTGTATATTTCTAGGAATTTATCCATTTCATCCACATTGTCCACCTTGTTGGCATATAATTATTCATAGTATTTTTTGTATTTCTTTGGGGTCAGTTGTTGCTTCACCTCTTATAGGTCAAGACTTTCACCATTCAGAGGGATTTATTTTCCGGTATTAACTATATATAGTAACAACATACAGTTTTCTTTATCTCTTCTTCTTTTGTGTGTGCAATTAATCTTTATTATTAAACATATTACAGCTATCCCTCCACCCTGTTCCTGCACTTCCCCAAGCCTTCACCACACTATTGTCTGTCCATGGGATATGCATATCTATATATATAAAAGCCTAATTGACCATTACGACCAAATGACCAGAATGGCCATCAACCAGTCTCTACGCATGCACTGACCACCAGGGGCAGATGCTCAATGCAGGAGCTGCCCCCTTGTGGTCAGTATGCTCCCACAGCAGGAGTGCTACTCAGCTGGCCGACCCATCCTGGCAGCTCATTATCCAGGCAACAGCCACTCACTCCCTCAGTAATCCTGCAGATCCAATCTCCAGAGAACAGGCCAGGCACCAATGGACCAGTATCACCATGATGATCCCAACAACACCACCGGACTCCTAGAAGTTGGCATCAGGCACCGGGAGTGCTTCCCTTCCCTACATGCTCTGCAAGGAAGAAAGGATATAAAAGTGGCCATCCAGGTGGCTCCCAACAACCAGCACAAATGTCAGCAGGACAGATCTGAATCCCGGGCCAGCAAGGGCATCCCACTGCCTGCTCAGAGGGCTGATCGTGTCCAGGCCCCTCTCCATCCTCATCAGGACTCCACCAGTACACGAATTTGTACACTGAGCTTTTAGTATGTATATAATTTCTTTGCCTGGCCTCTTCCCACACCTCTCCCCCTTTCCCTCTGAGATTCATCATTCTATTCCATGCTTCCATGTCTTTGGATCTATTTTGTTTATCAGTTTAATTTGTTCATTAGATTCCACATATGAGTGCGATCATGTGGTATTTGTCTTTCTGTGGCTGGCTTATTTCACTTAGCATAATACTCTTCAGGTCCCTCCAGGCTATCTAAAGGGTAAGAGATCCTTCTCTCCCCTATGAAGCTATTCAGTCCAAAATTTTTCTTTGCTGGAATTTTTTTGAATACTACTTTAATTTCATTCATGTTTTTTATTTTTATTTTTTTTATTTTGGTCTATTGAGATTGTCTGATACTTCCTGATTCAGTGTTGGAACATTGTGTATTTCTAGGAATTTATCCATTTCATCCACATTGTCCAGCTTATTGGCATATAATTGTTCATAGTATATTTTTTGTATTTCTTTGGGGTCAGTTGTTGCTTCACCTCTTTTTTTTCTGATTCTATTTATTTTAGTCCTTTCTTGTTGTTTCTTGTTGAGTCTGACTAGAGGTTCACCAATTTTGTCTATTTTTTTCAAAGAACCAGCTCTTGGTCTTTTGTATTGTTTGTTTTCTTACTCTCCATGCCATTTATTTCTGCTCTGATCTTTATTATTTCCTTCCTTCTACTTACTTTGGACTTTTCTTGTTGTTCTTGTTCTAAGTCTTTTTGTTTAGGGTTAAATAGTTTATTATTATTTTTTTACTTACTTAATTAATTTTTTTTAGGTCAAGGCACATTCCCTGTGGCATTCTGGATTGAATGATTACTTTTATAAAAAATGTTCAACATTTTTTCAGTAATGCCTATGTCATTCTATAATTCCATCAGAAAATTATAAGAGATCTAGTTTCTGCACATCCACTGTAATACTTGGAATAATCACTTTTTATTTTAGCATTCTTTTTTTAATTATTTATTGGGATGACACTGGTTAACAAAATTATACAGGTTTCAGATGCACAATTCTACAACACATCACCTGTACACTCATCACATCAATTCCTGTCTTTGTCCATCACAATTTACCCCTCTATACCCTCCTTCACCTTTCCCACCATCTCTCCACCTGAAAATCTCCACAGTTGTCCATGTCCACAAGGTGGTTTTTTTTCTTTTTCTTTTTTGCTCAATCCTTCCACCATCATCCTCCCACCCCTAACAGCTTCAACCTGCTCTTTCTATATAAGTCTCCCTATTTTGCTTGTTAGTTGATTTTGTTCATTAGATTCCATATATATGGGTGAATCATACGGTACCTGTCCTTCTCTGACTGGCTTATTGCTCTCCAGATTCATCCATGCTGTTGCAAAAGGTAAGATTTCCTTCTCTTTTTTTATTACATTGTGTAAATGTACCACATATTTTTTATCCACTCATCTATTAATGGATACTTGGACAGTTCCAGTTTTATTTTTTGAGATAGCTCCATACTGCTTTCCACAGAGGCTGCATCAATTTGCATTTCCATCAACAACACAGGAAGATTCCCTTTTCTCCATATCCTCACCAGCACTTGTTGTTTGTTGAATCAATGAGGATGACCATTCTGACAGGTAAGAGGTGATACCTTATTGTCATTTAAATGTGCATCTCTCTAATGATTAGTGATGTTGAGCATCATTTCAAACTATTGAATATCTTTATGTACTCTTTGGAGAACTTTCTATTCAGGTCCTTTGCCCATTTTTTAATTGGATTTTTTGTTTTCTAATGGATGCATAGTATCTTCCCATCATGGTTTAATTTGCATGTACCTATGGCTAATGGGGTTAAATATATGCTCATGGATCTCATAAGGGAGATATTTGCTTGATATTAGACAGATTATTACAGAGTTTATAGGTTTAGTCAGTGAGCCAAATAAAATCTGAGTCTTAAAGGAGAATATTGACAAGGATAAGGAAAGTTTTGTATTGACTCACAAACTTAAATTTCAGTAATAGACATTTCTTGAAATAGTAACTTATTTTTATCTATATCATTATAAAAGAGAAAAAAAAAGGATATTTCTTTGAAATTCTGGATCAGAAAATTACAGTATAGATACAGAAGAGAATTTTTATATCAATTCTTAACTAATTAAATGAATTTTTGAATGTCATTCATTATGATATTTAACTTATTTTCTCTTAAAATGTCAGTATATGTGAAATTAGCAATCTAAAATTATTTTAAATGCGATGAGTTTGGAAATGAAAATAGTAAATAATGAAGATAAATCCTATTCATGGCCCCTCAGAGGGCCAGAAAACTAATTCTTTTCTTACCATTTTATTAGCAGGAATTATGACATTTTTATTTTAATAGCCGCTAAGCAGGTTACACAGTACTTTAGTATATCAGAGTAACACATAAAATACTACTGCTATATATTAGGAATTCTTTCTTTGAGTCAGAACATTGTCATTTACCAGAAGTTTGCCCATACATAACCATTCAAAATATTAGCTTTTCCTTCTACATAATGAGGTAAAAGTTCAAGCTATTCACAGGGTAAATGTAAAAATCAAATTAGATACCAAATAAAATAACTCTTTATATGTAATTACTAAAACTCTATATAAACATAAGTTAGTAGGTGTTTTTGTTGTTGAACAACTACCTGTTTGGTACAGCATAGTGGTTAACAGATATGACTAGATTGAATTGACATAGATTTGAAAACAAAACTTTACCATTTATTAGGTTTGTTTTTTTAAAATTGTTGACAGTATTACAGATGTCTCCATTTTATCCTTTTTGCCCTCCTCCACCCAATCCTTACCCAACCACAATCTTTCCCTCCTATTGTCTGTGTTCATGGGTTATGAATATATATTCTTTGCTTAATCTTTTCTTGTCCCAGCCTTCTACCTCCTGACTGAGACTTACCTGATCTTAACCTAATCAAAAGCTTCTTCACAACAAATGAAATCACTCCACTCAGACAGTTTGTTGTGAAGAATCAAAAGTTAACATTTAATAAGTGCTTCAAACAATGCTTGTGTTATTATTATGTTATAATAAATGTTAGTATTTATTGTAACAATAAATGTTAATCATTATTAAATCCTGTTCTTATGTCTATCTCTTAAAAATATTATTTCAATACCCCTTGCAATTTGTTAGTAACTTTTAAAACTAAATCTTTTAGTAGATGATGAATTCCACAGTAGCAGGGAACAAAACACCCATTCTTTAACTCTGTCAGGGTCTAAGTCAATAACTCGATTGTATAATATATTGTGACCAACAGATGTTTGTTAATGAATTAAGACTATAATGAATCACTACTATAAGCTTAAGAAGGGGCTCCAAGTTTTATTTTAAGTGTTATTTTGGTTTGTGCTATGAATAGTTTATAATTTACAATTCTTAGGACTTAACTGCTAGTCTTTATTAATTGCTTCAGGAAGAAATTTCTTTCAAATTACCTTTTCCATCCTTTACTTGAATCTGGCAATTAAGGCTGCTGATAAAAGGGTACCTATTTGCTTTATAGACCTACATAGTAGAAAGAAAAACATTTCTTTTCTTTTTTTTTCAAATAAAATTCTGGGTATTTTATGGTCTGGTTTCAGAGCTGAGATAAAAATTCTTAAAAACTATATCTCAATATAATTTTTTATAGACCTGAGTAATATTATCTCTATTATATATATATATATATATATATATATATATATATATATATATATATATTATTTCAACAAGAAAAGGGAGAGGAAGATAGAGATAGAAACATCAATAATAAAAAATAATAATTGATCAACTGCCTCCTGCACACCCCACACTTGGGATTGAACCTACAATCCTGATCAGGAATCAAATTGTGATCTCCTGGCTCATAGGTCAACACTCTGTCATCAAGCCACACTGGTTGTATTCTTTTTTTTTTTTTTTTCATTTAAGTTCAAATATATTTCTAAACCTTGACTAAGTCTTAGTTTTATTTATGTTGTACATACTCATGATTATGGTATTTTATCTAATTAGTAATGTAACCCTTATATTGTATAATTGGACCTAAGTTATGGATTGATGCAAAAGGAAACAACAAAATAATGCTCACAATTAAGAATAGACTTCTGGCCCTCGTCAGTTTGGCTCAGTGGATAATGCGTCAGCCTGCAGAATGAAGGGTCCCAGGTTCAATTCTGGCTAAGGGCACATGCCCAGGTTGCACGCTCAGTCCCAAGTGGACATTGTGCAAGAAGCAGCTGATCAAGTATTCTTTCTTCTCTCATCATTGGTGTTTCTACCTCTCTCTCCCTCTCCCTTCCTCTCTGAAATCAATAAAAAAAAAAAAAAAAAAAAAAAATATATATATATATAAAGAATAGACTTCTCACCCTATCTGGTGTGGCTCAATTGGTTGGGCATAGTCATGTGCAACAAATGGTTTTATGATTCAGTTTTTGATTAGTGCACATAATCCCTGGCAAGAGGCAGCTGATCAATGTTTTACTCTCAGATCAATGTTTCCCTCTCTCTTTCTTTCTGTCTCTCTCTTACCTTCTTCCTCTCTCTCTAATAATCAACTTAAAAAATTAAGGTATATAATCCTCCTGACATACACTATTACAATTTCAAATTTCTATGTATTTAAAAAAAAAAGAAAGAATAGAGCAATGAAAAAATTTAAAGGTTATTTTCCTTTGCTTCACCTTCATTAAAACCTTTCTTATTATCTATAAAAAAGGACAGATTTAGCCTTCTTTGATAAGTTTTCTTCAGTAAGAGGTAGGGCTACATCATCTCTCCTGGAACAAATATTCAAATATATTAATTTTGTTTTTCTTTAATGCTTAGTCTTTGAGATAAGCAGAAATGAATACAAACATAACTAATATTCAATAATCCATGCCAATCATATTGCTGGTTTAATGCATTCTGCAATTACTGACACATAATTTTTAAATTATTTCCTAAACAGCATAAGTCAGATACTTTTTTCTCATGGGAGTGTGGCATAAAAAAGAAATAAGAGGATATTTGTTACAGAGAATTATTTATTGCAGAAAATCAGAAAAGCAATAATAAAGCAAGTCATGGAAATAATTTCACATCGAATCAGGATGCTGGATCTTATCTAACCTCAGACCCCTTAAGGAAAATATATTAAAATGAAATTCTACCTGCTTATGAATAGAAGGTACGAGGCCAAAGGTGAGGATGACTGTGGACTTCTTTCACACACACAAAACTTCCTACAAAAAACAATTTCCATCCCCTAGAAGAATGTTTATCAATTATTTGATTATTTGATATTTGAATAATTTGAGGATTAGTTCACAACTACTAACAAATATCATTTCTGCCTTTCCATTTTGGCAGAAGGACATCACCTCTTACTTCACCTGCCTGGGAAGCACCTACATCTCCTTTTTGCTAATTCAACTGCTACCAAAGTTTTAGGATGTCAACCAAACTTTAAAAAAAAAATATATATATATATACACACACACACACACACACACACACACACACACATATATATAGCCTATATAATAAAGAGGTAATATGTTGACCATCACGCTCTCACACAAGATGGCCACCCCCATGTGGTTACAAGATGGTCAGCAGGGAGGGTAGTTGAGGGCAACTGGGCCTGCAAGGGAGGGCAGTTAGGGATGACCAGGCCTGCAGGGAAGGACAATTGGGAGCAATCAGGCTGACAGGGAGCAGTTAGGTGTCGATTAGGCTGCGAGGGGAGTGGTTAGAGTATAATCAGGCAGGCAGGCAAGCAGTTGGGAGATAGCAGTCCCAGAATGTGAGAGGAATGTCTGACTGCTAGTTTAGGCCCCATCATACAGGCAGTCAGACATCCCCCGAGGGGTCCCAGATTGGAGAGGTGCAGGCTGAGCTGAGGAACACCCCCTACAGTGCATGAATTTTTGTGCACTGAGACTCAAGTGTGTGTGTGTGTGTGTGTGTGTATATATATATATTTAAAGGTCAAAACACACAAGTTAGCATTTAGAATGTTTGGTGTGTTGTTGTTTTTTTCATTGCTCTTCAGTTTTTTCAGCTAAGTTAATATTCTCTTCCCATAGAAAAAGTAGGTTTTCATAAAAAGATCATATATTTACTACTTTTAAAGCAACCAAAGATAGAAATATACAAATATATACTTTAGTGATTGACCCCTTTGTGACCATTTGGATAGTCTGTAAGACACTTAAAAGAAGAAACCTTTAAACATTAACTTTGGAACTTGATAGAGAATGCCTACTCTAAAACCTTAGACTTATATTCTTATCACTGAGAATTAAAGCAAGGCAAGTTTAGAGGTTGCCTTCTTTTCAATCTCATTCTCTTCATCCCTCCCCTCCTCTCTTCCTTCCTCCTTTCTTCTGTCTTTACTTTTATGCATTCTCTCTATAGATATTTCTTTCCTTAAGACTTCAGTCTTTTGCAATAGAAGGTGGGGCAAAAATTGGTTATTTGTATGGCAAATAATACAATAGTTAATAAATAGTAATATAAGAATAAACTGTGTTTCGCATACTCACAACTGTAAACCTACTTTCGCCAAATCCTGTATTACATTTCAATTAAGACATATGGAACAAGGGTGTCTTTGAAACTAATTCATGATTATAAATAGAATTTTGATAGATAAAATATTGAGTTGCCTTTAAAGCAGATTTTACTTTTGCTATCTACATAACTCACTGTTTTTCCTTAGTCATAGAAATATTATTCTATAAAGGAAATAATGAGAAATGTAAAATTATCTTATGAACTCATTCAAGAATGTGATGTTTCCTTTCAAAATGCTTACTTTATGTCAATGAATGAGTGTTATTGAACATACTGAGAGCAAGTCAAAAAAATAGTAGCCTAAATGAATGAATAAACAAAGTTACATCTTTTAACATATTCTTTCAATCAAAGGTTGGATTTTAGACAATTTGAATATTTCTGGCCTGCTCAATTTGGAAAGGGATAATAATGTTACAGTAGTATACAAAAGATAAATGTCATACAACAGAACTGAAGTTCAATTAAATCATCAAATCATTTTATTTATAATTCAAATAAGTTAAACTAATACCTATACTTGAAACTATAATTAGTAAGAATTCCCTATTTTGTATACTATTGATAAAAAGAGTATAAATGCAGACTTTCTTAATTTTACATAAGCTTAACATATTTGATCCTTCTGTTGACAGTTACTGAATTCATTTAGCTACTATTTCACATTGAATTATGCTGACTTAATTTGCATGAAAGTAAGCATAATGTATTCAGAAACACATTTTCTTTTCATTCAATATTGGTCACTTGTAATACCAAAGATCAGTGTATTAATTGAATGAAATAATGTTTTCGCAGTGAAACTTAAATTTCTTTCATATATATATTTACAGAGAGGGAGAGGGATAGAGAGTTAGAAACATTGATCAGCTGCCTCCTGCAACCCCCTACTGGGGAATGTGCCCGCAACCAAAGCACATCCCTTGAAGTGAATCAAACCCGGGACCTTTCAGTCCACATGCCAAAGCTCTATCCACTGAGCCAAACCAGTTTCGGCCTCATAAAAATTTTATTGGGCATTTATTAAAGACAGAGTCCCACAGGGTCTAGATTGGGACCTGGAGACCTGTGCTTTAGCAAAGATTCAAGTGACTATGAGGTCTTTTTAAATAAAAATCTGACCTACAGAATGTTTCCCTTTAAAATTACAAAAATGAATCAATTACAATGGTGTCAGCTTTATCATTGTTTGTGTGTATGACATATATTACAGTAGAGAGGTGTTGTCGTTTTCCTAAGATTTGCACTTATTTGACCTATCAAAACATTTTTAAAAACATAACTTTATCTTTTCCCACAACTTGGTCTCCAATAGAATAGTTTTAATATTGGGAAGTCATGTTTTCTTCCAATTGATAGGATCTGCAGGAAATTTCTGGAATTCATCATTTCAGTAAGTCTAACCTGCTGCCTTAGTCTACTCAGACTGCTATAACTGAATACAATAGACTGAGTGGCTTATACTAAAATGTATTTCCACATTTTTGAAGGCAGAGAAGGCCAAGATCAAGGTGCCAGCAGATTTGGTCCCTGGTGAGAACCTGCTTCCTGCTTCAAAGAAGGCTGTCTTCTTGCTATAACCTCACAAGTTGGAAGGAGAGTGAGGGGGCTCTTGGGGCCCTCATCTAATTCATGGGGGCAGAGCCTAATCACCTCTCAAAGGCTCATCTCCAAATGCCACCACCCTGGGGGTTGGAAATTCAATATATAAAGTTGGGGGGAGAGACATAAATATTCAGTCTATAGAACCTGCCCTATACAAAAGCTTACAAACTCTGAACTTTGAGTAACACCCAAAAGTGTCATACAAGACTATTAGAGTTCCCCATTCTTTAATTCTATTCTTACCTATACATGGTTTTATGTACTATGGCTCCGAATTTTTCAGAAGCGAATACTGAATTTTTTTTTTCAGTACTTGTCAAGACTAAAATGCAAATCCACTACCAAGCTTGTAACTAAATAATGCAATACATGGCATTTAATTTGTAAAGTTATATTTTAGATTGAATGGGAGCTCGAAAGAAGTGAATGGAATGAAAAGATTATACTCTCAGGCTATGGTTCTTTAGAATGTTAATAATTCAAATTAAAAAAAGAAGAAGAAAACTGATTGCGTACTCCAAAAAGCAGGCTCGCATTGGAGATTATTGTACAGGCTGTTAGGGGGTGTTCTTGGGATACATAACTGCAGAATGGCAGGGAAAGAAGCAGTATTGTTTAGGGAGACATACTGACAGCCAACCCATGGGCCATCTATAATCCATCAGAGACATCTTGTTTGGGACCAACATAGCCAGGCTTTTGTACACTGTTCCTATATGTCATTCAATATGGCTGTGTGAGATGAGTATGACGTGGAAAATCCCAACCTCTGCAGTAAAGACAAGCCCTGCAGGGGCTGGGAGTTGAAGGCTATGTTCCAATAACACTGTCAGCAACACTCCCACTGCTTCTTTTGGTGGGAATCTAGGGTTCATCCCAGTGTGCACCACAGCACATCCCTTGTACTGTGTGGACCCACTTCATATACATTTTGGCAGCAGTTTTTCCAGCTTTCTAATGGGCACGTGCTTGTGGGAATCTTAGAAGTAGAAGATTGGGAAGACAGATTGCAGCCCCCAATGTTTTGGTGTTGCAAAAGATACCTTCTCTTCTCTCTCTCTCTCTCTCTCTCTCTCTCTCTCTCTCTCTCTCTCTCTCTCTTTCTCTCTCTCTTTCTCTCTCTCTTTCCCTCCCTTCCTCCCTTCCTCCCTCCCTCCCTCTCCAATTTTGTTTCCCTCAACTATGGCATTTGGTGTGTCAGTCTTGTACAAAAAAGGAAACTTTGTGTTAAATCAGCACAGTGGGATGATTTAAAGTGTCTGATTGCAGGACACAGACTCATGCCAAAGTGGGGTCACTATGCCCTTCTGGGGCTGAAGTAATTTTATTTATTTACTTTCCATCAGAACTGGGCTAGATACACCAAAAGGCATCTAGGTGAGTTATCTATGTACCAAATATATTCCTTCCTGACTAAACTGTGTAATAGCAATCCCTCCTCCTCCTGATAATCAGGGTCGATTACCCCTGACAAACTGATGACTCCTTTTCTTACCGCTGGTGCTGTGCCTGAAGAGCTGCTAGGTTTTAAAAGGTCATAGGACAACCAGCCAGACCAAAGGTAACAATCAAGCCTTTATTCACTTGCTGCCGTGGTGTAAGCAAGAGGCAAAACAGGCATTGGCTGCCCAGTGTTCCCTTTTTACCCCAAGGAAGGCACCAGATGAGAATCAGGTGAGTCAGGGCAGATGGAGGAACTGTCTTGCTGCCAAGGAGTCCTGGACACATGTTTGGCCGTTTTGTAACCAGAACTCTGGAAGAGTAGAGGAGGCAGCGGGAATAAAATGATTTTAGTCAAGATACCCTGGTAAGGATGTAAAGGAATAGTCTCAGTTGAGGCCCACTGGTTAGGAGGCCTCTGAATGGTGCCTGGGCTAAGAATGTAGATATACATGAGGGCCTGGAGATCAGGCCTGAGTTGACAGTAACTCCCTCCATCAAACTGTAAGGCTTGGCTGCGAACTAAGGTTTGTGTGGATGGAGCTTTCTCTCATGAGGACTGCCAATCAAAGCCTTTGGAACTGACTATGGTCAAGTCTGAAAAGGTCATACAGGATTGGATCTGAAGCCACATTTCTCCCCAAACAGTACCCATCTCTGAGGGTCCAACAGAACTTTTCCTCTTGTCTTTGGCTGAAACATTTCTCACATTGGGACCTAGAGTTTCTAATCTTGCAGTACTCGGTTTTGCAGGGGCAGGAAGCAAATGTCCCTTAAAGGATCATTGGAAATTATGGCAAACTTGGCCACTCCTTATTTCAAGTGGGTGTCAGATTCATGTCGTCTATTAAGTACATAGAACCATATAAACATCTTTGCCCCCAGGTATATGCTGCATCCTGGAGTGCGGTGCCTCATCCTCTGAAAGTATCACATCTGAGATACCAACTCAGCTTTGCCAATTTTACCAACTCAGCAGACCACTCCTATATTCTATCAGTCCAACAGCTTCTAGGTCAACTGATATTGATCCCACAATTATGGTCCATTCCTGTGCATCTTTTTAAAAAATAAAATTGGTACAATTGCCAAGTGATATTTCTGTAGAATCCCATGCCATTGAATCAAACACCCTGAAGCTCTGCAGTGGTAGTGCTGGTGGAGGTCCTGCCGGCTTACACAGCATATGTCTCTATTCCTGTCTGAATTAATCACTGGCCCTGTCAGAATGGAACGGGACCAGTGTTGTCAACTTGCCAAAGTAGCTTGTTGGTCTCCTCAAAATGTTGTGCCACAGCGGGAGCTCATCATTTCTGCTGTTGACAGGCTGGAAACTAGATCAGCAATTGCAACAACTAGATCAGCTTTGTTCAGTTTTGTAAGTGAGAACCCATGACATCAGGCCACTGAAATGTCCTCTATAACACCATGGCCATTTCATTCATATGTTCCCTGTACTAAACGGCTGATATTAGAGACTGGCTATCAGCAATAAGTAAAAAGTAAATTATTTTATCAAGTTTGTTATTGGTGCTTTCTGTGGTTGATGCTCTTTGGCAAGCATTAGTATGATACAAAGAACTTTGCATTTTCTACCCTCTCTCATATATCCATTCGTATATTCTATTCAAAATGTCTTTGTTCACAGTATTCCAGTCTTTCTTGAGGTCCCTGAGTAGTAGGTTGAGCTAATAGCAATTGCCACAGGCCACTACATATTTTAATCTCTAACCATTTCTCAATAAGTAGATAACCAGATTAATTATCTGAAAATCTGCCCACTGGGTAAATTTCCTTTGCAAAGATTTCAAAGTCACCCATGAGTGAGGCTCTAGTATGGCTGCTATCCATTTTGGGCTTGCATTCACATTTTGAGCTTGTATTCACATTATCCAGGAACCAAGCTCAGGCTTTTTTCCATTTCAGCAGTTGAATGCATAAAATTCTCCATACAGCCACAGGTGTGGGCTGGGGAAAGGGCAACTGTGTATAAATTGTCTATGGCAGGGGCTCTGGGCAACCCATTCATGTGGCTTGTTTGTGCCCTCTTACTGCTCATGCTTAACTCTGTTTATATCACTTTTTATTGGCACTGGATTATTGCTGATATTAACCAAGTATATGACTTAGTAGATCTTCAAGAACCCAGCTTATTACAGATAGTTCCAGACACATATAACTTGTTTCATGGCCAGGTAACTCATCTTTTCCCGGACTCTGTAAGAGTTGTTTTTAAAAAGATTTATAATCTCTATTGCAGATAAAACAACTTTAATTTAGAACCCCAGGAGATTATTTTGGATTCTCTCATAGGCACTTGCCATAAACTTTACTAATATATGTAATGATATGGAAACTGTTGGGTTGTCTATTCTATGCTGCAGGGTTGCTTGCAAAGTGATGTCATATGCTTTTACTTTGGATGGAATAATCTGGAAAACCTCTGGCCAGTGAACCCTAAAACTTCTACTGGTGTAGTAAGTTCCTGAGACTTCATAATTTGTTACCCACCCTTAGAATATCTGTGATTTCCCAAAGCCTTCAAATTGTTAGCCATTTCTTGTCTATTCAATACCTTTAATAAGAAGTCATATATTCAATGGATCACATAGGTATTCTTCCGGATATCCAGAGAGTCCAGATCTTTAATGGGCACAAGAGTTAGCCCAGAACTAAAGAACATTGTAGCCCAGCCACGTGGGGCTCAGTGGTTGTGTCGACACAGGAACAAAAAGGTCACAGTTCGATTCCCAGTCAGGGCACATGCCCAGATTGCAGGACTGATCCCCAATAGAGGTGTGCAGGAGGCAGCCAATCTATGATTATCTCTCATAGTTGATATTTCTATCTCTCTCTCCCTCTCCCTCTAAAATAATAAAAATATATTTTAAAAAAAAACATTGTAGATGTGAACCATTGTCAACTATACAAGTGTGAAAGCTGCTTCTAAACCTATTTTCAATGTGGACAGAAAACGACATATTTGCTAAATCATGATCGTGTCATGTACGGATGTCATGTTCCTCAGGTCTAGTCCACATACCATGCCTGGTAGTTGCAATTGCATTGGGAGCTACTACTGGTTGAGTTTGTGATAGTGCACTGCCATCTTCCAGGATCTATTTGGTTTAAAAGAAAAATATTGGTGAATTAAATGGAGATACAAAATGGAGCAAGAGTTTAAATCCTTAAGTGTGGTATTAATTTTTTGTCAACCTCTCCAAGGATGTGATACCTTTGATGATAAGCTATTTCATTCATGATGAAGGATACAATTTTAGGGGTTTCCAAATGTTTGTCACCACTATATATTTCTTACCTTACAGGCCAAGTACCCAATGCGGGGGTTGTACTAACAATAAAATATGTCTATCTTAAGTTTACATTAGAAGGTTAGGGTGGATCTACAGATTTATTATGAGCTACATATTATTACCCAGTGCTCTACTTATTTTTTTTTTTTCAGTGCTCTACTTATTTACTGACCCCCATATGTCATACTCACAAAAAAGGAGACAGGCTGATACTATAAGTCTCTGAATGTCAATGTCCAATAGTCCTCAAAATGTTTGGATGCTTTTCTTTTCCATTAGAAATCTACTTGAGTATATGACTAGGAAAAGACTGAGTGAATCATGACCTTGTACATTTGTAAAGGTGTTGCAGAATCCTTTTGCCAAAGGAACTGACATTCTCTTTCAACAAGTGATTTCTTAATCAAGACGATCTTAGGTCCAGAAACTAGGAAAAAGATTTTAACTTATTTAATAGGACAACTTCCCTTAGCCTCCAGATCATCCATCTTTAAAATTTCTCCTGAGGGTGTAAGTTGAGTAAACAATTCTTGGGTGCTCACTTACTTTGGCCATCACTTTAAGAGTTATTCCAGTAAAGTTCGCATCATCTTCTGATCTTTGCCAGGATCTTAAATACTGCATCTTGAGCAAATACTACTAAATCAATAAAGTATCATTTATCTGGCGTGATGTTCCAGTACCCCAGAATTTAAGTTCATCCATCATGTCACAATCTGAATTAAAAAACACTAGAAACTTGTGAAAACTGAAAAGTTATAACTTAAAAATGTTTTAACTGAAATGAATCCACTGAATTTTATTAATGTTCTGTAATGTTCTTTAGTCTTATGTTTATATATCCTAAAATACCAAGACTTAAAAGTATTGAAAAGGGGATAATACATTTATATATTTACATTTGAAGCAGAGCATAAAAGTCTACCTTCTCTTCTATGGATGTGTTTAAGTTCATAGACATTCGAATAAAAGTATAATATTACTTAAATATTATGGCTCTGCACCAAAGTATAATATTACCTAAACATTAGTGATAGTGACTGTGACCTAAATTGATCAAGAAAGAAACTATAGATACATGTCATTTTAGAAAATAGGCTCAGTTACCTCCTTACCACTTTACTGCATGAAATGGACCTTTTGGCATGGATGAGACATTACAATGGTCTCTTCTGCATACTGTATGATGCTAAGTGTATAGAAATTCACCTAGAGTGCTAAAAGAACCTCAGAGCTGCTGGCAACAATTCTCCAAATCTTGTGACAGTAGTTGTCCTAGACTAATTTTTTCAAGGATATACGTATAGCAAAAATCCTTGGAAGATGAAGAAAATATTTTCCTCATGGCCAGAGGGCAGATGTGTGCCGGGACTGACCAGTAGACCCTAAATGATGGATAAATGATTACTCTGGTACAATGTTTGCTGTGAAAGAGAGGGCTAAGAGACTGCCTGACTATAGGAACATCCTCAATTGCCTGCCTCCTTAAGCTTTTATTGTAGCAGCAGTTTGAGATAAACTTTATCTTTCCAATACAATCAGTTGGGTAAGTAATATTTGGAGAACACATGTGTTTGTAGTGTCCTGTAAACAAGGACATCCAGAGGTTAAGCATAAAGATTCCAGTAAACACCAGGGGTCTGCATGTGCACAGACTTGTTTGGAAAGGTCAAGGAATAATTAGGGGCACCGCCTTTGGCACTCCTCTAAGTCAGAATTCCAATAAATAGGATGGGTGGCCTTCCACCCACTTTCCTTTTCTCAGAATGTCCTCCTTACAAACTTTCCAACCAAGACTCATGCTTACCCACAGATGGGTTTTCTTTTCAGGACTGTAAAGGTAATATGTCCTTCTGAAGAAAAAATTTAGACAGATTTGATAGAAGTCCCTTATATGAGATTAAGATTTCCTAATCTCAGGATTTCATCAGCTATGATACAAACACACTGTATAGCATCCACCTAGGTTAGCTTCTGAATTATTCCTGTAGGACATCAGCTCTGTTTTCTGTGCCACAGACAAATTCTCATAATCACAGTGGCTTAAAAACAACCTGTAGATGTTGAATCAAGGGTCCAGGCACAACTTAGCATGGTCCACTGCTCAAGAGTCTCAAAAGGCTGCAATCAAGGTGCCAGCCAAGGTGATGCCTTATCATCCGGAGACCTAGGAGAGGAAGAATCTGCTTCATTCAGGTTACTGGCAGTGACTGATGGTTGCATGAGTGAGGAAACAAGGCTTTAGTGCAGTTAACTGGAAACTGCCCACAGTCCCTAATGGCTGCCTGCAATCCTTGACAAGTGTGTTTTCCAACATGGCGATTGACTTCATTCAGCCCATACACTGGATTCATCTCCTGCTCCAATCTGCTAAGACAGTCTCACTTCATATAATGTCATCATATGGGTGCCTGCTATCAACTTTGCTATATTAGTAACCTAAGCATAAGAGGGCTATCCTGTCATGTTTACTATATTCTATTGGTTAAGAGCAAGTCAAAGGTCCCTCCCACTTAAAAGCAAAACAATTACACAAAAGCGTGAACATCAGCAGATAGGAATCGTTGTTGTAGAAAGGGTCTCCTAGGATTCTGTTCATTACAGGGCACAGGGGAAGAGCCAAGGCAAAAATTGAAGCTCATGCTGCTTAGTGATCTGAAACATAGGAGCCCTATGTCTTCTGTCAGAATCTATGAACTTGTGGTAGGGCGCTTGTTACATTTGCAAGTGTGGTCAAATCTCAGACTCTACAGTTCTTAACGTGATTGACTTCTATTCTTGCCCTAGACATTCATAAGCTCCTGAGAATTAAAGTAATATTATCCAGGCTCCCTTCCCTCCTTCTTGGTGGAGGATCATCCAGAGCAGAGGAGTTCTCTTTAACACTACATAGTATTCCCATCCCCATTACCACAGACCCTCAGAGGCTTTATAGTTCTAAGGACAAGTACAGTTGGAAGCTGGTACATCACATTTTAATCTTTATGTCTATAAGGGTTCTTTAATCTGTGTCTTTAACGCTTAAACCAACTCATCTGGAATATAGTTACATTACCAGTTTACTTAATTTGAATATTTTTAGACCCATAGAATACAACCAAAATGACTGTGGGAAAGGTAATACACCAGAACTCAGTCAGGAAATTTATGGTCAGTGACCTGAACGGAATATAATCACCCCTTTCTAAATTTGACAGATTCTCATATCATTTTTTAAAAAGTTTAACAATGTATAATGCCTACTAGAACCAATAAATACACCATCAGGGTGGTTTTGAAATGCAAATTGCTTTTAAAATTGTGCTAAAATGGCTTATTTTTCCACAGACTACTTAGCAATGTAAGTTCAAAGATCACCGGTTGAATGGCCCATAAAAGGTCCGTTATGTCATTTTATATGCATCTATCTGCCAAGCACTGAAGATCATAATAAGAAATTAAATAGTTCAAAGAAGATAAAGTTATGAAAGTTAAGTGGCGAGACAGCGCAATGCTCTACTGACAAAGAAGTTATTTCAACAGTTTATAAAGTGTTGATGGCTCTTTTCCAGCTTGGCTTAAGCATAATCTTGTTCCATTGCCAAACTAATGCATTGTGTAGTTCAGCCTGGTATATTCTGTATCTATAATTTGAAGTGCCTCCATTCCTCTTTTCTAAATTTTCTTTTATAAATGTTCTAGGTTTTTATAGTGGTAGCCTCTATTGCCATTTCACTTGTAAACAGAAAAGATAAAAACTTCCTTCCTTGTGCTGTAGGAATCCTCTTGCTAGACCAGGGGAAACACAAAAGTGACTCCCTCCTAGATTACCTTCTTTACTTTTTGTCAATTCTTGAAACTCTCTAGAAGAACACATGGGCACTGCACTCGATTTTGATGTGTTCCTTTTCTCTTCAGCACCTCTCCAGGCAATCAATTTTAGAAATCCTAGGAAAGAAGGAAAGCATCTCCATTTTTTTTTCATGAACCATATAAAGTTATTGGTTTCTTTGTCACCAATTTCATCCCCAGTACAAATTAGTAGAGTCATCTTTCTACCTCAGAATCCTCAGTTGACTTCCTACCATGTGTTTGCCAATGTTTTCCAAACTTTAGGGTACAGAAATATCCCCTGGTGAACTTGTGAGAAATATAAACTTTCAGGTCTATGACCACAATGGCTAAGTCATAGTTAGTCTGGCATGTGTTTGCATGAATCCTAGTGTGTAATTTATTGAAAACATTCGACTACCAGAGTGGTATCTTGGTAATTTTTTTAAAAACAAACTCTCCAGGATAAAAAGAGAAGAGATAAGACAGAGAGAAGGGGAGAGGGGGAGGAGAAAGGGGGACAACATTGGAAATTTACTAATTTCCATCATGCTAATACTCCCCACATGGCCCTAATCAGGCTGCTAAAGTGAGATCATTGGAGATGAGTTTGGGGAAAGATGCACACAATTAATTCTTTTCAGCCAGTAGGGATCTGCCCCAGGACACCAGTGTACCTAGGTGATTCAACTTCTACTAATTTATTGCACTCATATGATATTATTTACTACTAATATCTGTGCTTTACTTATCCCCTCTCACTAGAATGCAGAACTTTTCCTTTCTCTCTGCCTGAGCATTTCCTACTAGGAATACTAAGAATCCATCAATAAAGCTATTGTCCAAGTATGAATCCCAGATGCTTCCAAAGCTAGGGATGAATATTTCTTTCATAGTACTCACCCCATTTTAGTGCAATTATCAATTTAAATGTCTATTTTACTTTAAACTGGGTCATCAGAAACTATATCTCATTTATCATGGTGTCGTAGTATAACAAAATATAAGAACTAAATATGTATTTGTAAAACTCATAATTCACCAGAATAAATTAATATGGAGCCAGCAATTTCAATATTGATTTAGTATTGATCTATTATTGACACATTTGAAATGCATCAAAGTGGAGTTGGGATAGGAAGGGATAGGGTGACTATTGGATTTTAAATGCATGGTTAATTGGAAAAATATACATGTAGAATTAAAAACAATGTAAGCAGTGCCTTGCTTGGAGAAGTCAACTACTGAATTTTTGAGGTGAAAGAAATCATTGGTTGGTTTTATAAACAGTGTGACTATATTTTATCTTTACTAATTATGTTTATAATTCCACCAGCCAAAAATAATAAGGGTGGTCAAATTTCAAGCTTGAAAGCATAAACCTAAGAGCAAGGAGAAGGTATTAACCCCTTATGTTATTTTCCTTAAAACCACAGGAGTTAAGTCATACTAAAATTGAAATATAAAACTAAAGAATATAAGAAAATATTATTTTGAATACCCTTTATAGTAAAATCTCTACACAATATTCACATATTTTTAGTTTTATTCTAAGTTAACTAATCTATAACAATAAACGTATAATATGCTAATTAGACTAGACAGCTGTACTGACATTCTTCAAACTGGAATTTAAATTTTCTTTTAATTTTTCTTTTTTTAAGAGAGTGGATATGTTTTCTCCCCATCATCTCAGAAAGTTGAACAGTATCTGAATTCTCACAGAGCACAAAGCCAAGCCATCTGCCAACTCCTGTATCTTGGTCTGTCACAATCCTGAATGCTAAAGTAGTCCCAGAGTCAAGAAAATGTTTCTTCATCTGCAGATTTGACAACTTTGTATGGGAGATACCCCCCAAAATTGATGTTTTGTCCCTAAATGAAATCTCAGTTGCAAGATCAAGATCATATATTCAGATTCATGCTCTAAGTTTATGGTATATCCAGTGTAACATCCATGGTTCCTTGGACCAATCAAATTTTTAATTATCTCCTTATATTGTCTCACTGCTTATTATTAGTTGAGGATGATAATTTTAAAAAATCACTGTCTTCCACTAATTAGCTTTTTGATCAAGTCACTTTCTCTCTTCGGTCTGTATTGTAACCATCTGCAAAATGAGGAATCGTGCTTCTAACTGCCACATTTTCCTTTGTTATGACTCCCAGCTTATTAATTTCCAAAAATTAGAAAACACTTTAAGTTAGAGCGTTCAGAAGCACATAAAGGACAGAAAGGAAACATTTCAGCTATTTTCATCTCCTGTGGATTGCAAATCCTCATTGTTAGATAACATTTTCTTTCTGAAAGTCAAGCCACCGATGGCATATTATGGCACACCAGAAAACTGCTCACCAAATATATTTTATTTTCCGTGAGGGCACATAACACATAAGTAGGTTTAATATCTCAGTATTTATCTTTTTTAGAGGGAGGCTACTAGATAAACGATTGACCCGTGTAATGAGGCTACGCAAGTTGAGAGAGGAGGAAATAATTTCTTGGTGTCTTCCTCCTTGCACAGAGTCTTGATGATTTCCTGCTTCTTGGCCTGGAGCCACTCTTCAAGGAGATTAGGAGCTTCCTTGGTGTTAGACCTCAGGCCCCAGAAGCTTCTAGCGGGCCTTATCTGCCTTCAGCTTGCGGATGTGTCCTCTGAGAATCCGCTGTTTATGAAGGTGCTACCCTTCACTTTCAGATACAGGCTGTGGTACACGTCACAGTGAACCTTCTGAGAGCCACAGCATCTTCTGAGAAGTAGTGGGAAGAATCCTTTCCCCTCCCCCAGGTTACTGCCAGGCCTTGGAGCACTGGCGGTACCTTCGCTTACCTCTGCCCATACGGCTGCCCTACCTGCGGGCCAAGGTGCTCTCCTAGCATCCAGCCCGGGAAAGGACAGCCACAGGCTTCCTGAGGATCAGCCCGTCTTTGATCCCTTTCTGAATCTGCTGACGGCATCGGCATTGACGGGTGTTTGGTCTCATTAGGGTTCCACCAGGCCTTCTTGCCACTGGAGAGGAGACTCCTCTCAAGCCCTAGGCGGGCGTGGCTCCAGCAGCCGGAATGAGAGGCAGTGGTCCTTCTGCGGTTTAGATGGGACTCCTTACCAACAGGATGGGACCAAAGGAAGAGGAAATGGGGCCTTTTGTACCTGACTGCAAACCTTCCCAGTAGGATTCCGTATGCTTTTCCCCTCATGGGAAGCACTGAAATTCTGTAGAGGAACAGAGTACAAAAACAGCAAACAAGCAAAAAACCTGAACTAATAAAACAACACGAATGATAAGTATATGAACAGACATTGTTTTCCAGGGGTTTGGCCTTCCCATAAATAAGACAAACAAACAAACAACAACAACAATTTTATTAGAGCACTGAGATTACTGGGGTTTTCTGTTAAAGAACTGAAATGGAGGACATTATCTTATCTAGTACTAGAAGGTTCTTAAGTCTATGGTTCTGATATTCTAACTTGACAAGTCTTGTGTCGCTAATAAATATAATGCATGTTAAAATTGCACCAAAGGCAAACTTTATGTTTTTATACATCAATAATTACACTTAATTCTCAATGCATGCTGTTCAAAAATCTTGTCAACTTATCATTTTAATTGAAATTCCTTTGAAGTTGTCAAAGAAGTTAGCCGTTTTAATTAGCTACAATTTTTCTTTTTCCTTCAGCAAGGTTGTATATTTTCCTTTTGCCTCAAAATTGTCATTCATATCCAGAGAGATTAGAAATTCCAGAAGGTAGCCTGAGAGAAGCTTATTTCTTAATTTCAAATAGATTAAAATATGAACACTTGTGAAAAGGTTTTTAAAAAATCTTTCCCACATCACATTCACATCTAGAAAAAAATAGTGTATGTTTTTGTGATACGTATACTATTTTTATCTATTGAATTTTCCAATAAATGGACATATACCGAAAGTGAGAGTGCAAACATTTTAACAAGCTCTCCCAGTCTGGGAGCCCTCAGGGGATCAGGAGAAGGCAATGTCCCATTACACCTCTGCTGCTGCCACTGCTGTCAGCACAAGCTTCAGCTGGCCCTGGTTACCTGAACCTCAGGTGGCCCTGAGTGGCTGGGCAGCTGCCATTTGAGGCTTGTCTGCACCTCGGGCTGGCCCTGGATGGCTGGGGGCAGAGAGGACTGGGGGACTTCAGAAGCAGGCACATGGAGCAGCTAGGCCCCTGCTGCCCTGGTGGGGCTGAGAGGACTGGGTGCCAGAATCTTGTGGCTGTGGGCGCCACTATCTTTGAGGGTGTGGCACTCAATTAGCATACTCCCTCCTTATTGGCTGTGGGCACCACCATCTTTGCCATGGCATGAGGGTCAATTAGCATATTCCATCTTTATTATATAGGAGGATATAATTTTTTCTATTTTTTATAATAAGAGCAAGCCTCACAAAAAAAATGAAAAAAAGTCTTATTTAGAATACCAACTAAAATCTAAAAAATATTTAATCTAATAAAAATCTATGAAACTCAGATGAGTACTGTTTGTATTAAACAACTAACTGTACTAATAAGCAATATTTCCTGCATTACAATATTAATTTGCCAGACACTATTTAGCAAACTAAAATAGCTACTGCAGTGTAAGGACCAATGACATTTAAGAAAATAGTTTAAACAGCAGTCAACAAACTCATTTGAGAATAATGAAGGGGGAAAATGTTAGTACAGGTGACTTTGACTTTTATTTTTATATTTTTATTGATTTCAAAGAGGAAGGGAAAGGGAGAGAGAGATAGAAACATCAATGATGGATGAGAGAGAATCATTGATCGGCTGCCTTCTTCATGCCCCACATGGGATTGAGCCTGCAACTTGGGTATATGCCCAGATGAGGAATCGAACCACAACCTGCTGGTTCATAGGTCAACACTCAACCACTGAGCCAGGCTGAATTTTATATTTGCTCCCTTTTAGATAGGAAAAGTAGGCAGTGGGGTTTCCAGAATGGTAGTGGTAGGAGCTTGGTAGAGACTCTCTTCCCAGATAAGCAATCATTTACTGGGGAACATTATAGTAAAGCAACCAATGAAAGTCTGTAAGGAATCAGAATGATACACAGGATATCAGCAAAAGTCCATTCAAGAAAATCTAATAAATCTCAGGAAAAGCATTGTCAGTCCATAGCATGTGAGCAATAGGCCATTCCCACTCTCCCCTAGATCACTGAGGCAGCAGCTCTTCTCTGAGTTGATTACGTCACAAAGATTGGGGCTCCCTCTTCCCTTAACTACCAGCCTTGGACCACAGTTGCACTGCAGATGGGCATTCCATTAGCATGCCTCATCCTACTCAGTCCCATGCTACAAAAGGTAAATTCTAAGAAAGTACAGGTGGAAGGAAAGGGCTGCTTTCTCCTATCTGGTCCCCATTGTAAGAAAGGCACATAGTCCCAGATGGAACCTACTCCATCTAAGCAACTGAGCAAATTAACAACCAAAATACAAATATTAACATCACCAACAAGATCTGAGGCATGGAGTATCATTAAATGTACAGTGATGCTACAATATAATACTTAACAACAGCAACAAGACCTGGGGAAATGGTGAAGGGTATCAATATCACAAGTTACTGCAATGCATTAAAGCATAACTTTTTCAACAAAAATATATAAGAGGGGCAAAGACACAGGGAAATATGACTCATGAACAGGAAAGAAAACCAGACAATATTGTTTGCATTTGAGGGAGGCCCAAATGGTGGGTTCAATAGACAAAAACTACAAGGCACATATGATAAATATATTCAAAATATAAAGTAAACTAGGCCGAAACCAGTTTGGCTCAGTGGTAGAGTATCGGTTTGCGGACTGGAAGGTCCCAGGTTCGATTCTGTTCAAGGGCATGTACATTGGTTGTGGGCACATCCCTGGTAGGGGGTGTGCAAGAGGCAGCTGGTTGATGTTTCTCTCTCATCGATGTTTCTAGCTCTCTATCTCTCTCCCTTCCTCTCTGTAAAAACTCAATAAAATATATTAAAATATATATATATATATATATATATATATATATATATATAGAGAGAGAGAGAGAGAGAGAGAGAGAGAGTAAACTATGTTTAAAGAATTAAAGGAAGGTATAGTGACAAAGTCTCATCAAATATAAAATAGCAATAAAGATATTGAAATTTTTAAAAAGAACAAAATGGAAATTCTGGAGTTGAAAAACACAAAAGCAAATGAAAATTTCACAAGATATGTATTACTAAAGGCATAACTGATATTAAAAAAAAAAGAATTTGTGAACTTGAAGAAAGATTGATAAATATTACACATTGAAGCACAAAGAGAAAAGGGAATTTAAAAAATGAATCAAAGAGATGTGGAAAACCACTAGCATATCAACCTATTTGCAGCAGGAGTACTGGAAGCACAGGAGAGAGAAAAAGACCAGCAACAATATTTGAGAAATAACAGCTGAATTATCTCTAAATTTAATGGAAAAGATTAAATTGCACATCTCATAGATTCAACAAACTCCAAGTATAATAAGAGATACATAGAGACGCATAAACAGACACACCTTTAAAAAATGATGATAAGTAAAAACAAAGAGAAAATATTAAAAGCAGCAAGATAAAACAACTTATTATTTAAAATGGACACCCTTCCAATTAGATTAATAGCTTACCACTCTTCAGGAACAATATAGTTCAGAAGGCAATGGGCAAAAGAACCAATGCCCCCTCCTAAATAAATACACAAACAAAGCTGTCAAGCATGAATGCTTTATTCAGGAAAAGTATGTTTTAAAATCAAGGTGAAATAAAAACATTTTCAAAACAAAACTTGAAATCATTCATTGCTAGCTGACTCACCTTCCAAAAAATACTAAAGAAAGCTTTTTAGGCAGAAAGCACGTAAACCCAGATAGAAATTCCAATCAACATGAAAAAAACAAAGACCACCAGTAAACATATTTATGTAATTACTAGAGATACGGCACACAAAATTCATGCACGGCCGGGGGGGGGGGGGGGGGGCACCCTTCAGCCCAGTCTGTCCAATCAGGAATCCCTCAAGGTATGTCCAACTTCTGGCAGTCGGACATCCCTCTCACAATCTGGAACTGCTATCTCTCAACCTGTTTGCCAGCCTGATTTCCCCTAAACCCACTGCCTGCCTGCCTCATCGCCCCTACCTTGGTCCACTGCCAGCCTGATCGCCCCTACCTTGCCCTTCCCTGTAGGCCTGATCACCCCAAACTGCCTGGCCTCCCTCTGGGGGCATCACCCCCATTATTCCGCTGCTGCTGCCATTGAGCCTCAGCCTTTTGCAGCTGCCCATGGCTTCCTGAGCCTCAACCCTTACAGCAGCTGCAGCCTTATCGGGAAGGATGTCCAGAAGATAACCACTCTAATTAGCATATTACCCTTTTATTAGTATAGATTTGGGGACCAATACAACCACGCAGAACACATGGCCCTGGCTTAATGGAGAGAGCATCAGCCTGTGGACTGAAGGGTCCCAGGTTTGATTCTGGTCAGGGGCACATGCCTGGGTTGAGGACTCAATCCTCAGTAGGGGGCCTGTGGGAGGCAGCTAATCAGTGATTCTTATCATTGATGTTTCTATCTCTCTCTCCCTCTCCCTTTCTTTTTTTCTTTTTTTAATATATTTTATTGATTTTACACAGAGAGGAATTGAGAGGGACAGAGAGTTAGAAACGTCGTTGAGAGAGAAACATTGACCAGCTGCCTCTTGCACACCCCCCACTGGGGATGTGCCCACAACCAAGGTACATGCCCTTGACCGGAATCGAACCCAGGACCTTTCAGTCTGCAGGCCGACGCTCTATCCACTGAGCCAAACCGGTCCCTGCTCCCTCTCCCTTTCTCTCTGAAATTAAAAAAAATAAAAAATAAATAAAGAAAACGCATGATCTTCACTTTGGGCTTTGTCATTTTACAATATTCTTTGTGCATTTTAACTTCCCTCAACTTTTCTTTACCCACCCTTAAAATGCAATCTATTTTGGGGAAGATGATCAGGAAAGTGATTCTAGTGCAGTGGTTCTCAACCTTTCTAATGCCTCCACCCTTTAATACAGTTCCTCATGTTGTGGTGACCTCCAACCATAAAATTACTTTCGTTGTTATTTCATAACTGTAATTTTGCTACTGTTAATGAATAGTAATGTAAATATCTGTGTTTGATGATGTTCTTAGGCTCTGCAGCAGCGATTCTCGATCCACAGGTTGATAACATCTAGCAGGGCACTGGCCAGCCTGGCTAGGGCTGTGGGAGGTTTGGAGGCGGATCACTCCGGATCCTGGTGGGGGTTTCCCCTGGGGCATTGGCCAGCCTGGGCTAATGGCTACCTGGGGTTTGGAGGCGGGCCATGCGTCCTGATTCTGGGCTCTGGATGCCACAAAGGGAGAGGTTCCCTGAACCCACTTCCTGCACACCTAGGCTAGGATACATCTCATAGGAGGCAGCTTCAGTGCAGGGGGGTAAGGGGGGCATGGGCGGGGTAGTGGCCAGGTCCTATACCTCGCCTCCTGGGCTGCAGTCCCAGGTCTCCCAGCCCCCAGCCTTGGGCACACCCCCACAGTTTCCCACACCACCAGTCCCCTCAGGGCAGGCTCCAGCAGCCAAAAGCCAGCCTCCGGGCAGCCAAACCACCACACCCATCACTACTGATAGCTCTCTGCTTCTTGCTCGCTGCCCAGCCCTGCCAGCTAGGATGAGGGCATGCTTCCCCCCCTGGCATGTGCCCACTGCCCAGAGGTCCTCCCTCCCTCCACGGCCCAGCTTGGGAAGCTGGCCTCATTGCTGGGGCTATGATGCCAGTGTTCCACCCTGGCCAATATGGGTGATGCCATCTTTGTAACAGAGTAGTGGTTAATTTGCATATTACCCTTTATTAGATAGGATAGAACACAATACAAATTATAAAAATATTTTACTTTAGCTCTTTTTTCTTAACTTATTTAAAAGGGAATTTTATAAACTATATTATATATAATTGGGTTGTAACATATAGAAATGTAATATATTTAGCACTAACAACTTAAAGATGGGTAGAAAAGTAAAGCTATTTTGGAGCAAGGAAATGACACCATATGGTAACTAAAATCCTCAGGAAGAAGTGAAGAGACACAGAATGAAAAATAATGAGTTTAATATAACAAACACTATAAGCGTATACTTGCTGTCCTTCCTTTGATGAGCTTAATTAAAAGACATAAAATTACAAAAACTAAGACCTAAAACAATGTACTCATGGGCTTTATAATAGAGTACATGGTATGTTACATATCACATAATAGCACCAAAAGAGGAAAAATAGAGCTATGTAGGAGTAACATTTCTATATCTCACTAAAATAAAGTTAATATAAATCTGAAATATATTCTGATAAATAATGATATATGTGGTAAACCTTAGAGTGACCATTAAATATATAACTAAAAAAAATATTGCTGAAACCGGTTTGGCTCAGTGGAGAGAGCATTGGCCTGCAGACTGAAAGGTCCCAGGTTTGATTCCGGTCAAGGGCATGTACCTTGGTTGTGGGCACATTCCCAGTAGGGGGTATGCAAGAGGCAGCTGATCAATGTCTCTCTCTCATCAGTGTTTCTAACTCTCTATCCCTCTCTCTTCCTCTCTGTAAAAAATCAATAAAATATATATTTTAAAAAATACTGCAGTTAAAAAATTCAAATTATTAAAATGTTACATTAGAAAAGATTCACTTAATACAAAAGAAAGAATTAAAATACTAGAGGAACAAATGAAATACAAAACAAATTTTAAAAGGACAAATATAAATCCAACTGTAGCAATAATAAAATTGAATGTAAATAAATTAAGGCATCTGACCAAAAACCAGATTGTCAAACTAAATTTTACAAAAAAGACTGAACAATATACATTCTACAGGAGACAAATATTAGATAAACATAAAAATAGATAAAAAGTTAAAGAAAAAAAGATAGATCATGCAAAGAGAATTATAAGAAAGCTGAAGTGTTTGTACTAATTTCAGATAAAAGAGACTGTAAAACAACAGTGTTCCTAGAGATGATGAGCACCATCTACAGTCATCTACAGTAATAAAAGAGAAATATGCAAATTGACCATACCTCTGTGACACCCACCAGCTAATCAGGAGTAGGTATGCAAATTACCCAACAAAGCTGGCAGGTTAATTTGCATACACAGGCTCCGATTGTAAACTGAAGGCTCTGGACAGAGCGAAGACTAAAGATTGAAGACTGAAGATGCTTGGCTTTTCCACTGCGGCTGAGCGGAGAAACCTAGTCTCAAGGTTTGGCTTCTTTGCTGTGGCCAGAGTGGAGAAGCCAAGCCTTGCTGAGCCTGGAGTGGAGAAGCCCAGACTCAAAGCTTGGCTTCCCTGCTGAGGCTGCAGTGAAGGCCTGGGTCCTGGGTGCTGGAGAAAAACCAATGTGGCAGCCAGGGGAAGGAAAACAAATCTTCATGTAACTGGCCTCTAGTTTTTTAATAAAATGTCAAATACATCAAGAAGATATAAATATCATGAGCAGATTTGTTACTTTTGGAAAGAACCGAGATGGCAGCACAAGTAAATTTTGATACTCGCCACCTCCCATAGCCACATAAAAATTACAACTAAAATGCAGAACTACCATCATTCAAAATCCCCTGAAATCTGGCTGTACGGAAGTCATACAATTAGAGAATTAAAGAAGAAAGTTCATTGAGACTGGTAGGAGGCTACAGAGACGTGGAACTAGGGTTGCCCACTATCCAAGTGTGGTGTGATTTTAGTCAGGTGGGGTATCTAGGCTGTGGAGGCCTCCTGTGAGAAGGAAGGCGTCCCAGACCCCCACCCAAGGGCTCCAGAGCTGGGAGAAAAGCCCCCATAACTTGGAGCTGTAAAACTAGAGGAGACTGTGGCTGGGTGACAAGGAGGTTGCTGAAAACACAGGTGTTCTCTCAAAGGGCTGGTGCACAGACTGACTCGAACTCCATCCCTCTGGGCTCCAGCCCTGGGTGGCAGCTTTGGGGGATCCAGGGACATACTGGAGGAACTGGATTGTCTGGCATCAGAACAAGAACTCAGGGGGTGGTTTTCTCCTACACAGGGGTACTTACTGGGGTCATTGTTCCTATAAGCTGCAACCTCTCCGTATCAGAGAGCTGACTTCTGTAATACTTTCAACAACAAATATAAATGTGAATAGTAACAATCCTATATAATAAAGAGCTAATATGCTAATTAGACTGAACAGCCAAACAACCTTCCGGACAAAGCCAGGGCTGCGAGGCCCAGCCAGGCCTGCCAGGGCTGAGCCCCTTGCATGGATTTTGTACATTCAGCCTCTAGTAATAATAACAAAGCCCTTGAGATTTCCTGAGTGATAAAGGTGATAGTAGTAACATCTGTTCTAGCCAGGGGCCTCTTGATTGGCTCCTACAGAACTTCAGGATGGGGGCTGGCAAACAAAAAGGCTAATCCTTGTTTAAAGCTCAGAAATTTGAAACTTTCCAATTTTAGTATATGTGCTGCCGAAGCGAGCACAGAAATTTGAAACTTTCAAAGATACATCCCCCACCTCCTCCACTTCTGAGTAAAGAAAAGGGACTGGAGACTGAGGGTCAGTGATTCAATCAGTGTTTCCTACATAATGAAACTTCTATAAAAACCTCTGAACAATTGGTTTTGAGGAGTTCCTGAATTGCCAAACACATGGTTTATTCAGGGAGAATGACAGACTCCAACTCCATGGTGGCAGAAGCTCCCACACTTGGGACTCTCCAGACATTGCTCTAGGTTACTCCATCTGGCTAGTCATTTGTATCCTTTACAATAAACTGGTAAGCATGAGTAAAGTGCCTTCCTGAGTACTCTGAGTCCTTCTACAAGTTAGCAAAACTGAGGAGAATGTCATAGGAACCCCTGATTTAGAGCCAATGTGAACCACAAGAAAAAAGATTCATTTGACGTGAGCCCTGAGAAAGAATTTATCTGCTGAAATAAACTCTCAAAAATCAACGAAGGGCCCAAATTTTATAAATAATAAGATCCTGGCTGCCATTTACTCAGAGGAGCTTCAGGAGTTCTGTTTACCAGGAAAAGCCTCAGACTGAACTCTGGGCTACTCACAGTCTGCCATGCCTATTTACACAGGCTGAGTCAACCACTACAAACAACAACAACCTTGGCTTTGTTTCTCTACCAGTGGACTGGGACCTGCCCTGTCCAAACAGAACTGCACAATTTGAATACTTCATTTACATATAATGGACCTAATTGAGAACCTAGCCAGATGAGTTTTTTGTTTGTTTGTTTTTTAAATATTTTTATTGATTTCAGAGAGGAAGGGGGAGGGAGAGAGAGATAAAAACATTGATCGGCTGCCTCCTGCATGCCCCTTACTGAGGATGTGTGCCCTTGACTGAAATCAAACCTGGGACCCTTCAGTCTGCAGGCTGACACTCTATCCACCGAGGCCAAATCCGCTAGGGCCTATCCAGAATTCTGAGACAGGATGAGCCTCTGTTAGATAGATGGAAATTATCTTCAATTATATTTTTAAGCCATTCCTAGATAAGTTTAAAAATTCTCTTCAGGCACTTCCCAAAGAGCTCTGTTCTGCAGCTACACCAATGGAACCAGCTAATGGTAAGAATCTGGAAAGCTAAGAGCTCATAGAAAGCAAAAAGCTTTACTCTGCAGGTGGGCCAATGCTAGCTCACAGGGGGAGCCTGGAAAACAAAGAAATCTGCATCTATATGAGCAGGACCCAGCAGCAGTTTGGGGAGTCACACTCTCTTAGTGTGTGCTCTTTTGGTTCATCAAGCTCCTTCCCTCCCCTTTCCCTCCCCTTTATTTTCAAAGCAGCACTACTATATAAGAAAGATATGCAGCAAACCTCTTCTTGTTTTCAGTAAACCTCTTCTTTTGAATTTGTTTTGCCTCATCCTCTGATTTCTATCTTGGGGGAAAGGGAAACAAGAATCTCTTAGTGCTGAAACCGGTTTGGCTCATGGATAGAGCTTTGGCCTGCGGACTGAAAGGTCCCGGGTTCGATTCCGGTCAAGGGCACGTAAGTTGGTTGTGGGCACATCCCCAGTAAGGGATGTGCAAGAGGCAGCTGATTGGTGATTCTCTCTCATCGATGTTTCTAACTCTCTATCCCTCTCTCTTCCTTTCTGTAAAAAATCAATAAAATATATTAAATTAAAAAAAAAAAAAAAAGAATCTCTTAGCTATCACCTGCACTCTAAAAGATGGCCTCCACTTGGTTTCAGCTATACATGTTTTAGGTTGCTACCTGGATGTGTGCCTCCTAGGCAGCTGCTGTTTTTTGCTCAGTTAAATGCCTTTTATCCTTTATTACAATCCAAATTAACGTTAGTTTATATCAGTCAATAATAAGTTCAGATAGCCAGGAATTTGCAAATGGCTTCCAAAGTAGGGGCAGTCTTATGGGATTGAGCTGGGTAATTTGTGAGATCTGATGCTAACTCCAGGTCATGGTGTCAGAATGAAAATGAATTGTTTGACAGACACCCCCTCAGAGTCAGAGATTTAAATAAGAGATATTGGAAAAGACATCACATATTATATTTAGGGTCACAGGAAAAAGCCTTTCTAGCACAAATTTAATAGCCAAAAGTTTAAATTCAAATACATCACTTAATGAATGGATAAGTTAGATGTGGCATAGCCATAATAAAATAAAATGTGGCTAAGTTGGTTGGGTGTCACCCCATGCACCAAGAGGTTGCTGATTTGATTCCTGGCCAACAACACATGCATGGGTTGCAGGCTCATTCCCTGACAGGGCACCTGAAGGAGGCGGCCAATAGATGTTCCACTCTCACATTGATGTTCCTCTCTTTCTCTTCCTCTCCCTCTCTCTCTCTCTAAAAATAAATCTTAAAATCTTTAAAAAATAATAAAATAAAATATTATTTGAAAATGAAGAGAAATAAAGTACATTTACAAGTTATAAGACAGATGTATCTTGAAAACAATAAGTAAAACAAGCCAGTCACAAAATCTCACATGTTATATAATTCCATTTACATGATATTTCCAGTATAGGTAAATAAATAGAGGCAGAAAGTAGATCAGTGGCTGCATAAAACTTTTAGGATGGTAGAGGGAAATGGAAATGATTGATAATAAGTATAGGCTTTCTTTTTTATTATAAATGTTCTTAAATTGGTAATGGTGATGGATTTACAGTTCTTTTACTATATTAAAAACTATTGAATCCCTCATGAAGTAAACAGCCATTTTATCTATAACTTTTTACAAAAGAGAAAAAAAGACAAAGTAGGGAACCTCCTACCTAGCATTAGTTTTATTATTTAACTAGTGTCCCAGTGCACAAAATTTATGCACATTAAAAGGGAATTAATTAGAGGAAGTTTAAAACTAATTTTAAACTTTTGTTATTTATTCTTTCTCTATAATAGAAGTGAAGGAGATGAAAGAAAATTAGTAAAATGTATATTAAAATCTTCCTCCTGACAGAGTCTGGACTTGCCATGGGACCCAGAGTCAAGTCCCCACCCACTTGCATGCACCTAGAAATTACACAAGACCCAGACCCAGCCAGCACCACCTCCATTGGGTGAAATCTAGATCGGGCCAGCCCCACCCACATCAAGCCCCACCAGGCAGGGCACAGTCTCAAATCCCCCTTCAAGCCCCACTAGGTGAGGGGGTACATCCTCAGGTCCCCTGGCACACATTGGGTGGGGAGCATGGCCTCATGTCCCCTGGTGTACCTGCACATTCTTTGGGCCAGCACTGGGGTGAGGGGCACAGCCTGAAGTCCCCCTGCTCAGTGCCAGGGTGAGGAGCGTGGCCTGAGGCCCCCAGTCAAGCCCCACTGAGGAGGGAGCACAGCCTGAGGTCTACCGATCTAGCACAGGGGGAAGGGGGCAAGGCCTTGGGTCCCCTGACCTGGCCTGGGGCGGGGGCCATGCCTTGAGGTCCCCTCTCAATCCCCGTTGGGTTGGGGGTATGGCCTGAGCTCCCCAGCCTGGTGCCCTGGGCAGGGTTGGAGTCTGAGGTCCCCTGTCAAACCCTGCCCTGCAGGAGGGCGGGGGAGGGGAGGGGTAGTGTGTGCAGCCTCAGGTCCCACACCCCACCCCGTGACACAGTCTCAGGTCCCTGATGATCACTGGTTATGTGAACCCCGCCTCCACTGTGGGCACAGTCATCTTGTGATGGTGTGAGTGTTGATTTGCATATCACCTCTCTATTATATAGGATTTTGTTTTATTATTATCTAAGCACTATTGGTTATGTTAACCTAAAAATAAAAAGCCAAAAGTGAGAGGCAACAAACCCATATTTGAAATCCAAAATAGTAGTTATTCAGAAAGCACTAATTCAGGAGAAAGGTAGTGTTTCAATTCAGAGGCAAGACAAGGGGTATTTATGAGAAAGGGAAGGGGGAGATTCCCATCAATAGAAGGAAGGAACATCTACAAGTGCAGATAAGCTAACATCTTAGCAATGGTTTTAATTTTTAGCCTCTTAATCATAACATCTGTTTTCTTATCATCTTTGCAAATAGTTAAGATAACCTGTTGCCTTACGCCCAGTCCAAAGGTTATCTTGCCCAGTTTTAACATTCCAAAAATTTGAGGAGTAAGATATGCAAAGAAGTTCCTCTAGAATAGCAGCTCTGAATCCATTTCATAGTGGCTGTGTTTATGTTAACTTTTACAATGATTATTAAAAGTTTACCTATCTGGTAATAAAACTATTGAACTATTGTTCCTTTTTTTTTTTTGTACCTTTTTTGTTTCTTATACTTGTTTGTTTTTTGTACTTCTTCATTTTCTTCCTTCCTTCCTTCCTTCCTTCCTTCCTTCCTTCCTTCCTTCCTTCCTTCCTTCCTTCCTTCTTCCTTCCTTCCTTCCTTCCTTCCTTCCTTCCTTCCTTCCTTCCTTCCTTCCTTCCTTCCTTCTTTCCTTCCTTCCTTCCTTCCTTCCTTTTCTTCTTTCTTTCTTTTTAAATCTCTGTTGTTGAAAGTATTACATATGTCCCATTTTTTTCCATTGATCCCTTCTAGCCCACCCCTCCCCCAATCCCAGGCCTTCACCACACTATTGTCTGTATCCATGGGTTATGCATATATGCAGAAAAGTTCTTTGGTTGATGCCTTCTCACCCACCCCTCATCTTCTGTGTAGCAAAATGACCAGTGATGAAAACATGGGGATCCCAAATTAAGGAAAGGGACCAGTAAGGATCAGGTTCAGACAAAGAACTATAGCATAAATAAACTGTAGACAAAGGGACAGGAGGCAGGATTCCTCCACCCCCTTCCCCATTAGGGGGAGAGAGAGAGAGAGAGAGAGAGAGAGAGAGAGAGAGAGAGAGAAGAGAGAGAGAGAGACAGAGAGAGAGAGAAGAGAAGAGAGAGAGAGAGAGAGAGAGAGAGAGAGAGAGAGCAAGAGAGAGAGAGAAAGGGAAGAGAGAAGAGAGAGAAGAGCAGAGACATAGAGAAGACGAGAAGTGAGAGAGATAGATAGAGCTATAATACGAGAGCGGGGGGGAGGTGGGAGCTAGAGATCGAATCGCGTCTCATCTCCATTCCCATAGGCCCTCTGCCAGGGCGTCCATACTCGCTCCCGCTTGCTCTCACTCTCTCGAGCGTCGCTCTCCGTTATTCGCTATTGCACTCATCTTTCTTTTCCTCCTTTGTGTGTGTTTTTTGTTGTTCCCGTGGGGTCCCCTTTGAGGACACCTCTGCTCAGAGGGGGTTTGTATCAGTTCTAATAGACTTCTACATTTTTTCTTAAAGAAGCCTTTTTGGCAGAGAATTTTTCTTCAAACTTCGTGAGGGCAAGAGCCCATGAAAAGACAAGTCTGAACCCTGAGCCCCCTGTTCCGAAATAACTGTAAAAAACCATAATAAAGCATTCTTAAAATTTGTATATTCTCTCGGTGTTAGGTAATTTGCCAAAGAATGCCAAGATTTTTCTCCTTTGCTCCATCCTTATCTCCAGTGGAATGGAAACTATTTCCTATCCTGTTGGGAGCTAGCAGAGTTGAGGCAAGCAACTCAGTCTTAAGGAAATAGAATTAAATTCCTTCTAGCAGAAGTTATTTGGTGCCCTGAGGGCTTGGCCAGAAGATAAGATTAACCTGGGGCTTAGCATCTCCTGTCTTCCTGCCTCTTCTGCTTCCTGATCCTCCCCCCTAGATAGCCCAGCCTTGGAATGTTGCACCTTGGAATGTCACACCGCCTCTGGCAATTAGTCAATCCTGTGTTGCCATACCAAAGACCCCCCTACATAGGCAACCCTGCCCCCCTTTGTCTCTGCTGTATAAATACAGCCATTTCAGAGAATAAAACTGAGGCTTGATCAGAACCTTGTCTTACCTCCATTCTTTCAGCGTTCCTTGTTTGATTCATTCTCTTAGGTGGTTCCTGCGTGCCCCCCGTTGTTGTCCCGCGGGTCGAGACACTATCCCTTAAAACTCGCCTGGCCTTGTGACTTGCTTTAACCAGTAGATTATAGAAAAGATACTTTGTGCTGGTTCTCAGTCTAAGCCTCAAGAGAATTTGCGTGCTTCTGCTCCCTCTTGGAAGCTTGCAGTTGCTAAGTAAACAACCTGGGCTGTATCGCTGGATAAGGAGGAACACATTTTATTTCCTGGTCACCAGCCTGTTATGAGGGACTTTTGGACTGGAACCTGTGTGATGTTCCCCTGGGCAGGATGGTCACCCAGGCTCTTGTCCGGTGGAGGGTGGAGTCGAAGAATGAAACCTCGAATGCAAAGGTGAAAAATTATTGAAGAACACGTACAGACTTCCACATTGGGGAAACAGAGAGTCCCACTGAGTCCCATTTTCCTATTGTTTATAAAGGCTGCAGGTCTTTGTGCCTTGATATCCCCTCTGATGGGTCACTGTCCTGATTTGGTCACTATAGCAATTCCTGAGCTCAAAAGTGGAACCTGGTACAGGACAGGAGGCTCTCCTCCCTTCTTTCCTTATGTTTCCCTATTACCTCTGGGCTTTCTTCCTCCTTCCCTTTGTTCTGTAAATATGTATCTTTTTTTGCTTCCAGCTCTCTTATCTTATGGAAATATAACTTCTCCTAGCTGCCTTGTCTTATGGAAATGTAGCCTTTTGCAACTCTTGTGGCTCTGTGATTGTTTTTGTTTGTTTGTTTTTCATGTACCCCTTAGTTTTTAAAAGTTCCTAAACCTGCCGATTTCACCCTCAAAAATTCCTATTTTACCCAAAAAATTCCTTTCACCTATCAAGCCAACGACTACACAAATGAGTAAATACTTCACAGATGTCTGCACAGCTGCCATGTTACAGACACTTGATCCAGCCCAGCCAAATTCAGATAAACCTGACCCCAATGTTGCAAAAATAAATACAAATAAGAAGTCAGAAGAAAATTTAATTTACTTAAGGCAAAATGAGCTTAAGTAAATTAAATTGAGCTCTCCCTCCCTTTCCTTATAATGTTTCCTTTAGAAAACCTTTCATTGCAAATGGTATCTTTCTTTTGAGATGTGTACACATTTTTTTTAGGTGTTAAATAAACCTAATGCCAGTTTTATCACCCCTGTGTGAATTTCTTAAGGATGCATAAGCCATCTCTTTTAAATGTAAAATAATCAAAGAAGAGAGTGTCCGCCTCCCACACTCCAAAGAAGGGAGTGGATGGCAGGAAACTAACAGGACTTCTGCTTCCGGATCCACCCTGTGCAAACTACCTGCGGTTAACGTCCCAGGGCTTTGCTCTGGATAAAAGTAACTAGCCCCTGGCCATTCCAATTATCAGGTAAATTCTCAAAGTTCATGACAAAAGGTGCTCTTAGTTGAGTCTTCTTTCCTGAGGAGGAGTTACAGTTATCTAGAGAAAAATACATGCAATGGCTAGATAAAAGGGTGAAACTTTTTTCTGTCTTTGAAAACATTTTAGACAATGGCCTGTAATACAAATCCCAGCCTGGTGTAATTCGTAATAAAGCTGTTTTCTTTCTTTCCTGTACTTGGGGTAGAAAAATTTCCGATTGGCAGATCTTTTAAGTATTTTCCTTCAATAATCAGCAGAAGTACCCATTTGACTTTAGTTTTATAAGTAATAAGTGGTTGGTGTTTTAATTCACACATTTTGTTTGTTTGTTGTTTACTCAGAGTAAAAGCTAACAGGTAAAGAGAAAACCACAGATCCAAAATTGCCTTGCTTGTGCTAAAGTCCATGCTAACAAACCTAGATTTTAATACTTGACCTAATGGTTGCTTCAGCCTCAAGCAGAAACATAATCTTAATCTAGGGCCTAGAATTTTCTGGTCAATCCCAATGAGGTAATCTGCCAGGCAGGGTATCTCCATTCCCTTAGATTAGGGGTGTCGAACTCAATCAGAGAAGGGGCCAAAATCTAAAATCCAGCCTAAATCGCGGGCCGAATGGTTTACTGAACAGTCATAAACTGTCATTGTGATGGAAACACAGCGGAGTGCAGTGATGACAGCGCGGTGTGGGCCACATTGCAAGGCCTGGCGGGACGGATTTGGCCCGCAGGCCTTGTGTTTGACACACGTGCATAGAAGTTATAGGTCATTTGCATGATAAAAACCCTTTCTCCCAAAAAGGGATCCTGATCTAAAAATAATCCTTTCTTTTGCTAATATCTCCCTTCATGCACTCTCCTTCCTATAAAAACCTTCCATTTTGAAGGATGGTAGCAACCATACTTGGGTAAAAACTGCTGTTTGAATTTTAACCCTGCTATTCTGGCTTCTGCACGTACTTACTTGCTTAAACAATAAGGTAGTTACCTCAGCTTCCAGATTGAGACCTGGAGGCTAAGGCAATTTTCCTGTGCCTGTGGACCAGGACCATGGGAGATTGATTCCCGCTGACTCGGTAGCTTCAGGAGTAAAAACTGCAGATAACCTTTAGAGATTAACCTCTGAGCTCTGCTTCTGTACTATCTGCTTTCCCAAGATAGGGTCACATTCCAATCTCCAGCAGGATGTGGCTGGGAACTAACCTGCAGGCTGTTCCAAGCTTTTAGAATTTAGAATTCAGAACAAAGGAACATTTTTGTGGTTTGACCTTTAAAAGGACTGCCCACACCTGAAACAGGCTCGGTCGTGAGTGTGGACTCTACCTGCAGGTGGTGCTCTTGCGGTCGTCCTGGCCAGTTCAATAAATCCTTGCCTGCTTTTTTAACCAATTAGCAGCCTCCGGTGGTCTTATTTTGAACCCAGGGTTCGACCCCACAACAATTTTTGTACAATCCCTCCCAGCACCCTTCTGTTACCAGAAAGGGAACCTGGCCCTGAACTGGTCTGCTTATGGCTAGCTGGTAGTGTGTGGGCTCCTGACTTTCTGCAAGGAAAAAATTAACAGCGTGAATCCAGGTGAATTTCAGTGTACGTTTATTAAAGCTGGGAACAGTGAAGCAAGAAAGGTCTGGTGAAATGAACCTAAGCTGGTCAGCCTCCACTCACTAAGAAGTCAGGGAAAAGGAGGCCTTGGGGACAGACAGGTTCAGGGCGTTTGCCTGGGACAAACTGCTGCTGCCCAATGCTGCCCTGATGGCAAGCCATGTGGGGTCTCTTGGAAGATGCTTACCTGTGGGGAAAGAAGGGGAGCAGAAGGCTTGGGCATGTTCCTGGGAAGGAGAGTGCATGCTGGGCCTTCATTATGAGTGTTTTTTAAGGAGGAGCATATAGGGGAAGTCTTAGGGAAAGATTTCAGTAGAATATCCATCAGCTGATGTACCAAAATAAGGCTTATTTTCTTAACTTCATCTGTCTTTGGGTGTGGTTGACAAATGGCACTGATTGGATTTCTGCTGTCTGTCTCCCTATTTATCCTCTGGTTGGGGAGAAATGCAAGCCCTTTATTCTTAAGGGTCCCCGATATAGAGAAGATAGGATTTAATAGATGGCTGCAAGCTGCTCAGCAGGTAGATTTTCTGCCTGGCTATAAATTGCTGTTTAACCCTCTGTCTCAGTTTCCCTTTTTTACTCGTTCTGGCTTACTGGCCTGTTTTCACTTCTACTTGCTAGATGTGATGCTGCCCAATTCTTGAATCACAATGAAGCAAATTAGATCCTCTTATTTACTTAGTTGAATTTTGTTCTTTAGCATAGATAAACCTTGTACAACTTTAAAAATTATTAGGCAGAATTTTAAACATAGATAGATATAGACAACAAAGTATAGTGAATTCTATGTTCCCATTACCTAACATCAGAAATTAAAAAGTCATCCAGCAACCATAGCTCAGAGGTTGAGAGCCACTTATGAACCAGGAGGTCACTGTTTGATTCCCAGTCAGGGCACATACCCAGGTTTCGGGCTCTATCCCAGTGTGGGGCATGCAGGAGGCAGCCAATCAATGATTCTCCCTCATCATTGGTGTTTCTATCTCTTTCCATCTCCCTTCATCTCTAAAATCAATAAAAATATATTTAAAATTTTATATTAAAAAATAACGTTTATTATTTTGTACTTAATTACTTGGTGTGCAAATATTAGTTTTAAATTGAATAAATGCAGAAAAGCTTATCTAAAATTTAATTAATTAATTAAAAAGTCATGATGACTCCTGTTTCATCAGTAGCTCAAAAAAAAAAAAAAAATCACTTCTTCATATAATTTCCAAATAATCTAAAACATTGTATTTCATTCATTTTGGTACAACGTTTGAAACTGTGGTGGGCAGTTAGACAGACATGAGCAGAGCAAGGACGATGAGCCAGGTAGAGAAGGTCACCAGGCTGATAAGCCCTGGGTGCCTAGCAATGGACAATTATAGGGTGTGACCTTACACCCAGGGTGACCTCTCTTCCCCTAGCGTATGGCTGGTCATGTAGTTTGGACCCCCTAACCTTTCCTCCCTAGAAATAACATTTAGGCACTCTATTATATTTCAGCTCCAGGCACAGAAAAGCAGCAAAAACAGATAATAAATGCCAGGGCTGACCTCAGGATCAGCTGCATTACTAATAAATGATGAAACCTGCCCTGGTGCTGACCAATCAATCAATGGAGAAAAGGACCCTGAAGGGACAGGCCTGGAAAACTGCTGAATAATCTATAGAGGCCTTTCCCTGGGACCTCCCTTAAAACCCCCACCTCAGGCCTGAGGAATCAGCTCTCTCTCCCTTCCTCCCTTCAGGGAGCACACCCTCACTTGCCCCTTCCTTTGCCCCTCCCCCCCCAAATCCTCCCAGGCACAACACCTTTACCTTCCTCACACTCAAGCTCCAACGACCCTTCCTTTGCCTCTATAACTTGTTTACTAAGCCCATTTTTTTCTACAAATTATTTCTCTACCTCTGATTTTACAAATAAACTAGAGGCTCAGTGCACAATTCTGTACAGGGGTGGCGCCCCTAGGCCTAACTGGTGATCGGGGCCTATTGAGGCCATTTTGCCCATTTCCAATCAGGGCCGAGCCAATTGAGGCCCGGCTGATTGGGACTTGCCTGTTAGAGGGAGGGACCGTGGGAGGTTGGCCAGCTGGAGGGAGGGACTGAGAGAGGTTGGCTGACTGGCTTGAGGAAAGGATAGGGGAAAGGACCATGGGAGGTTGGCCGGCTCCGGGGAGGGGCTGCAAAGGTTGGCCAGCCATGAGAAGTTGGCTGTGGGAACAGAGTGACCACCAGTAGGCAGCTCCTGCTTTGAGCATCTGCCTCCTGATGGTCAGTGTGCATCGTAACAACGGGTTGACTGATCATTCCAGCCATTCTGGTTGTTTGGTCGCAAGAGTCAGTAAGGTTTCTATATATATATAAAACCCTAATATGTAACAAACTGAAAGGAGGAACAACCGAACAACCAGTCACTATGGTTGTGTGCTTGTGGAACATGGCAGATGTCAGCCTTGGTAAGATGGTGGAGTAGGTGAGAGGGCACCAGAGCAAGGCGAGGCATTGGTTGCTGTCATTGGGGCAAGCTTCTGGTGGTTACTAAAAATCTTTTGCTCCTGAGTGCTGCAGTACTGCCCAGAGCTTGCACCTGCTGTTGGAGCTGGCCCTGCTCACACCCCCTGCCTGTACTAGAGTCACTGATTGCACCCACTGCTGGCACCAGCCCCACTTGCACCTGCAGCTGCCACTCACCTGCTGCCAGCTCCCTGCACCGGCCCCAATTACTCAGTGAGTGCAAGTGGTGACTGCCAGCCCTGATTGCCTCAGAGGGCCTCTCCCCTGCTTCTGAGGGCCAATCAGGGCAGCAGCCACTGCTCAACCTCGCTGAGGCACTGGCCCTGCTCACAGCAGCTGCTGGTGCCAGCCCCAATTGCTTCATGCCATCAGTGTGTAGGAGCAGCAGCGGTGGGAGTGGGCCTTCCTTGCAGACAGGGCACCAGGAGCCGTGGTGGGAGGTGCAAGGTGGAGGCATGGAGGATGGGCTGAGACCCACCCTTGTGCCCACCACAGCCTTGCAGCCCACAGCTCCTTTCAAGGTGCATGAATTTATGCACTGGGCCCCTAGATTGTATATACATAGAGATGTTCTCTTATAGTTTGAGTATTGACTCTGAATTTTTTCCTATTCAGAACTCAAGTATCAAGGTTGCTGACACCACGTCCAGGCTAACCCCAGATGTCTAACACCTGGTGCTGTCCCCACTGCCTCCAACAAAACTGATACACATATAATTAAAAATGTAGTCATCTCCTCATTAAGCTTCATTTTTAGTTTACCATATTTTCTGACGTATAAGACAACTTTTGAAACAAAAAAAAAGTCAACTGAAAATTGGGGGCAAAAGACCAAAATTGCACAAAAATTACCTGCAGATCTTGACGGCAAAGTAAGTCTTTTCTTTGAAGTGGGGGGTAGTCTTATACAGCGAATATAGGCCTAAACCTATGTTTTAACTGTAAAATTAGGTGTCGTCTTATACCCCAGAAAATACAGTATATAACAGAGTAATATCCAAAGTAAAGACAAATACCAGAATAATACCATCCCTAAGCTTTAAAATTTCAAAATCCTCTTCAACATTTTTTTGCCCACAGCAAAAAAAGCATAAAACCCTGCCTGGTGGTTTTTCTGTTGTTGATATTCCAGTGGTGCTCTGTGAAACAGAGTCTCTGGTGAGTTTATAAAGTTCATAGAAGGTGGTTGGTAAAATCTTGATTTTTGTGAATTTATCTCAATAAAAAAAAGAGCATGGGGAAGAGGAGTGAAGAAAGGAAAGAAAAAAATAATAATAGAAGACATTTAATGCAATATTAACTTCATGAGGTTAAAAAAAGAACTTTCTCATCAGATTTAGAAAATGTATTATCTTAATCATATGCCTAATGATTAGAGTATTAATTCTTTCATAGGGGTTTATAGGAGATTAGAAATTAAGCAAAATGCCCTAACTGGTTTGGCTCAGTGGATAGAGCATCGAACTGCAGACTTAAGGGTCCCAGGTTTGATTCCTGTCAAGGGCATGTACCTTGGTTGTGGGCACATCCCCAGTGGGGGTGTGCAGGAAGCAGCTGATCAATGATCCTCTCTCATTGATGTTTCTAACTCTCTATTCCTCTCTGTAAAAAATCAATAAAAAATTTAAAAAAATAAATAAAAAATAAAAATCTTAAAATTTAAAAACTGAAAAACATAAAGGGACCTTTAGAAATCAAATTTGGTGGCAAACCATTAAAAGGCATTTGATGAAATAAATCAGGAGAGAAAATGCTACAGGAGGTAAAAATATATAGTTACATTTACTAATTACCTCTTTTTTGTTTTTAGTTCACAATCTAAAAGATAAAGAAGAGAAGATATCCTAGTAAAGGACTACAACTATTTATGCTTACCTTATAACTATCACTGAATGTTTTATTTTGAGAAGTAGGCTTGCCTAGTATAAACTAAGATACAGTCAGTTCTCTTAAAATTTTTTACTAGAGAAAAGTAAAATAATTACTAATAACTTTACTTTATTATTTTAAATTAAAAGAATCTATTAATTTAATAATAATTTGGAGCATTGTTTAATTTGTATTTGGACATGTAGTGGAATTGTAATACTTAAATTTGTATATTAATTTCATATTGATGCTTCTAATCCTAAATAAATAAATATTTGAAGGTGTCTGTGGCAGGATCAACAATGTTCATTCCCATTATTTTAAATTAGACAAAAGAGGTTCTTTCCTGAATTCTATAACTTTGTAGAATGATATAAAAATCATGTGCATTTAGATGTTTTCAAATAACTATTTTTATTGATTTCTTAAATATTTAATGGTTCTAACTGAAATCCCATTGGAAACAGCAATAACATTTCATAACTATTGGATCAGAGGACTTTATTTTTTAAACACCAAAGTACGATGGATTATTTGGTTTGCAAAAGCTACATGAAATAAATTTAGCAGCATGACAATTAGCTTACTCATCTTTCTTCCATATTTCCATGCAAACAGAAAATAATTTTAAGGACATTAAAAAAGCAGTTGCAAATTTTCAATATCATTTTTCTATGCTAATAGTAAAACAACAACAAAATCTAATTAATTCAGGCTTGCTGCAGAACCAGCACAGAGAAATTCTAAACAGGGTGTTAATAAACAAATGCCTAGCCTTGTAAAAGTGTCAGTGTGATCTATAATAGGGACAGGAAAACTGTGAAGAAGGCCACAAGCCTGGGCCTTCATTAACCCTGCTTCAGTCTCTAGATGAAAATGGGACCAAAATGAACGAATGGTAGCAAAACTCATGAAGGTTTATTGTTGGGAGCCGAAAAAGAATTAGTGACTACATCTTAAAAGACACCTCCATCTTAGACACTGAGTTTCTGACTTACCAGAACTCATATGACAAGCTGCGGTGTGGCAGTTAACTAGAAACAATCTAAATGCCTAGCAGCATATCTGGCCATTGAGCACAGCACACCTGTTGTGATAACTCTCCCCACCCTGGAGAATCTCTGCTGTATCCTCCCCCACAGACACATCTTGCTGATACACAACCCTCCCCCGCTGGAATGTCTCCAAACCAACTTCCCCCTACAACCTGTGTACACATATTGCGGCTGCAACAAGTAAAATTTGAGGCTTGATCAGAACCCTGTCTTGCCTCCATTTCTCCGCATCTCCTGTCCTCCCTTATTCCCTTCCAGGTGTCTCCTCGCTCCCACGTTGCTGTCTCGCTGGCCAGGGCAGTTTATGAAAGAAAGATATAAATAAACGGCATAGCCTAACTATTATATATCAGAGATAGTATGAAGCGATAAATTTAACACCATACCTGGAGCAAACAGCAAATATTAACATCGTAAGTGTCTAGAGGCAGCGATGAGAAAGAGACGGCATAAGCAGGAAATACACTATGTCAAATTTCACCATTTTAAAACTTTCAAAGTTTTCACATGAGGTCTGTTGGGGTGGGTATTCAAATATATTTGTACAATGCCAAATTTAATAAAGATTTTACTTGTTAAGGTAATGATTTTATTTGTTCAATTCTATATAATAAAAGGGTAATATGCAAATTGCCCCTGACCAGGAGTTCTACCAGAGTTCAACCAGGGGCGGGCCCAGCCCTCCAACTGCTCAGGAGCCCCCAAGCCCCACCCCAGCCAGCCCTTCCCCAGTTGGCTCGCCACACCCCGATCTGGGGAGGGGCCAAACGGACAACCTCCATGTCCTCCCTTCCCCTGGTCGTGCATGAGTTTGTGCACTAAATCAATTACGTTACCTAAACTTCCAATTCACAAGATAATGAGAACTTCATTAATGTAGGATCATCTCTATATTGGAAATGTTGTGGCATATATGATCCGGAAGCATGAGACTATGGGAATTAGGACACCGTGTGAAAATCAGGAATTCTAAAAAAAGAAAAAGTTTTGAGTCCAGAGGCCCTTCCTAGCCCCACAGGGGTCCTCAAACTTTTTAAAGTGGGGGCCAGATCACGGTCCCTCAGAGAGCTGGAGGGCCGGACTATATGAACTACTAATTCCTACTGTAACACCTCGGCTGCGCTCACTGCCCAAAAAACCTGGCGGGCCGGATCGGACTCCTCTGTGGGCCGCATGTGGCCCGGGGGCCGTAGTTTGAAGACGCCTTGGGCCAAGGAGATAATGAGTGGTTTTTGGAACCAAGTTGTGAGCCCAGAGAATTTCACACCATAGATGCAGACTAGGTACTTATTTTTTTTACTGGACAGCATAGTGAACAAGTCCTTTGAGTTTGATGTATGGATGTTTGGGTTTTAAGGATGCATTTAATTAATGGATATATCTTTTTGTTCTTCTATATGGTCATAAGTCATCTGGTAAAATAATTAAGAGGTATATATTTTGGTAGCATGGGAAAAAAAAGGGAGAGAGAAAGAGAGAGAGAGAGAGAGAGAGAGAGAGAGAGAGAGAGAGAGAGAGAATAGAAGACTCATGCTTTCAACCTGTCCCATTGCTTATAAAGCTATGTTAGCAAGGATATCATTATTCTCTCAGTGTATGAGATACCTACCAATAAATATGGATGGCACTGTTCTGTCAACCTCATTGCAATCAACACTTTAGTTTTTTCACCCAGATACTTCTGGAATGATTGTAGCATTTCTGTATTCAATTCCTTTAGCTTTGGTGGTATTTTGTTTTTGTTCCCAAAAGCCACAGCTATAACTCTAGAAAACTGATCTTGATATCTTAGAGACCAAAAAGAGCTTGAATTACCTAGAAGATACAGTCCATCATCCCACATGCACAATCCTAGCCGCCCTCTGCTGAGAACTGATGGGTTACCTATATAATAAAAAGCTAATATGCAAATGGACTGAGCGGCAGAGCAACGGGTTGCTATGATGCTCAGTGACCACCAGAGTGCAGATAGTAAATGCAAGAGCTGCCCCCTGGTTGTCAGTGCACTCCCACAGGGGAATCACCACTCAGCGGCAGTGGCAGGAGCCTTTCCCGCCTCCATGGCAGCGCTAATTATTAATATACTAATAACCATGTATGGTGTCACATGGGTATGAGATTTATCGAGATGACTAGTTAGTAAATTATATAATGTCTCATAACTGGGGTGTACACCTAAAACTAATTTAATATTGTATATCAACTCTAATTGAAAAATTAAAAATATATTTAAAGTAAAATAAATAAACAAACAAACAAACAAACAAACAAATAAATAAATAATAACAATTTAAAATTAAGTAAGTATAAATTCATCCTCTTGTCCAAGGTCATTTATATTTTCTCTTATGTTGTCTTCTAGGAATTTTATAGTTTTGCTCCTGAGAAAATACAAAAGCCCTGGTTTTTGCAGTTAAATTGCTTACTCCAACAATGTAGATATTTTCAAAACAAAACAGCATAAAAAAATTTGAGAATTGTTGTAAATTATGTGATACAAATAATAATTCTCATAATTACTAAAAGAAAATTAATAATGAGTCTTGGTATTCAAGACAATGTCATTACACATCTGACCACAAGGAATTATACAGAAAATGAAGACCTAATCTTCCAAAATTTTACACAACTTCACCATTGAATTATTATTAAGAAAGTTTCCACTTTTTCAAGCTCTGGGATGTATTATAATCTATTAAGTCATATAAAAAAGACTATACAAACAACAACAACAACAACAAAAAAACACATTTGGAACATACTCTGCTATTTCAGGCAGCCATTCAAAGAGAAAATTACTAAGACACGTTGAATTGTATTACAAAATAAATTGATAAGAAATGGATAAAACATGCTGATATTTTAAAAAATTATCTAAGAACATGATAATGTGGCATAATACTGATTGCCAGATAATAAAATTGTTGGGTATATTTCTATTTGACTCCTAATGAATATTTCCAGTGATCTGTAGAAAATGATCAATATGTTTATCCTTTTAAAAATAAAAATGTTTTTAATAATCCTTTCATAGTATAATAAAAATTATTGGAAATATTATGCATCCATTCTACTTGTACTTCTAAAATAATTGCAAGGAATTTAAATGAAGTTCTATGAAGTGTTAATACTAACAACATCCATCATTGAGAGGGCAAAGGCAGAATTGCATAGCACAGAAATTGATAGTTGTGTTATTAGATAAGTCCTTTAAAATGGGATTTAATTGAAAAACAATTCAAGTGAAATATTGGTAAATTATTAAACTAACAGGACTATAAATTGCCATCTGGCACAACTTTCCAATTATAAGTACATACAGCTACATTAAAGAAATGGTTGAATATGAGTAATATCAATACTATGTAAGTGAATGTAAAAAAGTCCATCTAAACTAAATCTCTCCTTTCTTCTTTTTTTAATAAAATATATTTTATTGATTTTTTTACAGAGAAGAAAGGAGAGGGATAGAGAGAAACATCAATGAGAGAGAGACATCGATCAGCTTCCTCCTGCACACCTCCTGCTGCAGATGTGCCCGCAGCCATGGTACATGCCCTTGACTGAAATCGAACCTGGGACCTTTCAGTCCACAGGATGACGCTCTATCCACTGAGCCAAACCAGCCTCGGAGATCTCTTCTTTCTTGATTGTATATCTCCTTATATAATATTTCAGTGGAATAGTGCAACAGTTGCAAGTAAATTCAGTTATTACACTATTACTCAAATGACCCTAATTAACACATTGGTGCAATTTAGAATGCAATGACAAATATAACTATGAACTTTCTAGCTTTGTGAGTTTAAGTTAGAACCTTCTCTAAATATTCTTATTATAATTTATAAAATAATCTAATAAAATATAAAAATAGAGCAAGAACTACCTATGTGAAATTATGAAAAACTTTCACATTTCAACTAGCCATCATCAGAAATATGCATTAAAAAAAAACTGTTACCATTTGATGGTCACATGGACTAATGATTCTGCTTTGAGGAAATATTAAGCCTATTCAGTTGACCTATATAGACAATTCTGAGAAAGCATGGAAAACAAAATATAAAGCCACGTAAGATGGATACATACAACATTCACAGTTTCATCCAATAATTAAAAATAATAGCCCCACAATATCTAACTACAACTTAAGACTTTGGTTGCTTGTGAGTACTAAATAATCTATTTTGCTCATAAAAGGGAAAATAAATATCAACTTCTAAAATAACTTAAAATATATATATATATTGATATATTGGGCTTACAGAAGATAGATTCTTTAAAAAAAAAAAAATTGATACCATAAATACTCCTTTTCTATTGTCCAGAATACACTTTTAAAGGATTTACTCAGAGCACAATAAAAGTCTAGAACCCTAAATATACTGGCTCCCATTTTTACAAGTCTCTTCTATTTTATTTTTAATTTTTGTTATTCACCCTCTTCTAAAAATTCTGTATTGACCAGTTTGGATTTGGTAGAAAAACAGATAAAACACATGAACGTGATGACTGTAAGTATGTATCACTTGCCATACATTACCCCAACCTAAGACAACAATGAATATTATCTTGAGCCTCCCCCACCCCAATATTGAATTTTTGAAAGAAAGAGGATCTTAGTATTTTTTTAATCTTCTTCAGTCAAGCAAATAAGAAAGCAAAATGATTTGGTGAATAACTTCATATAAGAAAACCATATGGTGAATAACTTCATATAAGAAAAATGTTTGTAAATGATAACTGAACTTACAAAGGTGAGAGAGAGGAAATAACCTAACCTTGAGTGGCAAACATAGTTGAACATAAATTTTAAAATTATTTATCTTCAGGTACAATGCCTTCTAAAACTTCCCATATGACATTTATCCCTTTAACTACCCTCCTAAAGTCTGACTGGCTTCTAAAAAAGACCAAATTTATGTGGTTTAATCCATGGTCTTTAATAAATAAATCTTCAGAATAGAGTAGTGTAATAATTGCATAGGACATGTCAGCCCTGAAGAGAGCCTCCATTCCTGAGAGGATGGAATAATAAAGGACATGAAGGTTAAATTTTTATACAACCTTAGTGCCACTACTCACTTTCTCTTTTCATGCTTCGCCTTTCTATTTTATATGAGAAATTTTAGCTAATGTAATAGTACATGAATTAATACAGTGATCATTATTAATGCTGAATAAGTCTATGTATCTCAAATCACTTGCAAATACAATTATCCCATTTTTTAAAATTGATAAATATCTCTAAGATTAAACTATAGATAATTTGGCAACATAACAATCTAATTCAAGACACCTTATTTTTCATCCTCAAATAAAATGTAAATCTTCTAAGAGGTAGTTTTTATGACTTACATAATTTAGGGAGTTATTTTTGTATATTCTGTGGCACACCTCCAACATTATTGAATAAATGGTTTCCCTTTATCTAAAATTGTGACATTTTATCAGCTAATATCCTAACTAAAATTTTAATGGCTACACAGCACAAGAAAAATAGTGTGCATTTAGAGGCAATATCTTCAGCTCAAAGAAAGGACATAAATGTGTGCACACATGGACACACCCACATATTGAACATTATAAAATATATAACATGTAATTGCATTAGATATATATTATGTATTTGTATAACATATATTGTATGTTAATTTGTAATGCTAAAAGTGTATGCTAATTAGACCAGACAGACTAACAACCTTCTTGTCATCTTTTCGGACCACTTTCTGGAGGAAGCCGGGGCTGTGAGGGCCCAGGCAGGCGCCATGGCTGCAAGGGTTGAGCATCCTGCAGGAATTTCATGTATTGGCCTCTAGTATAATATAATGTAATCTAATATACCATAATTCCATTATAAGCCATCATGTTAACTTTTAAATCGTGGCAATAAAGCCCACAGAGATGAAGTAGTTGACTGTTGAAACTCAGTGCTAATTGAGGTCAAGTTTGTTAGTCTCCAGACACTAATTTCTTTTTCCCAGACTTCATGATTTAACAGTGACTTTCCCTTGTATTTGCATTTCCCTTGTATTCTCAACCTTTCTATTCTCCTTTAAACCTATGCCATTTATCACTTTCTATTGCAACAAATAGTGATTAAACTATACGTCTGTTTTTGATAACTTCCTCGTACATGTATTACCATAAAACTTTCTAAGGTTCAAAACAATCAAATTATTAATATAATTTAGAGCAAGGAGTAGATCCTTTGAAACAGAAATAACCTCTTTGATTTGTAATTGAAGAAAAAAGGCCAGAAATAGTTTTCACCCGAATCACACAAACAGTGACAAAGCAGAAATTAGTGTCCTTACTTCTCAACTTACTCTTTTGGGTTCTTTCATCTACAGTGATTGAGATAGCTATCTTAAAATCAGTCTAATTTTTGCTATTACAAAAGCATAAAAGCTTAGGGAATTGGGCTGACTAAAACTTTGAGAAAGTTTGATACCTTTAAAATTGTTCCATAAAATTATGTAAGCTCAGCCTGGTGTTGGTTACCATAAAAGTGATTTACTGCACTTTCCCTTAAATATTCCTTATCTTCTTTGTGTGCATGTAATATAGTTATTTTGTAGTACCCTAAAGGGTAAACAAGGAATCTGAGAATTATTCCAATATGGTGAGAATATTATATTTTCATCTTTAACCAAAATATAAGAAGCAATATATTACATAACTATGTTTTCTTTTAAATATTAAGCTCATACTTGTGAATCAAATATAGATGTATGTATAGAATATATAACTAAAAATATGGCTCATTAAAATTTGCCTAAGTTGATTTTCCTTAACATATTTTAAGGAAAGCTATATTTTTTTAAAAATATATTTTATTGATTTTGTACAGAGAGGAAGGGAGAGAGATAGAAGGCTAGAAACATCGATGAGAGAGAGTCATCGATCAGCTGCCTCTTGCACACCCCCTACTGGGGATATGCCCGCAACCAAGGTACATGCCCTTGACCGGAATTGAACCCAGGTCCCTTCAGTCCCCAAGCCGACGCTCTATCCATTGAGCCAAACCGGTCTCAGCAAGGAAAGCTATTGAGAGCTTTTGACAATAGCCTCTTAATATTTCTGACAGTATGAAATGGTAGATTGTATCCTTAAGCAGTTTTTATTACCTAGGTATAGTGAAAACATCAAAATAACACTTCCTATATGCAATTTTATCACATCAGCAATTTTTCAGTAATTTATTTTAAATTCTTTTGTATGGCATGGGTAATTTATTCAGGATTGTTTTATGTTTGTAACTTTAAAACATAAGATAGTTAGAAATGGATATGTTAATATTTTATTATGCTTTAGAGTAAGAAGAAAGATAACAAAAATAATTCTTGGAGCTCTAAGACAAACCATTTCTGGTAACAACATTGTGCAAAGATACTATAACCTTTGTAACATAAGAAGAATTACATTTTCTCACATATGAGTTATTTCTATACAATACCTTTTAAAATGTAGTATTAAAATAACCACTCCTTTGAACTTACAGGCCTACTTTTCTATGCTTATTGTTTTCTAACATATTTTTAAAGTCAGTATTAGCATATAATTATCGTCTCATATTTTGTTTTCTTTATACATTTTCTTAAATTTCTACCTATATGTTTTCAAAATGTAGAGACAATTTTTTTTTTTAATCCTCACCTAAGGATATGCTTTTTATTTTTATTTATTTATTTATTTATTTATTTATTTATTTATTTATTTTTCACAAATAGGTTTTTTTATTTGTCACCATTAAATGTCTGAATTTTAAACAGATTCTTGGACTGGAGGCTCATATCCATCAGCTCGTTCAACTTTAGCACCTGCTCATCCCCAGTAGCTTTTCCAGAACTGCTACCTTCACCATGAAGATCCATTAGTTTTCCCAATTCAAAGTTGGGCTTCTTCAGAATTTTGACTTTTCTAACAAAGACATCGTGGAGCGGATAGATAGATTGGCAAGCCTTTTCTATGTCTTTTCCATGCTGTCTGGAATCAATTTATTGACCACTTCTTTCAAGTCATTTGTCTGCACCTCTCGGGTCATGATTTCCATCATTTTCTTCCAGATTTGTCGAACCTGCTGATGCTGAGCATAGGAGGTCTTCCGAATCTGATTGTTGCGTTTTTTAGTAAAACCAACACAGAAGAAACGAAGCAAATAACCATCGGTGGTCTTGACATCAACATGAGCTTCAATCATGGTCTGCCACTTCTTGACCATAGAGCACATTTCGTCACAGTAATATCCATGCCATGGAGATTAGTCAGGCAGTTTTTGCCCTGAACATCCTCAGTGATTAGCTTAAATTTTCTAAATGCAACTTTATCATTCTGCAGATCAGCCAGGCTCACTTCAAAAACACGACCCTTCAGACTATCAGATGCAATTTTGGTTCCTTGAGTTCTCGTAACCAGTGTTTTCCCAATATTTCTTATATTGAACATAGCTGGTGCTTTCACATCATACCAATCTTTCTTAGAAAATGGATCAACCACTTTCTTCTTGGCTCCCTTTTTGCCGCCTTTCGTAAGGCGCTTATTCTTGCCCACCGCCATGGTGCTGCTCAGAGAGCCAAAAGGCTAAGGATATGTTTTTTAAATTATTTTAGAAAAAGAGGAAGGTAGAGGGAGAGAGAAGAGAAAAGAAAGGAGGGAGAGAAGAGAGAGACAGAGAGAGAGAGAGAGAAACTCTCATAGGTTCCCCAACCCGGGATCCATCCTGAAATTTTGGTATGCTTCCTGACTAGGAATCAAACCTGCAACCTTTTGGTGTATGGAAAGATGTTCCAACCAGCTACTGGCCAGGGTGGAGACAAACACTTTTAGAATCTACTACAGTATCTGTGTCTTCCATTGAGCAACAAGAAAAGATGACAGAAAATTCATAGGGGTTAATACGATGATAATAACAAAAATACTTAAACTCAGAAGCCAGTGGTTTTCTGCAGCATGTTAAAAAGTTGGTTTGCATTACATTTACATGAGGCTCGACAGTACAGCACATGCAAAGTATCATCTCATTTAATTCTTATAACTACCAAATGGCATGTTTAAAATTACTTTTTTTTTCTATAATACACAAGGAAACATGTTTACAGAAGTTTTAAAACAAGCTCTTACATGAATAAATTAGTTCATTCTCAGCTGCTTAAATTTTCACCCAGACTTACCAAATGATTATGAACTTCTGAAAATAAGTCTTTAATAGACTACGTGCAAGAAAAATCTACATATAACTTATTGGTGGATGTATTTAATATTATTCTACTTTAATGGCCTATATTTATTCATAAATTATTATTGATTATGTTCTTTTTACTCTGTTGATTATGGGGAAAACACATACACAAATGAGTAAAAAGGTAAACTATCCTGGGAAAGGCCAGTCTGCAATGAGAGCTGTATATGGCAGCATCCATTCACAATACAAAGTAAGTCTTGGAAGTTAAATAGATGCTAATTGAGCCTATCAAGAGAGATATTCTCCATGCTCCCACATCTCAGAACCAGGAGAAGAGGAAATAAGTATTTGGGTTATGTTGGAAATGCATATTTACAAGGAAATTATAGAAGGTCAGAGAAGTATAGAAACTAAGAAGTGTTTTTTTGACTGATACGTTTACAACTCGCAGGAAAGAGAATAAGCCCACAGCTTTAGTGATGGTAAGGTTGATGATTAGGATTATTAATGGGCTGTTAAACTCGAAAAATATTAAGTAATTGAAGGACATCATAAAGTTGATCAGCTTACAAAAATAAAGCTGTAAAGAGGAAGAAGGATAGAGTAGGAGGAGAAATTCAGAATTCAAGAAATCAGAGAATAGAACTTCAGGCTGAGAAAAATGAGAAGGCTCTGGGTATAAATGATCATATGAAAGAGTTGCTTAAGAAACAATAAGGTCAATTTTGGCATTCAAATCAAAGGAACATATTTTATATATGAGTTCATAGAGAGGTTGTTGAAATAATCATGATAAATAAATAGTCAATATAATTCAATAAAATTTTTGGAACAGCCACAACATTCCAGAAGGGACACAAATGTGTAAAGTAATTAGTGAATTAGTCAGATTCATTTATTCCCTCGCTTATTCATTTAATGAATATTAGTGGAGTTCCTACCATAAGCCAAATACTGACAAAAACCGGATATCATGGTGTAAGCAAAGCAGATATGGTATTTCTCCCAACCAAACTTAAACTCTAGTAGGGTAGACACATAAGAATAAGAAGCATGCAAAAAATTATGTATCAAGTAACTTGATTAGTAACAAACATCTCTAACTTTTTATTAGTTTAGTCCAATAAAAATTATTTTCTTATTTTACTATATGTCCAAGAGAGTTTGGGAGTGATTATCTTTCTAACAATTTTATAAAGTGGATGAGGTTACAGCCTTTATTATATATAGAGAAAACTAGTATAACTAAAGAAAAAGTGCTAAAATCAGACAAAGGCAAACGGACTTCAGAGTTCCCAAATTTAATCACTCTAGTATACTTGCCTTATGCTATATATATTTTATACATTAATAATCTGAGTGGCCAGATTATTATGACCACCTGACATTTGTAGGCCAATTAGCCATACACTGTGTCATATGGGATATGGAAGCCGAAGGCCTGTTCGAACACCTTTGCTGTTTGCAGTTACCAAGATAAAAAGTCTCCAGTTCTCACAGGAACATAAGGATTTGACAGTGGAAAAAATTCATGTGTGTGGTCTGATGAATCACGTTTCCAGTTGCTTCATGCAGATGGCAGAGTGAAAATTTCACAGAAACAGCATGAAAGCATGCACCCCACATGCATGAGTACAAACCTTCAAGCTGGTGGGGGCAGTGTTATGGTTTGGGGAAGGTTTTCTTGGCATGCTTTGGGCCCTTTAATTCATGTGGAACAATGTCTGAATTGGACAACATACTTAAGTATTGTTACTGATCAAGTTTACCCTATCATGTTGATGGCATATCCCAATGAAGATGGCTTCTTCCAAGACAATGTGCCATGCCACTGTGCTCATATTGTGCAGGAGTGGTTTCAAGAACACGAGGAAGGCTTTACCTTGCTTAGGTGGCCCCACCAATCACCAGATCTCAATCCAATTGAGCATTTGTGGGACAAAGTTAAAAGAGCCATCAGGCAGCTGCTTCCACAACCATCAAATCTAACAAAACTGGACAGAGCTATTCATCAGGCATAGTGTCAGATTCCTCCCATCACCTTTCAACATCTCATGGAGTCAGTGCCAAGAAGAATTGCCACAGTATTGAAGGCAAAAGGTGACCCAACGAAGTACTGATGAGATGGTCATAATAATCTGGCCACTCAGTACATGCTGGATCATAGACTGAGGTTCTTCATGCAAAATAATTTCTGTTGTTTATAATGAAAAAAACAAACAAACTTGCAATGAAGAATAGACAGAGTTGGGTGGTTCTCCAGTTAAGAGAGGATGCAAAATCTAAGGTCAACAGTCTTCACTTGTTGACTCAACATTTTTACATTTGGAGCAAAGTTTGCAATTTTTATCAATAGTTTGTACAATGTATTTTATTTCAATTCTAAAATGGAAATACTATAGTAGTAGTCTCCAAAGTGTTTATATAACATAATATAGAATATAACCCTTCCAAAATTAAATGATGTGGGCTACTATTGTATCAGAAATCAGCCTAAGCTAAATGGATTGAAAGGTTGAGTTAGGGAATTGGAAAGACTGGAGACAGAAAAGAAACATTTCTGTGAAATTCTAAGTTTGATTTGTTTTCTTTGTTAGTTTTAAAAGTGTGAATTTAAAGTCAAACAAGCCTTTGTTAATTATGCAGAGAAATGACTAGTACAATTCAAACTCTAGTTAATTGTCATTTAAATGATTATTTTATTATTATAGGTAAGATTTTATGTGCAATATGCATTACCTTGGGAAAGTAAACATCAACTGAGATTGTATTTGTTCACAGCTTCCCTTTCCTTTAGAAATTGTTAGTGAAAATAAAATATAATGTAAGACTAAGTTAACATATGTCTATATGTCCTTTCTTTTTCCCCCCCTTTCCCCAGTATTCTAGGATGTGCGCTTATCTTTCAAAAAGAACTATTAATTTGAAAAGATCACACAAATGGATTTGAAAGCTTCAGTTTGGGTAAGTCAGGAAAACACAAATATAGTATTTGTCATAGCCACAGAGTGGTTTAGCTTTACTCTCTGATTCCTTTCATATATTTCTAGTTGCCATGGTTTCCTGCCTATCATGTTCATGACAAGCATCCAAAGCAGAAATACTGTGGGAGGATTGCTTGTCTAAGAACTTACATACTACTTAAGGCCTTTATTTCTGGCTCACTGGCACTATTCACCTGAGCATAGAGAGTAAATGGTCAAACAGCAAACCTTATATTTATTCTTGTTTTGTAAATGTCAGGACCCTTTAACTTGGTATGTTTATTTTATACAGCTTAGTTTTCCTTCTCTTCCTTGTTTTATCAAATCAGTACCTCCTAGCGGTCAGTAAGCATCATAATACCACTTCTTCCATTGTCTTACTAAAGTAGAGATCATCAAGCCTTAGAATGTTTTTGACTTTAAGATAATGCAAAAGTGGTAAGCATTCAGTAGGAATTGTACCAAAAGTTTTGAATTTTCATGTTTTCCTAGGCTAGTTATATGGAGTATGAGTTATCCTTTTGAGATGCTGGGCAGTAGCAGCTAAGTGATTTTGCCCTGTGTGCTACTGTAAGTATTCTGAGTGCATATAAGGTTGGCTGGACTAAGCTGCGATATTCAGTAGAGTAGATTTATTAAGTGCATTTTTTACTTACAATATTTTCAGCTTTTGAGTGTTTATTGGGACATAACCCCATTGTAAGTCGAGGGGCATCTGTGCACTTCATGAACCTCCTAATGTAGTTTGAATCTACATAGCTAATCCAGTACCCACAATATTTGACCACAGATCATGTTGTTGTATTTTTTATCCTCACCAAATTATGTCTTATTGATTTTAAAGAGAGAGAGATAAGGAGAGAGGAGAGAGAGAAAGACATCAAGAGAGTAATATCGACCGGTTGCCTCCCATACGCACCCCTACTGGGGATCAAAGCACCAAACTTTTGGTGTATGGTGAGGCTCCAACCAACTGAGCCACCTGGCCAGGACAACAACAGTTTTTTGAGTCTGAGTCACTTTCCTTTTTCTATTGCAATTAAAATGGCTACAATTGTCTTAGAAAGAAAAGTATATAATATGCTGTCCACATATGTAATATTTTCAACAATAACAATTTTAAAAAATGCTGTCCTATACACATAGCCACAAGCCACACATGGATTTTTAAATTCAAGTAAACATGAATTTAAATGAAATGAAATAAAATGAAAACTAGACTAACAAGAAATTTCTATTGCACACTACTGGTTTCCAGGCAAAGATAAAATTTTAGGATATACAAGAAATTATTAAGATTTTAAGTTAAACATTTTTATTTTATCCACATAGTGATCTCTAATTTATATTTATAAAACATTACTCTGTTTTAAAATGACTTCTTGTTACTTTAAAACAGATATTTAAGTTTGCAAATCAAATGTCCTACTTTGAAAATCTGGTCACCTGATTCTGAGTAAATTTTTTTCTCAACCCTGCTTCAGAGAGCATACAGTTACTTTGAACTGGAAATAGCAAGCAAGCAGAGTCACTTTTTAAATTGCAACCTCTCATTATCACTTCCTTATAACTAAAATAATCTTTTGTTCTCATTCACTTGCTTCTTAAGACATTTCTAAAATATACATCACATCAATGATTTTAACTTTATATTTATTTATGTCCTTTACTATCATATATTTTTTGAAATTGATGATATATATACATATATATTATGATACATTTATATCATATATGTTACATATATTTATTTTTAGACTTGAATAGTAGTTTGGCTATCATAAAAAATTGCCTCTACATTTAAAAATAAAAATTATATATTTAATACCTTGTGTAATTTTTCAAAAATATATATTTTTATTGATTTTTTTTTACAGAGAGGAAGGGAGAGAGATAGAGAGCCAGAAAAGTAGATGAGAGAGAAACATCGACCAGCTGCCTCTTGCACACCCCCTACTGGGGATGTGCCCTCAACCAACGTACATGCCCCTGACTGGAATCGAACCTGGGACCTTTCAGTTCGCAGACTGATGCTCTACCACTGAGCCAAACTGGTTTCGGCTACCCTGTGTGTAATTAAAGTTCTATTTAATTATTTATTAATATTTTATGTTTATATACAATAAAAGTATATATATGTATATATATGTATAATTACATATATATATGTAATTATATATATATATATATATATATATATATATATATATATATATATATATATATATATATATATAAAAAGGCCAGTGGCCATAACCCTGGAACCTCAGAACAACCAAATGACCAATCACCAGGAGATGCATGTAGCAACTCTTGGTCTCTCCCCATGGCCCATGAACCCTGAGAAGCTCATGTGGTGAGATGGGGTTCGCAGTTGGTGATACAGAGCTCACAGTTTGCGAGCAACAATGGCTTACAGTGGCAAGCTACTTGCACACAGTGGGTCTGGGGTCCCATCAGTGCGGTGGGTCTGGGTCTCAACCTATTTGGTGCACCAGGCCTCTAGTCCTATCTAATAAAAGAACAATATGCAAATTGATTGTACTTCAGCTACACTCACAGACCACAACCACCAGCCAATCAGGAGTGAGTATGCAAATTAATCCAACCAAGATAGCTGCAGCCACAGAAAGAGCAGGAGGCTTGGGTTTCCCCAGCAATGTAGGAAACCAAGCTTTCCACCTCCCCTGGCCTGCCTTGGCCTCTGCTTAAGGCTACAAAGTTTCAATTATAGAAGGTAAATAAATCCCAACAAAAATGTTTGTGGCCATGAAGTGAGCAGAAGGCTTGGCTCTTCTGGAGGCTATAAAGTTTTAATTATAGAAGATAAAAAAATCCCATATACCAGGCCCTCCACTTGGGTCACCAGAGGGCATGGCCAGCCTGCAAGCCACCACAGACCCCTCGCCCAGGCTACTGGTTTAGGAGAGAGTGCTGGCTGGGCTGAGAGGCACACCCCTTGTGCATGAATTTCATGCCCGGGGCCTAATGTGTGTGTGTGTGTGTGTGTATGTATGTGTGTGTGTGTATATATATATATATATATATATATATATATATATATATATATATATATATATTAGAAATAAATAATAAAAATAACAGTAAAAATAAATGGCATAGAGACTAAAAATCAATATAAAAGATCAATGAAACTAAGAGTTAGTTTTTTGAAGAAATAAAGAAGACTGATAAATCTTTAACTAGACTCATCAAGAAAAAAAGAGAAAGGACACAAATAAATAAAATCAGAAACAAAGAGGGAAAGTAACAACTGTCATAACAGAAATAAAAAGCATTGCAAGAAAATACTATGAGCAACTATCAATATATGCTAACAAATTGGACAACCTAGGTGAAATGAACAAATTCCTTGAAACAGAAGATCTTCCAATACTATTCAAAAAGATTTTAAAAATCTGAATAGACAGATTACAACTAATGAAATTGAAACAATGATTTAAAAACTCCCAACAAATAAAAATTCTAGACTGAACAGTTTCACAGGGAAACTGTACCAAACATTCAAAGAACTAACACTTGTCTTTCTCAAAAAAAATTCAAAAGTAGGAAAGACTTCAAGCTCTTTCACATAGCCAGTTTTATTCTAACTCCAAAACCAGAGACACTACAAAGAAAGACTATTATAGGCTAATATATCTGATGAACATAAATGCTAAAATCTTCAACAAAATATTAGTAAGCCACATCAAACAGTACATTAAAAATATCATACATTATGATCAGTTGGGATTTATTCCAAGGATGCAAGGTTGGTGAAATGTTTACAAATCAATAAATGTGATACATTACATAAAATAAAAGATAAAAACCACATGATCATATCAATAGAAACAGAAAGCATTCAGTGAAATCCAGCACACATTTATGACAAAAACTCTCAGCAAAGTGTGAATAGAGGAATCATAACTCAACATAATAAAGGCCATATATGACAAATCTATAGCCAACATCATACTCAATGGGAAAACACTGAAAGTGTTTTTCTTAAGATCAGAAGCAAACAGGGAGATCTATTTTCATCACTCTTATTCAACACTAGAGGCCCAGTGTATGAAATTCATGCATGGGTAAGGTCCGTAGGCCTGGCTGGTTATCAGGGCAGATCTGTGGGGTGACCCGTGGAGGTAAAAGGGGGATAGTAGGGGAGAGATGTTGGCACCCACCTTGGTTGGCCTGTGGCCTATGGCCTGTGGGCTGGGGGAAGCTCCTGCGTTGACCGTCTGCCCCCTGGTGATTAGTGCACATCATAGGGACCAGTCCTTCTATCCATCTTTCTGCAGGTAGGTCAATTTGCATATTAAGCATTTATTATAAGGGTAGTACAGGAAGTCCTAGTCACAGCAATCAGATAAGAAGAAAGAAAAGGTATTCAAAAGGAAGAGAAGAAATAAAACTGTCATTACTTGCAGAAGATATGATATTATATTCAGAAAACCCTAAAGACTTCACCAGAACACGACTAGATATAATAAATTAATTTGTCAAAGTAGTAAGACTAATAATTAATATCAAGAAATTGGTGGCAGCCAGGCCAGTGTGGCTCACTGGTTGACTGTCCCCCTTCCTCTCTATCTCTCTCAAAATCAACAAAAACATAAAAAAAGAAATTGGTGGCACTGTTATATATCAACTAGAGGCCCAGTACATGAATTCATGCATGGGTGGGGTTTGGCTAGCCCACTCTGATGGGGGCTAGTGGAGTTGGGTCAGCAGGAGGTGGGGACACAGGCTGTTGGCTGAACAACCCTGAACCCAGCTCGGAGGGGGTGGTCAGGGGTGGGGCCAGCTTGGAGGAGGGGCCACAGGCAGTTGGGGTGGCTGATCAGGCCCTGAGTGAGTCAGTTGGCCACCACCAAAGTGCACATCACAGCTACCAGTCATTCTGGTTGTTCCAGTCATCTCTTTATTCTAATCACTTGGCATATATATATATATATATATATATATATATATATATATATATATATATGTATATGTATATGTATATATAATGAACCATCAGAAAGAAAAATTAAGAAAATCTCAACAACAAAAAGGTATCTAGGAATAAATTTAACCAAGGAGGTAAAAGACCAGTACTTAGGAAACTATAGCACATTAAAGAAAGAAATTGGGAAAGATTAAAATAATATAAGCATATATCATGTTCATGGATTGGAAGAACTAACACCATTAAAATGTCCATACTACCCACAGAAATCTATAGATTCAATGCAATTCTTGTTCAAATACCAATGGGATATGTCACATATCTAGAAAAAATAATCTAAAAATTTATCTGGAACCAAAAAAGACCCCAAATAGCCTCAGAAATCATGAGAAAGTAGAATAAAGTTGGAGGTATCACAATACCTGATATCAAACTATACTATAAATCCATGATAATCAAAACAGCCTGGTATTGGCATAAGAACAGACAGATAAATAGAACAGAAGAGAGAGTCTCCAAAAATTAACCCATGCCTATCTAGCCTATCTAATAAAAGAGTGATTTGCAAATTAACCATCATTCCTCTACACCCACAAGCCATGCCCAACACCTAATCAGGAGTGAGTATGCAAATTAATCCCAACCAAGATGTGTCTGCGGCCACAGACAGTAGGAGGGAGGCTTGGGTTTCCCCAGCGATGGTAGAAGCCAAGTTTTCCACACACCCTGATGGGTCCAGGACTCCACTCAAGGCTACAAAGTTTCAAGTATAAAAGTTAAATAAGTCCCAAGAGAAATGGCTGCCACCACGAAGTGAGCAGGAGGCTTGGCTTTGCTCCATGCTACAAAGTTTCAGTTGTAGAAGATAAATAAATCCCAGATACCAGGGCCTCCTCACTTGGGTGGCCAGGGGTGTGGCCAGCCTGCAAACCACACAGGCCACCCCACACCCCAAGGGAACCCCCACCATGATCCAGGACACCCTTCAGGGCAAACCAGCTGGCCCCCATCCATGCATCAGGCCTCTATCCTATCTAATAAAAGAGTAATATGCAAATTGACCATCACTCCAACACACAAGATGGCTGCCCTTATGTGGTCAAAAATCCTGCCCATGTGGATACAGATGGCCACCACAAAATGGCCAGCAGCTGAAGGCAGTTGGGAGGGACCAGGTCTGCAAGGTAGCACAGTTGTGGGCAATCAAACCTGCAAGGGAGGGAAGTTAGGGGTGATCAGGCTGGCAGAGGAGGGCAGTTGTGGGGAACTCAAGCCTACTGTGGAAAGCAGTTGGGGGGAAATCAGGCCTATAGAGGAGGGTAGTTAGGAGCAAACAGGCTGGTAGGGGAGCAGTTAGGCATCAATCAGGCTGGCAGGGAAGTGGTTAGGGGGTGATTAGGCTGGCAGGCAGAAGTGGTTAGGGGCAATCAGGAAGGCAGGCAGGTGAGCAGTAGAGAGCCAGCAGTCCTGGATTGTGAGAGAGATGTACGATTTCTCATTTAAACAGGCAGTTGAACATCCCACAAGGGGTCCCAGATTGGAGAGAGTGCAGGCTGGGCTGAGGGACAATCCCCAACAGTGCACGAATTTTGTGCACAGGGCTTCTAGTGTATATATAATAGAGAAAAATGCTAATTAACCTGGAGAACAGGAGGTGGCTCACATAACATTGGGGGCAGGGCAGCTGGAGCCTCCAAATGCCTATGCTGGGGTAGGGCTTGATCGGCGGTGACTGGGACTGCTTCCAGGGCTGGAGAAGGTGGCAGGGCTGGACTGGCAACTCGAGAGTGGGCGATGTCGAGTGTTTTTGAATTGTGCGCTGGACTCCTAGTATGTTAATATTTGACAGAGGAGGCGAGAGTCTCTTCAATAAATGGTGCTACAAAAATTGGACAGCAACATGGAAAAAAGTTAAAGTAGATCACCACCTATATCTGAGAATAAATTCAGATTGGATAAAAGACTTAAATATAAATAATAAAATCACAAAAATTCTACAAGAAAGCATAGGAAGTAAACTCTTAAAAACATCTCTTATAGCAATATTTTTGCTGACATATCTCCTAAGGCAAGGGAAACATAGGAAAAAATAAACATCAAGCTAAAAGTTTCTGCACAGCAGAAGAGACCATCAATAAAATGGAAAGTGAACCCACTGTATGAGAGAACATGTTCACCAATGATATATCTAACAATAGGTAAATTTTGAGAAGATATAAAAAACTTATGTAACACAATACCAGGAAGAGAAACAATCTAATTTAAAAATGAATAATGAGCCAAAACTGGTTTGGCTCAATGGATAGAGCGTTGGCTTGGGGACTGAAAGGTCCCGGGTTCGATTCCGGTCAAGGGCATGTACCTTGGTTGTGGGCATATCCCCAGTAGGGGGTGTGCAAGAGGCAGCTGATCAATGACTTTCTCATCAATGTTTCTAACTCTCTATTTCTCTCCCTTCCTCTCTGTACAAAATCAATAAAATATATTTAAAAAATAAAAAAATAAAAATGGATAATGAATCTGAATAGGGCAGATTTCTCCAAAGAGAGCAGACAGATGGCCAATAGACACTTGAAAAAATTCAAAATGTCACTAAATAATAGAGAGATTCAAATTAAAATCACAGTAAGATATCACCTTCCACCTTTCAGAATGGCTACCATCAATAAATCAACAAACAACAACTGATTGGGAGGATGTGGAGTAAATGGAACCCTCATGCACTGCTGGTGGGAATGCAAACTGGTATAACCATTATAGAAAACAGAATGGAGCTTCCTCAAAAAATTGAAAATGGAATTGCCTTTTGATCCAGCAATTCCACTTCTGGGAATATATCCTCAGAAACCCAAAATACCCATCTATGTCCATAAAATATATGCCCCTCTATGTCCATAGCAGCATTATTTACAACTAGAAGCTCAGTGCATGAAATTCGTGCAAGGGGTCCCTCAGCCCAGCCTGCAATGGCACCAGTATCCCGCATCCTGGCCTTTGGCCAAAGGCCCCTCCCTCTTTCTGCATAGTCAGGGCACAGGACGCTGGGCTCGCATAGCTGGGGCAACACTGCTAGAGTCCCACCCTGGCCACTATGGATGCTGCCATCTTTGTGATGGAGTGATAGTTAATATGCATATTGCCCTTCTATTAAATAGGATAGCCAAGATTTTGATTCTGCTCAAATATCTATCCATAAATAATTGCATAAAAAAGGCACTGGTACATTTACTGAATGGAATTCTATGTGGCCCTAAAGAGAAGAAAATTTGAGACAGCATGGATGTACCTGGAGATTATTATGTCAAGTATAATAAGCTAGTCAGAGAGACAGATACCATATGGTCTCACTTATATGTGGAATCTAATGAACAAAATACAAATAAAGTCATGGTACAGACTAACAGCTGTTGAGAGGAGGGGATGGGGAAGATGGATGAAAGGTGAGGAGATTAGGCAGATAACATATATGTGTAACTCATAGACACTAACCACAGTATGGTGTTGGCCAGAGTTAAGGTGGGATGAGGGCTGGGTAGTGATGGGCAAAGGGGTGGGGGAGATGGGGACATTTGTAACAGTATAAACAATAGTATGATAAAGAATTCTCAAAAATGTGCTTAACAGTTTGTAATCTACATTTCTCAGTGGAAATCAATATTATGTTTATATTATAGCACATATAACATTAGCAGCTTAATCAAGCCAAATGAATCATGACTGAAAATCTGATTACCAGAAGGCACCATGCTGCTATCATAGACCTCACATACTTCCTTCTTTCATCTTGTTGTATAATAATATCAGATTTCTTCTGCTACTTACTAAACATGCTTTGGTCCCCATTTCTGAGATATATATGTGTATATATATATATATATATATATATATATATATATATATGGCTTTGATATTATAATACATTCCTTGTAAATGATGAGCTTTAAATTAATTTACTCTTTCAAAGGAGAATCTACAAACAAGGACAACTGTTTCTAATAAATTTATTTACAGCTAACTAATGTGCAATTTGTTGCTTGTCAAAACATTGGGTATTATGTTCTTGTTTCATGTAAAATATAATTAGCCAATACTTTCAGTAGGATGTGCAAACAGAGGAGTTAATACTAATTTGGGACTCTGTAATCTATGTTTATTCTCTTTTTGACTTTAAAGAGAATTAGAGAAAGCCCTATCTTCTATTCAAATGAAATCAAATAAAATAATTTAGCATATTTTCTTCATGTCTGGCTGTATCTTTAATGATTTTATGAAAAGCAGTGCAAACAAAAATCTGTAAAAAGAACTCACTTGAAATGTACTAATGAATCATAATAAAACATCTATTCTGGTATATATGTAGATATAGTTTGGCCTGAACTCTACTGTTTGTTTGTTTGTTTGTTTGTTTTTCTAAACAACATAGTCTAACATATTTTGTGTGATGGAAAATAAAGGTAAACATACTTTAAAATCTTAAAGTAAAGATATTGTTTTATATGTTTCATATTTAATTTTACCTATAGCCTCTGGTACTTAGTTTCCCTTCCCTTTTATTCTTTTATTCTCAGGCTCCCTTTAGTAAAACAAGCATGAATGCCATTATAAGAATAAAATTCCATTTTGCATGACAATTACCAAAAGATGATCAAAGTTTGTATTACCATCACCAATTAGCATTTAATAAGTATCCAGGGAGATCTATGTACCACCCTGATATATTTAGACATTAATCTACCAAGACACTAATCGTAGGTCAAAAGAAGATATTTTAAAAACAAACACATGAAAAATGTTGCAATAAAAAATTACTCTAACATGGGGTAGACAAAGTGTTTGATTCTTTTATGCAGAATGGAAAGAGAAACTTTGCAATAATTTAATACTACCCTGTTGCCCCGAAAATAAGACAGTGTCTTATGTTAATTTTTTCTCCCAAAGTTGCGCTAGGTCTTATTTTCAGGGGATATCTTATCTTTCCATGCACTAGGTCTTATTTTTGGAGGATGTCTTATTTTCGGGGAAACACGGTAGTTCTATTTTTTTTTAAACATCACATGAGGATATATTTTTATTGATTTGAGAGTGAGAAAGAAACACATGTGTGAGAGAGAAACATCAATTGGTTGTCTCTTGTATACACCCTAACCAGGGAGAGATCAAACCCACAATCTGGGCATATGCCCTGACCAGGAATCAAACTCACCATCTTCTGGTATACAGATGATGCTCCAACCCACTGAACAACACTGGCCAGAGCAAGTTCTATTTCTTTACTGAGCTTAAACAAATTAATTTTTATGCTTTCTAATACATGGTAGATTACTTACCTACCTTTCAGTTCCTTCAATATCCATCTCCTTTCCTATAATTTTCTCCATATACACCAAACAGTCCCTCTTTCTTCTCCCTTCTTTTTATCAATATTCTTCCTCCCATCTATTAACTGATAAGGGCTCTCTGCTAGGCACTTAGTTCTGCCCTCCAAATGGTAAGTTGTTGTTTTTTCTAGTTTCATTTCCCCATATCATCTTACCTGTAAGAGGGCAAACATGCATTATCTTTACTACATCATGCTCAAGTGCACTATGAAACTGAAAGAATTCATTTACATGGACTACACAGGGCTTAACCACTTTTGTATGGGACTTAACCAACTTAGGCAGTATGGTTTAAGTTGAAATGAAACAGAATTGGAAGCAAAACCCAACCACCAATTTGTTGTGGACTGAAGCACATCATGTAACCTTACAGACTTTTATTGTTTTGCCTATAAAACAGTGCTAATTATAATTACTATACAGACTCTTGAAAAATAAATAATACATTGTATACATGTGTAGGTAGTAGGGTAATATAATAGGAATTGAGGCCTAAAAATTAGCCACATTGCATACTTGCTAGTTTCAAATTGCATAATAGTATATGACCTTAAGCAGGTCACTATAAGTCTTGATTTCTGCCTCTAAAAATTAAAATAACACACCTAACACATATAATCCTATATAATAAAGAGGTAATATGCAAATTGACAATCACTCCAACACACAAGATGACTGCCCTCATGTGGTTAAAGATGGCTGACCCCATGTGGAGACAAGATGGCCACCACAAAATGGCCAGGGCTGGCAGAAGAGAGCAGTTGGAGGTGACGAGGCCTGAAGGGAAGGGCAGTTATGGGGGGACCAAGCCTGCATGGGGAGGGCAGTTGGGGGGACCCAGGAATGCAGGGGAGGGCAATTTGGAGGGGGGACCAGGTCTGCAGGGAAGGGCAGTTGGGGGTGACAAGGCCAGTAGCAGAGGTCAGTTTTGGGCAATCAGGCTGGCAAGAGAGGGCAATTAAAGGTGACTGGGCTGGCAGAGGAGGACAATTGGAGGGCAACCAAGCCTGCAGGGGAAGGCAGTTAGTGGAAATCAGGCTGGCAGGGGAGCATTTACATGTCGATCAGGCTAGCAGCAAAGTGATTAAGGGCAATCAGGCAGGCAGGCAAGCAAGTGGTTGGGAGCAAGCAATCCTGGATTGTGAGAGGGATCCCAGTTTGGAGAGGGTACAGGCTGGGCTGAGGGACACCCCCACCCCCTGTGCACAAATTTCGTGCACTGGGCCTCTAGCAGTGATGATAATTAAACAAGATAAGATTAGTAAACTGTTTAATGGCATGCCTGGTACACTATGATAGCTCAATGTCAGTTTTTATTAATCATAATAAAAGTACAGCATGAAAATCAACCATAAACATCTTGATTTTATAGCTAGATCATTTGTTTAAAAATAAAACTAAGAAAAAGGAGAGAAATAGGGAGAAATAGCATGGTTCTATCATCCAGTTATTAGTATTCACCACTATTTTTATCTTAGATATACATTAGTGAGCAAAATAGATACGTTCCTTTTTAATAAAAGTTTTATTCTGGTGGTTGTTTTAGAGCTTGCAAGGTATAAGAATAGATGTTTGAAGAAGAAGCGTAAAACTTAAATGTGCATGCAAATTTGTGTGAGTTTAACACTGTGATTCTATCAAAAATATATTTGTAGGCAATAACAAAGAAGGAGACACTTGAAGTAGAGTTCCTACATCAACACACACAGAATTTTAAAATTTATACAAGAGTGCATATTGCATTTCTTTTTTTCTCTCTTTCTTCCTTTCTCTCTTCCCTTCTCTTCCCTTCCCTTTCCTCCCTTCCCTCCTTCTTTCCTTCCTTCCTCCCTCCCTCCCTCCCTCCCTCCTTCCTTCCTCCTCCCTCCTTTCTCTCTTTCTTTTCTTTCTTTCTTTCTTTCTTTCTTTCTTTCTTTCTTTCTTTCTTTCTTTCTTTCTTTCTTTCTTTCTTTCTTTCTTTCTTTCTGGATCATGCCTAAATGGGAGTCTGGCATCCCTCTCATAATCCAGGACTGCTAGCTCCCAACTGCTTGCCTGCCTGCCTTCCTGATTGCCCCTAACCACTACTGCCTGCCAGCTTGATCACCCCCTAACCACTCCCAGGCCAGCCTGATTGATGTCTAACTGCTCTCCTGTCAGCCTGTTTGCTCCCAACTTATCTCTTCTGCTGGCCTGGTCACCCCTAACTGCCCTTTTCTGCAGGATTGATCACCCACAACTGCCCTCTTTTGCAGGCCTGGTCCCTCCCAACTACCCTTCCCTGCTCGCCATTTTGTGCTGCCCATCTTGTGTCCATTTGGGGATAAAATCTTTGAGCACATGGGGGCAGCCATTTTGTGTGTTGGAGTGATAGTCAATATGCATATTACTCTTTTATTAGATAAGATAGAGGCCTGGTGCATGGATGGGGGCCAGCTGGTTTGTCCTGAAGGGTGTCCTGGATCAGGGTGGGGGTTCCCTTGGGGTGTGGGATGGCCTGGGTGAGGGGCCTGTGGTGGTTTTCAGGCCAGCCATGCCCCCTGGCGACCCAAGTGGAGGTCCTGGTATCTGGAATTTATTTACCTTCTACAATTCAAACTTTGTAGCCTGGAGTGGAAAAATTTCTGCTTTATAACCAAATAACCAAACAAAGAGAAGATAAATTTTTTTCTTCTTTTTTTTTTGTTTTTGACAACCTATTTTATAAAAGTTTTACATAGAATAAAGAAAATTCAACCAGTGATAATTCTATAGATTCATGTAAATCATACAAAGCAAGGAGAAAGAATGCAGATGGAGCAGATGTGGAATGACCAGCCTCCAACTAACTATTCAAGAGCCAAAGAGCTTAGAAATTCCACCTGGGATATTTTCTATTGCTATAATTTATTATAATGAAAGAAAATTAATTAAGAGTATTAAAAGAAATAGAAAAGATTGTGTATCTCTCTCTCTCTCTCTCTCTCTCTCTCTCTCTCTCTCTCTCTCTCTCTCTCTCAGTTTTACACACACACACACACACACACACACACACACACAACATACACTAATAATAGCAGGGTAGAGTGACCAGAATAATGTTTTGCATCAGAGCCAATGTCTTATATAGACATTAATAACACTTGGAGTTAGAAATTTTCTATCTTTTTTATTTTGTTTTGTTTTCTGTTTTGTTTTGTTTTAGTTGGCAGCAGTTTGCTGAAAGAGTATTTTTATTTGATGGCACATCAACCAAGATTTGGAGAAAAGATAGTTCTCTGTATCTTTTAGGATACATGATTGCAGACTTTGGTAAATGTCAGCCAACCCCCGGTAAACAATTGCCTCAATTCTTATCAATAAAACTGAGCACACCCAATAGAAGAACTGCCTATTTCATCTTCTATATCTTCAATGCAAATGGACTGCTTTCATAAAGAGAAAAGGAAAGCCATCCCTGACAGTGGACCTTAGGTAACAATAAATTTTAGTCCTTAATTTTATTAACAAGAGATTTCACACGTTTCCGTACATTGCCCTTTTGGCCAAAGTACTAAGAGTTATGTCTATCTTGATAATCTTGTGATAATCCGGATCTCAGAAGGAAGTTGAGCATCAAAATAAATCCCAAATCTGAGCCTGCTTAAATCCCAAACAAATTAGAGAGCAGTGTTTTCCTTACTCTTCCATATGCAGTTTGCTCACTCAGACTATCAGAGGAATAAAGAAGTTCTTGGAGGGGATTGCCAAAGTAACAGCAAAAGGTTCTGGAGAGCGGCACCAGAGCTCTAAGTACAGAGGTTTGTAATTGTGCAGATTCACTGATGCCAGAAGAATGCAAGGGAAGGTGAAGGAAATGCCATACACTAGGAACAGTGTTCTCTCTTCTGCAATGGGGAGTGAGATGATCAGCTTGAGTTTTAGAAGATAATTTATTAAGTAACCCAGCAAACCAATAGGCCTGTTGTTAATAATTTACACTAATAAAAGAGAAACATTCAAATTAACCATCACTCCACTACACCCACCAGCCAGAGCGAGTATGCAAAGTAACCCAACAAAGATGGCTGTTAATTTACATACGTAGCGGGAGTGAGGAGTGAAGACTGAAGACAGCCTAGAAGGAAGAGGGAGGGAAAGCAGAAAGCAAGGCAGCTGTGGAGACTGAAGTGGTTGCGGGAGGGAAAGCGGGGGAGGGGACGGGGGGGTGGTGGCAGGAGGAAAAGTGCTGGGCAGCAGCCGGAAGGGAAGCACAGGGGGTGGGAGGGGGCAGCAGTGGGAGGAAAGGCACAGGGCAGCAGTGCCTGTGGGAGGGAAAGCTCGGGGTGGGGGCAGAGGCCACAGGGAAAGCGTGGCGGGGGAGGGAGGGAAGACAGTGGCAAGAGGGAAGCCTGCCGGAAGCCCTGTTCTTGTAGGAATCTTCCTGCAATGGGCCTCTAGTTTAAGGAACAATATTAAAGAACCGTTAGTTTAGAGTCCTGTTTTCACTTGTCAGGGTCTAAATGCATCTGTGACTGCGGCAAGGCAAGGGGCTGAAATATTATAATCCCCTTCAATGAAAGAATACTGAACAAAGATAGTCTGAAACACAGTCCCTCTGATTCAGGAAACATTGAATTATCTGGTAGTGAGCCAGAGATAAATTTAAGAAATGGGTGCTAATAGGTACCTTATTGTACAGGGAAATAAGCCTTCGTTCGCACAGTAGGGTTGTAAGTTTTGAGAAGGTGGTTTGGGATACCTGGGATAAGGTGTCATCTTCTAACAGTTGAGAAGTCAAGTATATAGAGGCACTGAAGGTGGACAACACTGTGTTTTAAATGACTTTGGAGAAACATAATAAGTGACTACTTCAGGTAATTATGGAGGTGGGGTTGAAACTCTCATTGGAATAGTGATTGTTTTCTCAGTGAAGCATAAAGAACATATCATCTTCATGGAGAGATGAGCCAGAGGTCCAAAAAATGTTAATTTTTACCCATTCACATTATCCTATCAACCTAGGAGTGTTAGAATTACTTCTTTGAAGGAAAACGAAGGGAATGGATGGTGACAGAGTGCCATAGAAAACAGTGTTGTCAGTGAAAGCTTCATTGTAGAAATGGCACTTAAGCAGACACTTGAATGCCGTGATGGATTGAGCCATTCAGATTTTGGGAGTAAGCAAACGGGATCCAGAGAACAGCAAATGCAATATAAGAAGCAAGGTCAAGTGTGGCTTTATAAAATGGCATCTGTACAGCCACACATTTTTACTGCAGCTAAAATATATCCATTCCCAACTATCATAGATAGCAAGGGACCAGACAGGAGGTGTGATGAATGCAGAGAGCATGATATATCTGGCCTTTAGCAATGATCGGTGATAAATAGGAAAGATTGCACATAACCATTCAGAATTCAGAAAGGTCATCTGAATAATGCTTCTGTACTAAATGTTATGGATGGCAAGAAGACTTTCATACTGCACAAACATGCAAATGTGGAAGGCTTATGATGAGGTGCTTTCTGGGGAAATGAATTGGTGACTATTGCTAATTGGAACTTATCAGAATTGAAGGCATATTACTCTGTTCTTATATACGAGCATACTAGCATGCTTCTGAAGTAGGTTTCTATGAGATGATAGCCTTCCAAATGTGAATTGACTACACAGTGCGGCAGCTTCAGCCAGAAATAGAAAAGAAGAAAAAAAAAAAGAAAATCCGTGAGTCACAAAGAAAACACACACTGTTATTACTTAATAACCGACTATGATAAGAACCAGCTATGATAAGAGATAAAGGTTTTCCATGAGCACAGAGCTTAAGCCACTTAGGCAGCTATAGGTTCCCAAAAAAGGTTATATCTTAAAGATTAGTTGAATCACAGGCATACTCTCACTCTACTTTTATCTGGATCAACTAATACTAATCCGTCAATTCTAATTTTAACTTATTTTTTCAGATACTGTTTTTAAAATTTCTTCTAATAACAATTATTTATCCTTTGCTATTATATTTTATTAAATCTTATTTTTCATAAAATTTTTCACAAGCTATAATTATCTATCTATCATCTATAGCTATCTATCTACTTTCTGTCTCCCCTACTAGACTATAAATTCCAAAGATTAAACATTAATTCAATCTTGACCAATAAATAAATCCTCAACAAATATTGGTTAAATGAATGGAGTAAACAGTAATTTGAATAAGAGATCAAGATAGACCCAAAAGCCCAGCCAGCATGGCTCAGTGGTTGAACATTGACCTATAAACCAGGAGGTCATGGTTCAATTCCTAGTCAGGGCATATGCTCAGGTTGCAGGCTCAGTCCCCAGTGCGGGGCATGCAGGATTGAGCTGATCAATGATTCTCTCTCATCATTGATAATTCTCTCTCTCTCTCTCTCCCTCTTCCTTCCTCTCTGAAATCAATAAAAATATGTTTTAAAAAGATATGCACAAAAAAAGATAATTACAGAAAAGAAAATTATATGAAAGACTATGGAAGGAAAAATTCATTGCACTCATGAAATTAAGAGACATTTCATTTGGTGAAATGAACTGTGCAAATAGCGAAGTGATGGGAAACAAACTTATGAAGTCAGCAGGCAATCACAAAGGGCAAGAGATGAAGATTGCTTATGCATTAGAAAATCAGCACAGATTTTAAATATCAAAGTAAAATAAGTAGATCACTCAGTTTGAAGTATAGAGAATGAATTAAAAGAAGCAAAATTTGAGTCTAAAGAACAAAACTATAACTGATGCAATAATCTATGAAAAAGTCAAAGCTGACTAAACTGTTGTAGTGGCAGGAAGAATGGAGAAAAGTAAATGCACTTGAAATATCAAAGAGCTCTATGCATAAATGTGTGGTAAGAATTTAGCTGAAAAAACAAAACAAACAAAAAAAACCCACACTAAATATAAAATTATGTTTAATAAATTATGAATGGAAAAATAACTTAAAATTTTTGAACTGATAGGAAGATATCAGAAAAAAAAATATTGGCAGATTTTACTACAGAGCTATTACCCAATTTAAAAAAAGAAAGCAAATAAACTATAAAAAGGAAACAAAATTCAGAAAGTTTCACAGTAAAAACAGCTGTAAAGGGTATTAATTTCTTTTTAATGTAAAAGTTCCATGTTAAACATACATTAGTAAAATTCAATTCTAAATAGGTAAGTGCAAGACAGTATTTCACCATCGAGGAATTGCAAATATTTGAAAAACATGAATGATTAGTAACATGAGCTATTATAAAAGACATATTTTAAATCACAATAAAATATATCTATTATATTCTTTGGAATCATCAACCATTAACATGATGAAAATATCACCAAATCACATAAATATGAAGGATTTATTACACATAAGATAATGTAAGAAATATTCATGCAACAAATCTTCCAAAAAAACAACAAACACACACATACACACACACACACACACACACACACAGCATCCTAAATCTCTATGCATTATAAATGCATTATAAATGTGAAAGCACATACTGGCTAATTAGTAAATTTCTATTTTTATTCTATACTAAGGGTCTGGTGCATGAAATTTGTGCACTGGGGAGGAGTTCCTCATCCCAGCCTGCCCACTCTCACGTACTGGGAGTCCTCAGAGGATGTACTACTGATTGCTTAGGCCCACTTCGCTCCCCATTGGGAGCAGACCTAAGCCGCAGTCTGGCCTCCCTTTGCAGGAGGTGACCGGGCTGATCAGAGGAAGGCTCCAGCCCCATTATCCTGCTGCTGCAGTCACTGCCAGTGTCCACAGCCAAGGTGTTTTCATCAACACAGACTCCAGTCCCTTCATCATGAAAAAATGTCAACTTTCTTTAGGCATTTTCAAGATGTGTCTTTCATAGAATATGACATTTTATATGACATTTTTTTATTATTCTTTTTATCCTCACCTGAGGATATGTTTCCACTGATTTTTCCTCCTTCCCTCCAATCTCAGGCTCAGCCCCTTCCCAAGCCTAAAACCTCTGCCCCAGGCTTTAGGCTTGGGAAGGCCCCCACCCACCCTACCTCTCAGATGGCTGGCTGGAAGTAACCTGGGTGCTGAGGAGGTTCCCAGGACCCAGGTATATATGCAAATTAGCCACCATCTTTCTTGGGTTAATTTGCATACTCACTCTGATTGACTGTGGGCGTAGTGGAGGTAAGGTCAATTTACGTGTTTCTCTATTATTAGGTAAGATTCCTATAAACATTATACCATTATAATATTTGGTAATATTTATAATGTCTCTATAAATATGGAAGTCATTTGATTTCTTCTGTCTTTTTTTTTCCTTTTACTTCTTTATTATTATGATGATGAAATATTTTATACATATGAAAATGTATAATTCTCATTTTTTCCAAGTACTTATTCCTGATTAAGAAATTATAACATGTGTGCTTATACCTAAAATATTAGTCATGTTCCATCAGATTTTTAGAAAATAGTGTATTTGTCTAAAAATACAAATAAAAAGAATATAAGTTACACTATGATTTCTCATGTTTAGAGTAAATATTTAAGATAATTTGAATTGCTATTTTGTGTATTTAAAGAGAGTATTTTTTCAGTGTAGATTAAGAAAATTAAAATACTTTCACTTAAGTTACATTTCTTTCTATATGCTACTTTTACCTGAGATTTAAAATTTAGCTAATGAAAACCCCAACTTTAATTAAAATATAATTAAAATGTCAAATCAAGCACATTTACTTGTATAGATTTCCTTTAAGGCTTTGAGTAGAGCAGGTGATGATAAATGCTTTGCATATGGTTACCAAGAACAAACATTAAAACAACTGTCATCCATATTTGTTTAAAATTATTGCTAGGTGTAAGGACCTCTTTAAATTTAAAAAAAAAAAATGTCCCTTCTGTAAGTTTCTTAAGGGCTCTTTCTAATTTCTTATATTTTAGCATCAATAGGATCACCAGAATGAAGTTTCCCAATTATAAAATTGGGTGATTACTCACCATGTTCCACTAATTTCTGCTCCCTCATTAAGAGACAGATTATGTCACCTTCTTCATCATCATCAAACATCATACAGACTATCAAAGACTTAGTTTTGTGTGACACCATGACAAATTCCACATAAAACCTCAAGCACCATCCCTGATGTGCTAATCCTCTGTGCTTCTTCCGACAACCCAGCAGAAACAGTAGACAAAACTCCTGTGTATAATTCTGCTCTAAAAACACGTTTATAGCTCCAAATATATAAGATAGAGAGATCCTACTTTCTCTGAGAGTACAAGAAACTGTGTTGATGATGAAACAGTGTAAGAGCTGCCTTAGCAGGGAGGAAAGCATTAGAGTGCTTCAAAATGATCAAAACGGTGAGAAACCACAGGATGCCAAGTACACTGCAGTACAATAGAACAAGCTAAACCTACAGACCAGGCATGCATTGAGGTATAGAAATCCTAAGAAAGCTAATATAAAGCTTCACTGCCCCAGTGGGTATCATTCAGTCCAACAAAAGCAATCTTCTGAATAAAGGGAATAACATTAAGGAAAAGTCATAATTACATGGGTGGATACCTCACACTACAAATCCTAGAGAGCCATCTAGTTCTTCTGTGATGCATATTAAACGTACTAAGAATATCTTTCTTACACATAAATATACAACCAGGGTGCAGAAAAAAAATAAGACACAATGAACAGTATTGAAACATTTAGTCCCTCATTGCTCAACATATGGCAAGTGACTAAGGTGCTTTAGGCTGCATTAAACACTGTAATGTTAGGGGATAACAATGGATGAATGTGTCTTTGTTGAACTCATTTAATATAGTAATAAAAATATATTGTATAGATAACATCTGAGAGTAATATAAAAGGCCACAAAGTGGCTAAAAAATTACAAGAAAATAAATTTGTTCTTCTTCCAAATGATGAAGTTATTAAGTTATTTTATGATAGGTGTTAATTCTAATTCTATGTAGAGAGGAAAGAACAAACATTAAAACAACTGTCATCCATATTTGTTTAAAATTATTGCTAGGTGTAAGGACCTCTTTCCTCTCTACATAGAATTAGAATTAACACCTATCATAAAAACATATGTGAGGGCTAAGCTAAGCAACGAATCCTAGTTATCGGCCAAGTAATACCATCCCATTAGGCTGCCAGTGTTGCATAATGACAATGTGTTTTCTCAAGAAGTCAACAGTGATTATAACAGCACAATACTGTTTTATCTGACCCACAAAATATTTACTAACCTAGAGCTATATTTTTTCCACACTTACCGTATTATAAACTCAGCAATAAGAAAATAAGAGCAAGATATAAAACTTTAAAATAGCCCAAATTATTTTAGGGTGATTTTACAATAAGTATGTCAAAGGAAACATTAAACTCATGTTTACTTGCTACTTTCTTAATATAAGAATATATTCAACTTTAACTTTCATTTGGGAAAGGTATGATTTCAGATCCACTTGTGTGTCAAGCTATCAATCTCTTCTTTGTTTTCATAAATTCCAACTGACTTGGATGGGTAGTAGTCTAAGTCAGCTTCTATCACTTTGTTTGCATTCATTTCCTTTTTAACCATTTGACATTTGATTTTTAAAAAAATATATTTTTTATTGATTTCAGAGAGGAAGGGAGAGGTAGAAAGAGATAGAAATATCAATGATGAGTGAGAATCACAGATTCTGTCCTGCAAGTCACACACTGGGGACTGAGCCCACAACCCAGACCTGTGCCCTGACCCAGAATCAAACTGTGAACTCCGGGTTCATAAATCACTGCTCAACCAGTGAGCCATATGGGCCAGGCTACTCTTTATTTCAAAACTCTGATCAAGCTGCTTTCTCAAATGTTTGGTCTTTCCCAAACATTTATCATGAACCACCTTTAGTTTCTTCCTTTGTTTCTATATTACAGCTTTCTACTAGTATTTCTCTGAACTTATGCCCTATTCCTTCAATTAAATCTCTCTCTCCTCCACGATTTTAAATTAGCTATGTCCACTTTCACTCCTTAAGTGACACACTCTCCTATGTCACTTTCATCCCCTCACATGACTTTATGTCTTTGTGATTTCCACATAGATGTGGTTCCCCTCTGAAGTTCTATACTCCAGTTACACAGAGTATGCAGTTACCCCAAACTCAACATGTCCCAAAGAAAACAGCACTTCCCCCTGCAGACCTGAGTACCATTGCTCAGTTAATGGTTTTACAATATTCTCAACTGCTTTCATTTGAATATTTGGCATCATCAGTAAATATTTTTCTTCTTATAACCCCAATTCCTAATACTTTAAACATTGTGCTTGTTACCTCTGTTCCTGATTGTAAAGTAATTCCATAGCTAGAGTCTACAATCGCCAACAATTCTTTGTGATTTTTATCAATTCTTTCTTCCTAAAGTGTAAATTAGAAAGTGTCATACCTCTATTAGAAAACTAAATTCAGTGCAGGGTAAAGATGAAGTGTGACAGATTTTCACCACCTGACTTCAACTTATGTCCTCAAGGCAATGATCTCAATCAGCATAGTTATGCTAAATTGTGCCTTTTCTCTTCGCTTTTGCTTCCTCCAACACCTTTGATTTCATCCTATATAATCAAAGCCTAATATGCAAATTGTCCCCTCTACCGGGAGTTCGACCACTCACTATGACGTGCACTGACCACCAGGGGGCAGCGTGGAACATGGCAGGTATCTGCAATGCATTGCTGGCAGCAGGCGGCAATGGAGGTGCTGCTAGTCCAGATAGGCCCTGATGAGAGCGGCACTGTAGTGGGATGATGGAGTAGATGAGCGGGCAGCGCCAGGCCAAGGTGGGTGCGAGCTGGGGCCTGATCGCCCTGCCGATCACCCCGCAGATGGTGACCAGCTGTAGGCAAGCCCTGGCGTCCCTGGGGAGGGTAGCAGGGGGAGTGAGAGCAGACTCAGCAAACACCCTGTATTCTCACCGCACCTCTGTCCCCGTCACCCACATCCCCAGGTAGCTGGTGAGAGGTTGTAGCCCCCAATCCGAGTGCCCCAGGAGGTTGGTTGTCATTACCCAACCCCCAGTTTCCCATTGCAGCCTGGGCTGGCCTGGGTTAGCAGGTGCAAGTCTTTCTCTCTTCTTCTGGGTGAACCAGGCTGCAGCTGCGGGAGCGCAGGGACCAGTTGAACTCCCCATGGGTTTACGCAGGAGAAATTTGTGAGGCTGGCTGGGAGAGAGCATGCTGCCTGCCCTGCTTCTGTGCATTGCCGCTGGGTCGCCCAGAGGCCCATGCTATGCCCAGGACTGCTGTGTACAGCCACACTTACCACATCTCTTTGTGGGGACTCAGGCTCTGTGACTCAGGCGGAGGGGGTCGCATGAGGATCTGGGGGTCCAGAGGTGAGCTGGGACCTGCCCTCCAATGTCAGACACTTGCACTTTGGTTACAGGACAGGCCTAGGGACTGTACCCATGCATGGATTTCATGCACCATGCCTCGTGTTTGTGTGTGTGTGTGTGTGTGTGTGTGTGTGTGTGTGTGTGTTGTTTTCTGCAACCTTTCTGCTTGTAAATTGCCTACCCCAAATCATCTTTGTACCTTGCTCTGTGGCAACAGTGTTGTGTGTCAGGGACCCACTTTTTTATACAATAATATCATATACATATATGAAGTTTTCCTCAAAGGTCAGCTTTCAAAACTCAGCTAATTAATATTGCTAAGGAAATCTCTGCAGATATGACTGCTTAGATTAAGCCCCTCCATTCCTGTTTTTATATATCCCTTTCTTTATATCTGATTTGCCATCTCAATAAAACTATAGTATTGGGATATACAAATCTTATGGATTTAATTTCTTACTAAGTTGTGACCTACTCAAAGAACCATATTGATATTTGAACTCTTATCATTTATTAACTAATTATGAGCAGCAGATAATCAATATCTATAATTGTATATGTAAATAAATGAGTTCAAGTGTTAGTGGCAGTTAAGAAACTATTGTTTCTTCAATGATTGATTATTCGCTGTCTGTCAAGTGTCTAGTATTTAGCTCAATCGCCTAACCCTGTTGTTAACATGTGTGAGGAGGCAAAGGACAATAGTAATAGTAACATGAATTCAATAAAATGTAAACTCACTTAAAAAACTAGCATTCACATGAACACACTTAAGACTATTATTAAGTGGAAATTTAAAAAAAAGATAATCTTATTTCTAGTATGTCAGAGAAAAGAAAAAATTTTACTTATAATGCTATGTAACCAGTATCTATGATTAAAATAATCTTTAATAATATTGCCTAGATGTACAAATTCCTTCCAAAATAAACATATAGCTTATTCACTAACTGGCATTTTAGGTACCTGTGCAGAAAAATAGAACTGTCATAGTGAATGGTTTATCATACAACAATTCTCTTTAGTTTTATCTATTCATACTACTTTTTTTTCCAAAATGCATTGTTTTTTCTTCTGTAATTGTTCAGCATTTCAGCATATGAGTCTGAGTTGTGGGAAACATCAGAATTTGAAAATGTGGCTGTCTCTGTACATTAAAAATCTGCAATTATTACACAGATGCCAACCATGCTGTAATCCCACAAGGGCATGTCAACTGGAAATTTCCTTATGTTTCAGCTTCATGTAAAAAAATGTATTATGCAAAATTGGCAGAAAATAAATGATGCTAAATGTCAATTGATAATATCATGAGCCCTTGCACATGGGAAACAATATATTTTTATAGTATGACAGCATATTAACTGGAAGAACAACATGTGTTCTGATTTCTTGGAAGCAAGATTTTTTAAAGAATAAAAATTGATTTGATGAAAATTTTTCTCACACCAGTTAGGGGAAGTTGTCTAAGTTTTAATGATATACAGCAAGATTGTTACTAAATAACTGCATTAATACATTTTAGAAGAAACATTTGTATTTAGAAGAAAGTATGACATTTTTTATGAAAACTATTAAACTGTGATAATCATGCTGAGAGACTAAAAAAGACAAACATATAATTTCTGCCCACAAATAATTTGAAGCTTACAAAGTTAAAATGCATGAATAAATACATTTTTAAATAATTATAAAAATTCCATGCTAATACTCAGCCACATTTTATTCTAGTTCTTATGGGATCTCAGTTTCATTCAATTTAGAAATGTATTTCACAAACACAGTGCTATTCAGATGCTTCATGAAAGAATTATTTACTGATGACAAATATTTCATAAACTTACTGATATAACCTGAAAATTCTTTCATTATTTTTTGTTTAATTTTATTGTTCTGGGTGTTTTATATAGCACCAATATCAACCTCTCCTAAATTATTTAAAGTTTAGAACACATTGTATGTAGCCTTGTATTTTATCATTGATATTCTTTTATAATATTGTATTGTTTTTTATTAATAATTTCACATTTCTTCCATGTATGACACTGCTATTAATACAAAAACACAAGTAAACAAAAATTGGGGATTTTATTGAAATTGTATGAAAATGTGAAGATAATTTTGTTTATTTGAAGATAATTTTGTTCTAGTTATCAATTAATGTATAATAAGCTATTGCAAAATTTAGTGAACTAAAACTTTGTATATATCCTATGATTTTTGCAGGTCAAAAATTTGAACAGGGTTTGTTAGGTAATTCTGCTCCATGTAGGGCTGAGTAGGTCTCCTTGGTGATAGGAACCTTGGCCTGAAGTTTGCAAGACCATTTTATGAACATACTCATGATTCAAACTCAGATGGCTGAAAGCTCACTCTACATTGAGTGTCTGGGCCTCTCCCTATCATTTCTTTGGTGGGGTTTTCATACTTCATACATGGCATACCAAGATCCAAGAGACTGAGGCTGAAGCTTGCAGCTTCTCAGAGGCCAGGATGGGAATTACATTTTCTTTACTTTATTGGTCAAAGAGGCCGCATGCTAGCCAACAGTCATAGGGAAGAGAACTAGATCCCACTCCCAGAAAGAAAGTGGCAAAGAATTTATAATTATCTTTGATACACCACAATTGGCCCTCTGCCCACAAATTATTTGCATTTTTCCAACATATCAAATACAATTATACCCTCCCAAGACTGCCAAACTCTGATTCCATTACAGCTTTAGAAGAAATTAATAAAAAAGGGAACTTTCTAACATGAGATATGGTACATAATCCTATCTAATAAAAGTAATATGCAGCCGAAACCGGTTTGGCTCAGTGGATAGAGCATCAGTCTGCAGACTGAAAGGTCCCAGGCTCAATTCTGGTCAAGGGCATGTACATTGTCTGTGGGCATTCCTCAGTAGGGGGTGTGCAAGAGGCAGCTGGTTGATGTTTCTCTCTCTTGTCATTTCTAGCTCTTTATCCCTCTCCCTTCCTCTCTGTGAAAAATCAATAAAATATTTTTTTAAAGTAATATGCAAATTAATCATCACTCCACTACACCCACAAGCCACGCCCACCAGCCAGTTAGGAGCGAGTGTGAAAATTAACCCAACCAAGATGACTGGGGCCACAGAGCAAGCAAAAGGCATGGGTTTCCTCAGGAATGGAGGAAGCCAAGTTTCTACACACCCTGGCCTGCCTAAGCCTCCACTTAAGGCTAAAAGTTTCAATTACAGAAGATAAATAAATCCCAACAAAAATGGTGGCAGCCACAGAGCTAAAGAGAGCAGGAGACTTGAGTTGCCCCAAGGGATGAAGGAAGCCAAGGCTCCTCTGCTCAAGGTTTCAATTATAGAAGATAAATAAATTCCAGATACCAGGGCCTCTGCTTGGGTTGCTAGGGGCATGACTGGTCTGCAAACCACCACAGGCCCCTTGCCAGCACCCCCCACGTGGACATAAGATAGCCAGCAGGGGAGGCAGTAGGAGGGGATCAAGACTGCAGGCGAGGGCAGTTAGGGGTGACCAGACCTGCAGGTGGAGGGATGTTAGGGGCAATCAGTCTTACAGGGGAGCATCAATAAGGCTGGTTAAGGGGTGATCAGGCTGGCAGGTAGAAACAGTTAGGGGCAATCAAGAAGGCAGGCTGGCAGGCGAGCAGTTGGGAGCCATAGTCCTGGATTGTGAGAGGGATGTTCAACTGCCCATTTAAACAGGCAGTCAGACATCCTCCGAGGGGTCCCAGATTGGAGAGGGTGCAGGCTGGGCTGAGGTACACAAATCCCCATGCACAAATGTCGTGCACCAGGCCTCTAATCTATCTATCTAAAGCCCTAATATGCAAATCAACCAAATGGTGGAACGACCGGTGAAATGAATGGCCGCTATGACACACACTGACCACCAGTGGGCAGATGCTCAATGCAGGAGTTGCCCCCAGCCTGCAGGCCCTGACCAGCAGTGGTGGGAGGTGGAGGCAAAGCCAACAAGTAGTGCCAGGCCAGCCAAGGCAATGCAAGTTGGGCCCCCCCCAATCACCCTGATGATCACCCCACAGAGCAGCCCTGATTGCCGGCCTACCCATAGAGGAATTTTGTGCCCCGGGCTTCTAGTCTATAATAATAAAAGCATAATATGCTAATTAGGCCAGAGAGCCAGACATCCTTTGGACATATTTTTGGAAAACACCATGGTGGCTGTGAGGGCTGAGAGGAGGGAGCTGCAGTAGCAGCTGCAGGAGCAAGGTGATGGGAACGGCACCTTCCCTTGATCATCCTGGTTGCCTCCCGCAGACTACAGCTTAGGCCCACTCCCATCCCCTGAGGGCTCCCAGACTGTGAGAGGGGGCAGGCTGGACTGAGGAATTCCTCCACCAGTGCACTAATTTTCGTGCACCAGGCCTCTAGTATAGTATGAATTTAAATAATATAGAGTATTGTCATGGTTAACTTTATGTGTCCAGCTGGCTAGGTTTCCAATTGTTTAGCCAGCATTATCAATGTTTCCCAAAGTATGGTACTTCGGTGGGGGTACGAGTTGCACCAGTTTGGTGGGGATATGCACTGCACCGTGCTTAGCTGCGCCTAATTCTGCGTTCTCATGAGTACTCTGCACTATGAAAACTATAGAAAGGCTACATATATGTCAAAAGTTTGGGAAACAAATAAAAGATAAGACTGAAATTTAACCAGTACACACTTGTGATGCCAGAATGGATGTTAAATTATTAAAGCACTGCCAAAAATTGACTTAGCCAAGCGATTGTCACTGTTCTTGGTTGTTCCCAGAGCCTAAGCATGTGGTTTTTGGTTCTCACTATGCACATTTTCAGCACATCTTCTTGACTACAGATCCTGTGAAACAGTGAAACTAGGTGCTTCCTAGCTCATTTTAGCCTGATGACTTATAAATTTTTAATGTTTTTTTTTTGTTTGTTTGTTTGTTTCCTTCTCTTTCTCATTGGTATGCTCTGGTCCCATGCCTAGCCTTTGGTGGAAGCTAGCCATCCTCTGCTGAAACCTTAGCTATGATGTGTACAAAACAGCTCATTCCCCTCCGTACTATAAAGGAATAAAAATTCAGAGGACAGCATGTTCTCTACATCTGCTCTGCTTCTAAACAATCCTCTAAAATTATTTATATTCCTGTATTCTGGGGCAACAGCTATGTGTGTCAGTGAGCCCCCTCCTCCTTTATATTATACAATAATATCATTAACTAAAGATCACCAATATTTCCTTATGTTTTCCCTATTTAAAGTAATTTTTTTTCTTTATTGATTAAGGTATTGCATATGTGTCCTTATCCCCTCATTGCACCCAACCTTCCCCCCTACTAAGCCCCCCCCCCCCCCCCCCCCCCCCCCCCCCCCCCCCCGGTGTCAGTGTTCATTGGTTAGGCTTATGCATGCATACAAGTCCTTTGGTTGATCTCTCTCCCTTACCCCCACCCTCCCCTACCTTCCCTCTGAGGTTTGATGGCCTGATTGATATTTCTCTGTCTCTGGATCTGTTTTTGTTCATCTATTTATGTTGTTTATCATATTCCACAAATTAGTGAGATCATCATGTGATATTTATCTTTCTCTGACTGGCTCATTTCACTTAGTATAATGCTCTCCGGTTCCATCCATGCGGTTGCAAATAATAAGAATTCCTTCTTTTTTATAGCAGTGTAGTATTCCATTGTGTAGATGTACCACTGTTTTTTCATCCACTCATCTGCTGCTGGGCACTTAGGCTGTTTCCAAATCTTATATATGGTAAATTGTGCTGCTGTGAGCATAGGGGTGCACATATCCTTTCTGATTGGTGTTTCTGGTTTCTTGGGATATAGTCCTAGAAGTGGGAACACTGAGTCAAATTGGAATTCCATTTTTAGTTTTTTGAGGAAACTCCATACTGTTCTCCACAGTGGCTGCACCAGTCTGCATTCCCACCAGCAGTGTACAAGGGTTCCTTTTTCTCTGCATCCTTGCCAGCACTTATCATTTGTTGATTTGTTTAAGAAAGCCATTCTAAAGGTGTGAGTTGGTACCACATTGTCATTTTATATTTGCATATCTCAGATGATTAGTGACTTTGATCCTGTTTCATATTTCTTGGCCTTCTTTATGTCCTCTTTTGAAAACTATCTATTTAGGTCTGTTGCCCATTTGATTTATGTCAAAGTGGAGGAAATAAGCATGTTACATGAAAAACTGAAATGTGTAGACTTAAACATAAATGATACATTTACTATACCAGTTCTACAAAGACTCAGACTTTGCAAAATTCGCTGATATTCATTAAAATTTTAACAAATTAACAATGAAGCTTATTTACCAGGAAATCCTACGGTAAGTCTGTTACAAAATAACATTTCAACTAAACTTATTTTTACAACTGCAAAAACTCATAGTAAGAAATAAACAGCACTTTTGAAAATACACATTTATGATCTTATCAGCCTAACTACAACTTTTTCTAACATTTTTATTTTAGTCTATATATCTGGAGTTTCTCTAGTCAGAGTCAAGAAGTCTGTCCTAGGAAAAGTATGACATATTTTAGAATCATAAAATGGCTTCTGAAAGATACATTTACCACCCATGATTTACAACTTAAACCACTCGTGTATTATCATGTAAGTTGAGCTGAAACACTTGATCACCTGCTCATCTGTCCAGAGCAGATAGTACACATGCCATTCACTGAGCACATTAAATTATTCTTCCATTATTACAAACATTGAACATTTAAAATGAACTATCTTTTGGATAGAAAATTAGGAAGATTTCCAAAGCTTGAATTCTACTGGGATATAAATTTCTAGACAAACAATTTTGGTTAAGTATGTAAAAGGGATCATGTTTTATTGATCTGTTACTCAATGTAAGTTAGTGTCAAACATGGCAAAACTGACTGATTGGTTAATGTTTTTTTTTTAAACTAACCGAATAACTAATCTATAATTATTCTTGAAGGTATGTGAATCAATGTTTATGCCCTTTCTTTATAGAACATCATATTTTTTTGAAATATGAAGCATTATGCTTTATTTCTTTTTTTATAATGGTTTTATTATTTTATTTCTTATTTTATAACATAGGATGAAAACTCAAGATTAATGCATTAACAGACAAATTTCTTAAAATTAAATGGGGTAGCCAATAGATATCCTTATGACATATAAAAATGCATATCTCTCTTTATACTTTATTAACATATTTTGTCATATGTATTTAATTTTATCAGTTTATTTTTTTTTTTTTATTTTTTTTTTTTATTTTAATATATTTTATTGATGTTTTATAGAGAAAAAGGGAGAGGGATAGAGAATTAGAAACATCGATGAGAGAGAATCATCGATCAGCTAACCTCCCACTGGGGATGTGCCCGCAACCAACGTACATGCCCTTGACCGGAATCGAGCGCAGGACCCTTCAGTCCGCAGGCCGATGCTCTATCCACTGAGCCAAACCAGTTAGGGCTGTATGGATACTTTTAATGAGATGGGAGTGTCTGGGGAAGGCTCAGAATGGCGGGAGAGATAAGTTTGTCTGGGTGACGATTTATTTTGGCCCCGCTCAGTTTGAGGTCTCTACACAAAATGCGTTCTGAGGCCCTGGCGGGAGAGCACAGTGATTAGCGTTGACCGCACAGGGAGGGGTCGCGGGTTCCATTCCCGGTCAAGGGCAGGTAGCTCGGTTTCAGGTTCGCTCCCCGCCGCCGCCGCCCCATCGGGGGCTTGGAGAGGCAACCAATCGATATGTGTCTCTCGCGCTCTCTGAAAAACAATGGGAAAAAATATTTTCAGGTGAGAATTAGCAGCAACAACAAAATTCTGCGAAGGAAGCAATGGGCATGTAAGTTGCAACCAGGCAAAAAGCGTCACCATGTGAACTTTCCACCAACCAGACCCCTTCTGGGGGCGGAGAGTGGGCAGATCTACCTTGGGCGTGATGCTAGCTGGCAGTAACCTCGGGACGGGATAAAATAATTCCCAAAGCTCAGACGGTCGGACGCTTTCAGCGCTGGGGTCCCTAGGGGACTGCGAGCCCCCGCCGGCGCCCCCGGAGGCAGGCCGTGTTCCCGCGCTCCCACCAGGGGCTGCGGCCGCGGTCAGGCCGCCCGGAGCGACGGCGCGAGAGGTCCTCACGCACCCGTCGCGGGCCGCGGGGACGGAGCGGCCGGGGATGCTCCAGATCCGCGCGCCGGGCCACCACCGGGCCCACGAGTGCCGAACCCGACGCGCCTCACGTGGGTCACGGGGCGGGGCGAGCCTCTTCAGGAGGAATCGCTTACCCGACGGCACGTAGTCCTCGTCCTCCTCGGAGGAGGAGATGTCCTCGGAGTCGAATTCCTCCATATCGCTGCCACGCGGGGCGGGCCCGGCCACAGGGCCGCAGCGGCTGACCCCGAAGGAAAAAGCTCTGGGGATAGATCAAGAAGTGGAGGCGGGGGCGGCGGCAGTTGGGGCGAGCCCCCCCCCCCCCGCTGCGTTTTTCTAATTTTATCAGTTTATTATATATTACATAATCATATCATTTCTTTGATGTATAATTAATCAAATTATTTTAATACAATGAAACATTAAGAAGTTTATCACATTATTCTTTCTGAGAATTTCCAGAAAAAAAATTTGTTTTTACTTCCTTATGTATTTCTGGATTTCTTTTGCTAGTTTTTATACATCTTTTAAATTAAAATGTTTTCTTTAATGCTGAAAGGTGTGATTTGTCATTAGTATTGCTTTTTGTACTACTATTGACAGGTTTTTGGTAGGTAGCAGACGTTTCCTAGCTTCAAAAAAATGACTTACATTTTTTTGTATAGTAGTCTATACAATGCAGCAACAATATTTTTTAAAAATCCATTCTTGGAAAATTTTAAAGAATTTATCCTAAAAATCATCTAGCCTTGGTGCATTCTTTGATATAATCATTAGACATATTATTTTATTATATTCAATAAAGATAGGTCTAATTTTATTCTCTACTACTTTTATAAGACTTAATGAGCATTTATATTTTCTAACAACATTTCATTATGATTTTTAAAATACTTTCTGAGTATATAATTACACATGTATATATATTTAGTATTTATATACATATATGTATATGGTAATTAAATTGTAAATCTATAAAAATTTGGTTTTAAATTTGTACATTTATTTTATCTTTTGTTCAAATTACCTATTTTAAGTTTTAATGATATTAAAATAACTTTTATTTATTTTTAATTCTGCCAACCTATTTTCTAATTTTTAATTTTGTCTATTATTTCCTATTCCCTCTTTTTAAAATTAATATATTTTATTGATTTTTTTACAGAGAGGAAGATAGAGGGATAGAGAGTTAGAAACATTGTTCAGCTGCCTCCTGCACACCCCTCACTATATCCACAACCAAGGTACTTGCCCTTGACCAGAATCCAACCTGGGACCTCTCAGCTTGCAGGCTGTCGCTCTATCCACTGAACCAAACCATTTCAGCTATTTCCTCTTTTTATATGCTGTGGTTAGTTTTATAATTTCTTCTCTGCAAATGCTTAATTTTGGCTTTTGTTTTCATTAATTGAATTTTTGAATATTTTGTTACACAGATAAGTATGTTGCTGCACACTAATTGAATTCATATACATTTTAAAATTTCTTTACTACACTACTACCATCACAGCTCCTACAAGAAGAACAAGTGGCCTAGTGTTTATTTTCAGTTATATTTTTCCACTTTAAAGCTTATTAGGTTGGTCTATTTTCATCCAAGAATTAATATATGGAGAAATATTCTTAATTTAATATATTTGTATCTTATGATTTATTTCTGATTTATTTTATACAATTTTGATTTATTCAAATGTTTTTATGTATTATTTTTTATAATATTTTTAATTTTATTCTCATCTAGTCTTTCTATTCTCTTCTCTTCTCCAGCAAATCAATTATATTTTACACTTTTCCCAATATTCCACACTGACCCAGTGATGTACATCATTCACGATTATTTTAACTATGATTATTTTGTCTTATTTTATTGACCTGTTTTCTTTTCATGTGGGAAATTAGTTGATTCCCTTTATTACTTTACTAATTCTTACTATATGCTTTTTTCTTTCTTTAACCATAGAACATGTTTGTTTTTTTATTTTGTTTTTTTTAACTTAATTAGTAACAAAAAGCAGACGTAAGCTATGTCTTCTTTGTAATCACTCTATCTCCTTTTTTTTTTTTTTTTCCTTTTTGGTTGCTACCTTATGTTTTATTTTATACCATTTAGTTTTCATGTTGTTATTAGAATAGTTATGTCTGCTCAACCTGAGTGACGAAATATTCAAGCCTAGAAAGCAATTCTGAAGACCAGCAGTAGGGAAATGCTTTAGTCTGCTCAGACTTCCATAGGCTGCATGGCTTAAACAACAGAAATTGATCTCTCCAAGTTCTGAAGGCTTGACGTCTGAGACATCAGGGTGCCAGCATTGTTGGGTTCTGGTGAGAAATGTCTTCTTGGCTTGCAGATAGTTACTTTCTTGCAGTGTCTTCACTTGGCAGGGAGAGCAATCTTCCATCTCTTCCTCTTATCATAAGGACACTAATCCCGTCCTGAGGGTCCCATCCTCATGACCTCATTTAAACCTAATTACTTCCCACAGGCCACTCCTCCAAATACTTTCAAATTAGGGTTATAGCTGTAACGGATGAATTGGAGAGGAACATAAACGTTCTATTCATAAAAGATAAAATTATCCTTCTGTGTCGTTGCTGTCAAAACTCTTTCTGATTTTAAACTTATGTGGCAGGGTGGTATAATATACATTTTTATTGTAGTGATAATTGCCATTCCAAGAAAAATAAAAATTTGTCAAGATAAAATGTTCTATGAACGCTTTAGAATCATTCACACAATTCAACATAATTCTGAGCACGTATATATGTAATTTGTGTGCTTGAATAAAAAAATTAGTAGTAATATTCTGAAGATGAAATAAATAAGAAATCAAACTTCTTACTTCTTATCAAACAAAATACTTGATTTGAAGTAATACAGCCATTTGTAGCATGTATTACACTATGTAAATTTGTGACTTATGCTAAACGTAATTTCTTCCCCAACTTTCTTAAGACCAAACACTTAGAGTTGCTTTCTATACACTCAATGGTAGAGTAATCTCACAAGTATTCACAAATATATGTTTTTTCACACAAGAAAAATAAAAATTAAAACATATCACTTTAAATTTATTAGATTATCATTTCAAACATGAAAGGGTATTACAAAACAAATCTCATACTTATTCTCTCAAATATATAGGGTGTCCCAAAAAATGTATACACACACTTTGAATAATTACAAAGGTAGTATTTATTAAAATACATTTCATTTTCAAAATTGAGCTACCAGCTGTTAAAGTGTATATACACTTTTGGGGGAACATGTGTATGCTACTGGTCCAGCATCCCCAAATGCGCACGCACCACCACACTTACTAAAGCTCTTTGGGAAAATGTTAGCCACTCGGCTCTATTTCTTTTAATGCAGCTTTTCGAATCTCAATGTTTTTAGCTGACCCTTAACACTTATTTGGCCTGATGTCCAATATCCTCACCCAAGGACTTTTCCCCCCACTACTTCTAAGACAGAGTGGAAGGGAGGGAGGGGAAGAGAGAAAGAGAGAAACATCAATGTGAGAGAGACACCTCAATTA